>NC_044032.1:651869516-653089426 GCF_901765095.1 Microcaecilia unicolor | reverse complement strand
GTACCTTCTGCATTTATCCGAGTCTGGTCTTAAGACCAACTCGGTCAAGGTTCACCTTAGCGCAATCAGTGCTTATCATTCACATGTTGATGGCTTGCCTATCTCTGGACAGCCTTTAGTCATGCGTTTCATGAGAGGTTTGTTTTTGTCAAAGCCCCCTGTCAAACCTCCTCCAGTGCCATGGGATCTCAATGTCGTTCTCACCCAGCTGATGACAACTCCTTTCGAGCCACTGGATTCCTGTCATCTGAAGTACTTGACCTTGAAGGTCATTTTCTTGGTGGCTGTTACTTCAGCTCGTAGGGTCAGTGAGCTCCAAGCCCTGGTAGTTCATGCACCATTCCTTGTCTTTCATCATGACAGAGTAGTTCTCCGCACGCACCCAAAGTTTCTACCGAAGGTGGTGTCGGAGTTCCATCTGAACCAGTCAATTGTCTTGCCAACATTTTTTCCCCCTCCTCACATGAGCCCGGGCGAAAGCAAGTTGCACACTTTGGACTGTAAAAGAGCACTGGCCTGTTACGTGGAGCGGACACGCCCCTTCAGACAGTCCGCCCATCTGTTTATTTCTTTTAATCCCAATAAGAGGGGAGTTGCTGTCGGAAAACGCACCATTTCTAATTGGCTAGCAGATTGCATTTCCTTCTCTTACGCCCAAGCTGGGCTGACTTTGGATGGCCATGTCACGGCTCATAATGTTAGAGCCATGGCGGCGTCACTGGCTCATCTAAAGTCAGCCACCATAGAAGAGATTTGCAAAGCTGCGACGTGGTCTTCAATCCACACATTCACATCACATTACTGCCTTCAGCAGCATAGCCGACGCGACAGTCGGTTTGGGCAGTCGGTGCTGCAGAGTCTGTTTGGGGTTTAGAATCCAACTCCACCCCCCTAGGCCCATTTTTATTCTGTTCCAGGCTGCACTCTCAGTTAGTTGTGTTTTGTTTCAGGTCAATTTTGTTTTTGTCCTCGCCGTTGCGGGACCCAATTGACCATTCTTTGTTATGTTGAGTGAGCCTGGGGGCTAGGGATACCCCATCAGTGAGAATATTGGCCTGCTTGTCTTTGGAGAAAGAGTAGTTACTTACCTGTAACAGGTGTTCTCCGAAGACAGCAGGCAATATATTCTCACAACCCTCCCACCTCCCCTTTTGGAGTTGTATTCCTCTAATTCTTGTAAATTAACTGAGGAATGTGCCCGCGCGACGGGCGGGAAAACGGACGCGCGCATGCGCACTGCATCCGCCCGCGCGACGGAGGACATTTTTGTTTTTGTCATGGACTTTGCTAGAAAGTCCTCCGGGCCGACGTGACGTCACCCATCAGTGAGAATATATTGCCTGCTGTCTTCGGAGAACACCTGTTACAGGTAAGTAACTACTCTTTCTCCCAAAGGCAGCCACCGCCATCTTTGTAAACCCAAAACAACATACTTGGCAGGATGATAAGCTCTGCCTACTAACTTCAGGTCACATAATGGGTCATTCACGTTCCTTGGGTGAGGTGTTTCTGGGAATTCCTACCTCCTTAAAGTGCATCTGTGTAGAACAAGGAGGTTAAATAAACAGGAGTGGAAGTGAGCCTATCTAGTCCACTGTAAGCAAGGAAGCCAATTAGGACAATTTAAGTTTCCCCTTCCCAGCGCAGCCGTCATCCCTGCTCACTCAAAACAAAGCAAGCAAACCTAGGAGCTGCTGCTCAGGTGCCTTAAAAGGTGGAGGACAAAAGGTTTTTGTTTCTTACTGGACAGCTTTTTAATTTATTTGAAAGCTTCCCATCTGTACATATGAATATCCTGAAATCACAATTGAATATCACTAAAACAGCTTTAAAAATTATTATAGCTGGTAGTGTCATGAAAATGTAACCTTTTTTCTCCAAAGACAAGCAGGCCAATATTCTCACTGATGGGTGACGTCACGTTGGCCCGGAGGACTTTCCAGTAAAGTCCATGACAAAAACAAAAATGTCTCCCGTCGCGCGGGCGGATGTAGTGCGCATGCGCGCGTCCACTTTCCCGCCCGTCGCGCGGGCACATTCCTCAGTTTTTTCTTCTCCGCGTCTGAGGTGACACGGAGCTCGACTTTCGTCTTCGTGTTCCTGTGCCCGGGCAAGATGGTGGAGGCTATTATTAAGAATAAAATTGCAGAGCATATACAAAAACATGGACTGATGAGACAAAGTCAGCACGGATTTAGTGAAGGGAAGTCTTGCCTCACCAATCTAATGCATTTTTTTGAGGGGGTAAGCAAACATGTGGACAATGGGGAGCCGGTTGATATTGTATATCTGGATTTTCAGAAGGCCTTTGACAAAGTGCCGCACGAAAGACTCCTGAAGAAATTGCAGAGTCATGGAATCGGAGGTAGGGTACTATTATGGATTAAGAACTGGTTGAAAGATAGGAAGCAGAGAGTAGGATTGCGTGGCCAGTATTCTCAGTGGAGGAGGGTAGTTAGTGGGGTCCCGCAGGGGTCTGTGCTGGGTCCGTTGCTTTTTAATGTATTTATAAATGACCTAGAGATGGGAATAACTAGTGAGGTAATTAAATTCGCCGATGACACAAAATTATTCAGGGTCGTCAAGTCGCAGGAGGAATGTGAACGATTACAGGAGGACCTTGCGAGACTGGGAGAATGGGCGTGCAAGTGGCAGATGAAGTTCAATGTTGACAAGTGCAAAGTGATGCATGTGGGTAAGAGGAACCCGAATTATAGCTACGTCTTGCAAGGTTCCACGTTAGGAGTTACGGATCAAGAAAGGGATCTGGGTGTCGTCGTCGATGATACGCTGAAACCTTCTGCTCAGTGTGCTGCTGTGGCTAGGAAAGCGAATAGAATGTTGGGTGTTATTAGGAAGGGTATGGAGTCCAGGTGTGCGGATGTTATAATGCCGTTGTATCGCTCCATGGTGCGACCGCACCTGGAGTATTGTGTTCAGTACTGGTCTCCGTATCTCAAAAAAGATATAGTAGAATTGGAAAAGGTACAGCGAAGGGCGACGAAAATGATAGTGGGGATGGGACGACTTTCCTATGAAGAGAGGCTGAGAAGGCTAGGGCTTTTCAGCTTGGAGAAGAGACGGCTGAGGGGAGATATGATAGAAGTGTATAAAATAATGAGTGGAATGGATCGGGTGGATGTGAAGCGACTGTTCACGCTATCCAAAAATACTAGGACTAGAGGGCATGAGTTGAAGCTACAGTGTGGTAAATTTAAAACGAATCGGAGAAAATTTTTCTTCACCCAACGTGTAATTAGACTCTGGAATTCGTTGCCGGAGAACGTGGTACGGGCGGTTAGCTTGACGGAGTTTAAAAAGGGGTTAGATAGATTCCTAAAGGACAAGTCCATAGACCGCTATTAAATGGACTTGGAAAAATTCCGCATTTTTAGGTATAACTTGTCTGGAATGTTTTTACGTTTAGGGAGCGTGCCAGGTGCCCTTGACCTGGATTGGCCACTGTCTGTGACAGGATGCTGGGCTAGATGGACCTTTGGTCTTTCCCAGTATGGCACTACTTATGTACTTATGTACTTATGTACTGACTTGATGCAGTACATACCACCATGGATACTGTGAAGAAGGGGATAAGGGAACAGAGAGGGGGGGGGGGGGGTACCGGCGGAGAAGATAAGGTCCAAAGGAGGGGACAACCCAGATTCTTAGCTGAGGGAGCCCCACATGTCAGGAGAAGGCATAGATCATTTTCCCTAGTTGCCTCACCTGGGAACAGAGAAAGACCGACTTACGCCAATCCATTTTTCAGCACACCTGTAAAAAAGGCCTTTTTAAACATTTTTGCCAAAACAGATGTGCGGCAAAATCAAAATTGCCGCGCATCCATTTTGGGTCTGCGACCTTACCGCCAGCCATTGACCTTATGCCTGAGGATGTAGCACAGCTCCTGCTTCCAGTCCTGGTTCCAGCTCCAGCATAGCTTCTGCTTCAAACACACTGTCCGTTTCCAGTTCGGGATACACTTTCCGGCTTCCCTCGATGCCTCTACTGGAGCAATTCCTTCTGCAGGGACTCACCTACCCCTCCCTACCCATCTTCAAATCCTTGCTCAAAGCCCACGTCTTCAATGTCGCTTTGGGCACCTAACCATTGTACCTCTATCCAGGAAATCTAGACTGCCTCAATCTTGATTGACTGCACTTTGTGTCCTTTAGATTGTAAGCTCCTTTGAGCAGGGACTGTCCTTCTTTGTTAATTGTGCAGCGCTGAGCAACCCTGGTAATGCTTTAGAAATGTTAAGTAACAGTAGTAGTACAGTCTTCCTGCCCCCCTGGGCAGACAGTCAGTGCTGTTCCAACGAGGTCCAAGGGCTCACTCATCCAGAAACGTGACATATATATATATATATATCAAGAATTTTGTATCCATTGACCGAAGCAGCTCAGCCAGAGGCTTGACAAGATATTAAATAAAATTGAAGGCAATATGGCTCCCTGTGGCACCCCACAGTTCATTGCTGAAGAGAACTGATTGCCGTCTGTCTGACAAATAGGATTTGAACCAAGTAAACACTGTGCTACTGATACAGTGGTATGCTGGTAAATTTTTAACAGGCTCTCTCCCCGGGATAGCCAGCCCTCCAATTTTTTATTTTTGGGGGGTGCAGAGGCCCCAGTCCACCTCTGTGCCCCCCCCCCCCCCCACACAAATTGCAAGGCTGGCTATACCCACGGAGAGAGCTTGGGAGGGGGCAATGCATTAATCTCTCCAGAAAAAAGAAAGATTTTAAATGCTCCCAGGTTCCAACTGTTTAATGTGGGATAAAATGTCAAAAATAAGTAAATGAATGGATAGAACCTCTGAATGTTGAGCATCTGATTCTCATACTGTGATGTCTGTTTTAGTGGACCTTTTACTAGGAGAAAAAAAAATCTCTGCACACATGCTAGGGTGTCCCTGTAACCAGCCCCTCCTCCAAATGACGCACTAATTACGATTTATAACAAATTACTATTCTACCTATAAAAAGTTATATTTTCTCTAGTACATCCATATGCTGCAGAAGCTGGCTAGTATGTCTGAAAATATAAATAAGATTAAATCAAAATGCTACCAACAATTAAGCACAACAACGTGGTTGCAGCAGCTCTTATCCAATCCGATCTGCTCCGGCTCCCTCCATCCCCCATCCCAGACTCACACTTTCTGTGGCTCCTCCGGCTCCGTCCTCTGTGGTGGCGCTACAGGTCCCTCTCTCCTAATGATCTGCTCTCTCGCTTCTCTAACCCATGTTCTGATGTATGGTGGTATTGCGGGACCAAAATTCTATATCCCCTCTTGCCATTACAATGGCCTGGTATATGTGCTCTCATACAGTTAGTTATACCCATTGTAATTGGCAATCCTCACCAGGTATCTCATGTCAAAAGACACGTTCCTAACTCTCTTGATGACACTGTCAATCTAGACGCTATAGGAGTTCCAAGAGGGATACCTGATCAATTTAAGGCCAGAAATCAGGTATAGGCAGGTCTAGAATCTACTTTCTTTTGGTGGGTCACTATTAATAAAAATGTTGATTGGATTAATTACATTTATTATAATCAGCAAAGATTCATAAATTTTACTAGAAATGCCATTCACGGCTTAGCGGATCAACTTGGTGCCACTAGTCGAGTAGCCTGGGAAAATAGATTTGTTCTTGATCAAATTCTTTCCAAAGATGGTGATGTTTGTATTGTACTTCATGCTCATTGTTGTACTTTTATTCCCAATAATACTGACCCTGATGGTTCTGTTATGAAGGCATTACAAGGCCTTTCTGCTTTAGCCAACGAATTAGCTACCAATTCAGGTGTTGATTCTAGCTGGACATCCTGGTGGGATACAATCTTTGGTAACTAGAAAATCTTTCTTATGTCTATTTTGACCTCCACTTTGGTTGTCATTTTAGTTTTTGCTTTAATTGTCTGTTGCTTTATTCCCTGTGCTCGTGGGCTTGTCTTCAAACTTCTTTCTAATAGTACAAGACAAAACATATCTCAATCATGAAGGTTGTGGGGGCCAGCTGCTGTTGACCTTATTCATTTTATTGTTAGAACATTTACTGCCTGTAACGCAAGTACACCTCCTTTTTCAAGGAAGACATTTATTCTGCTCATACTGCTTTAGTTGAAATATTATATATATTCTTCTTTTATACATATATTTTTTAATTGAAATGACTTCTTCAATAAGATTCCCTGATGTTATTTTGCTGTTTCTTTCCTGTACTCTCCCATGTCATCCATGGTACAACTTTCACACTTAATTCCGAATTGATTTTTTGTACCTGTTTCACCCATTTTCCTTTATGAAATTGAATGTAATGTTTAATTTTATCTTTAACATTTTTCTGGTTTAGCCGCTTATTGGTTACATGAGTTTCTCCTTCTAGAGCTTATTTCAGCTCCCCAGGCATGGAAAGGTTTAGTTTGGGTTCCTTCCTTTTCCAACTGTTGTACCCTTCATCAATGGACATCGAATGGGCACTCTGCGGAATCACAATTATTATCTGTACAGGTGATGATTTCTCAATCATCAAGAGGGGAATGAATTGATTTGCACTTTTCTGTGCACTGACAGGTCAGTTATGACCCATGAAATGCATAGCTAAAAGCTCAAACTTAAAAATGCCTGAGTACTGCATTTTCTGTACTTTTTGCTGAAAGCTGTGAATTTGAGGTCATGATGATCCAGCAAGGAGCACTTTTACCCCTCCCTGACAGAGTGGTGCCACTAACTCTACATCACAAGGACACAAAAATGAATACACAGTTTGAAAGTGAAGATGTGTTGAGGTTACCAGACAAAACAATGATAAGACCTGGGTCCTGGAGAGATTCCTGTAGCAAAGTGACGACTACAAGAAACCTTGGACTTGCTGTGTTCCACAAACATTTAAATATCATGTTCTGTGTTCTATAACATTCAGATAGTGTGTTTCATTATATGTAAACAATGAAGTAAGACAGAAATTAGCTGAAATTGCTAACTGTATGATTTGGGAGGGAATTTCCATTGTACAGAAAGTATATAAGCCACGGTTGCATTATATTTAGTCAGAGGCTGGGATGACCGACAGTGAGTAAATCTTTACAGCAGTGGCTTTTCTCTCCCTCTCATAACAAATTGCTATTTGTTAGTGCCTGATTGCTTTGCTATTTGTTATTGCATAATTGCTTTGTTATTGGTAAGAAATAAAGACTTTCTTCTTGGAAAGAACATAGCCTCTGTCTATTCTGCCACCCCATGTCCCCTGTGGGATTGGAGAAGAACAGCTGTGAGCCCTCTTCACGAAAGTGGCGACAGAGAAGATGCTGGAAACTACAGGCCAGTAAACCTCACGGGGAAGGGGCAAGGATGGTGACAGAGCCCCTGGGGTCAGGGACAAACATTGCCCCTGTGTCATTTTGTACTTTGAAGCCTCTTAATGACCTGGAATGTTATTCATATTTGAGTGATGCAGACAACAATATTTTGATTTTTTGGAAAAACAAGCAAACATGCTGGACACAACTAGCAAAATGTCAGGTTCTCAGGTTCAGAGCCCGCGGGACTGGGCTCTGGAGCAAACGTGAGCCCTTGGGCTGCTGACGAGGAGCGACAGCAGCAGGCAAAACCCACCAACCAACACTGGGTAAACACACCGGCAGGGACTGCAGGCACTGCCCAGCGAACCGGAACACATGGACTGGAATCCCCCGGACTGGAGGACACAGGACTGGAACACTGGACTGCAATCCCCCAGACTGGAACACACACCGGACCGGAACACACTGGACTGGAGCACACTGGACTGGTCCCCCGGACTGGAGGACACAGGACTGGAACACGGGACTGGAGCACACTGGACTGGTCCACACAGCTTCACCTGCACTTAGCTACTAAGCCCCCCAGAAGTTGAGCTCCTGGGTTCGAGTAGCCGACAGGACTTACTGGATACCGGATGACATAGGGACCAGGGCTGGAAACAGAAGTGCTCCTAAACCTAAACTGATCTACGTGCTCCCAATCCCTAAACCAGCAGGAGTGTTCCTAACAGTAAACTGACAAAAGGGCTTCCTAAGCCCTATACTAAACAGGAGCTCCTAAGCCCTGCTCAAGAAAGGGACTTCCTAAGCCCTAAACTAACAGAGCAGGGAACTAAACACAAAGCTAACACAGGTGCTACTAAGCACCAAGCTATAAGCAGAGCTTTACATTAATAAGCTAAACACAGAACTAACCAGCTACCTAAGCACTGCTCTAGCAAGCTAGATACAACTAACAAGGTGCTTCCTAAGCACTACTCTGGCAAGCAACCAGAAGAGCTCCTAGCACTAAAAGGGAAGACAGGGGAGCCACAAGGAAAAAGCAGTGAAGCTAACACATAAGCCAAAAGTGCTTCTAAAGCACCAAACACCAACAGCAAAGACTGCAATGCTCCCAATAGCACAAACACCAGAAGTACTTCTAACAGCAAACTCTGCAGTGTTCCTAACAACACCAAACCCTGAAGTACTTCTAACAGCAACAGAGCTTCCAAAGCCCTACACACAGCAATGCTTCCAAAACCAAGAGGGAAAAGCAGGGGAACCAAAGGGAAAAGCAGGAAAGCTAAACACACAAACACCAGTGCACACTGCACTAACACTAACCTGGACCTTAGCAAAAGCAAGCAGGGAAACTAGACACAAAGTCAGAAGTGCACACTGCACCACCCTACCTAAAGCAAACACCACTGTTGCAAAGGCCCTGAAGGAAACAACACCACTTCCTTATCAAGGCCCTCCCTGATGATGTCACACTCCCTAGACCTAGGCAAAAGCACACTGACCCAGAGAGGCCCAACCCACACCAATGCAACACTGTGAAGCACTTGAAGCCAGTACACCCAAAGAGAGGTAGAGCAACTCAGGCAACACACACACAGGTGCAGTATAGTGAAACAATTAGAGCCATGCTGCTGGAAGCTGCCAGCACAGAGAGACAGAGCCAGCTCAGAAAGGACAGAGAAAAGAAACAGACGCCAGCTAAGAAGCTGACCCCCAGGAAAGAGGTAAGTTTGAGAGGGGTTCAGACCCCAATCATAACACAAAATTTGCATGGGGGATCCTGTACGTCCTGCTACCAGCACATCTTCTGAGAAGACAAGTTGCTTGTTTTTCTTATTGTTTTCTATTGGTGATTTATAAACAACAGTTGCACAGCATCTTGTTCCTTTTTATACTTTAATAAAAAGATTTAAATATAAAATCATATGTGTTCAAGGCTTCTACAGATGAGAACAGAGCCCATGGGGACAGGACGGGGACAGAGACAGAATCTGTGGGGATGGGAGAAACTTTGTCTCCGTGTCATTCTCTACTAAGAAAGGAGTGGTTTAGCTTTAAGATAGTTGGCAAGTTATAAAGAGGATTGAACAAGCGATACAAGGAACTACTCCTTCATTGTGTAAATTCTCTCAAGAACGTTTGGTTAAAACGAAAGAGATGGATCAGAGACTTATAAAAGTTGAAACAGCATTTCGAAAGACTGAACAAACTGTTTTTACCTTGCGATCCACTGCAGCTTCTGCTGTTAAGGACAGTTGGTCGATTCATTCACACCTGGAAGCTCTGGAAAATAAAATCTCAGGGGTCCTTTTAACTAAAGGGTTGCCATGCAGCAATCTGGAATTACCACCGGTGGCAGTTCCACCGTGAACGCGCAGCATTTCCAGCGCTAGCAGAAATATTGGAAAAATATTTCCGCAGGGGGTTACCGCTGACTTAGTGACGGAACCCTTACTGCCACCTAAATCCTTATTGCACGGCCATTTCGTTTTGGGGCTACGGTAAAATGAGGGACTCTGCAAGCATCAAAAATACGCGCTGAAGCTAGCACAGGCCCCCTTTTACTGCAGTTTAGTAAAAGGGCCCCTTAAGACACTTAAATTTTCTAGTGACATTATCTGGCTTCTTTACAGCTTCTGAAAATGAGATTCATTTGGCACGATTTCCCTTTGGTGAAACCATGTTGTCTCGGATCTTGCAACTTATTGGCTTCCAGGAAATTCACTATCCTTTCCTTCAGCATCGCTTCCATTACTTTTCCAATAATCGAAGTGAGCCTTACCGACCTGTAGTTTCCAGCTTCTTCCCTATCACCACTTTTGTGAAGAGGGACCACCTCCGCCGTTCTCCAATCCCTCGGAACCTCTCCCATTTCTAAGGATTTATTAAATAAATCTTTAAGAGAACCCGCCAGAACCTCTCTGAGCTCCCTCAATATCCTGGGGTGGATCCCATCCGGTCCCATGGCTTCGTCCACCTTTAGATTTTGAAGTTGTTGATACACACTCTCTTCCGTGAACGGTGCTATATCCACTCCATTCTCAAATGAACTTTTGCCAGTCCATCGTGGTCCTTCTCCCGGATTTTCTTCAGTAAAAACAGAACAAAAGTATCTATTTAGCAAATTTGCCTTTTCTTCATCATTATCTACATAGCGGTTTGCAGTATCTTTTAGTCTCACAATTCCCTTTTTAGTCATTCTCCTTTCACTAATATACCTGAAGAAATTTTTGTCACCCCTCCTTACCTTTCTAGCCATTTGTTGCTAATCAGTTCCTGAAATGTAATGGTTTTTGAGGTTTCGGAGTGATAGATGAATATATTTGCATCACCTGCTCTGCTTTCCAGTGTTTCCATTTCCCTCTTGAGTCTCCAGCTTCCTCGTTAGCCTACTGCACTTTCCTAGATGTGGACTAAGCCTATGTATCTTTTCCTTTATTATTATTTTTCTAATTTTTGAATTATTCTTGGATATTTCTCTACTTTGAATGGTAAAATTACAAATAAGAATAAAAACCTTCCCTGTGGCTGCCTCCAAATGCTGTGTGAGTAAGATCATGTCATTTCCGTTCAGCTTTTCTTTTGAAAGAGTTTTCATATTTAGAACATTTCAATGGTTTATGTCACATGTGACAATTACACAACAAGATGATGAAAAGTCCCCACAAAAAAAAACTAGGAATAACCAAACACAAGCCGGAGTGAGAAACACCTTAATTATTACCCTACTTTGAACCCGAATCAACACACTTTATCTGTGGTAATGGAGGAAAAAGACCTCAGGAGCGGTAGAAGCTCTGCAGATCAGTGGCTTAACACACCTTACAGACCAGCGGTACTTCCGAATTGCCACGCAGCGAGCCTGCAATAGGCTTTCTGCACTTCAGTAAAATGGTCCCTTTATACATTTGTTTTAAACTATTTTTCTCTCCGGTGAGACCCTATAGGCCAGTGATGGCGAACCCATTGCACGAGTGCCAGAGAGGGCATGCAGAGCCCTCTCCCTTGGCATGCGTGCAGTCGCTGGTCTGCCCACTCTCCCTTCCTCCCACCAAGCACCAGGCCGCCTGCCTGCCCTCCCTCCCTCCCAGGCGTACCTCGGGTTAAGGTGGCGTCGGCAGCGGCATGCAAAAAGCATGTTCTTTGCTCGGCGTGCCTTCGGCCTTCCCTTCTGTCTCTCAAGCTCTGGTCCCGCCTATGACCAGAGCTTGAGAGACAGAAGGGAAGGCCGAAGGTGCGCCGAGTGAAGAACATGTTTTTCGCTGCTGGCGCCGCCTTAACCTCAAGGTATGCCTTTTAAATTTCGGAGGAGGAGGGGGGCCCAGGTGCTGGGAGGGAGGGAAGATGGGCGGGCGGCCTGATGCTTGTTTTGTTGGAGGGAGGGCAGGAGGCAGGCCTGGTGCTGGGAGGGACGGAGGCCTGGTGCTGGGTGGGAGGGAGGCCTAATGCTGTGTGTTGCTGTGTGCTGGGTGGGAGGGAGGGAGGTCTGATGCTGGGTGCTGCTGGGTACTGGGTGGGAGGGAGGCCTGATGCTTGGTGCTGGGTGGGAGGGAGGCCTGCCTGGTGCTGGGAGGGAGGGCGGGTGGGAGGAGGGTGGCTGGATGGGAGGGCAGGGGGGAGAGGAGGGTGGCTGGACATGGGTGGCTGGAGGGGAGAGGAGGGTGGCTGGACATTTGTGGCTGGAGGGGAGAGGAGGGTTGCTGGACATGGATGGAGGGCAAGAAATGAAGAAGAAAGGAGGAAAGTAAAGAAATAAATGGAAAGGAAGCCCTGGAAACGGAGTTAAGAGAACAGATAGAGAGCAGCAGAATCAGTGACTAGGACCAATATGGATAGAAAAACAAAATCACCAGACAACAAAGATAGAAAAAATCATTTTATTTTCATTTTAGTGTTTGGAATATGTCCAATTTGAGAATTTACATCTGCTGTCTTATTTTGCACTGGGTATACTGGAGCTGTAACAGCTTACAGAAATGATTTATAATGAAAGAAAATCATGTTATTTTTCTCCTATACTAGTATAATATTTCAATGATGTCTGTTTATATGCGCCATGGCTGGTGTAAGGGGTGTGGCTATCATAGGGGTGGAGTACCGGCACTTTGCGATAAATAATTAGATTTTGGGTTGCTGTTTGGGCACTCGGTCTCTGAAAGGTTCGCCATCACTGCTATAGGCCATTGCAGCTTGTAAAACGCCATAAGATCATCTTGCAAATTTCTCAATCTGCGCTTCCCCAGCTGTAAAGGACTAAAATACAAGCTGATACACGCCACTACCTTTTCCTACATGAGTACACAGTTGTGGAATGCATTACCCACAGCCCTGAAAGCTACTGAAGAAATAACCAACTTCCACAAATCTTTGAAGACATACCTCTTCAACAGGGCCTACAAAGAGAACCCATAGCCTTACAAAATACCTCACCAACCCACCCAGTTACTAAAGTCCACCTTCGGTACTATCCTGCCTAACACCTTCCTTCCCTCTTCTCTCTGACCTCACTTAATCTACAAACTACCAACTGTATCTATTATCATGTAATGACTGTGTCATAACAAATCTCTGTAAGCCACATTGAGCCTGCAAATAGGTAGGAAAATGTGGGATACAAATGCAACAAATAATAAATAATAATAAAACATTTAGAATATTGAACTGGTTTATTGTATAAGTCATTTCATGTCGTTGCAGCTCAGTATGACATTCAGGAACATTTAAATGGTTTCTCTTTTGTATGATTCACTATATGCCATTTGCATATTGGCCTCCCTTACCAGCCCACCATACACTCACTGTGAGGTTTAACCCCTTCACACCACCTCTGCGATGGGACGTCTTACCCAAAAAATTCTCACACAACCAGCTGTCAAATTCAGCAAGATTCTTTATTTTTCTTACTTCAACCAGCAGACAAAAATCAAGGGCAGAGTGCAAGCAGCTACTGAAAGATGAAAGAGAAAGATCAGGAGGGGGGCTATGCGGGAAGTTGTACAGAGGGTGCTTCCGGGGCAGGCAGAAGGTAGCACTTACATTGGTGATGCTGCTGCCAGAAGCCTCGAAGTTGAGCGGAGGGGGAGAGCGATACCGCACTAGTTGGGGGATGGGGGTGGGGGAAGGACACCCATACAGCACCGCACCAGGGGGGAGGGGTAAAGACGGCAGCACTGCACCAGTCGGGGGGGGGGAGAGGAAGACATCCAAGGCAGCACCCCATCACGAGCTGCACCCGGGGCGGTCCGCTCCCACCGCCCCGCCCTCGGTACGCCACTGTCTATCTGTCCTCTTCTTCTCATTTGCTTATCTGTCTTTTCCACTTAGTTTCCATCCCTCCCATATTCCATAACCATCTTTCCCATCTTCTAACTTGTTTCTATGTCATGTCCAGCTACAGTTCTTTCTCTAAATTCTTAACAATGCAGAGACAGTTTGCTCCTGGTACTTTCCTTATCTGCTTAGAATACAAGCTTAGACGCAGTGGTAATAATGAACAGAATAAATGTTAAAGTACATATCTCCATACAGGCTTACCTTAATGTAATTTATATAAGTAAAGCTAATATAATTCATATATGTAACTCCCTGTCCAGAAGAGCTTATAATGTTACCATTTTTACAATACTTAAAGTGCAATGAACTCCTGTACACTCTCTACTGAACTGCCACACAGTTCATACATACTGGTCCACGTCCTTGTTCTTAGGCATGTCTTAATGCCTTAAACTATGTGACAGGCCTACGCAATCCCTCTTTTCAGATATTCCTAGTTGTTTGTCCAGGCCATTGGCCTGCTCTGACCTTCCTATCTGACAGTAACCCCTTGCTTTTGAAACATGTATAACATCTTGAATATTGATTTATTGCAAGCCCAGTCAGATAGTTCTTCCCTCTGAAACATTTATCACCTTCTAAACATTTAAATGGTTTCCCTCCCATTTGAGTCCTTTTGTGCTATTTCAATTGGACCTTCTTATTAAAACACTTATCACATACTTAATATTTAAATGTTTTTTTTCTTCCGTATGAGTTTTCGTGAACTTTCTTCTTGGCCTTCCTTCTGAAACATTTATCACATTAGGAACACGTATGGTTTCTCTCCTGTATGAATCGTTTTGTGGCATTCCAGGTTTACCTTGGTTCCGAACCATTTATCACATTCTGAACATTGAAATGGTTTCTCTCCTGTATGAGTTCTTTCATGAAGTTTGACATCACCCTTGGTTCTGAACCATTTCTCACATTCTGAACACTGAAATGGTTTTTCTCCTGTATGAATCCTTTCGTGATTTTTCAGCTTACTTCTGGTTCTCAACCATTTCTCACATTCTGAATATTGAAATGGTTTATCTCCTGTATGAGTTCTTTGATGAAGTTTGACCTCACCCTTGGTTCTGAACCACTTCTCACATTCTGAACATTGAAATGGTTTCTCTCTTGTATGAGTTCTTCCATGCTGTTTCAGATTACTTTTACGGGAAAAGGATTTATCACATTCTGAACATTGAAACGGTTTCTCTCCTGTATGAATTCTTTCATGAAGTTTTAGCTCAGCCTTGGTTGAGAACCATTTCTCACAATCTGAACATTGAAATGGTTTCTCTCCTGTATGAGTTCTTTCATGACGTTTTACCTTACCCTTGGTTGAGAACCATTTCTCACAATCTGAACACTGAAATGGTTTTTCTCCTGTATGAGTTATTTCATGAAGTTTTAGTTCAGCCTTGGTTGAGAACCATTTCTCACATTCTGAACATTGAAATGGTTTCTCTCTTGTATGAGTTCTTCCATGCTGTTTCAGACTACTTTTACTGGTAAAGGATTTATCACATTCTGAACATTGAAACGGTTTCTCTCCTGTATGAGTTCTTTCATGAAGTTTTAGCTCACCCTTGGTTCTGAACCATTTCTCACATTCTGAACATTGAAACAGTTTCTCTCCTGTATGAGTTCTTCCGTGCTGTTTCAGATTACTTTTATGGGAAAAGGATTTATCACATTCTGAACATTGAAACGGTTTCTCTCCTGTATGAATTCTTTCATGAAGTTTTAGCTCAGCCTTGGTTGAGAACCATTTCTCACAATCTGAACATTGAAATGGTTTCTCTCCTGTATGAGTTCTTTCATGACGTTTTACCTTACCCTTGGTTGAGAACCATTTCTCACAATCTGAACACTGAAATGGTTTTTCTCCTGTATGAGTTATTTCATGAAGTTTTAGTTCAAACTTGGTTGAGAACCGTTTCTCACATTCTGAACATTGAAATGGTTTCTCTCCTGTATGAGTTCTTCCATGCTGTTTCAGATTACTTGTACAGGTAAAGGATTTATCACATTCTGAACATTGAAATGGTTTCTCTCTTGTATGAGTTCTTCCATGCCGTTTCAGACTACTTGTACAGGTAAAGGATTTATCACATTCTGAACATTGAAATGGTTTCTCTCTTGTATGAGTTCTTCCATGCTGTATCAGATTACTTGTACAGGTAAAGGATTTATCACATTCTGAACATTGAAACGGTTTCTCTCCTGTATGAGTTCTTTCATGAGTTTTAGCTCAGCCTTGGTTGAGAACCGATTTCTCACATTCTGAACATTGAAACGGTTTCTCTCCTGTATGAGTTGTTCCATGCCGTTTCAGATGACTTTTACAGGTAAAGGATTTATCACATTCTGAACATTGAAACAGTTTCTCTCCTGTATGAATCCTTATGTGGTTTTTCAGCCCAGTCCTGGTTGAGAACCATTTCTCACATTCTGAGCATTGAAATGGTTTCTCTCTTGTATGAGTTCTTCTATGCTGTTTCAGACTACTTTTACTGGTAAAGGATTTATCACATTCTGAACATTGAAACGGTTTCTCTCCTGTATGAGTTCTTTCATGGTGTTTCAGATGACTTTTACAGGTAAAGGATTTATCACATTCTGAACATTGAAACGGTTTCTCTCCTGTATGAGTTCTTTCATGAAGTTTTAGCTCAGCCTTGGTTGAGAACCATTTCTCACATTCTGAACATTGAAACGGTTTCTCTCCTGTATGAGTTGTTCCATGCCGTTTCAGATGACTTTTACAGGTAAAGGATTTATCACATTCTGAACATTGAAACGGTTTCTCTCCTGTATGAGTTGTTCCATGCCGTTTCAGATGACTTTTACAGGTAAAGGATTTATCACATTCTGAACATTGAAACGGTTTCTCTCCTGTATGAATCCTTATGTGGTTTTTCAGCCAAGTCCTGGTTGAGAACCATTTCTCACATTCTGAACATTGAAATGGGTTCTCTCCTGTATGAGTCATATGGTGGGTTTCCAAGTTCGCCTTGCTTGCGTAACATTTATCACATTCAGAACATTGAAATGGTTTTTCACAGTATCCAGATGGGTTAGTTTTATGCATACCTTGACAGTCATGAACTTCAGTCCTAAGCCCACTTATGTGGTGCTCAATAAAATTGGAGTCGGTAGTAAAGGTTTCCCAAACATCAGCCCTTTTAAAATCTCTCTCACCGTTGAGTCTTCCAGGTTGTTCAAGTGTTGGGAAAAAGCTACAGTTTCTCTTTTGTCTTTCAAATCTTTCTCCTTTCTGAACTGCTGTTTTCTCACCAGTTGGTATTATGCTACCGATACCTCCTTCACAGTCTGCTGAAGGATCTGTGCTGTCTCTGGAGGAGTCTTCATGTTTCCATTCCTCTTTCTGCTGCTCATCACACATTCTCACTCTTTCACTCTCATTCCCAAATCCATCATCTGTTGGATAAAATAAAAAGAGTACGATCATTCATTTTACAGCTATGGAAAAGGATATACTTAAGGTGGGCAGGAACGAGGAGAATGTGCTCCTACCCCACAAAATTCACTGGAGCACCTGGGCTAGAGGTAGAACCGGGACAGGAAGAAAAGATGGAGCATTGTCAGGAGAGCCGGGGGGGGGGGGGGGGGGGGGGCTCGAAAACCTGAAAGTGGAAAAAGCTACAGAGCTGGATAGGATACATCCCAGTGAGGATGTGTTTTTTGCCTCTATGTCACTGATCAGGTAGGATTTATTACTGGAAGGCAAGCAGCTGATGGTAGAAGAGTACTTTCCATCTATGAAGGGTGAAATACAAAAGAGGTGTATAGACTCTTTGCTTTCGTATCAAACTGCTAAAATAGACAAGGAAATTTCTTCCTGGATAGTTCAGGCATCAAGCTCAAAACAGATTTGTTTCAGAATTATGGAAGGAAATGAACATATTAGTTTTCATTCATGATAATATGCTGTAATTTCTGGTTTGTCTAGTCTCGTTGTACGTAACCCACACAGAACTGCGAGGTATTGCGGACTATAAAAACAAAGTGTTATTGTCACCAAACGCCTAGCGCCCGCCTGAGGTTAACCCTGTGGCCACCTGGAGGGTCTGTCTCCAACATTGCTCAGGACCGCCTGCACCTGGGCATGTGCTCTATACTAGAACCCTCCTCCCACCGACTGTGTCCTGCTTGCCTCTGAGCTAGTCTCCCACTCTCAGATTATTCTCTGGTAATTTCTAGGACACTGGGGGCCACACTCCAGGAGTTCCACAGTTTCTAGAAAGCAAACCCAAAAACACAAACCAGGATTCTTAGTCAGTACAGGACGGCAGAACTAATAAACTATTGGTTTATTATCATGAAAATGAACAGTGAATGTTTGAAAAACCAGATGAAAAAGTACAGCAAGCAATAACAGATAACCACCAAAACAACCCAAACATTAAAACTATCTAACAACAGCAGAGTGGTCCCTCATTAACCGTACATCTGAGAGCCACGGGTGTGCCAACCCTCTCTCACCTGCAGCTAGCGCGCGGCTGAGTTCTCCTCTCTGTGCTCAGGAAGTTCAACAGACCATTAAATCTTTATCAATGGGCACCGCCCTGGGCCTGGATGGCTTTTCCTCAGAGTATTATAAGATTTTGGTGCATAAAATAATTGTACCGCTCACTCTTTTCTTTGAGGAGGCGATGTTGGGCGGTGAGCTGCCTGCTAGAGCGAACGAGGCGCTCATTGTTCTGGTTTCCTAAGCCAGGTAAACCCCCGGATTTACTGGGGTCCTACCGCCCGATCTTCCTCCTCAACGTAGACGTGAAAATCCTAGCCCGAATCTTGGCGGACAGACTAGCCACTCATATTCCTACCCTGGTGGGAGACCATCAGGTAGGCTTTGTCAGGGGATGACACCCAGGTCTGAATGTTCGTAGAGCGCTGCTTGCAGTGAGCAAGGCGAAGGCTTCTCAACAGCCACTGCTGCTGGTGGGACTGGATGCAGAGAAGGCTTTCGACTGGGTGAGCTGGGACTATCTTTTCGTAGTGCTACGCTTTGTGGGACTCTCTGGATGGTCCTATGCAGATCCGGTAGCCCGAGTGTTGGTGAATGGGTCACAATCTCCTAGTTTTCGGGTACGCAGGGGAACCAGACAAGGATGCCCTTTGTTCCCCCTCCTGTTTCTACTATATCTGGAACCTCTCCTCTGTGACATTAGGGGAGACCCGACGATTGCTGGTGTGGCACTGCCCCAGCTCACCGTCAAGGCCTTGGCTTACGCAGACGATATCTTGCTGGCTTTAACACACCCCCAGAGCTCCCTGGTCGCAGGAATTCAGATATTACTCTGGCTTTTGGCTGAATTTGCAAAAATCTGAAGCTCTGCCGGTTCCCCTCTCAGTACAGACAACATGGGAGGGGCCCTTCCCGTTAAAGTGGGCCTCTGGCTATCTACATTACTTAGGCATCCGGGTTCCGACAGTCTTCACACAGCTCTATAACATTAACCTAGCACCGTTGTGGTCTTCGACTAAACTTTCTTTGGAGATGTGGCAACACCTCCCGGTGTCCCTGTGGGGAAGAATCGCGCTATATAATATGACCCTAGTCCCCAAATGGTTCTACATAGTCCAGGTATTGTCACTTTTTAACTTGAGAAGGGATGAACTGGCATTGCATCGCCTGTTAGTAAAGTTCTTTTGGAATGGGAAGAGATCTCGTGTCCCTTTCTCACAGACTTATCTCCCGATGGATAAGGGGGGCCTGGGAGCAGATAGTATTAAGAAGTTTTCTGTTGCGGGTTGTATGAGACACATTAGTGATTGGTTCCGGAGTACCTCATTTTTCCTTTTCCTGATACAGAGTCTAGGTGTTATGATTGGGGTCAAAACCCCTCTCAAACTTACCTCTTTTCTGGGGGTCAGCTTCTTAGCTGGCTTCTGTTTCTATTCTCTGTCCTTTCTGAGCTGTCTCTGTCTCTCTGTGCTGGCAGCTTCCAGCAGCATGGGGTTAATTGTTTTACTTTACTACAGCTGTGTGTTGCCTGAGTTGCTCTACCTCGCTTTGGGTGTACTGGCTTCAAGTGCTTCACAGTGTTGCATTGGTGTGGGTTGGGCCTCTCTGGGTCAGTGTGCTTTTGCCTAGGTCTAGGGAGTGTGACATCATCAGGGAGGGCCTTGATAAGGAAGTGGTGTTGTTTCCTTCAGGGCCTTTGCAACAGTGGTGTTTGCTTTAGGTAGGGTGGTGCAGTGTGCACTTCTGACTTTGTGTCTAGTTTCCCTGCTTGATTTTGCTAAGGTCCAGGTTAGTGTTAGTGCAGTGTGCACTGGTGACTGTGTGTTTAGCTTTCCTGCTTTTCCCTTTTGGTTCCCCTGCTGTTCCCTCTTGGTTTTGGAAGCATTGCTGTGTGTAGGGCTTTGGAAGCTCTGTTGCTGATAGAAGTACTTCAGGGTTTGGTGTTGTTAGGAACACTGCAGAGTTTGCTGTTAGAAGTACTTCTGGGTTTATGCTAGTGGGAGCATTGCAGTCTTTGCTGTTGGTGTTTGGTGATTTAGAATCACTTTTGGCTTATGTGTTAGCTTCCCTTCTTTTCTTGTGGCTCCCCCCTGTCTTCCCTTTTAGTGCTAGGAGCTCTTCTGGTTGCTTACCAGAGTAGTGCTTGGGAAGCACCTTGTTAGTTGTATCTAGCTTGCTAGAGCAGTGCTTAGGTAGCTTGTTAGTTTTGTGTTTAGCTTGTTAGTGTAGAGCTCTGCTTGTAGCTTGGTGCTTAGTAGCACCTGTGTTAGCTTTGTGTTTAGTTCCCTGCTCTGTTAGTTTAGGACTTAGGAAGTCCCTTTCTTGAGCAGGGCTTAGGAGCTCCTGTTTAGTATAGGGCTTAGGAAGTCCTTTTGTCAGTTTACTGTTAGGAACACTCCTGCTGGTTTAGGGCTTGGGAGCAAGTAGATCAGTTTAGGTTTAGGAGCACTTCTGTTTCCAGTCCTGGTCCCTATGTCATCCGGTATCCAGTAAGTCCTGTCGGCTACTCGAACCCAGGAGCTCAACTTCTGGGGGGCTTAGTAGCTAAGTGCAGGTGAAGCTGTGTGGACCAGTCCAGTGTGCTCCAGTCCCGTGTTCCAGTCCTGTGTCCTCCAGTCCGGGGGACCAGTCCAGTGTGCTCCAGTCCAGTGTGTTCCGGTCCGGTGTGTGTTCCAGTCTGGTGTGCTCCAGTCCAGTGTGTTCCGGTCCGGTGTGTGTTCCAGTCCGAGGGATTGCAGTCCAGTGTTCCAGTCCTGTGTCCTCCAGTCCGGGGGATTCCAGTCCAGGTGTTCCGGTTCGCTGGGCAGTGCCTGCAGTCCCTGCCGGTGTGCTTACCCAGTGTTGGTTGGTGGGTTTTGCCTGCTGCTGTCGCTCCTCGTCAGCAGCCCAAGGGCTCACGTTTGCTCCAGAGCCCAGTCCCGCGGGCTCTGAACCTGAGAACCTGACACTAGGGTGCTGAGTTCCTTCCATTTTAGCTATTGGTTGCATGCACCGGCTGGGCGTGCCCCCACGAAGCCGGGTTTTGCTCCTCTTTTTTTACCTTTACGGAGAGCATGGCACTGGATTTGCAAACTACATGGGTTTGACGTCCCGGTGCCCCCGCTATTGCCAAAAGGGGCAATGCTGATTTTCCGGTGGGTACGTCCACAGTGGTTTTCCGGGAGTGGAGAGAGGGGGGCACCATTTTCCTTTTCCAAGTCCTGAAGAAGGAGGGCACTTGTAAATCTTTACAGGAGTTGTGTGCGGGCGGATACTTGTCCACCTGGGCTTTTTTGTCCTACCTGCAATTGTGTCATTATATTGCACCCTTGCCGGGGGACTCTTTGACCTCTAAGAGACGGAAACAATTAACAGAGCTCTATGACCTGGAGGCGCAGATTCTGGTTCCCCTAAAACATTTTCATAACCAAATTAGAGAAGCGTCCCCTGTGGTGCACTATGGAACCTTGGCGCAGTCTTGGGCTGGGGAATTAGGGTGTAGAGTCCAGGAAAAGTCATTGCAGGCATGCATAACTACTTGTTACAGAACGTTTGGGAGTGCGACTCTACGAGAACTACAACATAAATTTATTATGCGTCTGTATATTTCTCCGCACAGAGCCTTCAGGACTACCTTGAGACCCCAAGACGACTGTCCAAAGTGTTCGGGACAAGGGGCGCATTTGGGCCACATGTTTTGGCTATGCCCCCCGGTGCGAACCTTCTGGAACTCAATATGTGCCTTTGTGTCTAGGTTCTGGGGGATCGAGTGGCGTCCCACTCCCATGCTTTTGTTTGATGTTTATCAGGTGATGGGTCGTCAAAGGAGGGGGAAGCTCGCGTTTCTTCGGCGAGCATCCATTATGGGGAAAAAGACTGTACTATCTGTTTGGTTGTTAGCAGAACAGCCTGCGCTGCAGACGTGGTGGTCTCTGATGGTCTCCCTGAGTGCAGTGGAACGTAAAGATGTAGAAGATCTAGCCTCGCAGAGGGGAGACCGCTTGTTTCAATGCTGGTCTCCCTTCTGGGATATCTTGACACTGACAGCCCGCAGTCGGATTCCGAATGGGTAAAGTCCACACGAGTAGGGAAGGGTGGGAGGCAGGGTTGCCAGGTGGAAAATTTTTTTCTAGCCCAATCCAGCCCCAAAACCAGCCCAAAACCCGCCCAAACACAAACCCCGCCCCTGACACCCCCACCCCCGCGTCATCACCCCCGCCCCCGCCCCCGCCGTCATCGGCCCCGCCTCCCACGTCACCGGCCCCGCCTCCCACGTCACCAGCCCCGCCTCCCCCATCATCGGCCCCGCCTCCCCATCATCGGCCCCGCCTCCCACATCATCGGCCCCGCCTCCCCCGTCATCGGCCCCGCCTTCCCGTCATCGGCCCCGCCTCCCACGTCATCGGCCCGCGCAAAACGTCACTAACCCCGCCCAAAAAACGTCACTAACCCCGCCCCCCCGCGGCCGAAAAAGGCAAAAAGCCGCCTAAAAAACCGCACAGAAACCCAAAAAGCCGCCCAAAAAACCGCAACCCGCCGCGGGCAAAAATTTCCCGCGGCGGGTCGCGGAAAACCGCCCAATTGGGCGGTAAAACCGCCCACCTGGCAACACTGGTGGGAGGGGGGGTGTAGGGGAAGGGGAGGGTTATGGGTAGTAAGTCCAAGAATCTAGTGGATGTTATAACAAAAAGAAAATGTTGGAACATGTTACAGTTGACTGTTGTTAACCACAATCTTCTTTTGAATAAATAAAGTTATATATATATATAAAACTATCTAACACTTGTTACTACCTGGGTAGCACCTGGGGAGTTCAGGAACGTAACTGTTCACAAGAATTGGACAGGATCTCAGGACACAGATGTTCCTCCTCTGTACCCCCACCCTGAGAATAAAGAAAAATCCAGTACCTCCTGTCTAGTTTGAAGTCCAGGGCTAATCAGAGCCCCAGGGCATCAACTTTGAAAGTATCTGGCCAATGATTGCAGATTGCCTTTCCATAAGCTTAAACTGGAAAAGACAAAGCCTTTTTTTCTGCTACAGCTTTAAAACTCAAAACAAGAGCCATCTGCTGGCCAACTAGTAGAAAAACATTTCATGAAATAATACAGTTTTCAGGCTTAGAAACCCAGAGTTTCGTCACAGTTATGTTATCTTTTGGAAGGCTCATCAAGAGTGGATACCTATGATAGCAGAAGCAGTGTCGCTCGTTGCTTGCCTTGGTGGTAGGGAAATTAAAGGACTTATAATAGGAGATAAGGAACATAGACTCTCCTTGTTTGCCGATGATCTTTTGATATTGACTCAAGGTACAGAAAAAGCCCAAATGGCTTTACAGGAGCAAACGGCAGAATATGGAAGCTTGTTGGGATTCAGAGCTAACCTCACTAAGACAGAGATTTTGAATACATCCCTTCCAAAAGGGGAGGAGACAAATCTTAGGAAATGTTTGCCCTTTCAATGGGTTTAGTATCTCTGTATCAAACTTGGGGCAGACTGGGAGACACTCTGTAGTTGGTATCGAGATTTAGAGAGGTGGGATTAATTAATACTGTTCAAGAGAGGAAGGATGGGGGCAGTGAGAATGATGGTTCTCCTTAAATTTTTATATTTATTCCAAGTTCTTCTTGTTGAACTACCTCATAGAAAGATATTTTGCTTTATATAGGGAAGGAAGAGATCCAGAGTAGCCTGGGAGCCTGTATTCCAGTCTAAGGGAATGGGGGGATGGGTATACCCAATCTGGAAAAATACTACCAAGATGCACAACCTAAGGCAGTGTTAGAGTAGCAGATACCCCCAACCCAACCCAAACAATGGGTGCTAGCAGAACAAGAGGCTAGTATGTTTTAGTTGAAGATTCTCTACTGGGCAGCTAGCATGCTCAAACACATTCAAGAGGTCCAAAACCCCTTTACGAGGACCACTATGAACCTATGCCTCAAGACACATCCCCATTTATTGAAGAATAAGACATGGGACATACGGATAAGTTTATACCCGAGCTAGGCAATAGCTTGTTTCAAAGATGGGAAAGACATGGTCTTCTCTATTTTGGTCAATTTATAGGAGTTAACCAAATTCTACATTTT
This sequence comes from Microcaecilia unicolor, assembly GCF_901765095.1. Lineage (NCBI taxonomy): Eukaryota > Metazoa > Chordata > Amphibia > Gymnophiona > Siphonopidae > Microcaecilia > Microcaecilia unicolor. The sequence goes on along the minus strand of NC_044032.1, from coordinate 653,065,241 downwards.
GGAACGTTATAAGTTCACTATCAACTAGCAGCTAGAGATGTTATTCCCTTATCTTCAAGATAAATGTTTCATTCAGGTAGAACAACAAACAGCAGGGGGTGGAGGCCTTAAGTCAGCTTTTGAAACTTTAGTGGGTGGACAAGTTGGTAGGGATTATATATCTTTTGTTTATGGGCTCCTCAACACCTTAGATAAATGGAAGGCTACCTACAGGGGGGCATGGGAGAGGAATGGGAAAATGTCTCAATGCGATCTCATAAATTGTCACATGCACCTCACATTATTGAGAATGGTCTTAAGGTACTGGTGAGATGGCATTACTCTCCATGTAGACTGCAAGCCATTATGAGGAAAGGGGATGGTATATGTTGGAGAGGGTATAGCCGGAGGGGAATATATACTCACATCTGGAGGGAATGTCCTAAGCTCCAGAAATTATGGAAGGAGGTATCTGCATATGGGCAACATTTACTCGAGACTCATATAGCGTGTACTATGGAAAATGCCCTACTAAGTGGGAGAGTGGAAGGGATAACAGGAGCTATGGATAAATTAATGCTACTGGTTTTTACAGCAGCTCGACTGCTGATTGCCTCACATTGGCATACATGGACCATGCAAAAACAGGCTGTATATTATATGCAAACAATATAGATTGACTACCTTAAAATCTAATAAATGCAAATATCAAGAAATGTGGGGCAATTCCTCCAGTTGGAAGGACAATCTGAGTTTTGGGGAGGGGAGTGAAGGGAAGGGGAGAGATAAGGGATGCGGAGGGTCTACTTTTAGTTTTTATCATTATTGTGGGGTGGCAGTTTGTTATGTAACAAAATACTTGTTCTTAATTTTTTATGTTAAGAGATGCTGTCAGTTATTTTGCTAGAAAATTAATAAACAAAGTTAGAAATGGCAGTCGTAATTTCCCGTGGCAGCCTGCATGAGGTTGTGGCCGCCATTTTGGAATTGGGAATGGCATCATTATGATAAACTGCATTATATACTGTGATTTGTATTAACCTATCAGTAACACAAAATGTCCATGACTAAGTCAAACTGAACCTTGTTCATCAGTCATGTCCCTCCACAACAGTGCAGAAGACTCTCCACCTCCAGCAGCCCTTTCAACAGTACAGATTTCACAACCCCAAGACACTCTAGGATAAAGGGTTTTGCAGACCAGATCCCACCGCTGGGATACCCATCTCTATCCGTGCCTCCTCCATCTCCACAGACAGTTTAATCTGTCCAAAGTAGGGAAACAGACAGAGGGAGGAGAAGAGGAGATGACAACCTTTTATCTCACCAGCGCTGAATTCCTGAATGATTCCAACTGACTTTAGTAAAGATGTGCAGGAGGAATTCTATACTTACCTGTTATAGAAGTCAGGGTCTGCTCAGACATCTCTGATTCAGGATTTTCCATGAAGGGGATATCTTCCTCTTGCTTAATACTCAGGGAGAACACAGATGTTACAATTGGAAGGTCTGTGATGAGAAAACACATTCACAAGGATTTACGAGGTATCTGATAATACTAAATTAGGAAACTGATTTTAAGTGGCCAAATGTTTGATGTTATTGACCCATCTCCTGTGATATAAAAATGCAAAGCCCATTAAATCCAAAACATTTACTTACTGTTGAGGTCATTTGGATTTTCTTTTCCCTCCCTCTCAAATTGTTGAGTGAAATATTTCTCATCTTCCTTTTTAATCTTGAATATAACATCAGGATTAAGAATTAAATAACCTGTTGATAATAAGTAGGAAAATTACATTTAAATTGTAATTGTAGAATCCCTCGGGAGGTTCCCTCTGCTTCATGTTTTGATGGAGAAGTGCGTGATTTGTGCATGGAGGTCTGTGTACAGATATCTTGAGACGTGTGTATTTGACTGACAAAGCTTGGAGAGAAGAGGCAGCAGTGCTCCGACACCTGATTAAGATTATATCATAGAGGTTTTCTGGTATAGAGATTTCTCTTCGTTTCCCTCCTAGGTGGAGGCATTACAGCTGCCAATGTTCTGGTTACCATTTGGAGAGGTTATACGTTGTACAGTATAGTTGACGTGTGCAGCTGATATTTCATGACCTTATGTAGAAGTCTCAGAGGAAATCTCTCTCTGGTCTTCTGTGCCAAAATATTTTGTATAGGAATGGGAGAGAAACTCCTGCTGGTGGTGTGTGAAGCCTCTAGTTTAAGTTGTACATTTTATCTTATAACACAGCAGCATCTTTTGCAGATCCTGTAGAAGTGGAGTCTTTCACAGGCTCCTATTGCATATGGGATGGTATCAGAAACCAGGATCTAAATTTCAGGTGCTCATGGTATCTAGTTCCTGTGATTTTTACACCATTGATTCCATAATGTGCTTGTGTGGTAGATGATAGAGAAACATATTTACCTCGTGAGATGAGGATGTCATGAATCTCCTTGATGACCTTCTTGTACAGCTCCTTCTGCCATTCTCCCAGAAGGTCCCAGTCCACTTCCAAGAAATAAGCAGCAACATCCTTGAAAGTGACCAATGCCTACAACAGCAAACAGGACACCCTATGTCAGAGTTTCATTATTTTTTCATTTCATTTTATTTGTTTATGTTTAAACAGTTTTTATTAGCATTTAGCATATTAATCACACAGTACATTTCTCTGGACTAAATCAACAACGAATTATGTTATATAAGCCAATACAATTCTGAACAGTAACTTCAAACTTTTAATTTCCACCCCCCCCCCTTTCCCCTCAGCTTCCCCCTCCTACCCCACCTCCCAATCCTTTGGTAATCATACATCCGAATAATCTATAGACTCAGTACCCATTTAGTACCTCCTATACCCCCTTACCCCCTCTGTGCTTGGGCTCTGATAGCCCAGGGGTACCTCCCTCCCCTTCCCTGCATGTCAACCTTAACTGGGGGATGGTTTTGTAGGGAGTATCACTCCCCATATCAGGGTTACAGCAAATTAAGAAGCAGACTTCGTCCTTGCGGGCTTAGTTCCTGTATGTAATGATCCCAGATCCTTACAAAATTCTTTTTCCGTTTCGGAGATCCCTTTGCTTCCCTGGCTTCCCAAGTGGCCAACTCGTGCACTTGGTTTCTCCAATGCCACTAAGCCGGCGGGTCTGATGAGATCCAATTTTGTAAAATATTTTTTCTAGCCACCAAACATACTTTGCGACACCATATTCTATCCCCCCCAGCCTGTGTTTGGAATGCTGTTTGTGTATCTAGCACGTAATGATCCCAGGTTCCATCCACGGGTTTCTTTACTATAAAAGACATAAATCTCTGGATCTCTCCCCAAAAAGCTTTTACTCTTGGACATCCCCAAAAGGCATGATATAGAGTGTGGGATATGTTTTGTTTTTTGTTACATTTGTACCCCGCGCTTTCCCACTCATGGCAGGCTCAATGCGGCTTACATGGGGCAATGGAGGGTTAAGTGACTTGCCCAGAGTCACAAAGAGCTGCCTGTGCCTGAAGTGGGAATCCAACTCAGTTCCTCAGTACCAAGTCCACCACCCTAACCACTAGAAAAAATGTCACCCCCAAATGAAGAACCCTAGGCCATTTTGAATCTCGCAGAGACCGTCAGGGAGCATACAGGAGGACAGAGAGCAGCGCGCTGGGCAGGAAAGAGGGGGCTCTTTCCTGCCCCGATGTCACTAGACCACCAGGGAACATCGCGTGACGTGAGTAGGGGAGGGCGATCCCGAACTCGGGGGGAGGGCGATCCCGAAATCGGACCTCGCTACCTTCGGACTATAAGACGCACCCCCCATTTTCCTCCCAAATTTGGGGGAAAAAAAGTGCGTCTTAGAGTCCGAAAAATACTGTAGTTTAAGTTATGTGGTGGGGTTCGCTTCTGCAACATTTTATATATGTTTGATACTGTCACACCCGTCACCTCCATGGGTTGGAAAAATATCCGTACTTTACCCCCTAGTTTCCTCCGTAAGTCTGATTGGTGCAAGGCTAAGATGTAGTGTTTGGCTTGGGCATAAGCGAATCGGTCTCCCCATGCAGTCCCAATCTTTGCCTGTAATTCCTCAAACGGGATAATAGTCACTGCAGCTCCTAATAAATGCTCCACTCTTGTAATTCCTAGTTGTTCCCATCTGAGAAATACCGAATTACTTTGACCTGGTTCAAAATTCGGGTTCCCCCTAAATGATAAGAGCTCTGATGTTGTGGCACTCCCTCCCAACCTTTTAATCACCATCCTCCATGCCGCCTTCAGCGGTTGAAGCAAAGAACAACGTTTGAAGTGGGCCGGGAGCTGGCCTTGTTTTAGATGCAGCAAAGTGACCATCCAGCTTATAATCGAAAGACAAAAACGCCTATATTGCGACCTAAATTGGGAGATAGGCGTTTATCTCCCAAAAACGAATAACGCGGTATAATGGAAAGGCGATTTTGGACGTTTTCAACTGCACTCCATTGCGGAAGCATACAAAGTTGACGGAGGCGTGTCGGAGGCGTGGTGAAGGCGGGACTGGGCGTGGTTATCACCTGAACAGAGATGGGCGCCTTTCGCCGATAATGGAAAAAAAATATGCGTTTTTAGCGAGAATTTAGGGCACTTTTCCTGGACCCTGTTTTTTCACGAATAAGGCCCCAAAAAGTGCCCTAAATGACCAGATTATCCCCAGAGGGAATCGGGGATGACCTCCCATGACTCCCCCAGTGGTCACTAACCCCCTCCCACCACAAAAAATGATGTTTCACAACTTTTTATTTTCATCCTCAAATGTCATACTCACCTCCCTGGCAGCAGTATGCAGGTCCCTGGAGCAGTTGTTAGGGGGTGCAGTGGACTTCAGGCAGGTGGACCCAGGCCCCCCCCCCCCCCCCTTCCTGTTACAATTGTGCTGCTTAATGCTTATTAGTCGTCCAACCCCTCAAACCCACTATACCCACAAGTAGGTGCCCCCCTTCACCCCTTAGGGCTATAGTAATGGTGTAGACTTGTGGGCAGTGGGTTTTGAGGGGGATTTGGGGGGCTCAACACCCAAGGGAAGGGTGCTATGCACCTGGGAGCTGTTTTACCTTTTTTTTTGTTTTTGTAAAAGTGCCCCCTAGGGTGCCCGGTTGGTGTCCTGGCATGTGAGGGGGACCAGTGCACTACGAATCCTGGCCCCTCCCACGAACAAATGCCTTGGATTTATTCGTTTTTGAGCTGGGCGCTTTCATTTTCCATTATCACTGAAAAACAAAAACGCCCAGCTCACAAATTGTCGAATAAAACATGGACGTCTATTTTTTTTGAAAATACGGTTCGGTCCGCCCCTTCACGGACCCGTTCTCGGAGATAACCGCCCATGGAGATAGACGTTTTCGTTCAATTATGCCCCTCCATGTCATAGGGGGCGAAATATTCTTCTTCTATATCTAGCGGTGTAAATAAATTAGTCTGGCCAACCCAGTCTCCTATATGCCTTAATAGGCATGCCTGATTATATCCGGCTAGATTTGGCAATCCTAGTCCTCTATGACCTCATCCTCCCAATAATAACGGAGTTTGCATTTTGGGTTTCTTTTGTGCCCAGCAAAACCTACTAAATGCTCTCATGACTTTAGTCAAATCTCTCTTCAGTACACGCAGGGGGAGCGTCTGCATGAGATATAACCATCTCGGGAGTATTACCATTCTAATTAGATTTATCCTGCCTCTCAGCGTCAATGGGAGACCTTCCCATTTCTCTAACTGGCGTTTAGTCTCATCCACCATGGTGTTTATATTAATCTCATATAAATTCTCTAATTCCATGGTCAATCTGATTCCTAAATATTTAAATGATTTGTCTGCCCATCCCAAGGGAAAATCCTGATTCCATAGCTGTCTGACTATTAGTGACGAAGCCAGTGCTTCCGATTTTGCCAGATTCAACTTAAGGCCTGCATAGTCTCCATATTCCTTCAGGATTTCCATTAACGCCGAGAGGGATGCCCGTGGTTCTGTAATCATAACTAGGAGGTCATCCGCAAAGGCCGCTATTTTGAATACTGAACGTCCCATTTGCATCCCCTTTACCAACGGATTGTCTATTATCTCTCGAATCAACGGGTCAAGAGTCAAGACAAACAGCATCGGGGACACGGGGCACCCCTGTCGAGTTCCCCGTTGTATCAAGAACTCCTCCGATTCCACCCATTGACTCTTATTTTTGCCTTCGGCCTATGATACAGGGTCCGTACTGCCGCCAAAAACCGGCCGCTAAACCCATATTTTTCCAGCGTCACGAACAGGAACGCCCAGTGTACTCTATCAAAAGCCTTTTCGGCATCAAAACTAATAAGTAAAGACTGGGCGTTCCTGCGCCTCCGCATTTCCAAGGCCGCTATGATTTTCCTGAGGTTTTTAGCTATTACTCTGCCTTCTACGAAGCCCACTTGTGCCTCATGTATTAACTTTGGCAGCACTCTTTTCATATGGTTTGCCAACACTTTAAAATCCACATTTAGAAGGGAAATCGGTCGGTATGACTCCGGATTTAGTAGGTCTCTCCCCGGTTTTGGTAGCACCACTATTTGCGCCAGAGCCAGACCATCCGCTGATTGCTCCATATCTATCATTCTATTAAAATAATTGGTCAAGGTCGGGGCAATGCTGTCTCCTAATATTTTATAGAATTCTATTCGTAGCCCATCCGGGCCTGGTGCTTTTTGCCGTTTCCCTTGTGCTATCCCCAGCAACACTTCCTCCACCTCAACCGGCTTGTTCAGTTTGTCTCTGTCCTGTTGACTGAGGGATGGCAAGCTTAAATTATCTAAATATATAGACTCTGGTAGTCCTTGGTCTTCTGGCTTCGCGTAGAGTTTACCATAAAATGCGGCGAAAGTTTGGCAGATTTGCTCCGTCTTACTCTCTACCTTTCCCTTTTCTCCCGTATTTGCCTTTTACTGCCCCGTGGGTTAGCCAGTCTAGCCATCAGGCGCCCTGCCTTATTGCCGAATCTATGTAACTGATACTTATAGTACAACTGGGATTTAGATGCCCGCTGATGTAGTAGCACGTTGAGTGCTGTCTGTGTTTCTAAGAGTTTGCTGCGGTGGGCGTCAGTTTGTCTCTGTCCGTATGCTTTCCGGGCTTGACAAACTAATGCGCTCAAACGCAAAATTTCCCTGTTTCAGGCTTTCTTCACATGGTGATAATAACTAATTATTTCACCACGGAGTACTGCCTTTGCTGCATCCCAAAACAAAAAGCAATGGAGACAAAGGGCAACCCTGTCTTGTACCATGACATACAGAATTCCGAAGATCTCTCCCCATTAACCCACATAAAAGCCTTTGGATCTGAATACAACATTCTTACCGCCTCTCCAAATAAACCCTCCATCCCAACCTTTCTCAAGTTTGCAAAAAGGAATTGCCACGCAACCCAATCAAAAGCCTTTTCTGCGTCGAAGCTTTTCAACAAAGATTCCTCCCCAGAACGTTCCACTGCTTCCAATGAAGCCAATATTGATCTAATGTTTTAGTTGCCATCCTGCCCTTCACAAAACCCACCTGTGAGGGAGAAATCAAGTCTGGAAGTACATGCCAGGCTTCAGAAGCACAATCATTTGAGCAACTTTAAATGACTCCGGCATGGTCCCAGTCTCCCCCATTGAATTAAAAAGATTTAATAATGGGGTCTTCAACTGATCGCAAAGCAATTTATAGAACTCCACACTAAGGCCATCGGGGCCTGGTGTCCTATGGAGCTTACTTTGTTGGAGTGCCAGCAATAAATCTCCCTCTGTAATGGGAGCATTGAGAAATTCTCTTTGCGAGGGTGTAATCTTGGGTAAGGATAGGTTATCTAAGTACAAATTACTGTCTAGCATAATACCTGTAGGTTCTTGATACAATTGTTCGTAGTATTTCCCAAAACACGCCACTATCTCAGTATCCGAGCGTACCCATCCCCCTCTGGAGTCTCGCAACTGCAATATCCTCGGTCGCGCTTCTTTTTTTTATTAGTCATGCCAACAAGGCCCCGCCTTATTCCCGTGTTGGAACAGCTTATATCGATAATACAATTGGGATTTTCTCGCTGTTTGATGGAGCAGCTCATTCATTTCTTTCTGAGAAGTCAGAAGGGCTTCTCTAGCCTCCACTGACCCCGTATTGGAGGTGTTGCTTCCGGACCATCTTCTTCAACTGGAGAATCTCCTTATCTCTCGCTTTCCGAGTACAGGCTCTATAAGAGATTATCCTCCCCCGCATCACTGCTTTTGCCGTTTCCCAAAAAAGACCATATTGGTGGGCATGAGCTCTATTAGGAAACACAAAATCCTCCCATCTTTCCCGGAGAAAAATGCCAAAACCTGCATCCCAGTAGTGCTATATGTTAACGAGGAAATTGAGTGAAACAGAGTAAAAATTCAGCCGGAAACAGATTGCAAAGTGGATATAGAGAGATCAGAAAGAGTGAGAGATATAGGGAAGATTATAAAAATTAACAAAGGATGAGAGACAATAGATACTAAAGATAAAGAGAAGAGGCAGAGCGACATGGGATAAGGGTGAAGGAGAATAAGAGAAAGAAGAAATGAAAAAAAGAAAGAAAGAATATGAAAAGTAGAACAAACACATTATCTACACAAGAGTTAGAAGTCAGAGGCTGTGATTATCACATCTCGTTCTCACCATCCCTGGTCCACAGGAGGGAATCTTTCTTATAGGAAAAGTTTGTATCACCTCATTACTAGCTTTAATCGTAGCTTCATCACATGCTTCAGGCAGTTCCTCACATCTGCCTGTTGTGGTCAGATTTCCTGTTTCCTCAGATCCCCAAAGCTCAGTTCTGAATCCTTTTTGCTCAAATTGGATTAAAATGTCAGGCCTGACATTGTAGAAACCTATTATAAGAAAAAGACAGCAAAATATGTTCGTTTTAAGTTACCACAGAATTATTCACAGGCACCTCCACTGGTACAGAATTAAAATAAAGATGGGTACTGCTGTACTGATCATCATCAAAAATGTATTCTAGAAATACCTCGATATTTTCATGCTGTGGTGAACAACTCCTTTCTCAACAGCACTAATACTGCATAAATATAATGGAAATGTCTGTCATCACGAGTTTTGTTGGTGATTCGATTATTAGGCATGTAGATAGCTGGGTGGCTGGTGGACGTGAGGATCGCCTGCTCACTTGCCTGCCTGGTGCAAAAGGTGACGGATCTCACGCATCACCTAGATAGGATTTTAGATAGTGCTGGGGAGCAGCCGGCTGTCTTAGTACATGTGGGCACCAATGACACAGGAAAATGTGGGAGAGAGGTTCTGGAAGCCAAATTTAAGCTCTTAGGTAGAAAGCTCAAATCCAGAATCTCTATGGTAGCATTTCTGAAGTGCTATCCGTTCCACGCGCAGGGCCCAAAAGACAGGCAGAGCTCTGGAGTCTCAATGTGTGGATGAGATGATGGTGCAGGGAGGAGGGTTTTAGATTTGTTAGGAACTGGGCAACATTTTGGGGAAGGGGGAGCCTATTCCAAAAGGACGGCTCCACCTTAACCAGGGTGGGACCAGGCTGCTGGCATCGGCGTTTAAAAAGGAGGCAATAAGAGCAGCTTTTAAACTAGAAACTGGGGGAAGGCTGACAATCGCTCAAAAGCGCATAGTTCGGGATAAGGCATCTTTCAGAGACATCACCAAAACAGGGAAGATAGGATATCCCGATAGTGAGGTTGCAAAAAAGACCATAGTAGATCAGGTGTCCTTAAATAAAAATCAGACAAAAGATTGCAAATTAATACTGTCAAGTACTGAGCATGATGTAAATAGGAACAACAAACATAATTTGAAATGTCTATGTGCGAATGCCAGAAGCCTAAGAAATAAGATGGGAGAGTTAGAATATATTGCACTAAATGAAAAATTAGATATAATAGGAATCTCTGAGGCCTGGGGGAAGGAGGATAAACAGTGGGACACTGTCATACCGAGGTACAAATTATATCGTAGTGATTGGGTGAATTGAATTGGTGGAGGAGTAGCACTGTATGTTAAGGAGGGCCTTGAATCAAATAGATTGAAAATTCTGCAGGAAACAAAATACATCTTGGAATCCCTATGGATTGAAATTCCATGTGTAAAGGGGAAAAGGATAGCGATAGGAGTGTACTACCATCCGCCTGGCCAGGATGAACAGACGGATGTAGAAATGTTATCAGAAATTAGGGAAGCTAACAAGCTGGGCAACACAATAATAATGGGTGATTTCAATTACCCCAATATTGACTGGGCAAATGTAACATCAGAGCATGCTAGGGAGGTACAATTCCTTGACGAAATCAAAAACTTTATGGAGCAGCTGGTACAGGAGCTGACAAGAGGAGGAAAAATTCTAGACCCAGTCCTTACTGGAGTGCATGATCTGGTGCGGGAGGTAATGGTGATGGGGCCACTTGATAACAGTGATCATAATATGATCAGGTTTGATATTAGCTTTGGAGTAAGTATAAACAGGAAATCCAAAACGTTAGCGTTTAACTTTCAAAAAGGATAAAATGAAAGAGAGAAAAAAAAAAAAACTTAGAGGAGCGGATGCGAGGGTCAAAAATTTACATCAGACGTGGATGCTGTTAAAAAATAAATACCATCCTGGAAGCCCAGGTCAAATATATTCCACGTTTTAAAAATGGAGGATGGAAGACCAAATGACAGCTGGCATGGTTAAAAAGTGAGGTATAGGAAGCTATTAGAGCTAAAAGAAAATCCTTCAGAAAATGGAAGAAGGAACCGACTGAAAATAATAAGAAACAGCATAAGGAATGTCAAGTCAAATGCAAAGCGCTGATAAGGAAGGCAAAGAGGGACTTTGAAAAAAAGATTGCGTTGGGAGGCAAAAACACATACTAAAATTTTTTTAGGTATATTAAAAGCAAGAAGCCGGCAAAAGAATCAGTTGGACCTCTAGATGACCGAGGAGTAAAAGGGGTGATCAGGGAAGATAAAGCCATAGTGGAGAGATTAAATTAATTCTTTGCTTCAGTCTACACCGAGGAAGATTTGGGGGAGTTACCCGTGCCAGAAATGGTATTCAAAGCTGACGAGTCGGAGAAACTGAATGAAATCTCTACAAACCTGGAGGATGTAATGGGGCAATTTGACAAATTGAAGAGTAGCAAATCTCCTGGACCAGATGGTATTCATCCCAGAGTACTGACAGAACTGAAAAATGAACTGGCGGAACTATTGTTAGCAATATATAATTTATCTTTAAAATTGAGTGTGGTACCAGAAGATTGGAGGGTAGCCCATGTAACGCCAATATTTAAAAAAGGTTCCAGAGGACAGCCTAAGGTTCGGTGCCAGGAAAATGGTAGAGACTATTATAAAGGACAAAATTACAGAGCACATTCAAAAGCATGGATTAATAAGACAAAGCCAACATGGATTTAGTGAAGGAAAATCTTGCCTCACCAATCTATTACATTTCTTTGAAGGGGTGAACAAACATGTGGATAAAGGCGAGCCAGTTGATATTGTGTATCTGGATTTTCAAAAGGCGTTGGACAAAGTACCTCATGAAAAGACTCCAGAGGAAAATGGAGAGTCATGGGATAGGAGGAAGTGTCCTATTGTGGATTATAGCTACGTAATGCAAGGTTCCATGTTAGGAGTCACCGACCAAGAAAGGGATCTCGGAGTCGTTGTTGATGATACATTGAAACCCTCTGCTCATTGTTCTGTGGCAGCTAAGAAAGCAAATAGAATGTTAGGAAAGGAATGGAAAACAAAAATGAGGACGTTATAATGCCTTTGTATCGCTCCATGGTGCGACTCCATTCTCTTCTGTTCTACAATTCACCCTTTCGACAATGTTAACTCCCTAATCCCTAATTGGTCTGTCTTGAATAGACTGTAAGCTCTGATGAGCAGGGACTGTCTCTTCAAGTTCAAGTGTACAGTGCTGTGTACGTCTAGTAACCCTACAGAAATGATACGTAGTGGTACTAGTAGTAATAGCAATGCTACTCAATTACACACCCCGGCAGTATCTGCTTTACAGAGAGGATTATGGCTTCTTATCCTTACCAGCTCTGAATTCCTAAATAATCCCGGCTGATTTTATTAAGATGTGCAGGAGGAATTTTATACTTACTTGTTACAGGAGGGTGAGTCTGTTCAGACGTTTCTGATTTAGGAGGATCCATCAAGGGGAGATCTTCCTCTTGTTTAACCCCGAGTGAGATCACAGACGTTACAACTGGAAGGTCTGTTAAGAGGAAATACATTAGAAGGAGTCATCAAAGATACAATAATACTAAATAAGGAAATGGACCTTAAATCTCTAAACGCCTGGAGACTTTGATCTGAAAATTCAGAGCCCTTCAAACCCAAAACATTTACTTACTCTTAATGAGATCATCTGGGTTTTCTTTTTCCTCCCACTCAAAATGTTGAGGGAAATAATTCTCGTCTTTGTTCTTAATCTTGAAAATGACATCAGGATTAACAACTGAATAACCTGTAAGTAAGCAGGAAAATAGCATTTAAATAAAAATGTATAAGCCCCGGGGAGGTTCCATCTGTTTCCTGTTGTGAACAAGCAGTGCATGAAAGTGTGTGTGTGTACATACAGGACTAAGTTCTGTATATGGAGCCAAAAAAATTACGCTGATAAAAACTGGAGTTAAACGCTTTTCTATAAACAGTTCTCAGAGTTTGTCGCTGTTGATAGAATAGTGTTTTGCGCCGGGATCTGCGACCAATTTTGGGTGTAAGGATTTACGCCCACTGAAACCTGGTTTATATTCTTACACAGAAGTTGTAGACGGAGCTCCGGAGCTAGGCAGCCATTTCGGACGGTGACGTCACTTCTCCGTCCTGATTTATATTCTTACACAGAAATTGTAGTTCTCAGGAAAAAAGGTCAAAATTTTGTTGTACAGAAAAGGGAGACAGACTGCAGCTGGTCTTGTATGAAGCCTCCAGTTTAAAGTAAACATTTTATCTTTTGCAACAGAAGCCATGTCTCAATTTCAGGTGCCCACGGGACCTGGTACCTGGGATTTTTCCAGCTCTGATAAAATAACAGCACCCATTCCATTAATGTGCCTGTGTGGTAGATGATAAAAAAAGACATAACTACCTTGTGAGATGAGGATGTCATGAACCTCCTTGATGACCTTCTTGTACAGCTCCTTCTGCCATTCTCTCAGAAAGTTCCAGTCCACTTCCAAGAAATAAGCAGCAACATCCTTGAACAAGGCCTGGAACAACAGACAAGACACCGTCAGTCATAGTTTCACTATATTGTTTACCTTGTTGGGTAGACTGGATGGACCGTGCACGTCTTTATCCGCCGTCATCTACTATGCTACTATGTTTTTGTTTTCTCCAGAACTTCGGATCCTTAAATGTGAAGGACGAAAACTGGAAAGGAGATGGCGCAAATCTCACCTGGATGAAGACAGGCTAAACTGCAGGAAGCACATGGCAAAGGACCGCCAAGCCGTAACAGCAACCAAAAAACAGTATTTCTCTCAATGCATTGCACAGGCTGCCAATTCAACCAAGCAGCTGTTCAGTATAGTAAACAGCCTACTGCAACCCCCACAACAAAACCAGCCTGCCCAGTCTAAACTCACAACGAGTTTGAAGAAAATTAAAAGACGAACACACACTCAATGCATAGAAACAGACACAAAGAAAATATAAATACGCAATAAGACAAATCAAAAGGACATACTATAAAACTAAAATAGGGCCAGACTTCAAAGACACGAAGAAACTTTACCAACTTGTGAACAAGCTACTAGATACCACAGCGGTCACTGCTACCAATATAGACATCCCCTCCGCAGACAAACTCGCTAAATACTTCAATGAAAAAATTATAAACCTACGCAAAACGCTACCCCAGGTCAATACTGATACCGATAACTTCATTAATAGCTTGGATCCAAACCCTGAAGAACACCCAGCCGACCGAATTTGGTCAAACTTCACACTCCTCACCATCGAAAGTCACCCAGGCGATCAAAAGGTTCTCCAGCACCCACTGCAAACTGGACACCTGCCCCAGATACCTACTAAAATCTGCCCCGGACCGCTTCTTAACAGACCTCACATCTCATCTAAACGACCTGCTCCAATAAGGTCTTTTCCCAGAGGAACATGGTAACATCTTACTCACCCCAATCCAAGAAGACACCCCAAAAAAAAAAATAACCGAACTTACCAACTACCGCCCAGATGCATCTATTTCTCTAGCAGTCAAGCTGATGGAGAGCATGGTGACCAAACAGATCACTGACTACATGGTCAAGTTCTCAATACTACATGAATCACAATCGGGATTCCGCCCCCTCCATAGTACCGAAACTGTGCTAGTCACTCTCATGGCCAAATTCAAGCAAGAAATAGTCACAGGTAAAAGCATACTCCTCCTCCAATTCGACATGTCGAGCGCATTCGACATGGTCAACCACAATATACTACTAAAACTCTTAGAGTACTTCGGGATTGCTGGAAATATACTTAACTGGATCAAGGGTTTTCTAACCACCAGAACATACCAAGTGAAATCAAACCTAAACATATCACAACCTTGGAAAGCAGACTGTGGAGTACCTCAAGGATCACCACTATCACCAATTTTATTCAACATAATGATGATCCCACTGGCCAAATCCTTATCTAAGCAAGGCCTCAATCCATTCATCTACGCTGACGATGTCACTATATACACTCCCTTCAGACACGATCTAACAGAAATCATCAACAAAATCAAACTTGGATTGAACATCATGGACTCATGGGCAAATGCTTTTCATCTGAAACTGAACACGGAAAAAACACACTGCCTCATTCTCTCATCTCAACACAACACATACAAACCCACAACTTTAACCACTCTAGAACACACCCTCCTTATCTCAGACAACTTGAAAATACTCGGCGTCACACTCGACCGCAACCTTACACTCGAGAGCCAAGTGAACTCCACAATAAAGAAAATGTTCCACTCAATGTGGAAACTTAAACGAGTAAAACCTTTCGTGCCAAGGGAATCATTTCGTAACCTAATACAATCAATGGTACTAAGCCACGCAGACTACTGCAACGGAATCTATGCGGGATGCAAAGAACAACTCACAAAGAAACTTCAGACCGCTCAAAACACAGCAGCCAGGCTGATATTTGGCAAATTGTGATTCGAAAGTGCCAAACCCCTCCGAGAAAAGCTGCATTGGCTTCCAATCAAAGAACGCATTACCTTCAAAATATGCACCCTGGTCAACAAAATTATCTACGGCCAAGTCCCAGGCTACATGACAGACCTCACAGACCTACGACTCGGAAACATAACCAGAAACATGGCTAGAAAAGAGTAACTGGCTAGATCCATGTCAATCTGGATTTCTACCTGGTTATGGAACAGAAACAGTCCTCATATCCTTGCTAGATGATCTTCACAGAAACCGAGACAAGGGATTTGCCTCGATGTTAGTACTGCTAAATTTCTCAGCAGCTTTTGACAGGAAGTATTTTTTCACGGAGAGAGTGGTGGATGCTTGGAATGCCCTCCCGCGGGAGGTGGTGGAGATGAAAACGGTAACGGAATTCAAACATGCGTGGGATAAACATAAAGGAATCCTGTTCAAAAGGAATGGATCCTCAGGAGCTTAGCCGAGATTGGGTGACAGAGCCGGTAGTGGGAGGTGGAGATAGTGCTGGGCAGACTTATACGGTCTGTGCCAGAGCTGGTGGTTGGGGGGCAGGGATAGTGCTGGGCAGACTTATACGGTCTGTGCCCTGAAAAGGACACGTACAAATCAAGGTAAGGTATACACAAAAAGTGGCACATATGAGTTTATCTTGTTGGGCAGACTGGATGGACCGTGCAGGTCTTTTTCTGCCGTCATCTACTATGTTACTATGACACTGTGGATCATATCTTGCTAGCACAACTGACAGAAACAGGTATCAATGGAACAGTACTTGCCTGGTTCAGATCCTATCTATTAGACAGGCAACAATCCATAATGTTTGGCAGCAACTCATCACCACCATGGACACTGACCTGCGGGGTACCACAAGGATCGATACTGTCACCTATTCTGTTCAATATCTACCTCAAGCCACTAGCTGAGCTGATTCGGTCAATGGACACTCAGTTCTACATCTATGCGGATGATGTGCAGCTACTCATACCCATTGAACCTGACTTACCTACAGCCTTGAATAAACTGATCACTTGTCTAACATCAATTCAAGAATGGGCTAAACACAACGAACTTTGCCTGAACCCAAGTAAAACCGAGCTTCTCTGGGTCCCTAACACAAGTGGATACATACCTGACATCAAAATCCCTTTTGGGAAGTATGAACTCCCCCTCAAATCATAAGTCAGGAACCATGGAATACAGTTAGATTCAACACTTACCCTGATTCCCCAAATCCAAGCAACCTTCAAAAGCAGCTTCTATGTCACGTATACACAGCAGGTAACTAGGTTTGTGAGCCCTTGGGCCACTGCCAAGGAGCGGCAGCGGCAGGAGAATCACCCTAAACACAAGACAAGGCAGACCGGAACACAGTGGATCGGGGCAAGGCTTCACCTACACTTAGCCACCCTTCAGCTGGAGTTAAGCTCCGGGCTGCAGGCGGCCGGCAGGACAGGAAGGCCGGACTGCCGGACACAGCAGCAAGCAGACAGACAGCAGGAAACACTAGAAACACGCTGGGTTCCAGGGAAACAGCAGGCAAACGAATAGTCCAGAAACAAGCCGGGTCAGGCAAGCGGCAAGCAGAAGAATAGTCCAGTAACAATCCGAGTGTAGGCAAGCGGCAAGCAGAAGAATAGTCCAGTAACAATCCGGGTGTATGCAGGCGGCAGGCAGAAGAAAAGTCCAGTAACAATCCAGGTCTAGGCAGGCGGCAGGCAGAAGAAAAGTCCAGTAACAATCCGGGTCTAGGCAGGCGGCAGGCAGAAGAAAAGTCCAGTAGGCAAGCAGAGTCAAAGTCACAAAAGAGTAAAAGTACAAAGGCACTACAACAACTCACTCCAAAGGAACACCTCTGAAGAACCCTGTTGCAAGGCAAACTAGAACCCCTCCCAGGTGATTAATAAAGGCAGCCTACCAGGGAGTTCACCGGGTATGGGTACTGCTTAGTTCCAAAAAACTCCCACAACAATCTGGACCGGACCAGCATATCTTCTGGAACATGGGAAACTCCAAGTCATCAGTTCACAGCAGCCTCCAGGTCTAACCACCAGGGGCCGAGGGGACTGAGAGCATGGAACCTGGGCACCACCATGACATTCTACTATTTGCGACAGCTACGCTGCCTCTCTCCTTACATCGAGAAGGTAAATCTTATCCCAGTTGTGCACGTCATGGTAACATCAAGACTGGATTACTAAAATGTACTATACAATGGTCTGACTACAAAGGGCTTACACCAGCTCCAGTTCATTCAGAATGCAGCAGCAAGACTCATAGAAGGTTGCAAGCGACGTAACCGCATCACACCATTTTTGCAAAAACATCACTGGCTACCAGTACAATACAGGGCTAAATTTAAAACTCTATGTCTGATCTTCAAGGCCCTGAAAGGAAATGGCCCCGAGTATCTGAAGAATAGGATGATCCTCCACACACCGCCAAGCACACTAAGGTTCTCTCAAGGACTATCACTAACCAGACCGTCTCCAAAAGACATTACATGATGTGATACCCGCAAGAAAGCCTTCTCCATAGTAGCCCCCACACTCTGGAATGCACTCTCTGAAAGGCTTCGCTTAACGCAAGACTACCTCTACTTCAGGAAGCAGGTGAAAGCTTGGCTCTTCAACCAAGCCTTTAATGGAAGAAGTAACTAACTTGTTAGTCTCACTCACACACACAAGGATTGACTCAAGGCTGCACATAATGCAGCGGGACATGTTTATCCACTCCTACCCTAGCTGAGATAATATTTAACCATCTCCCTGATCTCAAGTTCAACTTTCTTCAAATCAATCACCTTACTTTCTAATTCTTCCTACTTTCATACTCATCTATATGTTACAACTTTGCCTTACCCTTCACTACCAATTATAATGTTCTAGTACATATTGTGTTGTCATTACAAGTAGTATACCATCCCTTACTATATCTTCCAGTTGGTATTTGAGTATTGTCCTCCAAGCTGATACTCAACTTCATAAACGTATCCAATTGGACCTCAATGCTTCCAAGCTTTGAACGATCTCCAAGAGATCACACTTTGCTCAATATTTATATGAGCGCCAACGCTATCATTGGAGCTAGTCTTACCATTGGTCCTGTTTCTTGTTTATTCCTAAATGGACCAATGATAAGACTAGCTCTAATGATAGCGTTGGCGCTCATATAAATATTGAGCAAAGTGTGATCGCTTGGAGATCGGTCAACGCTTGGAAGCATTGAGGTCTATTGGATAAGTTTATCAAGTTGAGTATCAGCTGGGAGGAAAATACTCAAATACCAACTGGAAGATATAGTAAGGGACTGAATTTAAACCACTGGTTGCCGTAATTTAGATTGTGTTGAGTAACAAAAGTAGTATACCATGCCATACTTTGTATTGTTGTTTGAATATTTTTACTGCTCTAATTGACTATTGCTCATGTTTGATTTATTCTTACTGTACACCGCTTTGAGTGAACTCCTTCAAAAAGGCGGTAAATAAATCCTAATAAATAAATAATATAAATAAATAAATAAATAAATAAATAAAGAGACTGTTATATTACCTCAGTCAGTAAGATCAAAGCTCCAGTACATTATAGTATGATGAAGTATATAGTACGAGTTCTGTCCCCTAAAATCTCCAATATTTTGAACAGACTTCCTGGTCCTTACACTGGAAATCTCTCATGTTGACTGATTTAGCAGTTGAAAAGAGGAGGCAGCAACAACTGAAGAGGTGGGAGATAAAGAGGCTGTAGGTTAGTGTAGCTAAGGTGGAGAAAGAACAGGAGACGACATGAGGTCAGAAAGCTGAAGCCGATTTAGCCCAACAGCCGCCATATTGGTACACGGAAAACGAAGCAAACAGTCAGCTGCTGTATCCATTGTTATTGTACCTCAGTTAGATTTAGAAACATGATGGTGTGTGCAGCATATGTACACAGAGGAACTGTCACAACGGAATAAGCTTTCATCAGTTAGAGTAGTAAGTTGTCCTAAATCACTATCACTGTGTCATTTTGAGGGTTTGTATTGGTGCTGACATTTTTTCACCTAGTAAAGGGCCACCAAAATAGACATCATGTTATGAGAATCAGGTGATCAACATTCAGAGGTTTTTTTTATGTCTAAGTGTAAAGGGTTTTTCAAACTTTAATAAAGGGGTGGTGACTTGCCTGAGGCAATAGTGTGAGGTGGAGCTGCTCTCTGCCGTTGTCAACTTACAGAGGGAGGAGCCCTCCTGTGAGGGAGAGTCGGTGCCAAATCCAACAGGCACCCTATTGGACACCCGCAGATATCGAGGGTCCTGTTGCCTTGAGAAGATTTGCGCCACAGGTGTGAGGCCGCAGGGCATGCCAAAAGGGGCGTGCTGTAAGGTACACACCCTGCCCCTTCGGAGTTTTGACTCTATACTATAATTCTCAAAGGGGAAGCGTAAAGTGAAGCCTCCTGGGTCCTACGGACAAACACCTGATTTCTTCTGGACCATCAATTAATCAAGTATTATCTCCCCTTGGAGCTTCTTTGAGCTCACTGGAGCAGACCCTACCTCTCCCTCCCTTTGCCTGTCAGATATGGGATTCCCAGGTGGTGCCCCTTCCTCAGGCTGGAGCTTCAGTTGGAAGAAGCAGTTTCATCATTAACTTTTGTCAAGTTGCCAACAGCTATTCAGGCACCTACCCCAATTCAGCAGCCTTCAGCTATTCAGGGCCAGCAAGAAATGACGTTAAGAGATTTGTGGGATTCAATTCAGCGTATGGAGAGTATGTTCAATTCCACTGTTTCTCAGATTGCAGTTTTTCTCAAATGGTGGTAAATAAATTGGAGAATGTAGATTCTAATACGCAATGTTTTGATAAGAGCGTATTTAATGTTGAGAAGCAAATAGAATGTTAGGTATGTATTAGGAAAGGAATGGAAAATGAAAATAAGAATGTTATAATGCCTTTCTATCACTCCACAGTGCGACTGCACCTCAAATACTGTGTGCAATTCTGGTCACCGCATCTCAAAAAAGATACAGTGGAATCAGAAAATTTACCGAGAAAGGCGACGAAAAAGATAACAGGGATGTGATGACTCCCCTATGAGGAAAGGCTAAAGCGGCTAAGGCTCTTCAGCTTGAAGAAGAGGCAGTTGAGGGGAGATATGACAGAGGTCAATAAAATAATGAATGGAATGGGTGGACACAAATCGCTTGTTTACTCTTTCTGGAAATACTACGACTAGGGGACACACAATGTAGTAAATTTAAAAGAAATCGAAGAACATATTTCATCCTCAATGTGTAATTAAACTCTGGAATTCACTGAAAGAAAATGTGGTAAAAGCAGTTACCTTAGCAAGGTTTAAAAAAAAGTTTGGCTAACTTCCTAAAAGAAAAAAGTCCAAAAGCCATTATTAAGATGGACTTAGGGAAAATCCACTGCTTATTTCAAGGATAAGCACATAAAATCTATTTTACTGTTTTGGGATCTTGCCAGGTACTTGTAAATTGGTTTGGCCACTGTTGGAAAATAGGATACTGGGCAGGATGGACCTTCAGTCTGTCCCAATCCTACTATGGCAACATTCATGTGTATTTTCCCCTCTGTCTTCTCTTCTACACTCACAAACACACTTTCCTTCTATCCATGTGCAGAATAGTCTCCTCTCCTCTCCCTTCCTTTCATTTGCTTTCCCACTCCCCTTCTCTTACATGTGTATTTCCCCCTCTCCTCTTTCTTTTCCTTTAAGTGGATCCCCACTTCACTTCCCTTCCATCCATATGCAGAATCTTCCTCTCTGTGTTCCATTCATGTGCAACTTCTGGCCCCCACCCTGTTCCCCCCTAGGGGTCCCACATGCCTTCCTACCTCCCACTGTCCTCCTCCTCAAAGGCCTACAGATTTGCAGGTAGGGTTGGCAGTCTTGCTCTCGCCAGCTGGCCTGAAGCTTTCCCTCTGCTGCCTCCTTCCCACATAGCAACAGAGGGAAGGACCCTGGGGCTGGCTGTAAACAGCTTTAATCTTTTGTTTACTTTTGCAGTATATTGTTATCCAGGGTTGTCTTGTCACAGGAGGAGTGTGAAAGATTACAAGAAGACCTCCTGAGACTGGGGGATTGGGCGTCCAAATGGCAGATGAACTTCAACGGCAGATGAAGTTCAACGTTGACAAATGCAAAGTGATGCATGTGGGAAGGAGGAACCCGAATTACAGCTATGTCATGCAAGGTTCCCCTTTAGGAGTTACGGACCAGGAAAGGGATCTGGGAGTCATCGTGGATAGGACATTGAAATCTTCAGCTCAATGTGCTGCAGCAGCTAAGAAGGCGAACAGAATGTTGAGTATTATTAGAAATTAGAGTATTGTGTTCAGTTCTGGTCGCCTCATCTCAAAAAAGATATAAAGGAATTGGAGAAGGTGCAGAGAAGGGTGATAAAAATGATAAAATGGATGGGATGACTACCCTATGAGGAGAGATTAAGACGGCTAGGACTCTTTAGCCTGGAGAAAAGGTGGCTGAGATGTGATATGATAGAGGTCTACAAAATAATGAGTGGGGTAGAGCGGACAGATGTGAAGTGTTTGTTTACACTTTCTAACAATAATAGAACCAGGGGACACAAGATGAAATTAGAATGTGGTAGGTTGAAAACAAATCAGAGAAAGCGTGATTAGACCAGTGGCGTTCCTAGGGGGGCTGACACCCAGGGTAGATCGCCGATGCGCCCCCCCCCCCGGGTGCACGCCGCTGGGGGGGGGCACGCGCGCCTGTCTTTCCTTCGTTCCATGCTCTCTCTGCCCCGGAACCTGTTCCGGGGCAGAGAGAGCATGGAACGAAGGAAGGACAGGCGCGCGTGCCCCCCCCCCCCCAGCGGCGTGCACCCGTGGCGGACCGCACCCACCACACCCCCCTAGGAACGCCACTGGGTTAGACTCTGGAACTCATTGCCGGAGAAGGTAGTGAAGGCAACTGGCCTTGCTGAGTTTAAAGGGGGTCTTGACAGATTCCTGAAGGAAAAGTCCATTGATCATTATTGAATTTTGGGTTTTTGCCAGGTTCCTGGGGCCTGGATTGGCCGCTGTCGGAGACAGAGTGCTGGGCTTGATGGACCTTTGGTCTTTTCCCAGCGTGGCAGTGCTTATGTACTTATTGTTTTAAGAAACATAAACTAGACCTACTGCTTCACTCGACATGGACAAATAAGGAGGGAGAAGAGAAAGCAGGAAAAACTGGACAGAAATCTTTTCCTGTTAGTGCTGGAACCCTGTGTGCAAGAGGAGAGAGAATCATTTCTTACCTGATCAGACATTTCCCTGCTGTTTCCCCTCTGAATAGATTCAAGCTGGAGATTTCCCTGGACAGATGAATAAAACAGGAGGAGGTTGAGCTGATTCCAGGTCTCAGATAAATTCCCTCTGCAGATCTGAGACTGGGTCTTGCAGGGATTCCAGGACCCAGAGACAGAAAGGTTTTGCTTTTGTTCTCAGTCTTTTCCCTCTTTGCAGCTCTTGTTGCAGACACTAGACAAAGAACAGACAGAGCAATGTTCAGAGCTCCTCCCCCTGGTGTGGTCAAGGAGATGGAACAGACAGAGCATGTTCAGAGCTCCTCCCCCTGGTGTGGTCAAGGAGACGGCATGATGTGAAAAGGCTGAAGCCACTTCATTTAAGGAAGTTTTCATTCTCCAAAGACAAGCAGGCCAATATTCTCACTGATGGGTGACGTCACGTCGGCCCGGAGGACTTTCTAGCAAAGTCCATGACAAAAACAAAAATGTCCCCCGTCGCGCGGGCGGATGCAGTGCGCATGCGCGCGTCCGTTTTCCCGCCCGTCGCGTGGGCACATTCCTCAGTTTTTTCTTCTCCGCGTCTGAGGTGACACGGAGCTCGACTTGATCGTCTTCGTGTTGCTGTGCCCGGAGGTGAAGATTCGAAGGAAAAAGGAAGTATCCTTACTAGTTGTCTTAGTAATTTTTTCGTTTATTAAGTTTCCTTTCTTTTAGCCTGCGATTTTATTTAAATCGCTTGTTCGGGCTTATTTTTCCCCCCTTTTTCTTTTCTTGTCTTGTGTCCTCTTTTTATAGACACAATCGCGTCTTTTGATTTGGCAGGGACAGTTTTTCCCGAGATGTCAACGAAGACGCCCAGCGGCTTCAAGACTTGTGCCCGCTGTCATCGGGCCATCTCTGGCACTGACACACACTTGTGGTGTATTCAGTGCCTTGGGCCGGACCACCGCTCGGAGAGCTGCAAATTGTGTCTCGCCATGAAAAAGCGGACACTGCTCTCTCGAGATGCCTAGAGAGAAAAGATTTTTTGGCCCGGTGCTTCGGCGTCGGCGCCGTCGACGTCGGTGCTATCGACGTCGTCTAAGTCGGCGCCGTCCAAATCGGCGCCGGGGAAGTCGGTGCCGGTGAAGTCGGTGCC
The DNA here is from genome assembly GCF_901765095.1 of Microcaecilia unicolor. Taxonomy (NCBI): domain Eukaryota; kingdom Metazoa; phylum Chordata; class Amphibia; order Gymnophiona; family Siphonopidae; genus Microcaecilia; species Microcaecilia unicolor. Next base: position 653,041,656 of record NC_044032.1, on the reverse strand, counting down.
GTCGAGGACGATGTCTTCGAAGCCGGTGTCGTCAAGGTCGACGTCGAAGGAAGCGTCGGCACCGGGAGACCGGGGACAGGCTGCCATTCGACCGATGCATGCTGGGAGCAGTGATGCATCGAGTGGGTCTCCACCCGCCTCGGCGCCTCCTGCTTTGCAGACCCCCCGGGACCGTCCTGCGTCGGACCCGGCCCCGAAGAGACGTGTGGATTCCACGTCCTCTTCTCCGGTGCCGAGGAGTCTCGACGACATGCGTCGGGCGAAGGCCAAGAGGCATCGTCGTCGGTCTCCTTCGCCTCACGGCACCGGGAGCTCCGGGTCATCGATACATTCGATACCCGAGAAGCGTCGGTGCCGAGAGGACCGCTCTCCCTCTATTACTGAGGTTCCGACGCGTGGGGTCACTGGCAGCCGAGTCCCCACTCCCCAACCTCAGCAGACTTTGCCTCCAATGCCTCAACCGACCCCGCAGCATCTTCCGGCACCAACTCTGGATGAGCGTATGCAGGCCATGTTCCCATTTTTTATGGACATGATGCAGCAGTGGCAGTCGGCATTGAGGTTGTCGGTGCCGACGGCGTCGGCGGTGCCGGTGTCGATGCTTTCAGAGGCACCGGTGCCGACGGCGTCGGAGGTATCGACATTGCCGATGCCGGATGTTTCTGCTGAAGCCTGTGGTGAGGTCTGTCTCACCGGTGCCGCCTCCGGCGCCGGTGTCTTTGACTTCCCGAGTTGACTCTCCCAAGACATTGGGGCAGGAAGCTTCTCCGGAGTCTCAGGGACCGTCAACTTCTCGGCATCACCATAGAGGCCGTCAAGCCTCTTCGTCGAGACGGGCTCAGATCCGGGCGGCTCTGTCTGAGCTTTTAGCCCCATCTGACAATACCTCATCTGAGGATGATGATGGAGTGCATGGGGAGTTCTCTGGCGAGGATTCTCAAGGCATTCCATCTGACTCCACTCCCTCGCCACAGAGACAGCTGTCTCCTCCCGAGAGCTTGTCTTTTTCATCTTTTGTTCGGGAGATGTCTGAGGCCATCCCCTTCCCCTTGGAAATTGTGGATGAGCCCAGAGCCAAAATGCTTGAGGTTCTGGACTATCCATCTCCACCTTCATCTTCTGCCACAGTTCCTTTTCATGAGACTCTCAAGGAACTTATGCTGAGGAACTGGGAGAAGCCTTTTTCTTGCCCAACCGTCCCCAAAAAAGTTGAGTCCCAATACCGGATCCACGGGGAACCCAGTCTCATGCGGGCTCAATTGTCTCATGATTCAGCGGTGGTGGATTCCGCTCTCAGAAGAGCCAAGAGTTCCAGGAACTTCTCCTCGGCGCCCCCGGGGCGGGAGTTTGGAACTCTGGACTCTTTTGGGAGAAAGGCGTATCAGGCCGGTCTGCTCGCCGCCAAGATCCAGTCGTACCAACTCTACACGAGTATTCATTTACGGAACTCTGTGAGGCAACTTGAGAGTTTGGTAGATACACTCCCTGAGGAGAAAGCCGAACCCTTTCGTCAAGTGATCAGGCAGCAGAAGGCGTGTCGCAAGTTCCTGTCCAGGGGCATTTTTGACACTTGCGATGTGGTATCTCGCTTCTCTGCTCAAGGTATAGCGATGTGCAGGCTCTCATGGCTGCGTGCCTCTAACCTGGAGGAACGAACTCAGCGGAAGATAGCAGATATCCCATGCTGGGGGGATCACCTTTTCGGAGAGAAGGTAGAAGAGATGATTGATCATCTCTACCAGCATGACAACGCTATGGATTCTCTCTCCCGCCGGGCGCCAAGTAACAGAATATAAAACAGCAACATCCACATGGTGGTGAGACTTATGCACTTTTCCTGCAGTAATTTGTCCAAACCGTTTTTAAACCCAGATACGCTAACCACTGATACCACCTCCTCCAGTGGTAACAGTGGACCCTTTTTTTGGACCCTTTTTTTTCACGAACAAGTCCCCCAAAAGTGCCCCAATTGCCCAGATGACCACCGGAGGGAATCGGGGATGACCTTCCCTGACTCCCCCAGTGGTCACTAACCCCCTCCCACCAAAAAAAAGAACTTTAAATACTTTTTTTTTCCAGCCTGTATGCCAGCCTCAAATGTCATACCCAGCTCCATGACAGCAGTATGCAGGTCCCTGGAGCAGTTGTTAGTGGGTGCAGTGGACTTCAGCCAGGTGGACCCAGGGCAACCCCCCCCCCCCACCTGTTACACTTGTGCTGGTAAATGGGAGCCCTCCAAATCGCCCCCAAAACCCACTGTACTCACATCTAGGTGCCTCCCTTCACCCATAAGTGCTATGGTAATGGTGTAGAGTTGTGGGGAGTGGGTTTTTTTTGGGGGGGGGATTTGGGGGAGCTCAGCACCCAAGGGAAGGGAGCTATGGACATAAGTACATAAGTCCATACTCCAGCAAAGAGTTCCAGAGCTTAACTATTTGTTGAGTGAAAAAATATTTCCTCCTATTTGTTTTTAACGTATTTCCATGTAACTTCCTCAAGTGTCCCCTAGTCTTTGTACTTTTGGAATGAGTAAAAACTCGATTTACTTCTACTCATTCTACACCACTCAGGATTTTGTAGACCTCAATCATATCTCCCCTCATCCGTCTCAGCCTTAACCTCTTTAGCCTTTCCTCATACGAGAGGAGTTCCATCCCCTTTATCATTTTGGTCGCTTTTCTTTGAACCTTTTCTAATTCCGCTATATCTTTTTTGAGATACAACGACCAGAATTGAAAGCAATACTCAAGTGAGGTCGCACCATGGAGTGATACAGAGGCATTATTTATTTATTTTTTGCATTTGTATCCCACATTTTCCCACCTATTTGCAGACTCAACGTGGTTTACATTGTTCCGTAATGGCGATCGCCATTTCCGGAATGAGAAATACAAGGAGGTGTTGCATCAAAGTTCATAAGTGACAGAGTAGATTAAGCAGTCAAGGATTGAGAGTTCATATTCGGAATGAGAAATAGAGCGGCATTGCGTTAAAGTTCATTCATGACAAAGTAGCTGAAGCAGTCAAGTATAGAGAGTTTGGTTTTGCCCAGTTCTGGTATAAGTTTCGTTGTCTGGTGTTTAGGATGGATCATTGTGGTATGCCTTATTGAACAGGTTGGGTTTTAGTGATTTTCGGAAGTTAGTTAGGTCGTGCATTGTTTTTATGGCATTTGGTAGTGCATTCCATAGTTGCGTACTTATGTAGGAGAAGCTGGATGCATGTGTTAATTTATATTTTAGTCCTTTGCAGCTGGGGTAGTGGAGATTCAGGAATGTACGTGCTGATCTTTTGGTGTTCCTGGTTGGTAAGTCTATGAGGTCTGACATGTAGGCCGGGGCCTTGCTATGAATGATTTTATGAACCAGTGTGCAAATTTTGAACGTAATACGTTCTTTAAGTGGGAGCCAGTGTAGTTTTTCTCTTAGGGGTTTGGCTGTTTCGTATTTTGTTTTTCTAAGTACTACCGATACTTCTTTACTGTACTTGTCACTGTAATAGTTCCCCTATACTGTATTTGTTCACACCGGAGTCTGTAACCACCTCTCCGGAACTATGTAAGCCACTTTGAGCCTACTAATAAGTGGGAAAAGGTGGGATACAAATGTAACAAATAAAATAAAAAAATAAAATAAAATAAATATGAGTCTGGCTGTTGTGTTTTGGGCAGTTTGGAGTTTCTTAATGATTTGTTCTTTGCATCCGTCACAGATTGCATTGCAGTAATCTAGGTGGCTTAGCACCATAAGTACATAAGTACATAAGTAATGCCATACTGGGAAAAGACCAAGGGTCCATCGAGCCCAGCATCCTGTCCACGACAGTGGCCAATCCAGGCCAAGGGCACCTGGCAAGCTTCCCAAACGTACAAACATTCTATACATGTTATTCCTGGAATTGTGGATTTTTCCCAAGTCCATTTAGTAGTGGTTTATGGACTTGTCCTTTAGGAAACCGTCTAACCCCTTTTTAAACTCTGCTAAGCTAACCGCCTTCACCACTTTCTCCGGCAATGAATTCCAGAGTTTAATTACACGTTGGGTGAAGAAAAATTTTCTCCGATTTGTTTTAAATTTACTACACTGTAGTTTCATCGCATGCCCCCTAGTCCTAGTATTTTTGGAAAGCGTGAACAGACGCTTCCCATCCACCTGTTCCACTCCACTCATTATTTTATATACCTTGTAAAGAGCATGTAGGAAAAGCCCCAAAGGAACCCTGGGATAGGCAAGAATACCCCCGTTATAGGCGGGCATCCCCCAAGAAAGAACTAGAAATAAGGAACTACAACTCCCAGCATGCCCCAAGGGAGCCTGGGGATAAGAGAAACTATGTGCATTCCCAGGAGTCTCCAGAGGAGGGCCGCAGGGGAAAGAATAAGGCTGATTCTCCAACCTGGTGGAAGAGGTGGTGGAACAGGTGGGTGGAGAAAGAAGAGACACCAAAGAGCTTTAATGAGAGAAAGGGTGAGCAGCTGGGGGAAGGGCGTGGTGAAGAGAATATGGATTGGGCTCCTGAGGAGAGAGAGGAGGAGAGTGGGCCATGCCCTATGGAAGTAACTGAACCAGAGAGCGCCCTGGAAGAGCCGATGGACTTTTCAGCTCTGGCTCAGCGAAAGCCAAGGAAGTAGCAGGGCCAAGTGGGGTCAAGCGGGAGGAGGTCAGGTAGGAGTAAGACTGACCAAGAGGGTGGGACCCTAGGCTTTGAGCCCGCGCAGAGCCGTTACCGTGTTTTGAAAGCCTGGCTGGCCTGAGCTGTGTTTAAAAGCCTGGCTACAATTGAACTGTGTTTTGAAAGCCTGGCTGGACTGAGCTGTGTTTAAAAGCCTGGCTACAATTGAACTGTGTTTTGAAAGCCTGGCTGGCCTGAGCTGTGTTTAAAAGCCTGGCTACAATTGAACTGTGTTTTGAAAGCCTGGCTGGACTGAGCTGTGTTTAAAAGTCTGGCTACAATTGAACTGTGTTTTGAAAGCCTGGCTGGCCTGAGTTGTGTTTAAAAGCCTGGCTACAATTGAACTGTGTTTTGAAAGCCTGGCTGAGCTGAGCTGTGTTTAAAAGCCTAGCTACAATTGAACTGTGTTTTTGAAAGCCTGGCTGGCCTGAGCTGTGTTTCAAAGCTTGGCAAAATAAGGTGAACTGGGGGTTGAAACCAGGGCTGAATTGCGCAGTGTGTTTTTTTTCTTTTTACTGCTACTCTCCAGGAGATCGGGAGAGGAAGCGGCTGTTGAAGCCGGTACTGGGTAACTTGGGGTGTTGTTTTGGAGACGTGACTAAGAGAAGGAGGGACGACCCTCCTATTCAATAAAAAGCTTCAGTATTTTTGTTTTGAGAAACAGGAGAGCCATACTGGAGTGTGTTTTTTTGTTGGTTTATGGAAGAGCTGCAACCACGTAGAAAAGGGGATCCACTTTACAATTGGTGTCAGAAGTGGGATCACTTCGCGGACCTGTCGCTCGAGGAGGTCAAGACTAGCAAGACAGGAAAGCCCGACGGAGGGGCCAACGCTGAGAAAGGCGCAGACCCGTCTGGGGTTCCGGTAAGCGGGGCCTAGATTGGGGGAAATAAAGGGATCCTCGTAAAAGGGGAAAATAAGTAGTGAGACCGCACTTGGAGGTGTCCTCTGTTTTTATTTCCTCCAGGAGTCGCTGTTCCGGAGCAGGGATGGACCCCAAGGAGATCTTCGCTTGGATGACGATGCAGTTCCAAAAACAGCAAGAACTGACGGGGAAGATGGTGGAAGACTCCTTGACTGCGGCACGGGAGCAGCAACAACCGGTGCTGAATATGCTCCAGGACTTTTTGCAGAGAGGGGTCGAGGCTCCAAGGGGCGGTGGAGCCGGAGCAACTGGACATGGGCCAGGAGGAAGCGGTGCGGTAGGACCTTTATCCATGAACTCACTTACTTGGGGAAAGTTGTCTGAGCAGGATAATGTAGATGATTTCCTGACCGCATTCGAGAGGGTGGCAGTGGCCGCGGGATGGCCACAAGAGCAGTGGGCCATGCGGTTAGTGCCTTCATTATCTGGGGAGGCCCTAGGAGCCTTTAGAGATTTGGCTCCTGGGGACGCGGCCAATTATGGGAGGTTGAGAGAGGCCATTAAGGACCGATATGGACTAAGTACCCAGGCTTATAGGCGTAAGTTTCGGTCCACTAAATGGGAGAAGGGGGAAACCCCTAAAGCGGTGGCCACTAAACTGATGGACTTGGTAAAAAAGTGGTTGGAACCTGATCGCCACACCACGGGAGAGATTCTGCAAGAATTAGTAGTGGAGCAATTCCTGCAGGGCCTTCCCAGGGAGATCAGGGCAGGATTGGTCCAAAGGGGCTGTAAGACGGTGGAGGCCGTGACAGCAGGGTTAGAGTGTTATTTGGAAGCCCAACATTGGGGAGGACCCGACCTGGAGGGTGGGAAGCCCCGACCTGGGGGAAGCTGGGGTTCCAAAAGTTCCTTCTTTAAGACAGATTCCCAGGGAGGGAAACCCGATTACGGCTGGGGTGGTAAAAGACCTGTAGAGCCCTCAGGCCCTGGAAAAAAGGCCACTCCGTATGAAGGAAAAATCTGTTATAAGTGTGGGAAGGCGGGGCACTTCAGGAGGGATTGCCCAGGTCGAGAGGGATGGACCTCGCAGGTTGCCCAAGGGTTTAGGCCTCGGTATACCGCCAAGGTGGAGGTGGAGGGTTTACCTATTGTAGCCATGTGTCACGTCTGTGGCCGTGACCACCCTCAGACTTACCCTGTTTCTGGGAGTCAGTGGCTGTGCTGGCTTCTGCTGGTCTCTGTGTCTGTCTCTGTCTTAGTTTCTCTCTGGCTCTGTGTGCTGATTGCACTACTGAACCTCACCTGTGTGGGCTTTGCCTCTTCCAAGATGGCTGCCGCCTCTTCGTCTCTGCCAGTATCCAAGATGGCTTCCGCTGTCACTTTCTATGGGATGCCTGCTCTGAGTGTCAAGCCTCTGTTTGGTTGCAAGGTGATTGCTGCACCTGTGGCTCTGGTGTTGGGCTTTATTAGTCATCTGAAGACTACACTCCTGGCCTTTGCATCTCATCTCATCTCATCTAAAGGTCCTGGTGTATAGAGTGCTCTGTACACAGTTTCAGTGTTTGCTCTGTGTGAGTTTCTTTGTTTGACTAGCTAGCTTAGGCACCGTCTGGCTTGTTGCCTGTGCTTAGCTCTGCTAGTTCTCTGTGTGTGTTCCTAGTGTTAGATTAGCCAGCTTAGGCACCGTCTGGCTTGTTGCCTGTGCTTAGCTCTGCTAGTTCTCTGTGTTTGTTCCTAGTGTTAGATTAGCCAGCTTAGCACCGTCTGGTTTGTAGCCTGTGTTTAGCTCTGCTAGTTCTCTGTGTTTGTTTCCAGTTTATGACTTGTTAGCTTGGGCACAGCTTTGTTGTTAGCTGATGTACAGCTTTACTAGTCTTCTGAGTTTGCTCTGTGTATGTTTCCAGGGTATGACTGGTTAGCTTGGGCACAGCTTTGTTGTTTGCTGGTGTATAGCTTTACTAAGTCTTCTGAGTTTGCTCCGTGTATGTTTCCAGTGTATGACTTGTTAGCTTGGGCACAGCTTTGTTGTTAGCTGATGTACAGCTTTACTAGTCTTCTGAGTTTGCTCTGTGTATGTTTCCAGGGTATGACTTGTTAGCTTGGGCACAGCTTTGTTGTTTGCTGGTGTATAGCTTTACTAAGTCTTCTGCGTTTGCTCTGTGTATGTTTCCTGTGTATGACTTGTTAGCCTGGGCACAGCTTTGTTGTTAGCTGGTGTATAGCTTTACAGGTCTCCAGAGTTTGCTCTGTGGGTGTCTTGCCCTTCTGTGTTTATTGTTCTGTGGGCTTCCTACCCTTCTGTGTTATTTGCTTTGTGGGTTTCCAGCCCTTCTGTGACCATTACTTTGAACCTGCCAACTGCCAGAACCCGGACATTCCCTGCCTGTCTGCCTAGCCATCGCCTAGGGGCCAGTAGGCTCTCCTGGACCTTCATTCCTGCGGTTCCTGTAAGTCCTACCGGCTGCCAGAACCTGAGGGCTCAACCCGAGGGAGAAGGCAGTCAAGTGTAGGTGAAGCCTAGGTCCAGTCCGTGTTCCAGTCCAGCGGGTTTCACTCCTGTATGTTCCAGTCCTGTGGGGCCACTCCAGTGTGTCCAGTCCAGTGGGCCCCACTCCAGTGCGCACCCGTCCGGTGCGTTCCAGTTCCGAGTGTTCCGGTGTAGAACTCCAGTCCGGGGTTCCAGGCCAGTCTTGTCTTCTCTCTACCTTGTTGGTGATCTTGCCTGCCACTGCCGCTCCACGGTAGTGGCCCAAGGACTCACAAAACCAGTGCTTCTGGGGAAGAAGCCTGACAGTGTGCCAAGGTCCTCGTGCACGCGACAGAATGCAAAAGCCAGGAGTTCGGCGAGATCATCAGTCCAGGTGGGCTTCATGCCCATAAGTCCGTGCCCTATGGGCAATCCGAGGGGAGAGTCTGATATTTTTTTTTGATTCCAAGGACAATCTAGTTTCTATTTTGAATCCCTATTTAAGCCTGTGGGAATACCGAGAGGAACTTCTGTCGAATCCAGCCTTTACGGCTACTCCTGAAGCAGCAGCTGAAAGAAAGCGTCTCTGGTGGCGTCTGGTCCGCCATAGCCCAGTTTCTGACATGAATCCTGCTATCTCGCTCTGGGAGTACCGCCTCAGACTTCTGGAGGAGCCAGCTCTGCGGGATACTCCTGAAGCTGAGGCCGAAAAAGGACGCCGGGGAATTCCTCCGCTCAGGTCTCCTCAGCAGAGCAGCCTGCGATACCATAGCGGGTTAGTTCCTATTCGGGATTCCAGTCCACCGGCGCTGAGTCCAGTCCAAGGAGAGTTTCAAGTGGAGTCTTCAAATCCTGTTCGAGTGAAGCCGCCAGTTAAGCCTCTGAGTTCGGTCCGAGGGACGGTCCTGACCAGGTCTCTGAGGTCAGGCCGAGTGAGGCGTCGGACCAAGCCCCTGACCCCAGTTCGAGTAGCGCGGCCGCTTAAGAGCCTGAGTCCAGTCCAGGGGATGCTTCATACTGAACCTCCAATTCAAGTCCAAGTAACGATGCCACTTAAGGCTCCGAGTCCAGTCCGAGGGAGACTTTCGATGGAGCCTCAGATTCCTATGCAAGTGGCGCTCCAGGTCGAGCCTCCAGTCCTCGTCCAAGTGGCACGCCCTTTGAAGTCTCCGAGTCCAGTCCGAGGGAAGCTTTCGATTGAGCCTCTGATTCCTGCTCGAGTGGCGCTTCGGGCCGAGCCTCCTGTCCTCCTTCAAGTGGCAGGCCCTTTGAAACCTCTGAGTCCAGTCCGAGGGGTGCTTCTGACAGAGTCTCCGAGGCCTGTGCAAGTGGCTCTTCGGGTCGAGCCTCTGGTTCTTGTCCAAGTGACCCGTCCAGTCAAGCCACTGAGTCCAGTTCGAGGGGGGCTTCTAATCAAGCCTCCGGTGCCAGTCCGAAGGGTGGTTCAGGTGGAGCCTCCGCTTCTAGTCCAGAGGGCACCTCCTATCAAGCTCCTAAGGCCAGTTCGAGTGGTGCTTCAGACCGAGCCTCAGTTAAAGTCCAGTTCGCGGGGCGCTCCCAGCCAAGCTCCTGAGTCCAGTTTGAGGGGCCCTGCCAGTCAAGCTTCTGATTCCAGTCCGGGTCCCAGTCCCGGTTCAACTTCTGTTCAGAATTCCTGTTCCAGTCAAGCTTCTGACGCCCGCCCGGGTCCCAGGCCCGGTTTGCTTCTTGACTCTAGTCCGGGTCCCAGTCCCGGTTTGCTTCCTGAGTTCAGTCTGGGTTCCCTCGGAGAAGGGTTCCTTTTGAATGTAGTTCCTCTTGATGCATCCAAGTTCCTGAGTTGGCCCAGCGGTGATTGGAAGGAGCCTCCTGTTGACAAGTTCCGCTCCTGTCTGCCAGTTTGGAACTTCTTTGTGACTTCCAGTCCAGTGATCCATGTCTGGGGGTTGAAACCGCTCAGAAGGTTTCACCACAGTTACCCCTGGACACCTGACCTCCTCAGGGAGACCGAGAGGGGGGTCTTGAGGAGGGGGTACTGTCACGTCTGTGGCCGTGACCACCCTCAGACTTACCCTGTTTCTGGGAGTCAGTGGCTGTGCTGGCTTCTGCTGGTCTCTGTGTCTGTCTCTGTCTTAGTTTCTCTCTGGCTCTGTGTGCTGATTGCACTACTGAACCTCACCTGTGTGGGCTTTGCCTCTTCCAAGATGGCTGCCGCCTCTTCGTCTCTGCCAGTATCCAAGATGGCTTCCGCTGTCACTTTCTATGGGATGCCTGCTCTGAGTGTCAAGCCTCTGTTTGGTTGCAAGGTGATTGCTGCACCTGTGGCTCTGGTGTTGGGCTTTATTAGTCATCTGAAGACTACACTCCTGGCCTTTGCATCTCATCTCATCTCATCTAAAGGTCCTGGTGTATAGAGTGCTCTGTACACAGTTTCAGTGTTTGCTCTGTGTGAGTTTCTTTGTTTGACTAGCTAGCTTAGGCACCGTCTGGCTTGTTGCCTGTGCTTAGCTCTGCTAGTTCTCTGTGTGTGTTCCTAGTGTTAGATTAGCCAGCTTAGGCACCGTCTGGCTTGTTGCCTGTGCTTAGCTCTGCTAGTTCTCTGTGTTTGTTCCTAGTGTTAGATTAGCCAGCTTAGCACCGTCTGGTTTGTAGCCTGTGTTTAGCTCTGCTAGTTCTCTGTGTTTGTTTCCAGTTTATGACTTGTTAGCTTGGGCACAGCTTTGTTGTTAGCTGATGTACAGCTTTACTAGTCTTCTGAGTTTGCTCTGTGTATGTTTCCAGGGTATGACTGGTTAGCTTGGGCACAGCTTTGTTGTTTGCTGGTGTATAGCTTTACTAAGTCTTCTGAGTTTGCTCCGTGTATGTTTCCAGTGTATGACTTGTTAGCTTGGGCACAGCTTTGTTGTTAGCTGATGTACAGCTTTACTAGTCTTCTGAGTTTGCTCTGTGTATGTTTCCAGGGTATGACTTGTTAGCTTGGGCACAGCTTTGTTGTTTGCTGGTGTTTAGCTTTACTAAGTCTTCTGCGTTTGCTCTGTGTATGTTTCCTGTGTATGACTTGTTAGCCTGGGCACAGCTTTGTTGTTAGCTGGTGTATAGCTTTACAGGTCTCCAGAGTTTGCTCTGTGGGTGTCTTGCCCTTCTGTGTTTATTGTTCTGTGGGCTTCCTACCCTTCTGTGTTATTTGCTTTGTGGGTTTCCAGCCCTTCTGTGACCATTACTTTGAACCTGCCTACTGCCAGAACCCGGACATTCCCTGCCTGTCTGCCTAGCCATCGCCTAGGGGCCAGTAGGCTCTCCTGGACCTTCATTCCTGCGGTTCCTGTAAGTCCTACCGGCTGCCAGAACCTGAGGGCTCAACCCGAGGGAGAAGGCAGTCAAGTGTAGGTGAAGCCTAGGTCCAGTCCGTGTTCCAGTCCAGCGGGTTTCACTCCTGTATGTTCCAGTCCTGTGGGGCCACTCCAGTGTGTCCAGTCCAGTGGGCCCCACTCCAGTGCGCACCCGTCCGGTGCGTTCCAGTTCCGAGTGTTCCGGTGTAGAACTCCAGTCCGGGGTTCCAGGCCAGTCTTGTCTTCTCTCTACCTTGTTGGTGATCTTGCCTGCCACTGCCGCTCCACGGTAGTGGCCCAAGGACTCACAAAACCAGTGCTTCTGGGGAAGAAGCCTGACAGTGTGCCAAGGTCCTCGTGCACGCGACACCATGTTAGACTCCGGAGCTGACCAGTCCATGATCTCTAAAAGGTTATGGGAACAATTAAGAACGAGGAGGACAAAAGGTAAGGATACCTATGAGGGAGCAGTGGCTATTCAATGTATACATGGGACCAGTACGTGATATACCCTCCATAGAGTGCAAGTGAAGGGACCCACAGGAGAGATAGAGATAACCATGGCCGTCCTGCCCCGGTTGCCTCAGGAGATGATTTTAGGAAGGGACTGGCCCCCTTTTTCCGAATGTATTAGAGAAAAAAGAGTGTTGGTAACTACCCGCGCTCAGGCTCGGGTAGACCCTGAGGCTGAGGAAGAGGGAATAGGAGGTATTTTTCCTTTTCAGGGGGAGGTAGTGGGAGAGCCGGGAAAAGAGAGAAAGGGGAAGGCTGTTAAAAAAAAGGAGCAGAGGGGTAGACGGGAGGCATTGGAGCAGGCGAAAAAAGAAAGTTATTTGCCAGTAGCCCCGAAAGAATTGAAGGAACAGTTTCCCCATTTTCATAGGGAGCAAGCCACAGACTCGACTTTAGAATATGCCTGGGAAAGGGCACGACAGGGGGAGGGCAGGGAGGCCCCTGGTTTCATGATAGAAGGGGACATTCTATATCGCAGGGTACCCAATTGGGAGAACTCGGAAGCTGGGAGACAGTTAGTCGTCCCCCAAGCTTTTCGTCCCCTAGTAGTAAGGCTCGCTCATGATCACCCTTTGGGTGGGCATAAGGGCTCCCAGGCTACCCTGACTCAGATATTGGGGCGGTTTTATTGGCCCGGAGTTTATGGGGAGGTGGAGAGGTATTGCAAGTCCTGCCCCAACTGTCAGAAGGTGGCAGACCGGCTACCCCCTAAGGCACCTCTAAAGCCCCTTGCTAGGGTGGAACAACCGGGGAGGAGAATAGCCATGGATATTATCGGCCCAGTAACAAAATCACAGAGAGGCTTCCTCTATGTTTTAGTGGTTATGGATATGGCCACTAGGTATCCCTGGGCCATACCTTTGAGGAGTATATCAGCGAAGGTCATTGCCCGGGAGCTGATAAAAATCTTTTGTGAGCTGGGATTTCCCCAAGAAGTTTTGACAGACAGGGGGTCCAACTTTATGTCAAGTACCTTAAGGCAAGTGTGGGAGGCTTTTGGGATACAACATATCCGTACCGCGGCCTACCATCCTCAAACCAATGGGATGGTGGAACGTTTTAATAGAACTTTAAAGGGTATGTTAAAAAAAGCGTTGGGCGAGGATAGGACAGGTTGGGACCAACTGTTGCCCTTCGTGCTATATGCCTACAGGGAGAAGGTGCAAGACTCATTAGGAGTTGCTCCTTATGAATTGATGTTTGGCCGGAAGCCCAGGGGAATATTAGATATCTTGCAGGAACACTGGGTACCCCCGGACACCTCCGATCAGTCAGTGGTCGAATATTTACAGGATCTGAGGGCCAGATTAGATAAGTTACAGGAATATTCCCAGGATAGGCTTGAACAGAGCCAAAATCGTCAAAAGGAATATTATGATAAGGGTACTCGGGAGAGGGAGTTTGTAATAGGAGATAGGGTCCTTATCCTGATCTCGGAAGATCCTCATAAGTTTGCCTCTAGGTGGAAGGGTCCCTGGGTGGTGAAGAGGAGACTAGGGCCTCTCACATATGAGGTGGCGAATGAAAAGGGGTGAGTCCAAACCTTCCATGTAAACCTGATGAAACGCTGGGTAGCAAGGGTAGGCTTTCAGACCCGGGGGGAGGAAAAGGAGGGAGAGGAGTTGGGACCGCAAATAAGAGATATTTTCAAGCCCGGTGAGCCAGGGGTTAATCCCCGGTTGACACAGGTACAAAAGAAAGAGATAGGAAGGCTCCTGAAAGGGTTTGATGATGTGTTGACGGCCTGCCCTGGAAATACTCACCTAGTGGAGCATGACATTATAATGGAAAGGGGTAAAGTAGTTCGGCAAAAACCATATAGGCTGTCCCCCATGAAAAGGAGGGAGGTGATAAAACAGGTCCAGGAAATGTTAGACTTCGGGGTGATCGAAGAGTCAAATAGCCCCTGGTCAAGCCCAGTGGTGTTAGTACCAAAACCCGAAGGGGAGTGGAGATTCTGCATAGATTTCCGCCAGCTTAATAATATCTCTCAAGCAGATGCATATCCTATGCCCTATATTGAGGAGCTGGTGGACCGGCTAGGATCTGCACAATATCTCACCACCCTGGACTTGACAAAAGGGTACTGGCAGATTCCCCTTACGTCAGGGGCCCAAGCTAAGACCGCCTTTAGTACGCCCATAGGCCTGTACCAGTTCAAGAGATTGCCCTTTGGCCTTAATTCAGCAGCTGCGAGCTGCCAGAGGTTGCTGGACAGGGTTCTCCAACCACATCAGGCATATGCAGCCGCGTATATGGATGATGTGGTAATACATAGTGGGGACTGGAACACCCATTTAATCCAGGTAGAGGCAGTTCTGCAGGCTTTTAGGGATGCGGGGCTCACCCTGAACCCCAAAAAATGTTATTTTGCGCAGTACCGGGTAAAGTATTTAGGGTATAATGTGGGAAGGGGAGAGGTGCGGCCCTTATTGAATAAGGTTCAAAGCATCCAAGAGTTTCCCAGACCAAACACCAAGAAACAATTGCGTAGATTCCTGGGGATGGTAGGGGATTACCGCAGGTTCATCCCTCATTTTTCCGCAATGGCCACTCCCTTAACTGACATGCTGAGAGGGAAGAATCCGGACCACTTGAGGTGGGGAGGGGAGGAGTTGAGGGCATTTGAACAAATGCAGAGGGCCCTGTGCCAGGAACCTGTGCTGAAGGCAGTTGATTTTGAAAAGCCCTTTGTCCTTCAAACAGATGCTTCGGGAAGGGGGTTAGGCGCAGTGCTGTCCCAAGAGCATGAAGGGGCGGAACACCCGGTGCTTTATTTAAGCCGTAAGCTCCTGCCTCATGAGGAGCATTACTCCACCAGAGAAAAGGAGTGTTTAGCCATACGATGGGCAGTGCAGGAGTGTAGTGTCTATTTAGAAGGGAGAAAATTTAAGCTGGTAACGGACCATGCTCCCTTGAAATGGCTGAATGTGATGAAGAATAATAATGGGAGACTAATGCGATGGTACTTAGCGTTGCAGGCTTTCCAATATTCTGTGGAACATCGCCCTTGGTTCTGTTTAGGAAATGTTGATGCCCTGTCCCGGGTGGAGGAGGAGGAGGAGAAAGAATGGGGGGGTGGAAGTTTAAGGGGGGGGGGTATGTAAAGAGCATGTAGGAAAAGCCCCAAAGGAACCCTGGGATAGGCAAGAATACCCCCGTTATAGGCGGGCATCCCCCAAGAAAGAACTAGAAATAAGGAACTACAACTCCCAGCATGCCCCAAGGGAGCCTGGGGATAAGAGAAACTATGTGCATTCCCAGGAGTCTCCAGAGGAGGGCCGCAGGGGAAAGAATAAGGCTGATTCTCCAACCTGGTGGAAGAGGTGGTGGAACAGGTGGGTGGAGAAAGAAGAGACACCAAAGAGTTTTAATGAGAGAAAGGGTGAGCAGCTGGGGGAAGGGCGTGGTGAAGAGAATATGGATTGGGCTCCTGAGGAGAGAGAGGAGGAGAGTGGGCCATGCCCTATGGAAGTAACTGAACCAGAGAGCGCCCTGGAAGAGCCGATGGACTTTTCAGCTCTGGCTCAGCGAAAGCCAAGGAAGTAGCGGGGCCAAGTGGGGTCAAGCGGGAGGAGGTCAGGTAGGAGTAAGACTGACCAAGAGGGTGGGACCCTAGGCGTTGAGCCCGCGCAGAGCCGTTACCGTGTTTTGAAAGCCTGGCTGGCCTGAGCTGTGTTTAAAAGCCTGGCTACAATTGAACTGTGTTTTGAAAGCCTGGCTGGACTGAGCTGTGTTTAAAAGCCTGGCTACAATTGAACTGTGTTTTGAAAGCCTGGCTGGCCTGAGCTGTGTTTTAAAGCCTAGCTACAATTGAACTGTGTTTTTGAAAGCCTGGCTGGACTGAGCTGTGTTTAAAAGCCTGGCTACAATTGAACTGTGTTTTGAAAGCCTGGCTGGACTGAGCTGTGTTTAAAAGCCTGGCTACAATTGAACTGTGTTTTGAAAGCCTGGCTGGCCTGAGTTGTGTTTAAAAGCCTGGCTACAATTGAACTGTGTTTTGAAAGCCTGGCTGAGCTGAGCTGTGTTTTAAAGCCTAGCTACAATTGAACTGTGTTTTTGAAAGCCTGGCTGGACTGAGCTGTGTTTAAAAGCCTGGCTACAATTGAACTGTGTTTTTGAAAGCCTGGCTGGCCTGAGCTGTGTTTCAAAGCTTGGCAAAATAAGGTGAACTGGGGGTTGAAACCAGGGCTGAATTGCGCAGTGTGTTTTTTTTTCTTTTTACTGCTACTCTCCAGGAGATCGGGAGAGGAAGCGGCTGTTGAAGCCGGTACTGGGTAACTTGGGGTGTTGTTTTGGAGACGTGACTAAGAGAAGGAGGGACGACCCTCCTATTCAATAAAAAGCTTCAGTATTTTTGTTTTGAGAAACAGGAGAGCCATACTGGAGTTGGTTTATGGAAGAGCTGCAACCACGTAGAAAAGGGGATCCACTTTACAACCTCTATCATGTCTCCCCTCAGCCGTCTCTTCTCCAAGCTGTATAGCCCTAGCCTCCTTAGTCTTTTTTCATAGGGAAGTCGTCCCATCCCCGCTATCATTTTAGTCGCCCTTCGCTGCACCTTTTCCAGTTCTACTATATCTTTCTTGAGATGCGGCGACCAGAATTGAACACAATACTCAAGGTGCGGTCGCACCAAGGAGCGATACAACGGCATTATAACATCCTCACACCGGGGAGTCACATGATGCGTTGAGAGAGTAGGACGTGTGTCTTTGCTCTCCGGGGCCCCCACGCCTGATTTAGCCATATAAACCGCAGAAAACGGCTGACCAGCGAACTAATATATTAGCAGAAGCAGTACAACCAATGGATAAGTTCGTAGAAACAGCAACTAAATCAATGCCGCCACGCAACGCTAAAAAGGAGAAGGATAAGGCAAAGACGGCGGATACCACCGAGGAGAAGGCCTTGCAGCGAAGCGAGCAGAACTTCACTCCCGCGCAGCTGGCGCAACTGACCGCCGCGGTAGCGCAAGCATTGGAGCCGCGATTGGAAAAAATCTCGGCACAGCTAGAACAATATGAATCGCGCCTGACAGATGTAACACAACGGGCTGGGGAGCTAGAGAGGTGGGTGTCGGAGATTGAGGATGCGCTTTCCCCAGTGCATGGTCGGCTGCAGAACACGCAGTCCACGGTCGAAGCGTTGCAACAGAAAGTGGATGACTTAGAAAACAGGGCCAGAAGGAGCAACTTACGCCTGATCGGCATACCAGAATCGGTGAGTGACTCGGTGCTGGCCATGGTGATAGAAAAGTGGCTGAAGGCCGAATTTGCGCTGTCGGACCATGCAGGAGCACTGTGCTTAGAACGAATACACCGAGTGGGCCGCATCCAAGATGGCCGCCAGAGCCCGCGTGCAGTCATACTGAAAGTACATAACTACCTGCACAAGATGGAGATTTTGCGAGGCTACCGATTAAAACGGGACGATACAAAGTTTGAGGGGAAGACCATAAGAATCTTTCAGGACTTTTCAGTATCTTTACAGGACCGTCGAAAGAAATTCACCCCCCTGTGCAGACGACTACAGGATTTGCAGATCAAGTTCATGCTGATTTACCCAGCAATTTTAAAAATCCGACAAGATGGCAAATGGAGGTCCTATGATTCAGAGGCAGCTGCCAAAGAGTACATAACAGCGCTGGAACAGAGGGAACAACAACAGGCGGCAGAGCAGACTGGAAATAAGGACGATTCTAAGACCCAAAGTGGGTGAGAACTATAAAATGGTTGTTCTGTATCGCACACAGTAAAGAGCTGGTTCACAACACAAAGTGGTGGATCGGGTGGGGGGGCCTCGGGCATGGCAGGGGCTCCCACATAATTTGTTGTCTAGGGTATGTTTGGGAGTGTAGAGATTAATAGGGGGGGAGGGGAGTTAGGGAAGGGCGGAGAAGGGAGGGGGGGATTAGTAATAAGCAAACGAAGTATCCTCAGGTATGGTAAAATGGAGAAGGAACCTACACAAAGAAGTCCAGGGTGGCGGAAGTGGAAGAAAGCAAGCGGGAAGGAGACACACACGTTGATGCAACAGGGGAGAGAGATGTCTTCGGGGCTAGGCTGGGAGCCTGGGAGACAAAGGCCTCAGAGGTATTTAACAGTGCAAGTTCCAAGACACCAAGGGGAAGGTGGTTAAAACACGCTTGATCTCTTGGAATGTAGTCGGCATCACATCCCCAATTAAGAGAACCAAAATCCTATCAGCTCTAAAACGTCATGGGGTAGGCATTGCCTGCCTGCAGGAAACGAGGCTATCCAAAGAGGAAAGCGATAAGCTAAAAAGAGGATGGGTGGGGAGGTATTCTATTCCCCAGCAACAGGTAGGAGAGGTGGGACAGCAATTCTGCTGCACAAATCACTGATGGGCGCGGCAAAAGTGCTGTTCAAAGATGGAGAAGGGAGATATGTTGGAATTCAGCTCAATCTGCAAGGAAAAGAGATGCTATTGGTATCAGCGTACGGCCCTAACACCTCAGCTACACCCTTTTACGCTCAGCTGTTGACCCTTTGCCACACACATGCATCCCTCCCAATAGTAATTGCTGGAGACATGAATCAAGTGATAGACCCAGTGTTAGACAGGTCAAGGCAGGCGCGCCCCGACACTCTATCGGAGGTGTCCCTCCTAGATTCCTTTTGTCAGAAGGTGGGCCTGCTTGACCCCTGGAGGATATTACATGGAGATGAAAGAGATTACACACACATCTCCAGGGCACATCATTCACAGTCTCGCTTGGACTATATTTTGACCTCCCCTGATATATTTCAGAAAATAACGGGAGCGGTCATAGGCCCTGAAGAGATATCGGACCACTCCATCATATGGGTGGATTTAGAGATTGCAACATATTTTCAGCAATCCCCTGGGTGGAGGTTCCCTGCATATCTGTACCCCTCCAAAGCATTCACAGAGCACATGCATAAGAAATGGGAGGAGTACCAAACACATAATCAGGCACACGTGGATGACCCTATTCTGTTCTGGTCTGCTGCTAAAGCAGTACTCAGAGGAGAGATTATAGCATACGTAAGCAGACGGAACAGGCAAATAACGCAGGGTATAGTGAAGCTGGAACGGAAGATCCGGGTTATAAGGCGGCAGTATGGCAGACACCCCACGCAGCAAAATTATGAACTCCTTACATCCACTAGAGCGGCGCTGAACAGCCTACTTCAGGAACGCACGACACGATCCCTGCTATTCAGGAAGTACAGGTTGCATAAATTTGGAGATAAGACGGGAGGGATGCTAGCGAGGCTGGTGAAAGGCACAAGGAAGTCCCATTATATTGCTGCGATATGCAGACATTCGGGGGGGATTACCAACAATCCAGACGAGATAGCGCAGGTATTTCAACAGCATTTTGCTAATCTCTACAAAGGAGAGGAGGGTGAGAGAGACGTCAGGAAGGCTACAGCAGAGTACCTAGCCACAGTTAACATGGGGAAGATACATCCAGAACAACTAGACCCCCTCAATAAACCGATAGAGGCACAAGAGCTTCAGAAAGCTATAGGCGCATTGAAGATGCACTCTGCACCGGGACCTGATGGTCTCTCCGGTGAGTTTTACAAGATGTTGAAACTGCAGATCTTGGGACCCCTATTAGAATACCTTAATGAAGTAGTAGAGAAAGGCCGATTCCCACTACATGCCAACACGGCTCTTATCAGTTTAATTCCAAAAAAAAGGAAAAGACTTACTGCAACCCAGTTCCTACAGACCAATTTCACTGATTAACGTGGAGGCAAAACTGCTGTCTCGGATCTTAGCGGATAGACTAGCACCACTGCTGCCACAGCTAGTGAAGGAAGATCAGGCCGGATTTGTTCGAGGGCGTCAATCTGTCCTTAATGTGCGCAAATTCATTCTAGCCACATTAGCAGACCCTGACACAAAATCACAAAGACTGGCGGTGAGCCTTGACGCTGAACGGGCATTCAACCGGGTACAATGGCACTTTTTGTTTGAAACACTGCAGTGGATAGGTCTTACCGGATGGCTCTTGAAGGCTATCACCACACTATACACTGACCCCCGAGCCATGATATTAGTCAATGGGATAAGAACAGAGGGGTTTGACATTAAGAAAGGGACGCGACAGGGTTGCCCGCTTTCTCCACTGTTATTCTTGTTGTCCTTAGAGCCGTTGCTGAATGAGATCCGGGCACACGAACAAATACAGAGCATTAGGCTCCAACAACACGAGATTAAGGTGTTGGCGTATGCTGATAACCTGTTGTTACTGCTGAATAACCCTCAGACATCTCTAAAGCATCTCCTGCATACAGTGCATAAATATGGCAGACTCTCGGGCTTTAAATTAAATCTGGACAAGTCACTGGCGTTGCCTCTGGATCCGGAGCTGCGGCGGGGTTGGAGGGGTGCATTCCCGCTGCAGTGGGCAGAGGATCAGATTCAGTACTTGGGGGTAGTCATTCCAGCAGACATAGGGCGACTGTATGATAAAAATGTGATCCCGGTTCTGAGAGAGACCAGGCGCTTGCTGCATCTTTGGGGTAAATGTCCACTTTCCCTGTCAGGACGCATAGGGCTGGTTAATATGTTGATAGTCCCCAAATGGCTCTACACATTCCAGATGCTCCCCTTATACCTAAGAAAGAAAGAGGAACTGGCACTCAACAAAGTGATTCAGGTATTCCTGTGGAGAGGACAACGGCCTCGGCTTCCTCTGCACATAATACAAAAACCAAGAGGGCACGGGGGGATGGGTCTACTCAACATAAGATACCTGACAGTCGCATGTTCGATGAGGCACATTAGAGACTGGCTCACGGGACAGCAGGAATTCTCAAATACACAAATAGAGCAGACACTCTCTCCCACAGAGCATCTGGGGTGGTGGTTACACGCATCAGGCATGGGAATCACACATAAACTTGGAAATAACCCATTTTTACTGTCAACAAGAGCAGCTTGGAAGTGGCTGTGTAAAAGACATTGGTTTAAATGGACTGCAACGCCCTTCCTGCCTCTGTTCCACAATCCAGATTTCCCAGAAGGAACATCTTCAGTGATATTTGCTCGATGGCGGAGAAAAGGAATACACTACTTGTACCAACTGCTGACAGATGAAGGTAAAGTGCGACCTTTCCAGGATCTGCAAAGAGAATTTAAACTGCCAGGGACAGACCAATTGGCGCACCTGCAGATCCAACATTATATGACAGAACTGGGATGGATTAACCTGAGTGAAGATGTGCAGGACAAGATGAACACAGCATTGACACTGGGGGCACAGAATACAGTACCCCTGCGGTTTCACCATAGATATCTTCAAGACTCCACTGAGGACATTGATTATCGAGGCAGGGCGCAGAAATGGGCGTCAGACTTGGCAGCAGAGGTTTCGGACGAGGTATTCCAGACCTTTTTGGCTCTTGCCTCAAGGACCTCTGTATACACTCGACATTGGGAATTACAATATAAGTTTGCACTGCGGCTATATATATCACCAGCCAGAGCATCAAAAGCGGGGTTTGGTGGCACTGGAGCCTGCCCCCGCTGCGACCAGATACCTGCAGGGCTGGGGCTCATGTTCTGGTCTTGTCCCCGAGTGGTGAGATTTTGGTCTCAAATGCTAGACGAAGTCAAACGGTACTGGGGCTGCAGCACAATACAGAGACAACCACTGTTACTTTTTGGCAAATATGAGTGTACAGGGCTCACCCCGCCAGGACTTAATTCCTTTCTTCATAGAGCGGTTTTGATTGGAAAGAAGATCATTTTGCTGACCTGGAGAGAGAGCGTGGGCCCCTCTTTTGGGGCCTGGAGGACAAACATGATCGAACTTTTGAAGCTGGAGCGGTGTGGAATTACAGATTTCTCCTCTGCTGAGGGGAAAAAGCTGGTAAAAATCTGGGCGAATTTTTGGGACACATTACAACCAGCAGAACGAAGTAGAATTTTAAATTGAGGAACTGTGTAGGATGATGAGAGGACTTAATACCTGTGGTATTATAAGGTTCAAAGGTTCTTAGGAACGGGGAGGGTAGAGGGAAGGGCGGGGAAGGGGGGAAGGGGGGGGGGAAGGAGGGGTTGGAAGAGGGAGGGGGTAGTGGGATATGTTTGTAGTACATCCTGGTTAATAGTGTTAAGATGTTAACTTGAAAAGAACGGAACAAACATGTACACTGTTTATTTACCGGCTTTAATAAAGATAATTGAAATATAACATCCTCACACCTGTTTTCCATACCTTTCCTAATAATACCCAACATTCTATTCGCTTTCTTAGCCGCAGCAGCACACTGAGCAGAAGGTTTCAGTGTGTTATCGACGACGACACCCAGATCCCTTTCTTGGTCCGTAACTCCTAACGTGGAACCTTGCATGACGTAGCTATAATTCGGGTTCTTTTTTCCCACATGCATCACCTTGCACTTGCTCACATTAAACGTCATCTGCCATTTAGCCGCCCAGTCTCCCAGTCTCGTAAGGTCCTCTTGTAATTTTTCACAATCCTGTCGCGATTTAACGACTTTGAATAACTTTGTGTCATCAGCAAATTTAATTACCTCGCTAGTTACTCCCATCTCTAAATCATTTATAAATATATTAAAAAGCAGCGGTCCTAGCACGGACCCCTGAGGAACCCCACTAACTACCCTTCTCCATTGTGAATACTGCCCATTTAACCCCACTCTCTGTTTCCTATCCTTCAACCAGTTTTTAATCCACAATAGGACATTTCCTCCTATCCCATGACCCTCCAATTTCCTCTGTAGCCTTTCATGAGGTACCTTGTCAAACCCCTTTTGAAAATCCAGATACACAATATCAACCGACTCCCCTTTGTCCACATGTTTGTTCACTCCTTCAAAGAATTGAAGTAAATTGGTCAGGCAAGATTTCCCCACACAAAAGCCATGTTGACTTGGTCTCAGTAATCTATGTCCTCGGATGTGCTCTGTAATTTTGTTTTTAATAATAGCCTCTACCATTTTCCCCGGCACCATTGATTGTACCAGGCTGCGGAATATTTCCCTTGGGAAGAAAGGTTTTACTCTTTTGAGTTTCCACATTGAGTGGAACATTTTCTTTGTTGTATTTTTCGCATGGCGTTCTAGTGTGAGGTTTCAGTCAATTGTGACTCTGAGAATTTTCAGGCTATCTGAAACAGGAAGGGTGTAGTTTGGGGTGTTTATGGTGGTGGGTTTGTTCGTATTATATTGTGATGAAAGGATGAGACATTGTGTTTTTTTCTGCGTTGAGTTTTAGTTGCAATGCATCTGCCCATGAATTCATGATCTGGAGGCTGTGTTTGATTTCATTTGTGATTTCTGTTAGATCATGTTTGAACGGGATGTAGATCGTGACATTGTCTACGTAGATGTAAGGATTAAGGCCTTGGTTGGATAGCGATGTTATAGAGGTGTCATCATTAGGTTGAAAAGGGTCGGTGAAAGCAGTGATCCTTGGGGTACTCCGCATTCTGGTTTCCATGGTGATGATGTACTCGAATTTGATATCACTTGGTTTGTTCTTGCAGTTAGGAAGCCTTTGATCCAACAAAGTACGCTTCCTCCAATACAGAAGTATTCTAGGATGTTTAATAGTATTTTATGGCTTACCATGTCAAACGCGCTGGACATGTCGAATTGTAGGAGAAGTACACTATTGCCAGTTGCAATTGCTTGTTTGAATTTGGTTAGGAGAATGATTAGTACTGTTTCGGTGCTGTGGTTGGATCGAAATCCTGATTGTGATTCATGTAACTGGAGAACTGAATCATCGACGTGCTATAGACGTAATCTACTTAGATTTTAGCAAAGCTTTTGACACGGTTCCTCACAGGAGGCTCTTAAATAAACTAGATGGGCTGAAGATAGGACCCGAAGTGGTGAACTGGATTAGGAACTGGTTGACGGACAGACGACAGAGGGTGGTGGTAAATGGAGTTCGCTCGGAGGAGGGAAAGGTGAGTAGTGGAGTGCCTCAGGGATCGGTGCTGGGGCCGATTCTGTTCAATATATTTGTGAGTGACATTGCCGAAGGGTTAGAAGGTAAAGTTTGCCTATTTGCGGATGATACTAAGATTTGCAACAGAGTGGACACCCGGGAGGGAGTGGAAAGCATGAAAAGGGATCTGAGGAAGCTAGAAGAATGGTCTAAGGTTTGGCAATTAAAATTCAATGCGAAGAAATGCAAAGTGATGCATTTAGGGAGTAGAAACCCACGAGAGACTTATGTGTTAGGCGGGGAGAGTCTGATAGGTACTGAGGGGGAGAGGGATCTTGGGGTGATAGTATCCGAGGATCTGAAGGCGACGAAACAGTGTGACAAGGCGGTGGCCGTAGCGAGAAGGTTGCTAGGCTGTATAGAGAGAGGTGTGATCAGCAGAAGAAAGGAAGTGTTGATGCCCCTGTACAAGTCGTTGGTGAGGCCCCACCTGGAGTATTGTGTTCAGTTTTGGAGGCCGTACCTTGCGAAGGATGTTAAAAAAATGGAAGCGGTGCAAAGAAAAGCTACGAGAATGGTATGGGATTTGCGTTCCAAGACGTATGAGCAGAGACTTGCTGACCTGAACATGTATACCCTGGAGGAAAGGAGGAACAGGGGTGATATGATACAGACGTTCAAATACTTGAAAGGTATTAATCCGCAAAAAAATATTTTCCGGAGATGGGAAGGCGGTAGAACGAGAGGACATGAAATGCGATTGAAGGGGGGCAGACTCAAAAAAGATGTCAGGAAGTATTTTTTCACGGAGAGGGTGGTGGATGCTTGGAATGCCCTCCCGAGGGAGGTGGTGGAGATGAAAACGGTAACGGAATTCAAACATGCGTGGGATGTGCATAAAGGAATCCTGTGCAGTAGGAATGGATCCTCAGAAGCTTAGCCGAAATTGGATGGCGGAGCAGGTGGGGGAAGAGAGGTTGGTAGTTGGGAGGCGAGGATAGTGGAGGGCAGACTTATACGGTCTGTGCCAGAGCCGGTGATGGGAGGCGGGACTGGTGGTTGGGAGGCGGGAAATACTGCTGGGCAGACTTGTACGGTCTGTGCCCTGAAAAAAGCAGGTACAAATCAAGGTAAGGTATACACATATGAGTTTATCTTGTTGGGCAGACTGGATGGACCATGCAGGTCTTTTTCTGCCGTCATCTACTATGTTACTATGTAATATTGAGAATTTGTTTAAGTAATTGGTAAGCTGCTTAGTTACCATACTTTCCATTAGTTTGACTGCCAGAGGGATAGATGCAACCGGGCGGTACTTGGGTATGTCATTTTCATTTTTCTTTGAATCTTTAGGGATTGGGGTGAGTAGTATGTTTCCTTTATCCTTAGGGATGAGTCCGTGTTGTAAAATATAGTTTAAGTGCGATGTGAGATCTGTTATGAAGTGTTGAGGGGTGGATTTTATTAGGTTGTTGGGGCATATGTCCAGTTTGCAGTGGTATTTTTGGTCTTATTTACATCCCTTTTCCTGCCATTTTAAGCTGCGGTAAGTGCACAGTTGTTTTTACCACAGCTTAATAAAAGTGCCCCTAAGTGAAACAACAGCTTTTGACACCAGACTTTAGACTGTCAATGAAATGCTTGGATGTTTCACTTATATATACTGTCATCTTATTTTCTTTTCTATGTTTTATTTTGTTTGATTTCTATTGACACCAGATAGAAATGTGAAGTTGCCATTACTTAGTTTTCCACTAGATGGCAGCAAATCCCCAGTGATGGTATCTGCCATTCATTTGTTTGGATTTATTTTGCACACTTCCTGAAGCTAAAAGTACATCACTGTAATTGAAATGTTTCAAAAGAGCAATAAAACAGGGGAAAGAAAGAGGACACACAGCAGTAGAAGAGTAACGAGGGAGCACAAAAATGAACCTAAATCTATATAAATAAAGATAAAATCCTACAGGTAGTATGGGTTCAGGAAATAAAAAAAGTACATCAAACATATAAACGGCGAGTGACCGTACTCACTCGCAAATGCGCAGTAGACTTCCCTCTCTGTCCTGCCTCCGCGTCAATATGTGATGAAGGGGGGGGCGGGACAGAGAGGGAAACTGCGCGAAAGGGAGGGAACTGCCGAGGTCGCCACCGCTCCCCCTCCCCCCTGAGGTCTGCCTGCTGTGGAGATGTAAGTTGAATAGCAAAGAGACGGGCCGGGTGGAGGGGGCGGCGACTCGGGGGGGGGGGGGGGGGTACCGGCAGCGGTGAACTCGGGGGGAGGGGCTAGCGGCGACCTCGGGGGGAGGGGGCAGTGGCGACCCAATAGCCCGTTTTAACGGGCTCAACGGCTAGTTTGAGAAATAACAGGAGCAGACAAGCCTAGCGAGGGGGATGGAAAAGGCAGATCATCAGTTGCTTCCTGAAACTCAGCAAGTCAGACAGGGACAGAGCAGATTCCATTGATTGAGCGCGATACATATTTACTACACATATTTCCAAAGTAGTCCTACGGTGTCAATCCGAGCACTGCTTAAATTGAACTGCTCTCCAAACGCTGACTCATGTTCTGGTAATTAGCTCTCTATACTATCCAGCTTATTTTCGAAAGAGAAAGACGCTCATATTTCGACCCAAATCAGGAGATGGGCGCCTTTCTCTCATGGGCGCCCAAATCGGTATAATCGAAAGCCGATTTTGGGCACCTCCAACTGCAGTCTGTCGCGGGAACGGACAAAGTTGACGGAGGCATGTCAGAGGTGTGGTGAAGGCGGGACTGGGGCGTGTTTATCGGCCGAGGAGAGATGGGCGTGCTCGCCCGATAATAGAAAAAAGAAGGGCGGCAGTAGCGAGAATTTGGGCCGCTTTTTTGGACCCTTTTTTTTTTCACGAACAAATCCCCAAAAAGTGCCCCAATTGCCCAGATGACCACCGGAGGGAATCGGGGATGACCTCCCCTGATTCCCCCAGTGGTCACTAACCCCCTCCCACCAAAAAAAAAAGAACTTTAAAAACTTTTTTTCCAGCCTCTATGCCAGCCTCAAATGTCATACCCAGCTCCATCACAGCAGTATGCAGGTCCCTGGAGCAGTTGTTAGGGGGTGCAGTGGACTTCAGGCAGGTGGACCCAGGGCCCCCCCTACCTGTTACACTTGGGCTGGTAAATGGGAGCCCTCCAAACCGCCCCCAAACCCCACTGTACCCACATCTAGGTGCCTCCCTTCACCCATAAGTGCTATGGTAATGGTGTAGAGTTGTGGGGAGTGGGTTTTGGGGGGGATTTGGGGGGCTCAGCACCCAAGGGAAGGGAGCTATGGACATAAGTACATAAGTAATGCCATACTGGGAAAAGACCAAAGGCCCATCAAGCCCAGCATCCTGTCCCCGACAGCGGCCAATCCAGGTCAAGGGCACCTGGCAGCTTCCCAAATGTACAAACATTCTGTACACGTTATTCCCGAAATTGTGGATTTTTCCAAGTCCATTTAGTAGCGGTCTATGGACTTGTCCTTTAGGAAACCGTCCAAACCCTTTTTAAACTCTGCCAAGCTAACCGCCTTCACCACATTCTCTGGCAACGAATTCCAGAGTTTAATTATGCGCTGGGTGAAGAAACATTTTCTCCTATTTGTTTTAAATGTACTACACTGTAGTTTCATCGCATGCCCCCTAGTCCTACTATTTTTGGAACGCGTGAACAGACGCTTCACATCCACCTGTTTCACTCTACTCATTATTTTATATACCTCTATCCAGGGGCGTATCTGAACTGCGGCGGTAGGGGGGGCCAGGGCCAGAGTGAGGGGGCACATTATAGCCCCCCCCCCCGCCGCCATTGCCGATCCCCCTCCCCCCAGCCGCTGCCATTGCCAACCCTCCCCCTCCGTTGCTCGCCTACCTTCGCTGGCGGGGGACCCCAACCCCCGCCATCCGAGGTCCGCGTCCTCCTGCTGCTGCCGGCTCCCTTTGGTCCTTTAATTTTTCCATTGAAGCTGGCGCCGACGAAAGTTTCTTTTGAGTCTGACGTCGCTGCACGTTGTACGTGCAGGACGTCAGACTCAGAAATTGTTTCTGAGTCTGACGTCCTGCACATACAACGTGCAACGTGCAGCGACGTCAGATTCAAAAGAAACTTTCGTCGGCGCCAGCTTCAATGGAAAAATGAAAGGAGCAAAGGCAGCCGGCAGCGGCAGGAGGACGCGGACCTCGGCTGGCGGGGGTTGGGGTCCCCCGCCAGCGAAGGTAGGCGAGCAACGGAGGGGGAGGGTTGGCAGCGGTAGGGGGGTCCAGGGCGAAATCTGCGGGGGCCCAGGCCCCTGAGGCCCCACGCAGATACGCCCCTGCCTCTATCATGTCTCCCCTCAGTCGTCTCTTCTCAAGCTGAAAAGCCCTAGCCTCCTTAGTCTTTCTTCATAGGGAAGTCGTAGGGAAGTCGACTTGGGAGGTATTTTCATTTTTTTTTTAATTGTTACAAGTGCCCCCTAGGGTGCCCGGTTGATGTCCTGGCATGTGAGGGGGACCAGTGCACTATGAATCCTGGCCCCTCCCACGACCAAATGCCTTGGAGTTGTTCGTTTTTGAGCTGGGCGCCTTCGGTTTCCATTATTGCTGAAAAACGATACTGCCCAGCTCAAATCCGCCCAAATCCAATGTATTTGCCCGGCACCAACCGTATTATTCGAAAAGTACGGTTTACATGTATTACATGTATTACATGTATTGAAAAGAGCTATACAGCGTTTATACTTCATGATTTTGAATCAGCTAACTCTAGTGTCAGTTGTTCTTCGCGCGTTTTTCGCACCTTCTTGGCTATTTGAATTGCCCTGTAGCTTACTTTCACTTTCATTGTTACTGCTGAGATCGCCGCGATAGACAGACAGTTTACTTGCACAACGGTCTTTTTTAAGGTATGTGTTTTACGTCTTTCTTTTCAATACATGTAATGCGTGCCTCTAGCGCTGCCGCCGTTTAGCATTTTTGCTTTACCTGCTTACGGTTTACTTGCACAATGATCTTTTTCAAGGTATGCGTTTCACGTCTTTCTTTTCAGTACATGTAGCTCGCGCCTCTAGCGCTGGCGCCGGTGAGCATTTTTTGCTTTACTTGCGTGCGGTCTCCACTATTATTAACATGGAGTGCAAGGATTTTCTTTAACGGTGTGATATTTATACTGTTCTGCATGACCATAGGATTAAACTTATTTATTGCCTTATGTATGCTAACCATATTCATTAATATACGATCTTTTTTGCGCAAACCTTTTTTGTTTTCTACAGACCATTTTCAGATGTTATCTGTAAGATCTTTGGAATCTTTTATCCACTAGTTGAGATTTTTCTGATGTGTTTTATTCAATTTCAACTTGACCAACAAGGTTAGTTTTTTCATTTTTTCATTAATTCCCATGTATATATAGACTTAAATTTGTTGCCTGGTTTCATTATTTTGCAATTTCTTTAGCCTCTTTTTAACTAATGCTCCTTTCTTCAGTATGTTTGTTTGACATATTATTTGGCATATATCTATAGATGTATAGTTTTTATTTTATTTTTTTGCTAATAGTATTTTATTCTTTGAATTTATATTGTTTGGATAATCTATACATGTTCCTCTTTCAGTAGAAATTTTTGCTGCATATTATTATTTTTATTATTTTTTATTATTTTTTGCATAATTTGTTTATTGTTTGTTTATGTTTATAGACTCCTGATGTAGGCCTGTTTGGCCGAAACACAACGTTGTGTCGAGTCATTTTTTATGCATTGTTATATCATTATTTATTTGGAAATTATTAAACTTCGTTTTTTTAAACATTATTTGGTTCCATTCTTTGGATAGCCTGGCTTATATTCCCACCTTTTTTATTTGGTTTTCTTTCTGAGGCAGGGAAAGGTTTGAGTTTTGACTGACCAGCACTTTCATTTTCAGTTTGATTCCTTTTTTACGATTGTTAACTTTCTTATCTAGTTTTTAATTGTAATGCTGCTTAGAAAGTCTCACTCATGGGCAGGGTATCAAAAAAATAAAGAACCTTGGAACTTGAGAAGGGCTTTTTATCTTTCCTAGTTTCATGTAAATGACATGAGGAAGGACCTAGCAAAGCTAGAGGAATGGACCGATATTTGGCAACTAAGGTTGCAAAAATCCGAGGGAATGGTACTGTATAGGGGGTGAAGTGCTTCAGTGTGCGAAGGAAGAGCGGGACTTGGGGGTGATTGTGTCTGACGACCTTAAAGCTTTCAAACAGGTAGAAAAAGCGACGGCCAAAGCCAGAAGGATGCTTGGGTGCATAAAGAGAGGCATGACCAGCAGGAAAAAGGAGGTGATAGTGCCATTGTATAAGTCTCTGGTGAGGCCTCATTTGGAGTACTGCGTGCAGTTCTGGAGACCCACCTATGGAAAGGTATAAATAGGATGGAGTTGGTCCAGAGGGCGGCTACGAAATTAATAAGTGGTCTTAAATGCAAAAATTATAGGGACAGGCTTATGAACCTCAACATGTATACGCTGGAAGAGAGGAGGGAGAGAGGAGACATGATAAAAACGTTTAAATATCTCAAGGGCATTTATGTACAGGAAGAGAGCCTTTTTCAAATGAAGGAGAGCTCTGGAATGAGGGGGCATATGACAAAGTTAAGAGGGAATAGGCTTAGGAG
The DNA here is from genome assembly GCF_901765095.1 of Microcaecilia unicolor. Lineage (NCBI taxonomy): Eukaryota > Metazoa > Chordata > Amphibia > Gymnophiona > Siphonopidae > Microcaecilia > Microcaecilia unicolor. The sequence continues at coordinate 653,011,242 of NC_044032.1, read as the reverse complement.
TAACCTAAGGAAGTATTATTTCACAGAAAGGGTGGTGGAGGCGTGGAATGGCCTCCCGGTGGAGGTGGTGGAGTCGAGGACTGTTCCAGAATTTAAAAAGGCATGGGATAAGCATGTGGGATCGCTTAGGAACAGGAAGAATTAGGGGTTACAGAGGATGGGCAGACTGGATGGGTCATAAGTCCTTTATCTGCCATCATGTTTCTATGTTTCACTTCCATAGGAGATAAAATCCACAAACGATTCTTGTGAGAAGATGGCAGGGTTCTAGCATGAAAACATTAGAGTCAAAGAGGCAAGATGCTGTAGTCTTTATTGTAAAGGATTTTCCATTTGATGAGGTCTAATTAAAATCTGGATTTACAGTGGACTTGGAGTCAGTGAAAGTCAGAGGAGTTGCTACTGCTGTATGCGATTACATGATCCCAGGAGGAAATAGTTCCAGCGAGAGTGATGAATGCCGAGGATAAAGCTATAACTATCCACCAAGGGTCATCAGCCTGACTTCAGTGCCGGGTAAAATAGTGGAAACTATTATAAAGATTAAAATCACTGAACACACAGACAACCGTGATTTAATGGGACAGAGTCAGCATGGGTTCAGCCAAGGAAAGTCTTGTCTCCCAATTTGCTTCATTTCTTTGAAGGTGTGAATAAACATGTGGATAAAGGGGAGCAGGTTGATGTAGTTTATCTAGATTTTCAGAAAGCTTTTGACAAAGCTCCTCATGAAAAATTAAAAATCCATGGGATAGGAGGCAATGTTCTATGATGGATTAAGAATTGTTTATTAGACATAAAACAGAGGGTAGGATTAAATGGACATTTTTCTCAATGGAGGAGGGTGAATAGTGGAGTGCTGCAGGGATCTGTACTGGGACCAACTGTGTAGCCTAATGATTATTACAGTGGGTTGGGGAACTGGGTTCAAATCGGGCAAGTTCATAAAGATTCATACTGACCTCCTTCCAATTTGCTCTTTTACCCACCAAACAGGATTATTATATCCAACTGACCAACTCTCTTGGCTCTAATCCTCGACTTCTCTTCACCACATTGAACTCTCTCCTCAAGGTGCCCCCTCCCCCAACTCCCCCTTCATTATCTCCTCAGACCCTTGCTGAATTCTTTCACAAGGTTGAAAAGATAAACCTTGCTTTCTCTACCTCACCACCTCTCCCTCCACTAGTCCGTTCCCCTCTCTCTCCTTCCCCTCATTCCCTTTCCTCCTTTCCTGAAGTTACTATTGAGGAAACTACACTTCTCCTTTCTTCCTCAAAATGTACCACCTGTTCCTCTGATCCCATTCCCACCCACCTTCTTAATGCCATCTCTCCTGCTCTTATTCCTTTTATCTGTCACATTCTCAACCTCTCACTTTCCACTGCGACTGTCCCTGCTGCCTTTAAACATGCTGTGGTCACACCTCTCCTTAAGAAGCCTTCACTCGACCCTACTTGTCCCTCTAATTACCGACCCATCTCCCTCCTTCCTTTTCTCTCCAAATTACTTGAGCGTGCTGTTCACCACCGCTGCCTTGCTATTCTTGACCCACTACAATCTGGTTTTCGCCCTCTCCACTCAACCGAAACTGTGCTGTTCACCACCGCTGCCAATGCTATTCTTGACCCACTACAATCTGGTTTTCGCCCTCTCCACTCAACCGAAACTGCGCTTACTAAATAGGTCCAATGACCTATTACTGGCTAAATCCAGAGATCAATATTCCATCCTCATTCTTCTTGATCTTTCCGCTGCTTTTGACACTGTCGACCACAGCATACTCCTCGATACCCTGTCCTCACTTGGATTCCAGGGCTCTGTCCTTTCCTGGTTCTCTTCCTACCTCTCCCTGCGCACCTTCAGTGTTCAATCTGGTGGATCCTCTTCTACTTCTATCCCTCTGTCTGTCGGCGTACCTCAGGGTTCTGTTCTTGGTCCCCTCCTCTTTTCTATCTACACTTCTTCCCTTGGTTCATTAATCTCATCCCATGGCTTTTCCTACCATCTCTATGCTGATGACTCCCAAATCTACCTTTCTACCCCTGATATTTCACCTTGCATCCAAACCAAAGTTTCAGCGTGCTTGTCTGACATTGCTGTCTGGATGTCTCAATGCCACCTGAAATTAAACATGACCAAAACCGAGCTTCTCATTTCCCCCCCCCCCCCCAAACCCACCTCCCCACTCCCCCCGTTTTCTATTTCTGTTGATGGCTCTCTCATTCTTCCTGTCTCCTCAGCTCGAAACCTTGGGGTCATCTTTGACTCTTCTCTCTCCTTCTCTGCTCATATCCAGCAGATCGCCAAGACCTGTCGTTTCTTTCTTTACAACATCCGTAAAATCCGCCCCTCTCTTTCTGAGCACTCTACCAAAACCTTCATCCACACCCTTGTCACCTCTCGTTTAGACTACTGCAATCTGCTTCTTGCTGACCTCCCACTTAGTCACCTCTCCCCTCTCCAATCGGTTCAAACCTCTGCTGCCCGTCTCGTCTTCCGCCAGGGTCGCTTTACTCATACTACCCCTCTCCTTAAGTCGCTTCCCTGGCTCCCTATCCGTTTTCGCATCCTGTTCAAACTTCTTCTAGTAACCTATAAATGTACTCACTCTGCTGCTCCCCAGTATCTCTCCACACTTGTCCTTCCCTACACCCCTTCCCGTGCACTCCGCTCCATGGATAAATCCTTCTTATCTGTTCCCTTCTCCACTACTGCCAACTCCAGACTTTGCACCTTCTGTCTCGCTGCACCCTACGCCTGGAATAAACTTCCTGAGCCCCTACGTCTTGCCCCATCCTTGGCCACCTTTAAATCTAGACTGAAAGCCCACCTCTTTGACATTGCTTTTGATTCCTAACCACTCGCCTCCACCTACCCTCCTCTCCTCCTTCCTGTACACATTAATTGATTTGATTTGCTTGCTTTATTTTTTGTCTATTAGATTGTAAGCTCTTTGAAATGCTAAATAGTAGTAGTAGTAGTAGCAGCAGCAGCAGCAAGTCACTTAACCCTTCATTGCCCAGGTACAAATAACCCACGGAGTGGAGGAGTAGCCTAATGGTTAGTGCAGTTGGCTTTGATTCTGCTAACCTGGGTTCAATTTCCACTGCAGCTCCTTGTGATCTTGGGCAAGTTACTTAAACTTCCATTTTCCCAGGTACAAAAAACTTAGATTGTGAGCCCCCCAGGGAAAGAGAAAGTACCTGTATATAATGTGTACAGTGTTGCATACATCTAATAGTGCTATAGAAATAATTAGTAGTAGTAGATCTGGAGATTGGAACAACATGTGAGGTGATTAAATTTGCAGATGACACAAAACAACTGTTCAAGGTTGCTAAAGCACATGCAGACTGTGAAATTCAAAGACTGGACATCCAAAAGGCAGATGAAATTGAATGTAGACAAATGCAAAGTGAAGAATAATCCAAATCATAGTTAGCAGATGCTAAGGTCTGCACCCAAGAAAAAGATCTAGATGGCATTGTAGACAATATGCTGCAATCGTTTGTCCAGTGTGTGGCAGCAGCCAAAAAAGCAAACAGGATGCTAGGATGCAGCGCTGCGTATGCCTTGTAGCGCTATAGAAATGCTAAATAGTAGTAGTAATAGTAGGAATTATTAGGAAAGGGATTGTGAATAAGATCAAGAATATTATAATGTCTCTGTATTGCTCCATGGTGCGACCTCACCTTGAGTATTGTGTTCAGTTCTGGTCATTGTAACTCAAAAAAAGATATAGTGGAATTAGAAAAGATTCAAAGAACAGTGATCAAAATGATAAAGGGAATGGAACTCATCTCGTATGAGGAAAGGCTAAAGAGGTTAGGGCTCTTCAGCTTGGAAAAGAGATGAATGAGGGGAGATATGATTGAGGTCTACAAAATCTTGAGTGATGTAGAATGAGTAGAAGTGAATCGATTCTTTACTCTTTCAAAAAGTACAAAGACTTGGGGACACTCAATGAAGTTACATTGAAGTACTTAAAACAAATAGGAGGAAATATTTTTTCACTCAATGAATAGTTAAGCTCTGGAGCTCATTGCCGGAAGGATGTGGTTGATAATGTGGTTAGCATATCTGGGTTTAAAAAAAAAAGTTTGGACAAGTTCCTGGAGGAAGTCCATAGACTGCTATTGATGTGATGAGATGTATTTCTTGTATACCCCCAACTTCCACTTTCAGTAGTTCAAAGTGGTTAACAAAAATAAAACTGAAACCTAAAAGGAAACACTAATTAAGACAAATCATTAAAACAAATAAGTCATTAACTTCTTACGAAAGGAAAAATAACTGAAAGAACTTCAATAGGAAGTGAAAGGCAAAAATGAGCGACTTGAAAACAGAAAGACAGGTTCAGGATCTGTTTATATCTAATACCTAAAAATGAAGGCAATAAAAAGCAAAACTTATCTCTAACTCTCAGAACTCCACAGAGATGGGGGAAAAGAAACCAAGTTTTAAAAATAGTCTGGAGATGACTTTAAAATCCAAACAAGCCAATTTAAATAAAACCCTAAAATGAATTGGAAGCCAATGTAGGGAGGGAAGAGCTGCAGTCGAACTATCAGAATTTTTAAGACTCACAGTAAGTTTGGAGTCCGTATTCTGCTGTAATTTGAGATATAACTTCACAGTAAGATAGGAATAAAGAGCAGTAATTGGAAACAGAAACAGCACTATCTAAAGTCTGCAATGACCTGTTCCTTGCCAAATCCAAAGGTCACTACTCCATCCTCATCCTCCTCGACCTATCCGCAGCTTTTGTTTTGTTTGTTTTGTTACATTTGTACCCCGCGCTTTTCCCACACATGGAAGGCTCAATGCGGCTTACATGGGGCAATGGAGGGTTAAGTGACTTGCCTAGAGTCACAAGGAGCTGCCTGTGCCTGAAGTGGGAATCCAACTCAGTTCCTCAGGACCAAAGTCCACCACACTAACCACTAGGCCACTCCTCCACTGACACTGTCAATCACAATTTACTTCTTGACACACTGTCCTCTTTTGGGTTCCAGGGCTCTGTCCTCTCCTGGTTCTCCTCTTATCTCTCCCATCGTACCTTCAGAGTACACTCTCATGGATCGTCCTCCACCCCTATCCCGCTCTCTGTTGGAGTTCCTCAGGGATCTGCCCTTGGACCCCTCCTTTTTTCAATCTACACCTCTTCCTTGGCCTCTTTGATCTCATCTCATGGTTTCCAATATCACCTTTATGCCGATGACACCCAGCTTTATCTCTCCACACCAGACATCACTGCGAAAACCCAGGCCAAAGTATCGGCCTGCTTATCCGACATTGCTGCCTGGATGTCCAACCGCCACCTGAAACTGAACATGGCCAAGACCGAACTTATTGTCTTCCCACCCAAACCCACTTCTCCTCTCCCTTCACTCTCTGTCTCAGTTGATAACACCCTCAACATCCCCGTCTCATCTGCCCGCAACCTCGGTGTCATCTTCGACTCCTCCCTCTCTTTCTCTGCGCATATCCAGCAGATAGCCAAGACCTGTCGCTTCTTCCTCTATAACATTAGCAAAATTCGCCCTTTCCTCTCTGAGCACACCACCCGAACTCTCATCCACTCTCTCATTACCTCTCTCCTTGACTACTGCAACCTACTCCTCACTGGCCTCCCACTTAGCCATCTATCCCCCCTTCAGTCCGTTCAGAACTCTGCTGCACGTCTTATCTTCCGCCTCGACCAATATACTCATATCACCCCTCTCCTCAAGTCACTTCACTGGCTTCCGATCAGGTACCGCATACAGTTCAAGCTTCTCCTACTAACCTACAAATGCACTCGATCTGCAGCCCCTCCTTACCTCTCAACCCTCACCTCCCCTTATGTTCCTACCCGTAACCTCCGCTCCCAAGACAAATCCCTCCTTTCAGTACCCTTTTCCACCACTGCCAACTCCAGGCTCCGCCCCTTCTGCCTCGCCTCACCCCATACCTGGAACAAACTCCCTGAGCCCATACGCCAGGCCCCCTCCCTGCCCATTTTCAAGTCCTTGCTCAAAGCCCACCTCTTCAATGTCGCTTTTGGCACCTAACCACTATACCTCTATTCATGAAATCTAGACTGCCCGAACTTGACATTTCGTCCTTTAGATTGTAAGCTCCTTTGAGAAGGGACCGTCCTTCTTTGTTAATTTGTACAGTGCTGCGTAACCGTAGTAGCGCTCTAGAAATGTTAAGTAGTAGTAGTAGCAGCATTACAGTAATCTAAATGACTCAAAATACAGGACTGTACTAGAATGGTAAAATGAGATTTATCAAAATATCATCTAAGCTGAAGAAGCTTGAAGAAAATAACTTGTGATAAATGATTTATCTGTGGCTCCAAAGAAAGACACGGGGAAGCCATTGCTTGCCCCAGGATTGATAACAGGGAATGTAGCTACTATTTGGGTTTCTGCCAGGTACTTGTGGCCTGGATTGGCCACTGCTGGAAACAGGACACTGGGTTAGATGGACCATTGGTCTGACCCACTATGGCTATTCTTATGTTCTTAGCCCAAAAAGTGAGGAAATACTTTTTCCAGAAGAAAAGGACACCTATAAGGTGAGACAGCAAAGGGACGTGAGAGCTGTACAAACTCTAAGGAATATGTCTAACTTGCTCTATTCTTGGGCATATTCAATTCAGTTGCAAACAGAAGATAAAGATTCAGTTAAAGTTATCTACATCTTTGAAAGCTAAAGGTTCTTCCAGAAGCAATGGGGAACCAGCATCACTAGCTGGCAACCCAAAATGAAATAGGTTACTGTACAGGAACAAAAGGGGAGACATAATCCACAAAAAAGGGATGCAAACAAAGAAGGTAGAGAAAGGATGTTCCAAGACAATTGGACCAAAACTCGTTATTTTCCAACAGTTCATCAAAGCACGAGTCTTGACCAGCCAAAGGTGTGAAGAAACTAGACCCATACCGGAAACATTTGGAACAATGAGATGGTAAAGTCTATCTCTGATGATACCAAGCTGATGATTCTGCCTCGCCTCACCCTATGCTTGGAATAAACTTTCTGAGCCCTTACGCCAAGCACCCTCCCTACCCATCTTCAAATCCTTGCTCAAAGCTCACCTCTTCAATGTTGCTTTCGGCACCTAACCTTTATACCTCTATTCGGGAAATCTAGACTGCCCCTATTTGACTGACTGTACATTTGTCCTTTAGATTGTAAGCTCCTTTGAGCAGGGACTGTCCTTCTATGTTAAATTGTACAGCTCTGCGTAACCCTAGTAGTGCTTTAGAAATGTCAAGTAGTAGTAGTAGTAGAACTGGACAAAACCAAACTCTCTATACTTGACTGCTTCATTTACTTTGTCACTAATGAACTTTAACGCAATAACACTTTATTTCTCATTCCAGAAATGAACTCTCTATACTTGACTGCTTAATTTACTCTGTCACGTATGAACTTTAATGCAATACCACTTTGTATTTCTCATTCCGGAAATGGCGATCGTCATTATGGCATAATGTAGGCCACATTGAGCCTGCAAATAGGTGGGAAAATGTGGGATACAAATGCAACAAATAAATAAAATAAAGAATGTAATAAATTATTATTGGGTGAGCATGGACAAAGATGGAAAGGGCATGTCTTTACCAAGGAGGAAGGTTTCCTGTATTGTTTAGATGTCAACTGACCACTCAAGGTCATGGCCTTGGATTACACAGTGCTAGAAGCTGATACATGGTGGGTACAAAAGCCTTACTGGTTATCACCCATATGGTTTTGCAATTTTCAAAAGCTGGGAACATAGGATGGCAAAGGTGCAAACCTATGAAAAGAGAGCCAAGGATGTGGGACAGTGAGGCCAGTGCCAGAAGGACTTCTATGGTCTGTGCCCCATATATGGAAAGACATCAGAATGGGCTGGAGTGAGTTCTGAAAGCAACTCCAGTAGCTGGGGCCAATGCAGGGCAGACTTTTTTATGGTTTGAGTCCTAAAAATGGCAAGCATAGATCAGGATCAAGTATGCATATTTTATACCACATTCAAATTATATGTGCAGGTCCTGCATAGCTCAGTGGGGGAGGGGAAGACATCGTATAGTGGAACTTAACAAGTAAATATGTTGTAATAATACTATTGGATTGTTGGTTTCATAACGATTTGATAATGAATGTGACTGGGCACACTGGATAGACCATGAGGTCTTTATCTGCCGTCATTTACAACATTAGTATGATGTAGGTAGCTGTGAGGAATACGCAGATTGCACTCTTTTTTGGGTATAATTGGGGAATGTGACACTAGTAAATATTATGGGAAAAATGTGACACAGGCACAGTTTGGTATTAGACAGTGTATTGTCTGGAAAGTAATTATGTTCCCTTTATCTAAAGACTCAAATTCATAATGCCCAAATAATAACAGAACAAACTCCACACCCAAGGCTATTATAAAAATAGATTGTTTGTTTATTTACATAGCAGCAAGAACAAAATGAAAAGGCAAGAATAATGGCAAAGATGATCTTATCATAAAAGTAGCTCAGAGAAAACACACAGAAAACCATGAAATAGGCTTCTAGTATAACCACATTCTAACCCCATTGCACTATACAGCAATTACATGGCAACTATACAACTTGAATGTAGATGGTCAGATGTCCAGCAGGTGACTGAGTGTTCATCAGATGGACCTGTCAGGTGGCAGAACAGGGGCTGCACTTCAAATCAGATGCATTGCAAACAGCCATTTGCCTCAGATATGAGCCTCTTATGTAAAAATTGCAGGCTGCAGCTGAGTTGGTGACTTGCACTCACCTCGTTGTCAATGCAGAACAACTTTGTCTCGGATGTTGTTACTTGAGAGGCCAAAATATTGTTCCACTGGCACCACGTTGAAGGGGCACTTTAACCACAAAGTCGTTGTTGAAGAAAGCAAGTGGTTTTCTTGGGTGAGGATGAAACACGAGCTTGTGAATTCCCCTTGTGGTGATGTAATGTGGTTGTTAATCTCCTTGTCCACTGGCAGCCTTAGTAATGTTTTGCAATGTCCTTGCAAATTGCATGCTAATCTGAAGTCTAAAAAACAACAGGCCTTAGCAATGAAAGATGAAGTGAGCCAAATTCTGTATTTTTAATATCGGATTGGCAATGCTGGAAGATGCCATGTATTAATTCTATATAACTTTGTTATATAGTGGCATGTAGTGCTGCATATAGGGCTGGATTCTATATATGGCGCCTAAATATCCATGTGGAATTGATTTTCGCCTAAGCACATTCTATAAAATTTACATGCGGTATACAGAATACACTTAGTTACGCTTAGTTGATATTCTAACACCTAAATCTACATGCGTTCATTTACACCAATGAAAACCTGGTGTAAATCCCAGTGGTAGATTTACGCGAACTCAGCCATATTCTATAGCAGCATGTGTAAATTTCAGAACATAAGTACATAAGCATCGCCGTGCTGGGACAGACCAAGGGTCCATCGAGCCCAGCACCCTGTCACCGACAGCGGCCAAAAGAACAAGCAATTTGTCCCGCCCGTCCTAGAAATACTGTATTATTCCCTTGTCCATTCAATAACATTCTATGGCTTTTTCCTCCAGGAAGCCGTCCAACCCTTTTTTGAAGTCTACTAAGTTAACCGCCTTAACCACCTTTTCCGGCAGAGAATTCCAGAGTTTAACTAGGCGTTGAGTGAAGAAAAATTTCCTCCAATTTACCACACTGCAGCTTCATCGCATGCCCCCTTATCCTAGTATTTTTGGAAAGCGTAAACAGAAGCTCCACATCAACCCGTTCCATTCCACTCATTATCTTATAGACCTCTATCATATCTCCCCAAAAAACACCCATTTCCCTGCCCATAATTATGCCCCTTTTTGCCTCCATGCGTTACAAGTTAGGTGCAGTTCATTATAGCATACATTTAGCCAGTTGTGCGTAACTAATTATTGCCAATTAGTGCTCTTTATTGCTTGCTAAGTGCTGTTAAATATGCTGATTGGCTTGTTAAGCCAATTAAGTTATCAGTGTAATTATAGAATATGCCCGGATTTCCACACGGATCTCTACGCATCATATATAGAATCCTCCTACATTGCCAAATCCTTTGACGATCAGCCCAACTAGCTGCGGAGGTTATCGAGATCTGCTGCTCAGGCAATGCCAGAAAGAGATCTTAGCCCTCCCAAAAGAGTCAGCCTCGGAAAGGTGGCTGGTTAGTTAACTAACTAATTCATTCAGGTATACAATTTGGGTGGGCTATCATGGCACTCGCTATCTGCAATATTAACTGCTGACGTTCATTGCCCCATAGAAGAGTTGAGCTTGATTGTTGATGCTCATTGTATGTTGGATATGTTTATTTATTTATTTGGATTTTGCTCACACCTTTTTCAGTAGTAGCTCAAGGTGAGTTATATTCAGGTACACTGGATATTTCTCTGTTCCCAAGAGGGCTCGCAATCTAAGTTTGTACCTGAGGCAATGGAGGGTTAAGTGACTTGCCCAAGATCACAAGGAGCAGCAGTGGGATTTGAACCGGCCACCTCTGGATTCCAAGACCGGTGCTCTAACCACTAGACAACTCCATTGACTTTCAGATTCCAAGTTGACCATAAATCAGTGGCTCAGTGGCGTAAGTGAGCTATTGTAAGTCCACAATGAACAGAACATGTGTTAAGCGGAGACAGGCTGGCACACAATCGTTCCACTATGCTTTGTAAGCATATGGGTTTGCCCCAGGTCTCTGGACGTGCTCTGGATATCTGGAAATCCCTTGTATTAGGCTGAGGCTTGGTACTCATACAAATCTCTCAACTAGCAAGTTAATAGTTTGCGGTAATATCGCATCCCCTGGAGGGAAATGAGGAACAGCTAAATTAATGGCGGCAGTAGATTTATAGCTGCTCTTGGGAAACACCTGTTTGCACAGCTTCTAATTGCAAGTTTATCACCCTATAGGGAAACCTTGCTGTTATACATTCGAGCCTCTGATAATGTCTGCATTCTTCCAAAGCCTAACCTTGCAGAGAAATGTGGATGGATTGGCTGCCAGATAGAAAACAGCATTTACCCATTTAATGGAGCCATTACAAACTTTGAAAGCTGAGAAAGGTAGGGCTGATGTTTCGAAAGCTAGCAAGTAGGTAACAGGTATATTCAGGGAAGAGGGGGATTGTGCACAAAAGTTTAGCACTGAGTAAAATACGCGTCACTTTATCTGCTTAAATTAAATCGGTAGTACATATATATAAACTTTATTATTGGTGCTTCATACAAGAGTATTGCCTGACACAGGCTGTGTTTCGCATAACATAACAAATATAAACATAATATAAAAAAATGATATAAAAACTAGGCATAACAGCTGAAAAAAACCATGATACAGGACTGTCGGGCAATACTCTTGTATGAAAGACCAATAATAAAGTTATATATTAGCAAGTTGTAGTGAGTGGAGGAGTGGCCTAGGGGTCATAAGTACATAAGTAATGCCACACTGGGAAAAGACCAAGGGTCCATCGAGCCCAGCATCCCGTCCACAACAGCGGCCAATCCAGGCCAAGGGCACCTGGCAAGCTTCCCAAATGCACAAACATTCTGTACATGTTATTCCTGGAATTGTGGATTTTTCCCAAGTCCATTTAGTAGTGGTGTATGGATTTGTCCTTTAGGAAACCGTCCAACCCCTTTTTAAACTCTGCCAACCTAACCGCCTTCACCACATTCTCCGGCAACGAATTGCAGAGTTTAATTACGCGTTGGGTGAAGAAACATTTTCTCCGATTTGTTTTAAATGTTCTACACTGTAGTTTCATCGCATGCCCCCTAGTCCTAGTATTTTTGGAAAGCGTGAACAGACGCTTCACATCCACCTGTTCCACTCCACTCATTATTTTATATACCTCTATCATGTCTCCCCTCAGCAGTCTCTTCTCCAAGCTACAAACCCTATCTTAAGTGTAGGATGTACCATCCTCAAATAACAAAATCAGAGTATCAATAGAGAGGGCAACAAACAGCACATTAATCCCACTGATTGAGTGGGACAGAAATGCAATCATACTTGGAGTTTTAAATGACCGAGTTAGGGTGAAAGACTTATTGTATGCAATAGGGTTATGTTCTATAGACTTAGTTGACATCCTAGTAAAGGAAGCACTGACATTGATACTACCCAAGTAACTATCCCCTGGATTCTATAAAGGTCATCCAATGATTTAGTTATTGGAGTTAACGAGAACTTAATTGGATTTGGTCGCCAATGAGGCTATGCACTATCCTGTAACAATGGGCACTTAGATTGGATCGCACATAACTCAGAAGGGAGTATGGCCATGGGAGGGGCATAAGCGGGTCAGGGGCATTCAGAAAAGATGCAAACTGTCAGAGCACCGGTCCAGAGGTGGCCGGTTCAAATCCCACTGCTGCTCCTTGTGATCTTGGAGTGGCCTACTGGTTAGGGTGGTGGACTTTGGTCCTGAGGAACTGAGTTTGATGCCCGGCACAGGCAGCTCCTTGTGACTCTGGGGAAGTCACTTAAGCCTCCATTGCCCCATGTAAGCCGCATTGAGCCTGCCATGAGTGGGAAAGCGCAGGGTACAAATGTAGCAAAAATAAAATAGATACTATTGGAGATTCTACATGGAATGTTGCTATTCCACTAGCAACATTCCATGTAGAAGGCTGCGCAGGCTTCTGTTTCTGTGAGTCTGACGTCCTGCACGTATGTGCAGGACGTCAGACTCACAGAAGCAGAAGCCTGCGCGGCCACATTGGTGATCTGCAAGGCCGACTTCGCTAGTGGAATAGCAACATTCCATGTAGAATCTCAAATAGTAGCAACAGTGGAGGAGTGGCCTAGCGGTTAGGGTGGTGGACTTTGGTCCTGAGGAACTGAGTTCAATTCCCACTTCAGGCACAGGCAGCTCCTTGTGACTCTGGGCAAGTCACCTAACCCTCCATTGCCCCATGTAAGCTGCATTGAGCCTGCCATGAGTGGGAAAACGCAGGGTATAAATGTAACAAAAATAAAAATAAATAAATAAAATTCCATGTAGAACCCCAAAGAGTAACAAGACTCTTCGGGGTGGAGGAGTGGCCTAGTGGTTAGAGCACTGGTCTTGCAATCCAGAGGTGGCTGGTTGAAATCCCACTGCTGCTCCTTGTGATTTTGGGCAAAGTCACTTAACCCTCCATTGCCTCAGGCACAAACTTAGATTGTGAGCCCTCCTGGGACAGAGAAATATCCAGAGTACCTGAATGTAACTCACCTTGAGCTACCACTGAAAAAGGTGTGAGCAAAATCTAAATAAAGATTCTAGAATTCTAAAGAATAACAAGATTCCATGCAGAATTTCAAAGTGTAGCAACATTCCATGTAGAACCCCAAAGAGTAACAAGATTCTGGAATCCTAAAGAGTGACTAGATTCCATGCAGAATCTTGGAGTGGTGGAAGAGTGGTCTAGTGGTTAGAGCACTGGTCTTGTAATCCAGAGGTGCCCAGTTCAAATCCCACTGCTGCTCCTTGTGATCTTGGGCAAGTCACTTAACCCTCCATTGCCTCAGGTACAAACTTAGATTGTGAACCCTCCTGGGACAGAGAAATATCCAGAGTACCTGAATGTAACTCACCTTGAGCTACTACTGAAAAAGATGTGAGCAAAATCTAAATAAATAAAGATTCTAGAATTCTAAAGAATAACAAGATTCCATGCAGAATTTCAAAGTGTAGCAACATTCCATGTAGAACCCCAAAGAGTAACAAGACTCTTTGGGGTGGAGGAGTGGCCTAGTGGTTAGAGCACCAGTCTTGTAATCCAGAGGTGGCCGCTTCAAATCCCACTGCTGCTCCTTGTGATTTTGGGCAAAGTCACTTAACCCTCCATTGCCTCAGGTACAAACTTAGATTGTGAGCCCCAGTGGCATTCCTAGCTTGGATTGCACCCAGGGTGGATCGCCGATGCGCTCCCCCCCTGCCTTCAAAAAGACACCTTCCCCCCCCCCCCCCGGGTGCACGCCGCTGGGGGGGGGGGGTGCCGTGGCACGCACCTGTGGGCTCTGACTTCACTAACTTCGCTCGTTCGCTGCAGCTCCCTCTGCCCCAGAACAGGAAGTAACCTGTTCCGGGGCAGAGGGAGCTGCAGCGAACAAGTGAAGTTAGCAAAGTCAGAGCCCACAGGCGCACACCGCGGCACCCCCCAGCAGCGTGCACCTGGGGCGGACCGCCCCCACCGCCCCCCCTTGGTACGCCACTGGTGAGCCCTCCTGCAACAGAGAAATATCCAGAGTACATGAATGCAACTCACTTTGAGTTACTACTGAAAAAGGTGTGAGCAAAATCCAAATAAATAACATATCTACTACTGATCTTCTTTTCTGTCATCCATCTTGGAGTTTGCGGATCATTTGCGTTGCTGTTTCCTGGGACCCTCTCTGCTTAAATTAAGCCAGCCTTCCCCGTGATAAGACTTACGTATATAAGTTTGCGTGGTGACCACTGAAGTACCAGCATTGGACGCAGAAACGTCCATCAGGCCCAGCAGTCTGTTTCCAACAGTGGCCAATCCAGGTTATAGCTACCTGGCAAGATCCCAAAAAAGTACAATACATTTTAAGCTGCATATCCTAGAAATAAGCAGTGTATTCTCCCCAAGTCCATCTCAATAATGCCTTATGGACTTTTAGGAAGCTAACTAAACCTTTTCTTTAAACCCTGCTAAACTAACTGCTTTTGCCACATTTTACCAAATTCCAGAGTTTAATTACGCATTGAGTGAAGAAATATTTTCTCTGATTATTTTAAATTTACTACTTTGTAGCTTCATTGAGTGCCCCCCTAGAATTTGCAAGACATGTAACTGATTGATGCAGCGTTTACAGAAATAAGTCTTTTTGCCTATATAACTTGAGTTTATACCCTAGTGTTATAACGTACATGCAGGACGTCAGACTCACAGAAACAGAACGAAGCCTTGCAGATCAGCCAGCGAGGTCCTCTTCTTCCGGCGCAAGGCTTCGTTCTGTTTCTGTGAATCTGATGTCCTGCACGTACAACGTGCAGGATGTCAGAGTAGAACGAAGCCTTGCGCGGGATTGGGAAGAAGAGGACCTCGGCTGGCGGGGGTTGGGGCCCCCCGCCAGCAAAGATAGGCGACGGCGGGTTGCTGGCAGCGGGAGGGGGGTCGAGAGGGTCGTCGGCAGGGGGGTCCAGGGGCAAATCTACGGGGAGGCCCAGGCCCCAGTGGCCCCACATAGCTATGTCCCTGCCACCACCCACTGACCTAGCGGTAAGGTCTCACGCTACCCATGCGGTAAGCAAGAAGCGTGCGCCAACTGCTGTTTACCTGCCGAGTAAGTGGCCTGTGGTAGAAAATAGAAAATTATTTTCTACAGTGGGATTCAGCATGAGCCAAATTCAGAATTACCACCTGGCTCACACGCTAGCTGGGTGGTAGTGCCGATTTGGCGAGCACTGTAAGCGCGTAGGCCCTTATGCAGCTTAGTAAAAGGGCCCCCTTAATATTAATCTATGACATCCACATCGTACCTGAATTGTTCACTCACATTGCATACTCAGTGCTTAAATTGCAAATACATGCAAGATATAGTGGAATTAGATAAGATTGTTGTTGTTGTTATATTTGTACCCCGCGCTTTCCCACTCATGGCAGGCTCAATGTGGCTTACATGGGGCAATGGAGGGTTAAGTGACTTGCCCAGAGTCACAAGGAGCTGCCTGTGCCTGAAGTGGGAATTGAACTCAGTTCCTCAGGACCAAAGTCCACCACCCTAACCACTAGGAGAAAGGCGACGAAAATGATAAAGGGGATGGGACGACTTCCCTATGAGGAAAGGCTAAAGCAGCTAGGACTCTTCAGCTTGGAGGAAAGGCGGCTGAGGGGAGATATGATAGAGGTCTATAGAATAATGAGTGGAGTGGAATGGGTGGACGTGAAGCTTCTGTTTACACTTTCCAAAAATACTAGGACTCAGGGGCATGCGATGAAGCTACAAAGTAGTAAATTTAATACGAATCGGAGAAAATGTTTCTTCACTCAACATGCAATTAAACTCTGGAGTTCGTTGCCAGAGAATGTGGTAAAGGCGGTTAGCTTACCAGGGCTTAAAAAAGGTTTGGACGGCTTCCTAAAGGAAAAGTCCATAAACCATTATTAAAATGGACTTGGGGAAAATCCACTGCTTATTTCTGGGATAAGCAGCATAAAATGTATTGTACTGTTTTGCGATCTTGCCAGGTACTTGGCCACTGTTGGAAACAGGATGCTGGGCTTGATGGACCTTGGTCTGTCCCAGTGTGGCAATACTTATGTACTTATGGGTGTGGTCTGGCTAAAATGTCCGTGTGCATTTCCCATTTCAGGAAAGGACTTCACGTTTCTGTCTCCATAAATGGTCATGTTTGGAAGAAATCTCAATAGAGTATTTTATCATCTGCATATCATTTTCCAGTGGTCCTTCCTTTGCCTGTTCATGTGTGAATTGAATCAGTTTAGTCCCTCTTGCTTCAGTCCAGACATCTGATACTTGAACTTCTGATTCTGCTATCATTATGTCTGCCCTATCCTTGAGGATACATGTTTTTGGTTGCTTAATTCCTTATTCTAAACATAAGTAAATTAAAATATTAGAACACTACAAATATATTACCTTTTCTATCAGAGGTGGGTGGAGAAGAAAATCTGTGTACACTGTAAAGAAAGATGTCTTGTGAGAATATGAGAAGAAATATAGCAAGGCCTGAAGGAGATTTTCTTTTCCTGCAATTAAACTCTTGCAGGTGTTGCAAGGCCCTCAGGTACAGCC
Source organism: Microcaecilia unicolor (assembly GCF_901765095.1). NCBI lineage: Eukaryota > Metazoa > Chordata > Amphibia > Gymnophiona > Siphonopidae > Microcaecilia > Microcaecilia unicolor. The sequence continues at coordinate 652,994,429 of NC_044032.1, read as the reverse complement.
TGCACCTGACACATAATTAGTCACGTAGGAATGTGTCATTGTTTTCTTGTGTTTTACCAAGCAGTAGCTAGTGATCTCATAAGAAACAGTTTGTGCAAGGTGAAGGATAAAATGTTTTCTGTTTCTCTACCTCAGTGCTGCGTCCCTGTCAATACTCACACTGAAAACTGTCCGGACCTGCAAAACGATTGAGAAAAGTCCCGCAGTTGGTGCAACACAGTGTTTTCAATCAATTTACTCAAAATGGGAAAGTTAGACATGAGATGATGGTTACTTAGGGCCGATGGATCTAAGGATTCTTTCGTCAGTAGTTGACGGCTGATGGCATGCTTCATGGCTAGAGGTTAAATACCCTAGGGAGAATGATGTATTAATAATTTTGGTGACATTAACTAGGGTACCCCCAAAGGATCAAAACAATCAAAGAGGGCTAGAAGCAATATGTTAATTTAATAGTCATCAGGAAAGTTAACACTTACGAGAATGGTAAGGGATTTGCATTACAAGACGTATGAGGAGAGACTTGATGACCTGAACATGTATACTCTAGAAGAAAGGAGAAACAGGGGTGATATGATACAGACGTTCAAATATTTGAAAAGTATTAATCTGCAAACGAACCTTTTCCGGAAGTGCAAAGGCAATAGAACGAGAGAACATGAAATGAGATTGAAGGGGGGCAGACTCAAGAAAAATGTCAGGAAGTATTTTTTCATGGAGAGAGTGGTGGATGCTTGGAATGCCCTCCCGCGGAAAGTGGTGGAAATGAAGTGGTATGTGAAAATGAGGCTATGGTGAAGATGAAGCTCCCACCTCAGGATCCCAGGTCCCTCTTTCACTCAGGGTGAGCTGGTTCACAGTATGCAGATTTTATGCAAATTATTCTACTACCCCTTTCTGCTCAGGGTGACCTGCTTCTCAGAAGGCAAACACAGTCAGGTCTCACCAACAGGATATTTCTCATACAAATCTTTTATTCCCCCTTCCTGGGGCACACTTCTTCCAGCTTAAAACACTTTTACAAGCTTAAACAGTCCTTCCAGCTTAAACATTTCTTCCTACTCAGTTCAATCTTCCAGCTTAAGCACCTGGACACTCAGTCCTTCCTTGTAACATGGACACCCAGTCCTTCCTTGTAACACACAGTTCTTATACCTGACACTCTAGGGCCTTCTTACCCCAGCCAGCTTCCTTGCTTTGCACACAGTTCACCACCAGTCCAAAGGGCTCAGCCAGTACTTTTCATGGGGGATCCTCCTGCAACAGCTACCAGCTCTCTTCTGCAGCGGCTAGCTCTCCTCTCTCCCTCACCACTCAGGTGGGGTATTAAGTAGTTAATGGCCAAACAGGACCCAGCCCATAACCTGCTGCACCTGTTTCTATCCCCAGGACTCTCCTCGGTCCTAGCGACCTCCTGCTATACACCCCTTACTGGCTCCCTTTAGTGACTCACCCAGCCCTTCTCCCTGGACATTTTAGGGGAACAGCGCCCTCTAGGGGCCTAACCAGGGTAGGATAGCCTCTTCCTTTTCACATACCCCCACCCTTAAGATAATTGCTGCTCAACCTCAGCAACTCTTTTAGCCTTTTCCACTAAGGAGCAGCAATTCTTCACAGAGGGCATACCCCCCCCATCTAGGCTCCTCACCCCCCTCTTAGCACATCTCATGGCCCCGGGCCCTTCCCATTAACTAGGCCGTGAGGGGCTCCCACTGCAGCGGGCCCTACCTGACCCTTTCTCCTGCAGTCCCCTCCTACCTCTTGGGCACCCGGCGATACCATGAGCCCTCCGAGGGAGGGGTCACCTAGCTCGCCCCAGGTTCCTTATCTTTTTCTTAGCACCTCACATGGCTCGGGCCCTACCCTTTCCCTGGGTGCCCACCTATACCATGATCCCTCCGAGAAAGGGGTCACCTGGTGACTGTTTTGGGCTTTTTTATAGCTGGTTCTATCTGACCCTTATCCCCTGCAAGTCCCCAAAACCTGGTTCTTAATGTCCAGCTTTAATAGATCCTCTCCAGCGGTAATTGACTCAGGTGAGTGCTCTTGCCTTCTCCTCTCCGGCTTGAACTTTTCTCCAGCTTCTCAGGCCTCCATCCTTCCTGGCAGTCCGATGGGGTGCAGCCTTCAAGCACACAAAACAAGATCCCTCACTTGTGCTGCACCTCCCTGTGTGTCCGCCTTCCCTCCCAGGGAGGGTCTTGTGGTCTCCGCCATCCCCTACAGCCAGTCCCAAGCCTCCAGCTCTTACTTACATATACATTCTCACCACCCCCCTAGGTACCCTTTACCTGGGGTAGGTGAGCAAAGCGCTTTTGCTAGTGTTGGCCCCCTCGACAGGCTTCTGGAACCACGGCCTCTGGAACCTCCATCTCACGCCAACCCCTCATCTGGTCTGATCTGGAATCCAACTGCTTCCACGTGGATGTTCAGTGCAGATCCCACCACTGCCACCAATTGTGAAGATGAGGCTATGGTGAAGATGAAGCTCCCACCTCAGGATCCCAGGTCCCTCTTTCACTCAGGGTGAGCTGGTTCACAGTATGCAGATTTTATGCAAATTATTCTACTACCCCTTTCTGCTCAGGGTGACCTGCTTCTCAAAAGGCAAACACAGTCAGGTCTCACCAACAGGATATTTCTCATACAAATCTTTTATTCCCCCTTCCTGGGGCACACTTCTTCCAGCTTAAAACACTTTTACAAGCTTAAACAGTCCTTCCAGCTTAAACATTTCTTCCTACTCAGTTCAATCTTCCAGCTTAAGCACCTGGACACTCAGTCCTTCCTTGTAACATGGACACCCAGTCCTTCCTTGTAACCTGGACACACAGTCCTTCCTTGTAACACACAGTTCTTATACCTGACACTCTAGGGCCTTCTTACCCCAGCCAGCTTCCTTGCTTTGCACACAGTTCACCACCAGTCCAAAGGGCTCAGCCAGTACTTTTCATGGGGGATCCTCCTGCAACAGCTACCAGCTCTCTTCTGCAGCGGCTAGCTCTCCTCTCTCCCTCACCACTCAGGTGGGGTATTAAGTAGTTAATGGCCAAACAGGACCCAGCCCATAACCTGCTGCACCTGTTTCTATCCCCAGGACTCTCCTCGGTCCTAGCGACCTCCTGCTATACACCCCTTACTGGCTCCCTTTAGTGACTCACCCAGCCCTTCTCCCTGGACATTTTAGGGGAATAGCGCCCTCTAGGGGCCTAACCAGGGTAGGATAGCCTCTTCCTTTTCACAGGTAACAGAATTCAAACACGCGTGGGATAAACATAAAGGAATCCTGTTCAGAAGGAATGGATCCTAAGGAGCTTAGCCAAGATTGGGTGGCAGAGCCAGCCGGTGGTGGGAGGCAAGGATAGTGCTGGGCAGACTTATACGGTCTGTGCCCTGAAGAGGACAGGTACAAATCAAAGTAGGGTATACACAAAAAGTAGCACATATGAGTTTATCTTGTTGGGCAGACTGGATGGACCATGCAGGTCTTTTTCTGCCGTCATTTACTATGTTACTATGTTACCTGCTCTAATATTGAGTGTCGCAGTCCAGAAGTGAACTGCCTATGCAGGAAGTGAGTGAGTCAAAGACCTAGCCCAAGGGATAAGGGCCAGCCAATGAACCCTGGATGCTCTTCACCAAGACCAACCGCCGTTCCTTAGGTGTGGGTGGCCGGTTGGACTAAGCACCACCAGGAAGGATGACCGGTCTGAGGAGCTGAAACAGAGAGCAGTAGCTGAAACCAGGGTCAGGAACTGACTTGGCGGTAACAGGAACAGAAGTCAGGAATAGACTTGACAGGAGCAGAAGAGTCAGGAACAGACTTGGCGGTAACAGGGACAAGAGTCACTGTAGCAGGAACAAGAACACACAAGAACAAAGGCAAGATCCAGAGAATGGAGACTCGCAGCTGAAACTAGGTAAGCAGACAAGGTCCAGGAGTTTCGGGGAATCCTACAAAGGAAAACGCCAGCACAATCCAAGGAGAACTTGGAATCTGAAGCACAATGCATTGCCGAAGCCCTGAGTGTTAAAGGGATACAGGGGCATGGCACGCAGTCGCTGGAGATGTCAAAAGCAGCGAAGGCAACGAGCTGACTCAGTTTCAACCTGTAGCTGGTCGTGGGACAAACCAGGGCAGGGACATCAGGGCCACCTGACTCATACACCTCATACTGCCAGAACCTCTCATAATCAGTGTCCTGAAGAAGACAGAAGTATTGCCACACTGGGACAGACCAAAAGTCCATCAAGCCCAGCATCCTGTTTCCAACAGTGGCAAATCCAGGTCACAAATACCTGGGAAGATCCCAAAAAAGTTCAATACATTTTATGCTGCTTATCCCAGAAATATGCAATGGATTACCCAAGTCAATTTAATAATGGTCTATGGAAGCCATCCAGACCTTTTATAAACCCCGCTAAGCTAACCACCTTTACCACATTCTCTGGCAACGAATTCCAGAGTTTAATTACACGTTGAGTGAAGAAACGTTTTCTCTGATTCATATTCAATTTACTACTTTGTAGCTTCATCGCATGCCCCCTAGTCCTAGTATTTTTGGAAAGAGTAAACAAAGGATTCACATCTACCCGTTCCACTCCACTCATTATTTTATAGACCTCTATCATATCTCCCCTCAGCCATCTTTTCTCCAAGCTGAAGAGCCCTAGCCGCTTTAGCCTTTCCTCATAGTGAAGTCGTCCCATCCCCTTTATAATTTTAATCACCCTTCTCTGTACCTTTTCTAATTCCACTATATCTTTTTTGAGAGGCGGCGACCAGAATTGAGCACAATATTCGAAGTGCGGTCGCACCATGGACCGATACAAAAATGACAAAGACGATTGATGCAGATACTGCAAGCAACCTGGATACTGGAAAAAGGAGTGCCCAGTACAACCAAAAGGGGGGCCCCCATGACATGAATCACTCTCACAACACTCAGTGGAACACTGAACACCTCCAAGCCCCAAAGCTGGACTTCAGTGATAGTTGGCAATTACTAGAAACTGAATCTGAGAATCCTCTCTGCTATTAATGATCAAGCACTACCACCTTAAACCTTATGTCGAATAGGGTCTCTCTATAGTCGATGACTTGTTACAATCCAATTTATTCCTCAGGAACCTTCTTGCAATACCATAATGTAATCTGCTTTACCATGTATGTCTGCACCTTAACGCAATACCATTTGTAATTCTGTTACCCAGAAATGGCAACCGCCATTACGGCAAATGTAAGCCACATTGAGCCTGCAAATTGGGTGGGAAAATGTGGGACACAAAGAGGCTCATTTTCAAAGCACTTAGCCTCCCAAAGTTCCAAAGAAACCTATGGAACTTAGCCTCCCAAAGTGCTTTGAAAATATGCCTCAAATGCTACTAATAAAAATAAATAAATAAATAAATAAATGTGCTCTAAAATGTTGACAGTGCTGCTCCCTATGTGAGTTGTTGATATTTTGTGCAGTAAATATGGCTATAATTTTCCTGTTTGTGTTTTGCTAGAGGTTGAACTAATTTCCTTATTTTGACTAAATGAAAAACATACTGATGCATTTGGTAAAGAATTCCTATAGTTGACAGTACATAGTAGTATATATCAGGAGCTTAGTCAAGATCGGGAGGCGGGGCTGGTGGTTGGGAGGCGGGGATAGGGCTGGGCAGACTTATACGGTCTGTGCCAGAGCCAGTGGTGGGAGGCGGGGCTGGTGGTTGGGAGGCGGGGATAGTGCTGGGCAGACTTATACGGTCTGTGCCGGGGCTGGTGGTTGGGAGGCGGGACTGGTGGTTGGGAGGCGGGGATAGTGCTGGGCAGACTTATACGGGCTGTGCCAGAGCCGGTGGTGGGAAGCGGGACTGGTGGTTGGGAGGCGGGGATAGTGCTGGGCAGACTTATACGGTCTGTGCCCTGAAGAGCACAGGTACAAATCAAAGTAGGGTATACACAAAAAGCAGCAAATATGAGTTATCTTGTTGGGCAGACTGGATGGACCGTGCAGGTCTTTTCTGCCGTCATCTACTATGTTACTATGTAATGATTAACAACTGCGCTTATAAAAACATAAGTGGCCCTTTTATTAAAGTGCAGAAAAAAATTGCAAATACCACATGTTAGTTGCCATTTGCATGCCTAAATCTGAAGAATATTGCAATTCGCATGGATGGACTGTACAGGTCTTTCTCTGCCGCCATCTACTATGTTACTATGTAAGTGTAAACTTATATGCATAAATGGCAACATAAGTCTTTTTTCAGTGTCATTAAATTTCTGTTTTCCCCCCAATATTGTTAATAGCTGCCAGTCATGACCAGCTACGCAGCATAGCATCCTTCTGGCCACGGCCGTCGCCTTGTTGCATTGTTTCTTCACTGAGAATCTGAAGGTGAAGGGGCAATGCGACAAGGCGACGGCTGTGGCCAGAAAGATGCTAGGCCACGTAGAGTGGGGCATAACCAGCAGAAGAAAGGAGGTGTTGATGCCCCTCTACAAGTCATTGGTGAGGTCCCACTTGGAGTATTGTGTTCAGTTTTGGAGGCCGTATCTTGCTAAAGATGTAAAAAGACTGGAAGCGGTGCAAAGAAAAGCTATGAAAATGGTACGGGATTTGCATTGCAAACCGTACGAGGAGAGACTTGCTGACCTGAACACGTGTACCTTGGAGGAAAGGAGAAGCATAAGTACATAAGTACATAAGTAATGCCATACTGGGAAAAGACCAAGGGTCCATCGAGCCCAGCATCCTGTCCACGACAGCGGCCAATCCAGGCCAAGGGCACCTGGCAAGCTTCCCAAACGTACAAACATTCTATACATGTTATTCCTGGAATTTTGGATTTTTCCAAGTCCGTTTAGTAGCAGTTTATGGACTTGTCCTTTAGGAATCCGTCCAACCCCTTTTTAAACTCTGCTAAGCTAACCGCCTTCACCACTTTCTCCGGCAACGAATTCCAGAGTTTAATTACACGTTGGGTGAAGAAAAATTTTCTCCGATTTGTTTTAAATTTACTATACTGTAGTTTCATCGCATGCCCCCTAGTCCTAGTATTTTTGGAAAGCGTGAACAGACGCTTCACATCCACCTGTTCCACTCCACTCATTATTTTATATACCTCTATCATGTCTCCCCTCAGCCGTCTCTTCTCCAAGCTGTATAGCCCTAGCCTCCTTAGTCTTTCTTCATAGGGAAGTCGTCCCATCCCCGCTATCATTTTAGTCGCCCTTCGCTGCACCTTTTCCAATTCTACTATATCTTTCTTGAGATGCGGCGACCAGAATTGAACACAATACTCAAGGTGCGGTCGCACCATGGAGCGATACAACGGCATTATAACATCCTCACACCTGTTTTCCATACCTTTCCTAATAATACCCAACATTCTATTCGCTTTCTTAGCCGCAGCAGCACACTGAGCAGAAGGTTTCAGTGTGTTATCGACGACGACACCCAGATCCCTTTCTTGGTCCGTAACTCCTAACGTGGAACCTTGCATGACGTAGCTATAATTCGGGTTCTTTTTTCCCACATGCATCACCTTGCACTTGCTCACATTAAACATCATCTGCCATTTAGCCGCCCAGTCTCCCAGTCTCGTAAGGTCCTCTTGTAATTTTTCACAATCCTGTCACGATTTAACGACTTTGAATAACTTTGTGTCATCAGCAAATTTAATTACCTCGCTAGTTACTCCCATCTCTAAATCATTTATAAATATATTAAAAAGCAGCGGTCCTAGCACGGACCCCTGAGGAACCCCACTAACTACCCTTCTCCATTGTGAATACTGCCCATTTAACCCCACTCTCTGTTTCCTATCCTTCAACCAGTTTTTAATCCACAATAGGACATTTCCTCCTATCCCATGACCCTCCAATTTCCTCTGTAGCCTTTCAGGGGTGACATGATACAGACGTTCAAATATTTGAAAGGTATTAATCCGCAAATGAACCTTTTCAGGAGACGGGAAGATGGTAGAACTAGAGGACATGTATTGAGGTTGAATGTCTAATGTCAGGAAGAATTTTTTCACGGAGAGGATGGTGGATATGTGGAGATGAAAATAGTAATAGAATTCAAACATGCATGGGATAAGCACAAAGGAATCCTGTTTAGAAGGAATGGTTCCATGGAATCTTAGCGGAGATTGGGTGATGCCGCCGGTAATTGGGAAACAAAACGGGAGCTGGGCAGACTTCTACAGTCTACGCCCTGATCATGACTGGATAGGGATGGGCTAGAGTGTAAATTTTAAGGGGCTTTGACGATAGCTCCAGAACTTAGTGCAAGAACAGTACTGGGCAGACTTCTACGGTCTGTCTCCTGAGAATAGCAAGGACAAATCAAACTCGGGTATACATAAAAAGGTATCACATACCAGGTAAAATAAGTTTATTTTGTTGGGCAGACTGGATGGACCGTACAGGTCTTTATCTGCCATCATTTACTATGTTACTATTACTATGTACCTGTGAAAGTGGGGAATCACTTGTCTGATTAATACTGGTGCAGATCTATGCTCGCTCGGGACTTCGGCACAAAAGGCTGGTCTGGAGGTTGTAGGTCAAGAAACTAAGAGTTATCTGGCACAAGGGATCCTTAGGGAATGCCAGTTTCCCTGTAATACCCCTATATTGCCCGTTAAAAAGCCCAAGCTGTCCCCAGAGCTATTAATAATTATGTGATCCGGTAGTGCCAAACCCTGCTACTATTATTACTTGCATACCAGCCTCAGCCACTTGTTTTTCTGTTGTAGATTTGCATAAGAACATAAGAGTAGCCATACTGGGTCAGACCAGTGGTCCATCTAGCCCAGCATCCTGTTTTCCAAACAGTGGTCAAGCCAGGTCACAAGTACCTGGCAGAAACCCAAATCGCGGCAACATCCCATGTAGAACCCCAAAGAATAGCAAGATTCTGGAATCCTCAAGAGTGACAAGATTCCATGCAGAATCTCAAAGAGATGCAACATTCCATGTAGAACCCCCAAAATAGCAAGATTCTGGAATCCTAAGGAGTGACAAGATTCCATTCAGAATCTCAAAGAGTAGCAACATTCCATGTAGAACCCCAAAGAATAGCAAGATTCTGGAATCCTAAATAGAGAGGTGTGGTAGCCGTGTTAGTCCACTCTTAAAGGTTATCAATAGAAATCAAACAAAATAAAACATGGAAAAGAAAATAAGGTGATACCTTTTTTTATTGGACATAACTTAATATTCTTGATTAGCTTTCGAAGGTTGCCCTTCTTCGTCAGATTGGAAATAAGCAAATGTGGTAGCAGATAGTATATATGAGAGAAACATCAAAGCATTACTTTGACAGTCTGACAGAGTGGGAGGGTGGGGGTATGCATGGGGACATCAAAGCATTTCATTGATATTCTAACAGGATGGGTGTTGGTAGGTGAGAGGAGGGTAATAAACAGAGAAATAAACAGAGAAATACAACTTTATGGTTTATAATGGGTTAGAAAACCCAGATCCTTGTTAAGTCCTGTCTGTTGGGTGTTAAAATATTCAATCATTCTTATTTCAAAGGTCTTATGTTCCTGTATCGTTTTAAAATTACCTTTCAGTATTCTTACTGTGAAATCACTGGTGCAGTGTTCTGGTCTTGTAAAGTGTTGGCCCACAGGGGTGGGGGCTTGACTGGCACCGGCTATTTTCATGTGATGTCTGTGCAGATTGAATCTTGTCTTAAGCATCTGGCCTGTTTCTCCAATATAGCATCCTTCGTTACATTTTTTACACTGAATGATATATACTACATTGGAAGATGAGCATGTAAAATAGTCCTTATGTTGAATATTTTTCCTTTGTGAATCACTGTGGGGTCTTGTGAAATGTTTTGGCATAGTTTGCAGCTGGCTGTGTTACACGGGAACGTGCCCTTTTCTTTTTCCGTCTGTGTTGGAAGTTTACTTCTGATCAGCTTGTGTTTTAAATTTTGAATCCTAAAGAGTGACAAGATTCCATACAGAATCTCAGAGTAGCAACATTCCATACTACAAATCCCAGGGCAAGCAGTTGCTTCCCAGGTCTGTCTCAATAGCAGACTATGGACTTTTCCTCCAGGAATTTGTCCAAACCTTTTTTAAACCCAGATAATTTAACCGCTGTTACCACATATTCCGACAAAGAGTTCCAGAGCTTAACTATTCGTTGAGTGAAAAAATGGCCTGACGTTGAATATTTGGGGATACGCCTAGTCTTAGTGGACAACAGGGCATGGTACAAGGGGTGATGGCAAGAGAGCTGAATTGCGAAAGTGTTCGTAGCACAATCAAATATGACATAATGGACAGAAAAGAAGGACCCCCCTATGCCTTCCACACTCAGAGTTACACACTCTTTCTAATTTAAAATCAGAAACTAGTTAAAGGATAGGAACAGAATTGGTATGATCAGATCTCTTGATGGAGAAGGGTGACTAGTGGAATGTCCCTGGAATCGGTCTGCGACCAGTGTTTTTTCTTTAACTTTCAGAAACGATCTGGTAAAAGGAGCAAAGAATGAGATGATCACATTTACAGATGAAACCTTGTGAGACTGGAGCACTAGGAGTGTAAGTGATTGATGACATGTAATGTGGATAACTCCAAAGTGATGCTCATAAGGAAAATCAATCCCAGCTACCGATACAGAATGCTGGCTTCTGTATTAGGATTCACTATGCAGGAAAAGGATCTTGGAGTCACTGTGGAAATCATCAGCTCAGTGTGTGGCAGCAGTGAAAAACCAAACAGAAGGTTAAGTGTTACTTGAAAAGGAATAGAGAAAGAGAATATCATAGTGGCTCTGTGCCAGTCATATGTATTGCCACACTGGGACAGACCAAAGGTCCATCAAGCCCATCATCCTGTTCCCCACAGTGGCCAATCCAGGTCACAGATACCTGGCAAGATCCCCAAAAAGTTCAATACATTTTATGTTGCTTATCCCAGAAATAAGCAGTGGATTTTCCTTGTCATTTTAATAATGGTCTATGGACTTTTCCTTTAGGAAGCCTTCCAAGCCTTTTTTAAACCCTGCTAAGCTAACCGCCTTTACCACATTCTCTGGTGTCAACAGCAGCGAAATGCAGATCGCTGAGCGCACATTCCATAAAGGGATCTGGTCCTTGAGACTCCATTATATAATACTAGCATATGTTTGGCATTTCTGTGCTAAAATGTAGGTGTGCCCGCTTACGCCATGTCAGCAGCAGGTAGAAATGTGCACCTAAATGTAGCATATGGCATGTAAATTCTAGAACCTTCCAGCACAAATGTATGACATGCCCATGCCCCACACATTTACCTCCCCCCTATCCACGTCCCATTGCATTTACCCGCTATTCCCCGGATTCTATATAGTGCGCTTAGATTTAGGTGGATTCTATAACACCGCGCGTAACGCAATTGGCTTAACAAGCTAATGAGCGCTGATATCAGCACTTAACAAGCAATATTGAGCACTAATTGGCCCTGATTAGAATTTAGGCACACAACTCTCTAAGAGTATTCTGTAATGATGTGTGTCAAACTTTTAACGCTTGCAGGCAAAAATGGGCGTGGTTATAGGCGGGGAAATGGGCGTTCTGAAATTTAGCTGCCTAATCATAGAAGGTGGCCCAGTGCGTCTAAATCTATGCGCCAGGATTTACGCCATGTTCTGCTTGGTGTAAATGGATGCACGCAGATTTCAGCGCTGAAATATCAACTGAGTGTATTCTATAATTGGCGCCTAAATCTAGGTGCCGATGATAGAATATGCTTAGTCGGCACTGATTTCAGTGCCAAATTTTTAGGCGCCCTATGAAGAATCCAGGGGCGTAGCCTGGGCCCCCACAAATTTCATCCTGGCCTCTTGTTTGGCTGGTGGGGGTCCCCAACCCCCACCAGCCAAAGCCTTCTTCAGCGCGGTCTCTGGCACAGCCGTGTTCGCTGCCTGCCCCCTGTTCTTCTTTCTTCTTGCTCCTCTTGTGCACGCTGACGCTTGCCACCTCTGCCCCCAACGGAACATCAACCTTGTGGATCCTGCTCAGTTTGCACATCTTCACTATCCATCACAGCATTCATCCGCAAACACAGAAGTCTTCCCCATTGAGACACTCTTCCGACTGTAATACAGAGGGGATAATATATCTCATTTTATGTCCCTGCCAGCTTATTTATGTAGGAAAGACCATCAGAAAAATGAAAACAAGGATGATTGAACACAGAAGCAGTATCAGGAGAGGGGACATTTCAGCTCCTTTAGTTAAACACTCCCATGGTTTTGAAGATTTGCGCGTTTGTGCATTTAAAGTAATTAAACCATCTTGGAGAGGGGGCAACCTCGATATCATTCTACTACAACAAGAACAGAGTGCTATTTTTGTACTTAATACTCCTGCTTATAATTGAAAGAGAAAAACGCCTATATTGCGACCCATATCAGATGGGCGTCTTTCTCCCGTGGGCGCCCAAATCGGTATAATCGAAAGCCGATTTTGGGCGTTTCCAACTGCAATCCATCGCGGAAACGGGTAAAGTAGACGGGAGCGTGTCGGAGGTGTGGCGAAGGTGGAACTGGGGCGTGGTTATCGGCCGAGGAGAGATGTACGCATTAGGGCGATAATTGAAAAAATAAAGGCGTTTTTAGCAAACATTTAGGACACTTTTGTTGGACCCTTTTTTCACACGAACAGGTCCCAAAAATGTGCTCTAAATGACCAGATGACCATCGGAGGGAATCGGGGATGACCTCCCCTGACTCCCCCAGTGGTCACTAACCCCCTCCCACCACAAAAAAAATGATGTTTCACAACTTTTTTATTTTCACCCTCAAATGTCATACTCACCTCCCTGGCAGCAGTGTGCAGGTCCCTGGAGCAGTTATTAGGGGGTGCAGTGGACTTCAGGCAGGTGGACCCAGGCCCATCCCCCCCTACCTGTTACAATTGTGCTGCTTAATGCTTATTAGTCGTCCAACCCCCCCAAACCCACTGTATCCACATGTAGGTGCCCCCCTTCACCCCTTAGGGCTATAATAATGGTGTAGACTTGTGGGCGGTGGGTTTTGAGGGGGATTTGGGGGGCTCAACACACAAGGGAAGGGTGCTATGCACCTGGGAGCTCTTTAACCTTTTTTTTTTGTTTTTGTAAAAGTGCCCCCTAGGGTGCCCGGTTGGTGTCCTGGCATGTGAGGGGGACCAGTGCACTACGAATCCTGGCCCCTCCCACGAACAAATGCCTTGGATTTATTCGTTTTTGAGCTGGGCGCTTTCATTTTCCATTATCGCTGAAAAACAAAAACGCCCAGCTCACAAATTGTCGAATAAAACATGGACGTCTATTTTTTTCGAAAATACGGTTCGGTCCGCCCCTTCATGGACCCGTTCTCGGAGATAAACGCCCATGGAGATAGACGTTTTCGTTCAATTATGCCCCTCCATATGTCCGGGTTTCCCCAGACATGTCCTCTTGTTGAGGGCGCCGTCGGGAGTCCGGGCGGGTTTCTGAATTTCCTGGATTTGTTCGGGGTTTCTTCAGTTCGGGTCATCACATGACCTGTCCTGACTCCTCCTGACCTATAGTATGCACGCATGCGGCGAGGGCCGACGCAGGCAGGCTGCAGCATCTGTGCGTGTGCCAGCCAGCCTGCCTGCTGATCAGCTGATGATGATCCTCCTTCCTCCTGTACGCAAGCGCAGCGCTTTTCACTGCTACTGCCTGCCGCCTTCCGCCTGCAGCCGGCGCCATAACCCCGACGACGAGGCTACAGCGTCTGTGCGTGTGTGCCAGCGGCCAGCGCCACCAGCCAGCCTTAGCGGTAACCGTCGGTGTCCCATATCGCGAAGCCAAAGCGCTAAACTATATTTTAGGGATCAGCTGCGAAAACAGCGGTGCCTCAAATTATAACGATATAACAGTTCAAGTGGCAGCCTCGCGAAACTTCCATTGAAGTCTTGCACAGGGGGGTGGGGCGGGACGAGGAAGGGGTGTGACAGGGGGCGGGGTATGTGTCCTCTTTTTCTTAGGGCAAATATGGTAACCAGTGGCGTTCCTGGGGGGGGGCGGTGGGTGCGGTTCGCCCTGGGTGCACGTCGCTTGGGGGTGCTGCGCGCGCCTGTCCTCCGTTGTTCCATGCTTCTTCTCTGCCCCGGAACAGGTTACTTCCTGTTCCGGGGCAGAGAAGAAGCATGGAACAACGGAGGACAGGCGCGCGCAGCACCCCCCCGAATGGTGTGCACCTGACGGGGGGTTCCTTCGCAGGGGTGTCCTTTCGCCGGGGGGGGGGGGGGGGGTCCGCACTGCATCGGGGGGCGCTGCACCCAAGGGGCGGGGCGCATCGGCGATCTGCCCTGGGTGCCAGCCCCTCTAGGAACGCCACTGATGGTAACCCTAGTTTTGTACCCACCTCCAGGGTCACCCTTAGCCCTATTGGACAGAGGAACAGCTATGTACATAAGTACATAAGTAATGCCATACTGGGAAAAGACCAAGGGTCCATCGAGCCCAGCATCCTGTCCATGACAGTGGCCAATCCAGGCCAAGGGCACCTGGCAAGCTTCCCAAACGTACAAACATTCTATACATGTTATTCCTGGAATTTTGGATTTTTCCAAGTCCGTTTAGTAGCAGTTTATGGACTTGTCCTTTAGGAAACCGTCCAACCCCTTTTTAAACTCTGCTAAGCTAACCGCCTTCACCACTTTCTCCGGCAACGAATTCCAGAGTTTAATTACACGTTGGGTGAAGAAATATTTTCTCCGATTTGTTTTAAATTTACTACACTGTAGTTTCATCGCATGCCCCCTAGTCCTAGTATTTTTGGGAAGCGTAAACAGACGCTTCACATCCACCTGTTCCACTCCACTCATTATTTTATATACCTCTATCATGTCTCCCCTCAGCCGTCTCTTCTCCAAGCTGAAAAGCCCTAGCCTCCTTAGTCTTCCTTCATAGGGAAGTCGTCCCATCCCCGCTATCATTTTAGTCACCCTTCGCTGCACCTTTTCCAATTCTACTATATCTTTCTTGAGATGTGGCAACCAGAATTGAACACAATACTCAAGGTGCGGTCGCACCATGGAGTGATACAACGGCATTATAACATCCTCACACCTGTTTTCCATACCTTTCCTAATACCCAACATTCTACTCGCTTTCCGAGCCGCAGCAGCACACTGAGCAGAAGGTTTCAGTGTATTATCGACGACGACACCCAGATCCCTTTCTTGGTCCGTAACTCCTAACGTGGAACCTTGCATGACGTAGCTATAATTCGGGTTCTTTTTTCCCACGTGCATCACCTTGCACTTGCTCACATTAAACGTCATCTGCCATTTAGCCGCCCAGTCTCCCAGTCTCGTAAGGTCCTCTTGTAATTTTTCACAATCCTGTCGCGATTTAACGACTTTGAATAACTTTGTGTCATCAGCAAATTTAATTACCTCGCTAGTTACTCCCATCTCTAAATCATTTATAAATATATTAAAAAGCAGCGGTCCTAGCACGGACCCCTGAGGAACCCCACTAACTACCCTTCTCCACTGTCAAACAAACATATATTATTTGAGGAAAACTCCCTAAATTAGTAGATTTTCAACTTTTTCTGGACAGGTAAAATATCAGTTGCATGATCTAACCATAAGGACAGAGGCTTCCAGGCCTATGCTCCAGCCACTGAAAGAAATGCCAGACAACACACATCTAGATTGAACTGTGAGATCTTAACTGAAAAATACTTGTTCCCGGACTATGCCTACGGGACAAAATGTTCCTTGAATTTCCTTGTTGAATTCCTGAAGATCACATGGTTTCCTTTTGTTAAAAGCAGCTCTTGGATGAGGTACCTGTCCTTTTGTGATAACGTGCGACAGAACTGGAAGACCAGCAGAGGGCAGTAACAGTCTATGAAATGCATTAACTTGAAAGCTACATCAACATGCCAACTTGAAATCTTTTATGTCTTTGTTCCCGCATTTTTGGTGTCCTTGCTGCTTTTTCTGTGTTCACCATTACTTTAGATAGTAGTAACTCTAGTCCTACTGATAACTGTAAACGCTTTGCAGGAGTCCAAATTTATGTAAGCCAGATCTCACTCCCAGGGCACCGACTAGCCCGTGCCACAAACACACACACAGCCAGTCCTGTTTTTCTCTTCAAACGTGTGGGCGCAGGCCAGGGCCGGAACAGAATCCGGAAGGCCGTAGGATGTTAAGCTGGGCTTTATAAAGCGCTGTTCGTCAGTCCGGGAGCAACGTATCTCGCTGTCACTTCAAAGGAATACCGTCCACACCAAGGATTTGTAATTTGATGCAATACCAAACTTTACTGAATATTCTGCAACAGGCAACTCAAACAGGCTTAGCTATGGGAGGGCTGTGGGGGCCTGGGCCCCCCAAATTGGCTCTGGGCCCCCGGTTTGTCTGGCGGGGGTCCCCAACCCCCACCAGCTGAAGCATTTTTTTGTCCCGCGCTGTGCACAGGGCGCCAGGCAATGTGAGACCAGTGCGGGTTTGCAGTGGGGGAGGGAGCGGCAGCAGGGGAGGTGGTAGTGGCTACGGGGGGTGGGGTGGAAGTGGCTGCAGGCCAAAATGTGCCCCTCCCCCACCTTGGGCTGTGGCTCCCCTCCCATTGAGGTCTGGCCAAGCCTCTGTCTCCAACAGTTATTTTGTAATCCAAGATATTATATCAAAGGCAAACTATAAATCCAAAGCCAATTTAGGGATATATCAAATCTCTTTTATTAAAATTCCAATACTAATAAACATACAGACCCCAATAACCAGTGGCGTAGCCACAGGTGGGCTTGGGTGGGCCAGGGCCCACCCATTTATGGTTCAGGCCCACCCAACAGTAGCACATGTTTAGTGGTAACTGGTGGGAATCCCAAGCTCTGCCAGCTGAAGATTTTCTCCTGATGGTAACGAAAACGCTACTCTCCACGACACCGGCCCCTGCGCATGCTCAGTTTTCAGTGCATTCTTGCTGCCAAGGTGGAAAGAAGTGTTTTCCCACCAGCTGAGATCATTTTTTTTGGAGGGGGGGGGGGAGGGAGAACACTTGGTGCCCACCCAATTCTTGCCCAGGCCCACCCAAAATCTGTTGTCTGGCTACGCCCCTGCCAATAACCCCCTCCCCTCCCCCCACCACAGTTAGACCAACAAGCATTACATACATGTCATCCATAAACCCCAATGTATGCTATATGTGAAATCCCCCCTCCCTAAGCCCTCCCTCGCCCCCCAAGGGGAACTCTAAATAGTAGTAAACTAATGGTTTTGCGTGAAATTTATTAAGCACTTGGAGAGAGCTGCTGCAAGTACATGTCCCAAACCGACATGAATTTCTTTTCCCCGTCTGGAAGAGAAGTGACCTCCCCTAGATTCCCATAACATAAGCTCATGTAATTTATTCCTCCAATACTAAAAGGTCAGGGGAGAATCTGAGAGCCAATGATTGAGAAAAATACTAGGACGAGGGGGCATGCGATGAAGCTGAAGTGTGGTAAATTTAAAACGAATCGGAGGAAATGTTTCTTCACTCAACGCGTAGTTAAACTCTGGAATTCGCTGCCGGAAAAGGTGGTTAAGGCGGTTAACTTAGCGGACTTCAAAAAAGGGTTGGGCGGCTTCCTGGAGGAAAAAGCCATAGAATGTTATTGAATGGACGAGGGAATAATACAGTATTTCTAGGATGGGCGGGACAAATTGCTTGTTCTTTTGGCCGCTGTTGGTGACAGGGTGCTGGGCTCGATGGACCCCTTGGTCTGTCCCAGCATGGCGATGCTTATGTACTTATGTAAGCTTTCCCCAGAAAATGCTTGACCCCTAAGGTCCTCTCTCCCGTATGTACATGTTTACAGCTCTTCCTGTCCATAGCCATCCCTTCGGGGTGTAACAATCTAGGGCTGTGCCTGCAGCCCTTTTGCAGTGGGTAGATCTTCCTATGGATCAGACCTCCCTGGGCTACCACCTTTGGCTCCGAACAGCTGTTCACTGTTTCTGCTCCCAGGCTGGGATCCCTTATTTCCCACGCCACGGTTAATGCAGAAACCTTCTCTTTGGTCAGCCTTAGTTTCTTGAAGCCATCCAGGACTCCCCCTCTCCTCCTAGGGTCCCGGTGGGGTACAGGCAACCAAAGACCTCGTGCCCTCCCCATCAACATTATTTATTAACTCCTAACTCCTCCCCCACTTTTCTTCAACCATCAAAAGCATTTTATTCTGAAACCCACCCCCTTGGGCTGGATCTTTAACCACCCACAACTCCAGAACATTCCCCTCAGGAAACTCTGGAGAGTTCTATCATGATCTTTAGTAAACCCCATTATAATGGGGGGTTACATTTACATAAATAAATGACTGCAAATTGTGATTTATGAATGTGAATTTTGCCTTTCGCTGATTCTGCAGTGCACAGGCTAGTTCCAGAAGCATCTAGAGGAGACATTCCCAGGGACGTGTTTAGCTTGTGGTAAGAAGATAATACACACAGCTGCATTTCCTTTTTTTCCCCCCTTTATTTATAAATTTTAAATAACATTCAAGGATAATATTTGTACAGAAAGGTTACCTGGTTTCGTTATACAATATATAAAATCAAGGTTTTACATTTAAGAAAAACATAAGGAAAATATTTTCACCAGATTATCCTGAAGTCCACAATTTGGAGATTCAAAATGTTACATATATGGATATTTAATTCAAATAACTAAGAAACAAAACAGGAATTTGCAGAATCTGATTCCCAAAAAGGTTCCAGTTTATTTTACACTGAACTATTCTCACCCTTCCAAATAAGCCGCTTAGCTGTTAAAAAGGCAGTGAGTTGTGCTGGATCAAAGAAAACATACTTATCTTTTTGATTTTTGTTACATTTGTACCCTGCACTTTCCCACTCATGGCAGGCTCAATGCGGCTTACATGGGGCAATGGAGGGTTAAGTGACTTGCCCAGAGTCACAAGGAGCTGCCTGTGCCTGAAGTGGGAATCAAACTCAGTTCCTCAGGACCAAAGTCCACCACCCTAACACGTACGTGCAGGACGTCAGACTCACAGAAACAGAAGCCTGCGCAGCCTTCTACATGGAATGTTGCTAGTGGAATAGCAACATTCCATGTAGAATCTCCAACAGTAGCAACATTCCATGTAGAATTCCAATAGTATCTATTTTATTTTTGTTACATTTGTACCCTGTGCTTTCCCACTCATGGCAGGCTCAATGCAGCTTTCATGGGGCAATGGAGGGTTAAGTGACTTGCCCAGAGTCACAAGGAGCTGCCTGTGCCTGAAGTGGGAATCAAACTCAGTTCTTCAGTTCCCCAGGACCAAAGTCCACCACCCTAACCACTAGGCCACTCCTCCCTCCGGTGGTCATAGTGTCAGTTCGGGCACCTTTTTGAGGCTTGCTCGCAAGAAAAAAATGGACCAAGTAAAGTCGGCCAAGTGCTCGTCAGGGACGCCCTTCTTTTTTCCATTATAGCATGGGTGTAGACTGGGAGGTGAGGGGGGCATTGCCCCCCCCAAATTATCTTCTTACCGGAAGTTGCGGGGCGCCAGTAGTAAAAGCACCAAACAGGCAGCTCGACTCAGTCCTTCGCTTCCCTGCCCTCTCAGCGTCCCTCCTTCCTCTGATGTCATTTCCTTTCGGGCGGGCGGAACGCTGAGGGCAGGGAAGCGAAGGACAGAGTTGAGGTGCTTCCTGTTTGGTGCTTTTACTACCGCCATCTCAAACCCGGCGAACTCCTCGGCATTTGGCCGGGCTAAACCGTATTATCGGAAAAAAAAGATGGCCGGCCATCTTTTTCGATAATACGGTTCCGGCCAGCTGTAGCGCTGCCACCAACATAGATCGCCGGTGATCTATTTGGCCGGCGATGTTTGATTATGCCTCTCAAGGTAAACTTAGGTTCTACTACCCAGCTCAAAACAAAATTTCCCCTCCTCCAGAGCTATGAGTCACCAGATGCTATCGGCCCCAGCACCAATCCCTGAGGCACTCCACTACTCACCTTTCCCTCATCCGAGCAAATTCCATTGACCACTCTGGCTTCTGTCCATCAACCAATTCCTAATCCAGTTCACCATGTCAGGTCCTATCTTTAGCCTGTGAAATTTATTCAAGAGCCTCCTATGGGGAACCGTGTCAAAAGCTTTGCTGAAATCTAAGTAGATTACATCTATAGCACGTCGATGATTCAATTCTCCAGTTACCCAATCAAAGAACTCAATGAGATTCGTTTGGCACGATTTCCCTCTGGTAAAACCATGTTGTCTCGGATCTTGCAACTTATTGGCTTCCAGAAAATTCACTATCCTTTCCTTCAGCATCGCTTCCATTACTTTTCCAATAACCGAAGTGAGGCTTACCGGCCTGTAGTTTCCAGCTTCTTCCCTATCACCACTTTTGTGAGAGGGACCACATCCGCCATTCTCCAATCCCACGGAACCTCTCCCGTCTCCAAGGATATATTAAACAAATCTTTAAGAGGACCCGCCAGAACCTCTCTGAGCTCCCTCAATATCCTAGGGTGGATCCCGTCTGGTCCCATGGCTTTGTCCACCTTTAGTTTTTCAAGTTGTTCATACACACTCTCTTCCGTGCTATATCCACTCCCCCACTCCATTCTCATATGTACTTTTGCCAGTCAATCGTGGTCCTTCTCCAGGATTTTCTTCTGTGAAAACAGAATAAAAGTATCTATTTAGCAAATGTGCTTTTTCTTCATCATTATCTACATAGCGGTTCGCAGCATCTTTCAGTCTCACAATTCTTCCTCCTTTCACTAATATACCTGAAGAAATTTTTGTTGTCCCTCCTTACTTTTCTAGCCATTTTTTTCTTCCGCTTTCGCCAGACGTATCTCTCTCTTGGCTTCTTTCAGTTTCATCTGGTATTCCTCTCCGTGTTCCTCTTCTTGAGTTTTTCTGTATTTCAGGAACGCCAACTCTTTAGACTTTATTTTCTCAGCCACTTGCTTGGGGAACCATATCGGTTTCCTTTTTCTCTTGCTTTTATTTACTCTCCTTACATAAAGGTTTGTGGCCATATTTATAGTTTCTTTCAGCCTGGACCACTGTCCTTCCACTTCTCTAGAGAACGATCAATTGATTTTCAAAGGATAAGGTTTTGGAACAGTTTACCTGTTAATGTGAAGCAAATTAATCCATTCTTTTTGTTTAGAAAATCTTTTTAAACTTTTTTGCTTTTTGAGCAGAATTTGTAACTTTTAATCGGAGTTTTGCATTTAAAATTTTTTTTTAATGTATGGGATCATAAGATCTACTATAATAAAACGCACCCTCAACGTTCTGAGGACACTGACGTCATTGCAGGCAGTCACACACAGGTTCGTAACTTCATGGTGGTGAAGCCACAACACTCACCATGTCGGCAGGCCCCGCCCTCGCGTTACACGTGATGACGTCAAGGGCGGGACACGAAAAAAAGGCAAATCAATGAACGGAGAGCGCTACTCCTTCCCTTCCAACAAATCCCAGCCGCAAACGCCGACGTGACCAGCACCCCGGCCCCTTTCAACACATCGCCCTGCCCCTTTGAAGGTACTGGCCCGCCCCCGGTAACATACTCTTCCCCTCAACACCTTCCCACCCCCCTGTCCCTCCCATCCCCTTACGCCAATATCCCTGGTGGTCTAGTGGTACCTGTTCGCTCGGGCTGGAATGAAGGAAACCCCGCTATCCTGCCCGCAGCGCTGATGCTAGCTGCCCGGCTGCATCGTGTCTGAGTCTGGCTCTCGGCGAATCAAAATGGCCGCCGAGAGTTGATGCTGCCTCGCGAGACTTCAACTCACGGCGGCCATTTTTAAACGCCGACAGCCAGACTCCAACACGATGCAGCAAGGAACCAAGCAGCACTGCTATGGGCAGGAAAGAGGGGGCTCTTTCTTTCCTGCCCCGACTGAACAGGTACCTCTAGACCACCAGGGAGACAAGCGTAAGGGGAGGGGAAGGGAGTCCGGTGCCGGCTAGGGCCCGTTTCATCACCGCCAGAAATGGGCCTTTCCCACTAGTTGTATATATAAATTCCTTCTGAATGTAGAAGTTTTAATTCTGTAATCTGCTTTGCAATTCAGGTTAAAAGCAGAATAGAAGCAAAGAAATACAATACTGGTCCATCCTGTTTTCATTGGCCGCTTCCTGTGGCAGTGATTTGGTCTCCTGTGCTGTACTTCTGAAAATCCAAATATACAATATCAACTGGCTCACCTTTGTCCAAATGTTTATTCACTGCTTCAAAGAAATGTAGCGGATTGGTGAGGCAAGATTTCCCTTGGCTAAATCCGTGTTGGCTTTGTCTCATTAATCCATGCCGATGTATATGCTCACAATGCTGAATGGTTCAAACAAAAGCCCAACACCTCCAGCACTGTAGAAATAGGGACTAGTTCACAATAATATATCCATGACGAACCTTGATCAAAGATTCAACTTCAATTCTTTATACAAAAAGGGGTTTTTAAAATTATGGGTTGGCAGTAGCTCAGCAGTTCCTTCGTCTGCAAACATCCTTAAAAACAGCTTGACTTTAAGCTTAAATTGATTTTCTAAAGGACCCATCATCCTTTCACAATACTGAATGGAACATATTTTCACAAATAATTATTTACACACTGATTTAGAACATAAGAACATAAGAGTAGCCATACAGACCAATGGTCCATGTAGCCTAGTATCCTGTTTTCCAAACAGTGGCCAAGCCAGCTCACAAGTACCTGGCAGAAACCCAAATCACGGCAACATTCCATGTAGAACCCCAAAGAATAGCAAGATTCTGGAATCCTAAAGAGTGACAAGATTCCATGTAGAACCCCAAAGAATAGCAAGATTCTGGAATCCTAAAGAGTGACAAGATTCCATGTAGAACCCCAAAGAATAGCAAGATTCTGGAATCCTGAAGAGTGACAAGATTCCATGTAGAACCCCAAAGAATAGCAAGATTCTGGAATCCTGAAGAGTGACAAGATTCCATGTAGAATCCCAAAGAATAGCAAGATTCTGGAATCCTAAAGAGTGACAAGATTCCATGCAGAATCTCAAAGAGTACCAATCCCAGGGCAAGCAGTTGCTTCCCATTTCTGTCTTAATAGCAGACTATGGACTTTTCCTCCTGGAATTTGTCCATACCTTTTTTAAACCCACATATGCTAAGCTGAGAGGACTGAATTTAGGAGCCAAAATGGTGAACTGGATAAGAAACTGGCTGACTGACAGATGGCAGAGGCTGGTGGTAAATGGAATCCGCTCGGAGGAAAGTAGGGTGTAGTGGAGTGCCTCAGGGGTAGGTGCTGGGGACGATTCTGTTTAATATATTTATGAGAGACATTTCTGTAGGATTAGAAGGAAAAGTTTGCCTTTTAGAAACATAGAAACCTGAGGGCAGATAAAAACCTAATGGCCCATCCAGTCTGCCCATCCTCTGTAACCACTAACTCTTCCTTTTCCTAAGGGATCCCATGTGCTTGTCCCACACTTTCTTAAATTCTGACACAGTCCTTGTCTCCATGACCTCCACCAGGAGGCCATTCCACACTTCCACCACCCTTTCCATGAACAAAAACTTTCTTAGATTCTTCCTCAGCATATTTCCTCTTAACTTCATCCTATGCCCCCTTATTCCAGAGTTTTCCTTCATTTGAAAAAGGCTCACTTCCTGTACATTAATGCCATTGAGATATTTAAACGTGTCTATCATATCTCCTCGCTCCCTCCTCTCTTCCAGTGTATACATGTTGAGGTTCATAAGCCTGTCTCTATATTTGTTATGTTCAAGACCGCTTACTAATTTTGTAGCCATCATCAAGACCGACTCCATCCTGTTTATATCTTTCCGTAGTTGCGGTCTCCAAATGGGGCCTCACCAGAGACTTATACAACGGCATTATCACCTCTTTTTTCCTGCTGGTCATGCCTCTCTTTATGCACCCAAGCATCCTTCTGGCTATGACCATCCAGCAGCGTACCAATGACAGGGGCCACGGGTGCACGCTGCTGCGGGGGGTGCAGAGAGCAGCTGTGCACCTGTCGGCTCCGCTGGTTTCCTGCTCCCTCTGCCCCGGAACAGCTTACTTCCTGTTCCGGGGCAGAGGGAGCAGGGAGCCAGCAGAGCCAAGAGCCGCGCGGCTGCTCCCAGCAGCTAAAAATGCACCCAGGGGGGGAGGGTCATTGCGCCGAGGGGGGGTGTCGTGC
The DNA here is from genome assembly GCF_901765095.1 of Microcaecilia unicolor. Lineage (NCBI taxonomy): Eukaryota > Metazoa > Chordata > Amphibia > Gymnophiona > Siphonopidae > Microcaecilia > Microcaecilia unicolor. The sequence continues at coordinate 652,970,245 of NC_044032.1, read as the reverse complement.
TGCACCCGGGGTGGGGTGCGCATCAGTGATCCGCCCCGGGTGGCAGCCGACCTAGGATCGTCACTGTGACCATCGCTTTTTCTACACGACCAAATATCTGTAGAATGTGTTAGCTGTGAAACCTATCTCCAAAGGTGTATTAAGCTACTTAACTACACAGAAGGAAGTGCCCAAAACTCAGCTCAGAGGTATAGATTAGCCAGATATGAAGAGAGGGAATACCAAAAAATGTCTTATCTCTGTGAGGTTTCACCACAAAGGCAGAACTCAACAGACCATATGCTGGCCCTGAACTTCCCTTTTGTGGATGACAGGAAGATAGCCAATAGAGCAAATACCCTGGAGGGAGTAGAAACCATTAGACGGGATCTCCAAGAATGGTCAACGGTCTGGCAGTTAAAATTTTTTTCAGTCAGCCATGGGAGAGATGATTACATTGTAAGAAATTACGGCTATTAGTCCTAAGACTAAGTTCTCCTGATGATGCGATAATGGCGAAACACATGATGTGCTGAGAACAAGAGAACGAGAGAAACTGAACGTGGAATATGAGAATGTGAACAAGAGAACATATAAAAAGTCAAATGAAGAAAGCTGTATTTTTAGACACCAGCACGGAACACTATAGATAGAGCTCAGGCACTACAGAGGGGCACCTGACGGATTCCAGTCACATATCATCCAGCCCTTAGCATCTACCGAGGTCTTATTCACAGTTGCTTGAATATCAAGGAGATCACGAGATACCCAGTAGGCGGTAGGTAGGGCAGAGGTGCGATGATGTTGGGTTTATATGTTGCTTTTCAGTAGTCCAGCCTCAGCAGCATGTGTTTCACTGAGCACCCCATATATCATTAGCAACATGCTGTCACCTTTTTTCACGTGTTAATCACAGCATATAAAAAAGAAAAAAATAAGACAGTACAAGCATTCAACAAAGGTTTCTACTGCATATATATGAAAGTATAACGTTGAAACCAGGACGTTTTTTGTTACCCCAGAGCCGTTACCGAGTTAAAATTGAATGCCAAGAAGTGCAGAGTGATGCACTTGGGGTACAAAAATCTAAAAAAGGTGTACCAGTTAGGAGGGGAGAGATTGGTAAACTCGGCTCAGGAGAAGGACCTTGGGGTGATGGTGTCCAAGACTCTGAAGGTGATGAAACAATGCGACAAGATGGCGGCTGTGGCTAGAAGGATTCTAGGCTGCATAGAGAGGGGTATAACCAGCAGAAGAAAGGCGGCGTTAATGCCCCTCTACAAGTTGTTGGTTAGGCCCCCACTTGGAGTATTGTGTTCACTTTTGGAGGCCATAGCTTACTAAGGATGTAAGACTTGACGCAGTTCAAAGAAAAGCAAGAAAAATAGTATAGGATTTGCATTGCAGTACGTATGAGGAGAAACTTGCTGACCTGAACATGTATACCCTGGAGGAAAGGAGAAACAGGGATGATATGATACAGACATTCAAATATTGGAAAGGTAGTAATTTACAAACAAACCTTTTCCGGAGACGGGAAGGCGGTAGAACTAGAGGACATGAATTGAGGTTGAAAGGGGACAGACTCAGGAATAATGTCAGGAAGTATTTTTTCGCGGAGATGGAGGTTGATACCTGGAATGCCCTCCCACGGAAGGTGGTGATGAAAAGAGTAACAGAATTCAAAAATGAGTGAGATTAAACACAAAAGAATCCTGTTTAGAAGGAATGGATCCACAGAAGCTTAGCGGAGATCAGGAAGCAACACCAGTAATTGGGAAGCATAGCCAGTACTGGGCAGACTTCTACTGTCTGTGCTCTGATCGTGGTTGATTCAGCTTCAGAAGTCGGAGAACAAGGCTAGTTCTACGGTCTGTGCCCTGATCGATGCTGAATAGATTTGGATGGGCTGGAGTGGAGCTTTTCAGGGGCTTCAACATTAACTTCAGAAATTTTAGAACAAGGACGTTGCTGGGCGGACTTCTACCGTCTACGCCCTGAAATTGCAAAGGACAAATCATGAAGAATACCTTTCAAATAATTATTACTTAAATATTAAGCTGTTATTTGAAAGGTATTCTATACCATGACCGATGACGAGATAGGTGGAAATTACTACTGCATTGAAAACTGACAGCGGAGTGAAGGCGGTTAGCTTAGCAGAGTTTAAAAAGGGGTTGGACGGTTTCCTAAAGGACAAGTCCATAAACTGCTACTAAATGGACTTGGGAAAAATCCACAATTCCAGGAATAACATGTATAGAATGTTTGTACGTTTGGGAAGCTTGCCAGGTGCCCTTGGCCTGGATTGGCCGCTGTTGTGCAGGATGCTGGGCTCGATGGACCCTTGGTCTTTTCCCAGTATGGCATTACTTATGTACTTATGTCCTCTACTTGGCTCACTTTTATTACATAGAGCAGTGATTTAACCTATTGTGATGTCATAGTGGCTCATTCCACCAATAAGAGCCAACCTCATTAGTGATGTCACAATGGCTTGATTGTATAGAATGTTTGTACGTTTGGGAAGCTCACCAGGTGCCCTTGGCCTGGATTGGCCGCTGTTGTGGACAGGATGCTGGGCTCGATGGACCCTTGGTCTTTTCCCAGTATGGCATTACTTATGTACTTATGTACGGCCAAATAACGGAGTACCTGCCTCTGATGGTCTGAATGCTTATAGCAGTACTAAGAATATTCATTTTCTGTATGTGACTATACAAAATATTGACCACTGCAGAGATGTATTTAGAGTGGGCATTTTCTTGGTTACTTATATAAGGACAAATCAAGGCCAGGTATACATATGAAGTATCACATCCCATATGTAATGATTTTATCTTATTGGGCAGGTTGGATGGACCATACAGGTCTTTATCTGCCGTCATCTACTATGTTACTATTTGATAAACTACTCATTCCATCAGCAATAAAGTAAGGTAAAACCCAATACAATTTTGTTTCAAATAATACCATAAAATATCAAAACATCCTTAAAAAAGAAAAAAAAAAACCCAAACAAAAGATATATTGACTTTAGCCTGTCATATGGGATTCATAGGACACATTTTGCAGTCTACTAAAATTCCATACTTATTGATAGAGGTCTATGAAATACTGAGTGGAACGGGTAGATGTGAATCACTTGTTTATTCTTTCTAAAAATACAAAGACTAGGGGGTAGGCCCTGAAGTTACTAAGTAGTAAATTTAAAATAAAGCGTAGAAAATATTTCTTCACTCAATATGTAATTAACGCCTTCAAACACATGGTAAGGTTAAACACGGATAGTAATATGCACTGCCATACCTTGCTGAATTAATCACTGTTATGGAATAACTGTACTAAGCACTGCTATACCTTGTAGATCTAATTAATGTTTTGAATTAACTAAGACAGTCGATACACTACAGATATCACCAACACCACCCAACACACCCACGAACACTGCCCACAAAACTACTGACATCACCAACAACACCCAACACTCATACGAACACCGTCCACAAAAAAAAAAAAAATCCAACATGAATACCAATAACCTACTGATAATAATCTACCTCATTCCCATAATCTACCACGCATGGACCACCCCTAACATCAATAACAACCCTACCACAATCCATCAACTCTATGTACAAACTATTAACAACCCACCAGACCAAAAATACGACAACCAACCTAAAGGAAAAATCTCAACATACGAACCTCACCAACAGAAAGAGAAAAAAAACAACAACGACAAATTCAACCACCGAAGAAACAGACAACTAATAAAAAAATAAATACATCTAACCTCCCTACAGAACCATACCGCTTAATCCGAGTAGGATACATCAATGCAAGATCAGCAGTAAGCAATTCAATAGACATACTAGACTGGATTACCACAGAGAATCTAGACCTTCTGTTCATCACGGAAACATGGTTCCACGGCCCTACAGACCCCGCCATCATAGAGACATGCCTACCAGAATACAAAATCACCCATTGGGCAAGAAATGGAAAAAGAGGTGGCAGAATAGCCATAATATACAAATCTGAATTCACCGTAACAACCACAGGCGAATCCACCTCACCACAACTTGAAATTGCCTCAACAAGAATCACTCATCCGATCCTACAAGGACACCTCAACACAATACTATTCTACAGGCCACCAGGAAAATGGAAAGACTCCCAAACGCAACTCATGGACTTCATCTCTAACACATGTGTCTCTGCCTCAAACATCCTCATAATAGGAGACATCAACCTACACCTCGAGGACGACACCTCAACAGGCACACAAGAATGCAAAGAATTCTTAAAACTCTGGGATCTACACGCACCTAATAATCAACCAACACACAAAAAAGGACACACACTGGACATCATTACACACAAATTCGACCCAGATTCAACTCTCCTACTTACAGATACAAGATGGACACCCACACCATGGACAGACCACCACAAAGCATATGTCTCCCTCCACTGGCGAAAAATACACAGACACGCAATTAACAAACATGAACGAACAACATACACCACGAGAGGAAAAATAGACCCCTCAACATTCTGGCAACAGGTCTACCAAAACGAATGGTCAACAAACACAGACACCATTCAATTCCTCCAAGAATGGGACGACATATGTAAGACAACACTAGACACAATCGCCCCAATCCAAACCAGAACATCACACAGGATAAAACCAAACTCATGGTTCACCGAAGAGCTGAAAAAACTCAAAACACAAGTCAGAAAACTAGAACGCACATGGAACAAAAAGAAAGACGAACACACATTGAATGCCTGGAAATCACTCCGGAGGAAATACAAATATACCATTAAACAGACTAAAAGACTACACTATAAAACAATGATTGGACCAAACTACAAAGACACACACAAACTCTTCTACCTTGTAAACAAATTGCTAGACACCACACCAGACACAAACAACAGCAAAAATACACCAGGGGTCGACGACCTCGCAAAACACCTCAAGGAAAAAATCATACAACTACGACTTAAAATACCCACCAGCCCTACAGAATACGCAACACTCCTAAACTGTCTAGACCCAGAAGACGGAATATACCCAGCAGACAGGATCTGGACTGAATTCGAACTACTATCAGAGGACCTCATCGCTAAAACGCTCAAAAGATTCGCCAAATCCCAATGCAAACTAGATATCTGCCCAAACAACCTCATGAAATTAGCCCCTCAACAATTCATAATAGACCTAACTAACCACATGAATTTCATGCTACAAAACGGAATTTTTCCAAAAGAAAAAGGAAACATTTTACTCACCCCAATACCCAAGGACACAAAGAAAAATGCAAGCGAAATAACTAACTACAGACCAGTAGCATCTATACCACTAATAACCAAAATAACCGAAGGGATGGTTACCAAACAACTCACAAACTACCTCACCAAGTTCTCCATACTACATGATTCCCAATCAGGATTCCGGTCAAATCACAGCACAGAAACAGTATTAATTACCCTAATGACCAAATTCAAACAAATGATTGCAACCGGCACCAATATACTCCTCTTACAATTTGACATGTCAAGTGCTTTTGATATGGTAGACCACGGAATCCTATTACACATTCTCGAATATTTTGGCATCGGAGGCAATGTCCTAAACTGGTTCAAGGGGTTCTTAACCTTACGCTCATATCAAGTCACATCAAACTCAAGTACGTCTGCTGCATGGACACCTGACTGTGGAGTACCGCAAGGATCCCCTCTCTCACCAACTATTTTCAACCTAATGATGACCCCCCTGGCAAGACTTCTATCAAACCATAACCTTAACCCGTACATATATGCCGATGATGTAACGATATATATTCCATTCAAAAAAGACATTAATGAAATCTCTAACGAAATCAGCCAAAGTCTACACATCATGAACACCTGGGCAGATGCATTCCGACTGAAACTGAACGCAGAAAAAACTCAATGCCTCATACTTACCTCCCAATAGAACATGAATAAATTTACCGCCATCAACACACCTAAACTAAATCTGCCAATCTCAGAAACTTTAAAAATCCTTGGAGTCACTATTGACCGCAACCTAACACTCGAGACTCATGCAAACAACACAACCAAAAAAATGTTCTACTCCATGTGGAAACTGAAAAGAATAAGACCATTCTTTCCAAGTTCTGTCTTCCGCAGTCTAGTACAATCACTCGTACTCAGTCACCTGGATTATTGCAACTCATTATACGCAGGATGCAAAGAACAAATACTGAAGAAAATACAAACAGCCCAGAATACAGCAGCCAGACTCATCTTCGTAAAACCAAAATACGAAAGTGCAAAACCCTTACGAGAGAAACTACACTGGCTACTACTCAAGGAACGTATCACTTTCAAAGTATGCACCTTAGTCCACAAAATCATTCATGGTGAAGCCCCTGCATACATGTCAGATTTAATAGACCTGCCACCCAGAAACGCCAAAAGATCGTCCCGAACCTTCCTCAGCCTCCATTTCCCTAAATGCAAAGGCATAAAATACAAAGCACTGCATGGATCAACCTTCGCTTACATGAGCACACAATTCTGGAATGCACTGCCACGCAACCTGAAAACGATCTACGAGCTGACCGACTTCCGCAAACTACTGAAGACTTATCTATTTGAGAAAATCTACTGCAAGGATCAAAACACATGAAGTCTATACACAATTACAGATACGCATCAATACAATATCTTCTGAACTCTCTTCCCCCGCATCATCACCACTCTTAAAACTCTATCCACAGATAAAATTGTTAGACCTTTATATTCCCTTGATGTTGTCTTTCCCCCTCTCAATTCCCCTACCGTTACTTTCCGCTGTTCTATCCCCATATGACATCCTGAATTTACTCTGTCTTCCCATAACTCTTCACAATGTAACCCATAATCTTACAGCAACTAATTGTATTACCATCACTCATAATGTATTGTAAGCCACACTGAGCCCGCAAATAGGTGGGAAAATGTGGGATAAAAATGCAAATAAATAAAATAAATAAATAAACTCTGGAATTCATTTCCAGAGAATGTGGTAAAAACAGTTAGCATAGCAGGGTTTAAAAAGTTTGGCTAATTTCCTAAAAGAAAAGTCTATAAGGAAAATCCACTGCTTATTTTGGGGGGGATCTTGCCAGGTACTTGTGAACCACTCGCCTCCACCTACCCTCCTCTCCTCCTTTCTGTACACATTAATTGATCTGATTTACTTACTTTATTTTTTGTCTACTAGATTGTAAGCTCTTTGAGCAGGGACTGTCTTTCTTCTATGTTTGTGCAGCGCTGCGTACGTCTTGTAGTGCTATAGAAATGCTAAATAGTAGTAGTAGTAGTAACTGGATTGGCCACTGTTGGAAACAGGATACCGGGCTTGACGGACCTACGCTCTGTCCCAGTATGGCAACACTTATGTTCTTATGCTTTCTTTATAGGAGATATATTTAGAGAATAAAATGTTTCTGCTTTGAAAGAGCAATTAAAGTAAGGAAGCTGAAAGCAATTAGGTGTTACGAGGTGGTTATCAGCAACAAACAACAGTGGGAAGATTATACATTATTATATAGACTGTGGCAAGAAAAAGAAAAGCTGAGGTCACACTTCCAGTGTGTTTACTTCCCCTTGAGCGCCGCAGGGAAACCAAGAAAAGTCCTCTGAGCACACCCTGTAATTTTAACACTGAAAGAAAAATTGACAGAATGAAATGTGTTTCCTGGCGTGCACTGGTTTTTGCAAGTCCCCTCTTCTCTTTCAAGTACAAAGTGTTACCTTAAGCCCTAAACCTGGTCATTTTTCATTCTGTGGTTCAGGAAGTCTTCAACATCACCTTTCAGTTGCTGTAAATCGAAATAGATATCTTTACATAGAAAGCCAAGCTTTGGAGAGCTGAATGATTTAATTAGCATACGTGCTGACACCAAAAATGTTAATTAGTTCACTTCCCAAGGTTGCACTGTAGATCATTTCATTATCCCCCCCCCCTCTTCCGAAACAAAACTGCAAAGTTTAAACATTTGAAAAGATGTAACCTGATATTTTTAATTTATATGAGAGGAACAGACCTTGAGGGCAAGGCAGGTTTTAGACGTGGTGGGGCGCAGGGCAGAAATTATGGAGGGGGTCCCTTGATCCCCCCCCCTCACCCTGATCTTTCTACCTGCATTGCCACTACATGGTCTGGGCATCTTTTCCCCTTCTCCCCACCACAGGCCGTCTCCCACCCTTCCCCTCACCTTGCGGTCTTCATTAAAAAATTATTTCCTTTCTCAGCGGGGCCCCTGGCGCAGCAGCAATCCTCGCAAGCTGCCTCCGGCTGTCCCGAAGCTTCCCCTCTCTGCTGCTATCCGCCCAGGCGGAAACAGGAAATTGCATCAGAGGGGGCGGATCACTGCAGAGAGGGGAAGCTTCAGGGTAGTCGCAGGCAGCTTGTGAGAATGATTGCCGCACCAGGGCTCCTCAGAGAAGGAAAATAAAGAAGACCGGGAAGGGAGGAGGAGACTGTAGTGGGGAGAAGGGGAAGAGATGCGTGGACTGCGGGGCCCAGGGCAGCTACTACTACTACTATAAATCATTTCTATAGCGCTACCAGTCGTTCGCAGCGCTTCACAATTGAACATGAAGAAAAGACAGTCCCTGCTCAAAAGAGCTTACAATCTAAATCAGGAAATGAGATTGAAGGGGGGCAGACTCAAGAAAAATGTCAGGAAGTATTTTTTCACGGAGAGAGTAGTGGATGCTTGGAATGCCCTCCAGCGGGAGGTGGTGGAAATGAAAACGGTAACGGAATTCAAACATGCGTGGGATAAGCATAATAAAGGAATCCTGTGCCGAAGGAATGGATCCTCAGGAGCTTAGTCAGGATCGGGAGGCGGGGCTGGTGGTTGGGAGGCGGGGATAGGGCTGGGCAGACTTATACGGTCTGTCCCAGAGCCGGTGGTGGGCAGCGGGACTGGTGGTTGGGAGGCGGGGATAGTGCTGGACAGACTTGTACGGTCTGTGCCAGAGCCAGTGGTTGGGAGGCAGGGCTGGTGGTGGGGAGGTGAGGATAGTGCTGGGCAGACTTATACGGTCTGTGCCTGTGCCAGAGCCGGTGGTTGGGAGGCGGGGCTGGTGGTTGGGAGGCGAGGATAGTGCTGGGCCTGGTGGTTGGGAGGGGGGATAGTGCTGGGCAGACTTATACGGTCTGTGCCAGAGCCGGTGGTGGGAGGCGGGACTAGTGGTTGGGAGGCGGGGATAGTGCTGGACAGACTTGTACGGTCTGTGCCAGGGCCGGTGGTGGGCAGCGGGACTGGTGGTTGGGAGGCGGGGATAGTGCTGGACAGACTTGTACGGTCTGTGCCAGAGCCGGTGGTTGGGAGGCAGGGCTGGTGGTGGGGAGGTGAGGATAGTGCTGGGCAGACTTATACGGTCTGTGCCTGTGCCAGAGCCGGTGGTTGGGAGGCGGGGCTGGTGGTTGGGAGGCGAGGATAGTGCTGGGCCTGGTGGTTGGGAGGGGGGATAGTGCTGGGCAGACTTATACGGTCTGTGCCAGAGCCGGTGGTGGGAGGCGGGACTAGTGGTTGGGAGGCGGGGATAGTGCGGGGCAGACTTATACGGTCTGTGCCCTGAAGAGCACAGGTACAAATCAAAGTAGGGTATACACAAAAAGCAGCAAATATGAGTTATCTTGTTGGGCAGACTGGATGGACCGTGCAGGTCTTTTTCTGCCGTCATCTACTATGTTACTATGTTAGGACAGGGATAAGGGTAGGACAGACAGAAGGACACATAGGGAAAGGGACTATTGAAGAGAGGAAGACAAGATAAAGGTTAGTTACAAAGCAGGATCAGTTCAAGCATTTTGAGGCCCCTTTACAAAGGTGCGTAAGAGCGTACAGTGTGCGTAAAACCAGCATTACTGCACAGCTAGCGTGTGAGCCTGGTGGTAATTCCAAGTTTGGCACGCGGCCCATGCTGGACAGTTACCGTGCAGGTAACGCGTGAGCCCTTACAACTAAGTCAATGGGTGGCGTTAAGGGCTCAGGCCAAAAATAGACGTGTGCTGGTTTTAATTTTGCCATACGTTCATTTCCCGCCCCCCCCCCTAAAAAAAAACCTCTTTTCCAGACGCGGTAGAGAAATGGTCCAGCTACCCTGTCCCCCCCCCCCCCCCAACACCGGCCCTGCTTGAGGGGAATTGTTAATCTACATGTGAAAGACGAGTCTATAATTGGGTGTTCAGTTATGAGCCATTTACGCATGAAAATGTACAGAAAACTGGCATTTACGCTTGTAAGCAGCAAAGCGACTGAACGCTATTCTGTATTAGGACACAGAGGGGGCGTTCACATGGGTGGATCATGGGTGTGGCCACCATATACACACACACACACTCACAGAATACAGTAAATTGCATGTGCCCACAGTAATGGCAGGACTATGGGTGGTGTAAAAGCAGTTAGCTTAGTGGGGTTTAAAAAAGGTTTGGACAGCTTCCTAAAGGAAAAGTCCATGAGCCATTTTTAAAATGGACTTGGGGAAAATCCACTGCTTTTTTCTAGGATAAGCAGCATAAAATGTATTGTACTTTTTGGGGATCTTGCCAGGGACTGGGTCATGAAAGGTGGTATATCAAATCAATAAACATAGCACTCCAGGCAAGGTCTCACCAATGACTTGTACTTTTTTGTTTGGCTTGTGTAACTCCCCAGCTCTTTGTTACGCAAAAATATTAACAAGAGTTCTTGTTGATAGGGTAAAGGTTCAAACTTCCAGGACCTGCCAAAGAATTCGTAGACTCTCTAAACACTTCAGTTCACTTGCACAATCAGGATGTGGAAGGCAAAGGGCAGGAAAATCATGCCTCTGGCTCTGCTCAGCACCTTATCGCACTGTTAAAAGTTCATCTAGAGAAACCAGTACCCGCTCCTTTCACATCTTTTACTTTTCCTCTGCCTTCACTATATTCTGACACCATTTGGGTTTCTTCCACCTCTGCTAGCTGGTATATTTCAAACACCTGCCTGGGGCTTTCTCGACTGAGGTCCCTGGTTTTCTACTGAACCATTCTGCTAATTGTCTTTCCCTTCTTACTCCTTCCTCCATCCCTGATTGGCCCCAGGTGGCTGATTGTCTCTGCCTGAGCAGGGCCGGTGCAAGGATATTGCAAATTTTCAGTCCTGCATGCTGCCCCCAACCACCTCCAGCAATTATAAATACCCCAGCACCACCTAATGGATTATTTGACAACTACCCACCCTCCCTGTGGATAACAGTACAAGAACATAATTCATTGACTTTTGCTTTGAGTGCAACCCCAGAAATTGCTGTCCTAGGCATCCGCCTAGTTGTGCCTAGTGGTTGGGCCAGCCCTGCATCTGAACTCTAAGCCTGCTTAGTTCTGAGCTTCCAGGAACCACATCTCCCAGGGAGCCTATGAGCTCATTTCTCTGAGGTCTCCTACATTCTCTAGAGCTCCCTCTGCTGTCCAGATAATATAAACACATTGGTAAGCGCTCCAGCTTACCACCATCCTTCATTAAGGGGCCCTTTTATTAAGCCACGTGGAGGGGCATTTTCAAAAGTGACGTCCAAGTTGCAATTTGGACGTCCTTGCAAAATGGCAAAATCCAGGGGCGGAGAAACCCGTATTTTCGAAACAAGATGGACGTCCATCTTTCATTTCGAAAATACCGTCAGGGACGTCCAAATCCTTAAATTTGGACGTGCCTAGATTTGGTCGTCCCTAGACATGGACGTTTCTGACTTTCGGCGATTTTCGAAACCAAAGACATCCATGTCAAAAATGTTCAAATACAAGCCCTTTGGACATGGGAGGAGCCAGCATTTCTAGTGCACTGGTCCCCCTGACATGCCAGGACGCCAACCGGGCACCCTAGGGGGACTTCATAAATTGCTCCCAGGAACATAGCTCCCTTACCTTGTGTGCTGAGCCCCCCAAAACCCACTACCCACAACTGTACACCACTACCATAGAACTTACGGGTGAAGGGGGGCACCTAGATGTGGGTACAGTGGGTTTTTGGTGGGTTTTGGAGGGCTCGCTGTTTCCTCCACAAATGTAACAGGTGGGGGGGGGGGGTATGGACCTGGATCCACCTGTCTGAAGTGCACTGCACCCACTAAAACTGCTCCAGGGTCCTGCATGCGCTGTCATGGGCCTGAGTATGACATCTGAGGCTGGCACGACATATTTTTAAAGATATTTTTTGAGGGTGGGAAGGGGTTAGTGACCACTGGAGGAGTAATGGAAGGCCTTCCTTGATTCTCTCTGGTGGTCATCTGGTAATTTCGGGCACCTTTTTGTGCCTTAGTCGTAAGAAAAACAGGTCCGGGTGAAAACATCCAAGTGCTCGTCAGGGCATCCTTGTTTTCTTCGATTATGGGTCAAGGATGTCTAAGTGTTAGGCATGCCCAAGTCCTGCCTTCGCTACGCCTCCGACACACCCCCTTGAACTTTGGCCGTCCTTGCGACGGAGTGCAGTTGAAGACGTCCTAAATCGGGTTTTGATTATACCGATTTGGACATTCCTGGGTGAATGACGTCCATCTTCCGATATATGTCAAAAGATGGACGTCCTTCTCTTTTGAAAATGAGCCCCACAGGCGTCTACATGCAGCCAGCGCGCATCAATTGGGAACTACCCAGCTACTGCATGGCTTGGGCGGAAATTTCATTTTTTATGTATGTCTAGTACACGGGCTGTAAAATATATATATTTTTTTCTGGTGTACGACGCTAATTTGGGCGGTAATCAGCACTGTAAGCGCGCTGATGATTATTGCCCAGTTAACGCGGGAGACCTTACCGCTAAGTCAATGGGCGGCGGTAAGGTCTGGGGCCCAAAATGGACGCGCGCCAATTTTCATTTTGCCACACGTCCATTTTCGGCCAAAAAAAGGCCTTTTTTTCAGGGGCGCTGGAGGAGTGGCCTAGTGGTTAGAGTGGTGGACTTTGGTCCTGGGGAACTGAGGAACTGAGTTCGATTCCCACTTCAATCCTTGTGACTCTGGGCAAGTCACTTAACCCTCCTTTGCCCCAGGTACAAATAAGTACCTGTATATAATATAGTAACATAGTAACATAGTAGATGACGGCAGAAAAAGACCTGCATGGTCCATCCAGTCTGCCCAAGATAAACTCATGTGTATACCTTACCTTGATTTGTACCTGTCTTTCTCAGGGCACAGACCGTATAAGTCTGCCCAGCAGTTTTTCCTGCCTCCCAACCACCTGTCCCGCCTTCCATCACCGGCTCTGGCACAGACCGTATAAAAGTCTGCCCTCCCCTATCCTCGCCTCCCAACCACCAACCCTTCTTCCCCCCACCTGCTATGAAAGCCGCATTGAGCCTGCCATGAGTGGGAAAGCGTGGGGTACAAATGTACTAAAAAAAAAAATGGACCTGCACGCGGCCAATACATGCGTCTACAGCAGCGCAGGCCATTTTTCAGCACACCTTAGTAAAAGGACCCCTAGGTTGGCTGCCAAGATCCTCAGGATAAGTCACTGCCTTCTTTTTCTTTTTCTTTTTTTAGATTACAGGTACTTTTGGTGAAATTATCTTTAAGCACCATGGGCAAAATAAACATATTGGCTTTTTTTTTTTTTTTAAATAACTTTGTTTTCATGGAAGCCTTGGCTTTCATTTGTTTTGACACTTCCAGTGAGATCAGTTTATTGCTGTCCGTAAATTTCGCCTGTTCGTATTGCTTTTTTCTCAGGCTTTTTTTTTTTTTTTTTTTGCCCTCTTTATGCTGCTAAGGATCTTTTTTCTTTATTTACTGAGCAATGATCATGTGACCAAGCAAATAAGAGCTGTTGGGAGTTAGGAAGGGGGTCAAACAGGAGAGTTCAGAGGATCTGCAGCCCTGTGGCTGGTCCTAGCAGTATGAGAAGGGAAAACTGAAATTTATTTGTCTTCACCATGGAGAAAAGCCCAAGGTCAAACAGGGGAGACCCGAAGGCAACAGAGCCTCATCTTAGCAAGGAAGTCAATGTACCACCACAGCATAGGCGCCCCGTATAAGATGCTTGGAGAGGCTAAGCCTCCCCTGCTATGCTCTGAGGGGTTTAAATTGTTGATTTACCTCCATCCTCACAGCAGGAGCTGCAGTGAAAGCCCTCTAGCCTTGTGTAACCAATTGTAGAAATTGGTTTATGGTTTGTTTACCTTACTGCTGGGAAAGCAGGGGGGGTTGGCTGGAGGTGTCCTGTGTTGCCAGGGAGATATTTAACGAGGATGACTTCCTGACCTGCACTGAGGACAGATAGCAGCAGAAGGGATACTGGGCCAGCATGATCAGAAAAAGTCACCAGACAACAAAGGTAGAAAAGATCATTTTATTTTCATTATAGTGTTTGGAATATGTCCACTTTGAGAATCAGGTGCTCAACATTAAAAGTTTATATTTATTTACTTATTTATGGCATTTTATCCCACATTAAACATGAATTAGGGTGTTTTGTGGCTCTACATGAGAATTGTGATATTATGATCCCTTGTTTCATATTGTTGTCGGTCTGCATTTTCCGTATGGGTGGTATATTGGTGTATTAGGTTCTGCCCAGTATAATATTTATGGTACAGTAAGGTTCTGAGTGTGTTTTTGCACAAAGTTGTGCATAGTGTTTTGCAGTTGAGCGATTGTGCTTAGAATATGCTTTGAGCAACCACTTTATTCTTTGACATATGATACATATCTAATATTTAAATTTAATAAAAGGTATTAATTGTGACTTTTATTTTTATTTATTTTTTCTGTGTGTTATCAGACAATTATGGATTTAAGCTCCACCCCTGGCCCCATCCCTAACCCCGCCCCCTTTAGCCTCCCCAAACAGTTGGGCTACCGACCGCCTATGCACCACAGACATTAGAAAGGTGAAAACAGGAGGGCATGACACTGCAGGGACAATGGAATGGGGTCATTCTCTATAAGTCACTAATTAGGCACTAATCTAATCTAATCAAAGGGTTTATATACTGCATAATCCAAAAAGGTCCTCCTAGCCAGTTTCACCATCTGCCTCAATGCTTAAAAGTTTTTATATAAATTGACAGTATATCTTGTCTACATTACAGGAAAGTGATTTTGATATGAGTTTTTTCTTTTCATATAGATAGACAGACAGACAGATATACAGAATATAATCAATATCAAAGGTATAAAAATAAAAGAGAAAAGTTACTGTTTACAAAAGAAAAATTATACAACATAGGATTTCTCAAAAAGATGAGTCTTCAGTGTTCTCCTAAAAGAATACCAGGAACTCTCTAACCTAAGCGCTAAAGGTAGATCATTCCAAGCAGAAACAAACAATAGAAAAAGAGGATCTCCAGTGCTTTACTATATTTCAGACCACTGAGCATTCTATTTAGGCGGATGTGGTAACAGCAGTTAGCATATCTGGGTTTAAAAAAAGATTTGGACAAGTTCCTGGAGGAAAAGTTCATGGTCTGATATTGAAATAGACATGGGGAAAGCCACTGCTTGCCTGGGATTGATAGCATGGAATGTTGCTACTAATTGGGATTCCGGAATCTTGCTACTCTTTGGGCTCTGGAATGTTGCTACTCTTTGGGATTCCGGAATCTTGCTATTATTTGTGTTCCGGAATCTTGCTACTCTTTGGGACTCTGCACAGAAGCTTGCTACTCTTTGGGATTCCGGAATCTTGCTACTCTTTGGGTTCTGAAATGTTGCTACTCTTTGGGATTCCGGAATCTTGCTACTTCCGGTAATGGTAACAGAATTCAAAAATGCATGGAATAAACATAAAGGAATGCTGTTCAGAAGGAATGGATCCTCAGAAGCTTAGCAGAGATTGGGTGGCAGTACTGTGGTTGGGAGGCGGGGCTAGTGGTTGAGAGGTGGGGCTAGTGCTGGGCAGACTTCTACGGTCTGCGCCCTGAAAATGGCAGATACAAATCAAGGTCAATTATACATATAAAGTAGCACATATGAGTTTATCTTGTTGGGCAGACTGGATGGACTGTACAGGTCTTTCTCTGCCGTCATCTACTATGTTACTTTTTGGGGTTCTGGAACACTGCTACTCTTCGGGGTTCCAGACTGTTGCTACTCTTTGGATTTCTGCCAGGTACTTGTGACCTGGATTGGTCACTGCTGGAAGCAAGATACTGGGCTAGATGGACCATTGGTCTGACCCAGTAAGGCTATTCTTAACTTCTTAATTGCTGATATAGACTAATTGCTGAAACCGATATTTACCTGTCACCATTCAAGCAATGGCTGGTGGAAATGTCCATAGCTACATGTCACAGTTGTGTGCGTAACTGTTGATGTTCTGTAATCCTAGTATGTAAATTCTAGGCACGCCCCTGACCCACCATGACCCTCCCGTGATCACACCCTCTTGCAGTTACGTACTCTACAATTTGCGCACTAAAGGTTACAGAATAGCACCTAAGTACATTTACGCATGCAACCTTACGTTAGTACCAATTAGGACCAATTAACACCAGTAATCGGTGGTTAGTGCCAATTAGCAGCTATTTTGTCAATTATATTATCACCTAATTCCATAAAACTAGCCAAGAATTGCATGCACAAATTTGTGTCCAATTTATTTCTTCCTCTTCTGGTGTTTCCGGTATGAGCCACACATGCCCCTCCGATGGCCACACCCCCTTTTCAGATCCACACGGAAAATTTACACACACATCTTTATAGAATACTAACTAGGAAGATGCATGCAAAAATTCTAATTGTTGCCAATTAGCGCCAATAATTGATTGCTAGCACCCAACTATTGACGCTAATTGGCTCATTGTTCAATTAGATTGCGTGTACAAATTGGGCATGTGCCCAACTTTCCACACATAATGTTGAGCACCATATATAGAATTTGAGGATGTGAGTAAAATTATGCACATGAGATTACAGAATGAGGTAGTAAAGGGTGGCGTAGCCTAGTGGTTAGAGCACCAGTCTTGACATCTAGAGGTGGCCGGTTCAAATCCCACTGCTGCTCCTTGTGATTTTGGGCAAGTCACTTAACTCTCCATTGCCTCAGGTACAAACTTAGATTGTGAGAGAAATAGCCAGAGTACCTGAATGTAATTCACCTTGAGCTACTACTGAAAAAGGGGTGAGCAAAATCTAAATATTCTTTGGGGTTCTACATGGAATGTTGCTACTGTCTGAGATTCTGAACGGAACCTTAGGAGTGGCCTACCTAGTGGTTAGAACATCAGTCTTGCAATCCAGAGGTGGCTGATTCAAATCCCACTGCTGCTCCTTGTGAGCTTGTGGAAGTCACTTAATCCTCCATTGCCTCAGGTACAAACTTAGGGATCCTTTTACTAAGGTGCGCTGAGAAATGGCCTGCGAGTAGGCATGTGTTTTGGACATGCGCAGATCCATTTTTCAGCGTACCTGTAAAAAATACCTTTTTAAACTTTTGACCGAAAATGGACATGCGGCAAAATGAAAATTGGCGCACATCCATTTTGGGTCTGAGTCCTTACCACCACCCATTGACTTAGCGATAAGGTCTCATGCGTTAACCGGGCGGTAACGATCTTTTAACACCCGATTAGCACTGCGCGCCAGAAAATAAAATATATTTTCTGGCATGCCTAGTGTATGCGTGTGAAAAATGAAATTACCACCCTGGCCACGCAGTAGCCGGATGGTAGTTCCAAATTACATAGTAACATAGTAAATGACGGCAGAAAAAGACCTGCATGGTCCATCCAGTCTGCCCAACAAGATAAACTCATATGTGCTACTTCTTGTGTAGACCTTACCTTGATTTGTATCTGTCATTTTCAGGGCACAGACCGTAGAAGTCTTGCCCAGCACTAGCCCCGCCTCTCAACCACCAGCCCTGTCTCCCCCCACCGGCTCTGCATTGGACGCTTGCAGGAGCCTACGCAGCTTTTAGCACGCGCTAACACTAGAGACACCCATAGGAGTATCTGGGTGTCTCCAGCATGTCTTAGTAAACAGGTCCCTAAAATTATGAGCCCCTCCAGGGACAGAGAAATATCCAGCATATTGCCCACAATCTAAATAAATAAAAATAACCTCTCCCCCATTTTCCTTTTCAATAGGAAATGTTTTCCTGCTGCAATTTCTCCTTGTTGAGCTTCCTTGGCGTGGGCTCCTTCAGCATTACTTCCCACATTAACATGTATGTAAACAGTGGCCCCTATTTATACTTTTACGGCGGTCTTTCCGGCCAGTGGCAGAATGACTAATTACCAGCTCCTGACTGCTTTCCTCTGTGAAGTTGGCCCTCATCCAAATGTTCTTTTTGGAAGAGTCAGGCATTTCCAGTTCTGTGGAGCTGACACAATCCTGCCCCACCCTTGTTTAAGTGAGGTTTATTGAAAACAACCCGATTCTTGCCTGAGACCATCAAGCTTTTATTCACACAGCCTCATGGCTGACAGCACTTGCATTGCAGGAATGGAGGCTCCCAGGGTGACCTGACATTCTAATTAGAGCCTTTTGTTAGCAAAAAAAGCAGACTGATGTTATTCAACTGGAACAGGGAGACCTCCTCCCTCCACCTGAGAAGTTACATGTGGGAAGTTGGTTATTAAACGTTCTATACAGCACCTAGGAAGTCCCTTCAGGCACAAAGTAATTCCAATATATTTTAAGTAGAGGAGTGTGGTAGCCGTGTTAGTCCACTCTTAAAGTTATCAATAGAAATCAAACAAAATAAAACATGGAAAAGAAAATAAGATGATACCTTTTTTATTGGACATAACTTAATACATTTCTTGATTAGCTTTTGAAGGTTGCCCTTCTTCGTCAGATCAGAAATAAGCAAACGTGCTAGCTGACAGTGTCCTGGTCTTGTAAAATGCTGACCAACAGGGGTGGGAGAAACAGGCCAGATGCTTAAGACAAGATTCAATTTACATACACATCACATGAACAATACTGGTGCCAGTAGGGCTCCCACCCCTGTAGGTCAGCATTTTACAGGACCAGGACACTGTACCAGTGACTTCACAGTGAGAATCCTGAAAGGTAACATTAAAACCATACAAGAACGTAAGACCTTTGAAGTCAGAATGATTGAATATTTTAACACCCAACAGAAAGGACTTAACAAGGATCTGGGGTTCCTAGCCCATTATAAACCATAAAGCTGTATTTCTCTGTTGATCACCCCACCCCTCACCTATCCACACCCATCCTGTTAGAATATCAATGATATGCTTTGATGTCCCCATGCATACCTCCTACCCACCCCCATCCTCCCACCCTGTCAGACTGTCATAGTAATGCTTGAATGTTTTCACTTATATACACTGTCAGCTAGCACATTTGCTTATTTCCGATCTGACGAAGAAGGGCAACCTTCAAAAGCTAATCAAGAAATGTATTAAGTTATGTCCAATAAAAAAGGTATCATCTTATTTTCTTTTCCATGTTTTATTTTGTTTGATTTCTATTGATAACCTTAAGAGTGGACTAACACGGCTACCACACCTCTCTAATTAGGACAGAGAAACAGGACAAATAAGGGATAAGGACAAAGGGTAGCAAGATTCCGGAATCCCAAAGAGTAGCAAGCTTCTGTGCAGAGTCCCAAAGAGTAGCAAGATTCCGGAACACAAATAATAGCAAGATTCCGGAATCCCAAACACTACTACTACTTATCATTTCTATAGCGCTGCTAGATGTACGCAGCGCTGTACACTTGAACATGAAGAGACAGTCCCTGCTCGACAGAGCTTACAATCTAATTAGGACAGAAGGGCAACCTTCGAAAGCTAATCAAGAAATGTATTAAGTTATGTCCAATAAAAAAGGTATCATCTTATTTTCTTTTCCATGTTTTATTTCTATTGATAACAATATATTTTAGCAAGCGTGATATCTGCACCACTGTCCTCCACCAATGAAGACTTTACAATTAAATAATACAACTATAACATGTGTTATTCTTAGTTTGCTGAGACAGATGCCAAGAATAAACATGTGTTTGCATCAAAACTCAATGCTATTTGTGCTTTTACAAGGCAAACACATCGAGGGTGACAAAGAAATGGAGCAGCAGACAATGTCCCAAATATTGTGACATTATTACAGCTTCCAAGACTCGAGTCGTGTTTCGGCCTGAAAAGGCCTTCCTCTGGAGTCTTCTACTGGATGTATGAGGAGAACTCAAATGTTTATACATTAATTTGATCGAAGCAAGCAGCAAGGTATCAGATACATAAGTACATAAGTATTGCCATACTGGGAAAGACCAAAGGTCCATCAAGCCCAGCATCCTGTTTCCATCATTGGCCAATCCAGGTCACAAATACCTGGTAAGATCCCATAAAAGTTCAATACATTTTATGCTCCTTACCCCAGAAATAAGCAGTGGATTTTCCCCAAATCCATTTTAATAATGGTCTATGGACTTTTCCTTTAGGAAGCCGGCCAAACCTTTTTTTAAACCCCGCTAAGCTAACCGCATTTACCACATTCTCTGGCAACGAATTCCAGAGTTGAATTACATGTTGAGCAAAGAAACATTTTCTCCAATTCGTTTTAAATTTACTACTTTGTAGCTTCATCGGGTGTCCCCTAGTCCTAGTATTTTTGGAAAGAGTAAACAAACGATTCATACATAGTAACATAGTAGATGACGGCAGAAAAAGACCTGCACGGTCCATCCAGTCTGCCCAACAAGATAACTCATATTTGCTGCTTTTTGTGTATACCCTACTTTGATTTGTACCTGTGCTCTTCAGGGCACAGACCGTATAAGTCTGCCCAGCACTATCCTCACCTCTCAACCACCAGCCCCGCCTCCCAACCACCGGCTCTGGCACAGACTGTACAAGTCTGTCCAGCACTATCCCCACCTCCCAACCACCAATCCCGCTGCCCACCACCGGCTTTGGGACAGACGTATATGTAACACGTATATTTCATTAGGACTGGCTTAAAATCCTCATACATCCAATAGAATACTCCTGAGGAAGGCCTTTTTAGGCCAAAACACGACTCATATCAAGTCTTGGATGCAATGTGAATATTTTATCAGCATTTTGCAGCACTTTGCACTTTCACTTGAGCAGAAGAAAAATATTTAAAAAAAGAAGATATATCAATTATGGAGTGAGCTGATGCTACAGCTGTAGCATATTCTACTCGGATAGCACCCAGCACTCCCGAGCTAAGTACCAGCTTATTGAACTTTTTTAG
Organism: Microcaecilia unicolor; assembly: GCF_901765095.1. NCBI lineage: Eukaryota > Metazoa > Chordata > Amphibia > Gymnophiona > Siphonopidae > Microcaecilia > Microcaecilia unicolor. Next base: position 652,949,044 of record NC_044032.1, on the reverse strand, counting down.
AACACTGAATTCAATCATTATTAAGAGCAGGGCTTTTTTTGAGGGGGTACTTGGGGGTACTGAGTACCGGCACCTTTTTCATTGTCTGCTAAAATCGACCCATGGGCCCCAAGTTTTAATGAAAGAGTTCAGGCTCTACACACCAATTCTGCCTTGTCATAGGTTCATTGACTGGTTGTGGGGGACCTGGCTATTGTGGGGTGGGTCCCTCAGTGATCACCCCACAAGGGTGGCCTCGCATTTGAGTACCGGCACCTTTTCCATTGTCTGCTAAAATCGACCCATGGTCCCCAAGTTTTAATGAAAGAGCTCAGGCTCTACACACCAATTCTGCCTTGTCATAGGTTCTGTGACTGGTTGTGGGGGACCTGGCTATTGTGGGGTGGGTCCCTCAGTGATCACCCCAAAACCTGAAGGGTGGCCTGGCATTTGAGTACCGGCACCTTTTCCATTGTCTGCTAAAATCGACCCATGGTCCCCAAGTTTTAATGAAAGAGCTCAGGCTCTACACACCAATTCTGCCTTGTCATAGGTTCTGTGACTGGTTGTGGGGGACCTGGCTATTGTGGTTGTGGGTGGCCTGGCATTTGAGTACCGGCACCTTTTTTGCTAGATAAAATGCACTGATTAAGAGTGGCAGGTAGGGAGGGCATGCAGTGCTATGATGCGGGTAATGGTGCCAATAGCTCAGCTATAGCTCAGCTCATGCACCTAGTTCTGGGCACTGTTTAAATCATTTAGCTATACTGTTGATGTATAGTAGAAATGTTATTGTGATTAGTTAATATATCACGTAGGGTTTCTGATTTTTATTGGATATGTATTATAATTGTCTAACTGACTACAGTTTACCTGCTGTTTTCATTAGGTAAGACTGTCACAGCCAACTGAGGTCTTTTTTTCCTCCTTTTTGGAAATATAAAGAAAAATTTCTTAAAGAAACAAACAAACATACGTGTTGGTACTAACAAAAGGATTTATAAAAAATGTCATGAACTGTGTGTTTATCTTATATGTGTTACAATCTGGAGTACATTTGTAATGTGATTTATCCACTATCTACATATTTTAGGTGCAGACATAAGGGGTAAGACCAAGAGATTGTGCTAGAAAAAGCAAAGGAGACAAAAATAAGGTGCTAATTATGAGCCATGTAGAACCCCAGAAGGAAGAGTGTAGGAAAAGGATTGAGAGCCCATCCAACAAACAGCATTGGTGCAACCAGTCAAGTAAGAGGTGAACCATGCCAACGCTGTTTCGACAACAACACCAATTTCACAGTAATAGAAATAGAAACTGAAATGTAAGATATCAGAGATGCACATTTCCCAAAGCTGACATAATTACAATTAATACATTCAGAAAAAAAAAAAAACCAAAGACTTTTTTCAACCTTTGTTGTCTGGCCATTACTTTGGTCCCAGTGTCTCTTTTCTGCTTTTCTCTGTTTTCTGTTATAATGCCTTTGTATCACACCATGGTGCAACCGCACCTTGAATATTATGTTCAATTCTGGTCGCCGTAACTCAAAAAAGTTATAATGGAATTAGAAAAGGTGCAGAGAAGGGCGATGAAAATAATTTATTTATTTATTTGTTACATTTGTATCCAAAATACAACAAAAGAGAACACTCCGCTATAGTTTGTGGATACAAAAAAGCAATGGGTAGCGGGTCTAATCTCACAGAGTGTGGGGTGTGGAATAATACGTGGAAGGAGGGAAGAGACCTCAGACTGGTGAAATTCCAGCACAATTGCTGACAATACTCATGTTAGAGCATCACCGTGAATTAATCATTGGTCTCAGCCCCACCTCCTCCCTTCATGTGGACATATATCTTTTTTATGAATTTTTTTAAAGATCCATGCTATATCCACTGTGAGTCACACAACTTAGAGAACAGTAAAAGAATCACTTAGCTCGCTGCAGCTTCGGAAATGGGGTTCCCCGCCCAACGGACCTGTTTCGTCGGAGGGGCTTCTTCAGGGGAAAGCGAACACCCAATTTAACTGCACTGCTTAAGTGGCAATATAGAAATCATTTGAACGAACAGACTCAAAGTTCAAAGTCGGGCTGTGCTAATCCACTGAGCTGTCCCACCTCCACGATGACAAAGAAAACTCTATGCAGAAAGAAAAGCCATGGACTAGGAAAGGTTTGGGTTAACATCCTGAATGTTTCTGTCAGACACATCAGTGAAAGGAGGGAAAAAAGGTTGGGTCTAGCTGATTCTGGCATCTGTTCCACCTGATTTTCTTTTAAAGCTACCCCATTGCCTTCTGCTGACAAAGGAACATTTCTCTCTCTCTGTCTTTCTCACGTCAGAGACAAAATAGTGCATTAGCAGAATTCACAGATCCATGAAAATCTGACAGATGCCACAATGTGGCCACTTCTGTTATGGCCTCTGGAATTGGACTGAGACCATAAGAAAGGTCCTTGGCCAGATCCAAACCCCGTAGAAGCCATTAAGCTTGACTGTGTTACATATGCCAACTCTTTAGAGTAAATCAAGCCATAAGTCTTTTCTTCCACGTGGATGCCAAGAAATGTCACTGTAACTTCACTGCCAGTCGTCAGAAAGGAAGACAAGATGGGATGAACGTGACCAACATGAGGGAAAAACAGATTTTATTTTTAGCTCACACCTTACCAGTAGTAGTTCAAAGTGAGTTACATTCAGGTATTGAAGGTATTTTCCTGTTCCCAGAGAGCTTACAGTTTAAGGAGAGAAGTTATCAATGTGGGCTACTGTTAAGGCAAGTTATTTTACTGTTAAACGCAGTTATTAGTAAATAGGTCCCATTGCATAAAATGGAACCTGTGCTAAAATAGCCGTAGTTAGTGGTAAAATAACACATCTTAATGGTATCTCACATTGATAACTTCCCCCCTTAGTGTGAAGAGTTTCAGTCTCAGGTAACCAGAGCTGATATTGTGATGCCATAATGCCTCATTCCACCAATGCCTAAGAGCCAACCTTCAGTGATGTCACAATGGCTTCATTACCCTTTACTTGGCTCACTTCTAACATTGTGATGTCATAATGCCTCATTCCACCAATGCCTAAGAGCCAACCTCATCAGTGATATCAAAATGGCTTGACTGCCTTATACTTGGCTCTTTTGTATTACATATAGCAGTGATTTCTAGAGACATTTCTTTTTTCTTTAATTAAGGGAGGACTACCATTGAGATGTGTTATTTTACTGCTAACCCCAGTCTTAGTAACTAGGTTTCATTGTACAAAAAGGGACCTGTGATAAAATAGCACCAGTTAGTTGTAAAATAACACATCTTAACGCCCTTAGTGTGAAGAGTTTTAGTCTCTGGTAACCAGAGCTGATATTGTGATGTCATAATGCCTCATTCCACCAATGCCTAAGAGCCAACCTCATCAGTGATGTCACAATGGCTTCATTGTCCTATATTACATTACATTACATTACCTCCAGGTTCTTAGCAGTTTACAATAATTAAAAAACCAAGACAATCTCTTGGGAAGTTTTAAAATTAAAACCAAACATTGCTCACTTTTATTACATATAGCAGTGATTTTGATTTCTAGAGACATTTCTTTTTTCTTTAATTAAGGGAGGAAGTTATCAGTGGACTACTGTCAAACATATTTAAATATCTGATTTTACTGTCTGTTGGACGAGCTTTGTGGTCTACACATCTAAACACATTGTTGTTTCCAAATTTTTGAGGAGTCAGGCTTAAGAGCTACCTGAGTAATTCTTTTCAATATTTTGCTGTAAAATTTTGGAATGGTATTCTTTATCAGATTAGATCTATTTTGTCTTATTTTTTGTTTAGAAAACAGTTGAAGGCTTTTTTTGTTTGTTTTCAGATATAGACTCAGTTTAATTTAGATTGTATTATTTTAGTGAGTGTTTTTGCAATTCCATCTGGTTGAGATGCTTCTTCTCTGAAGCATATTCGATGAGGGGCTGGGGCTTCAAGATTAAGGTTCTGTTTATGTTTATTGAGTGTATTGATGGTGTTTTATGTGATTTGATTATGTTTGTTTTATTGTACAATGCCCAGATTTTTGGATGGTTGGATTATAAATTTTTGTAAATAAATAAATTGTAATCTGCAATGAATTCCAGGACTGCTGAGAGGGAGGGGCAGGGGGGGCAAAATTCCTCAAGCCCGGGCCTCTAAGAGGGGCCTTGTGCCGGGGTCTCTCTCTCGCTCTCCTGCTCCTAACGGGACCCGGGTGATTGCGTCCCGACAGGAGCAGGAGAGAGAAAACTCTGGCGCTGAGCCCACCATGGAGGCTGGGGAGGACCCGGACGAGCAGACACAGCAGGCTGGTGGGGGTCCGCCCAGGCCCCACCAGCAGAAGAGATCTTCCTCCAGCACTGCTCTTCTTCACTCTGCTATGGCTGCTTTTCCCCTAAGGCCACTAATGCTCGGTTTTGAAACCAAGCACGCGCAATGTGAGAGAAAAAGCAGTCGCAGGGGCAGGTCACGTGGCAGAGTGAAGAAGAGCAGTGCTGGAGGAAGACTCTTCTGCTGGCGGGGCCTTGGGATCCCAGCCAGCCAAGGTATTTACGGTTGCGGTGGGTGGCAGCGATCCTGGGGAGGGTGGCAGCAGCAGCAATGGTGACGATCCTGGGGGGGGGGGGGGCGGCAGCAGCAGCCATGATCCTGGGTCCTGGGGGGGCGGGGGCCCTGCCCCAGACCCGGGTCAGTCTCTCGGCGGCCCTGATGAATCATGTGGAGATATAGTGGAATATAAGTTATGCATAGAATAGAATAATCAAACGAAGTTATATATTCACTGGTAGCCGATGAACATAGAACTTTATATGTACATCCTATATAATAATTCTCACCTCCAACAGGATGTGCTTGGGACCGTGCCTGCTGGAAGTGGTCTGCTAGGCAGGCACGCACTGACCTCAGTGACATCAGTGACAGACAATTTGGCAAAGCAAAACAATCTGAGTGCTGGCCATTAGGACACAGGGTACATAGGAGAGTTTTAAAAGACTGAAGGAACCAAAAGTGTTAAATGGGGGGAGGGGGGGAGTTCTGAAGGACTGAAAGACATGAACATTTGGGAAAGGAAAACAATCTGAATGCTGGCCATTAGGACACAGGGTAGATAGGAGAGTTTTAAAAGACTGAAGGAAACGAAAGTGTTCGGGGGGGGGGGGGGGGGCAAGTTCTGAATGAATGAAAGAAATGAAAATTTACGAGAGGAACACAATCTGAATGCCGGGCATTTGTACACAGGGTAGATAGGACACTTTTTTAAAAAAATGAAGGACGTGAAAGTATTACATCTTGGGGGAGGGGTGAGGAGGAAAGCGGTGGGGTATCCAGATACTGGACGTTAGAGCCATGGGGGTACATAGACTTTTGAAAGCCTTAAGGAACCCAAAGTGTGGGAAGGAGGAGGAAAAGGAGGGGAGGGAATGGGGTGAGGGGCATTAGGAACAGGGGAGGGGGCCCTGTCACACACTCATTCTCACACTCACACTGTCACACAGACAGTCTCACTCTGTCACACACCTGCACATTCACTCTGGCTCTCTCTCTCTCAAACATACACACTCCCAGGAAAACCTTGCTAGCGCCCGTTTCATTCGTTCCAGAAACGGGCCTTTTTTACTAGTTTTCAAATATTTATGAACAGTATAGGGTCAAAAATCTGACTGACTAGCCCAATACTATCCATATAAGAAAGGACCGGGTTTGAAGTGGATTGAGGGTAGGCCAAACAACGATCCTGATAGGCTGCTATCCAAATAACTTAGTGACCACACATGGCTAGGAAAGCGAACAGAATGTTGGGTATTATTAGGAAAGGTATGGAAAACAGGTGTGAGAATGTTATAATGCCGTTGTATCGCTCCATGGTGCGACCGCACATTGAGTATTATGTTCAATTCTGGTCGTTGCATCTCAAGAAAGATATAGTAGAATTGGAAAAGGTGCAGCGAAGGGCGACTAAAATGATAGCGGAGATGGGACGACTTCCCTATGAAGAAAGACTAAGGAGGCTAGGGCTATACAGCTTGGAGAAGAGACGGCTGAGGGGAGACATGATAGAGGTATATAAAATAATGAGTGGAGTGGAACAGGTGGATGTGAAGCGTCTGTTCACGCTTTCCAAAAATACTAGGACTAGGGGGCATGCGATGAAACTACAGTGTGGTAAATTTAAAACAAATCGGAGAAGATTTTTCTTCACTCAACGCATAATTAAACTCTGGAATTCGTTGCCGGAGAATGCGGTGAAGGCGGTTAGCTTGGCAGAGTTTAAAAAGGGGTTGGACGGTTTCCTAAAGAACAAGTCCATAAACCACTACTAAATGGACTTGGGAAAAATCCACATTTCCAGGAATAATTTGTATAGAATGTTTGTACATTTGGGAAGCTTGTCAGGTGCCTTTGACCTGGATTGGCCGCTGTCATCATTGGAGCCGACTCTGTGGGTGCTTGAGCAAGGAGGGGTTATTTTCATTGGGCTTAGTACCCCCAATAATTTTGAAAACTTGGCTCCTATGGCTGTCATGGACAGGATGCTGGGCTCAATGGACCCTTGGTCTTTTCCCAGTGTGGCATTACTTATCATTGTTCCTTATTTGCCATTGTTTGACATGTTATTAGGTTACCTTCACAGTATCAAAATACAGCAAAAAGCACCAAGAGCCTTAAAAAACGAGACACAATTTCTTTAATTGTAAAAGTCAGTCTTCCAATATGGACCCGACACGGGCCGTGTTTTGGCACACAGTGCCTGCGTCAGGGGTCAAACATACTCTAATATAAAATGATACTGTGCACAGCAACCAAACTTCTTCCTGATGAAATGAAACGTGTTTCAATCCACTTAATGAAGTGGTCGCTCGATACATTTAAGAACAAGGTCCCTTCGTTCTTTAGTAACTTTTGTTTCTTTTACTAAAAAATGAAGGGACCTCGTTGTTCTTAAACGTATCGTGAGACCACATGGAATGTTACTACTCTTTGAGATTCTGCATGGAATCTTGTCACTCTTCAGGATTCCAGAATCTTGCTATTCTTTGGGGTTCTACATGGAATCTTGTCACTCTTTAGGATTCCAGAATCTTGCTATTCTTTGGAGTTCTACATGGAATGTTGCTACTCTTTGAGTTTCTGTCAGGTACTTGTGACCTGGATTGGCCAGTTAGAAGCAGGAGGATACTGGGCTAGTACAGCAGGCATTTCCTTGTCCCTGGAACGTTGATATTCTAGGTTGGTACGTGAGGAAAGGAGCAGCAGTGGGATGTGAGCCCTGTAGGACTGGCTATTGAGCTAACTGTTCTAACCACAAGGTTACTCCACCGATATAGGGACACAAATCCCTGGGATGTATTCGGTTTATAGCACAACAGTTTGAAGCCAGATTCCCCCTCCCCCCATGGAATTTAAAAACTCCTTTATACTGGAAAGGAAGTTTGAATATATTCCATTACATTAATACGATAACATTCTTTAAACTGCGGAAAAGTAAGTTCCATCTGTCAGTTGTCCCAGGCAGAACAGAGTTCTAGTTTACCATTGTTTGAAAGACTTAAATAGCTTCCCTGGGACAAAGGCAGGATTATGTCTAATGGGAGTAAAAAAAAACTATAATCCTCCATCGAGGGATTATTACTGTGAAAGTTGTCACAGATTTTCATGGTGTTTCTAGTAAAAGGATTAAAGGGCATTTTAGACAAAACAGCTTGGTTTAGAAAACCAAATACAGTACCTTAAAGGTGCCATCCTTAGCTCACTGTGCCCGGTTTATAGCTGTTGTATTCGCCCTGGCTCCAGGTCTCACCGCATCAGTGCCCTCAACTGTGCTGTGCCGTGGTATTTCTTAAAATCAGGGGCATTCGAGGAACCAAGAGATTTATGAGCAGCCACATCATTAGCCAGATTGAGAAGGGACGCCGGGGAATGTACAGATTATTCCCTTTTTTGTAAACTTGGAATTTTGAGCTGGCTTTTAATTGATTAGTCAGTGCATCCTTGAATGTTTATTTTCGGACCAGCACTGATTCTGTGCAGTAAGGGAGAGGTAATATTGTAACATGGGAAATGACGGCAGATAAAGACCTGTAGAGTCCTTCCAATCTGCCGTAGTTGATCTGCCTCTTCGTACAGGTTACGTTCCTTCATGATCAAACAATGGCCATCGCAAACAGTGCAGTCGGTGATTTGCCACCATGCCAAATCCATAGAGTTAAAGATGATGCAGTCTTGTAACCCAATGCCACAACACTGTGCCAATGGTCCAACAGTGGTTTTATTATTATTGCCTCAGCACAGCCTGTACATTACATATATATCAACCCCTCCTCCATGAGATACACAACACCTGGAACTGAATTTCCTTATTTATTTACAGACGTTTGATATATCACCAAACATCCCACAAGGACAATATGATATGATTTAATGGATATAAAATATGCAGACTTGATCTTGTTCTGTCTTTGGGACACATGGAGGGGCATAATTGAACTGAGCCGGCCAAATAGATGGCCGGCCATCTATTTGGCTGGCACCACAAAGAGCAGTCCCAAACCGTATTATCGAAAAAGATGGTCGGCCATCTTTCGTTTCGATAATACGGTTGGGGCCGGCCAAATGTCAGAGATGGCCGGGTTTGAGATGGCCAGCATCGGTTTTCGCCGATAATGGAAACTAATGCCGACGATCTGAAACCCGGCCAAATCCAAGGCATTTGGCCATGGGAGGAGCCAGCATTTGTAGTGCACTGGTCCCCCTGAATTGCCAGGACACCAACCGGGCACCCTAGGGGGCACTGCAGTGGACTTCAAAAATAGCTCCCAGGTTCACAGCTCCCTTACCTTGGATGCTGAGCCCCCAAATCCCCCCCCACTCCCCACTCCCCACAACTCTACACCATCACCATAGCCCTTATGGGTGAAGGGGGGCACCTACATGTGGGTACAGTGGGTTTTGGGGGGGTTTGGAGGGCTTAACATTTACCACCACAAGTGTAACAGGTAGGGGGGATGGGCCTGGGTCCACCTGCCTGAAGTGCACTGCACCCACTAAATACTGCTCCAGGGACCTGCATACTGCTGTCAGGGAGCTGGGTATGACATTTGAGGCTGGCAAAGAGGCTGGAAAAAAATATTTTTTTTTGGGTGGGAGGGGGTTGGTGACCACTGGGGCAGTAAGGGGAGGTCATCCCTGATTCCCTCCGGTGGTCATTTGGTCAGTTGGGGCACCTTTTTAGAGCTTGGTGGGAGGCGGGACTGGTAGTTGGGAGGCGGGGATAGTGCTGGGCAGGCTTATACGGTCTGTGCCAGAGCTGGTGGTGGGAGGCGGGGTTGGGAGGCGAGGACAGGGCTGGACAGACTTATACGGTCTGTGCCCTGAAGAGGACAGTACAAATAAAAAAGTAGCACATATGAATTTATCTTCTTGGGCAGACTGGATGGACCGTGCAGGTCTTTTTCTGCCGTCATCTACTATGTTTACTATGTTTCAACATATCATTAATGATGACACCTAGATCCCTTTCCTGGTTGGTGACTCCTTAGGTGGAACCTTGCATTACATATAACTCTAGTTTGGGTTCCTCTTTCCCACATGCATCACTTTGCACTCGCTCACATTAAATGTCGTTTGCCATGTGGATGCCCAGGTCTCATAAGGTTCTTTTCTAATTTTTCACAGTCCTGTTCTGATTTAACAACTTTGAATAATTTTGTGTTGTCAGTAAATGTCATCACTTCACTCATTATTCCAGTTTCTAGATCATTTAGAAATATGTTAAAAAGCAGTGATCCTACCACAGGCCCCTGAGGAACCCCACTATCTACCCTTCGCCATTGAGAATTCCGACCATTTAACCCTACTCTCTTTTAACCAGTTCTTGTTCCATGATAGGTCACTCACTGCCTTCTATCACATAACTTTCTAATTTCATCAGGAGTCATTCATGAGGTTCTTTGTCAAATGCCTTCTGAGAATCCAAATACACAGTATCAACTGGCTCACCTTTGTCCACATCTTTATTCATCCCGTCAAAGAAATGTAGCAGATTGGCAAGACATGTTGGCTTTGTCCCATCTAAGCCTATGTATGTGCTCAGTAATAATTTGTTCTTTATAGTAGTCTTTGTCATTTTACTTGGCACCAATATCAGGCTCACCGGGTCACCTCTAGAACCCTTTTTTATAAATTGGTGTTACATTGTCCACCCTCCAATCTTCAGTACAATGCCTGATTTTAAAGATAACAAAAGGAATTTTAAAAAATGTGATCACTGTTTTTGTCTCCACCTGGAGGGCATTCCAAGCATTCACCATCCTCTCCATAAAAACGTATTTCTTGATGTTAAGCCTAAGTCTGCATCCTACAATCTCAATTTATGCCCTCTAGCTCTACTGCTTCCCCATCTCTGGAAACAATTTTTTTTGCATATTAATATATTTCAAATATTTCAAAGTCTGTATCATATCACTCCTATCCCTCCTTTCCTCTAGGCTATACATCTTCAGGTCTTCAAATCTCTTCTCAAACATCTTATGGCACAAAAGCACAAACCTCATACCATAAAAAAAAATTTTTTTTGCCTTCCTCTGAACCACTTCAAACCTTTCTATGTCCTTAGTGATATATGGCCTCCAAAACCGAACACAATACTCCTGCCCCCCCCCCCCCCCCCCCGTTTACTAAGCCGTGCATGCGGCTGGTGATGTGCTAATGCCAACACAGCCCACGTGTCGGTGTTGTTGCACGGCAGTCACTAGCACTGTTTAGTAAACAGGGGGTAAGGATGGCTTCACCAACAAACTTAGGGGTGCTTTTATTTTGACGTGTGCTGAGGCCCACTTTTACTACAGAGGGTAAAGGGCTGTTTTAAGAAATAGCCGTACAGCAAGTGAAGCACTTGCCATTCGGCCATTTCGGGGGGGGGGGGGGGGGGGGGGGGGGGGGAGGGGAGCACTTACCACCACCCATTGAGGTGGCGGCAAGGGCTCCCTCGCTAACCCAGTGGTAACCGAGCAGCACGTGGCACTGCCCAATTACCGCAGGGTAAACATTGGCGCTGCTGGGGGTGGGAATAAGTTCCACAGTGTGGGGGTTATTCCTAAGAAGGCTTGCTGGCGGATATCATATCGTACAATTTCTTTTGATGAGGGCATAGATACTACTACTACTTATCATTTCTATAGCGCTACTAGACGTACGCAGCGCTGTACACTTGAACATGAAGAGACAGTCCCTGCTCCACAGAGCTTACAATCTAATTAGGACAGACAAACAGGACAAACAAGAGATAAAGGAATATTAAAGTGAGGATGATAAAATAAGGGTTAGGAGTTAAAAGCAGCATCAAAAAGGTGGGCTTTTAGCTTAGATTTGAAGACGGCCAGAGATGGAGCTTGACGTACCGGCTCAGGAAGTCTATTCCAGGCATATGGTGCAGCAAGATAAAAGGAACGGAGTCTGGAGTTAGCAGTGGAGGAGAAGGGTGCCGATAAGAGAGATTGAATGGAGTTCCCGGGGAGGAACGTAGGGAGAGATGAGAGTGGAGAGGTACTGAGGAGCTGTGCTCCTTGAGAGGACCTTAGAGGTGTCAAAGGTGTGTAAAGAGCTAACTTGTTCTTTAAGTATTCTGCCCCGTTTTGTCTGAGGACCTTGAAAATCAAACATAGAGTTTTAAATTTAGACCTGTAAGGTACTGGGAGTCAGAGTAGTCTTTGCAGGAAAGGTGAATGTGGTCTTTTATCAGTTGTGCTGGTACAAACTCTTTTTGGTTTGAGCAGTCTACCAGGCATTGCAGTCGACTAGTCATGATGTTATCATGGCATGGACCACTGTGGTCAGACTCATCTTATCAATATATGGAGAGAGATTTCATAGCTGTTGCAGCTGACAGAGACTATTTTTAAATGTTGTTTGAATTTGTGGGATCAGGATGAGTGATGAATCTAGCAGCATCCCAAGATTCCTGACCTGTGATTTTAGGGGGCGTTCATACGTCCCAAAAGGTATTTTGAAGGTGGGTATTTGCCCACTTGTGTTTGGTACCCAAAGAATCTCTGTTTTGCTTGGATTCAGGCAGAGTTTGTTGTTTGCCCATTCCTGAGTTGCGGTTAGGCAGGCAGACAGTTTACTCAGAGCTGTGGGTAGGTCTGGTTCAATGGGATGAGTAGTTACACATCAGCAACATACATGTAGAATTTTCTGTCCATTGACCAAAGCAGTTCAGGTAGATATTAAATATAATGGGAGACAGTATGGATCCCTGTGGTACCCCACAGTTCAGTGCCCAAGGTAATGATCTGCTATTGTTAAACAGAACTGATTGTTGTCTGTCTGACAAATAGGATTTGAACACTGTAAATACTGTGCCACTGATTCCTATTTCTGCCAGTCTTGTAAGCATGATATTATGATCCACAGTGTCAAAGGCTGCCGAGAAATCAAGCAACACTTGTATCGAGGTAGAATCCTCTGTCACGGTTTCTGTGCAGATCATCAAGAAGGGCCAGGGCCGTGCCAACACGGTAAGCGAGGTAAGCACGGCAGGAGGGCGCCGTCCTCTGGGGGGGTGCTCCGCCATGCCATGCTTACCTCGCCTTCTCCCATGTCCCAAATGCCCGCCCTCTTCTCCCCCCCCCCAACAAGATCCCTTTTAAATTTACCTCCGTCCGGCAGCGAAGGCGCAGCATCAGTGAAGGAGGCGGCGCTCCCGACGTCTCTACTAGTCTTCCCTTCGCTCAGTGTTCCGCCTTCTTCTGACATCAAGGAAATGAAGAAGGTGGGACATTGAGCGAAGGGAAGACTAGTAGAGACGTCGGGGGAGCCGCCTCCTTCACTGACGCTGCGCCTTCGCTGCCGGACGGAGGTAAATTTAAAAGGGATCTTTGGTGGGGGAGAAGAGGGCGGGCAGTTGGGACATGGAAGCGGGAGGGCAGCGATCACCATGGGGGGGAGGGGGCGCGCGTGCGCCAACTGTTCATCTGCGGGGGGGGGGGGGGGGGGGCGCCAACTGATCCTCTGCAGGGAGGCGCCACAGACCCTTGGCATGGCCCTGAGAAGGGCCACAAGAACTGTCTCTGTTCCATACCCAGGTCTGAAGCCAGATTGACATGGGTCTAGCCAATTATTTTCAATTAGCCTGTGGTTGAGTTGAATGCAGACTGTCTGTTCTATAAGTGTTGCCAAGCAAGGAATGTTAGAGACTGGTTGGTAGTTGTCGAGCTTGTCCTGCTCAAGGGAGCTCTTTTTCAGTAGGGGGTGAAGAACAGCTCTTTTTAGTGTTGTTGCCATCTGCCCTTCCACAAGAGAGGAAAGGATTTTAGTGGCCCATTCAATGAGGCCTGTGCTCGCTCATTGTACTATCTTTGCTGGGCAGGTTGTAGGCTGAAGACCTTTCAGGATTTTTTCAAGAGCTTCCTCTGTGACCTTGTTGAATGAGTCCCAGATGGATGCGCATGGTGGGGAAGAGGGAGTGTTCTCCTCATTAGCTGGTGGGAGCTTTGATGGGACTGTCTGTAGGTCCTGATGGAAAATTTAATTTTGTTGGTAAAGTACGTGGCAAAATCATTGCTGGTTAGTTGTGACTGGTTCTGTTGTGGGGGTTGTAGTAGTCTGTTTACTATTTTAAATAGTGACTTGTGTCTTGAAAATGTTTGTCTCATTTCAGATGCTTTCATGTACTGGTTATGCTTGTGCTTTTCGTGCTGGAATTGCATTGTTTGGTTGTATTCTTTGCGGCAATAAAATATATTGCAATTAAATAGTTGTTTGGTTAAATTTGCAGCTTGTTCAACGAGTTGAGAGAAATATTGTTTTATGGCTGTTGTCAAGGCCTGGCAGTACATTGCCACGTGTTTCTTAGTTGAGCCTGTCTTCCTCAAGGTGAGATTGTCACCATTTTCTTTCAAGTTGGCGTCCTTGACGCTTAAGGACCCATAGTTCTGGGGAGAACAGTGTAATTTTGGCTTCAAAATATGCATCTACAACTTTACATTATCGAGAACAATATTCAGACTCTTCATTTGCTCACATAGATCTAGGAAAAGTCTACAGTACAACACTGTAGAAGGTGTAGGGGGCCTGGAGAGAGTCAGATTTTTTCAGGCTGTACCTTTCATTTAGACTTTCATGACTTAGTAGTTAGACTAATGAGCTCAGAACCAACAAAGCTAAAGCTCAGATCCTGGTACTCTCACTAACTTTGTTGTCTGTCAGGCTCATTTTCGAAAGAGATGGACGTCCAAAAAGTGACATAAATCGGCATTTGGACGTCCATCTCACAGAAACGTCCAAATTGGTATAATCGAAACCTCATTTTGGACATCTTTCTCCGAAGTCTGTCAGAAGGACGTCCAAATCTCAAGGGGGTGTATCAGGGGCATGTTCGAGGCAGGACTTGGGCATTCCTAAGGCTTGGACGTCTTTGAGCCATAATGGAACAAAGCAAAGACGTCCAGCACTAAAATGTCAATGTTTTGAGCTATACCTGTTTTTATTACAAATAAGGCACAAAAAGGTGCCCCAAATGACCAGATGACTACTGGAGTGAATCAGGGATGACCTCCCCTTACTCTCCCAGTGGTCACTAACCCCCTCCCAACCCCAAAAATTGTGATGAAAAACATTACTTGCCAGCCTCTATGCCAGCCTCAGATGTCATACTCAGGTCCATTACAGCAGCATACAGGTCCCTGGAGAAGTATAGTAGTGGGTGCAGTGCACTTCAGACAGGTGGACCCAGGCCCAAAGCCCCACTACCTGTTACACTTGTGGAGGAAACTGTCTCCAAAACTCACCAGAAACCCACTGTACCCACATATAGATGCCCCCTTCACCCGTAAGGGCTATGGTAGTGGTGTACAGTTGGGGGTAGTGGGTTGGGGGGGTTGGGGGGCTCAGCACACAAGGTAAGGGAGCAATGGTCAGATGTGTACCTGGGAGCTTTTTATGATGCACAATGCAGTGCCCCCTAGGGTGCCCGATTGCTGTCCTGGGATGTCAGGAGGACCGGTCTACTAAAAATGCTGGCTCCTCCCACATCCCAATGACTTGACTTTGGACATTTTACACTTGGACGTTTTTGTTTTCGAAAATGGCCGAAAATCAAAGACGTCCAAATCACAGGACGACCCTGGTATTTTTGAACACAAAAGATGGCCATCCATCATTTTCGGAAATGACCTTCTTCCCAGTTTGGAATTTGGACATCTTTGTAAAACGTCCAAATTCCGATTTAGACGTTTCTTTCAAAAATGCCCCTCCACGTCACTTGACTTCATCCTTCCTTACTACAGGTACCTCTAGGCCCTCTTTGGCAGCGAATGATCTATTGTAACTGAATTTGTAAATCACCTTTATAAAAGACCAAGATATGGGAATAACTAGTGAGGTAATTAAATTTGCTGATGACACAAAGTTATTCAAAGTTGTTAAATCGCAAGAGGATTGTGAACAATTGGAAGACGATCTTACGAGACTGGGACGCTGGGCGTCCAAATGCCAGATGATGTTTAATGTGAGCAAGTGCAACATGATACATGTGGGAAACAGGAACCCAAACAATAGCTACGTGATGCAAAGTTCTGTGTTAGGAGTCACCGATCAGAAAAAGGATCTAGGAATCTTCGTTGATGATACTTTGAAACCATCTGCTCAGTGTTCTCAGGTGGCAAAGAAATCAAATAGAAAGTTAGGTATTATTAGGAAAGGAATGGAAAACAAAAATGAGGACTTTATAATGCCTTTGTATTGCTCCATGATGCGACCACACCTTGAATAATGTGTGCAATTCTGGTCGCCGCATCTCAAAAAAGATGTAGTGGAATTAGAAAAGGTACAGAGAAGGGCGACAAAAATGAAAAAAGAGGATGGGACGACTTCTCTATGAGGAAAGGCTAAAGCGACTAGGGCTCTTCAGCTTGAAGAAAAGACGGCTGAAGGGAGATATGATAGAGGTCTATAAAATACTGAGTGGAGTGGAATGGGTAGAAATGAATCGCTTGTTTACTCTTTCCAAAAATATTAGGACTAGGGGGCACGCAATGAAGCTACAAAGTAGTAAATTTAAAATGAGTCATAGAAAATATTTCTTCACTCAAAGTGTAATTAAACTCTGGAATTCGTTGCCAGAGAATGTGGTAAAAGCAGTCAGCTTAGCAGGTTTAAATAAAGATTTGGACAGCTTCCTAAAAGAAACATCCATAACCCATTATTAAAATGGGCTTGGGAAAATCTACTGCTTATGTGCAGAAAATGTGCAGTTTCCTCTTCAGTGATTTCAGAAAAGGAAGAAAAGGAGGCAGGAGTTGAAGAAGGGGTGACAGGACTGGGGGAAGGAGATGTGGAGGCGACTTGGTTAAGAACTCAAGGTTAATCTTGTGAACCTTATCATGAAAGTACTCAGCCGTTGTAGTGAAGGAGAAGTTAGCGGTGAAGACACTTTAAGGAGAGAGTTCAGTGTGACAAAGAGATGTCGAGGGTTTGAGCTAGAGAGTTGCACAGGGACGGAAATCTTACCCATCCCTGCCAGTTCCCACTGGAATCTTACCCATCCTCACATGACCCCACTGGAATCTTACTTTCTCACCCGTCCCCGCAAGAATTTAACCTGTCTGTCCCCACAAGAATTTAAAGTGTCCCCACTCTGCCCCGCAAAAAAAAACGAATTCCAGTCAGCTCTCTCAGCCTCTCTCTGGGTTCGAGCCACAGAACTGCAGGCAAGGAAGGAACAGAAGTTGGAACTTGGAACACTCTGGTGCACGCATGTAAGACTTGCCTCTGATTCACTGACACTGTGTGCTGAGAGGTCATAGTATGCACGCGCCAGTAGGTCAGGTGACGTCTGATGCTTGTGCCTGTGTCAGAGCTGAGGTCTGTGCATCAGCCTGGGAGCAGAGAAGATTAATAGTAACATAGGAAGTGATGGCAGGTAAAAATCTGAACGGTCCATCCAGTCTGCCCAATAGTCACACTCATTATCAATTCATAATTAAATCAACAGTGAACGTGATATTGTACACTTGATTATGGTCTTTCTTTGGCGTTTCTGGGACATAGACCGTAAAAGTCTGTCCAGCACTGTCCTCATGTTCCAGCCACTAAAGTAGCTGTCTAAGCCCTTTCTAGCCCATCCTAAACTAGATTGCCATACATCGGCCCTAGTTCATCACAGCTGGAGTCGCCATCTAAGCTTCACTTGACACATCCACATACATGCAGCCACTTAAGTTTAGGTTTTTTATAACATCCATTTTTTAATTAGAAATCCTTTTTATTCATCCCACGCCTTTTTGAATTCCGTCACCATTTGTGTCTCTACCACCTCCTTAATGGAGACTATCCGCATCTGTACTGTTAAAGCAAGGAGGAGGAGGAGGAGACAGTACTCTAAGAACTTGGTACTTGGTAAGTGAGAGCTGGCACAAGTGCAGCATACACTTCCATGGGAACCCCCCAAGAATTGTTTCAGTCCCCACGGGAACGCCGCAGGACTTGTTTCTGTCCCCATAGAAGATGACAGCAGAGAAAGACCTGCACGGTCCATCCAGTCTGGCCAACAAGATAAACTCATATATGCTACTTTTTGTATAAACCTGACCTTGATGTGTATCTGCCATTTTCAGGGCACAGACCATAGCAGTCTGCCCAGCACTATCCCCGCCTCCCCCCACCGGCTCTGCCACCCAATCTCAGCTAAGCTTCTGAGAAACCATTCCTTCTGAACAGGATTCCTTTATTTTTATCCTACGCATGTTTGAATTCCGTTATCGTTCTTATCTCCACCACCTCCTGCTGGAGGGCATTCCAAGTATCCACCACTCTCTCTGTGAAAAAATACTTCCTGACATTTTTCTTGAGTCTGCCCCCCTTCAATCTCATTTCATGTCCTCTCGTTCTACCGCCTTCCCATTTACAGAAAAGGTTCGTTTGCGGATTAATACCTTTCAAATAGTTGAACGTCTGCATCATATCACCCCTGTTTCTCCTCTCCTCCAGGGTATACATGTTCAGGAACCCCATGGGAACCCCTAGGAACTGCTTCTGTCTCCGTGGGATTCCCGCAAACCCATTCCCGTGCAGGTCAAGAGAGTTTGTCAAGTGAATGTAGTAGCCCAGTTGCCCGAATGGTCAGTCCACCCTTGGTTTGTAGGATATTACCCCTTCTCCAAATTGTATTTTTGTTTTTCTGAGCGTACAGAACCTCATAGTTAATCCAACACCAAGCATGCAACTCCCACCCCTCAACCCTCAGCTTCATAAAATTTAGTAAGATTAAAAGCAAACCGTATGTGGTTGCTAACAACAGAACAACAGAGGAGCAACTGAACGAGCAGGAGCTTTAGAACATTTCCATGGAAGGTGCTCTTGTCGCTCAAGCTTCCGTCTAGATTTATGGGCTTCATACTTGCCCTGTCTTCCTGTCGTATTTCTGCATGATGCATCTTTTTACATCGAAAGGAAGGAGGAAAGGAATCTGCCAGATCCTGAAGGGACCGCTGGAAGCTGAAGCATGTGGAGCACTCCTGGGTGCTGCCTTTCGTCCATCTGCTTTCTGTCTCTGGCCTGAAAAATGTGTTTTATGACTGTGTTTTGGAAATGTTTGAAAACGCTTTTTTTTTTTTTTTCCTGTAGCTTCAAGACTTTTTGCACATGCAGAGCGCTCATACACCATGTCATGCTAAGAGTCTTGCAGGGTCATTTTAGAGTGAAAAAGCTGGCCAGAATGGAACTGTTTTCAGCCATAATTATTATGGTCCTCAGTGAGGCAACAAGGTGAAATTTCTTGGTTATTTTGTTCTCTCTTGCCTTATTTCTTTCCTGTTTGCTCAAGGCTGTTATATTTTACATTACACTCTCATTCTGCACCTAGACTAGCTTGCTACACATACTGTAACTTACATCAGTTCCTCGTCTCTTGCTTAACTATACAACAAACTTGCCTTGATTGTAGCTAACCATCAAATTATCCCAACTGACTCTGTACCACGCACTTTGTTCCCATCATATATCTGCTCTTGGTCCCTCAGCTATATGGTAATCCGTATTGTAGCAAATCTTTAGCATCATATGTTAGCTGAATGTATCATGATAGGTGTATCATTAGTATTATACTAACATTGTATTATATCTCTGGTATTTGAATTCCAGTGCTGTTAAGTGTTGATGCCCCTGTACAAGTCGCTGGTGAGGCCCCACCTGGAGTATTGTGTTCAGTTTTGGAGGCCGTACCTTGCGAAGGATGTTAAAAAATGGAAGCGGTGCAAAGAAAAGCTACGAGAATGGTATGGCATTTGCATTCCAAGACGTATGACCAAAGACTTGCTGACCTGAACATGTATACCCTGGAGGAAAGGAGGAACAGGGGTGATATGATACAGACGTTCAAATACTTGAAAGGTATTAATCCGCAAACAAATCTTTTCCGGAGATGGGAAAGCGGTAGAACGAGAGGACATGAAATGAGATTGAAGGGGGGCAGACTCAAAAAAGATGTCAGGAAGTATTTTTTCACGGAGAGGGTGGTGGATGCTTGGAATGCCCTCCCGCGGGAGGTGGTGGAGATGAAAACGGTAACAGAATTCAAACATGCGTGGGATATGCATAAAGGAATCCTGTGCAGAAGGAATGGATCCTCAGAAACTTAGCCGAAATTGGGTGGCGGAGGAGGTGGGGGGAAGAGGGGTTGGTGGTTGGGAGGCTAGGGTAGGGGAGGGCAGACTTATACGGTCTGTACCAGAGCCGGTGATGGGAGGCGGGACTGGTGGTTGGGGGGCGGGAAATACTGCTGGGCAGACTTGTACGGTCTATGCCCTGAAAAAGGCAGGTACAAATCAAGGTAAGGTATACACATATGAGTTTATCTTGTTGGGCAGACTGGATGGACCATGCAGGTCTTTTTCTGCGTCATCTACTATGTTACTATGTTAAATGTGTATATTTTTCATACTGTTTCACGGTAGTTCTAATATTAAGTTTCAATTTACTGTTTTCAGCGTTACCTCATTTATCGTATTTATGTTTATTCTTGGTTAGTTTACTATTGTTATGTGTGAACAAAAAGAGGGAGAGAGAGAGAGAGGGAAAAGCAAGCAGGACCTAGTTTAG
This sequence comes from Microcaecilia unicolor, assembly GCF_901765095.1. Taxonomy (NCBI): domain Eukaryota; kingdom Metazoa; phylum Chordata; class Amphibia; order Gymnophiona; family Siphonopidae; genus Microcaecilia; species Microcaecilia unicolor. The sequence continues at coordinate 652,928,937 of NC_044032.1, read as the reverse complement.
TATTAAGGAGGGAATAAAAAGAGAGAGAAAGCATTATTAACCAGTTGCAATAATGTACAGCCTTCTTCCCATAGTTTTAAACTGAAACCTTTCCTAGAGGTAGAAACTTAACAGCCAAAAAACTCTTGTTCTAAAAGACAGTTATTTTCTGGTTGCTGGAGAGGTAGCACGTCCAGTGACCTCAATTAGGTGTTAACTAAGGTGTGGGGAAGTAGAATATTTACATAGGTTGCTGAGTTAGCTTCAAAAAGCCTGTTTAAAAAAGGCCCCTTAGATTTAAAACTATATAAAGAGGAAAGGTCCCACTGAACTTTCTTAATGAGATGTTCTGAGAGAAGAGGACATTTCTCTGGTAACTGAACACTATTTTGCTTTGTGCTTTGGGAACTTAAAGATTGGGGTTTAAAGGAGGAATTGTAGGTTCGTAATAGGCAAAATAAAAATATAAAAAAGCAAATTTTATTAACTAATATCCATAGTCTTTCCCCTTAGTTTTAAAACTTTGTACGACAGCATTAACAGATAGACTCTAACAGGCACTGTGAATCAGCTGTGAGTGACATCAGCCTGGCTACGGAGCCTAGCTCAGCAACTCCAAGAGCCACGGACACAGGCAGCTATTTTAGAACGTTGGAGATGAGAATTATTATATAGGATTACATTTGTATCCCCACATTTTCCCACCTATTTGCAGGCTCAATGTGGCTTACATTATGGCGTTGTGGCGATCGCCATTTCCGGAGTGAGAAATACAAAGTTCATACATGATAGAGTATATTATAGAGTAAGTTAGACAGTAATGTATAGAGTAAATTAAACAATCAAATATAGAAAGTTCATTTCAGCATGAGAAATAGAGTGGTAGTGCATTAACGTTCATTAGTGACAGAGTGGCTGAAGCAATCATGTGTAGAGAGTTCAGTTAAGTTTTGGTAGAGTTTCGTTGTCTGGTATTTAGGATGGATCCTTGTGGTATGCCTTTTTGAACAGGCTGGTTTTCAGTAGTTTTCAGAAGATTGTTTTTTTTTTTTTTTGTTACATTTGTACCCTGCGCATTCCCACTCATGGCAGGCTCAATGTAGCTTACATGGGGCAATGGAGGGTTAAGTGACTTGCCCAGAGTCACAAGGAGCTGCCTGTGCTTGAAGTGGGAATTGAACTCAGTTCCTCAGGACCAAAGTCCACCACCCTAACCACTAGGCCACTCCTCCACTGTTGCTACTGTTTGAGATTCTACATGGAATATTCCACTAGCAACATTCCATGTAGAAGTCGGCCCTTGCAGATCACCAATGTGGCCGCGCAGGCTTCTGCTTCTGTGAGTCTGACGTCCTGCACATGGAATGTTGCTAGTGGAATAGCAACATTCCATGTAGAATCTCCAATAGTATCTATTTTATTTTTGTTACATTTGTACCCCGCGCTTTCCCACTCATGGCAGGCTCAATGCGGCTTACATGGGGCAATGGAGGGTTAAGTGACTTGCCCAGAGTCACAAGGAGCTGCCTGTGCCTGAAGTGGGAATCGAACTCAGTTCCTCAGGACCAAAGTCCACCTCCCTAACCACTAGGCCACTCCTCCACTGTTGCTACTAGTTGAGATTCTACATGGAATGTTGCTATTCCAACATTCCATGTAAAAGTCGGCCCTTGCAGATCACCAATGTGGCCACACAGGCTTCTACATGGAATGTTGCTAGTGGAATAGCAACATTCCATGTAGAATCTCAAAGAGTAGCAACATTCCATGTAGAATCTCTAATAGTATCTATTTTATTTTTGTTACATTTGTACCCTGTGCTTTCCCACTCATGGCAGGCTCAATGCAGCTTACATGGGGCAATGGAGGGTTAAGTGACTTGCCCAGAGTCACAAGGAGCTGCCTGTGCTTGAAGTGGGAATCGAACTCAGTTCCTCAGTTCCCCAGGACCAAAGTCCACCACCCTAACCACTAGGCCACTGTTAAGTTTTGCATTGTTTTTTTTGACATTTGGTAGCACGCTCCATATTTGCGTGCTTATGTAGGAGAAGCTAGGTGCATATGTTGATTTATAATTATGTCCTTTGCAACTGGGGTAGTGGAGATTCAGGAATCTGCGTGCTGACCTTTTTGTGTTCCTGGTTGGTAAGTCTACAGTCTGAAATGTTTACTTCACTCTCCGTATTTGCTTCCGAGATGAATTCAAAAGGAATAAAAAAAAAAAAAAAAGACAACAGAGCCTTGACTATTGTCTCTTACTGGGAAGTGAGTTATTTTGGAACGAGTGGTCATGGCTATTCTACTTTAAATGGTGACGCAGTTGACGCTGGGGATTTTTAATCTGCACACACGATTCATCACTAAACTTCCTTCCTCCATGCTTCAGGCAGAGCAGGGATTTCTCAGTACATGGGCCTCGCAATATTTATTATATATGCTCTGAAGGGCAGGGATTTAGAGTTTGGATCTGGAATGGGAACAGAATGTTTTCATCTCTGGTTTCTGCAGTGACTAAATGGATCACAGACTGTGTCTGATGATGGTCCTGCACAGCAGGAGAAGGGATGTTAATGTCTCCCACATTCTAAAGCGCAGACCAAGAAACATTCACACCTCCCAGAGGGTGTCTGAAAAAGTACTTAGAAGATCCCCTTAGATCAAAAGGGAATAACAAGCCCAAATTAGAAGGGGTTTAAATACAGTACAGCAGAAAAGGACCCTATCTGTAAATGCTTGTATTTTAAGTTGTGTTTCAATGTGGTATGTTTGTTGGTTGATTGTGAATTTTTGGTAGGATGTGGGGTTGTGTGGGCTGGATAGTACTAGGAATTGTAAATAATTGTCACAAATTGAATGCAGTGAAAAACAGGTTCAGGCTTTCTAAAGTAAACTAGGCCTCTAAAATCATAGCATCTCCCAGTCCTGATATTTCACTGAAGAAATGTGACAGCCTGCTTAACCTTGGCAGAGTTACAAAGTTGGCAAGGGTTGTGTATAGCTGGACATAGGCTTACTGAGAAACTATAAAAATAATTGGGCCAGGCGAAGAAAAGTTCAATTTAAGGGTAAGCGAAGTTTGGAGATAGGAGAGCTGAAACTTTGTCATATTTGGATAAGAGATAAGAAAACTGACACTTGGTCATGATTGGATAAGAGATAAGCAAACTTGCTAAGGTTGAAACTGGGTCCTAATTGGATGAAAGATAAGAAAAGTTAGAACTTGGGCATAATTGGATATATGTGCCAATTATGACAAAAGTGCAGGTGGGAAAGTGAAATACTCATAGGTATCTATGGGACCAAAAATGTATAAAAGGTCTGCTACCTAAGCAGTGTTTTCGGACAAGAAGAGTGAAGCCATCAACCTTTGAAGGCACATGTTATCAGTCGTGAAGTGTTGTTCTACCATGTGAATGTCTGAACTGCTGCTACTATCTTTGGGTAAGATGCTTTTGCTAATAAACTATCTTATTATATCTTTTGAATACTGGGTTTCCTCCTAATTACTGAATTTGCTACTGCCTAGACTGTAAATCTGACAGAGCAGATACAAGGTTAGAGTAATTACCGTATTTTTTGGACTATAAGACGCACTTTTTTCCCCCAAAATTTGGGAGGAAAATGGGGGGGTGCGTCTTATAGTCCGAAGGTAGCGAGTTTTGGATCGCCGTCCCCTACTTACGCGATGCCATGTTCCCTGGTGGTCTAGTGACGTCGGGGCAGGAAAGAGCCCCCTCTTTCCTGCCCATCGCGCTGCTCTCCGTGCTCCTGACTGCTTCCTGACGGTCTCGGCGATATTCCTGAGATTCTCGGTGGCCATTTTGAATCTCGCCGAGACCGTCAGGAAGCAGTCAGGAGCACGGAGAGCAGCGCGATGGGCAGGAAAGAGGGGGCTCTTTCCTGCCCCGACGTCACTAGACCACCAGGGAACATGGCATCGCGTAAGTAGGGGACGGCGATCCAAAACTCGGACAAGACGCACCGGAGCACCTAGGTTTTAGAGGAAGGAAAAAGGAAAATTTTTTTTTTCCTATTTCCCTCCTCTAAAACCTAGGTGCGTCTTATGGTCCGGTGCGTCTTATAGTCCGAAAAATACGGTAAGTATTTAGAGGGGATATGCAGTTCTTTCCAGGTTAGTAGAAAGCCCATTTCCGCTGCTGCCCGAACAGAAGAGGCAGACCTAATAATAAAGAAACAGAATTTGGTTTTGTCTCTGTTCAGTTTGAGTTTGAAAATTGTTGCCCATTCTTCCATGAGGTGCAATCATTTTCTTCTGTATGTTTGTGATATTGTTTAGGAAAGGTATGTCATCTGCATATTTAAATGGGTTGAAACCCATTAATTCCATTTTGTTTTCGGGTGGCGCCATTGAACAGTATTGGTGATATTGGCAATCCCTGTGGTACCCCACACTCATGAACCTTGAATTGGTTTGCAAACCACTGGCTGTGACATATGCAATTTTGACAGGGCCGGTGTAAGGGGTGGCAATCAGACAATTTGCCCTGGGTCCCTGTGCCACACAAGATCCCAAGACTGTCTCAAGCTGAGGGTGGCGTAGCCTGTTGGGGCCCCCTCCCCAGTTGCTGTTCTAGGTCCCTGAACGTTTAACACCAGCCCTGAAATTTGAGGCCACTTTCCCAAGCATAAATTCAATCTAAAAATTGCCAGATCTTTATCAACTTCCAATGGCAATATAAGTTGTATGTCATTAGCATATATAAACCTTTATATTATAATTTCTTACCAAATTTCCCAATGGCTGAAGGTTAACATTGAAAAGGTGAGAGTGAGGAACCTTGAGAGACTTCCCAATATTGAGTACAGCTCCTCCCACTGGGCTTGGTCTTTATACCAGCAGAGTTTCCCTCCAAAGGGCACATAGTAACATACATAGTAACATAGTAGATGACGGCAGAAAAAGACCTGCATGGTCCATCTAGTCTGCCCAAGATAAACTCATATCTTGAATTTGTACCTGTCTTTTTCAGGGCACAGACCGTATAAGTCTGCCCAGCAGTATTTCCCGCCTCCCAACCACCAGTCCCGTCTCCCATCACCGGCTCTGGTACAGACCGTATAAGTCTGCCCTCCCCTATCCTAGCCTCCCAACCACCAACCCCTCTTCCCCCCACCTGCTCCGCCACCCAATTTCAGCTAAGCTTCTGAGGATCCATTCCTCCCCTATCACTGTCAATGACAGGTAGGATAGTCAGCCCTTGCTCTGGAAGCTCTGAGAACTTTCCAAAATCAAAAGTTCAGTAGAACAGCTGAAAGTCCAGATAATGTTTGCTGCTCCACTCTCCCTTCATCCCCTTGTTACATGGATATTGTTAGGCCAGTTAGAGGGATTTTTGGTCTGATACTACAGTCAATGAAAATATACGGATAGCAGACATTTGCGTTCACTGGCCACCAGTGTACCTAGAACCCAATTGAATATCGGTCCATATGTGGTGAAGGCGGATAGCTTAGCAGAGTTTAAAAAGGGGATGGACGGTTTCCTAAAGGACAAGTCCATAAACCGCCATAAACCGCTACTAAACGAACTTAGAAAAATCCAAAATCCCAGGAATAACATGTATAGAATGTTTGTACATTTGGGAAGCTTGCCAGGTGCCCTTGGCCTGGATTGGCCGCTGTCGTGGACAGGATGCTGGGCTCGATGGACCCTTGGTCTTTTCCCAGTGTGGCATTACTTATGTACTTATGTCCTCTACTTGGCTCACTTTTATTACATAGAGCAGTGATTTAACCTATTGTGATGTCATAGTGGCTCATTCCACCAATAAGAGCCAACCTCATTAGTGATGTCACAATGGCTTGATTGTATAGAATGTTTGTACGTTTGGGAAGCTTGCCAGGTGCCCTTGGCCTGGATTGGCCGCTGTCGTGGACAGGATGCTGGGCTCGATGGACCCTTGGTCTTTTCCCAGTATGGCATTACTTATGTACTTATGTAGATGTCCAAGGAGAAACACATATAACCAGGCCTGAGAGGCTGTTTCTGCCTCGTGTTTGTTGGGTTAGTGCAGTAGGTTGGAGGTGGCAGGGTGGAGGAGTGGCCTAGTAGTTAGGGTGGTGGACCTTGGCCCTGAGGAACTGAGCTCAATTCCCAGCACAGGCAGCTCCCTGTGACCCCAGGCAAGTCACCTAACCCTCCATTGCCCCATGTAAGCCACATTGAGCCTGCCATGAGTGGGAAAGCGCAGGGTACAAATGTAACAAAAATAAAAATAAATAAAAATGATTAAGAAAGGCCATAAGAACCTTCAAGCTGAGATATAAACAGCAACCACTAATATCCAGAAGAATTCTGCACAAAAACAAATGTAAAGTTCTGAATGTAATATTTTAAAATTCGGCATACAGCTTCTTCTTTCCCCACCAGTATCAGTCACTTTCCAGGTTCCACTCTCACAACTCTCTTGCCCCAAATTAGCTTCAACCTCTTCCACTTCCTTGACAGCGTCAACCACCAGCTATTTCTACCATCCCTTCTCCAGGGTAGATATCACATAGCTTTTTTGTCTCTTCTGCCCCCCCCCCCCCCCGTCATTACATTTACCCCTCTCTCTGTTTCCCTTTTCATTCTCTCCTTGCCCAAGGTCTCTTTTTCTTCCCGACACAAATCCCTAGCTTGTTCCAGCCCCCCCCCCCCTTCCCCATGGCACTCAAGTCACAAACTTGCTCCAGTTCTCCCAGGCAAAGAACCCCAGTTTGCTCTGGGCCCCATCTCAAAGCACGCACCCTCCAACTTGTTACACAGCCCCACCCTGCTCCGGGCCCCACCCCACCCCTACATCCCACAGCCTCCAGCTTGCCCTGCCCCCACCCCACAGCAGTCAGCAGTTCCAACTTGATCTGGGTCTTCTGTCCCCCCCCCGCTCCCCCCCCCCAACAGCACATCTTCTCCAGGTTGTTCAGGGACCCCCTGTGAACAGCACATAGCCCTCCCCTCCCCCCCATTATATTGTCCCAACTTGCTCTGGTCTCCCTCCCCTCCCCACCATTGATGGCAAACATTCTTCAACTTCCTCCACCTCCCATACCCCTCTGCCTGAGGTACAAATCCTCAGCTTGCTCATGTCTTCTTCTCTGTTTCATCCATGGCACACAGTCCAGCTAACCCTGTAATCCTTTTGATTATGTGGCGTGAGGAGGAAGCCAGTAGCTGCTTATCGGACTGCGTCCTCCTGCCTTGCCAGCCTGGGGTCTGACTGTTCATTTGACCTAAAGGGCTGCATGGGAGTCCTTCATGGTTCAAATAAGTAGTGGGGCCCAGTGTGGCAGTGAAGGAGAACATGATGGCCCAGTGTTTAGCCACTTGCTTCAACGTGATCAGAAAATAAAAGAGGGCAGAGTAAGGGGGAGGGTGCACAAGGCTCATGCAAACTGTAGGTGTGTGCCTAGGGGGAAGGGGAGCAAGAGAGAGAGAGAAGAAATCCTTGTTCCTTGCACAGAATTCCGCAAGGCAGGTGCAGATGACTTCTGCAATGTGCAGAATTTCCTCAGGAGCAAGAGCATCCCGGGGCCATCCACTTTCGCCTCAGGCTTACCCAGCAGCTGCATGCAATTTGTGTAGCTGGTGTGGTCCCACGAGCCCTGCCAGGTGGAGATCCCACCAGCCCCTTTTGAAAAATCCAACCATCATCGGCACCACCCTGAGCCACTGATATTGCCATCACAGGCATGCTCAGCTCTCTTTCATGCTCCGTTCATATGTAAGAACTGAGCATGCGTGGAGCAGCACTGATGACTGTGGTTTTCTGAAGAGGGTTGGAAGGCCACTTGGCCTTCAGTTGGTTAGGCTTGGGATCCCCATCAGCTAAGGTACTTCATTTTTAAGAGAGGAAATGCATGCCCACCCACTTTATTCCTTGGCCTCCAAAAATTTGCCTTCTGGCTATGCTACTGCCCAAGAGTAAGCATTTCAGGTTATTGCAAAGCTTTGAAGTTGGAGAGGTGTTGGGTTCATATTGTTTCAGGGATTGTGTATCTTCATGTAGCCAGGAGTTCCATCCTACAGGAGGGTCCCATTCGATGGCTGGCAGTTGGGATACATCCTGGGCAAAATGGATTGGGTTAGCTGTGTGTAGTAGTGAGGTACTTGCTCTTTTTTTGTACTGTCATTTAAATGGTGTATTATATTACGTTGTAACACTGTCCCTGCAGCAGAAGACTTCCCAATGTCTGTTTGTCCGTGTGAGTCCCTGTTAGTCTATTACAGGGGCGTAGCTATGTGGGGCCATGGGGGCATGGCCCCCGTAGATTTGGCCCTGGGCCGGGGGCCCCCCACCGCCAAACCCTTCGACCCCCTCCCGCCGACCCCCCCCCGCCACCACCGTTGGGTATCTTTGCTGGCGGGGGTCCCCAACCCCCGCCAGCCAAAGTCCTCTTCTCTGGTGCGGCCGCGTTGCTGATCTGCAAGGGCAGGCTTCTGTTTCTGGGAGTCTGACGTCAGACTCACAGAAACAGAAGCCTGCCCTTGCAGATCAGCAATGCGGCCGCACCAGAGGACTTCGGCTGGTGGGACTTGGGGACCCCCGCCAGCAAAGGTACCCGATGGTGGTGGCGGCAGGGGGAAGAGGGGATCGAAAGGGTTGGCACTGGGGGGAGTCAAAGGTGGTGCTGGTGGTGGGGAGGTCAAAAATGGTGGGGAGGGAGTTAAAAGTGGCGGGGGGGGGGGGGGGGGTCGGCGGCACCGGGGGGCTAAAATGTGCCCCTCAACTCAGGCTCTGGACCCCCCTCTCGCTGAAGTCTGGCTACGCCCCTGATCAAGCTCAAATTCACTACCAAACCACCTCCTCCTCCTCACCCTTTAACTCACTCCCTCAACCAACCAACCCAGGCCTCCTTTTCCTCTTTTCTTAATATCACCGAAGAGGAAACCGCACACCTTCTTTCCTCCTCGAAATGCACCACCTGTTCCTCTGATCCCATCCCCACCAACTTACTAAACACCATCTCTCCTACTGTCACCCCCCCCCCCCATCTGTCATATCCTCAACCTCTCTCTCTCCACTGCAACTGTCCCTGACACCTTCAAGCATGCTGTTGTCACATCAATCCTCAAAAAACCATCACTAGACCCTACCTGTCCCTCCAACTACCGCCCCCTCCTACCCTTCCTCTCCAAGTTACTTGAATGCGCCGTTCACAGCCACTGCCTTGATTTTCTCTCCTCTCATGCCATCCTCGATCCACTTCAATCCGGTTTTCGCCCTCTACACTCGACAGAAATGGCACTCACTAAAGTCTGTAATGACCTGTTCCTTGCCAAATCCAAAGGTCACTACTCCATCCTCATCCTCCTTGACCTATCCGCCACTTTTGACACTGTCAATCATAATTTACTTCTTACTGCACTGTCCTCATTTGGGTTCCAGGGCTCTGTCCTCTCCTGGTTCTCCTCTTATCTCTCCCACCGTACCTTCAGAGTATATTCTCATGGATCTTCCTCCACCCCCATCCTGCTCTCTGTTGGAGTTCCTCAGGGATCTGTCTTTGGACCCCTTCTTTTTTCAATCTACACCTCTTCCCTGGGCTCGCTGATCTTATCTCATGGTTTCCAATATCATCTCTATGCTGACAACACCCAGCTTTATCTCTCCACACCAGACATCACTGCGGAAACCCAGGCCAAAGTATCGGCCTGTTTATCCGACATTGCTGCCTGGATGTCCAACCACCACCTGAAAGTGAACATGTCCAAGACAAAGCTTATTGTCTTTCCACCCAAACCCACTTCTCCTCTCCCTCCACTCTATCTCAGTCAATGGCACCCTCATCCTCCCTGTCTGATCTGCCCGTAACCTTGGAGTCATCTTCGACTCCTCCCTCTCCTTCTCCGCGCATATCCAGCAGATAGCCAAGACCTGTCGCTTCTTTCTCTGTAACATCAGCATAATTCGCCCTTTCCTCTCTGAGCACACCACCCGAACTCTCGTCCACTCTCTCATTACCTCTCGCCTTGATTACTGCAACCTACTCCTCGATGGTCTCCCACTTAGCCATCTATCCCCCCTTCAATCCATTCAGAACCCTGCTGCACGTCTTATCTTCTGCCTGGACCGATATGCTCATATCACCCCTCTCCTCAAGTCACTTCACTGGCTTCCGATCAGGTACCACATACAGTTCAAGCTTCTCCTACTAACCTACAAATGCACTCAATCTGCAGCCCCTAATTACCTCTCTACCCTTATCTCCCCTTACGCTCCTACCCAAAACCTCCGCTCACAGGACAAATCCCTCCTCTCTGTACCCTTCTCCATCACCACCAATTCCAGGCTCGGCCCTTTCTGCCTCGACTCTCCCTATGCTTGGAATAAACTTCCTGAGCCCATACACCAAGCCCCCTCCCTGCCCATCTTCAAATCCTTGCTCAAAGCCCACCTCTTCAATGTCGCCTTCAGCACCTAACCGTTATACCTCTATTCAGGAAATCTAGACTGCCTCAATTTGTTTGACTGCACATTTTGTCCATTAGATTGTAAGCTCCTTTGAGCAGGGACTGTTCTTCTTTGTTAAACTGTACAGCGCTGCGTAACCCTGGTAGCGCTTTAGAAGTGTTAAGTAGTAGTAGTAGTAGTCTATTTCAAAGGATTCTCCTACCATGGTCTACGGTTTCTCCACAGCGCACTCAGGGGCCAAAATGAAACCCAGGCTGCAGTGGGTTAGAGTGTGTTTTGATAAACTCGTGAGCTCGCACAACTGGGATTCCAAATTTGAATTTCTGACCGGGATTGCTGCAAAAGAGCCCAAATCCTGCCCTCTAGATTCCTGGCCAGCAGTTCTGTGTCCATTTCAATCAGCTGTGATTATACTTTTGCTCAGGGCAGGGCTTGCAGTTCAAAGAGCTTTCCTTTAGGTGAGACAGGCAGCCCGCTGAGGGGTGAAATTACAGGCAGACCACAAGTTAGAATAACACTACAGACAGCAGTAAGTGATACTTCCACAAACATAAGACAGGTAGGCTCAGAGCCATAAAAGCAGCCTGGAATCTGGACGAGATGAGCAGAAACTCATTTTGATTTACAGATGGTATTTTACTGGCACCTAGACGTTTGGTAGGTCAGCATTGTTCACCCGCTGATGCAGCCAGCACCGTTATAAATCCTGCTCAGCAGCGTCCATGGTTTTTTTTAAATTTGGATTTAACTTCACACCTTTCTTGTAATGGTTCAAAGTAAGTTTTTATTTCTTAGGATTTATTTACCGCCTTTTTGAAGGAATTCACTCAGTAAGAATAAATCAAACATGAGCAATAGGCAATTAGAGCAGTAAAAATATTCAAAAACAATACAAAGTATGGCATGGTATAGGAGTAGCCTAGTGGTTAGTGCAGCAGGTTCTGATTCTGGGGAACTGGGTTTGATTCCCACTGCAGCTCCTTGTGACTCTGAGCAAGTCACTTAACCCGCCATAATTACCTGTATCAAACAGGTTTGAATGTAGTTGGAAAAACCACAGAAAGGCGGTATATAAGTCCCATTCCCTTTCCCCCCCTTACAATGTCAAGTTCAACAGGATACGTAATAGAACATTTTAATTGATAGTGAAAGGTAAAGCAAAGATGGAACATATAGATAGGTAAGAAGAGTATGAAGAGATACCTTGTTAAGGATGTAAAAAGAATTGAAGCGGTACAAAGAAAAGCTACGAGAATGGTATGGGATTTGTGTTACAAGACATATGAGGAGAGACTTGTTGACCTGAACATGTATAACCTGGAGGAAAGGAGAAACAGGGGTGATATGATACAGACGTTCAAATATTTGATAGGTATTAATCCGCAAACGAACCTTTTCCATAGATGGGAAGGCAGTAGAACTAGAGGACATGAAATGAGATTGAAGGGGGGCAGACTCAAGAAAAATGTCAGGAAGTATTTCTTCACGGAGAGAGTGGTGGATGCTTGGAATGCCCTCCCATGGGAGGTGGTGGAGAGGAAAACGGTAACGGAATTCAAACATGCGTGGGATAAACATAAAGGAATCCTGTGCCGAAGGAATGGATCCTCAGGAGCTTAGTCAGGATCGGGAGGTGGGGCTGGTGGTTGGGAGGAGGGGATAGTGCTGGGCAGACTTATACGGTCTGTGCCCTGAAGAGCACAGGTACAAATCAAAGTAGGGTATTCACAAAAAGTAGCACATATGAGTTTATCTTGTTGGGCAGACTGGATGGACCATGCAGGTCTTTTTCTGACGTCATTTACTATGTTACTATGTATTATCCATTTTATGTAATTCTGGCATTTTCAGAGGTCACATAGCTTCACTGGAAATGCATACAACGTGGAATGGATAATTTATCGGTTGTATGTTATGCATTCACTGTTGCATTCAGGGACAGTCAGTAATCTCCCTACATGGGTACATTTATACTGCGGTCAGATTGATTTTTTTTTCATTAGGCAGCTTTGGTTCCTCCTCTCCATTTATACTTCAATTGCATTGGCTGCCAGTCGTGACTAAGGTCCAATTTAAATTAGGGGTTATGGTTTATAGAATCTTATATGGCGAGGCTCCACCTTATATGGTGACTTTGATAGGTTTTAAATCCTGTTATTTACGCGATCAAGTATTATCGTGTTATCCTTCCGTGAAGAAGGTTAAGTCTGTAAAATGTTTATTGTCTTTTACAGATCAGGCTGCCTCTCTATGGAATTCTCTACCACTTAGGATCAGGAAAATTAGAGATTATCCGGTGTTTAAAAGGCAGCGTAAAACTTTTGTTTGTATGTTTTATCTGGAGCTATATGAGACTACGTTATGCTTGGTCCTTTTTTTTTAAGTTGTATTGTTAGTTCATTGAACTGATGGTTCAATGTTCTTATTCTACTGTTGACTTCAGTGAACTATTTGGGTATCAGCGGGGGAGGGGCAAACAAGGCAGCTGCCCTGGACCCCACAGCTCCAAGGGGCCCCGCAGTCCAGGCATCTCTTCTTCCCCATCTCCCTACCACAGTCCGTCTCCTCCTCCCTTCCCCTCACCTTCCCAATCTTCTTTAAAAATCAATTCCCCTTCTCAGAGGGGCCCCAGGGCGGCAGTTATCCTCACAAGCCACCGGTGGCTGCCCCGAAACTGCGATCCATCCCCCTCTGATGCAACTTCCTGTTTCCACCTGGGTGAATCACGGCACAGGAAACGTTTCAGGGCAGCTGCAGGCAGTTTGTGACTGAGGAAGGCTGCTGCACCGGGGCCTATCTGAGAAGGCAAATCAATTTTAAAGGAGACCAGGAAGGTGAGGAGATGGGAGGGAGATGGACCATGGTGGGGAGAAGGGGAGCAGATGCCCAGACCATGTGGTACCAATGGGAGAGGGAGAGATCGGGGAGGAAGGGAGGAGAAGGGATCCAGGGCCCCTTTCTTAATTTCTGCTCTGGTTATATGCTTTGTATAATGTAATGCAATTTCTCCCTCCTCCAACGAAGGTAGGGGGTGGGGGGGATTCACTCGGGGCCCACTGGGCCACCAGGACTCCATGTGAGGGGATGCCAGGGGGGTTGGAGACCCACCGGTTCTCCATCTTCCCCTAAACCTGTGTTGGGGGGGGGGGGGTCAGGGGCACTGAAGGTCCACCGTAACTCCAGTCCCCGTGTTACTGAGGGGGGGGGGGGGGTTGTGTCAGGGTTCCTGCTCTTGGGGGGTAGGGCACGGGTTGCTGCATTTGGGGGCATGGGGGGCCTGCTAGCATGCAAGTGCAGGCTGGACACGGCTCACCATTCCTCTTCAATGGTCTGCAAACCCTAATGCCAGCTCTGAGCTGGCGTAGGGTTTGCCACGGTCAGCGAGTGAATGTTTGGCGTACTGGTGGCTGATCTTTGAGGAGAAATAGGTTTAGCATGCATTTGCATGTTACTCATATCACCCCTCTCCTTAAGTCACTTCACTGGCTCCCGATCAGGTACCACATACAGTTCAAGCTTCTCCTACTCACCTACAAATGCACTCGATCTGCAGCCCCTCCCTACCTGTCTACCCTCATCTCCCCTTACGTTCCTACCCGTAACCTCTGCTCTCAAGACAAATCCCTCCTCTCAGTACCCTTCTCCACCACCGCCAACTCCAGGCTCCGCCCTTTCTGCCTCGCCTCACCCTACGCTTGGAATAAACTCCCTGAGCCCATACGCCAGGCCCCCTCCCTGCCCATCTTCAAATCCTTGCTCAAAGCCCACCTCTTCAATGTCGCCTTCGGCACCTAACCACTATTCAAGAAATCTAGACTACCCCAACTTGACATTTCTTTCTTTAGATTGTAAGCTCCTTTGAGCTGGGACTGTCCTTCTTTGTTAAACTGTACAGCGCTGCGTAACCCTAGTAGCGCTCTAGAAATGTCAAGTAGTAGTAATACTTGCGCTAAGAGCTGTGTTTTGCATACTAGTTGCATTCAGAGCCCGTAAGCGTGTTGTTTCATGCGCTCAGGGGCTCTGATCATGGGACTTAACAGCCTCTAGCGCCTGCGTTTGCTTCTGATCATTGGCCCATCAGGGGCAGCAGCTTGAAAAATGGCAGCGCCCAGCCCCAAGGGGTCAGTCTGCCATAGAAGGGAATTCTCCAGTGTTTGGTAGCTGGTTAAAGACACCAGGGAGATTTTTTTTTTTTAATGGAGTCGGAGTTGGGGGCAGTGGACAGGGCAGGGCTGGGGGGGGGGGGGGGGGGTAGGGTGCACTAGACAGACTCAAGAAAAATGTCAGGAAGTATTTTTTCATGGACAGAGTGGTGGATGCTTGGAATGCCCTCCCGAGGGAGGTGGTGGAGATGAAAACAGTAACGGAATTCAAACATGCGTGGGATAAACACAAAGGAATCCTGTTCAGAAGGAATAGATCCTCAGGAGCTTAGCCGAGATTGGGTGGCAGAGCCGGTGGGGGGAGGCGGGGCTAATGCTGGGCAGACTTGTACGATCTGTGCCAGAGCTGTTGGTGGAAGGCGGGACTGGTGGTTCAGAGGAGGGGATAGTGATGGGCAGACTTATACGGTCTGTGCCAGAGCCGGTGGTGGGAGGCGGGATTGGTGGTTGGGAGGAGGGGGTAGTGCTGGGCAGACTTATACGGTCTGTGCCCTGAAGAGAACAGGTACAAATAAAAAGTAGCACATATGAGTTTATCTTGTTGGGCAGACTGGATGGACCTTAAAGGTCTTTTTCTGCCGTCATCTACTATGTTACTATGACACCAGGGATGCATTTTAAGTTGGAGGTCAGGGTTGGTTTCTCAGGGCATGGGTTGGGGTGGCTCGATGCAGACTGCCGCAATTTTTTTTGGTCACCTTTCCTGTCAGTGCCTGAGCCAATCACTGCTCAGACAATGACAGGAAAGAAAGGTGGAGAGGCAGAGGGCTCAGGTCGGGCTATGCTGCCCTGGACCTGGTGAACAGATTCTTATGGTAACTGTTCGTGAAAAGCCACTGTTGTTTAGCCAAGAAATCTCTCAGTGTACTGACCACCAATTCCTCATTGTGCTCTACTGAACCTTCATTTCACTGCCCCTCTTCTCCTCCTCCCCCCCCCCCCCCCCCCCAACCATCTAAAATGTTGCTGGGCAGAGGTGGCTAATCTGGGTTGTGCTCATCAGAAAAGATTTAGAGCAAAGCTGCCATTGTTCTTTCATTTGAAGGGCATTGTGAAGTTGGGGACCGGAAGGATGTCTGCTGCCCGTGAAACTGTGAGGAATGCACAGTGGCTTGTGGTCAGTGTCCTGGAACAGCATGAAAGCACTGCTTGGCAGGCAAACTCTCTTGCAAGAAATGATAGGAGTCAGGAGACTGTGAATCCGTCCAAAGCTCCGCTGGAGCGCTGCCTGGGCTGCCTCGAAAACATTCTGCTTTTTTTGTTTTACTGCTGTGATGATCAGCTGTGCTTGCTTTCTGCAGAATGGACTTCCTGAGCCTGTACGCCTAGCTCCATCTCTACCTGTTTTCAAATCTATACTGACAACCCACTTTTTCACCACTGCTTTTGGCTCCTAGCCACTACTCAATTGCCTCCCCTTGTTCCTTCTCACCCAGTACTTCCCTCGCCCTTAATTGTCTTGTCTGTGTGTATTATTTTTAGATTGTAAGCTCTATTGAGCAGGGACTGTCTCTCTATGTCAGGTGTTCAGCGCTGCGTGCGTCTGGTAGCGCTATACAAATGTTAATAATAATAATATCAAACTTCAGCTACTGATTTCATCTGGTTCTTGGCTTCTCACGGATAACTGCAGTGGTCCCAGAATAAAGCCAAGACTTGGCCATTTTACTGTTTCCTGAAACGTCTGCTACTATTACTACATATCATTTCTGTGGTTGCACACGGACGGTATACAAATATATGAGACCGTCTTTAATCTATCCAATTGATTGCAACTTTTCCGCTCCTGTACTTCCTGCTCCCTTTATTTTATTTGTAGCATTTGTATCCCACATTTTCCCACCTATTTGCAGGCTCAATGTGGCTTACATGATGCCGTGATGGCGCTCGCCATTTCCGGTACAGAATTTCAGATGGTATTACATTTAGGTGCATGCATCTATGGTAAAAAAAGAGTACATTTTGGTATTACATACAAATGATTTTGCATTAAGGTGCATACATACATGGTACATGGTAAATACATGAAGAGGAGTGGCCTAGTGGTTAGGGTGGTGGACTCTGGTCCTGAGGAACTGAGTTTGATTCCCACTTCAGGCACAGGCAGCTCCTTGTGACTCTGGGCAAGTCACTTAACCCTCCATTGCCCCATGTAAGCTGCATTGAGCCTGCCATGAGTGGGAAAGCGCGGGGTACAAATGTAAGAAAAATAAAATAGATACTATTGGAGATTCTACATGGAATGTTGCTACTATTGCAGATTCTACATGGAATGTTGCTATTCCACTAGCAACATTCCATGTAGAAGGCTGCGCAGGCTTCTGTTTCTGTGACATACTGTATGTGCAGGATGTCAGACTCACAGAAGCAGAAGCCTGCGCAGCCACATTGGTGATCTGCAAGGGCCGACTTCTACATGGAATGTTGCCTAGTGGAATAGCAGCATTCCATGTAGAATCTCAAATAGTAGCAACAGTGGAAGAGTGGCCTAGTGACAGTGGAGGAGTGGCCTAGTGGTTAGGGTGGTGGACTTTGGTCCTGGGGAACTGAGGAACTGAGTTTGATTCGTGGCACAGGCAGCTCCTTGTGACTCTGGGCAAGTCACTTAACCCTCCATTGCCCCATGTAAGCCGCATTGAGCCTGCCATGAGTGGGAAAGCGCAGGGTACAAATGTAACAAAAAAAATAAAATACAGAGGAATGCATTATGGCATTGCATAGAGGTTTCTTAGTGATAAAATGAGTTGTAGCATAAGTTAGGTCATTGACTATAAAGATACCTTGTCAATCTAGGAAGTAGGTTGGTAATGTGTATTATGCAGCTTTCTTTAATAGCAGTGAGGTTAAACAGTTAAACGGCAAAAGTTCGTTTTTGTCTAGTTCTAGTAAAGTCTATTTGTTTTGTATTTAAGATGGAACATTTAAGCTTTCTTGAATAGGTTCGTTTTCAGTAATCTACGGAAGATTGTTAGGTCATGTATTGATTTCATGGCTTTCGGTAATGCATTCCATAGTTGCGTGCATACGTAGGAGAAGCTGGATGCGTATATGGATTTATATTTTAGTCCTTTGCAACTTGGGTAACATAACATAGTAACATAGTAGATGACGGCAGAAAAAGACCTGCACGGTCCATCCAGTCTGCCCAACAAGATAACTCATATGTGCTACTTTTTGTGTATACCTTACCTTGATTTGTATCTGTCTTTTTCAGGGCACAGACCGTATGAGTCTGCCCAGCACTATCCCCGCCTCCCAACCACCAGTCCCGCCTCTGCCATCCAATCTCCGCTAAGCTTCTGAGGATCCCTTCCCTCTGAACAGGATTCCTTTATGTTTATCCCACGCATGTTTGAATTCCGTTACTGTTTTCATCTCCACCACCTCCCGCGGGAGGGCATTCCAAGCATCCACCACCCTCTCCGTGAAAAAATACTTCCTGACATTCTTCTTGAGTCTGCCCCCCTTCAATCTCATTTCATGCCCTCTCGTTCTACCGCCTTCCCATAACTGTGTTTCTCTGCTGGTCAGCACCTCAGTCTGGACCAACTTCTGAGTGATGTCCATTGCAAAAACTATTAGCTCTTATATTTTTGAAACATACAAAAAATAAAGGGTAAAAGTGGAGATTGAGGAATAAATGTTCGCGATGATCTCTTCGCGTTCCTAGTAGGTAGGTCTATGAGGTCTGACATATAGGTCGGAGCTTCCCCGTGAACGATTTTGTGGACCAGGGTGCAAACTTTGAACACAATTCGTTCTTTTAAAGGGAGCCAGTGTAGTTTCTCTCTTAGGGGTTTGGCGCTTTCGTATTTCGCTTTCCCAAATATGAGCCTGGCTGCTGTGTTTTGAGCTGTTTGAAGTTTCTTTAATGACTTGTTCTTTGCATCCGGCGTAGATGGCATTGCAATAATCTAGATGACTTAGCACCATCGATTGTACCAGGTTACGGAATATTTCCCTTCGAGTGTTAGATTTCGGTCGATTGTGACTCCCAGAATTTTCAGACTATCTGAAACTGGGGGGCGGGGGAGGGTGTAGTCTGGGGTGATTATGGTGCTCGGTTTGTTTGTGTTATATTGTGAGGACAGAATAAGACATTGTGATCTAGAGATCTTGAGATCTTGAGCTTGTTTCTCTGAGACACCCCTCTATAGCTGCGGTCTCATTGTTTTCGCCAAGGGGTACGGACCATCCGGTGTGGGGGTAATTTTATGAAAAACACAATTCTATAACTTGGCGTCTACCTGGTTGATATTCAAAATGATTGACCTGGCCGTTGACCGGTTAAATTTATTTATTTGTTGCATTTGTATCCCACATTTTCCCACCTTTTTGCGGGCTCAGTGTGGCTTACAATAGGATATGAATAATAGAAATACATTTGTTACAATTTGGTTATGGGTTACATTGTGCAAAGTTATACGTGACATTCAAATATCAAATTAGGAATATGACAATAGGACATCAACATAGAAATATTGGAAGGGGACAATGGGAAGCTTAAGGGTAGTGTTAGACATCATTTGTTTGGAGCTTATCCACTCATTTTTAGTGGCGTTTTATGTTTGTTTAAGAACTTGCTATACCAGTAATTCTGACTTGCAGGTGTAACATAGTAACATACGTGGAGGGGCATAATCGAACAGAAACGCCTATCTCCATGGGCGTTTATCTCCGAGAACGGGTCCGTGAAGGGGCGGGGCGGATCGTATTTTTTAAAAGAAAAAGACGCCCATGTTTTATTCGTCAAGGTGTGAGCTGGGCGTTTTTGCTTTTCAGCGATAATGGAAAATGAAAGCGCCCAGCTCAAAAACGAATAAATCCAAGACATTTATTCGTGGGAGGGGCCAGGATTCATAGTGCACTGGTCCCCCTCACATGGCAGGACACCAACCGGGCACTCTAGGGGGCACTTTTACAAAACCAAAAAAACAGGTAAAAGAGCTCCCAGGTGCATAGCACCCTTCCCTTGGGTGTTGAGCCCCCCAAATCCCCCTCAAAACCCACTGCCCACAAGTCTACACCATTACTATAGCCCTAAGAGGTGAAGGGGGGCACCTACATGTGGGTACAGTGGGTTTGGGGGGGTTGGACGACTAGTAGCATTAAGCAGCACAATTGTAACAGGTAGGGGGGGGATGGGCCTGGGTCCACCTGCCTGACGTCCACTGCACCCCCTAACAACTGCTCCAGGGACCTGCATACTGCTGCTTGGGAGGAGGGTATGACATTTGAGGGTGAAAGTAAAAAGTTGTGAAACATCATTTGTTGTGGTGGGAGGGGGTTAGTGACCACTGGGGGAGTCAGGGGAGGTCATCCCCGACTCCCTCTGGGGGTCATCTGGTCATTTAGGGCACTTTTGGGGGCCTTATTCGTGAAAAAACAGGGTCCAGGAAAAGTGTCCTAAATTCTAGCTCAAAACTGTTCCATTATCGGCGAAGGGCGCCCATCTCTGTTCGCCCGATAACCACGCCCCAGTTCCGCCTTCACCACGCCTCCGACACGCCCCCGTCAACTTTGTCCGCACCCGCGACGGAGTGCAGTTGAAAGCGTCCAAAGTTCGGCTTTCGATTATACCGCTTTATTTGTTTTTGTGAGAAGAACGCCCATCTCCCGATTTAGGTCGGAACTTGGGCGTTATTCTCGTTCGATTATAAGCTGGACAGTAACATAGTAGATGACGGCAGAAAAAGACCTGCACGGTCCATCCAGTCTGCCCAACAAGACAACTCATGTGTGCTACTTTTGTGTATACCCTACTTTGATTTGTACCTGTGCTCTTCAGGGCACAGACCGTATAAGTCTGCCCAGCACTAGCCCCGCCTCCCAACCACCAGCCCCGCCTCCCACCACTGGCTCTGGCACAGACTGCATAAGTCTGCCCAGCACTATCCCCGCCTCCCAACCACCAGCCCTGCCTCCCACCACTGGCTCTGGCACAGACCGTATAAGTCTGCCCAGCACTAGCCCCGCCTCCCAACCACCGGCTCTGGCACAGACCGTATAAGTCTGCCTAGCACTATCTCCACCTCCCACCACCGGCTCTGGCACAGACCGTATAAGTCTGCCCCACACTATCCCCGCCTCCCAACCTCCAGCCCCGCCTCCCACTACCGGCTCTGCTATCCAATCTCGGTTAAGCTCCTGAGGATCCTTTCCTTCTAAACAGGATTCCTTTATGTTTATCCCATGCATGCTTAAATTCTGTTACTGGTTTACAACAGTGGCATAGCCACGAAGGGGCCTGGATTCCTCAATTTGGGTTCAGGGCCCCCCAAGGTCTGCTGCTTTGACTGGCAGGGGTCCCCAAGCCTCACCAGCAGAAGCTTTCCCCTTCCCCCATGTGCATGCTCATATTTAGTGAAATTGAGCATGCGTGCCGACGCAGGAGATCAGGGCAAGCAGCATGGCAGCAAATATTGCCACAGGAAAGCTTCTGCTGGTGGGGCTTGGGGAGTCCCGCCAGCCCAGGTATGTGGTCGGCGGGATGGTCGGCCACCACCCCCCCCAGGTGCAGCATTGTTTGCTCCCGGCGCATCACCTCATAACACCCCCCACCCCCCCCCCCCCCGGTACATTGCTCTTACCTCCTGGGTGCTGGGAGCAGCCGCACGGCTATCGGCTCTGCTGGTTCCCTGCTCCTTCTGTCCTGGAACAGGAAGTAACATCAGAGGGAGCAGGGAACCGGTGGAGCCGACAGCCGCGTGGCTACTCCCTGCACTCCCCTGCAGCGTGCACCCGGGGCGGACCACCCCCGCCACCCCACCCTCGGTACACTGCTGGTGGGGGTCGAGAGCGGCAGGAAGGCAGGGCAAAATGTGACCCCACACACACACACTTTGGGCTCATGCCCCCTCCCAAATCAAAGTCTGGCTACACCTCTGGTTTACAATCTAACCCTCTTGTTTACAAAGTCGCGCTTTGAATGGGCTGTGTCGGCATTGCCATGCAGCTTTGTAAACAGGGGGGGGTAAAACAGCATGCAAATATAAGAAAAGGAACGCCATTTGTTAAAAGGACAGTGAGACTCCAGCCTCACAAGAACACATACAGTTGGCCCATAGCCAGGTCAATCCTACTGCTCCAACAGGGTACTCAGATGTAGTAGTAGTAGTAGATGTCCCATCCAACCCGTCGCCTCACTGGTCCACTGAGGAAAGAGGCAAGGAGGACATTATATAATGGGACATTATAAACCAGTCTAAAATAATATGTTTTTCAACGAGTTTTAAACTTTGCAACAGACAGTTCAGAACGAATATTGGGTGGAAGATCATTCCATAATTTTGGTAATCATAAAAAAGAATGAAGAATGTCGAGTAGATTCATAATGAGTAAACTATGGATTATTTTATTTATTTGTTACATTTATATCCCACATTTTCCCACCTATTTGTAGGCTCAATGTGGCTTACATAGTACCGGAGAGGCTTTTGCAGACTCCGGTGTGAACAAATACAAAGTGATGTTGTGGTAAGATCAAGTTCATGTGGCACAGCCACACTAGGGAATCGGAGAACGGAAGAGTTGTGTTATGTCCATTACGTTCTTTAGTTTTGTTGTGTTGCAGAGATCAGGTTGTTGTGTTGTTGGATTGGTAGGGTATGCCTTTTTAAACAGGTTAGTTTTAGTGTTTTCCGGAAGTTTAGGTGGTCGTTCGTAGTTTTCAAGGCTTTTGGTAATGCGTTCCACAGTTGTGTGCTTATGTAGGAAAAATTGGACGCGTAAGTTGATTTGTATTTGAGTCTTTTGTAGCTTGGGTAGTGCAGATTTATTTTATTTTATTTATTTTATTGCATTTGTATCCCACATTTTCCCACCTATTTGCAGGCTCAATGTGGCTTACATAGATTTGTTAACATTATCATATCAGGATATCAGATACAGTAGAATTGGGCATAGTATAAGTAAGGGAGGATAGAAGAAGGAAGGGAGTGATTAGGGTAGTTGTAGAGGGTGGGCTTTCACAACTGATTGGGTTGGTGAGGTATATTAGTGAGGCTGCTGGTTATCGGATCTCATTGTAGGCTTTGTTAAAGAGGTATGTCTTCAGAGATTTGCGAAAGATAGTTATTTCGTTGATTGTTTTCAAGTCTGTAGGTAGTGCATTCCATAACTGCGTGCTCATGTAGGAGACGGAAGTGGCATGCATCAGCTTGTATTTTAGTCCTTTACAGCTGGGGAAGTGCAGGTTGAGGAATTTGCGGGATGATCTTGTGGCGTTTCTGGTAGGTAGGTCTATGAGGTTGAGCATGTAGGTTGTGGAGTCTGCGTGAATGATTTTGTGTCCCATCGTGCAGATCTTGAATGCAATTCGTTCCTTAAGTGGGAGCCAGTGAAGTTGATTCGGATGTGTTTCTAGTTGGTAGGTCGATCAAGTCTGTCATGTATCCTGGAGCTTCACCGTAGATAATTTTGTGAATCATAGTGCAGATTTTGAAAGCAATGTGTTCTTTGATTGGGAGCCAGTGTAGTTTTTCATGAAGGGGTTTTGCACTTTCAAATCAAATGCAGAACAAGATGGTTTGAATCATGTGATCGCAGATGATGGGAGGATGTATAGGGTATAGTGGATAGAGGTACAATGGTTAGGTGCCGAAAGCGACATTGAAGAGGTGGGCTTTGAGCAAGGATTTGAAGATGGGTAGGGAGGGGGCTTGGGGCTTGGCGTATGGGCTCAGGGAGTTTATTCCAAGCATAGGGTGAGGTGAGGCAGAAAGGGCGGAGCCTGGAATTGGCAGTGGTGGAGAAGGGTACTGCGAGGAGGGATTTGTCCTGTGAGCGGAGGTTACGGGTATGAGCGTAAGGGGAGATGAGGGTAGAGAGGTAATGAGGGGCTGCAGATCGAGTGCATTTGTAGGTTAGTAGGAGAAGCTTGAACTGTATGCGGTACCTGATCGGAAGCCAGTGAAATGACTTGAGGAGCACTTAACCGGCCAGGGTGACCCCATAAATAGCACCGCATAAATCACAGTCCTATTTTTATGAGGGAACCTATAGCCACTGCTTGCCCTGGGGTTGGTAGCATGGAATGTTGCTACTATTTGGGATTCCGGAATCTTGCTACTCTTTGGGGTTCCGGAATGTTGCTAGTCTTTGGGTTTCTCTGTCCCAGGAGGGCTCACAATCTAAGTTTGTACCTGAGGCAATGGAGGGTTAAGTGACTCACCCAAGATCACAAAGAGCAGCAGTGGGATTTGAACCGGCCACCTCTGGATTGCAAGACTGGTGCTCTAACCATTAGGCCACTCCTCCACTGGCACGGTTACTGCATGAGACTGTACTGCTAAGTCAATGGCTGGCGGTAAGGTCTCAGACCCAAAATGGAAGTGCGCCAACTCTTACTTTGCCGCATGTCCATTTTCAGCAAAAATATTAAAAAGACCTTTTTTACAGGTGCGCTGAAAAACGGATCTGCGCTCGCCCAAAACACACGCCTACACTAGCGCAGCCCATTTTTCGGCAACACCTTAGCCAAAGGGCCCCTAGGAGTTCTAGGTCCAGGGTACCCTCCGATGAGTGGGTGATGGGAAATCGTTTGGTGCCTCTCATCAGAGGATACCCTGGAACTAGAACTTCAAATCTCTCTAGACATCCCATGTCACCCTGGCACTAGCCTATTTCTTTGAAACTTATCCAGGGGGGGGGCAATAAAAATACAATTCTTTAATGCTATCTTTTTTTTTTTGTTCTGTTAATGAATTTTTTGAAGAAAAAAAATATGCGGCTCTTCTTGTTTGTCTGCTTTCAAATTCTGACTAAAGCAGTCAGAATATCTTATGAATAGCTCACTTTGTGTAGAATAAATGGCATTTCCTAAATGAGCAAGGTTAATGGTCAAACTCGTTTTAAAAACAAAACTTCATTCACATACGGCATAAATATATTACGGTGATATATTTTTTAATTAGATGCAGTATTTGAAAGGTATTAATCCGCAAACGAACCTTTTTCAGAGATGGGAAGGCTGTAGAACGAGAGGACATGAAATGAGATTGAAGGGGGGCAGACTCAAGAAAAATGTCAGGAAGTATTTTTTCACAGAGAGGGTGGTGGATGCTTGGAATGCCCTCCCGTGGGAGGTGGTGGAGATGAAAACGGTAGCGGAATTCAAGCATGCGTGGGATAAACATAAAGGAATCCTGTGCAGAAGGAATGGATCCTCAGAAGCTTAGCCGAGATTGGGAGGCGGGGCTGGTGTTTGGGTGGTGGGGCTAGTTCTGGGCAAGACTTCTACGGTCTGTGTCCCAAAAATGGCAGATACAAATCAAGGTAAGGTATACACAAGAAGTAGCACATATGAGTTTATCTTGTTGGGCAGACTAGATGGACCGTGCAGGTCTTTTTCTGCTGTCATCTACTATGTTACTATTTGTTTTCCTTTATGAAGTGGAAAAGTAGATACAGTATAATTAACTAGGCCTTTCTTCCATCTCCTTTTCACTATTTGTAATCCAACCAATGTTGGAAATCAATCAGTATATACTGTAAGGGACCAGTCATGAATATCTGAAAACAAAATTGTCCAAAAATGTAGGGGTCAATATTAAGCACGATTTATGTATGCAGTATGACCAGACAACAAAGGTACAAAAAAGAATGTTTTTTATTTTCTATTTATTGATTGGGATAGGTCAGTTTTTGGAATGTGCATCTGCCAGAACCAGTTTTAGATATGACTGGGGCCCGCGAGAAAAATCTCATTCATTTGGCTTTCGATTTCCAGCATTGGGATGGGCCACCCTTGGCGTGTCTGCAAAGGAGGCAAAAAGGTTCAGACAGGAGCCAACAGGGGCGGCCCAAGACAATCTGTCACCTGAGGGCACCTATATGTGGGTACAGTAGGGTTTTGGTGACTTTGGGACAGGGGCGTAGCGTAGCCAGACTTCGGCGGGAGGGGGGTCCGTAGCCCGAGGTGAACGCAAGGCTTCATTCTGTTTCTGTGAGTCTGACGTCCTGCACGTACAACGTGCAGGACGTCAGAAACAGAACAAAGCCTTCGCGGGAAGAAGAGGACTCCTCGGCTGGTGGTGGTTGGGGTCCCCCGCCAGCAAAGGTAGCCCACGGCGACAGTGGAGGAGGGTTGGCGGCGGGTCGAGAGGGTCATCGGCAGGGGGGTCCAGGGCCAAATCTACAGGGGCCCAGGCCCCCCTGGCTCCACGTAGCTACGCCCCTGCTTTGGGAGGAGTAACAGTTTCCACCACAAGTGTGACAGGCAGAGGGAGAGAGTACATAAGTACATAAGTACATAAGTAGTGCCATACTGGGAAAGACCAAAGGTCCATCTAGCCCAGCATCCTGTCACCGACAGTGGCCAATCCAGGTCAAGGGCCAACCACTCCACTACTCCAGGGACCTGCAGGCTGCTCTAATAGACCTGTCAAAGAGATTGGTAAGTCATATTTGTTGGGAGGGGGTCAGTGACCACTGGGGGAGTATTGGGGATCACCTCTGATTCCCTCCAGTGGTCATGTGGTCATTTAGGGCAACTTTTTGTGCCTTATTTGTTCTGAAAACAGGTCTAGATCAAAACATCTTTAGTCCTGGACATTTTGGTTCTGTTCCATTATACCTGTAAAACGTCCAAGTGTTAGGCACCCCTAATCCTGCCTTTGAAACGCCCTCGACACGCCCCCCCCCCCACCCTTGTAATTTGAATGCACTTTTGACGGACTTCATAGAAAAATGTCTAAAATATTTTTTTTGAAAATACCAATTTGGACATTTTATGCCACTTTTTAGACATTTTTCTCCTTTAAAAATGAGCCCCTTAAGTGTCTTAACCATTAGCTCAAGGCACTTTAGTAAACAGTAAAAAAAGATCGGAATTTAACAGCCTAAAACACAATCAAAACAATGTACAAACCAATTAAGAAATAAAAATACATAAAAATGTGAGTGAAATTAATTAGAAAACTAATTTAAAAGCCATAATAATTTTCTCAGACTCAGTGACATTCTGACCGTAGTTCAAAAGATAGTAAGTTCCTTAAGCCCAGGCAACTTCAGAGTTACCTGCTGCTTAAATTTTAACTAATGCTCAAAGCAGGGGGGGGGTAACTGAACTTGATTCTTATGGATTCACCCAAAAGAGCGAACCCATGGCTGATGTATCTATATTGCACAGAAATACATTGGCAGTATTTCCTGGGAACATTTTGCAACAGGCACCTGGGCCACTTCTGCTTAGTGTTGAGGTACCTTCTCCGCCCCCCCCCCCCCCCGGTCCCCATCCAACCATATCCTAAGCTGGCTAACCTGTCTACTATAATTGCATTGACTCTCTAAGATGGAGAACTGAATGGTGCAGCTGGGATTTAATAAACCCTGTCACACAAATCTCTGGGCTTCCTTTCTATAGCAAAAGTTTGGGAGGAGAAAAAAAGGAAAAACCCTCCAGTAAAGATTTCACAAAAGGGCTAGAGGCCTGCTCTATGCTGGAGGTAAGTCCCCTGCAAGCTTTCTCTACTCCCTTCCCCTCACCACCCCCCTCCGCCCCCAACTCCTTCTTTTCTGAAAGGCCCAGAGTCTAGTCCTGCTGAAAAGAAAACTGCTGATGTAGAAAGAATAGCACATTGCTGCAAAGACCCAGCTGTCACGCCCCAACCTCCCAGCTGCTCGCCCTATTTATCCCCTGTTACAAAAGGAAACATAAATAAAGATTAGCCCCCAAATTGTTATTACAGCCACAGGGTATTATGGCCATTGTATAAAGGTCATCAAAGAATTTTACAGAGCACACCGGGAACGTGTAATCCTGAAGGTGAGGAATGGATTTTCCAAGCACCTTACACCGCATGCCAGTAAGACAGTTACGCCGTGTCAATTAATATGACCATTTTGAAAGGGATTGCAAAATGTCAATAGAAAGCAGTGGATTTCTGGTGTTCTTCTCTGGCCTTCAATGTAGAGGCCTGCTTTCAGTACATTAAGTATTGCCACACTGGGACAGACCAAAGGTCCATCAAGCCCAGCATCCTGTTTCCAACAGTGGCCAATCCAGGTCACAAATACCTGGCAGAAACCCAAACAGTAGCAACATTCCATGTAGAATCTCAAAGAGTAGCAAGATTCTATTCAGAATCCCAAAGAGTAACAACATTCCATATAGAACCCCAAAGAGTAGCAAGATTCCATTCAGAATCCCAAAGAGCAGCAACATTCCATTCAGAATCCAAGTACATAAGTGTTACCATACTGGGACAGACCAAAAGTCCATCAAGCCCAGCATCCTGTTTCCAACAGTGGCCAATCCAAGTCACAAATACCTGGCAAGATCCCAGAAAACTCAATACATTTTGTGCTGCTTATCCTAGAAATAAGCAGCGGACTTTCCCCAAGTCAAATTAATAATGGTCTATGGACTTTTCCTTTAGGAAGCCGTCCAGACCCTTTTTCAATCCCGCTAAGCTAACTGCTTTTACCACATTCTCTGGCAACGGATTCCAGAGTTTAATTACACGTTGAGTGACGAAAACTTTTCCCTGATTCGTTTTAAGTTTACTACTTTGTAGCTTCATCAAAGGACCCCCTAGTCCTAGTAACTCCGTGGCAGAGGGAAATACTGATCTGAGTCAGGGTAGGCAACCATAGTTCTTGAGGGTCACAACCCAGTCAGGTTTTCAAGATTTGCACAATGAATATGCATGAGATCTTTTGCATACAATGGAAGCAGTACATGCAAACCCATCTCATGTATATTCATCGTGGAAATCAGGGGCGGCTCAAGGCAAGATACCACCTGAAGGAGGGCTGAGATGCCACCCCCCTCCCCCCACCTTGGGCCAAGTTCTGGCATCTCCTCCCTTCCTTCCTCCACCCTGCTCCCAGATTTTACCTTCTTTATATGTTTTTTAAAAGCTGGCAGTGGCAGCGATTCCCATACACTGCCCTGCCGTGGGCACCGGCCCTCTACTGCGGCCGCCTCTGAGGAAAACAGGACGTTCCATCAGAGAGGCAGCCGCAGTAAGCAGAAGAGATGGATACCAGTGGCGTAGTAACAGAGTAGATGATGGCATAAAAAGACCTGCACGGTCCATCCAGTCTGCCCAACAAGATAACTCATATGTGCCACATTTTGTGTATACCTTACCTTGATTTGTACCTGTCCTTTTCAGGGCACAGACCGTATAAGTCTGCCCAGCACTATCCCCGCCCCCCAACCACCAGCCCCGCCTCCCACCACCGGCTCTGGCACAGACCGTATAAGTCTGCCCAGCACTATCCCCGCCCCCCCAACCACCAGCCCCGCCTCCCACCACCAGCTCTGGCACAGACCGTATAAGTCTGCCCAGCACTATCCCCGCCCCCCAACCACCAGCCCCGCCTCCCACCACCGGCTCTGGCACAGACCATATAAGTCTGCCCAGCACTATCCCCGCCCCCC
Organism: Microcaecilia unicolor; assembly: GCF_901765095.1. Classification (NCBI taxonomy): domain Eukaryota; kingdom Metazoa; phylum Chordata; class Amphibia; order Gymnophiona; family Siphonopidae; genus Microcaecilia; species Microcaecilia unicolor. The sequence goes on along the minus strand of NC_044032.1, from coordinate 652,899,991 downwards.
CAACCACCAGCCCCGCCTCCCACCACCCACCACCAGCTCTGGCACAGACCGTATAAGTCTGCCCAGCACTATCCCCGCCCCCCCGCCCCCCCAACCACCAGCCCCGCCTCCCACCACCGGCTCTGGCACAGACCGTATAAGTCTGCCTAGCACTATCCCCGCCCTCCAACCACCAGCCCCGCCTCCCACCACCAGCTCTGGCACAGACCGTATATGTCTGCCCAGCACTATCCCCACCCCCCAACCACCAGCCCCGCCTCCCACCACCGGCTCTGGCACAGACTGTATAAGTCTGCCCAGCACTATCCCCGCCCCCAACCACAAGCCCCGCCTCCCACCACCAGCTCTGGCACAGACCGTATAAGTCTGCCTACCACTATCCCCGCCCCCCAACCACCAGCCCCGCCTCCCACCACCAGCTCTGGCACAGACCGTATATGTCTGCCCAGCACTATCCCCGCCCCCCAACCACCAGCCCCGCCTCCCACCACCGGCTCTGGCACAGACCGTATAAGTCTGCCCAGCACTATCCCCGCCCCCAACCACAAGCCCCGCCTCCCACCACCGGTTCTGGCACAGACCGTATAAGTCTGCCCAGCACTATCCCCGCCCCCCCAACCACCAGCCCTGCCTCCCACCACCGGCTCTGGCACAGACCGTATAAGTCTGCCCAGCACTATCCCCGCCCCCCAACCACCAGCCCCGCCTCCCACCACCGGCTCTGGCACAGACCGTATAAGTCTGCCCAGCACTATCCCCGCCCCCCCAACCACCAGCCCCGCCTCCCACCACTGGCTCTGGCACAGACCGTATAAGTCTGCCCAGCACTATCCCTGCCCCCCCAACCACCAGCCCCGCCTCCCACCACCGGCTCTGGCACAGACCGTATAAGTCTGCCCAGCACTATCCCCGCCCCCCAACCACCAGCCCCGCCTCCCACCACCGGCTGTGGCACAGACCGTATATGTCTGCCCAGCACTATCCCCGCCCCCCCCCGCCCCCCCCCAACCACCAGCCCCGCCTCCCACCACCGGCTCTGGCACAGACCGTATAAGTCTGCCTAGCACTATCCCCGCCCTCCAACCACCAGCCCCGCCTCCCACCACCAGCTCTGGCACAGACCGTATATGTCTGCCCAGCACTATCCCCACCCCCCAACCACCAGCCCCGCCTCCCACCACCGGCTCTGGCACAGACTGTATAAGTCTGCCCAGCACTATCCCCGCCCCCAACCACAAGCCCCGCCTCCCACCACCAGCTCTGGCACAGACCGTATAAGTCTGCCTACCACTATCCCCGCCCCCCAACCACCAGCCCCGCCTCCCACCACCAGCTCTGGCACAGACCATATATGTCTGCCCAGCACTATCCCCGCCCCCCAACCACCAGCCCCGCCTCCCACCACCGGCTCTGGCACAGACCGTATAAGTCTGCCCAGCACTATCCCCGCCCCCAACCACAAGCCCCGCCTCCCACCACCAGCTCTGGCACAGACCGTATAAGTCTGCCCAGCACTATCCCCGCCCCCCAACCACCAGCCCCGCCTCCCACCACCGGCTCTGGCACAGACCGTATAAGTCTGCCCAGCACTATCCCCGCCCCCCAACCACCAGCCCCGCCTCCCACCACCAGCTCTGGCACAGACCGTATATGTCTGCCCAGCACTATCCCCACCCCCCAACCACCAGTCCCGCCTCCCACCACCGGCTCTGGCACAGACCGTATATGTCTGCCCAGCACTATCCCCGCCCCCCAACCACAAGCCCCGCCTCCCACCACCGGCTCTGGCACAGACCGTATAAGTCTGCCCAGCACTATCCCCGCCCCCCCAACCACCAGCCCCGCCTCCCACCACCAGCTCTGGCACAGACCGCATAAGTCTGCCCAGCACTATCCCCACCTCCCAACCACCAGCCCCGCCTCCCACCACCGGTTCTGGCACAGACTGTATAAGTCTGCCCAGCACTATCCTCGCCCCCCCAACCACCAGCCCTGCCTCCCACCACCGGCTCTGGCACAGACCGTATAAGTCTGCCCAGCACTATCCCCGCCCCCCAACCACCAGCCCCGCCTCCCACCACCGGCTCTGGCACAGACCGTATAAGTCTGCCCAGCACTATCCCCGCCCCCCCAACCACCAGCCCCGCCTCCCACCACCGGCTCTGGCACAGACCGTATAAGTCTGCCCAGCACTATCCCCGCCCCCCAACCACCAGCCCCGCCTCCCACCACCGGCTCTGGCACAGACCGTATATGTCTGCCCAGCACTATCCCCGCCCCCCCAACCACCAGCCCCGCCTCCCACCACCGGCTCTGGCACAGACCGTATAAGTCTGCCCAGCACTATCCCCGCCCCCCAACCACCAGCCCCGCCTCCCACCACCGGCTCTGGCACAGACCGTATATGTCTGCCCAGCACTATCCCCGCCCCCCAACCACCAGCCCCGCCTCCCACCACCGGCTCTGGCACAGACTGTATATGTCTGCCCAGCACTATCCCCGCCCCCCCAACCACCAGCCCCGCCTCCCACCACCGGCTCTGGCACAGACTGTATATGTCTGCCCAGCACTATCCCCACCTCCCAACCACCAGCCCCGCCTCCCACCACCGGTTCTGGCACAGACCGTATAAGTCTGCCCAGCACTATCCCCGCCCCCCCAACCATCAGCCCTGCCTCCCACCACCGGCTCTGGCACAGACCGTATAAGTCTGCCCAGCACTATCCCCGCCCCCCAACCACCAGCCCCGCCTCCCACCACCGGCTCTGGCACAGACCGTATAAGTCTGCCCAGCACTATCCCCGCCCCCCAACCACCAGCCCCGCCTCCCACCACCGGCTCTGGCACAGACCGTATAAGTCTGCCCAGCACTATCCCCGCCCCCCAACCACCAGCCCCGCCTCCCACCACTGGCTCTGGCACAGACCGTATATGTCTGCCCAGCACTATCCCCGCCCCCCCAACCACCAGCCCCGCCTCCCACCACCGGCTCTGGCACAGACCGTATAAGTCTGCCCAGCACTATCCCCGCCCCCCAACCACCAGCCCCGCCTCCCACCACCGGCTCTGGCACAGACCGTATATGTCTGCCCAGCACTATCCCCGCCCCCCCAACCACCAGCCCCGCCTCCCACCACCGGCTCTGGCACAGACCGTATAAGTCTGCCCAGCATTATCAGCATATGGGAATCCCTGCTGCCGCCAGCTTTTAAAAAACATAGAAAGAAAGTAGTGAATCTCTGGAACTCTTTGCCGGCGGATGTGGTAACAGTGGTTAGTGTATCTGGGTTTAAAAATGGTGGTAGATACGAGGAATGCCCTCCCACGGGAGGTGGTGGAGATGAAAACGGTAATGGAATTCAGACATGTGTGGGATACACACAAAGGAATCCTGTTTAGAAGGAATAGATCCAAGGAATGTTAGTGGAGATTGGGTGGCGACATTGGTAATTGGGAAGCGAAACCAGACTTCTACGGTCTATTATGACCTGATTGTGGCTGAATAGATAGGGATGGGCTGGAGTGTAAATTTTAAGGGGCTTCGACGTTAACTTCAGAACTTTTAGTACAAGAACAGTGCTGGGCAGACTTCTACGGTCTGTGCCCCGAGAAAGGCAAGGACAAATCAAACTAGGGTATACATATAAACTATCACATACCATGTAAAATGAGTTTATCTCGTTGGGCAGACTGGATGGACCGTACAGGTCTTTATCTGCCGTCATTTACTATGTTACTATGAAAGGAAGCTCTGGAACGAGGGGACGTAATATGAAAGTGAAAGGGGGATAGACTCAGAAGTTACCTGAGGAAACACTTCTTCATGGAAAAGGTTGGTTAATTCATGGAACAGCCTTGCAGTGGAAGTGGTGGAGAGGAAAACGGTCCCTGAATTCAAGACAGCTTGTGACAAGTACATACCGTAGGATCCCTAAGGGAGTGATAGGGAGACTGCACATGGTCTTTATCTGCCTACGTTTTTCTCTGATTCTACCTTTTGATTACATCCATACTGATAGCATTTATTATGCATTTATTTTTTGTAATTATATGTAGTGTGTAGTGGAGGAGTGGCCTAGTGGTTAGGGTGGTGGACTTTGGTCCTGAGGAACTGAGTTCGATTCCCACTTCAGGCACAGGCAGCTCTTTGTGACTCCAGATAAGTCACTTAACACTCCATTGCCCCATGTAAGCCGCATTGAGCCTGCCATGAGTGGGAAAGTGTGGAGTACAAATGTAACAAAAAAAATGTATATTTTTTCTCCCCGTATTCCCGAGTCCTGTCCTTTCACATCATCTACCATTTGGAAACCCATAAATTCCCTCTGAAAAGTAAATGAGAAAACATTCAGACCATAGCCGTATAAAACAGTGATTTCATGTTGCCTGGATAGACCAGGCCTAACAGGCCAAAAGTAGATTAGGCCAGCGAAAAGCTTTCCCTAAAGAATTTCTTCCTCTGCTCAAAAAGCCCAAAAGGAAAACAAAACCCCTTTTTCTAATTAAAGTTTTAACCTTGCCTTGTTTCTGTACATTCCTTTTATGTCTGGAGTGGATGTGAGGGGTGTACAGAAGAGTCATTTAAATCCCATTCAACCTGAATCTAAATCCACTTTGATAATGACCATGAAAGTCACCACCCCCGGCCCTTCCAGGCTCTTGTCTGGGGTCAGGGCTTCAGTTCCCCCCTTTGAACTTGCTGGATTTTTGAACAATTGGGCCGCTTGTTTCCTAGCAGCCGGCTACTGCCTGCTTTCATCCCCCTCCAGGACTGCTTCCTGCTTTTTCTTTTCCCTCCACCCGTCCGATTATCCTTCCTTTTCATGTTTGTACCAGGCCTACAGAGCCGCAGCTGTTTGATGAGGTCATGGTTCCATTCTCTGCAAAATCATCGCTAGCCAGCGTCCCTGCCGTTTTGGTCTGCTGCTGGCCTCTGTATTTCTTTCCAAGGGGGTGCGTGCCCTATTCTACTGATTTAACTCCGCAACCGAGCAGGAGAAGATGGGGTGGCCACCTCGCCTAAGGAAAAATCGTACAATTTCTTTGTTATAGATCAGTGAGGGTTTTTTAATCACTGCAACCATAGAATGCTAGAATTATCTGGGACCTGATGAGCGAAAAGGTACCAAAAGGTGGGGCTGCAAATAACAGAGATAAAAGCTACAAATGTTTGGCAGGGGCAACTTTCATTTTTGGAGGTTTTGCGTACTAGTAGAATGGGACAACGCAAAATGTTGATGTTCTCATGTTCTACAGCCTAAAACCTGCAGGTACCTAAAGTGGGATTTCCGGGGTTAATTGATAACTGTTTATTTATTTATTTGTTGCATTTGTATCCCACATTTTCCCACCTTTTTGCAGGCTCAATGTGGCTTGCATAGTACTGCTAACAGCGTTAGCCGATTCCGGTCTGAACAAATACGTGGTATGAATGAATACAAGGTGATATTGTGGTAGAATGAGGTACATGTATGATAGGTACAATTGGGGGGAATTTAGGGAGGGAGGGAGGGAGGGAGGGAGGGAGGAGGAGTCAGGTAATGTCCGTTATGGTCTTTGGTTAATTTGTGTCGCAAGTGACCAGCCTGCTTATAATCGAACGAGAAAAACGCCCAAGTTCCGACCTAAATCGGGAGATGGACGTTTATCTCACAAAAACGAATAAAGCGGTATAATCGAAAGCCGATTTTTGGACGTTTTCAACTGCACTCCGTCGCGGATGCGGACAAAGTTGATGGGGGCGTGTCAGAGGTGTGGCGAAGGCGGAACTGGGGCGTGGTTATCTGCCGAACAAAGATGGGCGCATTTCACCGATAATGGGAAAAAAGTATGCGTTTTTAGCTAGAATTTAGGACACTTTTCCTGGACCCTGTTTTTTCACGAATAAGGCCCCAAAAAGTGCCCTAAATGACCAGATGACCACTGGAGGGAATCGGGGATGACCTCCCCTGACTCCCCCAGTGGTCACTAACCCCCTCCCACCACAAAAAAATGATGTTTCACAACTTTTTATTTTCACCCTCAAATGTCATACCCAGCTCCCTGACAGCAGTATGCAGGTCACTGGAGGAGTTGTTAGGGGGTGCAGTGGACTTCAGGCAGGTGGACCCAGGCCCATCCCCCCTACCTGTTACAATTGTGCTGCTTAATGCTTATTAGTCGTCCAACCCCCCCAAACCCACTGTACCCACATGTAGGTGCCCCCCTTCACCCCTTAGGGCTATAGTAATGGTGTAGACTTGTGGGCAGTGGGTTGTGAGGGGGATTTGGGGGGCTCAACACACAAGGGAAGGGTGCTATGCACCTGGGAGCTCTTTTACCTTTTTTTTTGGTTTTGTAAAAGTGCCCTCTAGGGTGCCCGGTTGATGTCCTGGCATGTGAGGGGGACCAGTGCACTACGAATCCTGGCCCCTCCCACGAACAAATGCCTTGGATTTATTCGTTTTTGAGCTGGGCGCTTTCATTTTCCATTATCGCTGAAAAACAAAAACGCCCAGCTCACACATTGTTGAATAAAACATGGGCGTCTATTTTTTCCCAAAATACGGTTCGGTCCACCCCTTCACGGACCCGTTCTTGGAGATAAACGCCCATGGAGATAGGCGTTTTCGTTCAATTATGCCCCTCCAGGTGTTTTTATGTTGGGTCGGAGGGGTTTGCTCTTTTGAACAGGTCTGTCTTTAGTTCTTTCCGGAAATTTAGTTGGTCGAGCGTAGTTTTTACTGCTTTTGGCAGTGCGTTCCATAGTTGTGCGCTTAGGTAGGAAAAGCTGGTTGCATAGGTGGATTTGTATTTGAGTCCTTTGTTGCTTGGGTAGTGGAGGTTTAGGTATGATCGTGCAGATTTTGTGGTGTTTCTGGTTGGCAGGTCAGTAAGGTCTGTCATGTATCCAGGTGCCTCACCGTAAATAATTTTATGAACAGTCGTGCAGATTTTGAAGGTGATACGTTCTTTGATTGGTAGCCAATGCAGTTTTTCTCGGAGTGGTTTGGCGCTGTCAAAACGTGTTTTTCCAAATATAAGCCTGGCTGCTGTGTTTTGGGCGGTCTGAAGTTTTTTTTATGATTTGATCTTTGCATCCCGCGTAGATTCCATTACAGTAGTCTGCGTGGCTTAGTACCATTGACTGTATCAGGCCACAAAATAGTTCCCTCGGGAAGAATGGTTTCATGCGTTTGAGTTTCCTCATTGAGAAAAACATTTCTTTATGGTGGATTTCGCTTGGGTCTCTAGTGAGAGGTTACGGTCAATTGTTACTCCGAGAATTTTCAGGCTGTCTGAGACAGGGAGGGTGTATCCTGGGGTGTTAATGTTTGTGGGTTTGTATGTATTGTATTGGGATGAGGTGATGAGACAGTGTGTCTTTTCTGTATTGAGTTTTAGTTGGAATGCATTTGCCCATGAGTTCATGGTGTTTAAGCTGAGCTTGATTTCGTTGGCGATTTCCGCCAGATCATGTTTGTAGGGGATATATAATGTAACGTCATCAGCGTTTTAAAGATATACCACCCTGTTTACAAAGCCGTGAATGGGCTGTGTCAGCAGTACCACACCGCCAACCGCTAGTGCGGCTTTGTAAACAGGAGCCCTAGTTATTTCATACCTGAGGCTGAGATTTTGCAGGATTATGCAGTCCATATCCCTCTATCTGGTGGTATATCCGGCTTCTCCTACATAAGCGCAAAACTATGGAATGGCCTCCCAAAAGCTGTGAAAACAATCCACGACCACCTGAACATCAGGAAATCACTAAAAACCAACCTCTTGAAAACTAGGGGAACTAGGGGGCATGCGATGAAACTACAGTGTAGTAAATTTAAAACAAATCGGAGAAAGTTTTTCTTCACCAAACGTATAATTAAACTCTGGAATTCGTTGCCGGAGAAAGTTGTGAAGGCGGTTAGCTTAGCAGAGTTTAAAAAGGGGTTGGACGGTTTCCTAAAGGACAAGTCCATAAACCGCTACTAAATGGACTTGGGAAAAATCCACAATTCCAGGAATAACATGTGTGGAATGTTTGTAAGCTTGCCAGGTGCCCTTGGCCTGGATTGGCTGCTGTTGTGGACAGGATGCTGGGCTCGATGGACCCTTGGTCTTTTCCCAGTATGGCATTACTTATGTACTTATGAAAACGGCCTACTCCAACGACCCCACGTAAACCTCTTCACCCAGCAACACAGCATGACTATAATCGTACTGGACAACACGCAATCTTCACCCCTTCCGACCCTCCACTTATACCTCATACGATCACTATACAACCTTGTACTTGTTATCAACCGACTGGGCAAACGCCTTTGACGGTACTATGTAAGCCACATTGAGCCTGCAAATAGGTGGGGAAATGTTGGGTAAAAATGCAACAAATACATAAATTAAATAAATAAGTCACATACCCCACTTTTGGTATCTTTTTTCTCAGCGGTGACCTTTTTTTGTCAAACAGCCAGACGAGCACAAAAACAGGGCCGCCGAGAGACTGAACCGGGCCTGGGGCAGGGCCACTGCCCCCTCCCTGGATCGCGGCTGCTGCCCCCACAGCCACCCCCTCCCCCCCCACACACACAATCATCAACTTGAAATACCTTGTTGGCTGGCGGGAATCCAGAGGCTCCGCCAGCAGAAGACTCTTCTTCCAGCGCTGCTGTTCTGCCGACTGCCTGCCCCTGCGGCTGCTTTTCCTCTCAGCGCACGCTCAGTTTCAAAACCGAGCATGTGCGCCTGAGAGTAAAAGCAGCCGTTTAGCTGGGCAGAAGAGCAGCGCTGGAGGTGCTCCTCCGGGTCCTCCCCAGCCTCCAAGGGGGGCCCCGGCACCGGAGTTTTCTCTCTCCTGCTCCTGTCGGGACGCAATCACTCAGGTCCCGACAGGAACAGGAGAGAGAGAGAGAAAGAGACCCTGGCACTGGGACCCCTTGGAGGCCCGGGCCTGGGGAATTTTGCTGCTCCTGCCCCTCCCCCCCCAGGTGACCCTGCACAAAAGTATCTTATCAAAGCGTGCACTGCTGTCTTTTCAAATCTGAGCAGTGACCATTACATATTGGCATTCAAACCGCTCACAGATTTATAAGACAGAGTAATTAGGGGTCACATTTATAAGCATAATGGTCAGAGGCGTAGCTAGTTGGGTCACCAGGGGAGCGAGCACTCCCCCAAATGGGCTTGCGCCGGTGTCTATTTTCACGCGATCTGTCGCATTTAAAATACGCGCCAGTGCCGTCGGCAGTCCTCTCTCCACTTGCCCACGCCCTCAACCTGGCTACGCTTCTGATAATGGTAGGGAAGAAAATGAGCTTATTAATATTGGGGTCAATATTCAGTGCGATTTAACTGGCTACAATTGGCTCCTGGCCAGTTAAATCGCCTGATCAGGGCTAACTGGTCATTTTCAATGGCACTTAACCCATGCCAATTTTTACTAAGCAGCGCTATGGGCGCGTTCGCATTTTTATTGCGCATAAATGGTTTACGTGCAACGCTAACGTGCCCATATAAATGTATAGGCGCGTGAACGTTTAATGTGCCTTAAATTTACAGGCACGTTAAAAACGCTAGCGCACCTTAGTAAATATACCTCCAAGTTAGCACTGCTGAAAATAACCGTTTAACGCTGAACTCAAAACTGCTGTTTTGGGGGGCATTCCAGGGGCGGAGTCAGCACTGCTGCTTAAGTGCTGATATTCATAACATAACCGGCCAGGTTAAAAGCATTATCTGGATAGGGATGAGGCAGTCTGTAAAGATATTCAGCAGCATTTTCCGGATAGAACAGAGAACGTCTGTAAATAAATTCCGCGGCATTACCCGGATAGTTTTGCTGTTAACTCCTAACCCTTACTCACTTGTTCAGTACCCATGTTTTATCGTTCCCACCTTAGTAATTCCCTTATCTCTTATTTGTCCTGTTTGTTTGTCTTGATTAGATTGTAAGCTCTGTCGAGCAGAGACTGTCTCTTTATGTCCAGTGTACAATGCTGCGTACATCTAGTAGCGCTATAGCAATGATAAGTAGTAGCAGTCTTTGGGATTCTGGAATCTTGTTACTCTTTGTCCTTATCTCTTGTCCTGTTTGTTTGTCTTGAATAGATTGTAAGCTCTGTCGAGCAGGGGCATATTCAGCATCATTATTCAGGTAGAGCAGAGAGGTCTGTAGATATTCGGCAGCATTATATGGATAATGCTGAGGCGGTATATAAAGATATTGGTTAACAAACTTAGCCTGCAATGCTCTGAATATTGCCAGATAGTTGATTAAGTGCCATTTAACCAGCCAGGAGCCATTCTTGTCCGGTTAATCTTTAACAGGATATCCATGGGTTGAAATTTGATCACTGTGCTTGTATGCTATTGGGCTTATTTTCGAAAGAGAAGGGTGCCCATCTTTCGACACAAATTAGGAGATGGGCGTCCCTCTCCCAGGGTCGCCCAAATCGGCATAATCGAAAACCGATTTTGGGCATCCTCAACTGCTTTCCGTCGAGGGGACAACCAAAGTTCACGGGGGTGTGTCGGAAGCATAGTGAAGGCGGGACTAGGGCGTGCCTAACACATTGGCGTCCTCGACCGATAATGGAAAAAAGAAGAGCATCCCTGACGAGCACTTGGGCGACTTTACTTGGTCCATTTTTTTCTTGCGACCAAGCCTCAGAAAGGTGCCCGAAATGACCAGATGACCACTGGAGGTAATCGGGGATCACCTCCCCTTATTCCCCCAGTGGTCACTAACCCCCTCCCACCCTAAAAAAAATCTTTAAAAATATTTTGTGCCAGCCTCAAATGTCATACTCAGGTCCATCACAGAAGTATGCAGGTTCCTGGAGCAGTTTCAGTGGTTACTGCAGTGCATTTCAGGCAGGTGGACCCAGGCCCATCCCCCCTACCTGTTACACTTGTGGTGGTAAATGTGAGCCCTCCAAAACCCACCACAAACCCACTGTACCCACATCTAGGTGCCCCCCTTCATCCCTAAGGGCTATGGTAGTGGTGTACAGTTGTGGGTAGTGGGTTTTGGGGGGCTCAGCACACAAGGTAAGGGAGCTATGCACCTGGGAGCTTTTTCTGAAGTCTACTGCAGTGCCCGCTAGGGTGCCCGGTTGGTGTCCTGGCATGTTAGGGGGACCAGTGCACTATGGATGCTGACTCCTCCCATGACCAAATGGCTTGGATTTGGTCGTTTCTGAGATGGGCGTCCTCGGTTTCCATTATTGCCAAAAATCGGGGACGACCATCTCTAAGGACGACCATCTCTAAGGTTGACCTAAATGTTGAGATTTGGGCGTTCCCGACTGTATTATCAAAATGATAATACGGGTTTCCCCGCCCCTTCGCCGGGACGTCCTGCGAGGACATCCTCAGGAAAACCTGGGCGCCCCGTTTGATTATGCCCCTCAATGCAACTCAAACACATTGCTTTCTACATCATATTGCATTTAACTTTAGTTTCAAAAAATTATTTGTGGTCTAGAAATCTCATGTATGCTTTTGTTTGTGGAGAAATATTTTCTTGGCCCAATAAGAGATATCAGAAGTCCTAAAAAAGCCAGCTTTCTCTAGGATCAGTCTGGCTCCCAGAACTCAACACAGTCAGCCTTAATTCTGAAATTCTTCTTCTCTAGTAATTGTCAGGTGTTTCCTAATGTTTGATAAATTATCCCTAGTAAAGGAGGGAATCTTATAAAATTAGGAATTGTTATGCGAGTATAATTGTAAGCATTTCTTCTCCAGCCCTCTCTATTTCCCTCAATCAGTCCCTTGGGTCATTCATCAAGCCCCAAGTGTCCAGCAATAATTTGCTGGCATTAATTCTTCAGTCAAATTCTTTCTTGTTTATTCCCCAGGTTTCTAACCACAAGCTGTATTTTCTTTGAGTCTTTGTACAAAAGACTTAACAGGGAACAAATCGTTTTCTGTGCTCCATCCATGTGAGTGGGTAGGATCACAAGAACATTTTAATGTAATTCTGAGTCTACAGTAAATACCCTGTTAAACTCAGAAGTAGCTTCGGGCTATGGTTTAACAGCAGCGCATCAAACGAGATCTTGAACAGACAAAAAGCATCCTGCCGGCTTCTCGCAACCAAGCTGCCCTTTCTAAACAGTCGTAGGCTTTATAAGTGAAGTAACTTAAGACCATTGCTTGTGCCTAGAGAGGGGGAAGAGGAGCGTTCAAGATGGTGACATCATGCTTAGACGTGAAAAGGTACATCACGTCCAAGTGCCTCGACCCCGAGGAGGGTTTCGGCTGTGCTGGTAACATCAGGCCCTCTTGACACCTTCAAACATCGAGGTGTATCGGTAATTGGAAAAACGTTATTGGAGGCCTTGCCGAGCGGAGTGGGTCAGATGGAAAGCACAAATTCCTCTCTTGAAGCAATACCACTTTCTCCTGGCGGTAGGAAACTGCCAGAGCCACCGAAATGCAGACTATCACTGTGTATTGGATTGAATGTCTCCAAGGATGCTCAGGTGACACAAATGGCCCAGTGAGAGATTCCAGAGGCGCCTCAGAAATGCCGGGGAGGCTCTGTGACTTTGGGACCCTCAGTTCACCTAGATGAAAGAATTTCGGCAACGATGGGCCCTGATGGAGGAAATGTGGGAACAGGGATGGTGCTAGACATTCAGGAGCCCAGGGCATAAACTTGGGAGGGGGCCCCCAAAGCTGGTCTTCAGCCTATGCCTTATTCAGCCCAAGGCATGTTTGGAGGCCCCCTGTTTTCCACCCCCTAATGCTGGCCCTGTGCGAGAACTGTGAATTCTGTGTCATCTTCTTCTTTAACAAATGCCCTTGTTCCTGCACTGAAAAGACCTTCTATGTTCAATTTTGAAACTATTTAATATATTTATAAATGATATGGAAATCGGAATGGCAAGTGAGATGATCAGATTTGCAGATAACACAAAACTATTCAAGGTTGTTAAAGCACGTGCAGATTGTGAAATATTGCAGGATGACCTTAGGAAGACTGGGCATCCAAATGGCAGATGAAATTTAATGCGGAGAAATGCAAGGTGATGCACATTGCAAAAAATAATCCGAACCATAGTTACCTGATGCTGGGGTCCACCTTGGGGGTCAGCAACCAAGAAAAAGATTTAGGTGTTGTTGTAGATAATATGCTGAAATAGGATGCTAGGAATTACTAGGAGAGTGATAGTGAATAAAACTGAAAATATTATAATGCCTTTGTATCGCTCCATGGTGCAACCACACCTTGAGTATTGCATTCAGTTCTGGTCAACGTATCTCAAAATATATATAGTGGACTTATAAAAGGTTCAAAAACAAGCGACCAAAATGATAAAGGGGATGGAACTCCTCTTGTTTGAGGAAAGACTAAAGAGTTTAGGGCCCTTCAACATGGAAAAGAGACTGATGAGTAGAGATATGATATCAACAAATAGAAATTCTGGAACTCGTTGCCAGAGGATGTGGTATCAGCGGTTAGTGTATCTGGGTTTAAAAAAAGGTTTGGACAAGTTCCTAGAGGAAAAGTCCATAGTCTGCTATTGAGGAAAGTCACTGCTTGTCCCCGAGATCAGTAGCATGAATCTTCCTACTATTTGGGATTCTGTCAGGTACTTGTGACCTGAGTTGGCCACTGTTGGAAACAGGATACTGGGCTAGATGGACCATTGGGTCTGACCCAGTATGGCTACTCATATGTTCTTATGTTTATGCTTTGTCAGATCAAATTTCAGGTTTTGTCCCATCAAATTAATCAAATGACTGGAGCCTCTTTACAAGTCAAGAATGAAATGGTATAGCTCGAACAAAAGTGGAGGGGGTGGAGGAAAGAGTCCAGAAATTAGAAACTCAAGAAGCACTTTTCATGAAGGAATATATGAGTATATATCAGAAGATTGAATCCTTGCACAATTTGGCATGTAAGAGGAATCTCTGCACTATAAATTTTCCTAAGTCACTTTCAAAAATTTACTATTTGCCAGAAGTTAGGAGAAGGGAAGCTGAAAGAGGTAGTAATGTGGAGCAACCCTTTGATAGGCTTGGAATTGACTTGCTTCTTAGAAGCATTGGCTAAAGAGACCGTTTATTGCTGCCACATTATCCCTGGATTCTATGTAGTGCGCCTAGAGTAACGCACAATTACGTACATAAATCTAGGCATATTTTATAACTACGCGCATAGATTAATTGTTGTAACAAAGTGTTAAGCATTGTTAACAGCTCCTAACAAGCAAAAACGAGCACTAATTAGCAAAATTTAGAATTTACGCACGTACATTGCTAAGCGTATTCTGTAATGTACTGCACCTAAATTCTAACATGAACAGGCAAAAAGAGGTTGCTTAGGAATGTGGAAATGGGCATTATGTGGGCATTCCAAAATCTACACGCATAGTTATAAAATATGGGCCAGTGCGTGCAGGGTTTACACCAACTTTTCGTTGGCGTAAATGGACGCGCATAGATTCAGTTGCATGAACTACACCTAAGTATATATCAAATGCCGCATGTAAATTTGCAGGCGGTATTTAGAATACGCTTAGGCGTAATTGGCTAGAGTGCATTAAGTTTAGGCACCATATATATGGAGTCAGGCTGTATTTGTTCAATTTGCCTTGGAATCAGATAGAGATTGGCTTTAGAAATTATTGTTTACTATGAGTCATATACAATTCTTATACACCTTATGCCTGGAGTAGACTTCCTGAGATGCTAAAGGCCCACCTATTTAATGTTGCTTTTGACTCCTAACTTTTCACTTGTTCGTAACCTTTATCTTGTCTATCTCTCTTCAATAGTCCCTTATCCCTATGTGTCCTATCTGTCTGGCCTACCCTTATCCCTTATTTGTCCTGTCTGTCCTGATTTAGATTGTAAGCTCTTTTGAGCAGGGACTGTTTCTTCTTCATGTTCAATTGTGAAGCACTGCGTACGACTGGTAGCGCTATAGAAATGATTTGTAGTAGTAGTAGTATGTAAAGTAAACTTTTTTTTCCCAGATGTTTCATGCAAAACACAGAAAAAATGTAAACAATTTCTTTTTTCTTTTTTAAGACCTAAAGTGATACAGTTGAGAGATATATCTAGTTTATTTATTTTATATATTAGGATTTATTTACCATCTTTTTGAAAGAATTCACTCAAGGCTGTGTACAGTAAGAATAAATCAGTTGTTAGTTATTACTGGTTCCAGGGGACTGATAGAACCCAATGTTGCTATTAATCACCAGGTCTACTCCTTTGCCACCTCTGTGAAAATCTTAGGGGTGTTTCTGGATTCTACGGGTTCCCTGGAGCTACAAGTTAATAAGGTAATTCAGAAAACACTTATCCTTATGTGTAAAGATTGTTGGACAGACTGGATGGATCGTACAGGTCTTTATTGCTGTCATTTACTATGTTACTATCAGGCTCATTTTCGAAGTAGAAGGACATCCATCTTTCGACATAAATCGGAAGATGGACGTCCATCTCCCAGAGACGTCCAAATCGGTATAATCGAAACCTGATTTTGGACGTCTCCAACTGCAGTCCGTCGCAAGGACATCCAAATTTCAAGGGGGCATGTCAGAGGCATAGCGAAGGTGGGACTTGGGCGTGTCTAACACTTGGACGTCTTTGACCCATAATCGAAAAAAGCAAGGATGTCCCTGATGAACACTTGGACGTTTTCACCAGGACGTGTTTTTTTTACAAATAAGGCACAAAATGGTGTCCGAAATGACCAGATGACCACCAGAGGGAATTGGGGATGACTTCCTGTTACTCCCCCAGTGGTCACTAACCCCCTCCCACCCTCAAAAAACATGATTAAAAATATTTCGTGCCAGCCTCAGATGTCATACTCAGGTCCATGACAGTGCATGCAGGTCCCAAGAGATGTTTTAGTGGGTGCAGTGCACTTCAGACAGGCGGACCCAGGCCCTTACCCCCCCCCCCCCCCCACCTGTTACATTTGTGGAGGAAACAGCGAGCCCTCCAATATCCTCCACAAACCCTCTGTGCCCACATCTAGGTGCCCCCCTTCACCCGTAAGGGCTATGCTAGTGGTGTACAGTTGTGGGTTTTGGGGGGGGGGTTGGGGGGCTCAGCACACATTGTAAGGGAGCTATGTTCCTGGGAGCATTTTATGAAGTCCATTGCAGTGCCCGGTTGGTGTCCTGGCATGTCAGGGGGACCAGTGCACTACAAATGCTGGCTCCTTCCATGTCCAAATGGCTTGCATTTGGACGTTTTTGACATGGACATCTTTGGTTTTCGAAAATCGCTGAAAGTCAAAGACGTCCAAATCTAGGGATGTCGAAATTTAAGGATGTCTTTGGATTTGGATGTCTCTGACGGTATTTTCGAAACGAAAGATGGACGTCCATCTTGTTTCGAAAATACAGTTTTTCCCCGCCCCCGGATTCCGACATTTTGCAAAGATGTCCAAATCGCAACTTGGACATTTCTTTCGAAAAGGCCCCTCCACGTAAACTGTTGTATTCATACATATTTTCAGGAATATCAATTTCAGTTATTGGTTCGGGCATTACTGGGTTGTTCTCAGGTATTGTCGTGAAAGTTGCAGACTATTTATTTAATTTATTTATTTTATTGCATTTGTATCCCACATTTTCCCACCTATTTGCGGGCTCAGTGTGCCTTACAATACATTATGAATAATGGAAATACAATTTGTTACAAATCAGTTATGGATTACATTGTGAGAGTTAAGCGAAGACAAAGTCAAAGTATCGTTGGGGAATAGGACAAGGAAAAGAAATATGGAACAGTGGAAAGAGACAACGGGAAATTGATAGGGTAATAGAACATTAGCAAAAGAACATTCCGTATAACATTTTCTGTGAGTAAAGGTATAAATGTGATAAAATTACGGGGGATGGGTGTTCAGAAGAGAATGTATTGGTGTATTTCTGAAACAGTGAGTGTGGGTTTCATGTGTATTGATCCTTAATAAATTTTATCAAAGAGATGAGTCTTCAGTAGTTTGCGGAAGTTGGTTAGTTCGTGGATCGTTTTCAAGTTGCGTGGTAGTATATTCCAGAATTGCGTGCTTATGTAAGAAAAGGTTGATGCGTGCAGTGCTTTGTATTTTATGCCTTTGCAATTAGGGAAGTGGAGGTTAAGGAAAGTTCAAGATGATCTTTTAGCGTTTCTGGGTGGTAGGTCTATTAAGTCAAACATGTAGGCTGGAGCTTCACCGTGGATAATTTTGTGGACTAATGTGCATACTTTAAAAGTAATGCGTTCCTTAAGTGGAAGCCAGTGTAGCTTCTCTCGTAAGGGTTTTGCACGTTCGTATTTTGGTTTTCCGAAGATGAGTCTGGCTGCTGTGTTCTGGGCTGTTTGAAGTTTCCTCAGTATTTGCTCTTTACAACCTGCGTATAGTGAATTGCAGTAATCCAGATGGCTAAGTACGAGGGATTGCACTAGGTTGCGGAAGACGGATCTTGGGAAGAATGGTCTTATTCTTTTCAGTTTCCACATGCAGTAGAACATCTTCTTGGTTGTGTTGTTTGCATGGGTTTCGAGTGTTAGATGGTG
Organism: Microcaecilia unicolor; assembly: GCF_901765095.1. Taxonomy (NCBI): domain Eukaryota; kingdom Metazoa; phylum Chordata; class Amphibia; order Gymnophiona; family Siphonopidae; genus Microcaecilia; species Microcaecilia unicolor. The sequence goes on along the minus strand of NC_044032.1, from coordinate 652,882,480 downwards.
ATCAATAGTGACTCCAAGGATTTTTAAACTTTCTGAGATTGGAAGGTTTTGAGATTGGAAGGTTTAGTTTCGGTGTGTTTAAGGCGGTAAATTCATTCGTGTTGTATTGGGAGGTGAGTATTAGGCATTGAGTTTTTTCCGCGTTTAGTTTCAATCGAAATGCATCTGCCCAGGTGTTCATGATGTGTAGACTTTGGTTAATTTCATTGGATATTTCTTTGATGTCTTGTTTGAAAGGGATGTATATTGTTACATCGTTGGTGTATATATATGGGTTGAGGTTATGATTTGATAGGAGTTTTGCCAATGGGATCATCATTATGTTGAAAATGGTTGGTAAGAGGGGTGACCCTTGTGGTACTCCATATTCAGGTGTCCATGAGGACTATTCAGAATACTGGATTAAGACTGATTTTTTTTCCTTGAAAGGTTCTGATCATTTATCAGCTTATTATTCTAAAGTTCATTGGTTGCCAGTGACTGAAAGGGTCTTGTTTAAACTTTCATGTTTAAGTACATACAGTAAGTATTGGCATACTGGGACAGACCAAATGTCAGTCAAGCCCAGCATCCAGTTTCAAACAGTGGCCAACACATGTTTCCAACAGTGGCCAATCCAGGTCACAAATACCTGACAAGAGCCCCAAAAAGCTTAATACATTTTATGCTGCTTATCCCAGAAATAAGCAGTGGATTTTCCCCAAATCCATTTTAATAATGATCTGTGGACTTTTCCTTTAGGAAGCCAGGCAAGCCTTTTTTAAACCCCACTAAGCTAACCGCCTTTACCACATTCTCTAGCAACGAATTCCAGAGTTTAATTTCACGCTGAGTGAAGAAAATTTTTCTCCAATTCGTATTAAATTTACTATTTTGTAGCTTCATCGCATGCCCCCTAGTCCTAGCATTTTTGGAAAGAGTAAACAGATGATTCACGTCTACCCGTTCCACTCCACTCATTATTTTATAGACCTCTATCATATCTCCCCTCAGCCGTCTTTTCTCCAAGCTGAAGAGCCCTAGCCGCTTCAGCCTTTCCTTATAGGGAAGTCCTCCCATCCCCTTTATCATTTTCGTCGCCCTTCTCTGCACCTTTTCTAATTCCATGTGTTTAATGTATAAAGTCTGCTATGGTTTAGCTCCTTTTAATTTATTAAGATGTATTTCCTTGTCCAAAACAATTCAGGTTTCTTGATTGTTTAACCCTTTTTTCCCTTTCCATCTATGAAGGGTTAAATACGAAAGAGGTGTATAGATTCTTTGCTTTCTTACCAGGCTGCTAAAATAGGCAAGGAAATTTGTTCTTTGATAGTTCAGGCATAAAGCTATGTGCATTTTAGACGTCTGCTTAAACCATACTTGTATCAAAATTATTGAAGGAAATGTATTAGTTTTAATTGTTGATAATTGTGTGCTGAAATTCCTGGTTTGTCCAGTCTCTTTGCGTGCAACCCGCATAGAACTGTGAGGTATTGCGAGCTATAAAAACAAAATATTATGTTATGTTGGGTTGGGTTGTGTTCAATGGTTTCCACTAGGGTGGTTGTAACCCGTTGAATCTTCTTTCCTTTCAGAGTCCCCCAGTTCCCCGAGACATATTTAGACATTATGATGTGTCCCAATGTCCTGGTTCGGTTGACGTTAACCCTTTGATTTGTAGGTTCTTCATGTGTTATTACTTCCCTGTATTGTGGACTGACTGAAGATAAAGGAAGATTATTTCTGTTGTTACTACTTTGCTTATTCTTAAGTTCTTACTTTCTTTTGTATTCCTAAATGCAATGCTATTTTTGCTGTGAATCAGTGATACTTCAATTTTAAAAAGACCACTGCCTATGCCAACTCTGTTAGTTGCTGAATGTGTGCAAAGCAAGCTATGACGACGGCTGAGATGATTTCAAAATCGGACCTAGTCATTTTTAGAAGAATCTGGAAAAGATTGTAGGAAGTCCAAGACAGAAAGCAGTTTTGAAAAAAAAAAATGCATATACTAATTAAAAAAAAAAAAAGAAAAGAAAACTTGGAGCACAACAAACATATTTTTCCAACATGACTTATTTCAACATGGACACCTTTCTCTCAACTTGAAACCTTCTGCTCAGTGTGCTGCTGCGGCTAAGAAAGCAAATAGAATGTTAGGTAGTATTAGGAAAGGAATGGAAAACAAAAATGAGGACGTTATAATGCCTTTGTAATCGCTCCATGGTGTGACCGCACCTCGAATATTGTGTTCAATTCTGGTCGCCGCATCTCAAAAAAGATATAGTGGAATTAGAAAAGGTGCAGAGAAGGGTGATGAAACTGATAAAGGGGATGGGAGGACTTCCCTATGAGGAAAGGCTAAGGCGGCTAGGACTCTTCAGCTTGGAGAAAAGGCGGCTGAGGGGAGATATGATAGAGGACTGTAAAATAATGAGTGGAGTTGAACGGGTAGATGTGAAGCGTCTGTTCACGCTGTCCAAAAATACTAGGACTAGGGGCCATGCGATGAAGCTACAATGTAGTAAATTTAAAACGAATCGGAGAAAGGTTTTCTTCACTCAACATGTAATTAAACTCTGGAATTTGTTGCCAGAGAATGTGGTAAAGGCAGTTAGCTTAGCGGAGTTTAAAAAAGGTTTGGGCGGCTTCTTAAAGGAAAAGTCCATAAACCGTTATTAAATGGACTTGGGGAAAATCCACTATTTCTGGGATAAGCAGTATAAAATGCTTTGTACATTTTGGGGATCTTGCCGGGTATTTGTGACCTGGATTGGCCACTGTTGGAAACAGGATGCTGGGCTCGATGAACCTTTGGTCTTTCCCAGTATGGCAATACTTATGTACATGTACTTATGTACTTCAACATATTACAGTAATCTAACAGTGGACAAACTACAGACTGGACAATTTTACGAAAGTTTTCAACAGAAACCATTGATCTAATACGCCGTACAGACTTTAATTTGTAAAAAAAAACCTTCGCTATTATATTTTGAACTTGATTTTTCATGGACAAGGTAGTGTCGAGTTTCACCCCCAAGTTTCTAATCTGTTGGACAATAGGAATGTTAACAGAGTCCATTTGAAAACCTTAGGATAATCCCTCTCCTTTTTTACCAGAGAGGAAAAGAATTTGCATTTTTGAAGTGTTCAATTTCAAATGATTACCCTCTACCCATTGCACTATTTTGGTAAGATAAAGTCTTAATTTAACAAAAGTATCGTCATCACTTTACTCAAACTGTGCATGTTTTTATTTCCCAGAAAAATCTTTCAGATCATAGTAACATAGTAGATGATGGCAGAAAAAGACCTGCACGGTCCATCTAGTCTGCCCACGATAAACTCATATGTGTATACCTTACCTTGATTTGTACCTGATCAGAACATGCTATGCGACTATTGCTAGATTCTGCAGTGAAAGTCCATTATACTGAAACCAGAGCTTCTGCCTTTTCTGTTACAGGTGTTTAACTGTTGAATGCCTCCCTGGACAAATTCGCTTATGCCAGACCATGACACACTTAAAAATTGTTGAAAACACAGCTGTTAGTTGATGCATTTAGATAGGAGCAACCTTCTACGGCTTTTTACAAGTAAAGAGCAGTATTGTTTGTTTGATGAGAATCTGAATTGATTATGTGAATTTTTGTTTTTAATTTTATGTGTTTTACTATGTTTGTTTTTTTGTGAACTGCCTATGAATTAGGCGGTGTATACATTTTTCAAATCAATAAATATATTCTAATAAAAGACTTCAGAAGCTCAGCAACCTGCCCTATAAAAAGGGTTTTCTAACTGAGAAAACGTCTTCAGCAGTCTTAAAAAACCCTCCTTCTTCATCTTTTATTATGATTATTATTATTTGAACTCATTCAAACAAGCAATTGCAACTGGTAACAACATACTCGTCCTACAATTCGACATGTCCAGTGCCTTCGACATGGTTAACCATGAAATACTATTACATATACTAGAATACTTCGGAGTAGGAGGCACAGATCTCAAATGGTTCAAGGGATTCCTAACCACAAGATCTTACCAAGTAATAACGAACGTGGACAGATCACCCCCATGGACACCCGAATGTGGAGTACCCCAAGGATCCCCCCTATCACCGACTTTATTCAACCTAATGATGATACCGTTAGCCAAACTGCTAGCCAATCAAAACCTCAATCCTTACATATATGCAGACGATGTCACAATCTACATCCCGTTCAAACATGATCTAAATGAAATCACTAACGAGATCAACCAAAGCCTCCAAATCATGCACACCTGGGCGGATGCATTCCAACTAAAACTTAACGCAGAAAAAACACAATGTCTTGTACTCACCTCCCAACATAACATAAAAAACTTCTCTACCATAATCACACCATACTGCTCTCTTCCAGTCTCACAAAACCTGAAAATTCTTGGAGTTACTATTGATCGAAATCTCACCCTCGATACCCATGTGAAGAACACGATGAAAAAGATGTTCCACACCATGTGGAAACTCAAAAGAGTAAGACCATTCTTCCCGAGATACGTATTCTGCACCCTGGTACAGTCAATGGTAATAAACCATCTGGATTACTGCAACGCACTGTATGTGGGCTGCAAAGAACAGACTATCAAAAAACTCCAAACAGCCCAGAACACTGCCACCAGACTCATATTTGGAAAAACTAAATATGAAAGTGTAAAACCACTAAGAGAGAAACTTCACTGGCTCCCACTTAAAGAACGCATTGCGTTCAAGATATGTACGATTGTACACAAAATTATCCACGCAAACGCCCCGATCTACATGCTGAACCTAGTGGACCTACCTCCCAGAAACGCCACAAGAACATCCCGCAAATTTCTCAATTTGAACTTCCCCAACTGTAAAGGACTGAAATACACAACACTACCTTCTCCTACACGAGCACACAAATATGGAATGCTCTACCCACAGACCCGAAATCAATTGTCGATACAAATAACTTTCGCAAATCTCTGAAGACACACTTCTTCAACAAGGCCTACAACGAGAACCAACAGCCTCACTAATTCACTTTCCCAACCTAACCAGTTATGAAAATATACATCTACTATCACCCACCTAATCACTTCCTCTTTCTTCCCTACTTAATCCCTACACACTACTAACTGTATTTGATATTCTGGAATGACAATGTCATAACAAAACTATGTAAGCCACATTGAGCCTGCAAATAGGTGGGATAATGTGGGATACAAATGCAATAAAATTATTATTATTATTAATTACATTTGTACCCTTGAAAGTTTGAAAGATAGGACACTTACCTCACAAAATTGAAGCTACTGTTTCACTACTACTACTACTACTATTTAGCATTTCTATAGCGCTACAAGGCGTACGCAGCACTGCACAAACACAGAAGAAAGACAGTCCCTGCTCAAAGAGCTTACAATCTAATAGACAAAAATAAATAAATAAATAAAGTAAGCAAATCAAATCAATTAATGTGAACAGGAAGGAAGAGAGGAGGGTAGGTGGAGGCGAGTGGTTACAAGTGGTTACGAGTCAAAAGCAATGTTAAAGAGGTGGGCTTTCAGTCTAGATTTAAAGGTGGCCAAGGATGGGGCAAGACGTAGGGGCTCAGGAAGTTTATTCCAGGCGTAGGGTGCAGCGAGACAGAAGGCGCAAAGTCTGGAGTTGGCAGTAGTGGAGAAGGGAACAGATAAGAAGGATTTATCCATGGAGCGGAGTGCACAGGAAGGGGTGTAGGGAAGGACGAGTGTGGAGAGATACTGGGGAGCAGCAGAGTGAGTACATTTATAGGTTAGTAGAAGAAGTTTGAACAGGATGCGAAAATGGATAGGGAGCCAGTGAAGGGTCTTGAGGAGAGGGGTAGTATGAGTAAAGCGACCCTGGCGGAAGACGAGACGGGCAGCAGAGTTTTGAACCGACTGGAGAGGGGAGAGGTGACTAAGTGGGAGGCCAGCAAGAAGCAGATTGCAGTAGTCTAAACGAGAGGTGACAAGGGTGTGGATGAGGGTTTTGGTAGAGTGCTCGGAAAGAAAGGGTCGGATTTTACGGATGTTGTAAAGAAAGAAACGACAGGTCTTGGCAATCTGCTGGATATGAGCAGAGAAGGAGAGAGAAGAGTCAAAGATGACCCCAAGGTTTCGAGCTGAGGAGACAGGGAGAATGAGAGAGCCATCAACAGAAATAGAAAACAGGTTCTTCAGGAGCGTCGCTGGGACTAATATAAGTCTTTTATGAATGCGTCCTATAAACAAAAGGCTTAGTATTAGCATTTCCTAGAACATATTTACGATATTTACTAGCCTATAAAAAAAGATATTAAAGCACAAAACGTTTTGATATAACTCACAGAGCTACATTGTGAATGCGGCTTGTTCGACTTCCTTCTTTCTTGGGATCCAAGATGGCGCTTGGATTTTAAAGAAACGCTAACAGAACCAGCCTATAATAAATTTCATTACAAAAATACTTCCATTCAATTCTGTTCTTTAAACCATTCTTCAGTTTGTAAATTCAGTCTGAAGAATGGACGTGGCCTTTGACTGGCTAACAGAAAACAGGCTACAGCTTAGTTCAAACAAAACAGTTGTAATGATTTTCAACTTTAGGCATGGCTTATAGAATAGCACTTAAGCAGTTCTCTATGTGCCGACTTTTTTTAGGTGCGATTTATAGAATTCACACACCCTTTAAGTGCTAGCCAGGGCTGCTGAGAGACTGGGGCAGGGCCACCGCTGCTGGGGCAAGGACACTGCCGCTGCACCCCCAGGATCGCCACCACTGCCGCCACCCCACCTGCCAGAACTGTAAATACCTTGGATCCCAAGGCCGTTCCTCCAGCGCTGCTCTTTCCTCAGCCGCATTGCCCGCCCTTGCAGCTGCTTTTCTCTCACGTCGCACATGCTCAGTTTCAAAACTGAGCATGTGTAGCCTGAGGTCCCAGCAGCCACTTGGCAGGCAATGCAAGGGGGGCCCGGCGCTGGAGTTTTTTCTCTCCTGCTCCTGTTGGGATGCGATCACCCGGGTCCCTTCAGGAGCAGGACAGAGAGAGAGAGAGATCCCAGCACCGGAGCCCCCCTTGGAGGCCGCAGCAATTTTGACACCCCCCACCATCACCCCTCTCGGCAGCCCCTCTCGCCACACCCCTGATTTGCCTATGCCCCTCCCAAATACATGCTTCTCTTGCAATTGCCTGCTATGGTGCGTATATTTCTGTCTTCTATTGACATGGCAGAAATGGACACATCTACATGTCTTACATTAGTATTCTATAATAGAATCTTGCCACCCAGATGTCATTATTTTATTAGCAATGAACACTCTGTATCTGTGTCACAGATATCAGGCATTAGTAAGTGAGCCCTTGTGCAAATCCGGAGACCAGCAGTCAGAAACTGCAGTGACCACTGTTCCCTAGCGGTTGAGCCCTTGGGTTTGGGTGGCCAACAGGACTTAAGGAGTCAGGCGAGCAAGAAGGACTCAGGCTCAGACAGGAGGAGGAGGAGGAGGCAAGGTCAGAGCTAAGCAGAAGTCAGGTCCAGGCAGTGGTCAGGGCAGGCGGTGGGTGATCCAGCGGACGTCAGGTCCAGGCAGAAGTCAGCAAAGATGAAGAGCAACAGGAAAAAAACGCACCAGATGCCAAGAAGGTAGTAGCTGAGGCAAAGATGTGGTGAGAAGTTCCTGGTTATAAAGTGAGGGCACCTGACATCAGAGTAGGCGGGCCTAGAGTGTAGGTGTGCCCAAACTGTAGACGCATCAAAGTGTGGATGTACTCAAAGTACAGATGAACCCGAACTGTAGGTGCTCTGGATTAAGCACGTTGCAGGCGCATGTGTCTGGCTCCACGCTTGATGTTCCAGGTTCGTGGCAATCTAGACCCTAACTTGTGATGCCCCATCACAGAATTGTTCCCAAATGGATGAAAACCTTTGGTTGTTACCATAGTAACATCGTAGATGATGGCAGAAAAAGACCTGTACGGTTCATCCAGTCTGCCCAACAAGATAAACTCATAGTATAAGGTAGGATTTCCACCGCTTTCCATGAAGGTGGTGCTAATGAAAATGGTAACGGAGTTCAAAAATGCATTCGGTAAACACAAAGGAATCCTGTATAGACCAAACAAGCTTAGCAATGATTAGTTGGCAACACCAGTAATTAGGAAGGAAAGCCAGTGCTGGGTGGACTACGGTCTGTGTCCTGAAAATGGCAAAGACAAATCAGATCACGTATATGTATATAGAATCACATAAATACGTAAGTATTGCCATACTGGGACAGACCGAAAGTCCATCAAGCCCAGCATCCTGTTTCCAACAGTGGCCAATCCAGGTCACAAATACCTGGCAGAAACCCCTATAGTAGCAACATTCCATGTAGAACCTCAAAGAGTAGCAAGATTCTAGAATTCTAAAGAATAACAAGATTCCATGCAGAATTTCAAAGTGTACCAATGTTCCATATAGAACCCCAAAGAATAGCAAGATTCCAGTCAGAATCCTAAGTACATAAGTATTGCCACACTGGGACAGACCAAAGGTCCATCAAGCCCAGCATCCTGTTTCCAACAGTGGCCAATCCAGGTCACACCTACCTGGCAGAAACTCAGAGAGTAGCAACATTCCATGTAGAACCCCAAAGAGTAACAAGATTCTAGAATTCTAAAGAATAACAAGATTCCATGCAGAATTTCAAAGTGTACCAATGTTCCATATAGAACCCCAAAGAATAGCAAGATTCCAGTCAGAATCCTAAGTACATAAGTATTGCCACACTGGGACAGACCAAAGGTCCATCAAGCCCAGCATCCTGTTTCCAACAGTGGCCAATCCAGGTCACACCTACCTGGCAGAAACCCAGAGAGTAGCAACATTCCAGGTAGAACCCCAAAAAGTAGCAAGATTCTAGAATTCTAAAGAATAACAAGATTCCATGCAGAATTTCAAAGTGTACCAACGTTCCATATAGAACCCCAAAGAATAGCAAGATTCCAGTCAGAATCCTAAGTACATAAGTATTGCCACACTGGGACAGACCGAAGGTCCATCGAGCCCAGCATCCTGTTTCCAGCAGTGGCCAATCCAGGTCACAAGTACCTGGCAAGATCCCAAAAAAGTTCAATATTTTTTATGCTGCTTATCCCAGAAATAAGCAGTCCAATTTAATAATGGTCTATGGACTTTTCCTTTAGGAAGCCATCCAGACCCTTTTTAAACCCCACTAAGCTAACCGCCTTTACCATATTCTCCGGCAATGAATTCCATAGTTTAATTACATGTTGAGTGAAGAAACCTTTTCTCCAATTCGTAATAAATGTACTACTTTGTAGCTTCATTGCAAGCCCCCTTATACCTTATACTATGAGTTTATGTTGTTGGGCAGACTGGATGGACCATACAGGTCTTTATCTGCTGTCATCTACTATGTTACTGTGTTAGTTAATCCAGTGGCGTAGCCAAGGGTGGGCCTAGGCCCACCCACTTTGGGCTTAGGCCCGCCCAGTAGTAGCACACCTATGAGGTGGCTGGCAGGTATCCCCAAGCCCCACCAGCTGAAAACTCCCAACAACTGTCTCTCAGAGGCTGATACATACTGCTCGCACTGGCCCCACAGCCTTCCCTCAGACATATTCCCACCTATAAGGAAACAGGAAGTTGCATCAGTGGGAAGGCTGTGGGGCCAACACGATCAGTGTGTATTAGTTGCTGCTTGCTGCCGGTGAAAATCTGCTATTTAAAAGGAATGCGGGAGAGGGGGGGATGTTTGAGAGACCATATGGCATGCTGGTGAGAGAGGGAGAGACCAACTCACCTGTGGGACAGGGTGAGGTTCTTTTGCCCACCCATCTTGGGCCCAAGTAGGGTTACCATATGTCCGGATTTACCCGGACATGTCCTCTTTTGAGGACATGTCTGGGCAACCGGGCGGGTTTTGCCAATCTGCCCATTTGTCCAGATTTCTGGACAAACGGGCAGGCTGTCCTATAGGACGGCCCGCCCACCAGCCTGCCCGTTTGTCCAGAAATCCGGACAAACAGGCAGATTGCTAGCCTCCCCTCCCCTTACTTACTACTGCCCTGGTGGTCTAGTGACCTCTTCCGCCTTCGTGGCCCTGCATGCATCCTTCCTGTTCCTGATCTCGGCGCCGATTCAAAATGGCCACCGAGAGTTGAAGTGACCTCGCGAGACTTCAACTCTCGGCGGCCATTTTGAATCGGCACCGAGATCAGCAACAGGAAGGATGCATGCAGGGCAGCGCTCCGGGCAGGAAAGAGGGGGCTCTTTCCTGCCCCGAAGAGGTCACTAGACCACCAGGGCAGTAGTAAGGTAAGGGGAGGGGGGAGGGGAAAATATGACAGGGCAGAGCGACGGCGGGAAAGGGGGCGGGTCATGGAAGGTGTGTGGTGGGGGCAGGGCATGTGTCCTCCTTTTTGGGGGACAAAATATGGTAACCCTAGGCCCAGGCCCACCCAAAATTGGGTGTCTGGCTATGTTCCTGAGTTAATCAGCTCCACTCCTGGTGCCTTAGGCCTTCTCCCATTGGAGCTTCTACAGAATATCCTATAGAGTTCTGGCTTTCTCTCTCTACCTTGTCCCTCCTGTTTTAATCAGTTTGAAAACTTTCACTTTTCCAAATGCTGGTGGAGGGAGGGAGGAGATGGTTAGTTACACCAACCTAGAATAACACAATGTCACACAAAAGACCCTGACATCACCTAGCAAGGAGACCCTAAAGCTTTGAAAGCCAAACAGGGTTTTACTTTTCACTTTTATAAAAGGGACACGATAAGTAAAGGGAAACCAGGCCACAAGCCCCCCCTTTAACATAACATTCGTACACTACAAACCAAGCAAGACAATGCAAGGGCTGAATGGAAAAAAATCCAGCCCTGGCAGTGCCTGACTGACAAGGTGTGTATTGCTTGTCCTTTAGATTAGAAAAAGAAGAAAAAAAAAAGCATTTTGTGCCCGGGAGCTATTTTTAGACTTAATAAAGCCAAGAATAATAATACGGTATTACTCCTTTGTCAGTCAAGCTTTCTCCTTTGAAAGCCGCAATAATTCCCTCCCAGTTGCCTCTGGGAATGGCAGTACAGATGTTCTCATGGAGTAGGGGTTACAGTGTATCAGATGAGTCTCTTCTGTCCCTTAGAGCTGAAAAGACACATTGTTTCTAGTGTTTACAAAAAGAGTGAGGGAGAAAAAAACGAAACTTACAATCCAAGTTAGAGAAACCCTCTTTTTTTTTTTCACCTTTTAATATCTGCTTCACTACATGTTCCTACATTTACTACTCTTTCAAAGCCCATATCATATGTAGGAGATTCTCCATATCCTCATCGGAGCACTAGGATATCCAGAAGGGATCCAGTTAGGAACGAAATGTATTAACGATTTCATGGGATAACAGGGGATACTTAGTAGGCAATCAGGCTCATTTTCGAAAGAGAAGGACGCCCATCTTTCGACACAAATCGGAAGATGGGCGTCCTTCTCACAGGGTCGCCCAAATCGGTATAATCGAAAGCTGATTTTGGGCATCCCCAACTGCTTTCTGTCGCGGGGATGACCAGAGTTCATGGGGGGGGTGTCGAGGCATAGCAAAGGCGGGACTTGGGCATGCCTAACACATGGGCGTCCTTGACCCATAATGGAAAAAAAAGGGCATCCCTGATGAGCACTTGGACGACTTTACCTGGTCCTGTTTTTCTTACGACCAAAGCACAAAAAGGTGCCCGAAATGACCAGATGACCACCGGAGAGAATCGGGGATGATCTCCCCTTACTCCCCCAGTGGTCACTAACCCTCTCCCCCAGTGGTCACTAACTCCCTCCCACCCTCAAAAAACATCTTTAAAAATATTTTGTGCCAGCCTCAAATGTCATATTCAGGTCCATCACAGCAGTATGCACGCTCCTGGAGCAGGTATAGTGGGTGCAGTGCACTTCAGGTAGGCGGACCCAAGCCCAACCCCCCCTACCTGTTACACTTGTGGTCTAAATGTGAGCCCTCCAAAACCCACCCACTGTACCCACATCTAGATGCCCCCCTTCACCCATAAGGGCTATGGTAGTGGCGTACAGTTGTGGGTAGTGGGTTTTGGGGGGCTCAGCACACAAGTTAAGGGAGCTATGTACCTAGGAGCAATTTATGAAGCCCACTGCAGTACCCTCTAGGGTGCCTGGTTGGTGTCCTGGCATGTGAGGGGGACCAGTGCACTACGAATGCTGGCTTCTCCCAGGAAGTATTTCTTCATTGAGAGGGTAGTAGGTACCTGGAATGCCCTCCCACAGGAAGTGGTGCAGATTAAAGTGATAACGGAATACGCACAAAGGAACCTTGTTTAGAAGGAATGGATCGAAAGAAGCATAGTGGAGATTAGGTTGCAACACCGCTAATTGGGAAGCAAAGAAAATGCTGGGCAAGACTTCTAAGGTCTGTGCCCTGAAAATGGCAAGGTCAAATCAAGATAAAGATCATATATATATATGAAGAATCACATCATAAACTCATTACATATGGTATCTTGTTGTGCAGACTGGATGGACCATACAGGTCTTTATCTGCCATCATCTACTATGTTACCACGGGGCTCGTTTTCAAAGCTCTTACACTTACAAAGTTCCATAGACTATCGGGCTCATTTTCGAAAGAGAAGGACGTCTATCTTTCGACATAAAACGGAAGATGAACACCCTTCTCATAGAGACGTCCAAATTGGTATAATCGAAACCCAATTTTGGACGTCTGCAACTGCAGTCTGACGCAAGGACATCCCAATTTCAAGGGGGCGTGTCAGAGACGTAATGAAGGCGGGGCTTGGGCGTGCCTAACACTTGGACGTCTTTGATCCATAATCGAAAAAAGCAAGGACGTCCCTGACAAACACTTAGACGTTTTCACCCGGATGTGGTTTTTTTACAAATAAGGCACAAAAATGTGCCCGAAATGACCAGATGACCACTGGAAGGAATCGGGGATGACCTCCCCTTACTCCCCCAGTGGTCACTAATCTCCTCCCACAGTCAAAAACATCTTTTAAAAAATTTTGTGCCAACCTCAGATGCCATACTCAGGTCTATGACAGCGCATGAAGGTCCCAGGAGCAGTTTTAGTGGGTACTGCAGTGCACTTCATAGGCGGACCCAGGCCCATACCTCTCCACCTGTTACATTTGTGAAGGAAACAGCGAGCTCTCCAAAACCCACCACAAACCCTCTGTACCCATATATGGGTGCCCCCCTTCACCTGTAAGGGTTATGGTTGTGGTGTACAGTTGTGGGTAGTGGGTTTTGGGGGGGCTCGGCACTCAAGGTAAGGGAGCTATGTTCCTGGGAGCAATTTATGAAGTCCACTGCAGTGTCCCCAGGGTGCCCGGTTGGTGTCCCTGGCATGTCAGGGGGACCAGTGCACTACGAATGCTAGCTCCTCCCACGTCCAAATGGCTTGCATTTGGACATTTTTGACATGGATATCTTTGGTTTTGAAAATCGCCGAAAGTCAGAAACATCCACATCCAAGGACGTCCAAATTTAAGGATTTGGACGTTTCTGACTGTATTTTTGAAACAAAAGATGGACGTCCATCTTGTTTCAAAATACGGGTTCTCCGCCCCTGGATTTGGACGTTTTGCAAAGACATCCAAATTGCAACTTGGACGTTTCTTTCAAAAATGCCCCTCCACTTACCCTTGTAACTCTATGTATGTTACTGTGTATCATCCTGGTACCTAACCGTAGGCGATCTATTGAGAATTACTTCCTGGAGGCTCATCTAGTCTGGTCATTCACAGTGCTTTTTTTGTGCTTGTAAGCACCGGTACAGCGTACTGGCATCTTTTTTACCTAGGCTTACCTGCTCGCCCTTAGCTCCCCAGCCCTGCTTTCCGTTCCTGACACCTGCGACACGTTTAAATCTTTTATTTATTTTTTTTTACTTGAAGTCGCAGCGCCGGCATTAGTGAGAGGACCAGGCTCGCCTCCTCCTGCCTTCCCTTCTTTTCCTCTCAGTGTTCTGCCCTCGCGGAAACAGGAAACTACGAGCCTGGTCCTCTCACTAACGCCGGTGCTGTGACTTCACGTAAAAAAAAAAAATAAAAGATTTAAATACGTTGCGGGGGGTGGTGGATCAGAAAGCAGGGTTGTCGGGAAGCTAAGGGCGGGCAGGTAGGGCTGGGGTGCTGTAACTCAACGGGGGCTTAAAAGGGGGGCAGGTGGAGGCCTGGGGCGCATTACTGGACATGGAGGGGAGGATAGGGGGCAAAGGAGAATCGCTGGACATGGAGGGGAGTGCAGGGGAGAGAGGAGAAATCGCTGGACATAGATGGGAGGGGAGGGCAGAGGAGAATCGCTGGAAAGGGAGGGGAGGGCAGTGGAGAATCGCTGGACATGGAGGGCAGGGGAGAGAGGAGAATCGCTGGGCACAGATGGGAGGGCAGAGGAGAATCTGGACATGGATGGGAAGAGAGGGCAGGGGAAAGAGCAGAGTTTCTGGACATGGATGGATGGAGGGAAGGGCATGAGAAATGCTGGACATGGATGGAATGGAGGGCAGGGAAGAGAGGATAAATGTTGGAGGGAAGGAAAGAGATGCACACGGTTGGAGGGGAAGGGAGAGAGGAGAAATACTGGACATGGATGGAGGGGAGGGAAGAGAGAGGATGTAGATGCACATGGATGGAGTGGAGGGGGAGAGGAGAAATGCTGGACATGGATGGAGGGAAGGAGAGAGAGTTGAAATGCTGGACATGGATGGAGGGGAAGGAAGAGAGAAGAAGTGAGATGAACATGGATGGAGTGGAGGGGGAGAGGAGAAATGCTGGACATGGATGGAGGGGAGGGTAGACAGAGGAGGAGATGCATGTGGATTTAGGGGAGAGAGGAGACATTTTGGACATGGATGGAGGGGAAGAGAGAGAGTTGAAATGCTGGACATGGATGGAGGGGAGGGAAGAGAGAAGAAGTGAGATGAACATGGATGGAGGGGAGGAGAGAGGAGAAATGCTGGACGTAATGGAGAGAGGAAGGAGATGCATACTGACAAGGTGAGGGAAAGGAAAAAGAGGAGAAAATCTGTACATGGATGATAGGCAAAAGCTGGATCCACTCTATACCTCCAGTCAAGTCTGCAGAGGACCCAGCTTTTACCTATGGCTGTAGGGCAAGAAATGAAGGAGGAAAGTAAAGAAATAAATAGAAAGGAAGCCCTGGAAATGGAGTTAAGGGATCAGATAAACAGCCTCAGAATCAGAGACTGGGACCAACATGTTCATAAAAACAGTCACCAGACAACAAAGGTAGAAAAAAAATCATTTTATTTTCATTTTAGTGTTTGGAATATGTCCCATTTGAGAATTTACATCTGCTGTCTTATTTTGCACTGGGTATACTAGAGCTGTAACAGCTTATAGAACTTATTTATAATGAAAAAAATCACGTTATGTTTTTCTCCTATACTGGTATAGTATTTTTAATGATACTGCTTATATGCGCCACGGCTGAAATAAGGGGTATGGCTACCATAGGGGGCAGAGCCATAGATGGTGACCCCACCCATAGTGAGTACCGGTACCTTTTTCCCTACAAAGAAAGCACTGGTCATTCATGATGCAATACCACAGAGCCTACCTAAACTCACACTGTCATGCCTGTGCCTGTCCCAGGCTTTGTTATTTCTGTTACTAATTTAGCCTCTGTCACCTTCATGGGGAGGTGGTTCCCTGTATCCATCACCCTTTCCATGAAGAAATATATCTGTATGTAAGGGCTTTCAGAACTCATTGACCCGTCTCCCCCATGTAGAAGTTTCACTTGCGTGGCTCACCTCTTTCCTTCCTGTGATTAGAGTGACTTCTGATGATCTGCCTCCAGTGTCTTCCCATTGGCTAAATCCTATCCACGGTAGAGAGTTGCACAGGGACATAAATTTCACCCATCCCTGCCCATCCCCACTGGAATCTAACCCATCCCCACCCATACCCGTTAAGATCCATTCCATCCCCACCCAACCCAATTAATTTCCATCATCCTTACCCATACCCAAAGGAGTCTACTATTAGTTACTTGCTCACAGCCCTGCATTTCCTCCCGACCCCAGCTGCCTCTCTGAGCATTTAAAGATTCATCCTGGTGCTCCAATTGCCTCACTCAATGCATTCCAAGCCTTATTCTGGCATCACCAGAGATTTTTAATACACTCCTGTGGAAATCCCATGACACCTTCTTCTATCCCCGTGGGAATCCCAAGACAACTTCTTCCATCCCTGCAAAAGTCTCGTAGTTTCCAGGGCATTCCCACAATCCCCATTCCAATGCAGCTCTCTAAGCCATAGTCTCTATGACCAGAGATGCCTTCCAGTGCTTCCACCCCTAGTGTCTTGCCTATGGCTGGATCATACCAAGAGTCTCTCTTGCTCGTTACACTGGAGACAGGCAAGATAGGTTCACTCAAACAGAAGGGAGAATCAAAGATTTGCTGACAGAGGTTTTAAAACTAACCAATGTCAAGACACTTCAACCATCCTTCTAGTTTCCAGACATAAATCCAGAAATGTATGGAATATTGAAAAAAATCCAGTTGGCAACTCTTGCCTCCTGAGTCCTGAGCATATATGACAGGGTTTTCCTAAGCATTCAGGTTCTAGGCTTGTGCCTAATGCCTATGCCTTCATCTAGCCCTGTCCATGGCAACAATACACATAGCAGCTAGTAAGAAAGCTGTATGGTTCAGTCAGTAGGTTTCACAGTAGAAATAAGTACATAAGTATTGCCATACTGGGAAAGACCAAAGGTCCATCGAGCCCAGTATCCTGTTTCCAACAGTGGCTAATCCAGGTCACAAATACCCGGCAAGATCCGAAAAATGTACAAAACATTTTATACTGCTTATCCCAGAAATAGTGGATTTTTCCCCAAGTCCATTTAATAACGGTCTATGGACTTTTCCTTTAGGAAGCTGTCCAAACCTTTTTTTAAACTCCGCTAAGCTAACCGCCTTTACCACATTCTCTGGTAACGAATTCCAGAGTTTAATTACACGTTGAGTGAAGAAAACCTTTCTCCGATTCATTTTAAATTTACTACATTGTAGCTTCATTGCATGCCCCCTAGTCCTAGTATTTTTGGAAAGCGTGAACAGATGCTTCACATCTACCTGTTCAACTCCTCTCACTAATTTTGGATGCATATCTGGCCCAATCCTGCAGTGCTGGGGCAACCAACTGCTAACCGGAGAGGCTAGAAATAGGTCTATGTTTTTGCGTAAACAAATCATACCAATTCACTGGTTGTGAGCCCAAATGTAATGCAAATCTATCACCTGGATATTTGTTGAGAAACAGACCTGTTTGGGGGCCTCAAATACACCAGAGCTGCCTGTTTCTATTTGTCGAGTAGGTTGGAAGAGTCATATTCCGGCGTTTGACAGGTTAAAATCTCGTAAAGAATCCTCTTCTCTCCTGGAAATGGCATTCTTTGCCTTGTTGATGGAGCAAAGATCCCCTTGAACCCCCTCCCCCCCATCTGCAGCAGTAGCTGCCTTGGCCTGTGGCAATTGTATGAAACTGTTAGGAGCGTATTATCACATGCCTGACACGCCGAGCATCCGTGACAGAGCTGAATGAAAACTTTTTTGGCAAGAGTAGTAAAAACACATAAACCTGCCCAGCTGTCAGGAATGTATGGTAAAGGCCAATTCTGTTTCTCTTTTTTCCCCTCCCCCAAATGAATGAAGACAGAATTGAAGCACATCCAAAAACAGCATGTTTGGCCTTGTGAGCGTGAAATGTTATTTTTTTTTTCCCCTACGCTTATGACGATGTGGAGTGGGGATAGACCAGGCAATGAAGATTAATCTGCCTGTAAGACTTCTTGTTGTGTCCGCATCAGAAACTTTACATCATGGACATGTGAGTTGACGATCATGCTTGGTTGCGCTCTGCGGTTCACAAGGAGGTTTTATGATGGTAGATGGCATGACGTCAAAAAGTTGAAGCCATCTTCCCCAGGCAGCTGCCTTATTGTGTGACCCCAAACATTAACAGACGCTATTGAAAACAATAGCAAACTTTTGAGGTTTATGCATGTTTTTTTCTTAATTGACAGCTTTTTATTTATTTTAAAACTTCCCATATGTAACTGAAGTTTGTTTTTTTACATGGGGGGGGGGGGGGGGGGGTTCCTGGGGGAGCCGTGGTTCCGCCGCAGGTAGGGGCAGTCCAGAGGAGCAGACTTGTTTTGGGAGCCGCGGGATGCTCAGTTTTTGTAGGGGGCAGCTTTAAGAAAGGCCCGTCTCAGCCTGAGCCTTGGGGCTGAATTGTGAGGACTCCCGTAGCTCTAAAAACAAGTCTGCTGCTCTGGAGTGCCCACAACTGTTGCTCACCCCCCCAGGACCCCCCCAACCCCGAAGTTAAAAAAAAACCTCGGGTTATATATGAAAAGCTCTCAAATAAATAAAAAAGCTGTCAAATATTTTTTTTAAACACACATAGGCAGTCATAAACCTCAAAAGTTTGCTGTTGTTTACAATAGCGTCTGTGAATGTTTGGGGACACACAATATGGCGGTTGCACAGGTGAGACGGCTTCAACTTTTTGATGTCATATTATCTCCTGTCATAAAACCTCCTTTGATGTTACTCCTTGTGTGTGTGTGACTAGCAAGTTAGTTACTTCTTCCACTAAAGGCCTGGTTGAAGAGCCAAGCTTTCACCTGCTTTCTGGAGTAGAGATAGTCTTGTGTTAAGCGGAGCCTTTCAAGGACAAAGATGCCAAGGGACCGGGTGGCCCATCCCAGTTCTGGAGATTGAATACCAATGAAGGAGGTTTTTCTCGCAGGCTCCAGCCATGTCTTAATACTAGTTCTGGTAGATGCTCATTTCAAAAACTGACATATTCCAATCAATAAATAGAAAATAAAATTCTTTTTTCAACCTTTGTTATCTGATCCTAGTCTCTGGTTTCTGCTTTATTTATTTGTAGCATTTGTATCCCACATTTTCCCACCAATTTGCAGGCTCAATGTGTCTTGCATTTGCCGTAATGGTGGTTGCCATTACCGGGTAACAGAATTACAAATGGTATTGCATTAAGGTGCATACATGCATGGTAACATACATGGAACATGGCATATATGGAACAGATCATGGTATATATACATACCATGTGCATACATACATGGTAAAGAAAAACAAATGATGATATTGCATGAAAGTTTCTGAGAATAAATTGGATTGTAACATACATTAGGTCATCGATTATAGAGAGTCCCTATTCAGCATAAGGTTGAAGTGGTAATACTTGATCATGAGTATCAAAGAGGTTACTCAGTCATGAGGTAAAAGATCGGTTATGTATAAATCATGTATAATGTTATTATTTAGTATTTAAGATGGATGTTTGTGATAAGCCTTCTTGAAAAGATCTGTTTTCAGTAGCCTTCGGAAGATGGTTAGGTCCTGCCTCTTTCTTCTCTAAACTTTCATGTATTACCATAATTTATTCTTCCTTAACATATATATGCACATGATATATATCTATACCATGATCTGTTCCATATATGTTATGTTCCATGTATGTTACCATGTATGTCTGCACCTTAATGCAATACCATTTGTAATTCTGTTACCCAGAAATGGCAACCGCCATTACGGCAAATGTAAGCCACATTGAGCCTGCAAATCGGTGGGAAAATGTGGGATACAAATGCTACAAATAAATAAATAAACTGCCTTGCTAGAGTCTCCTTGTCCATATAACACTTCTTTTCTCGCCATGTCCATCATCCATCGTCTCTCTGTATCCCTATCTATCTGACCCAGCATCACCCCTATCTTCCCGCCATGTTGAGCATCTCTCTCTCTCCCCCTTCTCTACTTCTAGTCATTCCTCCCCCCAAACATGCACATACAAGCCCAGCACCTCTTTCCCTCTCTGTGCCCCCTCTCCTCCTCATCCCACTCATTGGAACTCTCTCTTTCCTATTTAACCTCCCTGTCCAGCACCTCTCTTTTTCCTTATTTAGCACTAGCACCTCTCTCCCTCCTTGCCTCCCCCCCTGATGCAGCACCTGTCACCCTCCTTGCCCCCCCCCCCACAATGCATCACCTATGTCCCTCCTTGTCCCCCATGATGCCGCACCTCTCTCCTTTCTTGCCCCCTCCACAATGCAGCACCTGTCTCACTCCTTGCTCCCCCCCCCCCCCAATGCAGCACCTCTCTCCCTCTTTGTCCTCCCCCCATCCAGTACATCTCCTCTTCTCTTCCCTTAAATTCTTCTTGCTGTGATTAATCTGTGCAGTGCCCTCAGCAATAACAGGCTGTTTCAGCCAATCCCGGGGCCTTCCTTCAGCCATGGTAGGAGTGGGACGCAGCTTCTCCCAGGATTGGCTGAAGCGGGCTGCTATTGTTGAGGGTGCCGGCACTGCACAGATCGTGGCAAGAAGAATTTCAGAGGAGAGGTACCGAATTGCGGGTGGCGGGAGGAGGACATCAATGTGTGAGATCTGGCCCCTTAAGCATGTGAGCTGGCGAAGGGGCCCGATTGCGTGTGATGGCATGTCTGCAGGGAGTGCATTCCAAAGTATGGGGGCTACTCCGGGGAAGGCCTGCTGTGATGTCCTTTGGAGAGGGTGTGGTTAGGGATACTCCTTGGGAGGACCTTAGTGATCTTGGACTATTGTTCCCTCTAAGCTGAGCAGAAGTCCGCCACCTGCAGTCCTGCCAGCAGGGGGTGCTGTTTCACTAGCACATTTTCAATAGTGCAGGGCAAGAAAACTCTGCAGGACTCCAGGGAACCTGCTTTTCCCTAACAAT
The DNA here is from genome assembly GCF_901765095.1 of Microcaecilia unicolor. Taxonomy (NCBI): domain Eukaryota; kingdom Metazoa; phylum Chordata; class Amphibia; order Gymnophiona; family Siphonopidae; genus Microcaecilia; species Microcaecilia unicolor. Next base: position 652,861,682 of record NC_044032.1, on the reverse strand, counting down.
TGACAGCACAATATTTAAGCATCGCCCCCCACTGGCAGCAATGCAATTGGAGGACTCCCACTCAGCTTAGAGGCTAACAGTGCTTGGAGGTGTCTGTAGAGGGAGATCCTGCCATTTCCTGTAAGAGCCTTGATGATCAAAAGATCTACCAAATGTAAATGGCAGGAGATGCTTCTGGCTGTTTAAGTAGCCTGTCCGGAGACAACCGGGCATTATCAGTGGTAGTTAACTGAATGGTGCCACTGAAAATACCCGGTGAACACACAAGTCGAAGTTGACTATTTTGGGGGTGTTCCAGAGGCAGAGTCAGCACCAGGGCCGCCGAGAGACTAGGCCGGTCCCGGGGCAAGGCCTCCACCCTCCCCCCCCCCCCCCCCCCCCGCCGCTGCCGCCCCGTCGCTCCCCCTGACGCCCCCATCGCTCCCCCTGCCACTGCCACACCCCTGTCACTCCCCCCACTGCTGCCACCCCCCGCTGCTGCAGTCTGCAGTCTCACCTGCCTGCCTCCACGGCTCCGGGCCCCCTGCATTCATGGCGGCAGTCACAGATCGTCTCTCTTCTGGCCTTCCCTCCCTGTATCCCGCCCTCGTCTGATGTAACTTCCGGTTTCCGCGAAGGCGGGACACAGGGAGGGAAGGCCAGAAGAGAGGCGATCTGTGACTGCCGCCTTGAATGCAGGGGGCCCGGAGCCGAGGTCGGAACTTAGCCAGTTAAGTGCCGATTTTCAGCACTTAACTGGCTAAGATAATTGCATAACTAGTTAAATGCCAAACATTAACCAGGCGACCCTCAGGGGGAGGAATGCTAGCTTTGGCCTAACCCCTGGTAAGCCTTTCCTCAGCTGAGAGGTGCCCAGCTCTACCACTGGCTGCCTTTCAGGTGCTGTGGAGGACTTGCAGCTCATCTGCATATCCTTACAGCCTTCTCCGAGGTGACTCCCAGGTCCACTCCGATCCACTCAGGGCCTCTGCTCTAGGTGACCAGCGCTCCCACTAGGTGCTGTGGAGGACTTGCAACCTCCAAGTGCCCAGGGTTTCCAGGTGCTTTTTGGCTAGGATCAGGCGACCCTCAGGGGGAGGAATGCTGGCTTCGGCCTAACCCCTGGTAAGCCTTTCCTCAGCTGAGAGGTGCCCAGCTCTACCACCGGCTGCCTTTCAGGTGCTGTGGAGGACTTGCAGCTCATCTGCATATCCTTACAGCCTTCTCCGAGGTGACTCCTAGGTCCACTCCGATCCACTCAGGGCCTCTGCTCTAGGTGACCAGCGCTCCCACTAGGTGCTGTGGAGGACTTGCAACCTCCAAGTGCCCAGGGTTTCCAGGTGCTTTTTGGCTAGGATCAGGCGACCCTCAGGGGGAGGAATGCTGGCTTCGGCCTAACCCCTGGTAAGCCTTTCCTCAGCTGAGAGGTGCCCAGCTCTACCACCGGCTGCCTTTCAGGTGCTGTGGAGGACTTGCAGCTCATCTGCATATCCTTACAGCCTTCTCCGAGGTGACTCCCAGGTCCACTCCGATCCACTCAGGGCCTCTGCTCTAGGTGACCAGCGCTCCCACTAGGTGCTGTGGAGGACTTGCAACCTCCAAGTGCCCAGGGTTTCCAGGTGCTTTTTGGCTAGGATCAGGCGACCCTCAGGGGGAGGAATGCTGGCTTCTGCCTAACCCCTGGTAAGCCTTTCCTCAGCTGAGAGGTGCCCAGCTCTACCACCGGCTGCCTTTCAGGTGCTGTGGAGGACTTGCAGCTCATCTGCATATCCTTACAGCCTTCTCCGGGGTGACACCCAGATCCACTCAGGGCCTCCGCTCTAATTTTCTGGCACGCGTCAGCTATGTGCATCAAGTAGCATTTGGAGCATGTAGGTCATTATCGCCCGGTTACCGCATGAGACTTTACTGCTAGGTCAATGGCTATCGGTAAGGTCTCAGACTCAAAATGGATGCTTGTCCATTTTTGGCAAAAATTTTTTAAGAAAGGGCTTTTTTTTACAGGCACACCAAACAATAGATTGGCGCGCCCCAAAAAACCCGTGCCTACACTACCGCAAGCCATTTTTCAGTGCACCTTAGTAAAAGGACCCCTTGGAGGGGCATAATCGAAAGGGGCGCCCAAGTTTCCCTGAGGACGTCCTCGCAGGACGTCCCGGCGAAGGGGTGGGGAAACCCATATTATCAAAACAAGATGGGCGCCCATCTTTCGTTTCGATAATACGGTTGGGGACGCCCAAATCGCTAAATTTAGGTCGACCTTAGAGATGGTCATCCTTAGAGATTTTCGGCGATAATGGAAACCGAGGACGCCCATCTCAGAAACGACCAAATCCAAGCCATTTGGTCGTGAGAAGAGCCAGCATTCGTAGTGCACTGGTCCCCCTCACATGCCAGGACACCAACCGGGCACCCTAGGGGGCACTGCAGTGGACTTCAGAAAAAGCTCCCAGGTGCATAGCTCCCTTACCGTGTGTGCTGAGCCCCGCAACCCTCCCCCACAAAACCCACTACCCACAACTGTACACCACTACCATAGTCCTTAGAGGTGAAGGGGGCACCTAGATGTGGGTACAGTGGGTTTCTGGTGGGTTTTGAAGGGCTCACATTTACCACCACAAATGTAACAGGTGGGGGGGGGGATGGGCCTGGGTCCGCCTGCCTCAAGTGCACTGCACCCACTAAAACTGCTCCAGGTACCTGCATACTGCTGCGATGGACCTGAGTAAGACATTTGAGGCTGGCAAAAAATATTTTAAAAAATTTTTTTTGAGAGTGGGACGGGGTTAGTGACCACTGGGGAGTAAGGGGAGGTCATCCCCGATTCCCTCCAGTGGTCATCTGGTCATTTAGGGCACATTTTTGGGGCCTGGTCGTAAGAAAAAAAGGACCAGGTAAAGTCATTCAAGTGTTCGTCAGGGACGCCCTTCTTTTTTCCATTATCAGTCGAGGATGCCCATGTGTTAGGCATGTGCCAGTCCCGCCTTCGCTACGCCTCCGACATGCCCCCGCGAACTTTGGTCGTCCCTGAGATGGAAAGCAGTTGAGAACGCCCAAAATTGGCTTTCGATTATGCAGATTTGGGCGACCCTTTGAGAAAGACGCCCATCTTGCGATTTGTGTCGAATGATGGGCATCCTTCTCTTTCGAAAATAAGCCTGAGTGTATTAAAAAGAAAAAGGTTTGGACAAGTTCCTGGAGGAAATGTCTGTAGTCTGTTATTGAGATGGACATGGGGGAAGCCACTGCTATCCCTGGGTTTGGTATCATGGAATGTTACTACTCTTTGGGTTTCTGCCAGGTACTTGTGATGTGGATTGGCCACTTTTGGATACAGGATACTGGGCTGGATGAACCATTGGTCTGACCCCATTATGCTTATTCTTATGTTCTTATTAACAATTACCAAAGGTTCAAAACATAACTGAAGATTATTGTAGTAAGTACTTCCAAAACAAATATGTCTTCAATTTCTTCCAAAAATCCAAACAAGAAGATAAAGCTTTCAACACACGTGGTAAATCATGTCAGATCTTAATGGCCCAATAAGAGGTTAATTTTTCTGCAATAATTTCCTATATTACACGCCTGCAAATGATAGAAAAAGATCAAATGAGATATTTGTGCATGAGAGAACTTTGGATGAAGCAGAAATAAATAAAAATAAAATTAAATCCTAATAAATAAAGGGAAATGGGACTTGACATACCACCTTTTTGAGGTTTTGTTTTTTGCAACTACGTTCAAAGCAGTTTACATATATTCAGGTACTTATTTTGTACCAGGGGCAATGGAGGGTTAAGTGACTTGCCCAGAGTCACAAGGAGCTGCAGTGGGAATCGAACCCAGTTCCCCAGGATCAAAGTCCGCTGCACTAACCACTAGGCTACTCCTCCACTCATTCCACCAATAAGAGCCAACCTCATCAGTGATGTCACAATGGCTTGATTGCCCAATACTTGGCTCACTTCTGATATTGTGATGTCATAAGGGAAAGGGAAATGGGACTTAATATACCACCTTTCTGTGGTATTTCGCAACTACATTCAAAGCAGTTTACATATATTCAGGTACTTATTTTGTACCAGGGGCAATGGAGGGTTAAGTGACTTGCCCAGAGTCACAAGGAGCTGCAGTGGGAATCGAACCCAGTTCCCCAGGATCAAAGTCCGCTGCACTAACCACTAGGCTACTCCTCCACTCATTCCACCAATAAGAGCCAACCTCATCAGTGATGTCACAATGGCTTGATTGCCCAATACTTGGCTCACTTCTGATATTGTGATGTCATAAGGGAAAGGGAAATGGGACTTAATATACCACCTTTCTGTGGTATTTCGCAACTACATTCAAAGCGGTTTACATATATTCAGGTACTTATTTTGTACCAGGGGCAATGGAGGGTTAAGTGACTTGCCCAGAGTCACAAGGAGCTGCAGTGGGAATTGAGCTCAGTTCGCCAGGATCAAAGTCCACTGCACTAACCACTAGGCTACTCCTCCACCCAAGCCATCAACTAATTTAATAATCAAGCACTTCAGCTTAAAATCAATACAAGACTGAATAGCCAGTATAACTTAATCAATGATGGTGTCACCCTAGCAAATTTCTTAAGATGGAAAATCATTTTGGCTGCAGCATTTTGAAGAGTCTGGAGTTTAGAAAGCAACTGAAAAGAAAGAGAACAATATCCATTACAATAATCTAAGTGTGACTTAATCAATACTTGGACCAAAACAGAAAAATGTTTCTCAGAAACTATAGAGTTGTTATGCAGTTGTTTAAGTTTGAAAAACAAAAATCTGTTCATACTGTTGACGCCCTAGTGGTGCGAAATGGTATTACATAAATACATAAGTATTGCCACACTGGGACAGACCAAAGGTCCATCAAGTCCAGCATCCTGTTTCCAACAGTGGCCAATCTAGGTCACAAATACCTGGCAAGATCCCCAAAAAGTTCAATATTTTTAATGCTGCTTATCCCAGAAATAAGCAGTGGATTTTCCCCAATTCCATTTTAATAATGGCTTATGGACTTTTCCTTTAGGAAGCCGTCCAAACCTTTTTTAAACTCCGCTAAGCTAACCGCCTTTACCACATTCTCTGGCAATGAATTCCAGAGTTTAATTACACGTTGAGTGAAGAAAACCTTTCTCCAATTCGTTTTAAATTTACTACTTTGTAGCTTCATCGCATACCCCTTAGTCCTAGTATTTTTGGAAAGAGTAAACAAGCAATTCATTTCTACTGTTCCACTCCACTCATTATTTTATAGACCCCTATCATATCTCCCCTCAGCTGCCGTTTCTCCAAGCTGAAGAGCCCTAGCCGCTTTAGCTTTCCTTCATAGGGAAGTCGTTCCATCCCCTTTATCATTTTCGTCGCCTTTCTCTGCACCTTTTCTAATTCCACTATATCTTTTTTGAGATGCGACGACCAGAATTGAACACAGTATTCGAGGTGCGGTCGCACCATGGAGCGATACAAAGGCATTATAACGTCCTCATTTTTGTTTTCCATTCCTTTCCTAATAATACCTAACATTCTATTTGCTTTCTTTGCCACCTCAGCACACTGAACAGAAGGTTTCAACGTATCATCTGCTGCTGTGCTCTTGGTTGTACCTGGTATCACACCTTTCTTCTCACTCCCGCCACTGATTCAGAGCTTGATAAAGAGGCCTGCTGTGGGAAGGTAGGTCATTGCCAAAGGGGCATGCCCCTTTGGCTACCTTTTAGTAACTCCTCATAAGAAGGTTATTTAGAGGGCTAGACCCTAACTTCTGTGTGAGAGGTTATGTAAAGTAGATTTTGCTTTTCCAAATCTGTACTGAGGTAATGTTATTGCGTTAATGTGTTGTTTTTTTTTTTAATTTAAGTTTTATTGATTGTTATAACAAAGGTAAACAACGTAACATACTCATAACATCGTACATACATATCACGGTTAAACTATACAACATGTAAAGTTCCCTCCCCCCCCACACCCCCTCCAACCCCTCCCACCCCTCCTCCCCCCTAGTACTTAGTCTCGGGAACCTACTTACTGCTAACTGAGTGGTTACAAGTAAATACATCAGAACCATGTCATACCATCTTCAATGAGCATTAATAAGCAAGCTTCTACCCCTTGGGCTGAGCACCTGAAGATAAGACATCCATATCTGAAGAAATTGTTTCCTACGTTTAGGCGATAATTTTGAATCTCTAGCCTCCCAAGAAGCTAATTGGTGCACCTGATTGCGCCAATGCCAGTAGGCAGGTGCTTCCGGTGAGGTCCAATATTGCATTATACACTTTCGAGCCACCAAACACAACTTTCTACATAACAGAGTTGCTGGAGCACACAAAGGGGAAAAAGCTCTTGGTCGATCAAGCAAAAACTGGCCCTCCGTTCCCTGTATTTTATATCCTAGTCTGATCAGAAACCCTCGTATCCGCTGCCAAAATGCACGCACTTTTGGGCATTGCCACAATGCATGGTAGAAGGAGCCTGGAACCCCCCCACATTTGGAACAGGCAGTACTAACCAAACCCAACACATGAGCCCGCTGCGCTGTGGACATATAACCCCGAAGGACTATCCTGTACCCACATTCTCTTAACCTTTCATCCTTTACTAACCGCCTTAATCCTATTAAAGTAGCCTCCACATTCCATGATGTCAAGGAGTATCCCAGATCTTGCTCCCATTTATGCTTGAGGCCCTCATATCTTCTCTGTGGTATACGCCGAACCAGAGCCCCATACAAATCAGAGACCAAATGCCTATCAGGTACCAGCTCTTCAAAAAAACCACGAATCCGATTCCCCCAACGGCCCCTCAAGGAGGCCTGATGCAAGGACTTCATATAATGCTTGACTTGTGCAAATGCAAACCTATTACCCCAGGCCACTCCCACCCTGTCCTGTATAGCTTCAAATGGCAACTCCTCCCCATCATCTTGCAGCAAATGCTCTAATTGCACAATTCCCTTCTTCACCCAGGTGCCAAAAATCGGATTGTCCATTCCTGCTGGAAACATGACATTTCCCATAATTGGTAATAAGTCAGTGATATGAGGTTTTCCCCCCTAAATGACGCACCCACCAATGCCACACCTCACGAAGCGGCTGCAACAAAACACTATTTTTAAGCCTGGGGGGTATTTTATTATGAGGCAGGTGCAGAAGCGCCATTATATCGTAAGGGGCAAATAAAGCTTGTTCTAAGTTTGTGGGTGTATAAAATTGAGTGGATTCCAACCAGTCCCCCAGATGGCGCAGCAAACATGCTTGATTGTATAAGAACAAATCTGGGAAACCTATACCACCCTGTCTCCAACTCCCAACTAGTAAATCCTGATTTACTTTAGGTTTTTTCCCCGCCCAACAAAAACGACAAAAAAGTTGCGTTACCCTTTTCAGATCTTTCTGCAGCAATCGAAGAGGCAAAATTTGTAAAACATACAACCAACGGGGAAATAAAACCATCGTTATCAAATTTATGCGGCCCGTTAATGACAAAGGGAGATGCATCCAAGCATCCAACTTAGCCTTAGTGTCCTCTAGCAAGATCTTAACATTTATTTGGTAAAGTTCAGAGGTATTCATGACAAGCCGAATGCCTAGATATTTGAAAGACTCAGTAGCCCACCGCAATGGAAACTCTGGTCCCCAGTTCCACTGTTGTACTGCTGGGGTGGCCAAAACTTCAGATTTGTCTAAATTTAACCGAAAACCCGCATAGTCTCCATATTCTCGAAACGTCTCTAACAACGCCTCCAACGACTCCCTCGGATTCGTGAGATGTACCAAGAGATCATCTGCGAAAGCTGAGACCTTGAACATTTGAGAACCCACACATTTATTTAATGTGTTTTAAAATGTTTTATTTTATTATACTTTGAAATTTTGTAAAATGTGTCATCTGTTGTTATCAATGTAAGCCACTCTGAACCTGTGAGAAAAGTGGAGTCTACCCTTAAACAGAAACGCTGTAGACTGATGGACATAGCGATAGATCCATTGAGGGTGAGATGCAGGCCTAAGACAAGGTAAGGGAGGCAGGATCTGTGGTCGTGAAGAAATGAGCATTTACTGAATCCCCCCCTGCTCTGACTCTCTCCACATACCACTGCATCAACTTTACAACACAGACAATGAGCAACGCATCCGGGATAAAAACCAACAATTTTAGAAAAAGCTCGACGCTGAGACCCAGCTGCTGTAGATGAATGGAGTTGCATCCCCACTGACAATAAAGTTTGACACTCTATGTGCTTTGAACCATACTAAGTATTTTTAAATGCCCTGAAAGCGGTTCAAACTCTTATTCTGCTAGAAAGAAGGAATATGTCAAAGCCAGCTCTGTGTTTCACAATGATTGAAAGTACGGAGGAGGGAGAGGTGGGTGGGGGCAGTGACATAAAACCCATCCTTAAGTATTGTAATATCACGCCTTCCTGTGTCTTTTCTGTGTGGACCAGGTGTAGTTTTATTCACTGACCTCTTTCTAAAGCAGAAAAAAATAAAAAAGAAGAAAACCAAGGCCTCCTTTAACCATTGTGTTTTCAATATACAATACCATGTAGGGTCTATTGCCATAATGATTACAGGTATCAAGTGTTCAAAGGGAAAAAAAAAACCACAATCGTCAAATCAAAGCAATTGTGGATGCTTCCATAGGTCCTGCTCTCTAAACCAGCTGCCTTAACTGTACATGGTCAAATGTTTTTTTTCTTTCAAGCAAGTGCAATCAAATTGATACCAGCGAAGGCGAGCTGTTGACCACTGAACAGAAAGTGTTTGGTTCTGTTCTTTCCCTTTGCCTCGATACCTATTATTCTAGGTCTCTCCTAGTGAAAAAAGGCGCAGGCTTGGATTTCTCGGTCTGTCTTTTTGCTGCCTGCTGCTTTGACCTACTTCGGCTGTGAGAGCAGCAAAAGCAATCATTAATTGAACCTGTGTGTATGTGAGCATGGAGAGGAGGAAACTGACGATTTGTGAATGAAAAATAAACAGTGTTTCATATAAGCGTTTGCATAAGTGTTGCCATACTGGGACAAGGTCCATCAAGCCCAGTATCCTGTTTCCAACAATGGCCAATTCAGGTCACAAGTACCTGGCAAGATCCCAAAACAGTGCAATACATTTTATACTGCTTATCCCAGAAATAACAGTGGATTTTCCCAAGTCCATTTTAATAATGGCTTATGGACTTTTCCTTTAGGAAGCCGTCCAAACCTTTTTTCAACCCGCTAAGCGAACTGCTTTTACCACATTCTCTGGCAACAAATTCCAGAGTTTAATTACACATTGAGTGGAAAAATAGTTTCTCCAATTCGTTTTAAATTTAAGTAGCTTCATTGTGTGCCTCCTAGTCCTAGTATTTTGGGAAAGAGTAAACAAGCGATTCACATCTACCTGTTCCACTCCACTCATTATTTTATAGACCTCTATCGTATCTTCCTTCCTTGTCTTTTCTCCAAGCTGAAGAGCCCTAGACGCGTCAGCCTTTCCTCATAGGGAAGTCGTCCCATTCCCTTTATCATTCTTGTTGCCCTTCTCTGTACCTTTTCTAGTTCCACTATATCTTCTTTGAGATCCAGCGGTCAGAATTCAAGGTGAAGACAAACGATACCTGTTACAGCCATTTTTGGTTTTACAAGTCTGTCACAAATGACCAAATTCCAAGTAGCAATGTTTTAGACTGACAAACTGCTTTTTCCACCTAGACTCCCAACGCAGCTGGAATGTATTCAGCCTTAGTTACTGTCATGATGAAGATAAAACTCCATTGGCCATCCTCATTTATTGCAGGGTAATTCTCCCATTTGATTGCTACCCCCCCCCCCCCCCCACTCCATGCTGCCCTCCATTTTCTACCTCTTCCAGCCTGGATCTATCCCAACAATCATTTCGTAAAAGATCACAGAATAGATTTCCCATCTGTAATCCAGTAAGTGGGCATCTCATGACCAGACTGGAAGTATCACCATCTCGCTAGCTCTTCTGAGAACCAAGGTATCATCATCATTGTATTTTTCAGCCACCGGGGCAGATTGTGTAAGCCTTGCTCTTTTACTAAGAAGAAGGAAAAATACACGGGTCTCCTACACGGTGGAGCAACACAGAGAAACAGAGCTGAACTCATCACTTCATAGTTTTTAACCATATGTCGATAAATTAGATTAATGGATTACTATTGTTTACAAGAGAGTTAGGGAAGTCACCTGTAACCTAAACCACATTGCACTGTGGATTTTTCGGGTCACAATTATGCTGACCCAATACATTTAGACGATATGGACAAAATCGGATTCTCTATGGATTAGGCCCAACTCTTGCCTAGTTCTAACAGGAGTAGCCTATTGGTTAATGCAGTGGACTTTGATCCTGGGGAACTGGGTTCAATTCCCAGTGCAGCCCCTTGTGACTCTGGTCAAGTCACTTATCCCTCCCGCTGGAGGTGGTGGAGATGAAAATGGCAATGGAATTCAAACAAGCGTGGGATAAACACAAAGGAATCCTGTTTAGAAGGAATGGATTCACGGAAGCTTAGTGGAGATTGGGTGGCGATGCTGGTAATTGGGAAATAAAACGGGAGCTGGGCAGACTTCTACAGCCTACACCCTGATCGTGACTGAATAGATAGGGATGGGCTAGAGTGCAAATTTTAAGGGGCTTTGACGTTAGCTTCAGAACCTTTAGTACAAGAACAATACTGGGCAGACTTCTACGGTCTGTGCCCTGAGAAAGGCAGGGAGAAATCAAACTCGGGTATACATATCACATCCCATGTAAAATGAGTTTATCTTGTTGGGCAGACTGGATGGACTGTACAGGTCTTTATCTTCCATCATTTACTATGTTACTATCAGGGGTATAATCAAAAGAGAAGGGCGCCCATCTTTCGACACAAATCGGGAGATGGGCGTCCTTCTCTCAGGGTCACCCAAATCAGCATAATCGAAAGCCGATTTTGGACATCCTCAACTGCTTCCCATTGTGGTGACGATCAAAGTTCAAGGGGGCGGGACGGGGGCGTGGTTAAGAGTTGGGCGTCCTCGGCCGATAATGGAAAAAAGAAGGGCGTCCCTGATGAGCATTTGGCCGACTTTACCTGGTCCCTTTTTTTCAGGACCAAACCTGGAAAAGGTGCCAGAACTGACCAGATGACCACCGGAGGGAATCGGGGATGACCTCCCCTTACTCCCCCAGTGGTCAGCAAACCCCTCCCATCCAAAAAAAATTTTTTGTAATCTTTTTTGCCAGCCTCTATGCCGGCCTCCAATGTCATACCCAGCACCATCACAGCAGTATGCAGGTCTCTGGATCAGTTTTTAGTGGGTGCAGTGCACTTCAGGCAGGCGGACCCAGGCCCATCCCCCCACCTGTTACACTTGTGGTGGTAAATGTGAGCCCTCCAAAACCCACCCGAAACCCACTGTACCCATATGTAAGTGCCCCCCTTCATCCCTAAGGGCTATGGTAGTGGTGTACAGTTGTGGGGAGTGGGGGTTGGGGGGCTCAGCACCGAAGGTAAGGGAGCTATGCACCTGGGAGCAATTTGTGAAGTCCACTGCAGTCCCCCTAGGGTGCCCGGTTGGTGTCCTGGCATGTGAAGGGGACCAGTGCACTATGAATACTAGCTCCTCCCATGACCAAATGCCTTGTATTTGGTTGTTTTTGAGATGGGCATCCTCGGTTTCCATTTCGGCGAAAACCGAGGTCGCCCATCTCTAAGGTCGACCATCTCAACATTTAGGTCGAGCCTCTCTAAGGTCAACCTAAATGTTGAGATTTGGGCGTCTCCGACCGTATTATCGAAACGAAAGATGGACGCCCATCTTGTTTTGATAATACGGTATGCCCTGCACGCGGCGACGTCCTTAGAGATGGTCGTCCCCGTTCGATGATGCCCCTGTATGTATATTTATTTATTTAGCTTTTGCTCACACCTTTTTCAGTAGTAGCTCATAAGTACATAAGTAATGCCATACTGGGAAAAGACCAAAGGTCCATCGAGCCCAGCATCCTGTCCCCGACAGCGGCCAATCCAGGTCAAGGGCACCTGGCAAGCTACCCAAACATACAAACATATTATACATGTTATTCTCGAAATTGTGGATTTTTCCCAAGTCCATTTAGTAGCGGTCTATGGACTTGTCCTTTAGAAAACCGTCCAACCTCTTTTTAAACTCCGCCAAGCTAACCGTCTTCACTACGTTCTCCGGCAACGAATTCCAGAGTTTAATTATGCGTTGGGTGAAGAAAAATGTGTCTCCTATTTGTATTAAATTTACGACACTGTAGTTTCATCGCATGCCCCCTAGTCCTAGTATTTTTGGAAAGTGTGAACAGATGCTTCACATCCACCTGTTCCACTCCACTCATTATTTTATATACCTCTATCATGTCTCCCCTCAGCTGTCTCTTCTCCAAGCTGAAAAGCCCTAGCCTCCTTAGTCTTTCTTCATAGGGAAGTTGTCCCATCCCCGCTATCATTTTTGTCAGGTACACTGGATGTTTCTCTGTCTCAGGAGGGCTCACAATCTAAGTTTGTACCTGAGGCAATGGAGGGTTAAGTGACTTGCCCAAGATCACAAGGAGCAGCAGTGGGATTTGAACCGGCCACCTCTGGATTGCAAGACCGGTGCTGTAACCTATGTTACTAACAGTGGCGATCCTAGGTCGGCTGCCACCTGGCACCCCCCCCCTGGGGTGCAGCAGCGTCCGTCCCCCCAGGGTGCAGCATGACACCCCCCCCCCCCCGGTGCAATGACACCCCCCTCCCCGGCACATCAAGCCCCCCTCCCCCGGGTGCATTCTTGGCTGCTGGAGGGTGCAGAGAGCAGCCGCGCGCCTATCGGCTCCACTGGCTCCCTCTGCCCCGGAACAGGAAGTAACCTGTTCCAGGGCAGAGGGAGCAGGGAACCAGCGGAGCCGAAAGGCGCGCGGCTGCTCTCTGCACCCTCCAGCAGCGTGCACCCAGGGTGGACTGCCCCCACCGCCCCGCCCTTGCTACGCCGCTGGTTACTAACCCTCCATTGTACCAGGTACAAATAAGTACCTGTATATACTATGTAAACCGCTTTGAATGTAGTTGCAAAACCCACAGAAAGGTGGTATATCAAGTCCCATTATCAACATACAGGGATAGAAAGTCAGTCTTCAGCTTCCTAACCCAAAAACATCAGAAGTGTTTGAAACACTGAGCTCTCCTTTAAAGGCCGTACTTCGACTCTCAAATGGTAGAAATTCAAAGAAAGCTTTCAAAGTCATTTTTTTCTGTACTGCTGACAACGATCCACGTGGTAAGAACATCACAATCTGAATTCCATGTAACATAACATACCAGACTCAACAAGAATGAGCTGACTTTGCATGCTAGAACTGAGTGGCTGACCCAAACCAAAATATTTTTGGAAAGTAGTGCATAGAAACGGGTCGCACTAGCTTTCGCCTGCCATCTGCAGGGCTTTCATTCATTCTGACAGGCAGGAGGAAGGCCTTCGCACTGTTGATATAACACAGAGTGTTAATCTTATAATCGCCTTGTCAGCACTTTCTGTCAAGGTTGTTAATGGCCATCTTTCAGCCACTCCAAGGCTCCTGCCAATGCAAACAGTGCTGGCATCCAGCCAATCAGCACCTTTTCAACTGCTCTGTGTATACATATATATAAATAGATAGATAGATAGGTATAGATATAATTATCATTGACAGTATTTGAGACCTAAAAGATTGTTTGTCTCCTTTCTGAAAGTCAGTATCATGTTACTAGATTTGATATTGTATCTGAAAATGTACATATTCCTGGTTTTCTGAGTGTATGTGGCTCTCTTCAACATTTCAACACGTTGTTGTTCCTGTAAAAAAAAATTAAAAAAAACTTGTAAAGAAACCCCCAGAAGAGAACCAATGGTCACATATAAGGGAGCTGCTGTCCCTGCCATACCGAGTAATTTGTTTCAGTAGATGGTCAACGTCTTCTCTAGGTTAGAGGATGTTTCTGTTCAGGGAGTGTATTTTTGGTGTTCCATCAGTAGGTGGCACATAGAACTCTTTTAGGAGATGTTTCAGTCCTTCGGCTCTTCCAGGTGAAGCAACATTTCAAGCTGTCCCTGAGTGAGGAAGGAAGCAGTTGCTGAGAGAGAGAGAGACTGTCCTAGAAGTTTTCCAACGTGTTGAGCTCTTCCATGAAATGAGGAAATGAGACTCTATGACATCTAATATCTTTGAATGATTGGGTGAGGAATGTTGGGGCTTGCAAGAAAAGGGGTCCTCTTTCAATACATTTGACATTAGAATCCGCAACAGAAGCTTCTAGAAGAAGCTTTGCCAACATCTGGATTTGTCATTCTCCAGTTCCTTGAGTAAAATCCAATCCGAGAACCTGTCTGTATCCCCCAGGCACCCATTCGTTATTACTCTGAAAGAGAAGTATTCTTCCCAGAGTATTCCCTTGGTAGGTAGAAAAGAGCATCCAAATGGAAATCATTCCATGAATGAGAAGTAGAAAAGAAGAGGTTCCATGTTATTGTAACTCTGCAAAGACGTTACCGTTGAACCGTTTTACCCTATCGAGGACTGAGACGTGTAATGAGACTGCTTTGCCTTTTGTACTTATTTTTCTGTACCATCTGCATTAAAGGGCCCTTTTACTAAGCTGCCTTAGCACTACTGCGTGGTTAATGCGTATCAGCTCAATACTACCACATGGGTAGCACAGGCACCCGGCGGTAATTTTGAAGTTAGCGCATGCTATTTCCCATGGTACAAAATATTTTTCTAATTTCTACCATTGGGGGTGTCGTTTCTTTCTTTACAACATCCGTAAAATCCGCCCCTTTCTTTCCGAGCACTCTACCAAAACCCTCATCCACACCCTTGTCACCTCTCGTTTAGACTACTGCAATCTGCTTCTTGCTGGCCTCCCACTTAGTCACCTCTCCCCTCTCCAGTCAGTTCAAAACTCTGCTGCCCGTCTCATCTTCCGCCAGGGTCGCTTTACTCATACTACCCCTCTCCTCAAGACCCTTCACTGGCTCCCTATCCGTTTTTGCATCCTGTTCAAACTTCTTCTACTAACCTATAAATGTATTCACTCTGCTGCTCCCCAGTATCTCTCCACACTCATCCTTCCCTACACCCCTTCCCGTGCACTCCGCTCCATGGATAAATCCTTCTTATCTGTTCTCTTCTCTACTACTGCCAACTCCAGACTTCGCGCCTTCTGTCTCGCTGCACCCTACGCCTGGAATAAACTTCCTGAGCCCCTACGTCTTGCCCCATCCTTGGCCACCTTTAAATCCAGACTGAAAGCCCACCTCTTTAACATTGCTTTTGACTTGTAACCACTTGTAACCACTCGCCTCCACCTACCCTCCTCTCTTCCTTCCCGTTCACATTAATTGATTTGATTACTTTATTTTTTGTCTATTAGATTGTAACCTCTTTGAGCAGGGACTGTCTTTCTTCTATGTTTGTGCAGCGCTGCGTACGCCTTGTAGCGCTATAGAAATGCTAAATAGTAGTAGTAGTAATGTTCCCGGCAGTAATTGGCAGCGTGGCCACATTAGCGCATGCCGATTGCCGCATGAGTAGCGCATGAGCCCTTACTGCTAGGTCAGTGGCTGGCGATAAGTACTCAGGCTGTAAATAACCACCTGCTGCTTTAAATTTTAGCGCACAACCATTTAGAACATAAGAACATAAGCACCGCCATACTGGGAAAAGACCAAGGGTCCATCAAGCCCAGCATCCTGTCACTGACAGCGGCCAATCCAGGCTTCAAGAACCCGGCAAAACCCTTTTTTTTTTTTTTTTTAAAGTAAATTTTATTGATAACTCAAAGTAAGCATATACAATAATGCCAACTTACAAACAATAAAATACTATGCGTGAACCATACAGCTTATAAACTACCCATACCCCCCCATCACTCCCCTCCCCTTCCCATCCCCTCCATCCCACCCCTGTACCACTCAAATTCCAAAAACTCCGTATAAATTCAAGGAAGTACAACAGTACCAATAATCCAGAACTGTTTAGCAGGCTACAGATTATGTGGTGACCTCTGTACTCTATGGAAAGCAGCTTATTACAAAACAGAGAAGAGGTGGAACCCCTCCTCCCCACCCACCCACTCCACAACCAAGATCAACATGCATTAATAAGTAAACTCCGACCCCTTGGACTTAGAATCTGAAGATAAGGCATCCAGATCTGAAGAAATTGTTTTCTACGTTTAGGCGACATCTTGGAATCTCTAGCCTCCCAAGATGCTAAAAGGTGCACCTGATTACGCCAATGCCAGTAAGCGGGCGCTTCCGAAGAGGTCCAATATTGCATTATACACTTTCGAGCTACCAAACTCAGCTTTCTGCATAGCAGAGTTGCAGGAGTACTCAAAGAGGCAAAAGCCCGTGGATGGTCTAGCAAAAACTGTCCCTCCGTGCCCTCAATTTTATTCCCAAGTTTAATCAAAAACCCCCGGACCCGCTGCCAAACCCTTTAAAAAATTAATTTTTAATAATGTTCAATGGACTTTTCCCTCAGGAATCTGTCCAAACCCCCTTTAAACTCCGTAAGGCCAGTGGCTGTCACTACATTTTCTGGCAACGAGTTCCAGTGGAGAAAGAGAAGGGGGAATAGGAGACGGAGGTACTTTGAGAAGAGAGTTCAGTGTGGTGAAGAGAAGTCGAGGGTTACTACTACTACTACTACTACTACTATTAAACATTTCTATAGCGCTACTAGACTTACGCAGCGCTGTACAAATGAACATGAAAAGACAGTCCCTGCTCAACAGAGCTTACAATCTAAATTGGACAGACGAACAGACAGCTAGGGGTGGGGAAATTGCAGTGGTAGGGGTGATAAGTGAGGGTGTTGAGTAAGAGAGTCATGGTTAGGAGTCGAAAGCAGTAGCAAAGAGGTGGGCTTTAAGCCTAGACTTGAAGACAGCCAGAGACTGAGCCTGACGTACTGGCTCAGGGAGTCTATTCCAGGCATAGGGAGCAGCGAGATAGAAGGAACGGAGCCGGGAGTTAGCAGTGGGGGAGAAGGGGGACGACAGGAGACATTTACCCAGCGAACGGAGTTCACGGGGAGGAGTGTAGGGAGAGATGAGAGCGGAAAGGTACTGAGGAGCTGCGGTGATTTAACCAGAGCTGACATTGTGATGTCATAATGCCTCATTCCACCAATGCCTAAGAGCCAACCTCATCAGTGATGTCACAATGGCTTGACTGTCCTATACTTGGCTCATACTACTACTATTAAACATTTCTATAGCGCTACTAGACTTACGCAGCGCTGTACAAATTAACATGAAAAGACAGTCCCTGCTCAACAGAGCTTACAATCTAAATTGGACAGACGAACAGACAGCTAGGGGTGGGGAAATTGCAGTGGTAGGGGTGATAAGTGAGGGTGTTGAGTAAGAGAGTCATGGTTAGGAGTAGCAAAGAGGTGGGCTTTAAGCCTAGACTTGAAGACAGCCAGAGACTGAGCCTGAGGGTTAGTATGGCTACTCTTAAGTTCTTATATTTATTTATTTCAATAGTGGCAGTCACATCTTCACAACACAGGCTGGGTTTGAGGCGGTTAATGTTCTCATCACATAACATAGAACATCTGGCAGAATTACCAGGTGTCCGGTCCATCAGGAACCCGCTGACAGAGTGCACAGGAATGAGAAATGCCATTCCACAGCTGCTTCCAGATGTCAACCTCCCCCCCTCCTCCCCTAGAATTTTCTAATTAGGTCTTTCAAATATGCTCCCCACAGTGGAAGTAAAAAGCCGACACCTGCTCCTAAATCTAAAGCTCAAAAACCAAATGGAAAAGGTGACATGTAAGTACTTAGGCAAAGAGAAAGTCTCCCCTACATTCAGTTGTGGTAGTGAAGAAGTAACCACCAAAGCTTAATTGACAGTCTGCAGTGGGAGGGGAAGGATTCCAGGCAGCTGACCACAGCACAGAGAAAAAAATCTTGCTTTCAAACATTGTCCAGTGACAACATAAAACACAGAAAGCACACAAAGAAAAAAGGAAACCGGCTTAAGGAATGTTAGGACGACTCATATGTGACTTTCCACATCTGTATTCCTATTTAGATCGAGCTTATGCGGTCAGCACCTACAGGCAGATGCTCACAAGTCGCCGTAAAGTACAGCGTGCGATTACAGCCGCGGTTGAACTTATCGGTTTTGAAACAGCGACCAAGGAAATCTCATGAAAATGAGATACGTGGAAATTCTGCAGGCGGTTCGGTAGGGAACGCGCCTAGCACATGCGCAGAACAGTTTCACGGTAAGAGTTTGAGTTCTGCACATGCCCAGGAAAAAGAGCATCTGTCCAGTGATGTCACATTCAGAGTTTCCTCTTTTGTTTTGTTCCGTGACAGCTTTTAACACTACTGTTACACAGTAACATGGAGGGGCATTTTCGAAAGAAACGTCTAAGATGGAATTTGGCCGTCTTTGTAAAACATGCAAATTTGGAGACGGGGAAAAGGTCATTTTTGAAAAAAGATGGACGTCCATCTTTGTGTCTGAAAATACCATGGACGTCCTTGGATTTGGACGTCTTTGATTTTCGCCCATTTTCGAAACCAAAAGCTTCCAAGTCTAAAATGTCCAAATTCGAGCCATTTGGACATTGGAGGAGCCAGCATTTGTAGTACACTGGTCCCCCTGACATGCCAGGAGAGCAATCGGGCACCTAGGGGCACTGCAGTGGACTTCATAAAATGCTCCCAGGTATAGCTCCCTTACCTTGTGTGTTGAACCCCCCAAAACCCACTACCCTCAACTGTACACCACTACCATAGCCCTTACGGGTGAAGGGGGCACCTATATGTGGGTACAGAAGGTTTCTGGTGGGTTTTGGAGGGCTCGCTGTTTCCTCCACAAATGTAACAGGTGATGGGGGGGGGGGGGGGGGGGGGGGATGGGCCTGGATCCACCTGTCTGAAGTGCACTGCACCTACTACTAAACTACTCCAGGGACCTGCATATGCTGTAATGGACCTGAGTATGACATCTGAGGCTGGCAAGTAATATTTTTAATCATGTTTTTTGGAGGTTGGAGAGGGTTAGTGACCACTGGGGGAGTAACGGGAGGTCATCCCTGATACCCTCCAGTGGTCATTTCGGGCACCTTTTTGTGCCTTATTCATAATAAAAACAGGTCCGGATGAAAACGTCCAAGTTTTAGTCATGGATGTCTTTTCTTTTTCCATTATGGCTCAAAGACGTACTACTACTACTACTTAACATTTCTAGAGCGCTACTAGGGTTACGCAGCGCTGTACAAAATAAACAAAGAAGGACGGTCCCTGCTCAAAGGAGCTTACAATCTAAAGAACGAAATGTCAAGTTGGGCAGTCTAGATTTCCTGGGTAGAGGTGTAGAGGTTAGGTGCCGAAGGCGACGTTGAGGAGGTGGGCTTTAAGCAGAGATTTGAAGATGGGCAGGGAGGGGGCCTGGCGTATGGCCTCGGGGAGTTTGTTCCACGCGTTGGGTGAGGCGAGACAGAAAGGGCGGAGCCTGGAGTTGGCGGTGGTGGAGAAGGGTACTGAAAGGAGGGATTTGTCTTGAGAGCGGAGGTTACGGGTAGGAACGTAAGGGGAGATGAGGGTTGAGAGGTAAGGAGGGGCTGCAGATCGAGTACATTTGTAGGTTAGTAGCAGAAGCTTGAATTGAATGCGGTACCTGATCGGAAGCCAATGAAGTGACTTGAGGAGAGGGGTGATATGAGTGTATCGGTTCAGGCGGAAGATAAGACGTGCAGCAGAGTTCTGAACGGATTGAAGGGGGGATAGGTGGCTAAGTGGGAGACCAGTGAGGAGTAGGTTGCAGTAGTCAAGGCGAGAGGTAACGAGAGCGTGGATGAGAGTTCGGGTGGTGTGCTCAGAGAGGAAAGGGCGGATTTTGCTAATGTTATAGAGGAAGAAGCGACAGGTCTTGGCTATCTGTTGGATATGCGCAGAGAAGGAGAGGGAGGAATCGAAGATGACACTGAGGTTGCGGGCAGATGAGACGGGAACGATGAGGGTGTTATCAACTGAAATAGAGAGTGGAGGTAGAGGGGAAGTGGGTTTGGGTGGGAAGACAAGAAGTTCGGTCTTGGCCATGTTCAGTTTCAGGTGGCGGTTGGACATCCATGCAGCAATGTCGGATAAGTAGGCCAAAACCAAGTCTTAGGAACGCCCAAGTCCCGCCTCAAACACGCCATTTTCATCTCCACCACCTCCCATGGGAAGGCTTTCCAGGTATCTGTCACCTTCTCCGTGAAAAAGTACTTCCTGACAAATGACCATAGAAGTCTGCCCAGCTCCCATTTTGTTTCCCAAATACAGGCGTCACCACCCAATCTCTGCAGAACCATTCCTTCTAAACAGGATTCCTTTGTGTTTATCCCACGCATGTTTAAATTCCATTACCGTTTTCATCTCCACCACCTCCCGCGGGAGGGCATTCCACATATCCACCACCCTCTCCATGAAAAAATACTTCCTGACATTAGTCCTGAGTCTGCTCCCCTTCAACTTCAATTCATGTCCTCTAGTTCTACCGACTTCCCATCTCCGGAAAAGGTTCGTTTGCGGATTAATACCTTTCAAATATTTGAACGTCTGTATCATGTCACCCCTGTTTCTCCTTTCCTTCAAGGTATGCATTTTCAAGTCAGCAAGTCTCTCCTCGTACAGTTTGCAACGCAAATCCCATACCATTTTCGTAGCTTTTCTTTGTACCGCTTCCAGTTTTTTTACATCTTTAGCAAGATGCGGCCTCCAAAACTGAACACAATAACATAGTAACATAGTAGATGACGGCAGAAAAAGACCTGCACGGTCCATCCAGTCTGCCCAACAAGATAACTCATATTTGCTGCTTTTTGTGTATACCCTACTTTGATTTGTACCTGTGCTCTTCAGGGCACAGACCGTATAAGTCTGCCCAGCACTATCCCTGCCTCCCAACCACCTGCCCCACCTCCCAACCACCGGCTCTGGCACAGGCACAGACCGTATAAGTCTGCCCAGCACTATCCCCACCTCCCAACCACCCGCCCCTCCTCCCAACCACTGGCTCCGGCACAGACCGCACAAGTCTGCCCAGCACTATCCCCGCCTCCCAACCACCAGTCCCGCTGCCCACCACCGGCCCTGGCACAGACCGTACAAGTCTGTCCAGCACTATCCCCACCTCCCAACCACCAGCCCCGCCTCCCGATCCTGACTAAGCTCCTGAGGATCCATTCCTTCGGCACAGGATTCCTTTATGCTTATCCCACGCATGTTTGAATTCCGTTACCGTTTTCATTTCCACCACCTCCCGCGAGAGGGCATTCCAAGCATCCAGTACTCTCTCCGTGAAAAAATACTTCCTGACATGTTGAATACTTCCTACATGGTGGGCCTCACCAATGACTTGTAGAGGGGCATTAACACCTCCTTTCTTCTGCTGGTTATGCCTCTCTCTACGCAGCCTAGCATCCTTCTGGCCATGGCTGTCGCCTTGTCGCATTGTTTCTTCACCTTTAGATCCTCAGACACTGACACCCCAAGGTTTCTCTCCTGAGTCGAGCTTACTAATCTCTCATCTCCTAGTACAAGAACAGACTGTACGGTCTGTGCCCTGAGAATGGCAAGGACAAATCAAACTTGGGTATAAAGTATCACATACCATGTAAAATGAGTTTATCTTGTTGGGCAGACTGGATGGACCGTACAGATCTTTATCTGCCATCAGTTACTATGTTAGGATCTCAGGGTGATTAGTAAATTTCCAGAAATCACTAAAAACCAACCTGTTCAAAAAGGCCTACCCTACCGACCCAACCTAATTGCCTGGACTCTGCAACACAACGAACTCAAAGCACGAAATGGACATAATATAACTCTTCCGCTCAATGACGACATAACTGTGTTTGTTCCACTCCAATCTATAATACCCAACATTACTTTGTATTCTGTTTTTCTCACCGGATCTGTCTTTCTTACCGGACACTGCTTTGTATTTGTTTTCTTACCGGAATCGGCAATCGCCTTTCCGGTTACATGTAAGCTACAATGAGCCTGCAAATAGGTGGGAAAATGTGGGATACAAATGTAACAAAATAAATAAATAAATAAATGCAGCGGTAGTGGCAGCTGCGGGGGGGGGGGGGGGGGGGGGGGGGGGGGGGAGGGAGGAAATGCAATACCCCCCGAGTCTACCCTGGGTCCCCCCAAAATCCAATGCTGGCTACACCTCAGGTAAGTAGGTATTTTCCTGTCTGTGGAAAAGTAGCACATATGAGTTCATCTTGTTGGGCAGACTGGATGGACCATGCAGGTCTTTTCTATGAGTGAGTATTAGATAAATTATTGACAGCTTATCATTGATTGTATATTTGGTTGACCCTGCTGCCCAGCCTCTGCTTGTGGTAGGGTATTGAGTGACCCTCAGTCTACCTCTGTCTTCTGCAGAGCAGTGACTAAAATAAATTCACTCTGCAGGAAACCTGTTTTAGCCTTACAAGTATTTCAGTTATCAATAGAAATCAAACAAAATAAAACATGGAAAAGAAAATAAGATGATACCTTTTTTATTGGACATAACTTAATTCATTTCTTGATTAGCTTTCCAAGGTTGCCCTTCTTCCTCAGATCGGAAATAAGCAAATGTGCTAGCTGACAGTGTATATAAGTGAAAACATTCAAGCATTACTATGACAGTCTGACAGGGTGGGAGGATGGGGGTGGGTTGGAGGTATGCATGGGGACATCAAAGCATATCATTGATATTCTAACAGGATGGGTGTGGATAGGTGAGGGGAGGGTGATCAACAGAGACATACAGCTTTATGGTTTATAATGGTCCAGGAACCCCAGATCCTTGTTAAGTCCTTTCTGTTGGGTGTTAAAATATTCAATCATTCTGACTTCAAAGGTCTTAGTTCTTGTATGGTTTTAAAGTTACCTTTCAGGATTCTCACTGTGAAGTCACTGGTACAGTGTCCTGGTCCTGTAAAATGTTGACCAACAGGCGTGGGAACCCTGCTGGCACCAGTATTGTTCATATGATGTCTATGTAAATTGAATCTTGTCTTAAGCATCTGGCCTGTTTCTCCAATATAGCATCCTTCGTTACATTTTTTACACTGAATGATATATACCACATTGGAAGATGAGCAAGTGAAAGATCCATGTTTTATTTTGTTTGATTTCTATTGATAACCTTAAGAGTGGACTAACAAGGCTACCACACTCCTCTACTTAAGTATTTCAGTGAAACCAGGTTTCAGGACAAACAATCTAGAATAAACTATGGGAAAAAAAAATCCTCTGCCTGGAATGCATAGCTCTGAAGAAAAGTAGCCAGGAATCACTCCTGTCTGTTAAGCAAACTTTGGGATTCCTGAGTTAGTCCACTTGAATATGCATGTCCAATGGAAAGCAAAGAAAATGCAAGGTCTCCTGTAATTCAGTGTGATCTTGGTATGCACCAGGGAGGGACTGTGCTGTCAAGAGCAGGAAGTTTGAGAGGGGGTGGGGGAGGAAATGAGAGTGTCCCTGGGGTAGATCTGAATGCAGAGCAGATGGCCCTGATTGTTCCTCACATTGTGACAACTGACAAGAGAAATCCTCCTCTCCTGACACTTCAAGGATGCCAGAAACCCCAGAGAGCACATTCCAGGACTTTTCCGTATCAAGGGAGCTCCGACTCCATTCTGCCTCTCCTACAATAGACAGTTTGGAAAAAGTGCAACTGATAAAGTAGTCTGGGAGCAGCAAGCGTCTCAAAAAGAGATAGGAAGGACATGGATGCGCCAGACGGAAAGCAGCTCTGCTTATGACTTATGGGGTAGCAATAAACAAAGTAACAGAGAAAAGTAACAGACGGTCCATCCAGTCTGCCCAACAAGATAAACTCATATGTGCTACTTTATATGTATACCTGACCTTGATTTGTATCTGCCATTTTCAGGGCACAGACCGTAGAAGTCTGCCCAGCACTAGCCCTGCCTCCCAACCAATGGTCCCGCTTCCCACCACCGGCTCTGGCACAGACCGTAGAAGTCTCCCCAGCACTAACCCCACCTCCCAACCAATGGTCCTGCTTCCCACCACTGGTGCTGCCACCCAATCTCTGCTAATCTTCTGAGGATCAATTCCTTCTGAACAGGTTTCCCTTATGTTTATCCCACGCATTTTTGAATTCCGTTACCGTTTTCATCTCCACCACCTCCCATGGGAGGGCATTCCAAGTATCCACCACTCTCCCCGTGAAAAAATACTTCCTGACATTTTTCTTGAGTCTGCCCCCTTCAATCTCATTTCATGTCCTCTCGTTCTACTGCCTTCCCATCTCCGGAAAAGGTTTGTTTGCGGACTAACACCTTTCAAATATTTGCACATCTGTATCATATCACCCCTGTTTCTCCTTTCCTCCAGAGTATATATGTTTAGTTCAGCAAGTCTCTCCTCACACATCTTGTAATGCAAATCCCATACCATTTTTGTAGCTTTTCTTTGCACCACTTCAATTCTTTTTACATCGTTAGCAAGATACGGCCTCCAAAACTGAACAGAACCTTCCATCTGATCATACAAGCAAACAATGAAGTACATAAGTATTGCCACACCGGGACAGACCAAAGGTCCATCAAGCCCAGCATCCTGTTTCCAACAGTGGCCAATCCAGGTCACAAATACCTGGCAAGATCCCAGAAAAGTTCAATACATTTTATACTGCTTATCCCAGAAATAGGAAATAGCAGTGGATTTTCCCCAAGTCAATTTAATAATGGGCTATGGACTTTTCCTTTAGGAAGCCGTCCAGACCTTTTTAAAACTCCGCTAAGCTAACTGCTTTGACCACATTCTCTGGCAACGAATTCCAGCACTTAATTACACATTGAATGAAGAAAACTTTTCTCCAATTCGTATTAAATTTACTGCTTTGTAGCTTCATCACATGCCCCCTAGTTCTAGTATTTTTGGAAAGAGTAAGCAAGCGATTCACATCTACCCATTCCACTCCACTCATTAGTTTATAGACCTCTATCATATCTTCCCTCAGCCATCTTTTCTCTAAGCTTTTCGTCCTTTAGATTGTAAGCTCTTCCGAGCAGGGACCGTCCTTAATTGTTAATTTGTACAGCGCTGCGTAACCCTAGTAGCGCTCTAGAAATGTTAAGTAGTAGTAGTAGTAAGCTGAAGAACCCTAGACACTTCAGCCTTTCCTCATAGGGAAGTCATCCCATGCCGTTTATCATTTTCGTCGCTGTTTTGTGTACCTTTTCTAATTCCACTATCCAGCTTATAATCGAACGAGAATAACGCCCAAGTTCCGACCTAAATCGGGAGATGGGCGTTCTTCTCACAAAAACAAATAAAGCGGCATAATCGAAAGCCGAACTTTGGACGCTTTCAACTGCACTCCGTCGCGGATGCGGACAAAGTTGACGGGGGAGTGTCGGAGGCGTGGTGAAGGCGGAACTGGGGCGTGGTTATCACCCGAACAGAGATGGGCGCCCTTCGCCGATAATGGATGCGTTTGTAGCTAGAATTTAGGGCACTTTTCCTGGACCCTGTTTTTTGACGAATAAGGCCCCAAAAAGTGCCCTAAATGACCAGATGACCCCCAGAGGGAATCGGGGATGACCTCCCCTGACTCCCCCAGTGGTCACTAACCCCCTCCCACCACAAAAAAATGATGTTTCACAACTTTTTATTTTCACCCTCAAATGTCATACCCTCCTCCCAAGCAGCAGTATGCAGGTCCCTGGAGCAGTTGTTAGGGGGTGCAGTGGACGTCAGGCAGGTGGACCCAGGCCCATCCCCCCCCTACCTGTTACAATTGTGCTGCTTAATGCTTAGTCGTCCAACCCCCCCAAACCCCCTGTACCCACATGTAGGTGCCCCCCTTCACCGCTTAGGGCTATAGTACTGGTGTAGACTTGTGGGCAGTGGGTTTTGAGGGGGATTTGGGGGGCTCAACACCCAAGGGAAGGGTGCTATGCACCTGGGAGCTCTTTTACCTTTTTTTTTGTTTTTGTAAAAGTGCCCCCTAGGGTGCCCGGTTGGTGTCCTGGCATGTGAGGGGGACCAGTGCACTATGAATCCTGGCCCCTCCCATGAACAAATGCCTTGGATTTATTCGTTTTTGAGCTGGGTGATTTCATTTTCCATTATCGCTGAAAAACAAAAACGCCCAGCTCACACCTTGGCGAATAAAACATGGGCGTCTATTTTTTTAAAAAATACGGTTCACTCCGCCCCTTCACGGACCCGTTCTCGGAGATTAACGCCCATGGAGATAGGCGTTTCTGGTCGATTATGCCCCTCTATATCTTTTTCTGAAATGTAATTACTCCCTTTTGCAAAATGTCAACTCAGAGAAAGTTCCAATAGGCAGGTTCCTGTCCCAGAGGGCTTACAAAGGACCTGATTTACCAAGTGTTTTCCCATAGTCAGAGAGCAAAGTATTTGTAATTCAGCCGTAGGATATCTACCTGAGCCGATGGTGAAGGTCAAAAGGAGCCTCATTAGTAGAAATGGGAGTTGAATCCCGGCTTCACCAGTATATGCTATATTTTTTCCGCTGTCACATTCCCTAGTGGCCTAGTGGTTAGAGTGGTGGACCATCCAGGGGCGTAGCCAGACACCTAATTTTGGGTGGGCCTGGGACCAAAATGGGTGGGCAGAGGAATCCTGCCCCATCCCACAGGTGATTTGGTCTCTCCTTCTCTCACCTGCATGCCATAGGGTCTCTAAACACCCCCCCCCCCATCCCGCATACCTTTTAAATAGCAGATTTTCACTGTCAGTGAGCAGCAGCTAATACACACTGCTCCTGTTGCCCCCCACAACCTTCCCACTGATGCAACTTCCTGTTTCCGCATAGGTGGGAATACATCAGAGGGAAGGCTGTGGGGCCGGTGTGAACAGTACGTATCAGTCGCTGCTTGCTGCAGGCAAAGATCTGCTATTTACAAGGTATGCAGGAGGGACAGTTGTTGGGAGTTTTCAGTTGGTGGGGCTTGGGAATCCCCGCCAGCCACATCATAGGTGTGCTACTACTGGGTGGGCCTGAACCCTAAGTGGGTGGGCTTGGGCCCACCCGGGCCCACCCTTGGTTACGCCACTGGGACCATCTATCCCCCCTTCAATCAGTTCAGAACTCCGCTGCACGCCTTATATTCCGCTTGAGCCGATATAATCATATCACCCCTCTCCTCAAGTCACTTCACTGGCTTCCGATCAGAGACCGCATTCAATTCAAGCTTCTCCTTCTTACCTACAAATGCACTAGTCTGCAGCACCTCATTACCTCTCTAGCCTCATCTCCCCTTATATTCCCGCCCGTAACCTCCGCTCACAGGACAAATCCCTCCTCTCGTCACCCTTCTCCACCACCGCCAATTCCAGGCTCCGCCCATTCTGCCTCGCATCACCTTACGCATGGAATAAACTTCCTGAACCCCTACGCCAAGCCCCCTCCTTACCCATCTTCAAATCATTGCTCAAAGCCCACCTCTTCAATATTGCTTTCGGCACCTACCCTTTATACCTTTGTACCTTTCATGTAATCGTGAATGTCCCAAATTGACTACCCCTACTTGACTGACTCTACACTTGTCCATTAGATTGTAAGCTCTTTGAGCAGGGATTGTCCTTCTGTGTTAAAATTGTACAGCGCTGCGTAACCCTGGCAGCGCTTTAGAAATGTTAAGTAGTAGTAGTAGTACTTTGGTCCTGGGGAACTGAGGAACTGAGTTCGATTCCCACTTCAGACACAGGCAGTTCCTTGTGACTCTGGGCAAGTCACTTAACCCTCCATTGCCCCATGTAAGCTGCATTCAGCCTGCCATGAGTGGGAAAGCGCAGGGTACAAATGTAACAGAAATAAAATAGATACTATTGGAGATTCTACATGGAATGTTGCTACTACTACTACTACTACTACTTAACATTTCTAGAGCGCTACTAGGGTTACGCAGCGCTGTACAATTTAACAAAGAGAGACAGTCCCTGCTCAAAGAGCTTACAATCTAATAGACAAGTGAACGGTCGGTCCGATAGGGGCAGTCAAATTGGGGCAGTCTGGATTCACTAGTGGAGATTCTACATGGAATGTTGCTACTATTGGAGATTCTACATGGAATGTTGCTATTCCACTAGCAACATTCCATGTAGAAGGCTATGCAGGCTTCTGTTTCTGTGAGTGCAGGACGTCAGACTCACAGAAGCAGAAACCTGCACGGCCACATTGGTGACCTGCAAGGGCCGACCTCTACATGGATTGTTGCTAGTGGAATAGCAACATTCCATGTAGAATCTCAAATAGTAGCAACAGGGGAGGAGTGGCCTAGTGGTTAGGGTGGTGGACTTTGGTCCTGGGGAACTGAGTTGGATTCCCACTTCAGGCACAGGCAGCTCCTTGTGACTCTGGGCAAGTCACTTAACCCTCCATTGCCCCATGTAAGCTGCATTGAGCCTGCCATAAGTGGGAAAGCGCAGGGTACAAATGTAACAGAAATAAAATAGATACTATTGGAGATTCTACATGGAATGTTGCTATTCCACTAGCAACATTCCATGTAGAAGGCTGCGCAGGCTTCTGTTTCTGTGAGTCTGACATCCTGCACGTACGTGCAGGACGTCAGACTCACAGAAGCAGAAGCCTGCGCGGCCACATTGGTGATCTGCAAGGGCCGACTTCTACATGGAATGTTGGAATAGCAACATTCCATGTAGAATCTCAAATAGTAGCAACAGTGGAGGAGTGGCCTAGTGGTTAGGGTGGTGGACTTTGGTCCTGAGGAACTGAGTTGGATTCCCACTTCAGGCGGAGGCAGCTCCTTGTGACTCTGGGCAAGTCACTTAACCCTCCATTGCCCCATGTAAGCCGCATTGAGCCTGCCATGAGTGGGAAAGCGCAGGGTACAAATGTAACAAAAAAACAAAAAAAAAACCACAGAACAGAGTGGTGATAATTATTCAGTAAGTTCCTACTCCAGAGTGCTTAAAGTCTAAGCAATGGGAAATAAAGTAACTTGGAAGATGTCAGTGGGAGAAGTGAGATTTGAAACCTGGCTCTTAGCCCACTACTCTAAGCATTAGCCAATGAAAGACCAAATCATTATAAAAGCACCTGTGGGTCAATGCTAGTCGAAATCGTGCTCAGATTGAAGGTGTGGACATTATACCGGCCTACAGTTAGTGTGTGAAGCCTGCACCTGTTGTACAAACGACACTGTAAATCGTGACTCTTCCCATGGTCCGCCTAAACCCCTCTCCAGATCACACCTACTGTGCAAGCGTGCATCGGCTTTCGCCGTGTGTCTTTTAGATAGGACTCCAGTTTCTGAGCGCTCATTTACACAGAAGATGACCCACCGCATGTCCAGAATGAATGGTTGTGAACATGGAAGTGCTTTTGAAGATCGTTAAACGTGTGTATTCGAAAGCATTTTATTTATTTGCTCATCCTGATTTTTCTTCCAACGGCACGCACTTCCCATGTGTCAGCTCTAGGCGTCGTCCAGGCATTTCATCAACACAGGTAGACCGGATGCAGCAGTGACTCCCTTTTTATTTATAATCTTTCATTTTACAAGGGTCACTTGCAAACTGTAATACAGAGATGACTGTAGTCTAGTACAATACATAAAAAGAAATAAAAGCAGAATATGTTTTATCCACAGTAGAGAGTTGCACGGGAACGGGGTTTGCGGGAATCCCACGGAACTCGCGGGATTCCCGCGGGGACGGAGGCAGTTCCTGTGGGGTTCCCGCAGGGATGGAAGCAGCTCTGCGATCTTCTCGTAGAAGTGTAAGCTGCACCTGCACCAGCCTCTCATCTACCGAATACCAATTTCTTTGAGTGCTGTCTCCTCCTCCTCTTCCTCCTTGCTTTAACAGCATAAATGTGGAAAGTCTTCCATTAAGGAGGTGGTAGAGTCACAAATGATGACGGAATTCAAAAAGCTGTGGGATGAACACAGAGGATCTCTAATTAGAAAATGGACGTTATATAAAACCTATCCATGTGTGTGGATGTGTCAAGTGACGCTTAGATGGCGACTCTGGCTGTGATGAACTAGGGCTGATACCTGGCAGACTTGTATGGTCTGTGTCTCATACATGGCAATCTGGTGTAGGATGGGCTGGAAAGGGCTTAGACATCAACTTCAGTGGCTGGAACATGAGGACAGTGCTGGACAGACTTTTACGGTCTGTGTCCCACAAATGAGAAGACGAATAGACTGGAGTGGGCTTCAACGGCAACTCCAGTAGTTGGAACATAAGGATGGGGCCAGATAGACTTCTGTGGTCTTTGTTCCAGAAACACGAAAGAAAGACCATAATCAGGTATATAATATCACACTCGTTGATTTAATGATGACTTGATCATGAGTGTGACTATTGGCAGAGTGGATGGGACTGTTCAGGTCTATTTGCTGTCACTTACTATGTTACTATTAATCCTCTTTGCTACCAGGCTGGTGCACAGACCTCAGCTCTGACACAGGCACGAGAATCAGATGTCACCTGACCTACTGGCACGTGCATGTGGCGACCTCTCAGCACACAGTGCAAGTGAATTGGAGACAAGTCTTACATGTGTGCACCAGAGTGTTTCAGCTTCCATTCCTTCCTTGCCTACAGTGCTGTGGCTCAAATCCAGAGAGAGGCTGAGGGAGCTAACTGGAATTTTCTTTTATGTACCATTAAAATTCTTATGGGGACGGGTGGGGATGGGTTAAATTTTTGCGGGGATGGGTGGGGATGGGTAAGATTCCAGCAGGGACGGGCGGGGATGGGTAACTACTACTACTACTACTACTATTTAGCATTTCTATAGCGCTACAAGGCATACGCAGCGCTGCACAAACATAGAAGAAAGACAGTCCCTGCTCAAAGAGCTTACAATCTAATAGACAAAAATAAAAAATAAGCAAATCAAATCAATTAATGTGAACGGGAAGGAAGAGAGGAGGGTAGGTGGAGGCGAGTGGTTACAAGTGGTTACGAGTCAAAGGCAATGTTAAAGAGGTGGGCTTTCAGTCTAGATTTAAAGGTGGCCAAGGATGGGGCAAGACGTAGGGGCTCAGGAAGTTTATTCCAGGCGTAGGGTGCAGCAAGACAGAAGGCGCGAAGTCTGGAGTTGGCAGTAGTGGAGAAGGGAACAGATAAGAAGGATTTATCCATGGAGCGGAGTGCACGGGAAGGGGTGTAGGGAAGGACGAGTGTGGAGAGATACTGGGGAGCAGCAGAGTGAATACATTTATAGGGTAAGATTTCTGTCTCCGTGCAACTCTCTGATCCACAGTCAATCACTTTTTTAGACCACAATAAGAAGAAAAAAGCAGTGGTGGGGGGGGGGGAGCTTTATAAATGAGGAGATATTTATATAATAACATCAATTTAAGGAAAATGGCCTGGTCAGTTCACATACTTTTAATCCTAATCAGAAATCTTATTCTCTAAACCTCTTGATTATCTGGAGTCTTTTTACTATCTAAGAAAACTTGAAGCTGATCCGGTTCAAAAAAGACATATTTTATCCCCAAGAGCTTTATCAGGCATTTACATGGATATACTAAAGAAAATGTTGCCCCCAGATTTTTTTGTTTCTTAGAGCCAAAAATCTCTTTCTTCTATCCTGTGTTGGTTTCGTGACGTCATGGAAGAGCCAGTGACTCCCTTTTTAATCTCCCCTTCCCTCGGCACTTTGGAACCAGTTCCAGGTAGGCTTTGAAGAGGAAAATCCTGGATCCTTACTACTTTAACGCTTCTCCCACCTTCACCGAAGCGGAAGCATTCCTGTTGTAAACCTACTTAGACTAGGCCTTCCAAAATGCTACTCAAGGTCATTGACTCCCGAAGTGTTGGCGTATCCTTTTGTTCCTTGTCATGTATAGGGTTTCAGACCTAAGGGGTAGTCCTAAATCTGTCTGCTATTTGAGCACTCCTACTGCACCGACAGTGGAAACTAATATCATGCCTGGGTGATGTAATTTTTATATTTAACTTGGCACCTGTTTGAAGCAGTATATAGACAGCGAGAACCAATGGGTTACTGATGACATCAGGCTGCGCCTGTCCCCCTCCCCCTCCCCCCCCCCCCCCATCTTATTGAACTAAGATTATGCTCTTTAAAATGAAGAGGTGTGCCGTGAAAGGTGAGCTTTCTCCCACAGCAGAAAATCAAAGCCAGAATTTCAGATGAACTCAGGGCTTAATCATTCAGTTTCCACCCCATTGCTGACCTGCCACTGAGAATAATCCAGTTCGTCAAGATTCAATATAAAGGTCCATTAGTTCTTTCCCAGCAGGTGGAGACAGATGATAAGCCTAACCCAGCAGTTCTTCAAATCTGTTTAGGAACCCCCACCACCCACTCCATCTCCTTCTCGAGCCACTCATTTTCAACAGGTCTAGTTTTCCAATTATTTATTTATTTATTGCATTTGTATCCCACATTTTCCCACCTATTTGCAGGCTCAATGTGGCTTACAAAGATCTGTTATGGCATTGCCATTCCAGGGTGTCAGATACAATTGGTGGTGCAAGGAGAGTAAGGATGGTAAGGAAGTTCTAAGAAAATAGATAAAGAAAGCTGATTTTTCAGGCTGGGTTGGATTGATGAGGTGGTACAGTTAAGCTATGGGTCTTCTTTGTAGGCTTTATTGAAGAGATATGTCTTCAGGGATTTACGAAAGTTAGATATTTCGTCAATTGTTTTCAGGTCAGCTGGTAGTGCGTTCCACAACTGCGTACTCATGTAAGAGAAGGAGGTCGCTTGTATAAGCTTGTATTTTAGTCCTTTACAGCTGGGGAAGTGAAGATTAAGAAATTTTCGGGATGATCTTTTGGCATTTCTGGGAGGCAGGTCCACGAGGTTTAGCATGTAGGTCGGGGCGTCTCCGTGGATGATTTTGTGTACAATCGTGCAGATCTTGAACGTGGTCCGTTCCTTAAGTGGGAGCCAGTGAAGTTTCTCTCTTAAGGGTTTTGCACTTTCATATTTTGGTTTTCCAAATATGAGTCTGGCGGCTGTGTTTTGGGCTGTTTGGAGTTTCTTGATGGTTTGTCCTTTGCAGCCAGCGTATAGTGCGTTGCAGTAATCCAGGTGGCTTAGTACCATTGACTGTACCAGGATACGAAAGATGGATCTTGGGAAGAAAGGTTTTACTCTTTTGAGTTTCCACATGGAGTGGAACATCCAATGTAGCCAGTCACTGAAAAGCCTGGGGTCCATGGAAAGGAGCCTCCAATTGCAGTCCTCAGTGGTGGGTGGGTGGGAAGGGGGAGGTAATAACTCTCTCCAAGACCCGAGTTCAAGTGGTTGACCACCTGCTACTTCCAGTGTCTTTCACCCCGGCATCACGGCAGAGATTCACTCCCAAGAAGATCACTTCCACTCTAGTGGACTATAGCTATAAATATACTTCACTGGATGAATAAAATGATAAGTATAGTTCATTTATTGTTTTCACAGACAAAAGTCATACAAATAAGAAACCCACAAATTTGACATTGTATTGTCTCTCCTTCTCTTCTTAATTTTCCTCTTCATCAGTCACGGAACCTTTACGGGACTCTTTCCACACTGGAAGCTGCTTCTCCAGAATCCTGAATGATGTCATTACCAGGGGTGCCGACAGCCAGGGCAGGCCCCGGGACAGAGGAGTACACGGGCCCCTATATAGGGAGAGATCTGGCATAATCGTACCAGGAAATTAAAACATCAGACCACATCTTTCGCAGCCTAGTGCAATCCCTCGTGCTCAGTCATCTGGATTACTGCAACTCACTATACGCAGGTTGCAAAGAACAAACACTGAGAAAACTTCAAACAGCCCAGAATACGGCAGCCAGACTCATCTTTGGAAAGCCAAAATATGAGAGTGCAAAACCATTACGAGAGAAATTGCACTGGCTTCCACTCAAGGAACGCATCACTTTTAAAGTATGCACATTAGTCCACAAAATCATTCACGGCGAAGCCCCAGCCTACATGTCTGAGTTAATAGACCTACCACCCAGAAACGCCAAAAGATCATCCCGAACCTTCCTAAACCTCCACTTCCCCAACTGCAAAGGCGTGAAATACAAAGCGCTACATGCATCAACCTTTTCTCACATGAGCACGCAGTATTGGAATACACTGCCACGCAACTTAAGAACAATCAACGAGCAAGCTTCCTTCCGCAGATCATTGAAGACCCATCTTTTCGAAAAGATTTACAGAAAGAACCAAAACACATAAAGTCCACACCTACTGTTCACGAATGCATCACACATTCACCTCTGAACTCTCATTCCCGTAATATCACATCATTCATACCTTCAATCACAGGAAGATATATATCATATGTCTTTATGCCTTTTTATCGCCCTCTAAGCTCCCATTGTTTCCTTCCAATGTTTCAATGTTTTTACTCCAGTGTTACATTCCTTAACGACACCTCAATTGTTTCGCATAATTCTGAAAAATGTAATCCATAACCAATCTGTAACAAATTGTATTTCCAATATTTAACCCATATTGTAAGCCACACTGAACCCGCAAAAAGGTGGGAAAATGTGGGATACAAATGCAATAAATAAATAAATAAATAAATCTTCCCAGGAATGCGCCAAGCCTGCTGCGGCTGCTGCCAGTGCGGTGGTGCACCTGCGTACGCGGAGTGTCAAGGATTCACTTAAAAGAAAACATGAAGCAACATGAGCACTGGCAAGTTAGATGCAAAACATTGATAAAGAAGGTTAAAACAGAATATGAAGAGAAACTTGCCTCGGAGGCAAAAACTCATAGTAGTAACTTTCTCAGGTATATCAGAAGCAAAAATCCTGTGAGGGAATCCATGAGACCGTTAGATTATCAAGGAATAAAAGGGGCATTCGGGGAGGACAGGGCCAGAGCAAACAGAATGAATGAATTCTTTGCCTCTGTCTTTACTGAAGACAGAGGCCCTTTCCTCTCTGAGCACACCACCCGAACTCTCATCCACTCTCTCATTACCTCTCGCCTTGACTACTGCAACCTACTCCTCACTGGCCTCCCACTTAGCCATCTATCCCCCCTTCAGTCCGTTCAGAACTCTGCTGCACGTCTTATCTTCCGCCTGAACCGATGTACTCACACCATCCCTCTCCTCAAGTCACTGCACTGGCTTCCGATCAGGTACCGCATACAGTTCAAGCTTCTCCTACTAACCTACAAATGCACTCAATCTGCAGCCCCTCCCTACCTCTCTCTACCCTCATCTCCCCCTACGTTCCTACCCGTAACCTCCGCTCTCAAGACAAATCCCTCCTTTCAGTAACCTTCTCCATCACCGCCAACTCCAGGCTCCGCCCTTTCTACCTCGCCTCACCCCATTCTTGAAATAAACTCCCTGAGCCCATTCGCCAGGCCCCCTCCCTGCCCATCTTCAAATCCTTGCTCAAAGCCCACCTCTTCAATGTCGCCTTCAGCACCTAACCACCATACCTCTATTCAGGAAATCTAGACTGCCCCAACTTGACATTTCATCCTTTAGATTGTAAGCTCCTTTGAGCAGGGACTGTCCTTCTTTGTTAAACTGTACAGCACTGCGTAACTCTAGTAGTGCTCTAGAAATGTCTAGTAGTAGTAATAAGAAGAAGATATAAGACATCTACCTGTACCAGAGATGGTTTACAAGGCTGATGATGAACAGGAACTGAAAGAAATCTTGGTGAACCAGAAAGATGTACTAAGCCAATTCAACAAATTAAAGAGTAGTAAATCACCTGGACCGGATGGTATACACAACAGGGTAATTAATGCGCTACTAGACGTACATAGCACTATACACTGGAGTACTGAAAAATATGAAATTGCAGATCTGCTGTTAGTGATCTGTAACCTGTCATTAAAATTTTCTTGTAGTACCTGACGATTGGAGGATGATCAATGTAATGCCTATTTTTAAAAAGGGATCCAGGGATGATACAGGAAATTACAGACCGATAAACCTGACGTCGGTGCTGGACAAAATAGTGGAAACTATTATAAAGAATAAAATTACAGAACATGTAGACAAACATGGCTTTCAATGGGACAGAGTCAGCATGGTTTCAGCCAAGGGAAGTCTTGCCTCACCAATTTGCTTCATTTTTTGAACACGTGAATAAACATGTGGATAAAGGTGAGCCAGGTGACGTAGTGAATCTAGATTTTCAGACAGTGGTCAGGAAGCAATGGGAGAGTTGGAAGGCAGACCAGTGGACCAACAGGGATTTTGTGCAAGCTGCCAAGTGCATTTGACAGCTTCAAGTCGCAAACAGCAACCGATGCACAAAGGGGGATCCGTGTATCTCATTTGCATGAGATTCCCTTTGTGTATTGGTCACTGTACTACTACTACTACTTAACATTTCTAAAGCGCTACTAGGGTTACGCAGCGCTGTACAATTTAACATAGAAGGACAGTCCCTGCTCAAAGAGCTTACAATCTAAAGGACACGTGAACAGTCAGTCTGATAGTTGGGTCTGCAGACTGGAACAGTCAAATTGGGGCAGTCTGGATTTCCTGAAAGGTAAGAGCTAGGTGCCGAACGCAGCATTGAAGAGGTGGGCTTTAAGCAAAGACTTGAAGATGGGCAGGGAGGGGGCTTGGCGTAAGGGCTCGGGAAGGTTGTTCCAAGCATAGGGTGAGGCGAGGCAGAATGAGCGGAGCCTGGAGTTGGCAGTGGTGGAGAAGGGTAATGAGAGGAGGGATTTGTCCTGTGAACGGAGGTTTCGGGCGGGAACGTAAGGGGAGATGAGGGTAGAGAGGTAGTGAGGGGCAGCAGACTGAGTGCATTTGTAAGTAAGAAGGAGAAGCTTGAACTGAATGCGGTATCTGATTGGAAGCCAGTGAAGTGACCTGAGGAGAGGGGTGATATGAGTATATCGGTTCTGGCGGAATATAAGACGTGCAGCAGAGTTCTGAACAGATTGAAGGGGGGATAGGTGGCTAAGTGGGAGGCCGGTGAGGAGTAAGTTGCAATAGTCAAGGCGAGAGGTAATGAGAGCGTGGACGAGAGTTCGGGTGGTGTGTTCAGAGAGGAAAGGGCGAATTTTGCTGATGTTAAAGAGGAAGAAGCGACAGGTCTTGGCTATCTGCTGGATATGCGCAGAGAAGGAGAGGGAGGAGTCAAAGATGACTTCGAGGTTGCGGGCAGATGAGACGGGGGAGGATGAGGGTGTTATCAACTGTATGTGAGGCAGTAAATTGTACCGAAGCAGCCATATTTTATGACTGCCTTTGTGCATCAGATCCTCAGTCTCTGGTAACCAGAGCTGATACTGTGATGTCATAATGCCTCAGTCCACCAATTCCTCATCAGTGATGTCACAATGGCTTGATTGTCCTAGACTTGGCTCACTTTTATTACATATAGCAGTGATTTCAATTTCTAATCTCTTTTTTCTTTAGTTGAAGGGAGAAGTTATCAACATGTGTTACCGTTAACATGTTATCCCCAGTTATTAGTAACTAAGTCTCATTGTAGAAAATGGAAGATGTACTAAATTAGCTCAAGTTAGCAGTAAAATAATATGTCTTAACAATAGCTCATGTTGATAACAGCACCCCTTAGTGACGTCGGTTGATAATGCATTCTGACCTTTAATTAATACTGAATGAGAGGATCTTCTTGCCTGAGTAAGGCCTAAACAAAATTCAATGCATCCCTCCACTGCCCCCAATGCCTGGTCTGCTACTCATATCTTCCACATGGGTGGGGCCTGCAGCTGTGCCAGTTGTTAAAAAGGGGGTGTCACCAGCTTTAGGGGCATGTTTCTATTGGTCCAAAGACAGTTTATACATCCTTAATCTGTGTGCTTCCTTCCCTTGGCTTTTGAGGCTCCTTTTAGTGTTGGAATTTTCTCAGAATTTTGTTATGCTGTTTCTTTGTATTGGAGGAACAGACTTTCCTGCAGGAATCCTGCCTGCCTCTGGGACATGGAAATTCCTTCCACAAAGAGGAAAAGGAACCCCTGCCAACTCTAGCAGTCACAAGCAAATTAAAATGTAATTTCCTGCACAGGAAGAATTGCTTAGGCAATATGGTTATTCTTAAGGAAAAGGTCGCTATGAAAAAAATGTGACCTCACATAACTCTTTCACATTTTCTTGCAAAAAAAAAAAAAAGGCCCCTGTGTCGTTTTGCTCAGTGGTTTGTCTAATTTATGAAGCTGTAAAATTGGAATTTATGCATGGTCTATCCAGGTCTTGGTGCTGTCATAGGGCCCACAACCATGGTTTGTTTTTAGTGTTGGGGGGGGGGGGAGGGGAGGCTTTTAGTATGCATTCAACATCTTATTACAAGGCAGACGTCCCCTTGTGACCATGTTCCCTTCCTACTCTGTAAAGTCACGAGTAGAAATGGTATCATCCCAGTGTAGCCATGAGGGGTTCTCGAGGGCCTGGAAACCATATTTTGGGCTCATGCCCTCTCCAGAATTGCAGCAGTGGTTAAATGGTGGCCTACTACTACTACTACTATTTAGCATTTCTATAGCGCTACAAGGCGTAGGCAGCGCTGCACAAACATAGAAGAAAGACAGTCCCTGCTCAAAGAGCTATGTAATAAAAGTGAGCCAAGAATAGGACAATCAAACCATTGTGACATCACTGATGAGGTTGGCTCTTATTGGTGGACTGAGGCATTATGACATCACAATATTAGCTCTGGTTACAAGAGACTACTACTACTACTATTTAGCATTTCTATAGCGCTACAAGGCGTACGCAGCGCTGCACAAACATAGAAGAAAGACAGTCCCTGCTCAAAGAGCTATGTAATAAAAGTGAGCCAAGTATAGGACAATCAAGCCATTGTGACATCACTGATGAGGTTGGCTCTTATTGGTGGACTGAGGCATTATGACATCACAATATTAGCTCTGGTTACAAGAGACTACTACTACTACTATTTAGCATTTCTATAGCGCTACAAAGCATACGCAGCGCTGCACAAACACAGAAGAAAGACAGTCCCTGCTCAAAGAGCTTACAATCTAATAGACAAAAAATAAAGTAATCAAATCAATTAATGTGAACGGGAAGGAAGAGGGTAGGTGGAGGCGAGTGGTTACAAGTGGTTACGAGTCAAAAGCAATGTTAAAGAGGTGGGCTTTCAGTCTAGATTTAAAGGTGGCCAAGGATGGGGCAAGACGTAGGGGCTCTGGAAGTTTACTCCAGGCGTAGGGTGCAGCGAGACAGAAGGTGCAAAGTCTACTACTATTGGAGATTCTAGATGGAATGTTGCTACTACTACTACTACTATTTAGCATTTCTATAGCGCTACAAGGCGTACGCAGCGCTGCACAAACATAGAAGAAAGACAGTCCCTGCTCAAAGAGCTATGTAATAAAAGTGAGCCAAGTATAGGACAATCAAGCCATTGTGACATCACTGATGAGGTTGGCTCTTATTGGTGGACTGAGGCATTATGACATCACAATATTAGCTCTGGTTACAAGAGACTACTACTACTACTATTTAGCATTTCTATAGCGTTACAAGGCGTACACAGCGCTGCACAAACATAGAAGAAAGACAGTCCCTGCTCAAAGAGCTTACAATCTAATAGAAATAAATAAATAAAGTAAGCAAATCAAATCAAATCAATTAATGTGTAGAGGAAAGAGAAGAGGAGGGTAGGTGGAGGCGAGTGGTTACAAGTGGTTACGAGTCAAAAGCAATGTTAAAGAGGTGGGCTTTCAGTCTAGATTTAAAGGTGGCCAAGGATGGGGCAAGACGAAGGGGCTCAGGAAGTTTATTCCAGGCGTAGGGTGCAGCGAGACAGAAGGCGCGAAGTCTGGAGTTGGCAGTAGTGGAGAAGGGAACAGATTACTACTACTATTTAGCATTTTTATAGCGCTACAAGGCGTACGCAGCGCTGCACAAACATAGAAGAAAGACAGTCCCTGCTCAAAGAGCTTACAATCTAATAGACAAAAAATAAAGTAAGCAAATCAAATCAATTAATGTGAACGGGAAGGAAGAGAGGAGGGTAGGTGGAGGCGAGTGGTTACAAGTGGTTACGAGTCAAAAGCAATGTTAAAGAGGTGGGCTTTCAGTCTAGATTTAAAGGTGGCCAAGGATGGGGCAAGACGTAGGGGCTCAGGAAGTTTTTTCCAGGCATAGGGTGCAGCGAGACAGAAGGCGCGAAGTCTAGAGTTGGCAGCAGTGGAAAAGGGAACAGATAAGAAGGATTTATCCATGGAGCGGAGTGCACGGGAAGGGGTGTAGGGAAGGACGAGTGTGGAGAGATACTGGGGAGCAGCAGAGTGAGTTCATTTATAGGTTAGTAGAAGAAGTTTGAACAGGATGCGAAAACGGATAGGGAGCCAGTGAAGGGTCTTGAGGAGAGGGGTAGTATGAGTAAAGCAACCCTGGCGGAAGACGAGACGGGCAGCAGAGTTTTGAACCAACTGGAGAGGGGAGAGGTGACTAAGTGGGAGGCCAGCAAGAAGCAGATTGCAGTAGTCTAAACGAGAGGTGACAAGGGTGTGGATGAGGGTTTTGGTAGAGTGCTCGGAAAGAAAGGGGCGGATTTTACGGATGTTGTAAAGAAAGAAACGACAGGTCTTGGCGGTCTGCTGGATATGAGCAGAGAAGGAGAGAGAAGAGTCAAAGATGACCCCAAGGTTTCGAGCTGAGGAGACGGGGAGAATGAGAGAGCCTCTGCTTGTGCTGCTTGAACAGCGAGGAAGTCAGCGGCATGCTTCAGCCGCCGATGCTAGTACTGTCACGCGTGCTCAGCTCATAACACCTCCTCCCAACATATCCTGCCCTCCCTTCTGGATGACCCCCCCCCCCCCCCAAAGTTCCAGTAGGCCTTCCTAGGCCTAACTTAACTTCCTTGGTGGTTCAGTGGCTAAGCAGGCAGGAGCAAACCCCACTTGTTCCTGCCCCTGGTGGCTCCCACTTAAAAATGGCAGCCACAACCTCCAGTGGTTGACTTGCAGTCAGCGTGGAGCTTAGATTGTCCAACACTGCACATGTTCACTGAATAATAATACTACTTCCTGTGTGATAAGCCCAGTAGTACCCTTCTAATTGGGTCTGGGCACAGGCATCCATGAAC
Organism: Microcaecilia unicolor; assembly: GCF_901765095.1. NCBI lineage: Eukaryota > Metazoa > Chordata > Amphibia > Gymnophiona > Siphonopidae > Microcaecilia > Microcaecilia unicolor. The sequence goes on along the minus strand of NC_044032.1, from coordinate 652,820,598 downwards.
CCAGGTACAGGTGGCCACAGATCCAGGTATATTATTATTATTTATTGCATTTGTACCCCACATTATCCCACCTATTTGCAGGCTCAATGTGGCTTACAGAGTGTTGTTATGACATAGTCATGACAGGATCTTAGATACAATCGATAGTAAGCAGAAGATGTATGAGGGATTAGAGAAGGAGGTGTTAGATAGGGTGGTGTAAGTGGTGTATTTTGATACTTGGGTGGGTTGGGTGGTGATTTGTGTCATTAAGGGTTCTTTTTGTAGGCTTTGTTGAAGAGATGTGTCTTCAAAGATTTGCGAAAGTTGATTAGATTGTCCATGGTTTTCAGGGCTGTGGGTAGTGCGTTCCATAGCTTTGTACTTCTGTACGAGAAGGTAGTGGCGTATGCCTGCTTATATTTAAGTCCTTTACAGCTGGAGAAGTTCAGATTGAGGAATTTGCAGGCTGATCTTTTGGCGTTTCTGGGCGGTAGGTCCACTAGGTTTAACATGTAAAGTGGGGCATCTGCATGAATGATTTTGTGTACGGTCGTGCAGATCGTAAACTCAATGTGTTCCTTGAGAGGGAGCAATCGCTGCTGCTCAACAGGAGAAGCAGCAACGGCTGCTACAAAAAGAAAAAAAAGTGATAAATGTTTTTAAACCCAGCCCAAATCATTCGCAAATGCCCAAGTCTTACAACGCAGCTCCTCCTCTCTCCTGTCACATCGCTGCGCTCCTCCGGGGTCTTACTCCAGGGGTAGTGACGTGGAGGCGAAAGGAGGAGCGGCTGCAGAGACTGCATTGTAAGACTCGGGCATTTGCGAATGATTTGGGCTGGGTTTAAAAACATTTATGGCTTTTCTTCTTTTTGTAGTGGCCACTGCTGCTCAACAGGAGAAGCAGCAGCGGCCGGACAGCGTTACCACTGCGGGTGGCGAGGGGGTTGATGTGCCCGGGGGGGGGGGGGGGGGGTGTTGATGTGCTTTGGATGGGGGTGTTTGATGTGGTTCGGGGGGGAGGGGGTGTTTGATGTGCCGGGGGGGCTTGGGTGATGCGCCGAGGGGGGGGGTTCTGTGGTGCCGCGCTTGTAGTTTTTTGAAGCGCCGCTTCCTGCCACTTGCTCCGAAGTGGCAGGGAGCGGCGCACTGAGTCCCAGGCAGGGGGAGGAGTAGGGAAACACGCATGTTTCTCTACTCCTCCCCCTGCCTGGGAATCAGCTGTGAGTGACGTCGTCCTGGCTACGGAGCCTAGCTCAGCAACTCCAGGAGCCACAGACACAGGCAGCCACTTTAGAACGTTGGTGGTGAGAATTATTATATAGGATTTGGATTTTGCTCACACCTTTTTGAATAGTAGCTCAAGGTGAGTTACATTCAGGTACACGGGGTATTTCTCTGTCCCTGGAGGGCTCACAGTCTAATTTTAGCATCAATAATGGCTTGGGAAGTGGCAATTATCGGCACTGATTGGCTCGTTAAGTAATTAAGTTGTACGTGCAAATCCAGAATACCACTGGATTTGTGTGCACAACTTAAGTCGTGCTATATAGAATCCGGGGTACAATGTAACAACGGTGCCAAAACAAATGCCAGTCCAGCATTTCAAAGCATGAAGTTGAGGAGCTCTTCAGGCTGGTCCTCTGATATGAGGCCAGCCTCTACCTATAGGAAGGCAGGAGGGCCAGCCTATGAGCCTCACGGAAAATGTGACAGCTGTTCCAGGGCAGGCTGCAGAGGTTAGAGCTTATTCCTCGTCTCATCTCCCTTGGGTCCATGGAGGCTCCACAATTGTGGTGATTGAATGTGTACCTAAAGCACTCATCTAGAAGACAGTGTTCAATCCCTGTGTCATCTGTATAAGGACAAGCCCTCAAATAAGTGTAACACACTCTTAATCAGTGAGAGAAGGGGCTTGATGAGTGAGAGAGCATTCAAGGGAGTGCGAATCACTCCTAATCCGTGAGAAAAGGGGTTGAGTGATTGTGAAAGTGAGTCTTCAAATAAGTGAGTGAGACTTGGCTCCTCTGCATTTGGTTTTATTTTGGTTCACTATAAGAATCTGGGACTAGAAACAGAGAATCATGATGGCAGATAAGGGCCAAATGGCCCATCCAGGCTGCCCATCCTCTGTAACCCCTAATTCTTCCTTTTCTTCAGGGATCCCACGTGTTTATCCCAAGCTTTCTTAAACTCTGACAGTCCTCGACTCCACAACCTCCACCGGGAGGCCATTCCACGCCTCCATCACCCTTTCCATGAAATAATACTTCCTTAGGTTACTCCTAAACCTATTCCCTCTTAACTTTGTCCTATGCCCCCTCATTCCAGAGCTCTCCTTCATTTGAAAAAGGCTCTCTTCCTGTACATAACATAAGTGCCCTCGAGATATTTAAACGTCTATCATGTCTCCTCTCTCCCTCCTCTCTTCCAGCGTATACATGTTGAGGTTCATAAGCCTGTCCCTATAATTTTTGCATTTAAGACCACTTATTAATTTCGTAGCCGCCCTCTGGACCAACTCCATCCTATTTATACCTTTCCATAGGTGGGTCTCCAGAACTGCACGCAGTACTCCAAATGGAGCCTCACCAGAGACTTATACAACAGCACTATCACCTCCTTTTTCCTGCTGGCCATGCCTCTCTTTATGCACCCAAGCATCCTTCTGGCTTTGGCCGTCGCTTTTTCTACTTGTTTGAGAGGTGTGGTAGCCGTGTTAGACCACTCTTAAAGGTTATCAATAGAAATCAAACAAAATAAAACATGGAAAAGAAAATAAGATGATACCTTTTTTATTGGACATAACTTAATACATTTCTTGATTAGCTTTCCAAGGTTGCCCTTCTGTCCTAATTAGATTGTAAGCTCTGTCGAGCAGGGACTGTCTCTTCATGTTCAAGTGTACAGCGCTATAGAAATGATAAGTAGTAGTAGTCTTTGGGATTCCGGAATCTTGCTATTATTTGTGTTCCGGAATCTTGCTACTCTTTGGGATTCCGGAATCTTGCTACCCTTTGTCCTTATCCCTTATTTGTCCTGTTTCTCTGTCCTAATTAGAGTGGTGTGGTAGCCGTGTTAGTCCACTCTTAAAGGTTATCAATAGAAATCAAACAAAATAAAACATGGAAAAGAAAATAAGATGATACCTTTTTTATTGGACATAATTTAATTCATTTCTTGATTAGCTTTCGAAGGTTGCCCTTCTTCGTCAGATCGGAAATAAGCAAATATACTATCTGCTACCACATTTGCCTATTTCCGATCTGCCGAAGAAGGGCAACCTTCGAAAGCTAATCAAGAAATGTATTAAGTTATGTCCAATAAAAAAGGTATCATCTTATTTTCTTTTCCATGTTTTATTTTGTTTGATTTCTACTTGTTTGGAAGCTTTAAGGTCAATCACCCCTAAGTCCGTCTCTTCCTTTGTAAGTTATGTGTACAAAGGAAGTTACGACCGGACCTCTGAACTAGTATTCCCAAGATCTAGATGTTTCCCTAAAGTATTTAGTTTTTTTCTGTCTCTTTTCTACCTTGCAATACATAGACTTGGATCCTGAAGGGTTGACAGAGAGAAACTCTGCTTGTTAAATTGTGAGGTTTTTGACCTCCCCTTTCCTCTGCTTTCCCATTATAGACTCATTTCCTCTAGGTAACAAAAGGACATGAGAGCTGTAAAGTTCCAAAAAAAACCAGTTCCGTAGTCAAGCTGTCCAGGAAACCCAACTGATAACTGCAGCTTCATTGTCTCCAAAAGTGAGTGTCCTCTGTTTGAGAGACGTTCTCTTGGCAGCAAATAATAAATTCTCAGACAGTTATTAGCTAATTGCATCCTCCTTGAGCTTGGAAGGAAAGGCACCCAAGCAAGTAAAAGCAGTTTTTAACTCAGGACAGGCTTGTGAGGGTCTTAAAACTTCCAACCTTTTATTTAATTCAGGCCTGTGCCACCTGAATTTCAGGCCAGCAAACTATAGATGTTGTAGACTCCAAAATGATAATAATTATATAATCAAGTGAAATGATTCAATGGCCGTTAAATCCACAAAAGCTCTCCGAGATCTTTTTTGGGTTTTTTTTCAACGGAAAGATCAACAGAGTAAAGCTAACAAGCGGACATTCGGGACTGACGCATTAGGTACCATGGATTGCTTGTATTAAAAAAAAACCTGTCAATGATTTACAAGCTGTGCAGACTGATCAGCGAGAGATGCCTCACATAAACTATTAGTTACTCGTTCACCAATATCTTTACAGAGCATCTGTGATGCCATTGGCACTTAGCAGAGATGGAAGCCCAGTCCGCTTCGTCCTCTGCTCTTTCGATAGAAAACCTTAGGTCTCCTACTTCGCAAAAAGGCCCTAAATCAGTTTTTAAGAGACACAAAGTCAAAGGTGTGTTGGGAAGGGGGTGGGGGCACTGGGGATGGGAATGGGGAGTAACATACATAGTAACATAGTAAAGACCTGAACGGTCCATCCAGTCTGCCCAACAAGATATAAACTATTACATACCATGTAAAATGAGTTTATGTATACCCGAGTTTGGTTTGTCCCTGCCTTTCTCAAGGCACAGACCGTAGAAGTCTGCCCAGCACTGTTCCTGTACTAAAAGTTCTGAAGCTAACGTCAAAGCCCCCTAAAATTTACACTCCAGCCCATCCCTATTCATTCAGTCACGATCAGGGCGTAGACCGTAGAAGTCTGCCCAGTTCCCGTTTTGTTTCCCAATTACCGGCATTGCCACCCAATCTCCGCTAAGATTCCATGGAACCATTCCTTCTAAACAGGATTCCTTTGTGTTTATCCCACGCATGTTTGAATTCCATTACCGTTTTCATCTCCACCACCTCCCGCGGAAGGGCATTCCACGTATCCACCTCCCTCTCTGTGAAAAAATACTTCCTGACATTAGTCCTGAGTCGCCCCCCCCCCCCCCTTCAACCTCAATTCATGTCCTCTAGTTCTACCACCTTCCTGTCTCCGGAAAAGGTTCATTTGCGGATTAATACCTTTCAAATATTTGAATGTCAGTATCATTATTTATTTATTACATTTGTACTCCGCGCTTTCCCACTCAAAACAGGTTCAATGCGGCTTACATAGTAATTGGGATTACAAAGTATTGGTGGAGAGAAAAAAGTTGCGTATTATCGGAGTAATAAAAGAAATAGGAATGTAGAAATGCAGGGATGAGGGGAGTAGGGGAAGTAAGAGTAAGGGTAAGTGAGCAACTGGAGGGCAGATGAGGCGGAGGGGAATGGGCAAGAGTGAAGGGAGTAGGAGAGGTGTGAGTAAGGGTAAGTGGGCAATTGGAGGGTAGATGAGGCGGAAGGGGATGGGCAAGAGTGAAGGGAGTAGGAGAGGTGTGAGTAAGGGTAAGTGAGCAGTTGGAGGGTAGATGAGGCGGAAGGGGAATGGGCAAGAGTGAAGGGAGTAGGAGAGGTGTGAGTAAGGGTAGGTAAGCATTGGGGGAGGAGTCAATGAGGCAAAAGGGGATAAGCAGGGGAAAATGAGGCGGGAGATGTAGTCTAGGTCATTGCCTCCTGGATATGTGATGAATAGATGGGTTTGTGGGAATTAATCTGGATCGTTTAGGTAGGCTTGCCTGAACAGATGGGTTTTTAGTGATTTATGTTTTAGTGATCATTTATTTATTTATTGCATTTGAATCCCACATTTTTCCACCTATTTGCGGGCTCAGTGTGGCTTACAATACATTGTGAATGATGGAAATACAATTTGTTTCAGTACGATTATGGGTTACATTGTGAAGAGTTATGGGAAGACAAAGTCAAAGTCAGAATATCATTTGGGGAATAGAACAATGGAATGTAACAATGGGGGATTGATAGGGCGATAGAACAATAGCAAGAGAACATTAGGGTATAACAGTTTTATCTGTGGGTAGAGTTTTAAGTGTGGTGAAAATACGGGGGAAGAGAATTCAGAAGGGAGTGTATTGATGCATTTCTATTAGTGTATATGGACTTCATGTGTTTTGATCCTTGCGATAAGTTTTATCAAAGAGATGAGTCTGCAATAGTTTGCGGAAGTCGGTTAATTCGTAGATCGTTTTCAGGTTGCGTGGTAGTGTATTCCAGAATTGCGTGCTCATATAAGAGAAGGTTGATGTGTGTAGTACTTTGTACTTTATGCCTTTGCACTCACCCCTGTTTCTCCTTTCCTCCAAAGTCTACATGTTCAGGTCGGTGTACCTGCTGGAATTGCTACTCTGACCCAGATAGTTGTTTTTTAAAGTGTGTGGCAATATCAACTCTCTTAGGGAGGACAGAAGGGCAAGGGTTGACCCGAGCTCTTCTTGTATAACGTTCTACCCAGAGTATCCTGGGACTTGAAAATTGTGTCCACTGTAAGTCAGGACAAACTGCAGATTAGGATCCAAAGAATTAAGCCAATTCAGAAATATCCGAAGTGCGTCTTCCAAAACTATTCCAATTAAGAAAGACATCATGGAAGAATCTTCTCCAAATTAAAGTTGAATGAAAATATTCTGATGGATATAAATGATTCTCCTCAAATAATGCCAGTCGTAATGTGGGAACAGATGGAGCATTTTGAAGATGTATATCCTGAAAGTGTTTAGAAACTGGGCATTGAATAAGTGATGGAAGATGATTAAGAATTGTTTGTTTTCTGTGAACTCTACGGGACACATTTACCAAACTGCTAAAAAGAGGCTTCAGTGTACCCTTGCGTGGCTCATTCCCATACGCTAAAGCCATTTTCCCGCAGGAGTAATATGGACATTTTTCTTATTTCCCTTATTTATGGCCATGCACTCATTTTCCCAGGTCTGCAACTTGCTTCTCACAGGTCTCCCACTAAGCCATCTCTCTCCTCTTCAATCTGTTCAAAATTCTGCTGCATGACTAATATTCCACCAGTGTCAATATGCTCATATTAGCTCTCTCCTCAAGTCACTTCACTGGCTTCCTATCCGTTTCCGCATACAGTTCAAACTCCTCTTATTGACCTATAAGTGCATTCACTCTGCAGCTCCTCAGTACCTCTCCACTCTCATCTCTTCCTACATCCTTCCCTGGGAACTCCGTTCACTGGGTAAATCTCTCTTATCTGCATCCTTCTCCTCTACTGCTAACTCCAGACTCTGTTCCTTTTATCTTGCTGCACCATATGCCTGGAATAGACTTCCTGAGCCGGTACGTCAAGCTCCATCTCTGGCCGTCTTCAAACCTAAGCTAACAGCCCACCTTTTTGATGCTGCTTTTAACTCCTAACCCTTACTTTATAATATTCCCTTATCTCTTGTTTGTCCTGTTTGTCTGTCCTAATTAGATTGTAAGCTCTGTCGAGCAGGGACTGTCTCTTCATGTTCAAATGTACAGTGCTGCGTACGTCTTATAGCGCTATAGAAATGTTAAGTAGAAGTAGTAGTAATATGCTATCTGTCCTCAGTGCAGGTCAGGAAGTCATCCTCAATAAAATATCTCCCTGGCACACCAGGACACCTCCAGCCAACCCCCCCTGCTTTCCCAGCAGTAAGGTAAACAAACCATAAACCAATTTCTACAACTGCTAGAGGGCTTTCACTGCAGCTCCTGCTGTGAGGATGGAGGTAAATCAACAATTTAATCCCCTCAGAGCAGCTGGACTCCACAGCTGATCCATTCTGCTGCAGCAGGGGGGAGGCTTAGCCTCTCCAAGCCTCTTATACCAGTCGCCTATGACTGGCTTAACCACTGACATGTTAGACTGGAGGCTGCCGATTTGGCCAACCATGAGAGAAGGACGTCAGACGGGGGCGGGCCCAGGTCAGGGAAGGAGAGACGTCCTGAAGACTCGGCGGCGATCAGATGTTCTTGCCCATGCAGCGCCTTCACACAGAGCTGAGAGGCACTGCGCGGGCCCGGTAAGGCAGAAGGGGGTCCCAGTGGAGGGGGGAGCGATGGCGACGACCTCAGGGGGGGCGGCGGGGCACGGGGGCGGAGGATGGTGGGAGGCGGAGCTGTGGGAGAAAGAAAGGGAGGAAAGGAGGGGGGCTGGGGCTGCTAAAGTTTGGATTTTTATGCTGCAGGGGGAAGCGGGGAGCAGCGCCGACCTCTGGCGGGGGGGGGGGGGGGCAAGGACGCTTATAAAGGATGCTCCTGACAAGCGTTTTTGCCCCCTCCCTCCCAATTTTTTTTTTTTACATTACAGTTTGGAAGCCGGGCAGCCCTACTGAGAGGTACAGACCTCTCGTTAGCTTTCCGGTGGTTTTCCTGCGTTAGGGCAAGCGGTAAACTTTGATGCATCTCATTTCAATAGGGTTTCTACACAATTTGCTCATCTGCATTCCGTTTTCCTTAGCTGCTACCGTCCTTTAATGCATGTCATGGTTTAAAACTTGTTTGTTAAAGGGTTGTAAAAGGGTCGTTAAAGTTTAGTGCATCTTGCCCTGGGTCCCTTATAAAGAGGTGGTGATTTTCTTTCTTTTTGTTTTTTGCAAGGAGCTTCCCTCCGTCTGTCCGATAAGACACTCCAGTTGATCTGAGCTCTTCCTTGGGATCAAGCCCTAAGGGGCAGCTGGTAAGGAAATCATCAGTTGAAAGCTTTTGCTGAATGAGCCCTTATGCAATCTCATTTCCTCTGCGATTGCTTCACAAGTTCAATATTCCATAGGCAGCAACAAACATCAAAGGGGCACCACCCTGGTTTCCCAATGTTAGGAACAGAAACAGAGCCTGCAGGGGAGTTTTCATTTAAATATTACATCATTTTCATTTCCAGACCTGATTTTAAAAAAACAACAGTGCTTTCACTGTGTGGCTTGTAGAAAGACAGGATGCGGCACAGCTGAGGGTAACTCATGGCTTTCCTACCTTTCAGTGACCAGTGACGGAGCCACAGGTGGGCCTGGGTGGGCCGGGGCCCACCCACTTAGGGCTCAGGCCCATCCAACAGTAGCACATGGTAATGAAAATGCTGCTCTCCACAATACTGGCACCTTCGCATGCTCAGTTTTCAGCGCATGCCTGCTGCAGACTACCAAGGTGGAGACTGGAAAGAAGCATTTTCCCACCAGCTGATCATCAATACAAATCAAACAAAATAAAACATGGAAAAGAAAATAAGATGATAACTTTTTTATTGGACATAACTTAATACATTTCTTGATTAGCTTTCGAAGATCTGACGAAGAAGGGCAACCTTCGAAAGCCAATCAAGAAATGTATTAAGTTATGTCCAATAAAAAAGTTATCATCTTATTTTCTTTTCCATGTTTTATTTTGTTTGATTTCTATTGATAACCTTAAGAGTGGACTAACACAGCTACCACACCTCTCTAATTAGGACAGAGAAACAGGACAAATAAGGGATAAGGACAAAGGGTAGCAAGATTCCGGAATCCCAAAGAGTAGCAAGCTTCTGTGCAGAGTCCCAAAGAGTAGCAAGATTCCGGAACACAAATAATAGCAAGATTCCGGAATCCCAAAGACTACTACTACTTATCATTTCTATAGCGCTGTACACTTGAACATGAAGAGACAGTCCCTGCTCGACAGAGCTTACAATCTAATTAGGACAGAAGGGCAACCTTGGAAAGCTAATCAAGAAATGTATTAAGTTATGTCCAATAACAAAGGTATCATCTTATTTTCTTTTCCATGTTTTATTTTGTTTGATTTCTATTGATAACCTTTAAGAGTGGACTAACACGGCTACCACACCTCTCTAATTAGGACAGAGAAACAGGACAAATAAGGGATAAGGACAAAGGGTAGCAAGATTCCGGAATCCCAAAGAGTAGCAAGCTTCTGTGCAGAGTCCCAAAGAGTAGCAAGATTCCGGAACACAAATAATAGCAAGATTCCGGAATCCCAAAGACTACTACTACTTATCATTTCTATAGCGCTGCTAGATGTACGCAGCGCTGTACACTTGAACATGAAGAGACAGTCCCTGCTCGACAGAGCTTACAATCTAATTAGGACAGAAGGGCAACCTTGGAAAGCTAATCAAGAAATGTATTACGTTATGTCCAATAACAAAGGTATCATCTTATTTTCTTTTCCATGTTTTATTTTGTTTGATTTCTATTGATAACCTTAAGAGTGGACTAACACGGCTACCACACTCCCCACCAGCTGAGATATTTTTTTGGTGTGGGGGTGGGGGAGAGAACATTTGGTGCCCACCCACTTCTTGCCTAGGCCCACCCAAAATCTGCTGTCTGTCTACGCCCCTGTTTCAGTCTCATGATATAGTGCCTTTGCCATAGGGACCAGGTAAAAAATGGCTCATTGGTGAAATGCTTATCATTTATTTTGATTTATTTAAGAGGCCCTTTAAGCAAGCTGCAACCCATGGTTGTTAAGCATCATGATAGAGTGAGGCCCCAGGTAGAAGGTCATAAGGGGAGTGACTGGAGGACCCGGGAGGAGCTCAGAGGGTATAAAGGATTTTGTCTCTGGTTCTGCCTCTTGACAGAGTAACTAGGCTCTGGCAGGGGCAGACTCAGAGTAGTCTGGGCCTCTGGACACTGAGAGTGGTCTGGGTGCCCAGGCCTGCCCAACACCCCCTACTGCCACAGCTGAAGCCCCCACTGCCCCGGTCCTACCTGAAAGTCTCTGGTGGTCTATAAGTACATAGTGCATAAGTAATGCCACACTGGGAAAAGACCAAGGGTCCTTCGAGCCCAGCATCCTGTCCACGACAGCGGCCAATCCAGGCCAAGGGCACCTGGCAAGCTTCCCAAACGTACAAACATTCTATACATGTTATTCCTGGAATTGTGGATTTTTCCCAAGTCCATTTAGTAGTGGTTTATGGACTTGTCCTTTAGGAAACCGTCTAACCCCTTTTTAAACTCTGCTAAGCTAACCGCCTTTACCACGTTCTCCGGCAACGAATTCCAGAATTTAATTACGCATTGGGTGAAGAAAAATTTTCTCTGATTTGTTTTAAATTTACTACATTGTAGTTTCATCGCATGCCCCCTAGTCCTAGTATTTTTGGAAAGCGTGAACAGACGCTTCACATCCACCTGTTCCACTCCACTCATTATTTTATATACCTCTATCATGTCTCCCCTCAGCCGTCTCTTCTCCAAGCTGGTCTCTGCAGGGGGGGGGAGCATGTTTTTCCTGCCCGCTGCTATTTCCCCACCGCTGTGTTTTCAAAATGGCGGTCGAGACTTCCTGCGGTAGTCTCACGGGTCACAACAGTCTCGTGAGACTTCCGCAGGGACTATCTGCCGCCAATTTTAAAGTACGGTGGTGCCGGGAAGGTGGAATAGTGGCAGCACAATGGGCAGGAAAGAACAAGTTCTCCCCGCAGAGGCCACTAGGTCACCAGCGGTGTCCCTTTAAAGGTAGGACAGGGGAGGGCTGCGGCAGGCATCCGGCCAGAGCCTCTGGGCCCCCTAGAGCCTATGGGCCCTGGGCTCTGGGTTGCTGGAATGCTGTGTTACTGATAGCCCCCTGCCAGGTCACCCAGTGCAATTAAGGGGGGGGGGGGGGTCCTGCAGTGCTGTAACCGACGGATTGAAGTCATAGACTGTGAGCTGTTATATTGCATCAGCCGTTTGAGGAGCCAGAAAGTCGGTGGAGTGGGTGGGCGTGTGGTCTACCCCTGGCTGAAGAGAGATCTTTGGGGTGGCAGCCCGAAGGGAGAAGATTGAGTCTAGCCCGGATGATATTGAAGTACATCGGGATAGTGAAATCCGTTCTGGGTTCCAATTAGACTGCAGGAAAGGCATGAGGATTACGCACATGTGTTAACCCAGTAATGAACTATTAATGTGATCATCTTGGAGCAATTATGATTTACATTTGAACTGTATGAAGATCAACGCAGCGAAACCACCAGTTAAGTGGCTAATCAATGTTCTAGTTCTTTTGATCCTCTGAGTATCGTGTGGTTCCTGAGTGAATCAGAGGCGTAGCCAGACTTGGTATTTTGGATGGGCCCTTCCACGCGCACATGCCCCCTCCCCCTCCCCCAACCACACACCACAAATATCTCCCCGGAGATATTTTTTAAGAACATAAGAGGGGTTTTTTTTTCACCTATCCCACACCTTCCTCTCCTCTGCGGCGTCTCGGCATCTGTGCTCCTTTCTCTGAACTCCGTCCCCCCCTGATGTTGGCGCCTGCAGTGATTTATTCTCGTCGCTTGCGCCGTCCCCGCAGGCTTCCATCTGCCATGTCCCGCCCTCATTGATGTCATTGCCTGTTTCCTGTCTGGAAGCCTGTGGCGCCGGCGCAGGCAGCAAGAATGAATCGCGGCAGGCGCCGAGGACACCTGTACCGTCGCCGGGGAGGGAAGGGGTTCAGAGACCGGCGTGCAGATGCTGGGACGCCGCAGAGTAGAAGAGGGAAGAGAGCAGTGTGGTGCTGCAGCTGGGTGGGCCTGTGCCCACCCAGGCCCACCCGCTGCTACGCCAGTGGAGTGAATGAACTGGCGGGACCAGAGTGAGTAAGTGACTAGCAGCAGTGCCTCTCGAGCTCCCCCCCCCCGGGTTACATGTGCTTACCACAGCTTAAGATGGTGTACTGCGGAGTGCACTGAGGCATCCCATGGTAAGGTACACATGTACAGACACTAGCCACATGCTAAAATATAATTTTATTTTTTGACCGAGGGGACGTGTCTGGAGGGTGGAAAGTGGACATGTCGGTGCTAATCAGTTTAATACTTTCAATACATAAAGTGCTTTTTCGAAAAATGTTTATTTATAAGCTCATAGATACTATTAAGGACTATCGCAGACCAACTGGTCTTAACTTGTCCACTGGCCGCTAATCATTGCACGTATTGTTTTTCCATTATACATGCCAAAACGTGTAGCCTTATGAACAATATCACAAACATTAAGAGAACTTAACTTTATGGTTCCAGGTCCCAACATGGAGCATGTTTCGCTGATGGGTCTTTCAAGGGACCCAACTGCAAAGTTTCATGTCGGCTGCAGTGGTTCCTCTTAGAAGGGAAAAGGTGTGGGGGGGGGGGGGGGAAATGGGACTTGATATACTGCCTTTTTGAGGTTTTTGCAAACAATTATGTTTGTGCAGCGCTGCGTATGCCTTGTAGCGCTATAGAAATACTAAATAGTAGTAGTAGTAATATTCAAAGCGGTTTACATATATTCAGGTACTTATTTTGTAACAGGGGCAATGGAGGGTTAAGTGACTTGCCCAGAGTCACAAGGAGCTGCAGTGGGAATTGTTGGATTATTTGTAGTAAATAATTAGCAGATTTTAGTACACACAGCTTCAGCTTTAGAAATGTTAATTTCTTTCTTCATCTCTCTCTCATTCACCCCTGAATAATTCACTGCTGAGTCACTTTAAAGTTGAAGTAACAAAACATCTGTTTACTCACAGTTTGCAGTTAGATTATAATCAGACAGGCTTATATATACATATTACTATACATTTGTATTATCAGCTCCTTCCATGTGCTTAGATGGTAATGGATGCTCACACCACCATAGATCCTTTCAGGTTAGGAGAGATCATGAGCTCCATGTGCTCCATGTGCTGCATGTGCTGCATCTATCCCCCACAGGAAGTTGCATAGCAGTGTGACCTCTCTAAGTAATTCACATCAGAGGTCACAGAGTAATCACAGAGAAATAATAGGTGACAGGCAATGCATGTAAAATACAATTACATTCCAACAAACCCCTTCTCATGCATAACTGTCATGCAATTATTTATTCATACAAAGTCCAAGCTTTATACCAAATGTATTTCTATTATTCATATCCTATTGTAAGCCACACTGAGCCCGCAAAAAGGTGGGAAAATGTGGGATACAAATGCAATAAATAAATAAATAAATAAATAAATACGCAGATTCACAAAATGTTCTCTGGGTAACGGTTTGGTCATGATGTCAGCTGTCATCTCACTGGTGTGACAATAGTGTAGACTGATGACCCCTTCTTTCGCCAACTCTCGCACGTTGTGGTATTTCGTTGCGATGTGCTTGGTGCGTGACTGAACCTTGTCATTCTGTGACAGTCGGATGCAGCTCTGATTATCTTCCATTATCTGGATTGGTCTCTGCTCAGCTATTCCAAAATCCAGCAAAAGTTTTTCAATCCACATCAGTTCTCTGCACGCTTCCGATACTGCCACATATTCAGCTTCTGTAGAAGACAAACTCACAATACTTTGTTTATGACTGGCCCATGAAATTTGTACATTTCCATACATAAACACATATCCACTTGTGGATTTATAATCAGAATGATCCCCTGCCCAATCTGAATCACAGTAACATATTAGTTTTGGATTACTATTGGCTGAAATCTTTAATTTACAATCAATGGTACCCTTTAAATACCTTACCATCCTTTTAACTGCAGTCCAATCTGATTTGGTAGGTGAGCTGACCCTTCTGCTCAAAATTCCTACTGCATTTGCTATATCAGCCCTGTATGTGGTAGCTAGATATAAAAGCTTACCTATGGCTGATCTATATTGGATGTTATCTGGTAAAGGTTCTCTTACTGTTTCATCCTTCAGAAAATCAGTGATCATGGGAGTGCTTACAACTTGGGCATCTTGCATACCTAAACTTTCAATAAGCTCATTTATTTTCTGCTTCTGGCTTAGAAGATAAGAACCATCATTTTGTTTCTCAATTTCTATACCAAGATAGTATGACACATTACCAAGTTCTTTTATCTCAACATTGAGGTTTAAACACTTTACAATGTCCTTGTACTCTTGCTCACTTTTGCTTGCAATGAGCAGATCATCAACAAAAACTAAAATGTATGCATATTGTCCATTTCTGCACCTAGTGTACAAGCATTTATCTGCTTCACCTTGCTTAAATCCTAAATTTGTCAATATTTCATGCAATTTGTCATTCCAACATTTCGCACTTTGCTTTAATCCATAAAGACCTTTGTTTAATTTACACACTAGCTGTCTTTGTTTTGTATTTATGAAACCTGTTGGTTGTTCCATGTACAAGTCTTCAGTTATATCTCCGTGAAGAAATGCTGTTTTCACATCAATGTGGTTGACTTGCATGCCTTTTGAGACTGCAATGCTCAGAAGTGTTCTAATTGTCGTGTGTTTCACTACAGGTGCAAACACTTCATCAAAATCTTCTCCATATTTTTGAAGATATCCCTTTGCCACTAATCTGGCTTTATACCTTTCCACTTTTCCTTGTGCATTCCTTTTTAACTTGAATACCCATTTGCATCCTATAGCTTTCTTGCCAGGAGGTAATTTTGTAAGAATCCAAGTATTATTTTTATCCAATGCATCAATTTCTTCTTGTGCTGCTTTATGCCATTCAGCAGCTTCTTCTGCTGGCATTTTCTCAATCTCATCCCATGTTAAGGGCTCTTGAGCTTCTGCTGACTTTGTTAGGTAAGACAGTCTTGGGGGTGGAACACCTTTGTTTTCCCTGGATGAGCGTCTGACAACAGGTTGGTCTGACCTTTCCGCATCCTCTAAATCTGAGAGTTCTTCTCCAATTGATTCCCCTTCTCCAACTGTACTGTCTTCTTCAATGATCCTTTCTGTGTCTGCTTCCTCTGCCTGTTCCTCGTTAGATACAGATGAGTTGCTTTCAGACATCTGCCTTGGTATGGCATTTATATACACTGGCATGTCTATTATGGTTCTAGTTTCATATTCTGGATGATAAGGCTCATCTGGGATAATCCAGCCTTTATCAACCCTTTTGTTTTCATCAAAATATGTAACATGTCTTATGCCAACAATGCCAGTTTTCAGATTCAAAATTCTATATCCTTTGTGTCCTGGAGTATAGCCAACTAAAATGCCCCTTTCTGTTGTGGAATCCAGCTTATGCCTTCTTTGCTTTGGTACATGAGCATATGCTGTACTTCCAAATGTTCTTATGTGTGACAGGTTTGGCTTCCTACCATGCCATGTCTCATGTGGTGTGCGCTCAGCGCCTTTAGTTGGCATTCTGTTTTGTAGGTACACTGCTGTGAGAATGGCTTCCCCCCATAGTCTTTTAGGGAGATTGCTATCTGACAGCATACATCTGGTCATTTCCACAAGTGACCTAAATTTTCTCTCTGCAACAGAATTTTGCTCTGGTGTATAAGCTACTGTTGTGATATGTTGAATGCCTTCTTGTTCTAGAAATGTGTGCATGCTTTGTGAAGTGAACTCACCACCATTGTCGGTCTGAAGAACCTTTGGTTTTCTTTCAAATTTATTGCTCACCATGGCTACGTATTTCTTCAGCATGTCTGTGACTTGACTTTTTTCTTTCAGCAAATAGGCCACACAATATCTAGAGAAATCATCCAAGAATATTAGCACAAATCTGTTATTTCCCAATGATGGGATATTAAACGGTCCACATAAGTCACTGTGTATTAAGTCCAGCACTTTATTACTCCTATTTCCTGTGTATGCAGGAAATGAGGGTCTCACACCTTTTTGAGTAACACAGTCTATGCATTTCTCCATTTTACCAGCATCTGCACTTATCTGAATGCCGGTGGCCAGTTGCTTACTGTAAAGATCCTGGATCACCTTAGAATCACGATGTCCCAGGCGGCGATGCCAGATTTCCAGACTACATTTACCATCATTCTTCCTTACTTGCGCCAGATGTGAGGCTTCACCTGAAATGCTCAGTTTATAAACATCATTATGCATAAAAGCTTCAGCATACACTTCATCATTTTTAGAGATTGTGCACTTACTGTCTTCAAAATGAATCACAAATCCCTTCTTATCTAATGTAGATACACTAAGCATATTGCAAACTGCTTGGGGAATATACAAGACATCACTTACAGGAATTTCTTTAACTTCATTAGACACTTTGCATTTTAAGAATCCAATACCTTTTGCTTGGATCTTAGCAGTCCCTGCGTTTGCAGTTTTAAGAATACCTTCCTCTGGACACATTTCCTGAAAGAAATCCTTACAATTGGTTAAATGGCATGTGCTCCCTGAATCCAAAATCCAAGTACTTTCATTTGAATTATTATTTACCATAGTCAAAGATTTTTCTGCCATTAGAAAGCCCTTGTGTTTATCTTTGTCCTTCATACATTTCCTGGTTTGAAAATTCTTTAGTTCCATTGGCTTAGGTGAGCTAGAGGGAGTGTTTTGTGTTTCCTTACACCATTTAGATACATGTCCCTCCTTTCCACATGAGTAGCAAATCAGCTTGCCCTTGGGTGGAGTTTTCCCATAGCTCCGCCTTCCTCTGTTCTTTGCCAAGAAATTTGTTTCATTTCTCTCTGACTGACTTTGAGAACACATCTCCTCAGAATCATTTATTATGCATTCCTGCCTTAGTTTTGATGTTGCCTGTTCAAAAGATTGCCCTTCAATGGCCTCATTTACAGACCTAAAAACATCAAACTTCTTTGATAGTGAGGTAAAAAGAAATGCTCTTTTCAATGCATCACACATGGGAATTCCTGAAAGTTCTAACTTTTGAAATGAAGACATAAGATGCATAATGTGATCATTACATTTACTTTTATCCCTTAATTTGGTTTCATTCAACTCTGCCAGCCAAATTGGTTGCTGCTTTGCATATGTAGTTGCATACATAGTTCTCAGTTTATATAAAATGTCCTTTGGTGTATCTTTTCCCTCCACTAATATGGCTTGTTTCTCTGAGAGAGCTTCCAAAAGCATGCACTTCACATAATAGTTTGCATTGTCCCATTCAGCCATATTTTCATCTGTTCTGTCTTGGTCTAAGCATATATTTAATCCTTTTGCTCGAAGGAGACATATGAATCTTAGTTCCCACTGCTGATAATTAAACTCAGTTAATCTAGGCACCTTGAGAGAATAGAACAATGGTGAATTTCTTCCCTCAGCCATTTTCTTAGCCTTCTGTCTGCTGTGTGGGGGGAGAGAGAGACAGACTGAATCTTTCCTTTAAAACTTAAGAGAAAAATGTGGCCTTTTTTTCTGCCTGGTAATATTTCTCTTCTTTTTCAATTCCTGGCCCCTGGGCCCATAACCCTTTTGTTGGATTATTTGTAGTAAATAATTAGCAGATTTTAGTACACACAGCTTCAGCTTTAGAAATGTTAATTTCTTTCTTCATCTCTCTCTCATTCACCCCTGAATAATTCACTGCTGAGTCACTTTAAAGTTGAAGTAACAAAACATCTGTTTACTCACAGTTTGCAGTTAGATTATAATCAGACAGGCTTATATATACATATTACTATACATTTGTATTATCAGCTCCTTCCATGTGCTTAGATGGTAATGGATGCTCACACCACCATAGATCCTCTCAGGTTAGGAGAGATCATGAGCTCCATGTGCTCCATGTGCTGCATGTGCTGCATCTATCCCCCACAGGAAGTTGCATAGCAGTGTGACCTCTCTAAGTAATTCACATCAGAGGTCACAGAGTAATCACAGAGAAATAATAGGTGACAGGCAATGCATGTAAAATACAATTACATTCCAACAGGAATCAAACCCAGTTCCCCAAAATCAGAGTCTGCTACACTAACCACTAGGCTACTCCTCCACTAGCACCAGTCCATGTAGAAGTCTGCCCTTGCAGATCACCAATGGGGCCGTGCAGGCTTCTGTTTCTGTGAGTCTGACGTCCTGAACATACGTGCAGGACATCAGACTCACAGAAACAGAAGCCTGCGCGGCCGCGTTGCTGATCTGCAAGGGCAGGCTTCCGCATGGAATGTTGCTAGTGGAATAGCAACATTCCATGTAGAATCTCAAATAGTAGCAACATTCTATGTAGAATCTCAAATAGTAGCAACAGAATCTCAATAGTAGCAACATTCCATGTAGAATCTCAAATAGTAGCAACAGAATCTCCAATAGTAGCAACGTTCCCTGTAGAATCTCAAATAGGGAAAGGGAAATGGGACTTGATATACCGCCTTTCTGAGGTTTTTGCAACTACATTCAAAGCAGTTTACATATATTCAGGTACTTATTTTGTACCAGGGGCAATGGAGGGTTAAGTGACTTGCCCAGAGTCACAAGGAGCTGCAGTGGGAATCGAACCCAGCTCCCCAGGATCAAACTCCACTGCACTAACAACTAGGCTACTCCTCCACTAGCAACATTACACGTAGAAGCCTGCTCTTGCACATCACCAATGTGGCTGCGCAGGCTTCTGTTTCTGAGAGTCTGACGTCCTGCAAGAAGCCTGTGCGGCCGCGTTGCTGATCTGCAAGGGCAGGCTTCTACATGGAATGTTGCTAGTGGAATAGCAACATTCCTTGTAGAATCTCAAATAGTTTCAACATTCCATGTAGAATCTCAAATAGGGAAAAGGAACTGAGACTTGACATACTGCCTTTTTGTACCAGGGGCAATGGAGGGTTAAGTGAGTTGCCCAGAGTCACAAGGAGCTGTAATGGGAATTGAACTCAGCTCCCCAGGATCAAAGTCCACTGCACTAACCACTAGGCCACTCCTTTCACCAATAAGAGCCAACCTCATCAGTGATGTCACAATGGCTTGGTTGCCCGATACTTGGCTCACTTCTGATATTGTGATTACCCATATGTGTGTTCTTCCACTGATGCTTTATGGAAAACCTTTCAAGAAAAACAAAGAAAACAGAAGCTACAGAAACATCACGGGAAGCCCAGGGTACGCGGAGTGTGAAAGAACTGTGACAGATGCCCTGTGCGGATCAGCTGAAACGTCTGTTGCGAGCTGAGACTAGAATGTACCAGTGTACCCATGTCTTCTTTCAACGAACAGATCTGGCAAATCAAACCAACACCGAAGCAGTCAAACTGCATGCAGAAAGCATTATGTGGTTCACGACATGCCAGGACGGTGGATTCTACTGGGAGAATATAGTGACTGCATTGTTTTGTAGCATTCCGTATAATGATACGGCTCCTCCAGCGAAAGGTTCCAAATCTGTGATCTAGCAAACTACAGCCCTTGTGCCCTTAATAGCACCACACCTTAGCAAAACGCGCTCTGTCTATAGAGGAAAAAAAGAAAGATGTAACTGCAGCTCCCGACACTGGCAAGCAGACGAAATACTTTCCAGGACAGGCCTGAGCTGCTGTGGTATATGGTTTCATAGTTATAAATCTAGTCAGTTAAGCTTAAAAAAAGACCACTTCATTGAGCATATCATTGAGAAAGTAACTGGGCTGAAAAAAAAACATCTGTGAGGTAACGTGGAGGGGAATAATCGAACATCGCCGGCGAAATAGGTCGCCGGCGATCTATTTTGGCGGCAGCGCAACAGCTGGCCGGAACTGTATTTTCAAAAAAGATGGCCGGCCATCTTTTTTTTTCGATAATACGGTGTGGGCCGGCGAAATGCCTTGGATTTCGCCGTGTTTGAGATCGCCACTTTTGTTTTTCCGCAATAATGAAAAAAACTGCCGGCGATCTCAAACCTGGCGAAATCCAAGGCATTTGGCTGTGGGAGGAGCCAGCATTTGTAGTGCACTGGTCCCCCTCACATGCCAGGACACCAACCGGGCACCCTAGGGGGCACTTCAAACATCTTTTATAAACAACCAAATTAGCTTCCAGGTGCATAGCACCCTTCCCTTGTGTGCTGAGTCCCCCAAATCCCCCCCAAAACCCACTGACCACAAGTGTGCACCATTACCCTAGCCCTAAGGGCTGAAGGGGGGCACCTACATGTGGGTACAGTGGGTTTTGGGGGGTTTGGGATGGCTCAACATTACCCACCACAAGTGGAACAGGTAGGGGGGGGGGGGGTGGGCCTGGCTCTGCCTTTCTGCAGTCCACTGCAACCAACAACAACTGTTCCAGGGACCTGCATACTGCTGTCAGGGTGCTGGGTATGACATTTGAGGCTGGCATACAGGCTGGCAAAAAAGGTTTGTATTTTAATAATTTTAGTGTGGGAGGGGGTTGGCGACCACTGGGGGAGTAAGGGGAGGTCACCCCCCATTCCCTCCGGTGGTCATCTGGTCAGTTGGGGCACCCTTTTGAGGCTTGGTCGTGAAAATAAAAGGACCAAGTAAACCCGGTGAAATACTGCTTATTGCCGGGTTTTATTTTTCCATTATCCGCGAAAGCCGGCCATCTGGTAGCCACGCCCAAGCCTGCCCATGTCCCGCCTTCGCTTTGCCGCCAACACGCCCCTTTGAACTTTCGCCGGCGAGGCGAAGGGAAAGTGGCGAAGCTATCACAAATGTAGCTTTTGAATATATGCTTTTCGCCGCTTTTGCAAAATCGCCGGCCATATCCTGATTTGTGTTGGGAAATAGCCGGCGATTACTTTCGATTATAAGCTGGATAGTAACATAGTAGATGGCGGCAGAAAAAGACCTGCATGGTCCATCTAGTGTGCCCAACAATTTAAACTCATATGTGCTACTTTATGTGTATGCCTGACCTTGATTTGTTTCTGCCATTTTCAGGGCACAGACCGTAGAAGTCTGCCCAGAACAAGGCCCACCTCCCAACCACCAGCCCCGCCTCCCCCCACTGGCTCTGCTACCCAATCTCGGCTAAGCTTCTGAGGATCCATTCCTTCCGAACAGGATTCCTTTATGTTTATCCCACGCATGTTTGAATTCCGTTACCGTTTTCATCTGCACCACCTCCCGCGGGAGGGCATTCCAAGCATCCACCACTCTCTCCGTGAAAAAATACTTCCTCATTACTTCAAACAAAAACAAAACAGCGAAGATAACTAAAAAATAAAAAAAAGGACGACGCTTCAAGTGAAAATCGGGTTAAAAGACACATCAATAAACAAGATAAAAATATAAATCTAAAATTTCAGAGATAAAAAGTATAACTGGATGGTCGATAAGCAAGACTCGGCACAGCTGTGTTTCGGCCTATCTGGCCTGCATCAGGAGTCTTTTCACCATCAGATATGTCAGTTCTTATATCTTTCACAATCTCAAGAAAGATATAGTGGAATTGGAAATTGCAGCAAAGGGCGACTAGAATGATAGCGGGGATGGGACGACTTCCCTATGAAGAAAGACTAAGGAGGCTAGGGCTTTTCAGCTTGGAGAAGAGACGGCTGAGGGGAGACATGATAGAGGTATATAAAATAATGAGTGGAGTGGAACAGGTGGATGTGAAGCGTCTGTTCACGCTTTTCAAAAATACTAGGACTAGGGGGCATGCGATGAAACTACAGTGTAGTAAATTTAAAACAAATCGGAGAAAATTTTTCTTCACCCAACGTATAATTAAACTCTGGAATTCGTTGCCGGAGAAAGTGGTGAAGGCGGTTAGCTTAGCAGAGTTTAAAAAGGGGTTGGACTGTTTCCTAAAGGACAAGTCCTTAAACCACTACTAAATGGACTTGGAAAAAATCCACAATTCCAGGAATAACATGTATAGAATGTTTGTACGTTTGGGAAGCTTGCCAGGTGCCCTTGGCCTGGATTGGCCGCTGTCATGGACAGGATGCTGGGCTCGATGGACCCTTGGAGTGGAGGAGTAGCCTAGCGGTTAGTGCAGTGGACTTTGATCCTGGGGAACTGGGTTTGATTCCTACTGCAGCTCTTTGTGACTCTGGGCAAGTCACATAACCCTCCATTGCCCCAGGTACAAAATAAGTACCTGAATATATGTAAACCACTTTGAATGTAGTTGCAAAAACCTCAGAAAGGCGGTATATCAAGTCCCATTTCCCCTTTCCCTTATGACATCACAATATCAGAAGTGAGCCAAGTATCGGGCAATCAAGCCATTGTGACATCACTGATGAGGTTGGCTCTTATTGGTGGAATGAGTGGAGGAGTAGCCTAGTGGTTAGTGCAGTGGACTTTGATCCTGGCGAACTGGGTTCAATTCCCACTGCAGCTCCTTGTGACTGGGCAAGTCACTTAACCCTCCGTTGCCCCTGGTACAAAATAAGTACCTGAATATATGTAAACTGCTTTGAACGTAGTTGCAAAAAAAAACCTCAGAAAGGCGGTATATCAAGTCCCATTTCCCTTCCCCTTGGTCTTTTCCCAGTGTGGCATTAATTATGTACTTAAATAAAACCGATCTTGTTTTTGTCTCTTAATGATAGATCTTGTAAATGTGCCGCAGCGTCTCTTGGCTCAACCTCAAATAATGCTCTTGTGGATTATCTAATCTCGAGTGTGAACCCGGATGGGGTTACTGAGTCAGAGAATGGTCCATCCCATCCTCAACAAAGAACAAATGTTCACCAGGTGTCTTCCCGGTCATCCCTCCCCAGCCACGTTCTGACACTTTCCAGTGGTCCCGGTTTGGGGAAACGTCGCACCCAGGCTGATATGCCATACAGTTACATTTAGTAGCTTATGTTGCTTTTATTTATTTATACCCTGCTTTGCATCATTAACCAGTGCTGAGCAGATGCATTGACACTTATCTTAAGCAGAACATTTAGGGATATTTTTCATTGTCGAATGAGATGGATGAAAACCAGCTGGACGCATGATTGAATCCAGACCCTGCTCTCCCATTCTCATTGGATATATTTTTCCAGTTAAAAAAATAAATAAATAAATGATTCTCGTTCTTTAGAAGTGGATTAAATTCAGGATGCCCTTTACTGGTAATTTCTCTGTGGCAAACAAAGGATTACAGTCCCGCATTTATGCTTATAAATACAAACCAGTGTCATTTTCTCCTGGCAGCCAAACCATTGGCTTATAATAACTAGTCCGGAGCTGAACCATCGGAAAACGGTCTGAATTTTCTTGTAAGTGCTGACAGGTTGATGTGCAATATTTAACAATTTCCAACCGAATGCAAGCTATGGAAATCACAGCTGAAGTTCCCATTATAGCTCATTGGCTTGTACGTTATCTCATGCGTGACAAGAGGGACACGCACCAAATGATTTCTGATGAAAACCATTTCTAGCCAACTGGCCTGCTCTTTATTAACAAACATCGTGCAATTTATAACACAAGCCACTAAAAAAAAAAGCCCCTTCGGATTAGATTTGCATGGGTACTGGGTAATCGATGGCCAACTCTACTACTACTACTACTATTTATCATTTCTATAGCGCTACAAGGCGTACGCAGCGCTGCACAAACATAGAAGAAAGACAGTCCCTGCTCAAAGAGCTATGTAATAAAAGTGAGCCAAGTATAGGACAATCAAGCCATTGTGACATCACTGATGAGGTTGGCTCTTATTGGTGGACTGAGGCATTATGACATCACAATATTAGCTCTGGTTACAAGAGACTACTACTACTACTATTTATCATTTCTATAGCGCTACAAGGCGTACGCAGCGCTGCACAAACATAGAAGAAAGACAGTCCCTGCTCAAAGAGCTTACAATCTAATACACTCCATATGAAATGATGACAATTGACACTTTCCAAACTGGTACTCAAGATGCAAAATATAATAAAACTAGTAAAAAAGCCCCGTTTCTGATGCAAATGAAACGGGGGGGGGGGGGGGGGGGCTAGCAATGTTTTCTTCTGTGTGCATGTGGTAGTGTGTGTGTCCCTGCCCTCTCTCCCCTCCCCCCTCTGGGGCTAGCAATGTTTTCTTCTGTGTGCATGTGGGAGTGTGTGTGTCCCTGCCCTCTCTCCCCTCCCCCCTCTGGGGCTAGCAATGTTTTCTTCTGTGTGCATGTGGGAGTGTGTGTGTCCCTGCCCTCTCTCCCCTCCCCCCTCTGGGGCTAGCAATGTTTTCTTCTGTGTGCATGTGGGAGTGTGTGTGTCCCTGCCCTCTCTCCCCTCCCCCCTCTGGGGCTAGCAATGTTTTCTTCTGTGTGCATGTGGGAGTGTGTGTGTCCCTGCCCTCTCTCCCCTCCCCCCTCTGGGGCTAGCAATGTTTTCTTCTGTGTGCAAGTGGGAGTGTGTGTGTCCCTGCCCTCTCTCCCCTCCCCCCTCTGGGGCTAGCAATGTTTTCTTCTGTGTGCATGTGGGAGTGTGTGTGTCCCTGCCCTCTCTCCCCTCCCCCCTCTGGGGCTAGCAATGTTTTCTTCTGTGTGCAAGTGGGAGTGTGTGTGTCCCTGCCCTCTCTCCCCTCCCCCCTCTGGGGCTAGCAATGTTTTCTTCTGTGTGCATGTGGGAGTGTGTGTGTCCCTGCCCTCTCTCCCCTCCCCCCTCTGGGGCTAGCAATGTTTTCTTCTGTGTGCAAGTGGGAGTGTGTGTGTCCCTGCCCTCTCTCCCCTCCCCCCTCTGGGGCTAGCAATGTTTTCTTCTGTGTGCATGTGGGAGTGTGTGTGTCCCTGCCCTCTCTCCCCTCCCCCCTCTGGGGCTAGCAATGTTTTCTTCTGTGTGCATGTGGGAGTGTGTGTGTCCCTGCCCTCTCTCCCCTCCCCCCTCTGGGGCTAGCAATGTTTTCTTCTGTGTGCAAGTGGGAGTGTGTGTGTCCCTGCCCTCTCTCCCCTCCCCCCTCTGGGGCTAGCAATGTTTTCTTCTGTGTGCATGTGGGAGTGTGTGTGTCCCTGCCCTCTCTCCCCTCCCCCCTCTGGGGCTAGCAATGTTTTCTTCTGTGTGCAAGTGGGAGTGTGTGTGTCCCTGCCCTCTCTCCCCTCCCCCCTCTGGGGCTAGCAATGTTTTCTTCTGTGTGCAAGTGGGAGTGTGTGTGTCCCTGCCCTCTCTCCCCTCCCCCCTCTGGGGCTAGCAATGTTTTCTTCTGTGTGCATGTGGGAGTGTGTGTGTCCCTGCCCTCTCTCCCCTCCCCCCTCTGGGGCTAGCAATGTTTTCTTCTGTGTGCATGTGGGAGTGTGTGTGTCCCTGCCCTCTCTCCCCTCCCCCCTCTGGGGCTAGCAATGCTTTCTTCTGTGTGCACGTGGGAGTGTGTGTGTCCCTGCCCTCTCTCCCCTCCCCCCTCTGGGGCTAGCAATGTTTTCTTCTGTGTGCAAGTGGGAGTGTGTGTGTCCCTGCCCTCTCTCCCCTCCCCCCTCTGGGGCTAGCAATGTTTTCTTCTGTGTGCATGTGGGAGTGTGTGTGTCCCTGCCCTCTCTCCCCTCCCCCCTCTGGGGCTAGCAATGTTTTCTTCTGTGTGCATGTGGGAGTGTGTGTGTCCCTGCCCTCTCTCCCCTCCCCCCTCTGGGGCTAGCAATGTTTTCTTCTGTGTGCATGTGGGAGTGTGTGTGTCCCTGCCCTCTCTCCCCTCCCTCCTCTGGGGCTAGCAATGTTTTCTTCTGTGTGCAAGTGGGAGTGTGTGTGTCCCTGCCCTCTCTCCCCTCCCCCCTCTGGGGCTAGCAATGTTTTCTTCTGTGTGCAAGTGGGAGTGTGTGTGTCCCTGCCCTCTCTCCCCTCCCCCCTCTGGGGCTAGCAATGTTTTCTTCTGTGTGCATGTGGGAGTGTGTGTGTCCCTGCCCTCTCTCCCCTCCCCCCTCTGGGGCTAGCAATGTTTTCTTCTGTGTGCATGTGGGAGTGTGTGTGTCCCTGCCCTCTCTCCCCTCCCCCCTCTGGGGCTAGCAATGTTTTCTTCTGTGTGCATGTGGGAGTGTGTGTGTCCTTGCCCTCTGGCCTCTCTCCCCTCCCCCCTCTGAGTCCTTCACTGTTACAGAGCCAGCGATTTGATTTCGTGCTCTGCTGTTTTCCTTCACTGACTGTGTTACAGAGAGGGCGGGGCAGACACTCATAGGGAAACCGGATATCTCGCCCCCTTCACACTTCCGGCTGGAGGCTTCATAGAACGTTGGTGTTGCTTTTTATATAGAGAGATGTTGCCGAGCAACTGTCTCCAACTACATCCACAACTCATCAGCTGCTCAACGGTCTGTACTACGAGATGATTTTTAATTGGATACTGGAAAAATATTACTGTACCGTACAGTTAAACAGCAGTGTGCGGCAGTGGCCAAGAAAAGCAAACAGGATGCTAGGAATTATTAGGAAAGGGATGCAAAAAAAGACCGGGATTATTATAATGCCTCTGCATCGCTCCTCGGTGTGACCTCACCTTGAGTATCCCGTTCAATTCTGGTTGCCATAGCTCAAAAAAGATAGAGCAGGATTAGAAAAGGTTCAAGCAAGAGCGACCAAAATGATAAAGGAGATAGAACTCCTCTTATATGACGAAAGGCTGAAGAGGTTAGGGCTCTGCAACTTCTAAAAGAGATTTATTTATTTTTGTTACATTTGTACCCTGCGCTTTCCCACTCATGGCAGGCTCAATGTGGCTTACGTGGGGCAATGGAGGGTTAAGTGACTTGCCCAGAGTCACAAGGAGCTGCCTGTGCTTGAAGTGGGAATCAAAAGTTCCTCAGGATCAAAGTCCACCACCCTAACCACTAGGCCACTCATCCACGGTTGCTACTATTTGAGATTCTACATGGAATGTTGCTATTCCACTGGTGAAGTCGGCCCTTGCAGATCACCAATGTGGCCGCGCAGGCTTCTGCTTCTGTGAGTCTGACGTCCTGCAACATTCCATGTAGAATGTCCAATAGTAGCAACATTCCATGTAGAATCTCTCCAATAGTATCTACTTTATTTTTGTTACATTTGTATCCCGCGCTTTCCCACTCATGGCAGGCTCAATGTGGCAGGCAATGGAGGGTTAAGTGACTTGCCCAGAGTCACAAGGAGCTGCCTGTGCCTGAAGGGAGAATCGAACTCAGTTCCTCAGGACCAAAGTCCACCACCCTAACCACTAGGCCACTCCTCCACTGTTGCTACTATTTGAGTTGCTATTCCAACATTCCATGTAGAAGTTGGCCCTTGCAGATCATCAATGTGGCCACGCAGGCTTCTGCTTCTGTGAGTCTGACGTCCTGGAACTTCCTGTTTTGACGCGAAATATGGAGTTGCAGTAGAGAAGGCGGGACATGGCAGAAGGAAGGACAAGGAGACGCCTCTGAATGTGAATCACTGCTGGCTGTAGGATACTGTAAGTGAAACCTGCGGGGAGGAAGAAGACAGGAACAGAGGAAACAAAACTTTTACCATTTCTATGGGGCGGTAAAAAGGTTTTGTTCCCAAATCCGCTGTGATTGTTGGTGCGACAGCCCTCGGAAGGCTTGGCACCGGGCCCTCCTCGGAGACCGGGCCCAGGTAATTTTGCCCCCCCCCCATCCCCCTCCCTCTTGGCAGCCCTCCATGGGCCTGTCTTACAGTACTTGGTGGTCTAGAGGTGTAGTTGAGGCAGGAGCGATCCCTAATTACTCCTGCCCATTCTGGCTCTGCGCTCAAAATGGCTGCCGCGACTGGGGCGTTGCTACTGCCCTAACTACACCACTAGACCAGCAGGGATTGTAAGGTAGGCCTGGGGGAAGAGGGGAGGGTTACTCTTACTGTAAATAGAGTTCTCCAAATAAATTCTTTTGATACAAAATTTTAGCAGGAAATTAAGTCTGTCTATTTGGGATGATAAGCTCCTTAGGAATCAGCTTCTCTGTGGAGTTATGACGTCAGCCGCCACTCTAAGTGTGGTGAAAGTCAGCCACTGTAAAAGCACTGTGGCTTTTAGTTTCAGTTTTCATTATTTGTGGTCCATGTGTACGAAAGGCTTTTGTGCTTGCAGATAAAATATAGTCCTTTCGTTATTTCAATGATGATATTCTGGCTTGGATAGTTGTGTTTAGCAGAGGCCTGTCAACTGCGAGCTCCGACTATCCCCAGCGGCCCTCACTGGGTCACGTTCACACAACCAAACTTGAGTTTTCGGTTTCAGCTGAAAGCGGGTGATGAGTTGCGGCTGCAGTTTCAGTTCCGGGCAAAAGCTTTCAGACACTTTTGACGGCAGTTTCGGCCAAAACTGAGGAAAGGACTTTTGGTCGGCCTCTACATAGAACCTATTTTAAAAAGGAAAATAGATGCCTGTTTTTCTTTATAGAATGCTGGTACAAACACTAAAGCAGAATAACCAACCCCGTACAAATACCCGCACTTAGATGTTAGCATGTAAGCACCCAAACCCACTTCCTCTCTCCCTTCACTCTCTATCTCAGTTGATAACACCCTCATCGTCCCCGTCTCATCTGCCCGCAACCTCGGTGTCATCTTCGACTCCTCCCTCTCCTTTTCTGCGCACATCCAGCAGATAGCCAAGACCTGTCGCTTCTTCCTCTATAACATTAGCAAAATTCGCCCCTTCCTCTCCGAGCACACCACCCGAACTCTCATCCACTCTCTCATTACCTCTCGCCTTGACTACTGCAACCTACTCCTGACCGGCCTCCCACGTAGCCATCTATCCCCCCTTCAGTCCATCCAGAACTCTGCTGCACGTCTTATCTTCCGCCTTGACCGATATACTCATATCACCCCTCTCCTCAAGTCACTTCACTGGCTCCCAATCAGATACCGCATACAGTTCAAGCTTCTCTTACTCACCTACAAATGCACTCGATCTGCGGCCCCTCTCTACCCTCATCTCCCCTTACGTCCCTACCCGTAACCTCCGCTCTCAAGACAAATCCCTCCTTTCAGTACCCTTCTCCACCACCTCCAACTCCAGGCTCCGCCCCTTCTGTCTCGCCTCACCCCATGCCTGGAACAAACTCCCTGAGCCCATACGCCGTGCCCCCTCCCTACCCATCTTCAAATCAATGCTCAAAGCCCACCTCTTCAATGTTGTCTTCGGCTCCTAATCACTACACCTCTTCTCAGGAAAACTTATCTACCCCAACTTGACATTTCGTCCGTTAGATTGTAAGCTCTTCCGAGCAGGGACCGTCCTTAATTGTTAATTTGTACAGCGCTGCGTAACCCTAGTAGCGCTCTAGAAATGTTAAATAGTAGTAGTAGTAGTAGTAATTTGTGTGCTTACCTGTGTGCTGTGCCCAAACTCCACCGATACACATGCCCACCGATACACATACCACCGATACACATACCACCGATACACATGCCACTGATACACATGCCACCGATACACATGCCCACCGATACACATGCCACCGATACACATACCACCGATACACATGCCACCGATACACATGCCAACTCAGGCCGGGGCCTCAGACAGCACTCTCCATGGAGCAGCACTCTCCCCTTCCCTCCTTAACCCTCTTCCCCACATTTATCTTACTTTTCTCTTTTCCAGAAGTTGGCAGTGGCGGCAGCTGGGATTCCCATTGGCTGCTCTGCCGCAAGCACCGGCTTCTTCTCCCTACTGCAGCCCGCCTCTTGATGCAACTTCCTGTTTCCTCAGAGGTGGGATGCAGTAGAGCGAAGAGGCCGGTGCAGCCTATGGGAATTGCTGCCGCCTTTTGGAAAAGAAAAAAATAAGGCAAACGGGGAAGAAGGTGGATGTCAGACTCACAGAAACAGAACGAAGCCTTGCGCCGGAAGAAGAGGACCTCGGCTGGCGGGGGGGTTGGGGTCCCCCGCCAGCAAAGGTAGCCGACGGCAGTGGGGAAGGGTTGTCGGCGGGAGGGGGGGTCGAGAGGGTTGTCGGCAGGGGGGTCCAGGGACAAATCTACGGGGGCCCAGGCCCCCGTGGCCCCACGTAGCTATGCCACTGGTTAAGAGGCCACTAATGTGTGTAAATGACTAGAAAACAACCCTTCAAATGCCTTTCTGCTGCCAGGTGCATTCTTTGAGAATTTACCCCCCCCCCCCCCCCCCGAATGTTTTGATGAGATCCATTTTAAAAGGATACACTGACATGTATTAAAGCAGAGGATGTTATGCCAACCACAGGGCTTTCTGCCTCAGGGATCAGTGTTACCTTTTTCATTTAGCAGTGTAAGACGCAAAATCAATTTTAAAACCAGTTCTAAAATGCAAGTGAACCATCTTTAATCACTCTGAGCTGCAATTAAAACCAGCTTTAGGTGTGTTACTGTTAATATTTGGAGGTTGGGGGTGGAAGTGGGGGAGTTTGCCTGGCACCTGCGTGAAAGTGTTAATACAGAACTGCAACAAGGCTGACAGTGTGCTCAGATCATATTTCCATAACCTTTTTGGCACTGTTTTCATTTCTAATCAGAATGAAATGAAGATCAGACATCGCAAATCTCTCCTCAGTCCACAATGTAATGCACACATGTAGGGACAAGATTTCACTACATTGCTCCACTTTTATTTGAGAATTTGTTTTAGGATCCCAAATCAACAGGAAAATGCAAGAAGGAACACACTTACCACCCATTCATAAGCTCATCTCTCAGCATGAAACGTCTCACTTACCTATGAACACGCGGAAGCACCTAACGAAAAATCGAGCAGGGGTCAAGCAACGAGGCAGACAGCACACGCCAGTAGCCGTTGTGATCAAAAAGTCGCTCACGCACCTATAAGGTCCGCTTCCGAGTGACGTGTATCTTACACGCCCTGAACGCACGTCTATGATGTGTGACAGCGGTACCGTGTGTTTGGCGAATGACTATTGTGCACATGCGTTTCCTACACCGCTAGCGGGGATTTCACCAGATTAGCGATACTTTCATGCATCCGACTTTTTAATACCGTGGCGAACATTTGCGAGTTGCTTTTTTAGAGCATCCATTGTTTTTTAGAAATCAGTAAGTTTACTACATGACTTTTACGTTTTCGATTCTTCTACGTTTTGTTGATGCATCTGCCCGTTTGGTTCCCCTCCCTGGGTCGTTAATTGCACAACTATACTGACATGTGAACTGACAGCGCGGCTATTCTTACATTGTTGCGTTCAGAAAGCTTCTTGGTCAAACATCGTGTGGACATGAGATTTCTCTGCAGATTCAGAGGCCAATGGAATTAGGAAAGGTTCAAAGAAGAGCAACCAAAATGATAAAGGAGATGGAGCTCCTCTCGTATGAGGAAAGGCTAAAGTGGTTAGGGCTCTTCAGCTTGGAAACGAGACGGATGAGGGGCGATATGATTGAGGTCTACAAAATCCTGAGTGGTGTAGAATGAGTAGAGGTGAATCGATTTTTTACTCTTTCATCGTGAGTAGAGAGAGGTGTGGTAGCCGTGTTAGTCCACTTTTGAAGGCAATCAATAGAAATAAAACAAAATTTCCGATCTGACGAAGAAGGGCAACCTTGGAAAGCTAATCAACAAATGTATTAAGTTATGTCCAATAAAAAAGGTATCATCTTATTTTCTTTTCCATGTTTTATTTTGTTTGATTTCTATTGATAACCTTAAGAGTGGACTAACACGGCTACCACACCTCTCTAATTAGGACAGAGAAACAGGACAAATAAGGGATAAGGACAAAGGGTAGCAAGATTCCGGAATCCCAAAGAGTAGCAAGCTTCTGTGCAGAGTCCCAAAGAGTAGCAAGATTCCGGAACACAAATAATAGCAAGATTCCGGAATCCCAAAGACTACTACTACTTATCATTTCTATAGCGCTGCTAGATGTACGCAGCGCTGTACACTTGAACATGAAGAGACAGTCCCTGCTCGACAGAGCTTACAATCTAATTAGGACAGAAGGGCAACCTTCGAAAGCTAATCAAGAAATGTATTAAGTTATGTCCAATAAAAAAGGTATCATCTTATTTTCTTTTCCATGTTTTATTTTGTTTGATTTCTATTGATTACTCTTTCAAAAAGCACAAAGAGTAGGGGACACTCCATGAAGTTACACTGAAATACTTTTAAAACAAATAGGAGGAAATATTTTTTTCACTCAGGGGCCCTTTTATGAAGCAGCAGTAAGCCCAAGGGAAGTGTCACCGGGCTACCACAGCAGCCCAGCGGTCATTTCCTCCCCCAGCATTCATCATTTCTGGCGCTGCAAAAATATTTCATTTTTTGTAGCGCCAGTGTGTATCCAGTGGCAATCAGGCAGTGCTGCGTGCCACCCAGCTACCACCTGGTTAGCGCAGGAGCCCTTGCCGACACCTCAATGGGTGGTGGCACGTGCTCCCCCCCCAAAATGGCCACGCAGCAAGTGGTTCACTTGCCACACAGCCATTTCTTTAAGAAAAGGGAAATCTGCCTTTTACCCGCTGAAGTAAAAGGGGGCCTCGGCACGCGTCAAAAACACACGCTGACGCCAGCGCAGGCCCCCTTTTGCCGCAGCTTCATAAAAGGACCCCTCAATGAATAGTTAAGCTCTGGAATTCATTGCTGGAGCGTGTGCTAATGGCGGTTAGCATATCTGGGTTTTAAAAAGGTTTGGACAAATTCCTGGAGGAAAAGTCCATAGTCTGCTATTGAGACAGACATGGGGAAGCAACTGCTTGCCCTGGGATTTCTAGTAAGGAACGTTGCTACTAATTGGACTTCTGCATGGACCTTCTCACTCTTTAGGATTCCAGAATCTTGCTGTTCTTTGGGGTTCCACATGGAATGTTGCTACTCTTTGAGGTTCTGAATGGAATCTTGCCACACTTTAGGATTCCAGAATCTTGCTATTCTTTGGGGTTCTACATGGAATGTTGCTACTCTTTGAGATTCTGCCTGAAATCGTGACACTCTTTAGGATTCCAGAATCTTGCTATTCTTTGGGGTTCTACATGGAATTTTGAGATTCTGTCTGGAATCTTGTCACTCTTTAGGATTCCAGAATCTTGCTATTCTTTGGGGTTCCACATGGAAAGTTGCTACTCTTTGAGGTTCTGAATGGAATCTTGTCACACTTTAGGATTCCAGAATCTTGCTATTCTTTGGGGTTCTACATGGAATGTTGCTACTCTTTGAGATTCTGCCTGGAATCTTGACACTCTTTAGGATTCCAGAATCTTGCTATTCTTTGGGGTTCTACATGGAATGTTGCTACTATGTGGGTTTCTGCCAGAAACTTGCGACCTGGATTGGCTACTGTTGGCAACACCAACAAGGGTGAAAGTGAGGAGAATTCCAGATGACCAAGGCCAGCGAGGATAAGAGTGTCCAAGAGTTTATTTGCCAAAACCTATACTGACACAAAGGCCCTACATGGCCCGTGTTTCAGCACAAAGCCTTCCTCAGGGGTCTAAAAAACAGAGAATTAATACACATACATTATCTCATTCTTTAATATTCACTGATCACATTATCGTATCCCAATCACTCAACAGTTTTTAACTCATACTCATATACTCTTGCTGCTGTATTTTGTGCCACTTCGTTATTACATATCTCTACATATTATGTATTTCTTAGTTATTCTTTCTTCATCCACATGCTGTAGTTGTGCCAATTTATTATTCTGCATTTAATTTTTTATGCTGTGCTTTTAATATATTTTAATTTATTGTATTTTTTTCTTACATGTGTACCCTGCGCTTTCCCACTCATGGCAGGCTCAATGCGGCTTACATGGGGCAATGGAGGGTTAAGTGACTTGCCCAGAGTCACAAGGAGCTGCCTGTGCCTGAAGTGGGAATCAAACCCAGTTCCCCAGGACCAAAGTCCACCACCCTAACCACATTGCATGTAGAAGTCAGCCCTTGCGGATCACCAATGACGTCAGAGTCACAGAAACAGAAGCCTGCGCAGCCTTCTACATGGAATGTTGCTAGTGGAATAGCAACATTCCATGTAGAATCTCCAATAGTAGCAACATTCCATGTAGAATCTCCAATAGTATCTATTTTATTTTTGTTACATTTGTACCCTGCGCTTTCCCACTCATGGCAGGCTCAATGCGGCTTACATGGGGCATTGGAGGGTTAAGTGACTTGCCCAGAGTCCCACTAGCAACATTCTATGTAGAAGTCGGCCCTTGCAGATCACCAATGTGGCCGCGCAGGCTTCTGCTTCTGTGAGTCTGACGTCCTGCACTTACATGCAGGACGTCAGACTCACAGAAACAGAACCCTGCGCAGCCTTCTACATGGAATGTTGCTAGTGGAATAGCAACATGCCATGTAGAATCTCCAATAGAAGCAACATTCCATGTAGAATCTCCAATAGTATCTATTTTATTTTTGTTACATTTGTACCCTGCGCTTTCCCACTCATGGCAGGCTCAATGCAGCTTACATGGGGCAATGGAGGGTTAAGTGACTTGCCCAGAGTCACAAGGAGCTGCCTGTGTCTGAAGTGGGAATCCAACTCAGTTCCTCAGATCCCCAGGACCAAAGTCCACCACCCTAACCACTAGGCCACTCCTCCACTGTCACTAGGCCACTGGGCCACTCCTCCACTGTTGCTACTATTTGAGATTCTACATGGAATGTTGCTATTCCACTAGCAACATTCCATGTAGAAGTCGGCCCTTGCAGATCACCAATGTGGCCGCGCAGGCTTCTGCTTCTGTGAGTCTGACGTCCTGCACTTACGTGCAGGACGTCAGACTCACAGAAACAGAAGCCTGCGCAGCCTTCTACATGGAATGTTGCTAGTGGAATAGCAACATTCCATGTAGAATCTCCAATAGTATCTGTTTTATTTTTGTTACATTTGTACCCTGCGCTTTCCCACTCATAGCAGGCTCAATGCGGCTTACATATTACAGGTACTTATTTGTACCTGGGGCAATGGAGGGTTAAGTGACTTGCCCAGAGTCACAAGGAGCTGCCTGTGGCTGCAGTAGGAATTGAACCCAGTTCCTCAGGACCAAGGTGCACCACTCTAGCCTCTAGGCCACTCAATGTGGCCGCGCAGGCTTCTGTTTCTGTGAGTCTGACGTGCAGGACGTCAGACTGACAGAAACAGAAGCCTGCGCAGCCGCGTTGCTGATCTACAAGGGCAGGCTTCTACATGGAGTGTTGCGGTGCTAGTGGAATAGCAACATTAACATTCCATGTAGAATCTCCAATAGTATCTATTTTATTTTTGTTACATTTGTACCCTGCGCTTTCCCACTCATGACAGGCTCAATGCAGCGCGGCTTACATATTGTATACAGGTACTTATTTGTACCTGGGGCAATGGAGGGTTAAGTGACTTGCTCAGAGTCACAAGGAGCTGGCTGTGCCTGAAGTGAGAATTGAACTCAGTTCCTCAGGACCAAAGTCCACCACCCTAACCACTAGGCCACTCCATTTATTTGTATTATTTCTAGACCCCTGAGGAAGGCTTTGTGCTGAAACACGGCCCGTGTAGAGTCTTTGTGTCAGTATTTGTTTTGGGCAAATAAACTCTTGGACGCTCTTATCCTCGTTGGCCTTGGTCATCTGGAATTCTCCTCGCTTTCACCCTTGTTGGTGCTGCTTGACTGTTTGTAAAAATTGTGAGGACCCCCCTTGTTTTGCTTGGTTGGCTACTGTTGGACCACTGGTCTGACCCAGTGTGGCTATTCTTATGTTCTTGTGTTCAGAAAGCAGCCACGAGCCATACTGTACGTTTACTGCTGGGTGTGTTTGCATATTTTTGGGCACAGAATCCAGAGAGGGCTTGAGCGCACGAGTTAACTTGCGCAAAAGACATGGTAATGAGTTCATTCAAATATTCTGTGCAAGGCAAAGAATATTCCTCTTTTGACATGCGCACCATGAGATCATTTTTCCGTCAGGTCTGGGGCAGCATAGAAGGTTTTGAGGAGAGGATTTCTTATCAATCTTTCACACCTGACCGCTGGCTTTGTCTTCTTTTACAAGGAGGCTTCTGCAAGTTGTACAGACAAATGGGATGTAACCAACATGTGCGCATGTCCAAACAAAACCGAAAGTAAAAACGCACATCCACGCCTGCTCTTCTGCACCTAATTATGGGGTCCTTTTACTGAAAAATGGCCTGTGTTAGTGTAAGCGCTAGGGGCGTAGCTACTATGGGGCCATGGGGGCCTGGGCCCCCGTAGATTTGGCCCTGGGCCCCCCTGCCGCTGACCCTCTCAACCCCCCCTCCCGCCGTCAACCCGCTGTCGCCGTCTGCTACCTTTGCTGGCGGGGGACCCCAACCCCCGCCAGCTGAGGTCCTCTTCTTCCTTCGTTTTGTTTGTGCAGGATGTCAGACTCAGAAACAGAACGAAGGAAGAAGAGGACCTCGGCTGGGCGGGGTTGGGGTCCCCCGCCAGCAAAGGTAGGTGACGGCAGGCAGGCGGGGGGGGGGTCGAGAGGGTCATCGGCAGAACGACTCACATACACCGCCAATGGCCTGAGCCATAACTCTTGCGTCTCGCGATTGGCTGAGCTGTGGTCTCCTGGGATGGGACGCCAGGCGCTAACAGTGCAGAATGACTTCTTTCAACTCGATTGGCTGAGTTCCAAAGCTGGAGCACGCGCTTTGTGTTTCGCGTGAAGCATGGCGACAGTGGTGCAAAGAAAAGCTACGAGAATGGTATGGGATTTGCGTAACAAGACGTATGAGGAGAGACTTGCTGACCTGAACATGTATACCCTGGAGGAAAGGAGGAACAGGGGTGATATGATACAGACGTTCAAATATTTGAAAGGTATTAATCCGCAAACGAACGTTTTCCAGAGATGGGAAGGTGGTAGAACTAGAGGAAATGAAATGAGATTGAAGGGGGGCAGACTCAAGAAAAAAGTCAGGAAGTATTTCTTCACGGAGAGAGTGGTGGATGCTTGGAATGCCCTCCCGCGGGAGGTGGTGGAGAGGAAAACGGTAACGGAATTCAAACATGCGTGGGATAAACATAAAGGAATCCTGTTCAGAAGGAAAGGATCCTCAGGAGCTTAACCGAGATTGGGTGACAGAGCCGGTAGTGGGAGGCGGGGCTGGAGGTTGGGAGGCGGGGATAGTGCGGGGCAGACTTATACGGTCTGTGCCAGAGCCAGTGGTGGGAGGCGGAACTGGAGGTTGGGAGGCAGGGATAGTGCTGGGCAGACTTATACGGTCTAGGCCAGAGCCGGTGGTTGGGAGGCGGGGCTAGTGCTGGGCAGACTTATACGGTCTGTGCCCTGAAGAGCACAGGTACAAATCAAAGTAGGGTATACACAAAAGTAGCAAACATGAGTTGTCTTGTTGGGCAGACTGGATGGACCGTGCAGGTCTTTTTCTGCCGTCATCTACTATGTTACTATGATAAGCACTGGTTCTGGTTCCTCTGACGCCTGCTAGTTGGAAGGGAAGCAGACTGTTTTAGCATATGATTAAACGTCACAGTATGTAAAAACAAATTGGTCTTATTTTTGAACTGATATCACTTGTTTTGGGCTTGCACGGAATCCACGCACGGTAGAAGCCACACGCTCAGATTTCCACATGCAGCTCTACCGTGAGCCTTTGAGCATCGGCCCCCTCAGAGCACTCCCTGGACTGTGGAAAACCACAACTGTACATACAACTTGAGAAACACCCAGGAGCTACCAGGGAGCGTGGCCGAAGAAGAATAGGTCTGACAATCAACTAAGCACAATGTAAACAACCTGTCAGCAGCAGCACCCAACACTCACAGCCCCAGCCCTGCCTGCTCTTCAGTGCTAGTTCTCCAAAAACTCCATCCCCTCCAGCCTCTCTGCGTTACACAAGCCTGCCTTTGGAAGACATTCCAACTTTTGTTGAATAACCCTGCCAGGATACATCCGCTCCCCTCCAAAAAAGATGCCAGCCTCAGGCTAACTTCTCTTTCCTGTTAACACTTGCCAGTGGTGAAAGAAATTCATTTTCTTTCAAAGCACTCTGTGTAAACCCTGCTGTTTTACCTGTCTCTCTGCAGTTGAAAATCCTCTTTTAAAAATAGGTCCAGTGCATGTTCATGTATCTGGATGCCTTCCCCATCCTTGCCAAGTGCCATTAAGTAATCAAATGAAGAAAAAAAGAAAAAGTGAGGACTTGCCACTGAAAACATCCTGTTTCTATTTGAAAAGAATCATAACATTTAGATAATTAAATAGTCCTTTTTTTTTCTCCTGAGACACCCTTAATTATAGTCTTGTCATTTTTTCCCCCAAACCTTTGGAATGTTTTCCTTAAAGCGGAAATATATCTCTGTCTCTTAATAGGCCCCGAAACAGAGTAGTTATCACGCATTTACAGTAACCACTCCAAAGAGTCGGCAGCTGCAAACACGTTGGGTCTCGTTCACTCGCCTTATTCCTCAGAGATTCATCAAACTGGAAGGCTCTCTTCTCTTTATTATTTTAAACCAGCTTATGTTTTATTTGGCAACACCTGTGCGAATTGTCATGCCAGCAAAGATTTCCAAATCCGAGTCGGATTCTTGGAATGTCAATCTC
The DNA here is from genome assembly GCF_901765095.1 of Microcaecilia unicolor. NCBI lineage: Eukaryota > Metazoa > Chordata > Amphibia > Gymnophiona > Siphonopidae > Microcaecilia > Microcaecilia unicolor. The sequence goes on along the minus strand of NC_044032.1, from coordinate 652,781,801 downwards.
TGTACGCAGTCATTAACCAGTAGGTTTACAATCATTGGGAAAATATGTTTTTTTTTAACAGAAGTTATAACTCTATGTGATTATTGTATTTGGGGGTTTTTTCCGATAATAAACTGATTTGGGTTAAACTTTGGTTTGAGCAAGAGAGGCTTGCTGACCTGAACATGTACACCCTGGAGGAAAGGAGGAACAGGGGTGATATGATACAGACGTTCAAATATTTGAATGGTATTAATCCGCAAACGAATCTTTTCCGGAGATGGGAAGGCGGTAGAACGAGAGGACATGAAATGAGATTGAAGGGGGGCAGACTCAGGAAAGATGTCAGGAAGTATTTTTTCACGGAGAGGGTGGTGAACGCTTGGAATGCCCTCCCGCGGGAGGTGGTGGAGATGAAAACGGTAACGGAGTTCAAACATGCATGGGATATGCATAGAGGAATCCTGTGCAGAAGGAATGGATCCTCAGAAGCTTAGCTGAAATTGGGTGGCAGAGCAGGTGGGGGGAAGAGGGGGTGGTGGTTGGGAAGCGAGGATAGGGGAGGGCAGACTTATACGGTCTGTACCAGAGCCGCTGATGGGAGGCGGGACTGGTGGTTGGGAGGCAGGAAATACTGCTGGGCAGACTTATATGGTCTGTGCCCTGAAAAGGACAGGTACAAATTCAAGGTAAGGTATACACATATGAGTTTCTCTTGGGCAGACTGGATGGACCATGCAGGTCATTTTCTGCCGTCATCTACTATGTTACTATGTTACTATAACTGTGATATGTCACAATATGTGAAACTTCTATCTCTTTCCCCACACGTTTGGGGAGCGTGCCAGGTGCCCTTGACCTGGATTGGCCACTGTCGGTGACAGGATGCTGGGCTAGATGGACCTTTGGTCTTTCCCAGTATGGCACTACTTATGTACTTATGTACTTATGTACTCCACTGAGATGTCACCTCTTTCCTTCCTCACTTTCCCTGCAAGCATGAATTTCCCTGGAAAGGGAACCCCATGGACAGATCCTAATAGAAAAATTAATGAAAAGAAATGTAGAACTAAACTGAGGTCCTGTTGAATTCCAGGTTTTTCCATATACAGAAAATGGGACAAACCAATATATGGGTGTGTGTGGGGGGGAACTAAAGAAAGGTCCACCCCCCATGTGGAGATATGGGCAGGGAATGAGTGGTAGAGGGTCCCCAAGGAGACCACTCTTTATAAGAACTTCCACTGTGAACCTATCCACAAGATTGTCTTCTAATAAAATGCATTTTACTTTACATTTTACTTCTGTTCCTATGGAGAAATATAACACACTGAGAAAGATTCTGTAGACTGGTTGGCTAATTCCTCTCTGTCGGAATACTTTTGTCACACTGTTCTTGTGCTTAAAGATGTCCACTGACACCTGATGCAGCCTTATTAGACGAAATGTGGCCTTTTCAAAGTTGTTAATTCACAAGAGGATTGTGAAAAATTACAAGAGGACCTTAGGAGATTGAGAGACTGGGCGTCTAAATGGCAGATGGCGTTTAATGTGAGCAAGTGCAAAGAGATGCATGTGGGAAAGATGAACCCGAGCTATAGTTATGTAATGCAAGGTTCCACATTAGAAGTCACCAACCAGGAAAGGGATCTGGGTGTCATCGTTGATGATACGTTGAAACCTTTTGCTCAGTGTGCTGCTGTGGCTAAGAAAGCAAATAGAATGTTAGGTATTATTAGGAAAGGAATGGAAAACAAAAAAGAGGATGTTAATAATGCCTTTGTATCGCTCCATGGTGCGACCGTACTTTGAATATTGTGTTCAATTCTGGTCATCGCATCTCAAAAAAGATGTAGTGGAATTAGAAAAGGTACAGAGAAGGGCGACAAAAATGATAAAGGGGATGGGATGACTTCCCTATGAGGAAAGGCTAAAGCGGCTAGGACTGTTCAGCTTGCAGAAGAGACTGTTGAGAGGAGATATGATAGAGGTCTATAAAATAATGAGTGGAATGGAACGGGTAGACGTGTTTACTCTTTCCAAAAATACTAGGACTAGGGGGCATGCAATGAAGCTACAAAGTAGTAAATTTAAAACAAATCGGAGAAAATATTTCTTCACTCAATTTGTAATTAAACTCTGGAATTCATTGTCAGAGAATGTAGTAAAAGCAGTTAGCTTAGCGGGATTTTAAAAAGTATGGATAGCTTCCTAAAAGAAAAGTCCATAAGTCATTATTAAAATGGACTTGGGGGAAATCCACTGCTTATTTCTAGGATAAGCAGCATAAAATGTATTATTTGGGGATTTTGCCAGGTACTTGTGTCCTGGATTGGCCACTGTTGGAAACAGGATGCTGGGCTTGATGGACCTTTGGTCTGTCCCAATGTGGCAATACTTATGTACTTACATTTTTATTAATAACTCTGGAACTCCTTTTTGGACTATGTTTTCTAAAGTTAGCTATATCTTCTATACTGGGTCTTTTCAATGCTGGACTACAGCTATGTGTTAATCTAGGGAACTTTCCTTTTTCCTTTTTACTTTTTCTGCATCTTTATTGTGCATTTTCTTCTTTTAAATAGTTTTCGTGCACAAGTGTTATATTGCTTGGTTGTTATCGGTTAAATTCATAAACAATTTTTTTAAAAGTTAGCATTTTACCACACCTTAGTTTATGGTGAGAATCATTAACCTGCGGTACCTCACTTGTGATTAACCTCATAAACTGTGCTATTCAATCTCCCTGGGAGCATTGGGCCATTAACCTGCGGCCTGATGCTCTTGGAGATCATTCTTAAAGGGCCAGAGCTAAACCCTGCTTCCCCCTCCCCCCACAATTAGACCTCCCTGAAGCACTTCCCAAGGCACCAGTTCCATGAAGACCTCCCTTAAAGACCTCCTATGAAGTGTCCACCCTCCTGTAGGTCTCTCCAGGGCCGCCGAGAGACTAGGCCGGGCCCGGGGCAAGGCCGCCCTGCTTCCACCCCCCCCCCCCCCCCGCCGCTGCCGCCTCCCGTCGCTCCCCCCACCGCTGCAGTCCCCGGTCTCACCTGCCTGCCTCCACGGCTCCGGGCTCCGGGCCCCCTGCATTCAAAGCGGCAGTCGCAGATCGCGTCTCTTCTGGCCTTCCCGCCCTGTGTCCCGCCCTCGTGGAAACCAGAAGTTACATCAGACGAGGGCGGAACACAGGGAGGGAAGGCCAGAAGAGACGCGATCTGCGACTGCCGCTTTGAATGTAAGGGGCCCGGAGCCGAGGAGGCAGGCAGGTGAGACCAGGGACTGCAGCGCCGGCGCCCTGACCCTGGCGCCGGGCCCGGGGAATTTTGCCCCTCTTGCCCCCCCCCCCCTCTCGGCGGTTCTGCCTACCTCTTCCAGTACCTGGTGATTGTTAATATGTGTCCCAACTTGAGACCCATCCACTGGAATAGTGGTGGGCCAAGTTACATAGCTTAAGCAGCTGAAAAGCACTGCCTAGGCCTGAAAATCAGCAGGACTGCTTGGTGAGTCTTATTGAAACCTGGTACAACTTTCTGCCTACCTCTTCCAGTACCTGGTGATCTAGGAGGTTCTGGGCAGCAGTGCCAGGTTCAAAATGTTACCGGTGACCCCTAGCAATATTTTCTATGTGCAGCTTGAATCAATAAAACGGCAGATGAATAATGTAGGATTGTTCAGAAGTATACTGCCCCTGCATGGGCGTAGTTTGACTGTTTCATTTGGGGGGGTGGGGGGCAAAGGATGGGGTGGAGCATATTAGCATATTCATTTGTGTGTGTGTATATATACAGTGGGGGAAATAAGTATTTGATCCCTTGCTGATTTTGTAAGTTTGCCCACTGACAAAGACATGAGCAGCCCATAATTGAAGGGTAGGTTATTGGTAACAGTGAGAGATAGCACATCACAAATTAAATCCGGAAAATCACATTGTGGAAAGTATATGAATTTATTTGCATTCTGCAGAGGGAAATAAGTATTTGATCCCCCACCAACCAGTAAGAGATCTGGCCCCTACAGACCAGGTAGATGCTCCAAATCAACTCGTTACCTGCATGACAGACAGCTGTCGGCAATGGTCACCTGTATGAAAGACACCTGTCCACAGACTCAGTGAATCAGTCAGACTCTAACCTCTACAAAATGGCCAAGAGCAAGGAGCTGTCTAAGGATGTCAGGGACAAGATCATACACCTGCACAAGGCTGGAATGGGCTACAAAACCATCAGTAAGACGCTGGGCGAGAAGGAGACAACTGTTGGTGCCATAGTAAGAAAATGGAAGAAGTACAAAATGACTGTCAATCGACAAAGATCTGGGGCTCCACGCAAAATCTCACCTCGTGGGGTATCCTTGATCATGAGGAAGGTTAGAAATCAGCCTACAACTACAAGGGGGGAACTTGTCAATGATCTCAAGGCAGCTGGGACCACTGTCACCACGAAAACCATTGGTAACACATTACGACATAACGGATTGCAATCCTGCAGTGCCCGCAAGGTCCCCCTGCTCCGGAAGGCACATGTGACGGCCCGTCTGAAGTTTGCCAGTGAACACCTGGATGATGCCGAGAGTGATTGGGAGAAGGTGCTGTGGTCAGATGAGACAAAAATTGAGCTCTTTGGCATGAACTCAACTCGCCGTGTTTGGAGGCAGAGAAATGCTGCCTATGACCCAAAGAACACCGTCCCCACTGTCAAGCATGGAGGTGGAAATGTTATGTTTTGGGGGTGTTTCTCTGCTAAGGGCACAGGACTACTTCACCGCATCAATGGGAGAATGGATGGGGCCATGTACCGTACAATTCTGAGTGACAACCTCCTTCCCTCCGCCAGGGCCTTAAAAATGGGTCGTGGCTGGGTCTTCCAGCACGACAATGACCCAAAACATACAGCCAAGGCAACAAAGGAGTGGCTCAGGAAGAAGCACATTAGGGTCATGGAGTGGCCTAGCCAGTCACCAGACCTTAATCCCATTGAAAACTTATGGAGGGAGCTGAAGCTGCGAGTTGCCAAGCGACAGCCCAGAACTCTTAATGATTTAGAGATGATCTGCAAAGAGGAGTGGACCAAAATTCCTCCTGACATGTGTGCAAACCTCATCATCAACTACAGAAGACGTCTGACCGCTGTGCTTGCCAACAAGGGTTTTGCCACCAAGTATTAGGTCTTGTTTGCCAGAGGGATCAAATACTTATTTCCCTCTGCAGAATGCAAATAAATTCATATACTTTCCACAATGTGATTTTCCGGATTTAATTTGTGATGTGCTATCTCTCACTGTTACCAATAACCTACCCTTCAATTATGGGCTGCTCATGTCTTTGTCAGTGGGCAAACTTACAAAATCAGCAAGGGATCAAATACTTATTTCCCCCACTGTATATATATATATAGATAGATATGCAAATGAATATGCTAATATGGAGGAAGGAAGGGAAAAAAGAGCTGGCTTTTTTGGGGAATAACCATAATGAATATGTGTGAGATATCAAGCCAGCTCTTCCTTCCTTCCTTCCATTCTGACAATGAAAAGTAGATTTCTCCTTTAAAACTTTCACGTAGACAAAAACCCACACCAAAAAGCAACTCACCTCCTACAAGTTCTTCCACTGAACCAAACCTAGCCCAAACGACGACGTGGATGCAGCAGCTCACAGCAGGTTTGCTTGCTGTGTTTTGAGTGAACGGCGACGGCTGCGCGGGGGAGTGGAAACGGAGATGTACCACATGGCTTCCTTCCTTACAGTGATGGACTAATCGGGAGCCTTCCAGTCCAGCGGCGAACGGGCGTGGGGCGAGCGAGCGGGGGTTGTAAAAGCAACAAGCAGACACGCTGGTCTCCGTCCGCTTCGCTTCCCTGCCCTCTCTGTCTGCGTCCCGCCTTCCTCTGATGTCATTTCCTTTCGGGCGGGACGCTGACAGGGCAGGGAAGCGAAGCAGACGGAGACCAGCGTGTCTGCTTGTTTCTTTTACTTCTGGCGCCCCGGGTAAGTCGTTGTCATCGTCGTCAGCCCCCCCTCACCCCCCCCCCCCCCCCAGTCTACGCCCATGTGCCCCTGTTGAAGTTTTGAAGTGAAACGGGTCTCCATCGGGAAGGGCAGTGCACTATGATTTTGAGATCAGTGTGTTCTACGGTGCTGCTACAATTGTAAAACTATTTTAGGGGTACTTTTACTAAGCCGTGTAAACGCTTACATGCACCCAACGTGAGTTACCGCCCAGCTACCGCTTGGCCCGGGCGGTAATTTCATTTTTGACGTGCGTGTCCGATATGCGTGTCAGAAAATATTTTTCTTTTCAGGTGCAAGGGTGGTAATCTGCATTCTGACGTGCATTGACCGTTACCGCCCGGTTAACGCGTGAGACTTTACCGCTATGTCAACGGCTAGCATTAAGGTCTACTACTACTATTTAGCATTTCTATAGCGCTACAAGGCATACGCAGCACTGCACAAACATAGAAGAAAGACAGTCCCTGCTCAAAGAGCTTACAATCTAATAGACAACAAATAAAGTAAGCAAATCAAATCAATTAATGTGTACAGGAAGGTGGAGGCGAGTGGTTACGAGTCAAAAGTAATGTTAAAGAGGTGGGCTTTCAGTCTAGATTTAAAGGTGGCCAAGGATGGGGCAAGACGTAGGGGCTCAGGAAGTTTATTCCAGGCGTAGGGTGCAGCGAGACAGAAGGCGCGAAGTCTGGAGTTGGCAGTAGTGGAGAAGGGAACAGATAAGAAGGATTTATCCATGGAGCGGAGTGCACGGGAAGGGGTGTAGGGAAGGACGAGTGTGGAGAGATACCGGGGAGCAGCAGAGTGAGTACATTTATAGGTTAGTAGAAGAGGTTTGAACAGGGTCTCAGACCCAAAATGGACCTGGCGCTGCCCGGTTACTGCTGGGTTAGCACGGTAGCCCTTAACGCCACCTCAATGGGTAGCATTAAGTGCTTCCCCCCCCCCCCCCCCCCCCCCCGCATGGCCATGCGTTAAGTGAAATCTTACCTCGTGGCCATGTCTTTTTTGGCCTTTTTACCCGCTGTGGTAAAAAGGGCCTCAGCGCGTGGGAAAAACGGCCCCCTGCTGCTAGCGCCGGCCCCTTTTTACCACGGCTTGATAAAAGGAGCCCTAAATAGCTCCACATCACATGATACATCAAACTGAAATTCCAACGTCACCGATTAACGTCAGAGCAAATCAACTTGGTACAGTAGATGGAAGTCAACAGCTTCTATACAACTCTCTGAGGGGCCCTTTTACTAAGCCGCGGCAAAAAGTGTCCTGCGGCAGTGCGAGCACGTCTTTTGGTCATGCACAGGGCCAGGTTTTACTGCATCCTGGAAAAAGGGCCTTTTTTAAGGGGCCGGAAAATGGACGGGCAGCAAAATAACAACCAGTGTGCATCCATGAGGAGCACAACCAGTATTTTGGATGGGCCCTTCCACTGCTCCAGGGACCTGCATAGTGCTGTGATGGAGCTGGGTATGACAATTGAGGCTGGTATAGAGGCTGGAAAAAAATGTTTTTTAATTAGTTTTTTTGGGTGGGAGGGGGTTGGTGATCACTGGGGGCGTAAGGGGAGGTGATCCCTGATTCCCTCCGGTGGTCATCTGGTCAGTTTGGGCACCTTTTCAAGGCTTGGTCATGAACAAAAAGGGACCAAGTAAAGTCGGCCAAATGCTCGTCAGGACCGCCCTTCTTTTTTCCATTAGTGGGCAAAGCCAGCCATCTCTTAAGCACGCCCCCGTCCCGCCTTCGGTACACTGCTGACATACCGTCTTGAATTTTGGCTGGCCCTGCGACGGAAAGCAGTTGATGCCGGCCAAAATCAGCTTTCGACTATGCCAATTTGGCCGGCCTTAGGAGAAGGGCGCCCATCTCTCGACTTGTGTCAGAAGATGGGCGCCCTTCTCCTTCGAAAATAAGCAGGATAGTAACATAGTAGATGACGGCAGAAAAAGACCTGCACGGTCCATCCAGTCTGCCCAACAAGATAAACATCTGTATAGTAATTATCTGAATATAATTCTAATGGGTTTAGATCATTATTTTCCCGGTAACTGTACTTCTAAAATCCTGGGCATTATTTTAGGTTCATCCTTATCGATGGAACCTCAGGAGAATAGTGTGTATAGAAAGGTTTGTTATAGGCTTAGGCGATGCTTTAAGTTAGATCATTTCCACCCGTTAGTGTAGGGTTTGATTTTAACGCAGTTGGATTATCGCAGTTCAGTTTATGGTGGAATCTCTTTGAAGCAGCAGGTAAAGTCCAACTATTACAAAATGCAGCAGCTAGACTCATTTTTAGATTAAAAAAAAAATGGGATCTTGGTTCACCGTTTTTAAAGAAATGACATTGGTTGCCAGTTCCTGCAAGATTGTTTTAGAATTTGCTGCCTTGTTTTTAGAATTATTAATGGTTTTTGCAATTACATTCAAAGCGGTTTACATATATTCAGGTACTTATTTTGTACCAGGGGCAATGGAGGGTTAAGTGACTTGCCCAGAGTCACAAGGAGCTGCAATGGGAATTGAAGTCAGTTCCCCAGGATCAAAGTCCACTGCACTAACCACTAGGCTACTCCTCCACTGACAGTTCGTTCTCTTCTCAATCAGTTTTATATTGGAACATGATCCCATTATATGTCAAACAATTACCTACTTATACCTTACTTCAGAAACATTTGAAATCATTCCTTTTTCAGAAATATTTCAAGTAGTGAATGTGATGATTTCTTTTTGTTATTTTTTGATATATGATTGTTGGATGTGGTCTTTTCTCTATATCGTTGCTAACCACATAGATCCAGTTTAATGGGGTTGGCAGGTTATAAATGCTGTAATTGTCTATAAAATCATGAATGGAACGAGTAAACATTTACTTTTTAAAAAAAACTGCAAACAGGGGACATAACATGAAGTTAGTATTTAGCGTATTTAAAACAATTAGGAGCCCTTTTACAAAGGCGAGCTGAAAAATGGCCTGTGACAGTGTAGACGCGTGTTTTGGTCGCGTGCAGAATCATTTTTCAGTGCACCTGTAAAAAATGCCTTTTTAACATTTTTGTCGAAAATAGATGTGCGGCAAAATGAAAATTGCCGTGCGTCCATTTTGGGTCTGAGGCCTTACTGCTAGCCATTGGCCTAGCGGTAAAGTCTTATGCGGTAATCGGACGATAATGACCTACGCGCGTCAAATGCCACGGCGCGAATCCAATACTTGCTTCCAAAAATAATTCAGATGTGCATATCGGACACGTGCCAAAAATTAAATTACCACAAGAGCCACATGGTAGCTGGGCGGTAACTCCATTTTGGCGCATGTTGGGCATGCGTAGACGCTTACGTGGCTTAGTAAAAGAGACCCTTACAGAACTTTTTTTTTTTTTTTTACTAAATACATAATTAAGCTCTGCCAGATGATCTGGTAACAGGAGTTAGCATAGCTGGGTTTTAAAAAAGCCTTAGATATATTCTGGGAGGAAATATCCATAAGCCAATAGAAATGGGGAAATCCATGCCTTATTTCTGGGGATAAGATGCAGGGCCGCCGAGAGGGGGGGGGGGGCCCAGTGCCGGGCTCAGGCCACCGACGCTGCAGTTCCCGTCTCACCTGCCTGCCTCCTCGGCTCCGGGCCCCCTGCATTCAAAGCGGCAGTCACAGATCACCTCCCTTTGGGCCTTCCCTCCCTGTGTCCCGCCCTTGCGGAAACCGGAAGTTACATCAGACGAGGGTGGGACACAGGGAGGGAAGGCCAGAAGAGAGGCAATCTGCAACTGCTGCCTTGAATGCAGGGGGCTCAGAGCCGTGGAGGCAGGCAGGTGAGACCGCGGACTGCAGCGATGGGGGGGCGGCAGGGGGAGCGGAGGCGGGGCGGCCTTGCCCCATGCCCAGCCTAGTCTCTCAGCGGCCCTGATAAGATGCATGGCATCCTGCCAGGTACTTGTTGGCCACAGTTGGAATCAGGATACTGGACTTGATGGACCTTTGATTTAACTCAGTATGGCTATTCTAATTTTCTACATTTTGCTGTAAAGAGGTGGGGGCATTCGTGAATGCAGAAAAATATTTTTTTACCTGTTTCCTCAAAAGAGTTGCATTAAATTCACTGATGACATAAAGCGTATGAGGACAGATTTAAAGGGGTCCTTTTACAGGGGTCCTTTTACAAAGGCATGCTAGTGTTTTTAGCAGGCAGTAAAAATAAGCATAGTAAAATAGTAAATGACGGCAGATGAAGACCTGTACGGTCCATCCAGTCTGCCCAACAAGATAAACTCATTTTACATGCTGTGCGATACTTTATACCCGAGTTTGATTTGTCCTTGCCATTCTCAGAGCACAGACCGTAGAAGTCTGCCCAGCACTGATTTTGCTTTCCAATTACCAGCGTCGCCACCTAATCTCCGCTATGATTCTGTGGAACCATTCCTTCTAAAAAGGATTCCTTTGTGTTTATCCCACGCATGTTTGAATTCCATTACCGTTTTCATCTCCACCACCTCCCACGGGAGGGCATTCCACATATCCACCACCCTCTCCGTGAAAAAATACATCCTGACTTTAGTCCTGAGTCTGCCTCCCTTCAACCTCAATTCATGTCCTCTACTCTACCATCTTCCCGTCTCCGGAAAAGGTTCACTTGCGGATTAATACCTTTCAAATATTTGAATGTCTGTATGATGTCACCCCTGTTTCTCCTTTCCTCTAAGGTATACATGTTCAGGTCGGCAAGTCTCTCCTCGTACGGTTTGCAACCCAAATCTCATACCATTTTTGTAGCTTTTCTTTGTCTCACTTCATTTCAGGCGCGCTTAGTGGATGTGTGTAAAAAGTAATGCGGTAACCGGGCGGTACTTCAAAATTGATATGCATGGGATGCACATACTACTACATATCATTTCTAAAGTGCTACTAGACGTACGCAGCGCTGTAGACTTGAACATGAAGGGACAGTCCCTGCTCGACAGAGCTTACAATCTAATTAGGACAGACAAACAGGACAAACAAGAGATAAGGACAAAGAGTAGCAAGATTCCGTGCAGAATCCTAAAGAGTAGCAAGATTCCAGAATCCCAAACACTACTACTACTACTTATCATTTCTATAGCGCTACTAGACGTACGCAGCGCTGTACACTTGAACATGAAAAGACAGTCCCTGCTCAACAGAGCTTACAATCTAATTAGGACAGACAAACAGGACAAACAAGAGATAAGGGAATATTAAAGTAAGGATGATAAAATAAGGGTTCTGAACAAGTGAACAAGGGTTAGGAGTTAAAAGCAGCATCAAAAAGGTGGGCTTTTAGCTTAGATTTGAAAACGGCCAGAGATGGAGCTTGACGTACCGGCTCAGGAAGTCTATTCCAAGCAGCCAGTGGCATTCCTAGAGTGGCTGACACCTGGGGTGGATCGCTGATGCGACCCCCCCCCCCCCACCGCTGGCGAAAGGACACCCCCGGGTGCATTTTTACCTGCTTGGGGGGGGGGGGGGGGGGTGCCATGTGCCTGTCAGCTTCGCTCGTTCCCTGCTCCCTCTGCCCCGGAACAGGAAGTAGCCTATTCTGGGGCAGAGGGAGCAGAGAACGAGTGGAGCCGACAGGCGCGCGGCACCCCCCCAGCGGCGTGCACCCGGGGCGGACCGCCCCCACCGCCCCCCCCCCCTTGGTACGCCACTGGGTGCAGCAAGATAAAAGGAACAGAGTCTGGAGTTGGCAGTGGAGGAGAAGGTTGCGGATAAGAGAAGGGAGTGAGCTGAGCATCTCAAAATGCTTCTTAAAATTACAGTCAAACTGATCATGAAATGTCAGGTGATTACAGCAGGACAAAGGCTGCTGCAGGTAAATACCCTCTCTGGCATGTGTCTGCTTTCAGTATAGGAAATAGGCCTCAGTGACAGCTGGGAGATAAGGGAGACAGACTGATGGCAGAAATCGGAACTCCTAGCTGAGTAAACATTAAAGAGAGGACAGGAAACCAAAGCAAACAGTGGAAAGGAGCAAGGCGGAATCTTTTCATCAGGAACAATTCCAGCCTGGCACTATATCTCTCAGCCCAAAGGATCCTACAGTGTTCACATGATTCTTGACGGAGCTCTCCAACTAGTTAAAAATGGCCAAAATGTTGCTTGTCTGAACTGTCTTCATGCTGCCCCCTCCCTCTCTTGACGTTAATTTGTCATTAGAGAAACGTTGCATTGGCTTCCAATCAAAGAACGGACCATCTTCAAAATCTGCACCTTGGTACACAAAATCATCTACGGCGTAGTCCCAGGATACATGACAGACCTCATAGATCTACCAACCAGAAACAGAATCAGATCATCACGATCATATCGAAACCTACATTATTCAAGTTGTAAAGGACTAAGATACAAAACAACTTACGCATCCAGTTTCTCCTCCATAAGCGCGCAACTATGGAACGGACTCCCAAATGCTGTGAGAACAATCTGTGATCACTTAAACTTCAGGAAATCACTCAAAAGTCACCTCTTCAAAAAGGCCTGTCCCACCGATCCAACATAAATCCCCGCACCCAGCAACACAGCATAGCTAATGATCGTACTGGACAATGTATAATCGTCACCTCTTTGACCCCTTGATACCTGATTATTATTTATTGCATTTGTATCCCACATTTTCCCACCTATTTGCAGGCTCAATGTGGCTTACATAGTTTAGTTATGATATTGTCATTCCAGGAAATCAGGTACAATTAGTAATATGTAGAGATTAAGTAAGGAGGTGAAGAAGGAAGTGATTGGGTGAGTAAGTTTAGACGGTGGACTTTCATAGCTTGATGGATTGGTGAGGTGGGTTGTTGGGGCTATGGCTTCTCTTTGTAGGCTTTGCTGAAGAGATATGTTTTCAGAGATTTGCGAAAGTTCATTATTTCCTCAATTGTTTTTAGGTCTGTGGGTAATGCATTCCATAGCTGCGTGCTCCAAACCTACCTCATCTGACCACAATATAACTTTGTATCTGTTATCAACCGAATTGGCAAACGCCTTTACGGTACTATGTAAGCCACATTGAGCCTGCAAATAGGTGGGAAAATGTGGGGTACAAATGTAACAAATAAACAAATACATTAGTAAATGGGTTGGGCTCTGATTAAAGAAGGGCTGTACCAAAAAGTTGAAACATTATTTACTGCCTCATCCCTGTTGGATTATTTGTAGTAAATAATTAGCAGATTTTAGTACACACAGCTTCAGCTTTAGAAATGTTAATTTCTTTCTTCATCTCTCTCTCATTCACCCCTGAATAATTCACTGCTGAGTCACTTTAAAGTTGAAGTAACAAAACATCTGTTTACTCACAGTTTGTAGTTAGATTATAATCAGACAGGCTTATATATACATATTACTATACATTTGTATTATCAGCTCCTTCCATGTGCTTAGATGGTAATGGATGCTCACACCACCATAGATCCTCTCAGGTTAGGAGAGAACATGAGCTCCATGTGCTCCATGTGCTGTGTCTGCTGCATCTAACCCCCACAGGAAGTTGCATAGCAGTGTGACCTCTCTAAGTAATTCACATCAGAGGTCACAGAGTAATCACAGAGAAATAATAGGTGACAGTCAATGCATGTAAAATACAATTACATTCCAACAAACCCCCTTCTCATGCATAACTGTCATGCAATTATTTATTCATACAAAGTCCAAGCTTTATACGCAGATTCACAAAATGTTCTCTGGGTAACGGTTTGGTCATGATGTCAGCTGTCATCTCACTGGTGTGACAATAGTGTAGACTGATGACCCCTTCTTTCGCCAACTCTCGCACGTTGTGGTATTTCGTTGCGATGTGCTTGGTGCGTGACTGAACCTTGTCATTCTGTGACAGTCGGATGCAGCTCTGATTATCTTCCATTATCTGGATTGGTCTCTGCTCAGCTATTCCAAAATCCAGCAAAAGTTTTTCAATCCACATCAGTTCTCTGCACGCTTCCGATACTGCCACATATTCAGCTTCTGTAGAAGACAAACTCACAATACTTTGTTTATGACTGGCCCATGAAATTTGTACATTTCCATACATAAACACATATCCACTTGTGGATTTATAATCAGAATGATCCCCTGCCCAATCTGAATCACAGTAACATATTAGTTTTGGATTACTATTGGCTGAAATCTTTAATTTACAATCAATGGTACCCTTTAAATACCTTACCATCCTTTTAACTGCAGTCCAATCTGATTTGGTAGGTGAGCTGACCCTTCTGCTCAAAATTCCTACTGCATTTGCTATATCAGCCCTGTATGTGGTAGTTAGATATAAAAGCTTACCTATGGCTGATCTATATTGGATGTTATCTGGTAAAGGTTCTCTTACTGTTTCATCCTTCAGAAAATCAGTGATCATGGGAGTGCTTACAACTTGGGCATCTTGCATACCTAAACTTTCAATAAGCTCATTTATTTTCTGCTTCTGGCTTAGAAGATAAGAACCATCATTTTGTTTCTCAATTTCTATACCAAGATAGTATGACACATTACCAAGTTCTTTTATCTCAACATTCTGGTTTAAACACTTTACAATGTCCTTGTACTCTTGCTCACTTTTGCTTGCAATGAGCAGATCATCAACAAAAGCTAAAATGTATGCATATTGTCCATTTGTGCACCTAGTGTACAAACATTTATCTGCTTCACCTTGCTTAAATCCTAAATTTGTCAATATTTCATGCAATTTATCATTCCAACATTTTGCACTTTGCTTTAATCCATAAAGACCTTTGTTTAATTTACACACTAGCTGTCTTTGTTTTGTATTTATGAAACCTGTTGGTTGTTCCATGTACAAGTCTTCAGTTATATCTCCGTGAAGAAACGCTGTTTTCACATCAATGTGGTTGACTTGCATGCCTTTTGAGACTGCAATGCTCAGAAGTGTTCTGATTGTCGTGTGTTTCACTACAGGTGCAAACACTTCATCAAAATCTTCTCCATATTTTTGAAGATATCCCTTTGCCACTAGTCTGGCTTTATACCTTTCCACTTTTCCTTGTGCATTCCTTTTTAACTTGAATACCCATTTGCATCCTATAGCTTTCTTGCCAGGAGGTAATTTTGTAAGAATCCAAGTATTATTTTTATCCAATGCATCAATTTCTTCTTGTGCAGCTTTATGCCATTCAGCAGCTTCTTCTGCTGGCATTTTCTCAATCTCATCCCATGTTAAGGGCTCTTGAGCTTCTGCTGACTTTGTTAAGTAAGACAGTCTTGGGGGTGGAACACCTTTGTTTTCCCTGGATGAGCGTCTGACAACAGGTTGGTCTGACCTTTCCGCATCCTCAAAATCTGAGAGTTCTTCTCCAATTGATTCCCCTTCTCCAACTGTACTGTCTTCTTCAATGATCCTTTCTGTGTCTGCTTCCTCTGCCTGTTCCTCGTTAGATACAGATGAGTTGCTTTCAGACATCTGCCTTGGTATGGCATTTATATACACTGGCATGTCTATTATGGTTCTAGTTTCATATTCTGGATGATAAGGCTCATCTGGGATAATCCAGCCTTTATCAACCCTTTTGTTTTCATCAAAATATGTAACATGTCTTATGCCAACAATGCCAGTTTTCAGATTCAAAATTCTATATCCTTTGTGTCCTGGAGCATAGCCAACTAAAATGCCCCTTTCTGTTGTGGAATCCAGCTTATGCCTTCTTTGCTTTGGTTCATGAGCATATGCTGTACTTCCAAATGTTCTTATGTGTGACAGGTTTGGCTTCCTACCATGCCATGTCTCATGTGGTGTGCGCTCAGCGCCTTTAGTTGGCATTCTGTTTTGTAGGTACACTGCTGTGAGAATGGCTTCCCCCCATAGTCTTTTAGGGAGATTGCTATCTGACAGCATACACCTGGTCATTTCCACAAGTGACCTAAATTTTCTCTCTGCAACAGAATTTTGTTCTGGTGTATAAGCTACTGTTGTGATATGTTGAATGCCTTCTTGTTCTAGAAATGTGCGCATGCTTTGTGAAGTGAACTCACCACCATTGTCGGTCTGAAGAACCTTTGGTTTTCTTTCAAATTTATTGCTCACCATGGCTACGTATTTCTTTAGCATGTCTGTGACTTGACTTTTCTCTTTCAGCAAATAGGCCACACAGTATCTAGAGAAATCATCCAAGAATATTAGCACAAATCTGTTATTTCCCAATGATGGGATATTAAACGGTCCACATAAGTCACTGTGTATTAAGTCCAGTACTTTATTACTCCTATTTCCTGTGTATGCAGGAAATGAGGGTCTCACACCTTTTTGAGTAACACAGTCTATGCATTTCTCAATTTTACCAGCATCTGCACTTATCTGAATGCCAGTGGCTAGTTGCTTACTGTAAAGATCCTGGATCACCTTAAAATCACGATGTCCCAGGCGGCGGTGCCAGATTTCCAGACTACATTTACCATCATTCTTCCTTACTTGCGCCATATGTGAGGCTTCACCTGAAATGTTCAGCTTATAAACATCATTATGCATAAAAGCTTCAGCATACACTTCATCATTTTTAGAGATTGTGCACTTACTGTTTTCAAAATGAATTGCAAATCCCTTCTTATCTAATGTAGATACACTAAGCATATTACAAACTGCTTGGGGAATATACAAGACATCACTTACAGGAATTTCTTTAACTTCATTAGACACTTTGCATTTTAAGAATCCAATACCTTTTGCTTGGATCTTAGCAGTCCCTGCGTTTGCAGTTTTAAGAATACCTTCCTCTGGACACATTTCCTGAAAGAAATCCTTACAATTGGTTAAATGGCATGTGCTCCCTGAATCCAAAATCCAAGTACTTTCATTTGAATTATTATTTACCATAGTCAAAGATTTTTCTGCCATTAGAAAGCCCTTGTGTTTATCTTTGTCCTTCATACATTTCCTGGTTTGAAAATTCTTTAGTTCCATTGGCTTAGGTGAGCTAGAGGGAGTGTTTTGTGTTTCCTTACACCATTTAGATACATGTCCCTCCTTTCCACATGAGTAGCAAATCAGCTTGCCCTTGGGTGGAGTTTTCCCATAGCTCCGCCTTCCTCTGTTCTTTGCCAAGAAATTTGTTTCATTTCTCTCTGACTTGCTTTGAGAACACATCTCCTCAGAATCATTTATTATGCATTCCTGCCTTAGTTTTGATGTTGCCTGTTCAAAAGATTGCCCTTCAATGGCCTCATTTACAGACCTAAAAACATCAAACTTCTTTGATAGTGAGGTAAAAAGAAATGCTCTTTTCAATGCATCACACATGGGAATTCCAGAAAGTTCTAACTTTTGAAATGAAGACATAAGATGCATAATGTGATCATTACATTTACTTTTATCCCTTAATTTGGTTTCATTCAACTCTGCCAGCCAAATTGGTTGCTGCTTTGCATATGTAGTTGCATACATAGTTCTCAGTTTATGTAAAATGTCCTTTGGTGTATCTTTTCCCTCCACTAATATGGCTTGTTTCTCTGAGAGAGCTTCCAAAAGCATGCACTTCACATAATAGTTTGCATTGTCCCATTCAGCCATATTTTCAGCTGTTCTGTCTTGGTCTAAGCATATATTTAATCCTTTTGCTCGAAGGAGACATATGAATCTTAGTTCCCACTGCTGATAATTAAACTCAGTTAATCTAGGCACCTTGAGAGAATAGAACAATGGTGAATTTCTTCCCTCAGCCATTTTCTTAGCCTTCTGTCTGCTGTGTGGGGGGGGAGAGAGACAGACTGAATCTTTCCTTTAAAACTTAAGAGAAAAATGTGGCCTTTTTTTCTGCCTGGTAATATTTCTCTTCTTTTTCAATTCCTGAGCCCTGGGCCCATAACCCTTTTGTTGGATTATTTGTAGTAAATAATTAGCAGATTTTAGTACACACAGCTTCAGCTTTAGAAATGTTAATTTCTTTCTTCATCTCTCTCTCATTCACCCCTGAATAATTCACTGCTGAGTCACTTTAAAGTTGAAGTAACAAAACATCTGTTTACTCACAGTTTGTAGTTAGATTATAATCAGACAGGCTTATATATACATATTACTATACATTTGTATTATCAGCTCCTTCCATGTGCTTAGATGGTAATGGATGCTCACACCACCATAGATCCTCTCAGGTTAGGAGAGAACATGAGCTCCATGTGCTCCATGTGCTGTGTCTGCTGCATCTAACCCCCACAGGAAGTTGCATAGCAGTGTGACCTCTCTAAGTAATTCACATCAGAGGTCACAGAGTAATCACAGAGAAATAATAGGTGACAGTCAATGCATGTAAAATACAATTACATTCCAACAATCCCTAGCTGACCCCTGTCAAGCAAGAACGTTTGCTGAATTTTTTTTTCCACACAATAGTTTAAATCAATGAGTCAATATTTAAAAATCGTTCTGGATAAGCAGTGCAGGCCGCTGTGCAGATGGAAGTGCAGAATATCCACAGAGACCACTGACCACCAAAGCTATCTGTATAATACAGGGGAGTAGCCAGACACCCAATTTTGGGTGGGCCTGAGCCTAAAGTGGGTGGGCACAAGAATCCCATCCGGCATCTCTCCCTCCACTCCCTCCTCCTCCAGGCGACCAATAATTTCTCAATTCCACCCTCCCCTCCTCCCTTTCATACTTTTTCAAATCTTCAGTGCTTCGCTATCAGCAAACAGTGACTCATACCTGCTGCTCTCACCAGTCCAGAGCCTTCCCTCTGACCTGGTACCACTGTTGTGGAAGCAGGAAGTCACATCAGAGGGAAGGCTCTGGGCTGGCACGAGCTGCGGGTATGAGTCGCTGTTCGCAAAACAATGAAAGACCCAGGGGCGTAGCCAGACAACAGATTTTGGGTGGGCCTGGACAAGAAGTGGGTGGGCACCAAGTGCTCTCCCTCCCCCCCCAACCCACCACGAAAAAAATATCTCAGCTGGTGGGAAAACACTTCTTTCCACCTTGGCAGTCTACAGCAGGCTTATGCTGAAAACTGAGCATGTGCAGGTGCCAGTATCATGGAGAGTAGCATTTTCATTACCATCGGGGGGGGGGGGGAAGTCTTCAGCTGGCAGCGCTTGGGATCCCCACCAGCTACTGCTAAACAAGTGCTACTGATGGGTGGGCCTGAACCCTAAATGGGTGGGCCCCGGCCCACCCAGGCCCACCTGTGGCTATGCCACTGGAAAGACCGAAAAGGTACAGAGAGGTTGGGGGATTGAGATGACAGATACCAAAATGCCTGTGAGGGAGGGGAGGGAGAGATACCGGGAGTGGTTCTCAAACCACTGCACTAACCGTTAGGCTACTAGTTTAAGAACAACAAATCTTTTTGTAAGGAAAATAAATAAATGTAAGAGGAAATGATGAAGGCCACTTTCATTCTCAAAAGTAGCAGTTGAAAAACGTAAGAAAAAGAGATTAACCTTGGTCAACTACAAGAGATGGCAGAAAGAGGGAGACAGGCAATATCTGGAAATATCAGGAAAGCAAAGATGGAAATGGAACAAAAATGGAGGGTGGGAGGGGGACACAAGACATTTTTAGATATGTTAGTGTTCTGCCCCCATTTGCATGGAGGCAGGTTGCCTGTTGTCCATATGTATATGTTGGACATCATTGTTTATATCAGATTGCGTTGCCTGTAACAGTTTACATTGCTTGTGCCTTTAAGAAAAACAGGAAGTGCCTTTGGACTACAAATCTTAGTCTTCCTGAGTGATTTCTGATTGGCTCTTCCTGAGCACATGTGTCTGTTCCCTATACCTTACGGGACTTTCCTATTGGCTGGCAGGGCTGCTGAGAGACAGAGCCGGGCCCGAGGCAGGGCCGCCTCCTCACCCCACCACTCAGGACACTGATGTCCCCACTCCCCTCCCCCCCCCCCCACCTAGGTAGCCACCACCAGGGTTGCCAGATGGGCAGTTTTCCCGCCCAATTGGGCGGTTTTCTGCAACCCGCCGCGGGAAACTTTTGCCTGCGGCGGGTTGCGTTTTTTTGGGCTGGTTTTCTTTTTTGGTGCGGGTTTTGGGTGGTTTTTTGGCCGGTGGGGGGTGGGGCTAATGGTGACAGAGGCGGGGTTTGTGACGTTTTTGGCGGGGTTTGTTGACGTATTGGGCAGGGCGATGACTGTGGGGGCGGGGCTGATGACGGCAGGGGCGGGGCTGATGACGGAAAGGGGTGGGGGTGATGACGGTGGGGGCGGGGGTGATGATGGAAGGGGCGGGGTTGATGACGGCGGGGGTGGGGCTGATGACGGCAGGGGCGGGGCTGATGACAGAAAGGGGTGGGGCTGATGATGGCGGGGGCAGGGATGATTACGGCGGGGGTGGGGTTGATGACGGAAGGGGCAGGGGTGATGACAGCGGGGGTGGGGTGTGTGCGGTTTTTGGGCGGGTTTTGAGCGGTTTTGTGTGGGAATTTTTTTTTTTATATGGCAACCCTGGCCACCACCTTCCTTCAGTCTGTCCCAGTATAAAAAACTAGTACAATCAATTTCTACCATATTTTGAAACAAATATATTTTAAGCAATCGTCTAAAATTTACATACTCCGATGCCTGCAATGTATTTATTTATTTGTTACATTTATACCCCACATTTTCCCATCTATTTACAGGCTCTATGTGGCTTACAAAGTATTGTAAAGGCGTTTGCCATTACGGTTGATAACAGGGGCATAGCCAGACACCCAATTTTGGGTGGGCCTGGGCCCAAGATGGGTGGGCAGAAGAACCCCACCCCATCCCATAGGTGATTTGGTCTCTCCTCTCGCCTGCATGCCATATGGTCTCTCAAATATCCCTCCTCTCCTGCACACCTCTTAAATTTCAGATTTTCAGTGAGGCGCAACTAATACACATTACTCATGAAGGCCCCACAACCTTCCCACTGATGCAGCTTCCTGTTTCCGCATAGGCGGGAATACGTCAGAGGGAAGGCTGTGGGGCCGGGGTAAGCAGTATGTATCAGTCGCTGCTTCCTGCAGGCGAAGATCTGCTATTTATAAGGTATGCAGGAGGGACAGTTGTTGGGAGCTTTCAGCTTGGGAATCTCTGTTGGCCACATCATAGGTGTGCTGCTACTGGTGGGCCTGAGCTCAAAGTGGATGGGCCTGGGCCCACCCAAGCTCACCCTTGGCTACACCACTGGTTGATAATAAAGACAAGATTGTGTTGTGGGATAAACATAAAGGAATCCTGTTCAGAAGAAATGGATCCTCAGGAGCTTAGCCGAGATTGGGTGGCAGAGCTGGTGGTGGGAGGCAGGGCTGGTGGTTGGGAGGCGGGGATAGTGCTGGGCAGACTTATACGGTCTGTGCCAGGGCTGGTGGTTGGGAGGCAGGGATAGTGCTGGGCAGATTTGTACAGTCTGTGCCCTGAAAATGACAGTTACAAATCAAGGTAAGATATACACAAAAACTAGCAAATTGAGTTTGTCTTGTTGGGCAGACTGGATGGACCTTGCAGGTCTTTTTCTGACGTCATCTACTATGTTACTATGTTATGTCATGGGGTCGAAGGGGAAGAGGAAGTAAATTGTCCAGTACGACCTTTGATTATGTTGTGCTGCTGGATGTGGGGATTTATGTTGGATCGGTGGGATAAACTTTTTTGAAGAGGTGGGTTTTCAATGATTTCCTGAAGTTTAGGTGGTCATGTATTGTTTTCACTACAAACGGGAGTCCATTCCATAGTTGTGCGCTTATGTAGGAGAAGCTGTGAATGATTTTGTGGACTAAAGTGCAGATTTTGAAGATGATCCATTCTTTGATTGGGAGCCAGTGCAGCTTTTCTCGAAGGGGTTTGGCGCTTTCGAATCGTGTTTTACCATATATCAGTCTGGCTGCTGTATTTTGGGCGGTCTGGAGTTTTTTTGTGAGTTGTTCTTTGCATCCCGCATAGATTCCGTTGCAGTAATCTGCATGGCTTAGGACCATTGATTGTATTAGGTTTCGAAAAGTTTCCACATTGAGTAAAACATTTTCTTTATTACGGTTTTTACTTGACTCGTGAGAGTGAGGTTGCAGTCGATAGTTACTCCGAGTATTTTTAGGCTATCTGAAATAGGGAGTGTGTGTCCTGGGGTGTGTAAGGCTGCAGGTTTGAAGTTGTTATGTTGAGATGAGAGGATAAAGCAGTGAGTTTTTTCAGTGTTCAGTTTCAGTTAGAATGAGTTTGTCAAGGAGTTCATGATGTTCAGGCCAGGTCATGTCTGAAGGGAATGTAGATTGTGACATCATCTGCATAGATGAATGGGTTAAGGCCTCGTTTGGATAAGGACTTTGCCAATGGGATCATCATTATGTTGAAGAGTATTGGTGATAATGGGGATCCTTGGGGTACTCCACAGGCTGCTTTCCACGGTGGTGATATGTTTGAATTTGATTTTACTTGGTATGTTCTGGTGGTTAGAAAGCCCTTGATCCAATTGTGTACGTTTCCAATAATCCCGAAGTGGCCGAGGAGTCTTAGTAGTATATTATGGTTAACCATGTTGAATGCGCTCGACATGTCGAATTGAAGGAGGAGTATGCTTTTACCTATGGCTATTTCCTGTTTGAATTTGGCCAAGAGAGTGACTAGGACAGTTTCAGTACTATGGTGGGAGCAGAATCCTTTTTTTTTTTTTGTTCCAATATTTTTATTGTGTTTTGTAGTCAATAACAAATGGCTAAAATAAAAGCAAATAACCAGCACAACAGATTAACAATAACAAAGCATCAGCATACATGTTCAGACTAAGATTATACAAGCAGAATCCTGATTGTGAGCCATGTAGTATTGAGTGCTTGTCCAGGTATTCCGTAAGCTGTTTGGTCACCAAACTCTCCAGCAATTGTACTACTAGAGGGATGGACGCAACTGGGCGGTAGTTGGTGAGGTCGTTTGTCTTTTTCTTAGTGTCTTTTGGTATTGGGGTAAGTAATATGTTACCATATTTCTTGGGGAAGAGACCTTGTTGTAGCGTGAAATTTAGGTGGAGTGTGAGGTCTTCTGTAAATCGGCTTGGTGCGAATATGAGTAGATGACTGGGACTTGTGTCCAGTTTGCAGTGGGTGTTGGCGAATCTGTGAGTCGCTTGTGTAACTGATTCAATGGTGAGTAGATTGAATGTAGACCAGATACGGTCTACATTCAATCTACTCAATTTCAATGAAGAAATGTCATTGAACAAAGAGTTCTGCAAGGCAGAGACTCTTGTCCAGCATATCTAATTGTAAGCCATTTTCTTTTGTTTGAATTTGCATGAAAAAAAGATTTGGTTCAAGAGTTCTGCGTCTTCACAGTGGTGTTCTATACTCTCCTTTAAGTTCCAGTCTATCGCAGCCGGTGAAAGAGCTGAACAGTTAGTGGTAGGATGAAGTGCAAAAGTAGCATTGTAAGACTCAAAAGGGAAGGGGAGGAATCTGTAGAAGCTGATAATGATAATGGGGGAACTGCTTAACAAATATTTCTGTTCTGTGTTCATAGCTGAAGGGCCAGAAGCGGGACCACAGAAGACAAACATGAAGAGGAATGAAGATGTAATAGACCCTGAACGATTTTCAGAAGACTAAAGATGGACAAGTCAAAGTATGCCTATAGAGAAAAGCAATCTAAACTATATGTAAAAGATGGTGGCCAGTGGGGGAAATAAGTATTTGATCCCTTGCTGATTTTGTAAGTTTGCCCACTGACAAAGACATGAGCAGCCCATAATTGAAGGGTAGGTTATTGGTAACAGTGAGAGATAGCACATCACAAATTAAATCCGGAAAATCACATTGTGGAAAGTATATGAATTTATTTGCATTCTGCAGAGGGAAATAAGTATTTGATCCCCCACCAACCAGTAAGAGATCTGGCCCCTACAGACCAGGTAGATGCTCCAAATCAACTCGTTACCTGCATGACAGACAGCTGTCGGCAATGGTCACCTGTATGAAAGACACCTGTCCACAGACTCAGTGAATCAGTCAGACTCTAACCTCTACAAAATGGCCAAGAGCAAGGAGCTGTCTAAGGATGTCAGGGACAAGATCATACACCTGCACAAGGCTGGAATGGGCTACAAAACCATCAGTAAGACGCTGGGCGAGAAGGAGACAACTGTTGGTGCCATAGTAAGAAAATGGAAGAAGTACAAAATGACTGTCAATCGACAAAGATCTGGGGCTCCACGCAAAATCTCACCTCGTGGGGTATCCTTGATCATGAGGAAGGTTAGAAATCAGCCTACAACTACAAGGGGGGAACTTGTCAATGATCTCAAGGCAGCTGGGACCGCTGTCACCACGAAAACCATTGGTAACACATTACGACATAACGGATTGCAATCCTGCAGTGCCCGCAAGGTCCCCCTGCTCCGGAAGGCACATGTGACGGCCTGTCTGAAGTTTGCCAGTGAACACCTGGATGATGCCGAGAGTGATTGGGAGAAGGTGCTGTGGTCAGATGAGACAAAAATTGAGCTCTTTGGCATGAACTCAACTCGCCGTGTTTGGAGGAAGAGAAATGCTGCCTATGACCCAAAGAACACCGTCCCCACTGTCAAGCATGGAGGTGGAAATGTTATGTTTTGGGGGTGTTTCTCTGCTAAGGGCACAGGACTACTTCACCGCATCAATGGGAGAATGGATGGGGCCATGTACCGTACAATTCTGAGTGACAACCTCCTTCCCTCCGCCAGGGCCTTAAAAATGGGTCGTGGCTGGGTCTTCCAGCACGACAATGACCCAAAACATACAGCCAAGGCAACAAAGGAGTGGCTCAGGAAGAAGCACATTAGGGTCATGGAGTGGCCTAGCCAGTCACCAGACCTTAATCCCATTGAAAACTTATGGAGGGAGCTGAAGCTGCGAGTTGCCAAGCGACAGCCCAGAACTCTTAATGATTTAGAGATGATCTGCAAAGAGGAGAGGACCAAAATTCCTCCTGACATGTGTGCAAACCTCATCATCAACTACAGAAGACGTCTGACCGCTGTGCTTGCCAACAAGGGTTTTGCCACCAAGTATTAGGTCTTGTTTGCCAGAGGGATTAAATACTTATTTCCCTCTGCAGAATGCAAATAAATTCATATACTTTCCACAATGTGATTTTCCGGATTTAATTTGTGATGTGCTATCTCTCACTGTTACCAATAACCTACCCTTCAATTATGGGCTGCTCATGTCTTTGTCAGTGGGCAAACTTACAAAATCAGCAAGGGATCAAATACTTATTTCCACCACTATATGTAAAAGATGGTGGCTTCTGTACTAGGAACCACTGGCACTACCCAGCAAAAAGGATCATGGTGTCATTGTGGACATTATGTTGAAATCCTCAGTTCAGAGAACCACCCCGGAACAGGAAGTTGACATCAGTGGAACAGGGGATCGGCAGAGCCGACAGTGCACATCTGAGCACTGCGGCACCCTGTCTTTTACTCCTTGATCTGCCTGATGCTGCCTGCTGCTTATTAGGAGAAGCAGCAGCGGCCACAGGAGAGATGCTGGTTGAGAAAGAGGGAGCAAGGGAAGAGAGATGGTCTTTATCTTCTGTCATTTTCCTATGTTTCTATGTGTAACCCGGGTCTCACCTGGTTCTAGCTCTGGATCTGGGCCACAAAATAAGTTTACTATCTCTCTCACAGTCTTCGATTTCACGCGAGCCCCTCTTACCACACACCTTAATTCCAGTCCACTTGCTGTCCTGCTTATGGTCTGACAGTTATCCTTCTGTTCCTTTGGGTTTGCAGTTCATTTGGAAGCTGCCCTCACTGGGGCTATGGCTTCAAGAGCCAGGGCCACTGAGATGGGGGGGGGGCAAGATTTCCCTAGGCCCAGCCTCCAAGGGGGGCCCAGAACCGGGGTCTCTCTCTCTCCTGTTCTTGACGGGACCCGGGTGATCACATCCCAGCAGGAGCAGGAGAGAGAAAATTCCGGCACCAGACCCCTCCTTAGAGGCTGGGGAGGAGCAGACACATGGCTTTAGGGCCTCCTTGTTGGCTGGCAGGGGTCCGCAGGCCACGCTGGCAGAAGAAGCCTTTTGGAATGGGTTGATGTGGAGCGTCTGTTTACGCTTTCCAAAAATACTAGGACGAGGGGGCATGCGATGAAGCTGCAGTGTGGTAAATTTAAAACGAATCGGAGGAAATGTTTCTTCACTCAACGCGTAGTTAAACTCTGGAATTCACTGCCGGAAAAGGTGGTTAAGGCGGTTAACTTAGCGGACTTCAAAAAAGGGTTGGACAGCTTCCTGGAGGAAAAAGCCATAGAATGTTATTGAATGGACGAGGGAATCTGTGTTTCTAGGATGGGCGGGACAAATTGCTTGTTCTTTTGGCCGCTGTCGGTGACAGGGTGCTGGGCTCGATGGACCCTTGGTCTGTCCCGGCATGGCGATGCTTATGTACTTATGTACTCCAGCACTGTTCTTCACTCTGCCACATTGCCTGCCCTGCGGCTGCTTTTCCCCCTCACGTCATACATGTCAGTTTTGATGAAATTGAACAAGCAGTCGCAGGGGCAGGGCAGTCAATGCGGCGGAGTGAAGAAGAGCGCTGGAGGAAGGCTTCTTCTGCTGGAGGGGCCTGGGGACCCCCGCTAGCCAAGGTATGTGGAATTGCGGTGGGAGAGGGGTGGCAGCAGCAATCTTGGGGGAGGCAGTGGCGGCAACCCGGCCCTGGGCCTGGCTCAGTCTCTCGGTGGCCCTGCCAAGAGCCCTCGTTCACAACTGCACACCCCCTTCTCCAAACCACACATCACAGCTCCCTCTGGAAGCCTCAGTGTGCACATGGACCTGAAGCCTGAATGCTCAAAGCAAAGTGGGCTTGCAATGTCTCATTTAGACTGGTCTGCAGCCTAAAAGAAATGTTACTGTGCAACCAATGCACCTAATGAGCTTGCTGGTATTAAATAGTTTCTCTGATTTGTTTTATTTTAGCTTTTATTTTATTAATTTCAAACAATTTACAAATTCAAAACACTTGCACAAGAAAAACAGAGCTCAATCAAAATAATAAGGGGGAAAAAAGGATATCACAATATTTTATCATCCTCACTTTAATATTCCCTTATCTCTTGTTTGTCCTGTTTGTCCTAATTAGATTGTAAGCTCTGTCGAGCAGGGACTGTCTCTTCATGTTCAAGTGTACAGCGCTGCGTACGTCTAGTAGCGCTATAGAAATGATAAGTAGTAATAGTAGTCTTGGGATTCCGGAATCTTGCTACTCTTTGGGATTCTGCACGGAATCTTGCTACTCTTTGCCCTTATCTCTTATTCGTCCTGTTTGTCTGTCCTAATTAGATTGTAAGCTCTGTCGAGCAGGGACTGTCTCTTCATGTTCAAGTGTACAGTGCTGCGTACGTCTAGTAGCGCTATAGAAATGATAAGTAGTAATAGTAGTCTTGGGATTCCGGAATCTTGCTACTCTTTGGGATTCCGCATGGAATCTTACTACTCTTTGGGATTCCGGAATCTTGAAACTCTTTGTCCTTATCCCTTATTTGTCCTGTTTGTCTGTCCTAATTAGATTGTAAGCTCTGTCGAGCAGGGACTGTCTCTTCATGTTCAAGTGTACAGCGCTGCGTATGTCTAGTAGTGCTTTAGAAATGATAAGAAATAGTAGTAGTAGTAGTAGTAGTAGTGTTTGGGATTCCGGAATCTTGCCACTCTTTGGGATTCTGAAATCTTGCTACTCTTTGTCCTTATCCCTTATTTGTCCTGTTTGTCTGTCCTAATTAGATTGTAAGCTCTGTCGAGCAGGAACTGTCTCTTCATGTTGAAGTGTACAGCGCTGCGTACATCTAGTAGCGCTATAGAAATGATAAGTAGTAGTAGTAGTAAGAGGCAAAAAAAAGAAAATAATCTTAATATCCTTTACAACAAAAGAAGCATTTCTAACATTTCCCTTCCTTAGACCCCAAAAAGAGAAAAGAGAAAGGACCCGTCGATAAGATCCAAAAAGGAAAAGGCCTAGCCAGAATAGACAGCCTATATTTAAAGCTAATTAGACAGTACAGTGCTGGTTACTTTCTTTACATCAAGAAAAGATCAGAGATGCTCTGGGGCAAAAAAGACATATTTCATTCCCAGGTATTTCACCACATATTTACAGGGGTATGCAAATAAAAAAGCTCCTAATTTTTTTGTTTCATCTCTCATCACAAGGAATTCTTTTCATCTTTCATGTGTTGTCTTAGTCACATCTGGGTATAGCCAAATCGTTTGACCATAGTAAAGAACACAGTCGCATAATAGAGTTTAGGTCTTGTTGAAAAACAAAGGCAACTAACAATGTTCCAAAACCTGTCGCTTCTTCCTCTTTAACATCAGCAAAATTCGCCCTTTCCTGTCTGAGCACACCACCAGAACTCTCATCCATGCTTTCATTACCTCTCGCCTTGAATACTGCAACCTTCTCCTCACTGGCCTCCCACTTAGCCATCTATCCCCCCTTCAATCCATTCAGAACTCTGCTGCATGTCTTATATTCCGCCTGAACCGATATACTCATATCACCCCGCTTCTCAGGTCACTTCACTGGCTTCCGATCAGATACCGCATTCGATTCAAGCTTCTCCTTCTTACCTACAAATGCACTCAGTCTGCAGCCCCTCATTACCTCTCTACCCTCATCTCCCCTTACGTTCCCACCCGAAACCTCCGCTCACAGGACAAATCCCTCTTCTCAGTACCCTTCTCCACCACCGCCAACTCCAGGCTCCGCCCATTCTGCCTCGCCTCACCCTATGCGTGGAATCAACTTCCTGAGCCCCTACGCCTAGCCCCCTCCCTACCCATCTTCAAATCCTTGCTGAAAGCCCACCTCTTCAATGTTGTCTTTGGCACCTAACCTTTATACCTTTCAGGAAATCTAGACTGCCCCAATTTGACTGCCCCTACTTGACTGACTGTACATTTGTTTTATTCGACAATTTGTGAGCTGGGCGTTTTTGTTTTTCAGCGATAATGGAAAATGAAAACGCCCAGCTCAAAAACGAATAAATCCAAGGCATTTGTTCGTGGGAGGGGCCAGGATTCGTAGTGCACTGGTCCCCCTCACATGCCAGGACACCAACCGGGCACCCTAGGGGGCACTTTTACAAAAACAAAAAAAAAGGTAAAAGAGCTCCCAGGTGCATAGCACCCTTCCCTTGTGTGTAGAGCCCCCCAAATCCCCCTCAAAACCCACTGCCCACAAGTCTACACCATTACTATAGCCCTAAGGGGTGAAGGGGGGCACTTACATGTGGGTACAGTGGGTTTGGGGGGTTGGACGACTAAGCATTAAGCAGCACAATTGTAACAGGTAGGGGGGGATGGGCTTGGGTCCACCTGCCTGAAGTCCACTGCACCCCCTAACAACTGCTCCAGGGACCTGCATACTGCTGCCAGGGAGGTGGGTATGACATCTGAGGGTGAAAATAAAAAGTTGTGAAACATCATTTTTTGTGGTGGGAGGGGGGTTAGTGACCACTGGGGGAGTCAGGGGAGGTCATCCCCGATTCCCTACGATGGTCATCTGGTCATTTAGGGCACTTTGTGGGGCCTTATTCGTGAAAAAACAGGGTCCAGGAAAAGCACCCTAAATTCTAGCTACAAACGCATACTTTTTTTCCATTATCGGCGAAAGGCGCCCATCTCTCCTCGGCCGATAACCACGCCCCAGTTCCACCTTCACCACGTCTCCGACACGCCCCCGTCAACTTTGTACGCTTCCGCGATGGAGTGCAGTTGAAAACGTCCAAAATCGGCTTTCCATTATACCGATTTATTCGTTTTTGTGAGATAAACGTCTATCTCCTGATTTGGGTCGAAATCTAGGCCTTTTTCTCTTTCAATTATAAGGTGGACAGTCTCTTTAAGATTTTGTATCTCCCCTCGTGTGTGTGAAGCCTGACCCAGTCCGTCCTGACAAACTATCCAAGTCTTTTTACATCTTTAGCAAGATACGGCCTCCGAAAATGAACACAATACAACAAATTACTTTCTTATGCATTATTCTTTGTTACTGTTTATTGTAAGCCACACTGAAATCAAATTTGCTTGGGATAATGTGGGATATAAATGTCACAAATAAATAAATGACTAAGTTCTGAGAAAGTAATTCAACTTTACTTACTAAGATCCAAGTTTCGGCCGCCGACCTTTTAATAGTTTCATCCATTAGTTTAATTGCTAACCAAAGCATTTCCAGCGATATCGCCGTGGGGGTATTCAACGCCTTGACTTCTCCAAAGAATCCACATTCAGCCATACTCACTGCAGGGCAGCTCCCACCGCCGCAGGCTCAGTTACCGATAAGTCCACCGGCTGAGGAACTGCTGTCTCCTCATGCAGGATGGCCGGACACAGCGGGGTATTAGCTTCAGGTGGGGACAACGGCGTTTCTTTCCCTATAGGGTCCGACGCTTCTTCGGCAGACCGCACAGCAGAGCTCCCATTCTGGTTCACCACCTGAGATCTGACCGCGAAGCTGTCCAAAGTCTGCTGAAGCAGGGCTGAAGATCCATCTGATAGGGATAACGCTTTCACTATCTTCTTACGCTTTGTATGGGGCATAACCAAGGCTTTTTTTTGAAGGGGTACTTGGGGGAACTGAGTACTGGCACCTTTTCCATTGTCTGCTAAAATTGACCCATGGTCCCCAAGTTTTAATGAAAGAGCCCAGTCTCTACACACCAATTCTGCCTTGTCATAGGTTCTGTGACTGGTTGCAGGGGGCCTTTCTATTGTGGGGTGAGTCCCTCAGTGATCACCCCACCCCTAAAGGGTGGCCTAGCATTTGAGTACCAGCTCCTTTTTTGCTAGAAAAAACGCACTGGGCATAACACATAGGCAACAACCGCTGAAGATGAAGAAAACTTTCCAGCAGAAATCCTGGAGCACCGCGTTTCAGTGTCTGTCCGCCATCTTGGCTCTCTCCCGGATACCTCTCCAATTTGTATTCAATTTACTGCTTTGTAGCTTCATTGCATGCCTCCTAGTCCTAGTATTTTTGGAAAGAGTAAACAAACGATTCACGTCTACCCGTTCCACTCCACTCATTATTGTATAGATCTCTATCATATCTCCCCTCAGCCATCTTTTCTCCAAGCTGAAGAGCCCCAGCTGCTTTACAGGGCCGCCGAGAGGGGGGGACGGGGGGGGGGGGGGCAAGGCCTCCCGGGGGGGGGGGGGGGGGCGGCCCGCCTGCCCTCCATCGCTCCCTGGCATTGAATTTAAGCGCCTCGGCCTCACCTTCGAAAGTGCAGCAAGCAGCGGCAGACCACTTCTTCCTTCCGTATCCTGCCCTCGCCCCAAGTAACTTCCACGAGGGTGGGACACAGAAGGAAGGAGTGATCTGCCGCTGCTTGCTGGCGCTTTTGAAGGTGAGGCGCTTAAGGTCAGTGCAGAGGACCCGGGGTGGAGAGAGGGCCCGGTGGCGGGTGGAGGGGGGCCCGGCGACCTCGGGTGGGGGGGCCTGGGGCGGTCTTTTCCCGGGCCTGGCCCAGTCTCTCGGCGGCCCTGCCGCTTTAGCCTTTCCTCATAGGGAAGTCGTCCTATCCTCTTTATCATTTTCGTCGCCCTTCTCTGTACCTTTTCTAATTCCACTTTTTTGAGATGCGGTGGCCAGAATTGCACACAGTATCCGAGGTGCGGTCGCACCATTTCAGCAGTTTTGGATATTGCATACACAGTTGCAACAGGGTTGCACAGATCCACTGAGGTGGTTGGCGATTTTTGTCCAGTGATTACTTTTTGCGTGCTGGTTGCTTAACTTGAGAAACTCATGCGCACCGCAGTGGTCTGAGGCCTTTTCCTCCATTATTTTGACAAGTAGTGAAGAGTACCATTTTGAGATACACTTAGGTGTTGGTTGTGATTGCATTATATAGTTTATGTGAACAAGATCCATATTTTTGTTTTGAAAGTGCCTCCGTTTAGGAGCCATGAGGGTGGAAATAGGAGCATATTCTATAACAGAACCCAGATGTCTAGGCTCCATAATAGAAATAGGAGGAAATATTTTTTCACGCAAAGAATAATTAAGCTCTGGAACTCACTGCTGGAGGATGTGGTAACGGCAGTTAACGTATTTGGATTTAAAACAAGGCTTGGACAAGTTCCTGGAGGAAAAGTCCACAGTCCTCTATTGAGATAGACTTGGGGAAGCTACTGCCTGCCCTGGGATTGGTAGCATGGAATGTTGCTATTCTTTGGGGTTCTACATGGAATGTTGCTTCTCTGAGATTCTGCATAGGAACATAAGAGTAGCCATACTGGTTCAGACCAGTGGTCCATCTAGCCCAGAATCCTGTTTTCTAAACAGTGACCAAGCCAGGTCACAAGTACCTGGCAGAAACCCAAATTGTGGCAACATTCTATACTACAAATCCCAGGGCAAGCAGTTGCTTCTCATGCCTGCCTCAATAGCAGACTATGGACTTTTCCTCCAGGAATTTGTCCAAACCTTTTTTAAACCCAGATACGCTAACCACTGTTACCACATCCTCTGGCAAAGAGTTCCAGAGCTTAACTATTCGCTGAGTGAAAAAATATTTCCTCCTATTTGTTTTAAAAGTATTTCCATGTAACTTGAGTACCACCTAGTCTTTGTACTTTTGGAATGAGTAAAAAATTGATTTACTTCTACTCGTTCTACACCACTCGGGATTTTGTAGACCTCAATCATATCTCCCCTCTTCCATCTCTTTTCCAAGCTGAAGAGCCCTAAACTCTTTACCCTTTCCTCATACGAGAGGACTTCCATCCAGGGGCGTAGCCAGCCTTCCGTGGGAGAGGGGTCCAGAGCCCGGGGGGAGGGGGCACATTTTAGCCCTCCCCCCCCCGGCGGCGCCCCCCCACCGCCGACATTGCCGCCCCCCCTCCCGCCGCGAACCCGCCGCCGCTGCAGCCTACCTTTACTTTTGCTGGCGGGGGATCCCACTCCCCGCCAGCCAACGTCTTCTTCTTAGTCGCTTCCTGCTCTTCAATTTGTTTGCTGACATCCTGCACGTTGTACGTGCAGGACGTCAGACTCAGAGAACAGAACTGTTCTCTGAGTCTGACGTCCTGCACGTACAATTACGTGCAGGACGTCAGCAAACAAATTGAAGTGCAGGAAGGACTGAGAAGACGTCGGCTGGCGGGGAGTGGGATCCCCCGCCAGCAAAAGTAAAGGTAGGCGGCGGCAGGGGCGGGTTCGCCGGGAGGGGGGTCCTGGGGTGAATCTGCGGGGGCCCCGGCCCCCTCAGGCCCCACGTAGCTACGCCACTGGTTCCATCCCCTTTATCATTTTGGTCGCTATTTTTTGAACCTTTTCTAATTCCGCTATATCTTTTTTGAGATACGGTGACCAGAACTGAATGCAATACTCAAGGTGCGGACGCACCATGGAGCGATACAAAGGCATTATAGTATTTTCGGTCTTAATCACCATCCCATTCCTAATCCTGTTTGCTTTTTTGGCCACCGCCACACACTGAGCAGAAGATAAATAAATCCAATACTTTTTAAGATTCCAGAATCTTGCTTTTCTTTGGGGTTCTTCCTGGAATGTTGCTACTGTTTGGGTTTCTGCAGGTACGTGTGACCTGGATTGTCCTCTGCTGGAAGCAGAGTACTGGAATAGATGGACCATTGGTCTGACCCAGTATGGCTATTCTTATGTTCTTAACCCGGTATCAGCATGCCTTGGCTGCATTTTCACTAGCAATAGAGCTGGAAGAAGTGCAAGCAGAGATACACAAAGCACATAACATCCTGAAAGTTATACGTATAAGTGGGAGCAGGGCCGCCGAGAGGGGGGCAGTGGGAGGGGGGCAAAATTCCCTGGGCTCAGTTTCCAAGGGGGGCCTGGCGCGAGCCTGCTTGCTTCTGGGACTGTCTCTCTCCTGCACTCCTGCTCCTGTGTGCGGGGATCTGGATGATTGTATTAACGCGATAACCCAGGCGAATTGGGTTATTGCGTTAATGCAATCGTCCGGGTCCAGGCTCACAGGAGCAGGAGACGACAGACTGAGGGAGGAGCAGTCAGACACGGGAAGGTAAGGGGGTGGCACCCCAAACGTGGGGGGCAGTCGGTCAGGCCTGGTTGTGTCTCTTGGCGGCCTTGATGGGAGTGCTGCAGTCACATAAATATTAGTACCCAATTTATAGAGTTCCCTTCACGTGTCACTGTCCCGTGAAGCCATAGAAACAGTCATGTGCAGAAAGCCACGGAGCAAATCACAACTTAATCGTAACGTGTCAAACCGTAGGTTCTCATACAGACTTCTGGAAACATCTCATCCCTGCATTGGCATATTTTACTAAATCTTCTTCATCTTGATGGGAGAGTGGTGGGTGAAGCAACTCTGTCCACTGAAACTCGTTTCCACATATTTCTAACAATTGAATGAATTAGGAATGCATTTTAATCCAATTACCAATCCATTAATTCACACTCTGCAACTATTTTATGTGAAGGGAGAAGCGTCTCTGCATTGATTCAAGCCATCTGGATGCTCTGAGTTTAATCCTGGAAAATCCACAGTGCTTCCCTTTTTAATCGTAAATTTTGCTAAGTGCCACCCTCCCCTCGCTCTTTCCCCAACCCCTGTTACTGTACCCATAGGACAGGAATGTTTCTAAATGGATGGACTGACCTCCAGATGCTTC
Source organism: Microcaecilia unicolor (assembly GCF_901765095.1). NCBI lineage: Eukaryota > Metazoa > Chordata > Amphibia > Gymnophiona > Siphonopidae > Microcaecilia > Microcaecilia unicolor. The sequence goes on along the minus strand of NC_044032.1, from coordinate 652,747,231 downwards.
ATATCAATAACATTGCTCCCGAGTCCACATTTTAAGCATTCCTACATGGATTTTCTTGTGCACAGCAAATGCTTTACCCCACAGGATGACTTCTGCGATTCATTAAACAATTGTATAAACCCCTGTAGACTCCCGATCCCTGAAATGCCCCTAAATGCAGCAAAAATGGAACATGTCCTCTCCTGGTTCTCCTCCTATCTCTCCCACCGCACCTTCAGAGTACACTCTCATGGATCTTCCTCCACCCCCATCCCTCTCTCTGTTGGAGTTCCCCAGGGATCTGTCCTTGGACCCCTTCTTTTTTCAATCTACACCTCTACCCTGGGCTCACTGATCTCATCTCATGGTTTCCAGTATCATCTTTATGCTGATGACACCCAGCTGTATCTCTCCACACCAGACATCACCGCGGAGACCCAGGCCAAGGTATCGGCCTGCTTATCCGACATTGCTGCATGGATGTCCAACCGCCACCTGAAACTGAACATGGCCAAGACCGAGCTTATCGTCTTTCCACCAAAACCCACTTCTCCTCTTCCTCCGCTCTCGATCTCAGTTGATAGCACCCTCATCCTCCCCGTCTCATGTGCCCGCAACCTCGCAGTCATCTTCAACTCCTCCCTCTCCTTCTCTGCGCATATCCAGCAGACAGCCAAGACCTGTCGCTTCTTCCTCTTTAACATCAGCAAAATTCACCCTTTCCTCTCTGAGCACACCACCCGAACTCTCATCCACGCTCTCATTACCTCTCGCCTTGACTACTGCAACCTACTCCTCACTGGCCTCCCACTTAACCATCTATCCCCTCTTCAATCCGTTCAGAACTCTGCTGCACGTCTTATATTCCGCTTGAACCAATATACTCATACCACCCCTCTCCTCAGATCACTTCACTGGCTTCCGATCAGATACCGCATACAGTTCAAGCTTCTCCTTCTTACCTACAAATGCACTCAGTCTGCTGCCCCTCACTACCTCTCTACCCTCATCTCCCCTTACGTTCCCGCCCGTAACCTCCGTTCACAGGACAAATCCCTCCTCTCAGTACCCTTCTCCACCACCGCCAACTCCAGGCTCTGCCCATTCTGCCTCGCCTCACCCTATGCTTGGAATAAACTTCCTGAGCCCTTACGCCAAGCCCCCTCCCTCCCCATCTTCAAATCCTTGCTCAAAGCCCACCTCTTCAATGTTGCTTTCGGCACCTAACCTTTATACCTTTCAGGAAATCTAGACTGCCCCAGTTTGACGACCCCTACTTGTCTGACTGTACATTTGTCCTTTAGATTGTAAGCTCTTTGAGCAGGGACTGTCCTTCTATGTTAAATTGTATAGCGCTGCGTAACTCTAGTAGCGCTTTAGAAATGTTAAATAGTAGTAGTAGTAGTAACATTGCGTATTTTCGCCCCTGTGCAGGGTGGACAAGTGTCACCCAGCCACTTTATTTATTTGTTACATTTGTACATCTCATTTTCCCACCTATTTACAGGTTCAGTGTGGCTTACATAGCGCCGTGGGGCGAAAGCCTCCTCCGGTGAAGAAACAAATATAAAGTGATGTTATTTTAAATGAAATAGAAATATACAGACACATTAGGGAAACATAGAGAGGGAGGTTATATGAAGTTCATTAAGTTCATAACAAGTTTGGGTTTCTTTGAGTTGCTGGATTCAGATAATTGAGTTGGGTCATTAGGATATGTCTTTTCGAACAGTGATTTCCGGAAGTTGAGTTGGTCGTACGTAGTTTTCACGGTTTTTGGGAGTGCATTCCAGAGTTGTGTACTTATATATGAGAAGCTGGATCCATGAACTGATTTGTATTTGAGTCCTTTGCAACTAGGGTGGCGGAGACTTAAATAAGAGTGTGATGATCTGATTGAGTTTCTGGTTGGTAGGTCTATGAGGTCAGACATATATCCTGGGGCATCACCATATATAATCTTATGGACCAGGGTACAAACCTTAAAAGCAATACGTTCTCTAATTGGTAGCCAGTGTAATCTTTCACGAAGGGGTTTGGCCCTATCAAATCGCGGTCTTCCAAATACAAGCCTGGCTGCCGTATTTTGAGCAGTCTGAAACTTCTTTATGAGATTTTCTTTGCATCCGGCGTAAATTCCGTTACAGTAGTCGGCATGACTAAGGACCATTGATTGTACCAGTTTGCAAAAGATTGCCCTCGGGAAGAACGGTTTCACTCTTTTAAGTTTCCACATTGAATGGAACATTTTCTTGATTGTAGAGTTAACTTGGCTCTCAAATGTAAGGTTCCTGTCAATATAACACCAAGGATTTTCAAATTATCTGAAATAGGAAGAGTATAGTCTGGGGTGATTAGGTTCGAGGGAATATTTGAGTTGTAGCAGGATGAGAGGATGAGGCCGTATGTCTTTTCTGCATTCAGTTTGAGCTGGAATGCATTTGCCCATGAGTTCATGGTATGCAAGCCAAGGTTAATTTCATTGGTGATTTCTGACAAATCATGTTTGAAGGGGATGAATATTGTAACATCGTCAGCATAGATGAAGGGGTTGAGGCCCTGGATGGATAAGGCCTTGGCTAGTGGAGTCATCATTAGGTTGAAAAGGGTTGGTGATAATGGCGATCCTTGAGGTACTCCACAATCTGCTTTCCACGGGGATGATAGATTTGAATTTGCTTTCACTTGATAAGTTCTGGTGGTTAGGAAACCCTTGATCCCATTGAGTACATTACCACTTTGGGCATATACAGGGAAATTCTATATATCGGGCCAAATGTTTGGTGTTATACAACCGCCAAAACAAAGCATGAAAACATACTTATGCGCTCATTTCCAAGTGAATCTACAAAGAAGGTATAGGCCATGGGATGGGAATGGGCGGATCAGGGGCGTTCCCGTAAAATATAGCAGTGTTGTGGAATATTGCAGATCTGCCTGTGCGCTGGGACTTACATCTGATTTCAGTTGGTGTAACTCCTCATACCTAAACCTCAGTGCGGATCCCACCACTACATATTGTCCTATCAAGGGCCCCCGTCCCATAACAGCCCATCATAGAATACTGTTCGGCACCGATTTTTTGGGGGGATGCTGAATTTTGAGAACTATTTACTGAATCCGGCTCATGGAGGGGGGAGCGGGGTAATGCTATAACTGGGAGCCTTCATTTAGGGATCCCAAGGATGTGTGCTGAGATCCTGTTCTATCACGGCATTATAGAATACTAGTGTAGCCTGGTATCTGGAGCAGCTTACATTTACATATCCTGCTGTTACACCAGCCACGGACCTGGCGTAACTGAACATAAAAACAGCAGCCATACTGGGTCAGACCAATGGTCCATCCAGCCCAGTATCCTGCTTCCAACAGAGCCCAAGCCAGGTCACAAACACCTGGCAGAAACCCAAATAGTAGCAAGATTCTAGAATCTCAAGAATGGCAAGTTTCCAGAATCCTAAAGAGTAACAAGATTCCGGAACCCCAAATAGTAGTAACATTCCATGCTACCAATCCTAGGGCAAGCAGTGACTTCCCCATGTCTATCTCAATAGCAGACAATGGACGTTTCCACCAGGAACTTCTCCAAACCTTTTTTAAACACAGAATATGCTAACCGCCGTTACCACATCTTCTGGCAATGAGTTCTAGAGCTTAGTTTTTCGTTGAGGTATAAGTCCACAAAGGAATCCTGTTTAGAAGGAATGGTTCCGTGGAATCTTAGCAGAGATTGGGTGGCGACACCGGTAATTGGGAAGCAAAACGGGAGCTAGGCAGACTTCTACGGTCTACGCCCTGATCGTGACTGAATAGATAGGGATGGGCTGGAGTGCAAATTTTAAGGGGCTTCAACGTTAGCTTCAGAACTTAGTACAAGAACAGTACAGTATTGGGCAGACTTCTACGGTCTGTGCCCTGAGAAAGGCAAGGACAAATCTAACTCAGGTATACATATAAAGTATCACATACCATGTAAAATGAGTTTATCTTGTTGAGCAGACTGGATGGGCCATACAGGTCTTTATCTGCCGTCATTTACTGTGTTACTATGTTACTCTTTGGGGTTCTACATGGAATGTTGCTACTAATTGGGATTCCGGAATCTTGTAACTCTTTAGGATTCCAGAATCTTCAGAATTTTTAGTACAGGAACAGTGCTGGGCAGACTTCTATAGTCTGTGCCCTGAGAATGGCAAGGACAAATCAAACTCGGGTATAAAGTATCACATACCATGTAAAATGAGTTTATCTTGTTGAGCAGACTGGATGGACCATACAGGTCTTTATCTGCCGTCATTTACTGTGTTACTATGTTACTCTTTGGGGTTCTACATGGAATGTTGCTACTAATTGGGATTCCGGAATCTTGTAACTCTTTAGGATTCCAGAATCTTCAGAATTTTTAGTACAGGAACAGTGCTGGGGAGACTTCTACGGTCTGTGCCCTGAGAAAGGCAAGGACAAATCTAACTCAGGTATACATATAAATTATCACATACCATGTAAAATGAGTTTATCTTGTTGGGCAGACTAGATGGACCGTTCAGGTCTTTATCTGCCGTCATTTACTGTGTTACTCTTTGGGGTTTTACATGGAATGTTGCTAGTAATTGGGATTCTGGAATCTTGTAACTCTTTAGGATTCCAGAATCTTCAGAATTTTTAGTACAGGAACAGTGCTGGGCAGACTTCTATAGTCTGTGCCCTGAGAAAGGCAAGGACAAATCAAACTCGGGTATAAAGTATCACATACCATGTAAAATGAGTTTGTCTTGTTGGGCAGACTGGATGGACCATTCAGGTCTTTATCTGCCATCATTACTATGTTACTATGACTCAGAAATAGTGTCAGGGAGTACTTTTTCACGGAAAGGCTGGTAGATACCTGGAATGCCCACCTGCGGGAGGTGGTGGAGATGAAAACAGTAATGGAATTCAAAAATAAGTGGGATAAACACAAAGGAATCCTGTTTAGAAGGAATGGATCCAAAGAAGCTTAGCGGAGAATAAAGGGCAACACCAGTAATTGGGAAGCAAAACCAGTGCTGGGCAGACGTCTACCATCTGTGCCCTGATTATGGCTGAATAGATTTGGATGGGCTGGACTGAAGCTTTTCAGGGGCTTCGGTGACAACCACAGAAGTTTTAGAACAAGGACTGTGCTGGGCAGATGTCTATGGTCTAAACCCTGAAAATGGCAAGGACAAATCAAGATCAGGTATACATATGAAGTATCATATCATACCTTATGTAATGAGTTTATCTTGTTGGGTAAACTGGATGGACTATACAGGTCTTTATCTGCCATCATCTACTAAGTTACGTTTTCAAAAGAGAAAAACGTCCAAAAAGTGGCACAAATCTGCATTTGGACGTTTTTCTCACCAAACATGTCCAAATTGGTATTTTCAAAACCAATTTTTAGACGTTTTTCTATGAAGTCCGTCAGAAGTGAATTCAAATCACAAGGAGTGTGTCAGGGGCGTGTTAAGGGTGGGATTTGGGCATTCCTAACACTTAAGATGTTTTTCAGCCAGAATGGAACAGAACAAAACCGTCCAAGACTAACACTAAGACATTTTGAGCTAGACCTGTTTTTATAACGAACAAGAAACAAAAAGGTGCCCTAAATGACCACTGGAGGGAATCAGGTGTGACTTCCCCTTACTCTCCCAGTGGTCACTAACTCCCTCCCACCCCCAAAAATGTGATTAAAAACTTTACTTGCCAGCCTCAGATGTTGTACTCAAGTCCATTAGAACAGCTTGCAGGTCCCTGGAATAGTCTAGTGGTGGACGCAGTGCAGGCCCATTCCTCTCCCTACCTGTTACACTTGTGGAGGAAATTGTGAGCCTTCCAGAACTCACCAGAAACCCACTGTACCCACATATAAGTGCCCCCTTCACCCATAAGGGCTATGGTAGTGGTGTACAGATGGGGGTAGTGAGTTTTGGGTTGTTTTTTGGGGGCTCAGCAGACAAGATAAAGGAGCAATGGTGAGATGTATACCTGGGAGCATTTTATGAAGTCCACTGTAGTGCCCTCTAGGGTGCCCTATTGCTTTCCTGGGATGTCAGGAGGACCAGTCCACTAAAAATGCTGGCTCCCAATGGTTTGATTTTGTGCGTTTTACAACTGGACGTTTTTTGTTTGAAAATGGACCAAAAAACAAAACGTCCAAATCTCAAAACCTTGTATTTTTGAAAACAAAAGATAGACGTTTTTCTTTTTTTTGAAAATGACCTTCTTTCCTATTCAGATTTTAGACGTCATATCGAAAATTCCCCTCTTGGTATATCTGGAGACCTAAAAGATCACTGAGTGTAAGGATTGTACACACTAGTATTTATTTATTTATTTATTTATTTTATTGCATTTGTATCCCACATTTTCCCACCTTTTTGCGGGCTCAGTGTGGCTTACAATAAGTTGTGAGTGATAGAAATACAATTTGTTACTACTCGGTTACGGATTACATTGTGAGGAGTTAAGCGAGACAAACTCAGAGTATCATTAAGGAATATAACAATGGAAAAGAGCAGTGAAACATTGGGGGAACAACGGGAAACTAAAAGGGGCAGTACATAACAACAAGAAAGCATATGGTATATATTTTCTGTGAGTAGAGGTATGAGTGTGGTGAGATTACAGGGGATGAGAATTCAGAGTGGCTGTATTGAAGCATTATTGAACCGTGGGTGTGGGCTTTATGTGTTTTGGTTCTTTCCGTAAGTATTCTCAAAAAGATGGGTCTTCAATAGTTTGCGGAAGGTGGCTTGCTCGTAGGTCGTTTTCAGGTTGCGCGGCAGTGAATTCCAGAATTGCGTGCTCATGTAAGAAAAGGTTGACGCTTGCAGCGCCTTGTATTTCAAGCCTTTGAAATTAGGGAAGTGGAGGTTGAGGAAAGTTCGGGATGATCTTTTAGCATTTCTGGGTGGTAGATCTATTAGATCAGACATGTAGGCTGGAGCTTCACCGTGAATGATTTTGTGGACTAATGTGCATGCTTTAAAAGTAATGCGTTCCTTAAGTGGGAGCCAGTGTAGCTTCTCTCGTAAAGGTTTTGCACTTTCATATTTTGGTTTTCCGAAGATGAGTGGCTGCTGTGTTCTGGGCTCCAGTTTCCTCAGTATTTGCTCTGTACATAGAGATGCTCCTTCCATGGCATAACCTGAGTGGTTTATCTTTTTTGAAACCACTGGTCTCAAATTAATTCATCCTCTCTGATATGCAGCCCACTCTCACAGGGGTAGGAAGACACATGGTTTGTCCTTTCTCTACCTACAGGGCAGTTGTCTATTTGGAAAGGCTGTTAAGCCCTCACACTCTGATTTCTTGGTGGGGGAATGGGGGATATCTTTTAAGTGTTGAGTTGACTTTACCTAAACCTGCATCCTGTATAATTATGTATTTAGCTAGTGTTCTGTCCGCTAGTTTATAACGTGAGCCTAAAATGTGTGTAAAGCTTTTACTGTTTTTCTCATGTCTAAGGACTTTCATGGTTGCAGGTTACGTGAGCAATGCATTGTGCGTAATGTAGTTCGCAGGTAAGCGCAACCACACTTGCCTATTTGTAGAAGAACTGTTACCATTGGTTTGGGTCCCTGCCTAGACCTTCTCTCTTTCTCGGCCAAGCTTGGCCCCTTTGTCTAACTGCTGTCATTTCCTGATCATTCTTACTAACTCTGTCCTGAGAGGTCAGCTAGGCATGACCTTTCCCTCCAATCGAGGGCCGTCCTCTTGGACCACCCTTGCCACTCTACGGCAGGCTCTGTCCCTTTTGGTCTTTAACTCCTCCTCCCTCGGCTTGTGAGCCTTCTTGACCCTCCCCCTGCCTCTCTGGCCAGGAGGCATTTACCATCTTGCTTCTGACCAGTACTTGCCCTGCTCCCGACTCCCTGGAACGAACGTAACATAGTAACATAGTAGATGACGGCAGAAAAAGACTCGCATGGTCCATCCAGTCTGCCCAAGACAAAGTCATATGTGTATACCTTACCTTGAATTTGTACCTGTCCTTTTCAGGGCAGAGACCATATAAGTCTGCCCAGCAGTATTTCCCGCCTCCCAACCACCAGTCCTGCCTCCCATTATCGGCTCTGGTACAGACCGTATAAGTCTGCCCTCCCCTATCCTAGCCTCCCAACCACCAACCCCTCTTCCCCCCACCTGCTCCGCCACCCAATTTCAGCTAAGCTTCTGAGGACCCATTCCTTCTGCACAGGATTCCTTTATGCATATCCCACGCATGTTTGAATTCCGTTACCGTTTTCATCTCCACCACCTCCCGCAGGAGGGCATTCCAAGCATCCACCACCCTCTCTGTGAAAAAATACTTCCTGACATTTTTCTTGAGTCTGCCCCCCTTCAATCTCATTTCATGTCCTCTCGTTCTACCGCCTTCCCATCTCCGGAAAAGATTCGTTTGCGGATTAATACCTTTCAAATATTTGAACGTCTGTATCATATCACCCCTGTTCCTCCTTTCCTCCAGTGTACATGTTCAGGTCAGCAAGTCTCTCTTCATACATCTTGGAACGTAAATCCCATACCATCCTCGTAGCTTTTCTTTGCACCGCTTCAATTCTTTTTTAACATCCTTCGCAAGATACGGCCTCCAAAACTGAACACAATACTCCAGGTGGGGCCTCACCAACGTCTTATACAGGGGCATTAAAACCTCCTTTCTTCTGCTGGTCACTCCTCTCTCTATACAGCCTAGCAATCTTCTAGCTACTGCCACCGCCTTGTCGCACTGTTTCGTCGCCTTCAGGTCCTCGGATACTATCACCCCAAGATCCCTCTCCCCGTCCGTGCCTATCAGACTCTCCCCGCCTAACACATACGTCTCCCTTGGATTTCTACTCCCTAAGTGCATCACTTTGCATTTCTTCGCATTGAATTTTAATTGCCAAACGTTAGACCATTCTTCTAGCTTCTTCAGATCTTTTTTCATGTTTTCCACACCCTCCGGGGTGTCCACTCTGTCGGAAATCTTGGTGTCATCCGCAAAAAGGCAAACTTTACCTTGTAACCCTTCGGCAATGTCACTCACAAATATATTGAACAGAATGGGCCCCAGCACCGATCCCTGAGGCACTCCACTACTCACCTTTCCCTCCTCCGAGCGAACTCCATTCACCACCACCCTCTGGCGTCTGTCCGTCAACCAGTTCCTAATCCAGTTCACCACTTCGGGTCCTATCTTCAGGCCGTCTAGTTTATTTAAGAGCCTCCTGTGGGGAACCGTGTCGAAAGCCTTGCTGAAATCTAAGTAGATGACGTCCATAGCACGTCCTTGATTTAATTCTCCTGTCACCCAGTCAAAGAATTCAATGAGATTCGTTTGGCACGATTTCCCTTTGGTGAAACCATGTTGTCTCGGATCTTGCAACTTATTGGCTTCCAGGAAATTCACTATCCTTTCCTTCAGCATGGCTTCCATTACTTTTCCAATAACCGAAGTGAGGCTTACCGGCCTGTAGTTTCCAGCTTCTTCCCTATCACCACTTTTGTGAAGAGGGACCACTCTCCAGTCACCCAGCACTGAGCTATTTCTACCTGACTTCAACCGTTTCTCACCTCTGCAATAGAACTGCCTTCTTTCAGACCTCTATCTCCAACCACTGATACAGCCCTCAGCATTACGGAGTCTCTGTGACCTGGGGCCATACCTCTGAACAACTGACTGTGAGTATATTACCTGTGTTTATGCAATAAAGAAACCTCAGAAAATAACAGAGACTTCAGGTGTGTTCTGGTGTGCCAAGATATTGAGGCCTCAAGTTAACAAGCCTCAGGAGTCTTGATAGCTAGCATTGCACAACTGGGCCCGAAATCAGTCAAGACCTGGCTAATCTGTTCTTGTCCTACCTATTAATTGCCCATTCTTCAGCCAGAGAGCTTAGATCTTCTCCGAAAAAATGTCTCATTGGCCCTCTTTCAAGTACTGCCTGGAGCACCATCTTCAGCGTCACAGGTTAATCATTTTGGAATGCCCTTCCCCTACAGTTGCACTTTTTCTTTCCAAAAATTTTAACATTGGACTAAAAGCTTTCCTGTTCCAGGATGTATTTTGACATGAGGTTCATGCACATTAGTACTAAAGTAAACTGAAGGTTAAAAATTTGGAGTTGTTTTATTTACCGTGCCTGGGTCCAGAATAGGCTAGAACTGAGATTGTGAGTATAAGGTTTATGAAGGGACCAAAGGGATGAGTGCTTAGTAATGGGATAATTCTGGTCGCCACATCTCATAAAAGATATAGTGGAATTAGAAAAGGTGCAGAGAAGGGCGACAAAAATGATAAAGGAGATGGGACGACTTCCCTATGAGGAAAGGCTAAAGCGGCTAGGGCTCTTCAGCTTGGAGAAAAGGTGGCTGAGGGGAGATATGATAGAGGTCTATAAAATAATGAGTGGAGTGGAACGGGTAGACGTGAATCGTTTGTTTACTCTTTCCAAAAATGCTAGGACTAGGGGGCATGCGATGAATCTACAAAGTAGTAAATGTAATATGAATCGGAGAAAACGTTTCTTCACTCAGTGTGTAATTAAACTCTGGAATTCGTTACCAGAGAATGTGGTAAAGGTGGTTAGCTTAGCGGGGTTTAAAAAGGGTCTGGACAGCTTCCTAAAGGAAAAGTCCATAGACCACTATTAAATTGACTTGGAGAAAATCCACTGCTTATTTCTGGGATAAGCAGCATAAAATGTATTGAGTTTTCTGGGATCTTGCCAGGTACTTGTGACCTAGATTGTCCACTGTTGGAAACAGGATGCTGGGCTTGATGGACCTTCGGTCTTTCCCAGTATGGCAATACTTGTGTACTTATGAAATTGATTAGAAATATAAGTGGGTTTAAAGACTGCTGAAGTTCTGTATCTGATAATGTTTATGGGTTTTGTGTATGAGTAAAGAGTGTTCTTAAGTTTAAAATACTGAAAAGGGAGATGGTGTTGTGAGCAATGTTCCCTCTGAGGAGCGACCAGTTGCGTGCAAATTTTTTTCAAATGAATGCTAAAAATAGCCCGACAGCCAAAAACAAGCAGAGCGGGGGGAATCCCCCCCCCTCTACGAGCTATCTCCATGGTCCATCTGTAAAAAATCTAAAGCTGTTCCAGTGAAGGACAAAAAAAATTTGACAGCTTTTTAATTTATTTGAAAGCTTCCCATATGTAGATATAAATATCATGAAATAAAAACTGAATATCTCTAAAACTGCTACACTGTTCTATACAATACAGAAACACATGGCCAAATTCCAGTGAGGATATCCTGTTTACCGATGGGTTCATCTTAACTGTTGTAATCTGCCTTGGGAAGCCTGGTGTTATAAAGATTGGAAGTAAAATTAAACTCTCTCCTTTTTTTAAAATGTATATTTATTGATTTTCATTTTATACATAGATACAATCTTTGAATAGATACACCAATATTTAGCAAAATACGAAAAGAAAGAAAGAAAAAAAGAAACAGAAGAAAATGGAAAAACTTTCTTCTTCTATCAAACAGTACAATATTGGTTTAAACAGTCCACTAATATGGGAAAGCTATCAAGATTTAAGTCAATGTACCAAAGGAAGTTGGCTAAAGAATGAAAATTTCCTAAGGAAAATAAGCATGAGGTTACCCCTATCAAAAAGACCGCTTCATGTCTGAGATTGCTCCTTGTTGCTTTGCATATTAAGAAACAAACGTAATTGTTCCGGTTCAAAGAAAACTTATCTCTTATCTTTAAATATTAATAAGCACTCTTAATTGGAAACAAGCATTTATCCCAATGGGATTCTTGCTTCATGTCCAAACACTGTTTTCTTCTCTGTTTGGTCCATCTGGAGATATCTGGAAATATTGAAACGTTACTGCCTTTTAAATATTCTTAAAGTCAAGTCTTAATAAGGCTTCTTTATCCTGAAGAAATACGAATGAAACGATTAAAGTTGCCCCAGTTTCAATATTCAAGATGGCGACTAAGCAGGTTGTGCGAGATGAACGCTCTCCGCATATTCTAAAAATACACCAAACTCTCTCCTTTCATTGGGCCACGTGGAATCACTTCTTCACCTCATCGCTTTTGTACAAATGAATTATTCTGTTTTGAGCATGTTTCAGGGACAAGTGGTTTTCACAAGTCAAAATAAGAAAAATAAATCTTTTCTTTCATGCAGATCTCTCATTTGTTTAAACATAACTAAATGGGCTTTAAGCCCCTAATGTAGTCCACTGGTTTTCTTCTATTTTGTCCCTGTGGTGACGTATACTGTGCCAAAACTGGAAATACAGTGATACAGAATTATAGAATTCAGTAGCATCCAAAACTTCTTAATTAACTCTATAATTCTGTTCACATTTGGGTAATAACTGAGTAAATGATGTTAAAAACTTATATTAGAAAGCATGATTCTAAATGCTTCAAGGTTTCAACCTAATTCATGTCCCTATAACTTAGTGGTGTAGCTATGGGGGGCCATGGGGGCCTTCCCCCTCCCCCCAAATTGGCTCTGGGGCCCATGGTTTGATTGGCAGGGGTTCCCAACTCTCAGCGTCTGAAGCGTTTGTCCAGCGCTGGTCTCCGACTCTCTTGCCACATTGCCTGCCCTGCTCTTCCCCTCACATCGCGTGCATGAAACTGAGCATGTGCGACACTTTACGAATGCTCAATTTCATTAAAACGAGTGTATATGTGATGTATATGTACATTGCTGCCTGGATGTCCAACCGCCACCTGAAACTGAACATGTCCAAGACCGAGCTCATCATCTTTCCACCAAAACCCACTTCTCCTCTTCCTCCACTTTCTATCTCAGTTGATAACACCCTCATCCTCCCTGTCTCATCTGCCCGGAACCTCGGAGTCATCTTTGACTCCTCCCTCTCCTTCTCTGCGCATATCCAGCAGATAGCCAAGACCTGTCGCTTCTTCCTCTTTAACATCAGCAAAATTCGCCCCTTCCTCTCTGAACACACCACCCAAACTCTCATCCACGCTCTCATTACCTCTCGCCTTGACTACTGCAACTTACTCCTCACCGGCCTCCCACTTAGCCACCTATCCCCCCTTCAATCTGTTCAGAACTCTGCCAGAACCGATATACTCATATCACCCCTCTCCTCAGGTCACTTCACTGGCTTCCAATCAGATACCGCATTCAGTTCAAGCTTCTCCTTCTTACCTACAAATGCACTCAGTCTGCTGCCCCTCACTACCTCTCTACCCTCACCTCCCCTTACGTTCCCGCCCGAAACCTCCGTTCACAGGACAAATCCCTCCTCTCAGTACCCTTCTCCACCACCGCCAACTCCAGGCTCCGCTCATTCTGCCTCGCCTCAACCTATGCTTGGAACAACCTTCCTGAGCCCTTACGCCAAGCCCCCTCCCTGCCCATCTTCAAGTCTTTGCTTAAAGCCCACCTCTTCAATGCTGCATTCGGCACCTAACTCTTACCGTTCAGTAAATCCAGACTGCTCCGATTTGACTGCCCCTATCGGACTGACCGTTCACTTGTCTTTTAGATATTAAGCTCTTTGAGCAGGGACTGTCCCTCTATGCTAAATTGTACAGCGCTGCGTAACCCTAGTAGCGCTTTAGAAATGTTAAGTAGTATGTGAGGGGAAGAGCAGGGCAGGCAATGCGGTGGAGACCAGCACTGGACAAATGCTTCAGCTGGTGGGGATTGGGGATCCCCACCAGCCAAGGTACATGAGGCGGTGATGGTGGGGGGGGGGGGGAGCGGTGGGGAGGCAGGCCAAAATGTGTCCCTTCACTGTGGGCTTTGCACCCCCCACCCCCACCCCATGTCAAGGTCTGGCTACGCCACTGCCCTCTAAACGACACACTGATTACAATTTTTAACAAATTACTACTCTACCTATGAAAAGTTATTCCGTTATTATACTTCCTGAGTGTACATCCGTATGCTGCACAAGCAGGGCATGTTTAAAAATAAAAGTGCATTTAAATAAAAATGCTATCACCAATAACGAATGACAACGTGGATGCAGCAGCCCGTCTCCTGTTTTTATCCAACCTCCTTGGGTTCCTGCAGCCGGCACTGGCAGGCGGCAGCAATTCACAGTCTGAGGCCACGTCCGTGGCTTTCCTTCTGCCGCTACCCGCCCTCTCTACTGCAACTTCCTGTTTTGAAGCTAAACAGGAAGTTGCAGTAGAGGGCAGGACGCGGCAGAAGGAAGGCCATGGAGACAGTCTCTTACTGTGAATCGATGCCGGTAAGTGAGACCTGCGAGGAGGAAGACAGAAGGGGAACAACATTTTTGACCATTTCCGCAGGATGCTAAAACGCTTTCTTCCCGCATCCCTCTGACGCAGTGGCGTAGCCACGGGTGGGACTTTGGACTCAGGCCCACCCAAAATTGTGACACTCTTGCTGTGGCTGGTGGGGATCCTCAAACCTTGCCAACTGAAAATGTTCTCTCCTTGGGCAGCCAGCGCTCTTCCAAATGTCAGCCAGCAGCACTTGCACTGAGCTGGCGCTGAGACCGGCCCTTCTGCACATGCTCAGTTTTCGCACATGCAAAAGCACTGAGCATGCACAGCCCGGACAGCAGCATCAGTGTGAGATAAGTGTTGCCGGCTGCCGTTTGGAAGTATGCTGGCTGCTCGAGGAGGAGGAGGAGGAAATCTTCAGCTGACAGGGTTTGGGGATCCCCACCAGCTCAAGTATTTAATATTTGGGGTTTGTGGGCAGGGAGGGGTGGAGAAAGGAGCAAGAGCAAACCGGAGGGGGGGGGCGGAGCGGGGCAAATTCCATGCCCACCCACCTTGGGCTCAGGCCCACCCTAAATTAGCCACCCGGCTACTCCCCTGACTCTGACGTGAGCATACAATAATCTTAAGTGAGTGACGCTCTAGATTTGTATGAGCGATCGCTCACGCGCTGACCTTAGAGGGAACACTGGTTGTGAGCGAATGATAACAGTGGACATTTTCAAGTGTGTGCAGAGTGCTGTAGCATTATGACCGAGCAGTGACAGCGCCCATGACAGCCAGTGCTGGAAAAGAACTGATGACAGTTAAGACTGACTGCGCTAGTCCAGGCAGGAATATCTCAAGGAAGGATTCATATGACACTTTTAAAAGTTGAGAGGGTTTCACTGAGGAGACCAGGCATTTGCTGAGTTATGCTAGTCTGTCTGAGAAGTGGAAAGATAATCTGGAGAAGTGAGTAAGTGGTTGTGTGAGTGAAAGGTGCCTTGAATGAACAGCTAATTAGCAGAGCTGGCAGGATTACCTGGCTCTTATGAGACACTGTAGGTGAACTTTAAAGCAGACAGGCAATTTTAAAACTAAAAGAACTGATAAGTACCTGTCTGATTAGAAAGTTTATTGAGCTAAGAAAAAGAATATAATATTCTTTGTGGCTGGCGTTTCCTAAGAAGTTCGAGTTAAGCTGTCAGTGATAAGTGAAACTGACAGGATAGATATTTGTAAAAGTGAACTTAAAAAAAAATATATGCATTTATTCTGGGATCACTGAAACTTCCTATATAATAAAAAGCACCCTCAACATTCTGAAGCTGACTCCGTGGCTTCAGTGAAGGGTTTGAAGCCTCTGAAGCTCAGGCTCCATCTCTGTCTGCTCCACCCTCGCGTCAAAACGTCATGATGACGAGGGCGGGTAACGGACCAATCACGCGCTACTGCATGGGAACAAGGGAGGAGACTCAGTACCAACCGTTGGTACGCAACAAAATGTGACCTCACAAGCATCATGGAACAGACCAATCACATGCAATTGCGAGGAACCTCGCAGGAAGGTTATTGGGATTAGTTTTAACAATGAGATTCCTTGAAGAGGAACTTAAAGGGACAGAAACATAAAACAGTTAGCAATAGGGTGATAGTTTTCCTTATTTAGGGGTCATTTTACTAAAGCTTAGCACTGAGTGGAGGAGTAGCTTAGTGGTTAGTGCAGTGGACTTTGGCCCTGGGGAGCTGAGTTCAATTCCCACTGCAGCTCCCTGTGACCCTGGGCATGTCACTTAACCCTCCATTGCCCTTGGTACAAAATAAGTACCTGAATGTATGTCAGTAGCTTTGAATGTAGTTGCAAAAACCTCAGAAAAACGGTATATCAAGTCCCATTTCCTTTTCCCTATTTCAGATTCTACATGGAATGTTGCTACTATTGGAGATTCTAGATGGAATGTTGCTACTATTGAGATTCTACATGGAATGTTAATGTTGCTATTCCACTAGCAACATTCCATGTAGAAGCCTGCCCTTGCAGATCACCAAAGTGGCTGCACAGGCTTCTGTTTCTTTGAGTCTGATGTCAGACTCAGACTCACAGAAACAGAAGCCTGCACAGCCGCATTGGTGATCTGCAAGGGCAGGCTCCTACATGGAATGTTGCTAGTGGACAAGTAGCCTAGTTGTTAGTACAACAGACTCTGATTCTGGGGAACTGGGTTCAATTCCCACTGCAGCTCCTTGTGACTCTGGGCAAGTCACTTAACCCTCCATTTCCCCTGGTACAAAATAAGTACCTGAATATATATAAACCACTTTGACTGTAGTTGCAAAAACCTCAGAAAGGCAGTACGTCAAGTCCCTTTTTCCCCTAATTGACATTAGCATGTGTTAAGTTCCATATGGCCCACTGGCATAAAATAGGACACTTCAGCATTTAATGTGCCCCTTAGGTTTTAGTTTTTATACCTTTTTATACCTTTAACATTGCTTTTGACTCGTAACCACTTGTAACCACTCGCCTCCACCTACCCTCCTCTCTTCTTTCCCGTTCACATTAATTGATTTGATTACTTTATTTTTTGTCTATTAGATTGTAAGCTCTTTGAGCAGGGACTGTCTTTTCATGTATGGTGTACAGCGCTGCGTATGCCTTGTAGCGCTATAGAAATGCTAAATAGTAGTAGTAGTAGTCTCTTGTAACCAGAGCAGAGATTGTGATGTCATAATGCCTCAGGCCACCAATAAGAGCCAACCTCATCAGTGATGTCACAATGGCTTGATTGTCCTATACTTGGCTCACTTTTATTACATAGCTCTTTGAGCAGGGACTGTCTTTCTTCTATGTTTGTGCAGCGCTGCGTACGCCTTGTAGCGCTATAGAAATGCTAAATAGTAGTAGTAGTAGTTATACCTACCATAATAGGTGATGGTTAAAGAAGAAGGAAGCAAAGAGGAAGAAACTTTCCACCAGATGCCCACTGTAAAGAAAGGAGCCGGGTGGTGGAGCCGGTGGGGGAAAGAGGGGTTGGTGGGGAGGCGAAGATAGTGCTGGGCAGACTTATACGGTCTGTGCCAGAGCCGGTGGTGGGAGGCGGGGCTGGTGGTTGGGAGGCGGGGATAGTGCTGGGCAGACTTACATGGCCTATGCCCTGAAAAGGACAGGTACAAATCAAGGTAAGGTATACACAAAAAGTAGCACATATGAGTTTATCTTGTAGGGCAGACTGGGTGGACCGTGCAGGTCTTTTTCTGCCGTCATTTACTATGTTACTAAGTACATTTAATAGATAGAAACAATGACTGAAATAGAGAAAGTGGGGAAAAGTAGAAAAAAGAATGAGGGAAGAAAAGGGGAAAAACATACTTACCTGTTCTTGAAAACTGGTCCAGAGAAGGTCCCTTTGAAAGATAAAAAGAATATAAAAAGAGTCAGTTCTCAAAAGGAAAAACAATTATCAAAAAATGAAGAAAATGCTATATACAAAAGTGATACATTTGATAGTTACCTGATATTGTTTTGAGCTGGTAGTGATGTGTTCTAGAAAAGCATCTGTTTAAAGTTCTTGCTTTCTGTGAAAAAAACATTGAGGATGGCAGAGTTCTTACAGAAATTCTATTATAGCATTTAAGTATTTTTTAAGTGAATTTTATTATATTACTTAACAGATCGTGTGAAAAATAGGCACCAGTGTCGTTGGAAGTCTGTTTGGGGGAGCGGCTGCTCCCCTGGCAACCCACCTAGCTACACCTCTGGTTAACAGCAATTAGCAGCTAATTATTATTATTATTTATCACATTTATACCCCACATTTTCCCACAGGTTTGCAGGCTCAATGTGGCTTACAATAGACCGAAAAGGCTATCGCCAATCCAGTAGTAATTGTCATAAGTACATAAGTAATGCCACACTGGGAAAAGACCAAGGGTCCATCGAGCCCAGCATCCTGTCCACGACAGCGGCCAATCCAGGCCAAGGGCACCTGGCGAGCTTCCCAAACGTACAAACATTCTATACATGTTATTCCCGGAATTTTGGATTTTTCCAAGTCCGTTTAGTAGCGGTTTATGGACTTGTCCTTTAGGAAACCGTCCAACCCCTTTTTAAACTCTGCCAAGCTAACCGCCTTCACCACGTTCTCCGGCAACGAATTCCAGAGTTTAATTATGCGTTGGGTGAAGAAAAATTTTCTCCGATTTGTTTTAAATTTACTACACTGTAGTTTCATCGCATGCCCCCTAGTCCTAGTATTTTGGAAACCGTGAACAGACGCTTCACATCCACCTGTTCCACTCCAGGTGGATGTGAAGTGACATGCACAAGAGACACTATTCTACAACTTGAGTACACAACTTTGCATGCTATGGCACATGCTTATTATAATTATTATTATTACACTGGGATTTATATTCTGCCTATACCTTTGCAGTTCAAGGTCGGAGTAAGCCAAACGTGCGCCAAAATGGAGTTACCGCGTGGCTCTTGCGGTAATTTCATTTTTTGGCGTGTGTCCGATACGCGCGTCCAAAAAAATAATTTTTATTTCGGATGCGCGTATCGGACGTGCACCAAGTGGCATTTGATGCTTATAGGGCATTACCGCCCGGTTACCGCGTGAGACTTTACCGCTAGGTCAATGGCTGGCAGTAAGGTCTCAGACCCAATATGGACGCGCGGCAATTTTCATTTTGCCGCACGGCCATTTTCGGCAAAAATTTTTAAAAAGGCCTTTTTTTTTTTGCAAGTGCGCTGAAAAATGATTCTGTGTGCGACCAAAACACGTGCCTACCGCGGGCCATTTTTCAGCGCACCTTAGTAAAAGGACCCCCTAGGAATTACAAAAATTAAAACTAACAGAAATTCCAACAGGCCACGACTAAAACAGTCCATTTCAATTACAACCTAAAATTGATTACGAGGGGGTCTGAAGATAATTTATAAAGGCTTTTTTGTGTATGTAACATGCCGGTTATGGAATTATCCCCATGTACGGTGACGTGCATACTTTTATACAGCTCTGGAGCAGATGTGTTCAGGGCTGGATTTTGGGTAGTGCATAGGGATGTACTTTACAAGTGAACGCTTACACCGTCTTCTGCGCAGAGGTAAATCTCCACGGCTTCATTTTAGCTGTGATCTTTGCTCCTTTTTGTGGGGTAATTTCAGAAAGGCATAGGCCCCCCCCAAGTGTGTTTAAAATAGCCCCAAAACAGGCACCTAGTTTGCCTGTCATGCTGTAAAGAGGCAGATAGTCAGCAAAGCAGGGGAGGAATCGTTTCCGATTTCCTGTTTGACCTTTCTGATCCTATGTTCTTGTTGTACAGTCTGACAAGAATAAATGTGCCTCATGTGCAGATAGCCTATCCGTGACCCGCTTGCTGTCAAGCATCTTTATTTATTGGTCTCTGTGCATAAACAGAATTCAGTAAAAAAAGAACTGGATCAGATTTTTAAAAAGCATTTCCTAAGCAAAGCAATCTCCAAGCCTCAGAGACTGACACAGTATGAGCAAGCACTAATATTGAACAGCTCAGGGCCGCCGAGAGGGTAGGCAGGGGGGGCAAAATTCCCCAGGCCTGGGCCTTCCAAGGGGGGCCCAGTGCCGGGGTCTCTCTCTCTCTCTCTCTCCTGCTCCTGATGGGACCCGGGCGATCGTGTCCCGACAGGAGCAGGAGAGAGAAAACTCCCCCTTGGAGGCTGGGGAGGACCTGGAGGAACAGACACAGCAGGCTGTGAGAAAAAGCAGCCGCAGGGGAAGGCCACGCGACAGAAGGAAGAAGAGCAGCGCTGGAGAACTCTTCTGTTGGCGGGGCCTTGGGATCTCTGCCAGCCAAGGTACCCAAGGCAGGCGGCAGCAGTGATCAGGGAGGGTGGGGCGGTGGATCTGGGGGAGCCCGGTGGTGGCGGCAATGATCGTGGGGAGGCCAGCGGTGGCGACGATCCTGGGGGGGGGAGGCCCAGCAGTGGTGATGATCTTGGGGGGGGGGGGCCCAGCGGCGGCGGCCTTGCCCCGTGCCCGGCTCAGTCTCTCGGCAGCCGTGGAACACCTTTGCAATAGGTTCTTGTTAAAAGTCCATCACGCTGATGCAAGGGGGGCATAATTGAAGTTATATACTCCCTGCTTTGCCAGTGTTAGAATGGGGGGGGGGGCACTCTTCACAGAGCAGCCCATTTTAGATCTCATATCCATCACCTCAGAAATGTCAATAACAAATCTGCAAAAACAGCCACATTTATTTATGTTACATTTGTACCCTGCGCTTTCCCACTCATGGCAGGCTCAATACGGCTTTCATGGGGCAATGGAGGAGTGACTTGCCCAGAGTCACAAGGAGCTGCCTGTGCCGGGAATTGAACTCAGTTCCTCAGGACCAAAGTCCACCACCCCAACCACTAGGCCACTCCTCCACTGCTGCTACTATTTGAGATTCTAGAAGTCGGCCCTTGCAGATCACCAATGTGGCCGCGCCGGCTTCTGCTTCTGTGAGTCTGACGTCCTGCATGTACGTGCAGGACGTCAGACTCACAGAAACAGAAGCCTGCACAGCCTTCTACATGGAATGTTGCTAGTGGAACAGCAAAATTCCATGTAGTGCAGGACGTCAGACTCACAGAAACAGAAGCCTGCGCAGCCTTCTACATGGAATGTCGCTAGTGGAACAGCAAAATTCCATGTAGTGCAGGACGTCAGACTCACAGAAACAGAAGCCTGCGCAGCCTTCTACATGGAATGTCGCTAGTGGAACAGCAAAATTCCATGTAGTGCAGGACGTCAGACTCACAGAAACAGAAGCCTGCGCAGCCTTCTACATGGAATGTCGCTAGTGGAACAGCAAAATTCCATGTAGTGCAGGACGTCAGACTCACAGAAACAGAAGCCTGCGCAGCCTTCTACATGGAATGTCGCTAGTGGAACAGCAAAATTCCATGTAGTGCAGGACGTCAGACTCACAGAAACAGAAGCCTGCGCAGCCTTCTACATGGAATGTCGCTAGTGGAACAGCAAAATTCCATGTAGTGCAGGAACGTCAGACTCACAGAAACAGAAGCCTGCGCAGCCTTCTACATGGAATGTTGCTAGTGGAATAGCAACATTCCATGTAGAATCTCCAATAGTAGCAACATTCCATGTAGAATCTCCAATAGTATCTATTTTATTTTTGTTACATTTGTACCCTGCGCTTTCCCACTCATGGCAGGCTCAATGCGGCTTACATGGGGCAATGGAGGGTTAAGTGACTTGCCCAGAGTCACAAGGAGCTGCCTGTGCCTGAAGTGGGAATTGAACTCAGTTCCTCAGGAACAAAGTCCACTACCCTAAGGTAAAGTGAGGGGACTTTTAATCTGGGCTACTTTTTAGTTAAAAGGAAAAAAAAACTACCCAAGACATCTGCAGATGGAAGAAGAGAAGAATGCATGGAGGAAGCAGAAGGTTGGTTAGTGAGGAGAGAAACAGATTTAAAAAGAGCTCAAGCAGGTTGATTGGACTTCTGAATCATGGAAAGGAAATCATTTTTTTTTTTTTTACCTTGTGCTTTCCCACTCATGGCAGGCTCAATGTGGCTTATGTACTTATTTGTACCTGAGGCAATGGAGGGTTAAGTGACTTGCCCAAAGTCACAAGGAGCTGCTTGTGCCTGAAGTGGGAATTGAACCCACTTCCTCAAAACCAAAGTCCAGCACTCTAACCACTAGGCCACTCCTCCACTCCAATAATAGCACTTGGCAAGGTCAAACTCACATTTGAAATGAGCCAAGGCAGTGCTAAAAAACAAACGTGATTCAGGATCCGGACGACGGCGGCAAAAACGTTCTGCCCAACCAACTAGATGTCTGGATCATGACAAGACCACTGTGGTACCACAGGGACTTTGATGTCAACCGAGAGACAGGGGCAAAAGAGGCAACCAGAGAAGGGGAAGTAGCTGGAGAGAAGGAAAATTTTTCACGAATGCGATTCCAACAATCAACTGCCTCATTGAGGGGCAAGTCCAGAAAAGCAGGGGTAAAACCTTGAAAAAGAGGTGGAAACGAAGCCGAATCATGATAAGGGAATCGACGTTGAGGATCAGGGGATCAATGCATAGCTGTTGACAGCGAAGGATTCGAACTACCAGAAAATTGAAAGGACACAAGGAAATGATCTGTCCAAGGAAAACTAAGCAAGGAAAAGCTCTCGTAACCAATATGCCCTTTTACTGAGCTGCATTAGATGCTAACGTGCACCTAACGCAGCATAAACAACCTAACGCAGGTTGCGCTAAAACATCATGCATTCGTTTTCCCATCTGTGTGCGCTAATTACGCGCCCCTGATATTCAAAAGCATATACCTGGTCAGGAATGGCACCTGGCTGGTTAAATGGTACTTAGTCGGCTAAGAACTAATATTCAACGCAAGATAGCCAGCTATCTTGCACTGACTATTAGTACGTAGCAGCTAGCTGGATGACTAGCTATGTCATATGGCAGTATTCAGCATCTGGCCAGCTATGTTTGGTGGCCAAATACGGCCGTGTCAATAGGTGGAATATCTTTGGCCAGTACCAACTTAACTGGCCAGCGCTGAATATCGGCTTGGCCGCTTAAGTTGAAACCAGGCAAAAATAAATTGGATATTCAATGCCGGTCACCGGAAACAGCCCGGCATTCAATATCCAGGATCAGCGCCGACCGTGGGAGAAGGCCTGGCTACATCCCGTGGTCTGAATATTGGGTCTGCAGTATTTATTTTTTTTTAATACTTTTGGGGGAATGAGTATGGAATGGGCGGATAGTGGGTGTGGAAGTAGTAACCAGTTAGCGTGTGCACGTTAGCCCACGCTAATTGGTTACTACAGGGTTAACGTGGGAGCCCTTACCGCCTCCTAAGTAGGCTGTGGTAAGGGGCTTCCACAGTAATCTTTTTACATGGCCGTGGGCTAATGGTAACATTAGCACACAATGGGCCCTGTTTACTAAGCCGCTTTATTTATTTATTTGTTGCATTTGTAGCCCACATTTTCCCACTTATTTGCAGGCTCAATGTGGCTTACATAGTACCGGTCCCCAGACCAACCTTGCCAGCACCAGCTTTATTTATTTATTTATTTATTTATTTACTGCATTTGTATCCCACATTTTCCCACCTATTTGTAGGCTCATTGTTCCGTCATGGCGATCGCCATTCCGGAGTGAGAAATACAAGAGGTATTACATAATATCTCCTTCCAAATGAGATATCGCACATTCCAGTCACCCAGCTTTGGACTGTTTCTACCTGTTCAACTACTTTCCCCTCCCCCTGCAATACAACTACCTCTCTTCAGATCTCCACCTCCCACAGCCTCCAGATTCAGAAGTCTCTGTATCCTGAACATCTATCTGTGAGTAAATTATCTGTGATTTATTCAATAAAAGAGACTTCATAAAATAATAGAGACTTCAGGTGATTGCTGTGCCAGGGTTATACTCCATGATATTGGGGCTTCTAATTACCAAGCTCCAAGAGTCAGAAGCTTAGCCGAGATTGGGAGGCGGGGCTGGTGTTTGGGTGGTGGGGCTAGTTCTGGGCAAGACTTCTACGGTCTGTGTCCTGAAAATGGCAGATACAAATCAAGGTAAGGTATACACAAGAAGTAGCACATAAAGATCATGAATGGCAAAGTAGATTAAGCAATCAGGTATAAAGAGTTCATGTTCGGAATAAGAGGTAGAGCGGTGTTCCAATAAAAGTTCATAGGATGGATCGTTGGAGCATGCCTTGATGAGGACATAGTAGATTCAAATTCGGAATGGGAGATAAAGCGGTATTGCGTTAACGTTCGTAGGAGGGATCTTTGCGGTATGCCTTGTTGAAGAGGTAGGTCTTCAGTGATTTCCGAACGTTGGTTAGGTCTCGCATTTTTTTCACATCGAGTGGTGCATTAGCATTTTTAATACGCATTAACCATGTATGCCTACAAGGTTAGTGCACACACTAATTGTAGGCGCATTAAAACGCTAATCTGCCTTAGTAAGCAGGGCCCAAAGAAAGGAGTAGTATGACCAGCAGGGCTCGTTCGTAAATCATACGGCCGACCCTTCTTTTCCAGCCCATTATCGACCTAGTTCTAATCTTCCTATTCAAGCAAAGATAACTGTAAAGAAGCAGCAGGATGAGGAATATCATTGGGGGGGGGGGAGGGGGCAGCAAATAATAGCTGCACCCGATGATGCCTAGTGGTTGGGCCAGTACTGAGTATGAGGTACTAAGCTGAAAAAAAAGAATTACCAGTATTCTTACGAAAGTATTTGAACAGAAATCTTTTTTTTTCCAGGAGTGGCCTAGTGGTTAGGGTGGTGGACTTTGGTCCTGAGGAACTGAGTTGGATTCCCACTTCAGGCACAGGCAGCTCCTTGTGACTCTGGGCAAGTCACTTAACCCTCCATTGCCCCATGTAAGCCGCATTGAGCCTGCCATGAGTGGGAAAGCGCAGGGTACAAATGTAACAAAAATAAAATAGATACTATTGGAGATTCTACATGGAATGTTGCTATTCCACTAGCAACATTCCATGTAGAAGGCTGCGCAGGCTTCTGCGTGGCCACATTGGTGATCTGCAAGGGCCGACTTCTTGTGGACTAGCAACATTCCATGTAGAATCTCAAATAGTAGCAACAGTGGAGGAGTGGCCTAGTGGTTAGGGTGGTGGACTTTGGTCCTGAGGAACTGAGTTTGATTCCCACTTCAGCTCCTTGTGACTTTGGGCAAGTCACTTAACCCTCCATTGCCCCATGTAAGCTGCGCATTGAGCCTGCCATGAGTGGGGAAAGCGCAGGGTACAAATGTAACAAAAAAAAAGCTGGAGGCGAGGCAGCTCATTTACCTTTCTGACTCCTGGACTCTATGGGGACTTCGCTCTGAAAAGAAAAGCAAGAGAGAAGGATGACGATGACGCTCTTAGTGTTTGCAGCCTTGAAATTAAGACCCCTGATGTAGGCTTTACGCGGCGTCGGGTCCTGAAGAATAAAGGTTTCATCCATAATATTTCTCGTGCTGCTGCTTCTTTACGCAACAGCCCTGCTGGTCACCCTACTCTTTTCTTTGGCTTTTGTTGACGAAGTGGAATACGGCCGCCCGCTTCTTTAGTGATCTAACATTAGCGCACAGCCATAAATAAAACAAATTGAAAAGAGGCCATTTTACGGCCCCACAAGAAATGGGCTTAGTGCATATGAAAGACCCACGTAAGGGCACACTAAGCCCATTTCTCAGCTCAGTAGAAGGACCCCTAACGTCCTTGGCAGTGCATTCTATTCACATGGGGTTCGACCTTTCAAGGTCCGCCATCCATTGGCCAATAATTTGAAAGCCTGGTTAGGTCCTCAGATCTCAAAGGTCCTTGCATATTGCAAATATATTGTGATCCCAATCCCCCCAAAACATTTATGTACAGTAATAAGCAAATTATTATTATTATTAACATTTGTATAGCGCTACCAGACACACGCAGTGCTGAACACCTGACATAGAGAGACGGTCCCTGCTCAAAGGAGCTCACAATCTAAATAATACAGACAGACAAGACAATTAAGGGCAAGGGAAGTACTGGGTGAGAAGGAACAAGGGGTGGGGGGAAGCAAATGAGTAGTGGCTAGGAGTCAAAAGCAGTGGTGAAAAGGTGGGTTTTCAGCATAGATTTGAAAACAGGTAGAGATGGAGCTAGACGTACAGGCTCAGGAAGTCTATTCCAGGCATAAGGTGCCGCGAGGGAAAAGGAACGAAGCCTTAACTCCTCTTGGAGCCAGTGGAGATCAACCAATAGTGATGTGGCTCTCATTTGTTTTCACCTTTTTATCATTTTAGCGGCTGTATTCTAGACCATCTGCAATCTGGCACAATTTTACTTTGAGAGACCCAAATACACCTGACCCACCTGCCACAAATGTTGCTCCCCTAGGTAAGGTCTAATTTCAGGACTTAATAATCATCTGGGTTTTCTAGCCCATTATAAACCATGAAATTTCACTGCTTTGTCACCCTCTGATCACCATGCATATCTCCCTGTCCCCCATCCTCTCAGCCCTCCGTTTCTCACCTAGCCCACCTCTCCCTCATCCTCTCAGCCCTCTCTGTTTCTCACCTAGCCCACCCCTCCCTCATCCTTTCAGAGGTCACTGAAATACTTTGATGTTTCACTTATATATGCTGTTACTTATCAGCATTTGCTTATTTCTGACCTAACGAAGAAGGGCCACCTTCGAAAGCTAATCAAAGAACGTATTAAGTTAGTCTAATAAAAAAGGTATCATCTTATTTTCTTTTCTCTGTTTTATTTTATTTTATTTTATTCTATTTCTATTGAGTAACTCTAATCAAGCTTAAATTCAAGAATGACTTTTAAGCACTACATTTACCACAGTCTTGGTAGACAAATCAATAACAACTCCCAGACACAAGTGTCTAAATGGGCCAAATTTCCTATTATTACCAGTCCTTGAGCTGGACATTCATCCTTGCCATTCTCTACCCACAAAAATTGTTCACCATCCAACCAGAGATTATCTTCATACACTGCATAAGTTTGCCTACAATGTAGTAAATTTAAAACGAATCGGAGAAATTTTTCTTCACTCAATGTGTAATTAAATTCTGGAATTCATTGCCAGAGAATGCGGTAAAGGCGGTTAGCTTAGCGGAGTTTTAAAAAGATTTGGACGGCTTCCTAAAGGAAAAGTCCATAGACCATTATTAAATGGACTAGGGAAAATCCACTATTTCTGGGATAAGCAGTATAAAATGTTTTGTACATTTTTGGGATCTTGCCAGGTATTTGTGACCTAGATTGGCCACTGTTGGAAACAGGATGCTGGGCTCGATGGACCTTTGGTCTTTCCCAGTATGGCAATACTTCTGTACTTACTAGCATAGTATCAATCAGTGTAACAAGTCTAGACTGCCTAAATTGTGAAAATACTACACCAGGGTCGGAGTTGAACAATCCTTCCCTGTCAGAGAATCCATAGGCAGCTCATGGGACTTCTAAGCAATGTGCTCCCAGAAAAGGCACCACAATAGATAAAGGAGAAAAACCAAAACAAATTAATAGCAAGAAAATAAAAGTGGTACAGATTGCAGTGGTTTCCTAGGACCACAAGACGATACCATGTCATTCATGCTGTTATCGTCACAATAGAACAGAAAGTGGAGTGAAGGTATGAGAGCTGTCCAAACTGGAAATCTGGAAGCAGTCTCTCTGTAGAAAGGTGGAGGATGGAGTTGGGAGAGGGACAAAGCAAAGTATTTTCATAAAAACAGCTGAAGCTTGGACTGTTTCTTTTTCTGCCTGAGTATCCTTGAATATTGTGTTCAATTCTGGTCGCTTCATCTCAAAAAAGATATAGTGGAATTAGAAAAGGTGCAGAGAAGGGCAACGAAAATGATAAAGGGGATGGGACGACTTCCCTATGAGGAAAGGCTAAAGCAAGTAGGGCTCTTCAGCTTGGAGAAAAGGCGGCTGAGGGGAGATATGATAGAGGTCGATAAAATGAGTGGAGTGAAACGGGTATATGTGAAGCATCTGTTTACGCTTTCCAAAAATACTAGGACTAGGGGGCATACGATGAAGCTACAATGTAGTAAATTTAAAACGAATCAAAGAAAGTTTTTCTTCACTCAACGTGTAATTAAATTTTGGAATTCATTGTCAGAGAATGTGGTAAAGGTGATTAGCTTAGCAGGGTTTTTAAAAAGGTCTGGACGGCTTCCTAAAGGAAAAGTCCATAGGCCATTATTAAATTGACTTGAGGAAAATCCACTGCTATTTCTGGGATAAGCAGCATAAAATGTATTGAACTTTTTGGGGATCTTGCCAGGTATTTGTGATCTGGATTGGCCACTGTTGGAAACAGGATGCTGGGCTTGATGGACTTTTGGTCTGTCCCAGTATGGCAATACTTATGTACTTATGACTTTCTCGAAGACTATGACATTGACAAATCACAGGGGCAGACGGTATTCTCAAAGTCAGAGATCTGCTGTTCAAATGCTGACATCTGAACAGAAACTGAAATACCAAGGGGTCCCCACGTTATGCCTGCACTTAGCAGAGTAAACATCTTAATCTGAAAGAAAGACGCAAACAGTCATTCTAATTGCACATCTGTGAGAAGCTGATCTCTGCTGCTTCAGTGCACGGTGACCTGGGAAGCTTCGCAAGGTTCAGTTCCAGTGGGGGGTTACGATGATTTAGCGAGCTGAAACAATGAAAATGGCAAAAACAAGCAATATTTCACGAGGTTAAATACATGTTCAGCGAGGTTAGTGTGAGCTTGAGTTGTACATGAATGTACACAGTGGATTCATTCGGAGCGTCGTGCCAGTTTCAGCTCTTGCAGCATTCCAGAACGAGTGGGAGATGAAACCCAGTGCCAGGAAAAAGACAGAGAGGGTGGAAAAAGACAGAGCAATAATTCTATAAATGTAGAATTTATATAGGCTGACATGTTTTCCAAGAGAAAAGTTTGAGACCAGTTGCTGTGGGCCTGACTCAGGAATTAGGTGCACTACGGAGCTGTATCTTTCTTCTGGTTACATTTTTCTTATTTTTTTTGCCAAAATTAAACATACTGGACCCAATATTTATTTTATTTGTTTATTTCATTTATATCCCACATTATCCCAATAGATCAGGTTCAATGTGGCTAACAACTTATTGTGATTAACAGTATAAAAAGTGATTAAGATAGCACACATTAAGTAGTAATAACAAAATTAAAAAGGATTGAGTAATTACAATATGTAATTTGCAAACGCATGTTAGAAGCAAAAAAGTAACAATATATAGAGGGGCATAATCGAACGCAAACGCCCATGTGTAAGAACGTCCATCTCCGAGAACGGGTCCTTGAAGGGGTGGGCTGAATCGTATTTTCGAAAAAGATGGACGTTTATCTTTAGTTTCGAACATACGGTTTGTGCCAGGCAAATGCATTGGATGTGGGTGTTTTTGAGATGTGAGCATTTGTTTGAGCTGGGCGTTTTCGTTTTTCAGCGATAATCGAAACCAAAGCGTCCCATCTCAAAAACGACCAAGTCCAAGGCTTTGGGTCGTGGGAGGGGCCAGGATTCGTAGTGCACTGGTCCCCCTCACATGCCAGGACACCAACCAGGCACCCTAGGGGGCACTTTTAAAAAATAGGAAAAAGCATTAATTTACCTCCCAGGTGCATAGCTCCTTTACCTTGGGTGCTGAGACCCCCAAATCCCCCCAAAACCCACTCCCCACAACTCAATACCATTACTATAGCACTTAATGGTGAAGGGGGGGCACCTACATGTGGGTACAGTGGGTTTTGGGGGGGGGGTTAGAGGGCTCCCATTTACCACCACAAGTGGTACAGGTAGGGGGGGATGGGCCTGGGTCCGCCTGCCTGAAGTGCACTGCATTACCCACTAAAACTGCTCCAGGGACAGGACTTGTTGCTGCTGTATAACCTTGGCACAGCAGTTCACACCGTAAGACTAATCTCTCCGAAAACGTCCTTTATTTCAATAACCGCGTTTACTCACAGTTAACTGCAGATCAGAGGTTGTGGCCCACTGGCAACGAGTCTCCCTGGTACTAAGATTAGCAGTAGGTCAGAGCTGGCAGAATGGTGTACAATGCCCTCTTTCAGCAACATTCAAGGTAAGAACTAAGTTCTGTAACGTGGCTACCATACGAAAGGGATCTAAAACGGACTTACAAAAATGGCCACTACCTCGTGGACTACCGGAAACAAAACAGGGCACACTCTGACCCAGTAAGCAGAGGGAAAAGCACCATGGGAGAAGAGCCTACCAACTACCAACATCGTGAGACTGTAACACAAGCTAGTGAAATCACGGAGCCCAATACCCTACACCCACCACAATGCAATGCTGATGTGACCCTGCAGAGCACCCGAGAGCCACATCTGACCCAGGGAAAGGCTGTGAGAGGATCGAACACATTCTGCTGTCATGGAGGTGGGTACGGAATTTGAGGGTGGCATAGAGGCTGGGAAATAAGGTTTTTGCAAGTGGGTTTGTTTGGTGGGAGGGGGTTAGTGACCACTGGGGGAGTCAGGGGAGGTGATTCCCGATTCCCTCCAGTGGTCATCTGGTCATTTAGGGCACTTTTTGGGACCTGTTCATGAGAAAAAAGGGTCCAAAAAAGGGTCCTAAATTCTCGCTCAAAACGCCTTTCTTTTTTCCATTATCGGCTGAGCGCGCCCATCTCTGCTCGGCCGATAACCACACCCCAGTCCCGCCTTCACCACGCCTCCGACACGCCCCATCAACTTTATTCGTTCCCGCGACGGAGTGCAGTTGAAGACGACCAAAATCGGTTTTCGATTATACCGATTTGGCCGCCCACGGGAAACGGACGCCCATCTTCCGAACATGGGCGTTTTTCTCCTTTCGAAAATAAGCAGGATAGTCATACATATATAATAACAATTAGGGTGAAATTGTTCAGTTAGGAGTTTAAATTAATTATGATCACCTGTGGGAATTTAAAAATAACATATACATTTACCCCATATCCTAAATATGGCGCCTAAAACTGAACACCGCTCTAAGATGCGCACTGAACTAAACTGCCTAAACAACCAATTAGTGCCGATAACTGGATGCTAATTAACACTAATTTGGATTTGCGTACTCATCTTGCTGCACGCCATTCTATAACAATATATGCCCAAATCCTATAGTGTGCAAACCAAAAGTGGGCGTGGCCATGGGAGGTGTATGGGGGGGGGGGGGTGAGAATTCCTAAAATTTGTGCGCAGCGTTATAGAATAGCAGGGATGTGTGCCCACATTGAGTGCCGGGTATTACACCTGGTTCCGCCCTCGATCCGCTTCAATCCGGCTTTCGCCCACTACACTCAACAGAAACAGCACTCTCTAAAGTCTGCAATGACCTGTTCCTTGCCAAATCCAAAGGTCACTATTCCATCCTTATCCTCCTCGACCTATCTGCCGCCTTTGACACCGTCAATCATAATTTACTTCTTGACACACTGTCCTCATTCGTGTTCCAGGGTTTCGTCCTCTCCTGGTTCTCCTCGTATCTTTCCCAACGCACCTTCAGAGTATTTTCTAATGGCTCTTCTTCCACCCCCGTCCCGCTCTCTGTTGGGGTTCCTCAAGGATCTGTCCTTGGACCGCTTCTTTTCTCGATATACACCTCTTCCCTGGGCTCGCTGATCTCATCACATGGTTTCCAGTACCATCTCTATGCCGATGACACCCAGCTCTACCTCTCCACTCCCGACATCACAGTCGAAACCCAGGCCAAAGTTTCGCCCTGCCTTTCAGACATCGCCGCCTGGATGTCCAACCGGCATCTGAAACTGAACATGGCAAAGACTGAGCTCCTTGTCTTTCCACCCAAACCCTCCTCTCCTCTTCCCCCACTCTCCGTCTCTGTTGACAACGCCCTCATCCTCCCCTTCTCTTCAGCCCGCAATCTCGGAGTCATTTTCGACTCCTCCCTCTCCTTCTCTGCCCATATCCAGCAGACAGCTAAGACCTGTCGCTTCTTCCTCTATAATATTAGCAAAATTCGCCCATTCCTCTCTGAACAGACCACCCGAACCCTCGTCCACTCGCTCGTTACCTCTCGTCTTGACTATTGCAACCTTCTCCTCGCTGGTCTCCCGCTTAGCCACCTATCCCCCCTTCAATATGTCCAAAATTCCGCCGCACGTCTTATCTACCGCGTGAACCGATACTCTCATATCACCCCTCTCCTCAAGTCGCTTCACTGGCTCCCGATCCGCTACCGTATACAGTTCAAGCTTCTCCTATTGACCTTCAAGTGCACTCAATCTGCAGCCCCCCATTACCTCTCTACCCTCCTCTCCCCCTATGTTCCCACCAGTAACCTCCGCTCTCAGGACAAATCACTCTTATCTGTACCCTTCTCCACCACCGCTAACTCCAGACTCCGCCCCTTCTGCCTCGCATCACCCTATGCCTGGAACAGACTTCCTGAGCCCATACGCCATGCGCCTTCCCTGCCCATTTTCAAGTCCTTACTCAAAGCCCATCTCTTCTCCCTTGCTTTTGGCGCCTAACCACCTTCCCCATTCATGATACCTCCACTGACTACATAGTTCGTAACCTTTAGATTGTAAGCTCTCCTGAGCAGGGACTGTCCTTCCCCATGTTTAAACTTGTACAGCGCTGCGTAACCCTGGTAGCGCTATAGAAATGCTAAGTAGTAGTAGTAGGTACAAATTCTGACACCCAAATTTTGGTCTTTAATTACCGAGTCAGTTCAATCCCCCATGAGTATTGTTCATGGCAAATTGTTATACAAACATTGCAAGCATATCAGGACTAATAATCACATTTGAGCAATGTTATCATTCACTGTCTTCACATCCTAATGAAATATTGCATATGTGGGATTCACACAATTTAAATTCAATTGCCGCCCAATGAGCAACCCCTTATCATTTTACAGTCAGCATTATTAGTCATGATATGTTCACAATGTTTGTATAACAATTTGTCATGCACAATACTCATGGGGGATTGAACTGACTCAGTAATTAGTCATATGTATGTTGGAAGTGGTTTGTTACAATAAAGTGATTTTGATATACAAATACATAAGTACATAAGTAATGCCATACTGGGAAAAGACCAAAGGTCCATTGAGCCCAGCATCCTGTCCCCAACAGTGGCCAATCCAGGTCAAGGGCACCTGGCAAGCTACCCAAACGTACAAACATTTTGTACAAGTTATTCCCGAAATTGTGGATTTTTCCCAAGTCCATTTAGTAGTGGTCTATGGACTTGTCCTTTAGGAAACTGTCCAACCCCTTTTAAACTCTGCCAAGCCAATCGCCTTCACTAGGTTCTCCAGCAACGAATTCCAGAGTTTAATTATGCGTTGGGTGAAGAAACATTTTCTCTGATTTGTTCTAAAATTTACTACACTGTAGCTTCATTGCATGCCCCCTAGTCTTAGTATTTTTGGAAAGCATGAACAGACGCTTCACATCCACCTGTTCCACTCCACTCATTATTTTATATACCTCTATCATGTCTCCCCTCAGCCGTCTCTTCTCCAAGCTGAAAAGCCCTAGCCTCCTTAGTCTTTCTTCATAGGGAAGTCGTCCCATCCCCGCTATCATTTTAGTCACCCTTCGCTGCACCTTTTTCAATTCTACTATATCTTTCTTGAGATGCGGTGACCAGAATTGAACACAATACTCAAGGTTCGGTCGCACCATGGAGCGATACAACGGCATTATAACATCCTCACAACTGTTTTCCATACCTTTCCTAATAATACCCATCATTCTATTCGCTTTCCTAGCTGCCGCAGCAGCACACTGAGCAGAAGGTTTCAGCGTATTATCAACAACGACACCCAGACCCCTTTCTTAGTCCGAAACTCCTAACGTGGAACCTTGCATGACGTAGCTATAATTCGGATTCCTCTTTCCCACATGCATCACCTTGCACTTGCTCACATTAAACGTCATCTGCCATTTAGCCGCCCAGTCTCCCAGTCTCGTAAGGTCCTTCTGTAATTTTTCACAATCCTCTCGCGAGTTAACGACTTTGAATAACTTTGTGTCATCCGCAAATTTAATTACCTCGCTAGTTACTCCCATCTCTAAATCATTTATAAATATATTAAAAAGCAGCGGTCCTAGCACAGACCCCTGAGGAACCCCACTAGCTACCCTTCTCTGGAGCACAGTAAATAAGAGAGTACTATATTGAGTTCTCAGGTTGTGAATAGTTTATCCCCTGTTTTTTTGGAGTAGACCCAAATTTTGGTGCCAAACTCGGCGCTCAATGCTATTTCATTATGGACGCTCATCTTTGCATGCCCCTTATAGAATAGCAGTGAGTACTGATTTTGTTCAGCACCGATTTCTGAGCACCATTTAATGACTTTAACCCTTCGAGTGCAATTCAGTATATGGTGCTAAAAGATAACCAGAAAATCAATATCAAACTATTATTTTGCAGTCCATGCGCAGGGACTCTAACAAAACAGTATTCCAGCACACTTCAAAAGACAGTGGAGAAAAAAACCCTCAGTTTAGCCACCCAGCCAACAGAAGTTTTAAGGCGTGAGCCCAGCCAACAATCATAGGGAAAAACTCCACTATATAGTGTGCAGAAGTAACTAGTCCAAATATCTCACAGATCCACAAACGCAGGAGACCAGTCACAGGAAAAACACTATCCAACAGTCATTTGGTAAAGGCTGGGTATATGTTTAGATTAATACTCGTCTTTCATATTCTTGTAATTCTATCAAAAGCCCACCGACATGGAGGAGTGGCCTAGTGGTTAGGGTGGTGGACTTTGATCCTGAGGAACTGAGTTCGATTCCCACTTCAGGCACAGGCAGCTCCTTGTGACTCTGGGCAAGTCACTTAACCCTCCATTGCCCCATGTAAGCCGCATTGAGCCTGCCATGAGTGGGAAAGCGCAGGGTACAAATGTAACAAAAATAACAATAGATACTATTGGAGATTCTACGTGGAATGTTGCTATTCCACTAGCAACATTCCATGTAGAAGCCTGCACGGCCACAAGGGCCGACTTCGCTAGTGGAATAGCAACATTCCATGTAGAATCTCAAATAGTAGCAACAGTGGAGGAGTGGCCTAGTGGTTAGGGTGGTGGACTTTGGTCCTGAGGAACTGAGTTTCATTCCCACTTCAGGCACAGGCAGCTCCTTGTGACTCTGGGCAAGTCACTTAACCCTCCATTGCCCCATGTAAGCCGCATTGAGCCTGCCATGAGTAGGAAAGCACGGGGTACACATGTAACAAAAAAAAATCTTGTGTGTTTCATTTTAAGCAAACGATTTAATCCTCACTCTCAATCTGTTACGGTACACTCTGTATGCTTCTGGAGAAACAAAAGAAAAATAATGGTTTACCTTACATAATTTTCAGCAATACTCTGTATTACTTGGCAACACATGTGAGATCATCATGCTGATAAAGTTATCTGAATTTGCCCTTTAAACACACCAGCAATATATTCTGCCTGGACCTTCTCCTTGGTAAAGGGATTTGATATATTGCTGTCATGTCCCCTACCTCAACGCAAGCGGCATCCTCAGGCTGCGCAGGGTCCAGTCGACACGCACACTTGACTGGCACAGCCCTGAGCCATGTGTGTGTGGTTCTTCTCTGGCTTCCAGGCTCCTTGATTGCTTTGCTTCCACACACCTGGGTCTGCTCTTCCTCTGCCTGGCTTCCATTGCTTCTCTCCTATTGGTCTTCTGGTTCCTCCTTTCCCTGCTCTTGTCCTATGGCTGTGCCCCTTCTCCCAGCACTTTATCAGCTGAGCTCTCCCTAGACTCCTTGCTTCGGCTTCTACTTTGGTAGGTGTTACTTTCTCAGTAGTGTGCTTCTCCTCTACTTTGTTCTTCGTTGCTGACTCTGCCTGTGCCTTGATTACTCTTGTGTCTGCTGCCTGCCTACTGACTCTGCCTGTACCTTGATCACTCTCTTGCCTGCTGCCTGTCTGGCCATCACGTTCATCACCCACTTCCTGCTCCATCTCGTAAGCCCTGGAGGCCGCCCACACTTAGGGGCTCAACCTCTGGGGAACGGCGGTCAGCGCAGGTAAAACCCAGGGTTGTCCGGCCGCCAAGCAGAACCTGGTCTGAGTACCGGGCTCGGCAGCGCTCCACTTGGTACAAGAACTCACAGGTCTGACAATTTCCTGACTGTGCTTACAGTCATCAAAGCCTTTACCTATAATATCCAGGTACTTATTTTGTACCTGGGGCAATGGAGAGTTAAGGGCCCCTTTTACAAAAAGGAAGCACTGCCGGGCTACTGCAGCAGCCTGGCGGTAATACCCACCCCAGTGTGCCCGGAGGTAATCGCTGCCCAGTTGCCGCCAGGTTAGTGTGGGAGCTCTTACCACCACTTCAATGGATGGCGGTAAGGGCTGCCCCCCCCCCCAAAATGGCCACTGCGGTAAAAGGGGCCTCAGCATGTGTCGAAAACACGTGTCCATGCAGGCCCCCCCTTTTGCCATAACTTGGTAAAAGGGGTCCTAAATGACTTGCCCAGAACCCAGTTTACTGGGATCAAAGCCCCTCCCCCTCCCCCACGCACTAATCACTAAGTTACTTTTCCATGTCTGGTGATTGGCGTTTATCTAGTATTCTATCAACATAAAGCAGTTTAGAGTGGTAAATGTTACTGGTTTATCTATATGCTCACAGCAATTTGTTTGTTTTGGTTTGGGGTTTTTTTTTTTAGAGGTGAAGGAGACGTGGAGGGGCATAATCGAACGGCGCCGGCCATCTATATGACCGACACCGCAAAAGGCAGTCCCGAACCGTATTATCAAAAAAGATGGCCAGCCATCTTTCATTTCAATACGGTTGGGGCCGGCCAAATGTCAGAGATGGCCGGGTTTGAGATGACCGGCATCGGTTTTCGTCGATAATGGAAACCGAGGCCGGCCATCTCAAACCCGGCCAAATCCAAGGCATTTGGTCGTGGGAGGAGCCAGCATTTGTAGTGTACTGGTCCCCCTGACATCCCAGGACACCAACTGGTCACCCTAGGGGGCACTTCTAAAAATTAAAAATAAAAATAAAAATCGCTTCCTTACCTTGGGTGCTGAGCCCCCCCAAATCCACCCCCAAAACCCACTCCCCACAACTCTACACCATTACCATAGCCCTTATGGGTGAAGAGGGGCACCTACACGTGGGTACAGTGGGTTTTTGGGGGGGGGGGGGTTGGAGGGCTCACATTTACCACCACAAGTGTAACAGGTGGGGGGATGGGCCTGAGTCCACCTGCCTGAAGTGCACTGCACCTACTAAAAACTGCTCCAGGGACCTGCATACTGCTGTCAGGGAGCTGGGTATGACATTTGAGGCTGGCAAAGAGGCTGGTAAAAAAGTTTTTTGTGTGTGTGTGGGAGGGGGTTAGTGACCACTGGGGGAGTAAGGGGAGGTGATCCCCGATTCCCTCCGGTGGTCATCTGGTCAATTGGGGCACTTTTTTGAGACTTGGTCCTAAAACAAAATGGACCAAGTGAAGCCGGCGATATGCTCCTCAGAGCCGGCCTTCTTTTTCCATTATCAGCTGAAGCCGGCCATGTCTTACAACGCCCCCGTCTCGCCTCCGTCCCACCTCCCATACCCTTCAGAAAGGCCCCCTTTAACTTCGGCCGGCTCTGCGATGGAAAGCAGTTGGAGCCGGCCAAAATCGGCTTTCCATTATACCAATTTGGCCGGCTTCATGAGATGGCCGGCCATCTCCCGATTTGTGTCAGAAGATGGCCGGCGATCTCCTTCGAAAATAAGCTGGATAATTACAGTTTGAAATAAGATAGGTGAATCAAAGCAAATACTGTGTGTGACAGCAGGGTATGGATTTGCTTTCATTTGATTCCCCGTTCTGTTTCTTTTATTTTGAAAGGAAAAGAGAGGAAATGAACGTTTTGCTGATTTTTTATTTGATTAAATAAAAACCAAATAAATACAATGATTTTAAAAAATCCCATATTTTCATGCATGTTCTTACAGTAGACCTGGTCCAATAAGCTCAGGCCAGAACCAAGAAGTCAGTTCAAAGAGGTGTGACCAGAACCAGTGCAAGAGTGTTGGATGCCCAAGGTGAACCTTCAGCCTGACGCTCCCCTGTATTACTTTCAGGCTCCTAGCTTTCAGCACCCCAAGATCTTCATCGGTCTTTCCAAGTTTTATTTGGAACTTTCTACCCACCCATCAAACCTATTATCTGAGTGGCTTACGGTCTAAAATGAAGGAAGAGACAACAGCATGAAAGCAACACCATAGAATAGTGTGGAGGAGTGGCCTAGTGGTTAGAGTGGTGGACTTTGGTTCTGAGGAACTGAGTTCAGTTCCCACTTCAAGCACAGGCAGCTCTTTGTGACTCTGGGCAAGTCACTTAACCCTCCATTACCCCATGTAAGCCGCCATGAGTGGGAAAGCGCAGGGTTCAACTGTAATAAAATAGATACTATTGGAGTTTCTACATGGAATGTTGCTACTATTGGAGATTCTACATGGAATGTTGCTATTCCACTAGCAACATTCCATGTAGAAGGCTGCGCAGGCTTCTGTTTCTGTGAGTCTGACGTCCTGCACATACGTGCAGGACGTCAGACTCACAGAAGCAGAAGCCTGCGCGGCCACATTGGTGATCTGCAAGGGCCGACTTCTACATGGAATGTTGCTAGTGGAATAGCAGCAAATAGTAGCAACAGTGGAGGAGTGGCCGCCTAGTGGTTAGGGGAACTGAGGAACTGAGTTGGATTCCCACTTCAGGCACAGGCAGCTCCTTGTGACTCTGGGCAAGTCACTTAACCCTCCATTGCCGCATTGAGCCTGCCATGAGTGGGAAAGTGCGGGGTACAAATAAAAAAAATTAAAAAAAGAAAAAGAGGGGAAGGAGACTGGAACGACAATGTTTGATAGGAAAGCAGGGGGGGGGACACATATAAGGGGGAGGGGAGTGCTTTCAAAGGAAAAGATCTAGAATATGACTAATTAGAGGCATCTGTAAAGAGGAGGAAATCTCTGAGACCTCTTTTAAAGTGTTGAAGGGATCATTAAACTCAACAATCGCTATAAAAATGCTGAGGTTTTTTTTCAGTTTCTATTTCTTTTGGGACCTTTTGTTTTGCTTTGCTTCTGCCCTAGGCGACTGCCTCATCTTGCATAACGGTTGAGCTGTTCCTGGGTGTCCAAATATTTGTATTTATTTACATTTTCCTGATCAAAGGCCACTTACAATGTATTTTACTATTTTTTTTCTTTCCTTTTGTTCTGCCCTCACGTGTCCTGCCTCAGAGATTTTCTTTGTCTCTTCCCTGGTCTATGACCCCTGCCCTGATTTAATCTTTTTAACTTCTATACTGCTTTGATGCATGTACAGTGTTATAACTTGAACTTATGTGGATATCTTTTTTTTTTTTTTTTATATCCAGTTAAAGGCATCCGAATAACTTTACGCAGATATTTTTATCCAGATCTTTCAGCTAAATATGGACTTCTCGGTATATAATGTGAGGATGAAGATTTATGTCAAAAGCTAGTGCTGGCTTTCATCTGTTGAGCAGGTGTCTATTTTTTCATGGTCGGTTTGACTTAAAATGGTAGGTAGTTCTCTGGGAGTAAGAGTTAAGCTTTTCTTGATATCTGCCTCTGGAAGAATAGTAAGATAGACGTTTATAAGTCGATCTGGAAGTTTTTGCACTGTCATCTTCTAGGATGTAAACTCTTGTTTCATGTCCTTTATAATTTCTGTCACCTTTTCTCCAACTAAAGTGTTCCCTGTACAACATGGGGCATCTGCTACTCTCTCAAAAATATCTTCCTTCAATGCTGAAGCTCTGAGCCATGAGAGTCAGCTGTTAGATATTGCTATCGCGGAGCCTCTAACAGCCATA
Organism: Microcaecilia unicolor; assembly: GCF_901765095.1. NCBI lineage: Eukaryota > Metazoa > Chordata > Amphibia > Gymnophiona > Siphonopidae > Microcaecilia > Microcaecilia unicolor. The sequence goes on along the minus strand of NC_044032.1, from coordinate 652,707,615 downwards.
TCATAGCTGTCATTTGCAGCACGAATCATCTGCTTAGAACAATCTTCAAAATGTGCTAAAATCAACTGGAAAGAAGGTTTGTTAGCTTCCGATAATCCTTCCACTAACTGATTCAAGTTATCCATAATAGTATGTAAATATTGTACATAATGATAATTATGCACTGCAATGTGAGCATGGAATTTTGGTACATTCTTTTACCCATCAAGTCTATAGATTTAAGGTCCTTGTTTGGAGAATAAGGCATATGGTCTTTAGATGTTTTGTCCTTCCTCATTGCAGATTTGACTATCAAGGAAACATGAGACAATTGTTGCTTGCCATGTCCTAAAACTTCCTACACTCAATATTTATTATCTGAATTTCGTTTAGTTGGCCTAACTGAATTAGGAGTTGACCAAATGGATATGTGCAGGTCTTGAAGTATTTCATCTGTAGGGAGCCGCATTGCTCTCCTTATGAAGGTCATATAATGGATAACTCTTCCTCTCTACGATTCCCTAATGTGTCTGTACACACGAACCTTATTCTACCACAGCATTACTGTATTTGTTCATACCGGAATTGGCGAACACCTTTACGGTACTATGTAAGCCACATTGAATAAATAAATAAATAATATCAGCTACTCTCCCTTGACTTAACTTCTCAATCACTGAGTAACAAACATTTTTTCAGGTTTGCCTGGCACATGTTCCCTCTGGTAAAAATCCAGCTGTTTCATATCCTGCAGCCTTCTAGATTCATGATTTTGCTAGAGTTCCATGAGTCATGATTCCTTTCTAGGGACTTCATCATCCTACCCACCACCCATGCTTGACTGACTTGTCATTACCAAATCCCTCTACAGTCGCTTCACTGGCTCCCGATTCGCTACCGTATTCAGTTCAAGCTTCTCCTAATGACCTTCAAATGCACTCAATCTGCAGCCCCCCATTACCTCTCTACCCTCCTCTCCCCCTATGTCCCCACCCGTAACCTCCGCTCTCAGGACAAATCACTCCTATCTGTACCCTTCTCCACCACCGCTAACTCCAGACTCCGTCCCTTCTGCCTCGCATCACCTTATGCCTGGAACAGACTCCCCGAGCCCATACGCCATGCGCCCTCCCTGCCCATCTTCAAGTCCTTACTCAAAACCCATCTCTTCTCCCTTGCTTTTGGCGCCTAACCACCTTCCCCATTCATGATACACTGACTACACTGACTACATAGTTTGTTACCTTTAGATTGTAAGCTCTCTTGAGCAGGGACTGTCCTTCCACATGTTTTAACTTGTACAGCGCTGCGTAACCCTATTAGCGCTATAGAAATGCTAAGTAGTAGTACTAGTAGTATTAGTAGTACAGTTACACTTTTCTGAAGACAGATAGCCTCTGCTCATCTCTGATCCTCAAGCATTTTTCCGTGGACCGTCAACGCATCTCTAAGGGGTCCTTTCATGAAGGTGCACCCAAAATGGCCTGCGCTAGTGCAGACGCGTGTTTTTTTTCCTGTCACAAGGTGTTGTTTGCTGATCGGTTTGCTGTTTTTTTGTTCTCTCCGTGGCTTAAACTGTTATATAACTACTACTACTACTACTACTACTACTTAACACTTCTAAAGCGCTACTAGGGTTACACAGCGCTGTACAGTTTAACAAAGAAGGACAGTCCCTACTCAAAGGAGCTTACAATCTAATGGACAATATAACCACTGTTAAATAGCCAATCAGCTTCTTTTCAGAGAAAGGTGTTTGTGACCCCTGAGGCAGGCGCTTTGGCGCCGAAACACGGACCGTGTCGGGTTCCTTGATATGAATATTCTACATAAACTGCTCTTTGATATTAGCTCCCTATTGGTTCGTACATTTGTCAGCCTCTACTTTTGCTGGTTTGTTTCGATTTTCCGTGGAGGCTCCTCCTGTTTTCTTGGATTGGACGCGCGCAGGACCATTTTTCAGCCCACCTGCAAAAAAGGCTTTTTTTTGGTGGGGGGGGGGGGGGGGAGATGAAAATGGACGTGCAGCAAAATGAAAATTGGCGCGCATCCATTTTTGGGCCTGAGACCTTACCGCCACCCAGTCACTTAGCGGTAAGGTCTCACGCGTTAACCGGACAGCAATTGTCAGAGCGCATACAATGCCGATTACCGTCCGGTTAGCGTCGCACACCGGAAAATAAAAATATTTTTTTCTGGCACGCAAAAAAAATGAAATTACCGCCCAGGCCACGCGGTAGCCCGGCGGTTGGGCAACGTAGGCACCTACGCAGCTTTAAAGTATCTTGCAACGACTTCCTGAACCAGCACGCACCCCGTCAAGCATTCATTTCATTGATACAAAGCAAGTCATTCTGTTTTAGAGACGAAGGGTTTGGGAATGGCATTGTATTTGGTGGTAGCGGCGGGGATAGGGTGGAGTTCAACGCTGAAATAGAATTTTAAAACTATATGAAAGGCAATTATATTTTAGCAAAATGAGTTCTCCGTAAGTTCCAATGTTAATTTTAGGTATCCGTAGAAGCGTGTTAGGATCTGATGCTCCCAAACTAATTTAGGAATATGACTCCCGTAAGGAGCTAAACTGATTTAACAGCAGCAGGCAAACCCATGCTGCAGGGGGTTACGAATGAGTTGCTTCTATTCTTGGAATACCTCCTGTTACCTTTTAAGTTCTTCTCACACCCACTGAATTTATTTGACTGATTTTATGTAACACCGACACCACAGCCGTGATTTTCCCAGGTCTTCCCTGCAGAAAATGTTTGGAATTTAAGGGTAATACAGAAGGGGAGCAAGTAAGCTTCCAAAAGACTGTACAGAACTTGCATGCCCCAAATCTGCCTTCAGAGGGCAATTTTCAAAAACATTTAGGGGTGTCTTTTCTATTGTGCATTAAAGGAATAATGCATCGTTTTTGTCACATAATACGCATTAACGGCGTACAAAATTGCGTGCAGAAATATGGTCATGTGTTCAAATTGTACAAGCAACTTAATTGACCAATGAGCGCTAACAACCAATTATTGCAATTAATTGGCATCAATTAGGAATTGCGTGTGACAAGTGGAGGGGCATTTTCGACCGGGGACGCCCATCTCTGAGGGTGCCCATCTCAGAGGATGGTGCCGCGAAGGGGCAGGGCCGACCATATTATTGAACGAGATGAGCGTCCATCTTTTGTTTTGATAATTCGGTTGGGGAAACCCAAATCTCAACATTTAGGTCAACATTAAAGATGGTCGACCTAAATGCTGAGATCGCCAGATTTAGAGCTGGGCACCCTCGGTTTTTGCCGATAACGGAAACCGATGGCGCCCATCTCAAAAACAAACAAATCCAAGGCATTTGGTTGTGGGAGGGGCCAGGATTCATAGTGCACTAGTCCCCCTCACATGCCAGGGCACCAACCGGGCACCCTAGGGGGCACTACAGTGGACTTCTCAAATTGGACCCAGGTACATAGCTCCCTTACCTTGGGTGCTGAGCCCCCCCAACCCCTCCCCCCAAACCCACTCCCCACAACTATACACCACTACCATAGCCCTAAGGGGTGAAGGGGGGCACCTACATGTGGGCACAGTGGGTTTCGGGTGGGTTTTGAAGGTTTTCCATTTTCCACCACAAGTGTAACAGGTAGGGGGGGATGGGCCTGGGTCCGCCTGCCTGAAGTCCACTGCACCCACTAAAACTGCTCCAGGGACCTGTATACTGCTGTGATGGACCTGAGTATGACATTTGAGGCTGGCATAGAGGCTGGCAAAAAATGTTTTTAAAGTTGTTTTTTTTTAGTGTGGGAGTGGGTTAGTGACCACTGGGGGAGTCAGGGGAGGTGATCCCCAATTCCCTCTGGTGGTCATCTGGTCAGTTCAGGCACGTTTTTGGGACTTGGACCTGAAAAAAAGGAACCAAATAAAGTGGACCAAATTCTCGCCAGGGACGCCCTTCTTTTTTCCATTATCGGGCAAAGCCGGCCATCTCAAAGCACGCCCCCATCCCGCCTTCGCTACCCTACTGAAACGCCCCCTTGAAGTTTGGCCGGCTTCGCGATGGAAAGCAGTTGGCGCCGGCCAAAATCGGCTTTCGATTATACCGATTTGGTCGGCTTTAGGAGATCACAGGCCATCTCCCGATTTGTGTCGGAGGATGGCCAGCGATCTCCTTTGAAAATAAGCGGGATAGCGGGTATCTGAAAAGTGGGCATGTCAAGGGCACTCCGAAAAGTTGCCCATGGAATTACAGATTTGGCCTAAGCATGTCTAACTTGGGTGTGCAGCATTTACACATGGTCTCAGCAGGTGTAAGTCCAGCGCCCAAAGGTTAGGTGCAGAATCCATGCTTAAGCCCTCTTCTGTATAAGTCATGCACCCTTTCTAGAATAGCACTTCACACCAAATATTTTTCACCACCCAAGTTTCAGCGTCATTTATAGAGTGTCCTACTGAAAGACAAAATCATGCATTAGCAACAGAGAAAAATGAAGGCAGATAAAGACCATACGGCCTATCCAGTTGGCTCATCCATGCCATCTACTCTCCCTATCACTCCCTTAGAGATCCTATGTTCTTGTCCCGAGCTCTCTTGAATTCAGATGCCGTCTTCATCTCCACCACTTCCACTGGGAGGCTGTTCCACAAATTCACCACCCTTTCCGTGAAGAAGTATTTCCTCAGGTAACTTCTGAGTCATAGTAACTGAGTAACATAGTAGATGACAGCAGAAAAAGACCTGCACGGTCCATCCAGTCTGCCCAACAAGACAAACTCATATGTGCTAGTTTTTGTGTATATCTTACCTTGATTTGTAACTGTCATTTTCAGGGCACAGACCGTACAAGTCTGCCCAGCACTGTCCCTGCCTCCCAACCACCAGCCCCGCCTCCATAGGCGTAGTTTGACTGTTTCATTTGGGGGGGGGGGCAAAGAATGGGCGGAGCATATTAGCATATCATTTGCATATATACATATGCAAATGAATATGCTAATGTGGAGGAAGGAATTGAATTTACAGGCAAAATATCACAGATGCACATTTCAAAAAGCTGACACATTTCAATTAATAAATTATGAATAAAATACTTTTATCTACCTTTGTTGTCTGATCATTTAGTTTTTCTATTCGCTTTGGTCCCAGTGTCTTCTGTTTTATTCAGTGTCTTCTTTCCAGTAGGCTTCCCTCTGCTCCCCACCCTCCCAGTCCCATCCATCTCTTGCTCCTTCCCTCTGCTCCCCACCCCTCGCAGTCCCATCCATCTCTTGCTCCTTCCCTCTGCTCCCCACCCCTCCCAGTCCCATCCATCTCTTGCTCCTTCCCTCTGCTTCCCACCCCTCCCAGTCCCATCCATCTCTTGCTCCTTCCCTCTGCTTCCCACCCCTCCCAGTCCCATCCATCTCTTGCTCCTTCCCTCTGCTTCCCACCCCTCCCAGTCCCATCCATCTCTTGCTCCTTCCCTCTGCTCCCCACCCCTCGCAGTCCCATCCATCTCCTGCTCCTTCCCTCTGCTTCCCACCCCTCCCAGTCCAATTCATCTCCTGCTCCTTCCCTCTGCTTCCCACCCCTCCCAGTCCCATCCATCTCTTGCTCCTTCCCTCTGCTTCCCACCCCTCCCAGTCCCATCCATCTCTTGCTCCTTCCCTCTGCTCCCCACCCCTCGCAGTCCCATCCATCTCTTGCTCCTTCCCTCTGCTCCCCACCCCTCCCAGTCCCATCCATCTCCTGCTCCTTCCCTCTGCTTCCCACCCCTCCCAGTCCAATTCATCTCCTGCTCCTTCCCTCTGCTTCCCACCCCTCCCAGTCCCATCCATCTCTTGCTCCTTCTCTCTGCTTCCCACCCCTCCCAGTCCCATCCATCTGCCCTCTGCTCCCCCCCCCCCCGCGAGGTCCAAGATGGTGACTCCGTTTACCCCCTCTCTTCCTCCCTCCCTCCGGCGCAGGCAACAGTCTTCAGCTTTTTCAGCGTTCCTGGCAGCGGTAGCGATGTACACGCTGCCTTCAGTCTGCCCCGGAAGCCTTCTCTTCAAGTTCCTGTTCCCACCTATGCGGGAACAGGAAGTAGAAGAGAAGGCTTCAGGGCAGAGCCGAAGGCAGCGTGTACATCGCTACCGCTGCCAGGAACGCTGGAAAAGACTGCTACCTGCGCCGGAGGGAGGGAGGAAGAGAGAGGGGTAGACGGACACGCTCCTCTCCGTCCGCTTGGCTTCCCTGCCCTCTCTGTCTGCGTCCCGCCTTCCTCTGACGTCAGAGGAAGGCGGGACGCAGACAGAGAGAGCAGCAGGGAAGCCAAGCGGATGGAGAGGAGCGCGTGCATGTGTTTTGTTTTTTCGCCCCCCCCCAGTCTACGCCTATACCCGCCTCCCACCACCAGCTCTGGCACAGACCGTATAAGTCTGCCCAGCACTGTCCCTGCCTCCCAACCACCAGCCCCACCTCCCGATCTTCACTAAGCTCCTGAGGATCTATTCCTTCTGAACAGGATTCCTTTATGTTTATCCCACGCATGTTTGAATTCCGTTACCGTTTTCCTCTCCACAACCTCCCGCAGGAGGGCATTCCAAGCATCCACCACTCTCTCCGTGAAAAAATACGTCCTGACATTTTTCTTGAGTCTGCCCCTCTTCAATCTCATTTCATGCCCTCTAGTTCTGCCGCCTTCCCATCTCTGGAAAAGGTTTGTTTGCAGATTAATACCATTCAAATATTTGTACGTCTGTATCATATCACCCCTGTTTCTCCTTTCCTCCAGGGTATACATATTCAGGTCATCAAGTCTCTCCTCATACGTCTTGTAACGCAAATCCCATACCATTCTCATAGCTTTTCTTTGCACCGCTTCAATTCTTTTTACATCCTTAGCAAGATGCGGCCTCCAAAACTGAACACAATACTCCAGGTGAGGCCTCACCAACGATTTGTTCAGGGGCATTAACACCTATCTCATTTCACCTTCATCCTATTAGAGCTTCCTTGCAATTGAAAGGGACTCTCCTCCTGTGCATTTATACCGCATAGGTATTTAAATGTCTCTATCATATCTCCCATCCTCTCCCATCTTTCTTCCATACTGAGACCTTTAAGTCTGTCTCCATATGCTTTATGATGAAGACCACTGACTATTTTAGTAGCCACCCTCTGGACCATCCATCTTTTTGGAGATGTGTTCTCCAGAATTGTATACAATATTCTACATAAGTATTGCCATACTGGGACAGACCAAGGTCCATCAAGCCCAGCATCCTGTTTCCAACAGTGGCCAATCCAGGTCACAAATACCTGGCAAGATCCCAAAACAGTACAATACATTTTATCCATCTTATTGTAGAAATTGTAGAATTATGGTAAATAAACAGTAGATCTTCCCCAAGTCCATTTTAATAATGGTTTATGGACTTTTCCTTTAAGAAGCCTTCCAAACCTTTTTTTTTAACCCCGCTAAGCTTACTGCTTTTACTACATTCTCTGGCAACGAATTCCAGAATTTAATTACACAGAAATATTAATTACACAGAAATATTTTCTCTAATTTGTTTTAAATGTACTACTTTGTAGCTTCATTGCGTGCCTCCTAGTCCTAGTATTTTTGGAAAGAGTAAACAAGCGATTCACGCCTCAACTGTCTTTTCTCCAAGCTGAAGAGTCCTAGCCGCTTTAGCCTTTCCTCATAGGAAAGTCATCCCATCCCCTTTATCATTTTTGTCGCCCTTCTCTGTACCTTTTCTAATTCCATTATATATTTTTTTAGATGCAATGACCAGAATTGAACACAATGTTTGAGGTGCAGTCGCACCATGGAGCGATACAAAGGCATTATAACGTCCTCATTTTTGTTTTCCATTCCTTTCCTAATTATACCTAACATTCTATTTGCTTTCTTAGCTGCTGCCGCACACTGAGCAGAGGGTTTCAACGTACCATCAACGATGACACCTAGATCTCTTTCCTGGTTGGTGACTCCGCTCCCCATCCCTGCAGCAAATACTGGAGGTTTCCTTGGTGCCTAGTGGATGGGTCGGGACTGATCCCCGGTCACTCCTACTTAGTGAAGTGACTGTGTTCAAGGAATTGAATAAGTGGTTTGAAGCTTGGTGTAAAGAAGAAAATTTTAGATACAAAGAAGGATGGGGCAGGACATGCAAAAATGACAGATTGTACTGTATCTTTCTGTGACAGGAAAAAGGGTCCTTGGGAAGAAGTTCAGACAGTATGCTTCTAGACATTTAAACTAGAGGGTGGGGGTGACAAAAGGAAGCAAAGGAATTCAGCAAGTAACCCCCAGGAAAAACGTGACAGCAGTGGGGAAGGTAATATTTATTTAATTATTTGTTGCCTTTTTATCCCACATTTTCCCACCTATTTGCAGGCTCAATGTGGCTTACATTATGCCGTACTGGCGGAATGGTGAAATAGTAAATTAAGCAATCAAGTATCGAGGGTTCAGTTTTGTCCAGTTCTGGTATACGTTTTGTTATCTGGAATTTAGGCTAGATCATTGTGGTCTGCCTTTTTGAGGAGGTTGGGTTTTAGTGATCAGACTGTTATGACTGTCGGAAGGGGTTGGGGGAATGGGCAGGGGATAGGGAAGCCTTGTGGGGCCCTTATCCAGGTATGGGCAGCTCCTTGAAGTCACCTATGTAACTATATTAATAACGAAAACCATCTAAACTCATTTAACACATGGAAAGCAATGGGCACAAAGGCTTGTAGTCTAAGTAAAAAGGTCCAAGATTCGCAAGCCCTGATGTTTGAGGAAGACTTGGATAGTGTTGCTATTACAGAGACATGGTTCAATGATACCCATGAATGGGATGCGACCATACTGGGCTATAATCTTTTTAGGAAGGATTGGGAGGGCAGAAGAAACGGAGGATTGGTGCTGAAATGTGGGGTATCTGGGGAAAAGAAGAAGCTAGATGGATCGTCCTGGAAAGAGAATATGGAACTTATATTCAGATGGGTGTTGGCGAGGAGGAGTAACCTAGTGGTTAGTGCAGTGGACTTTGATTCTTGGGAACTGGGTTCAATTCCCTCTGCAGCTCCTTGGGACTCTGGGCAAGTCACTTAACCCTCCATTGCCCCTGGTACAAAATAAGTACCTGAATATATGTAAACCACTTTGAATGTAGTTGCAAAAACCTCAGAAAGGCAATATATCAAGTCCTGTTTCATTTTCCCTTACAGACCTCTGGCACAAATGGAGAAGCTGGATAGGGATCTGATAGAAGATATCCATAAGCTTGGAAAGAAAGGGGAGGTGCTACTTTTGGAAGATTTCAACTTTGCCTGATGTGGATTGGAACGTCCCATCGGCAAAGAAGCACAGAAATCGTGGATGCTCAGACAAATGGTGACCAATCCCACAATGGAAGGGTTGAAGCTTAATCTAGTAAGTGTTTCCAACATCTGGGTGGGTGCCCACCTAGGCAATAGTGATCATCACACGATATAGTTTGATATAAGAGCAAAAGCCAAGTGAAAGACGCTGAGAACAACTATTTTGGAAATTGATGAGGATAAAGCGAACGTGCTAAACAAATACTTCTCTTTGGTGTTCATGGATGGAAATCCTGGAGATGGACCATGGTCAGCTACCGAGGGTATATCTGGCAACGAAGTGGATATTGCACTGTTTACGGAAGAAAGTGTTTATAAAAAGCTTGAAAACCTGAAAGTGGACAAAGCTATGGGGTTGGATGGGATTGATCCCAGGATACTGAAGGAGCTCAGAGAAGTCCTGGCGGGACCTCTTAAAGATTTATTTAATAGATCTTTAGAGACATAAGAACATAAGAATAGCCTTACCATGTCAGACCAGTGGTCCATCTAGCCCAGTATCCGGTTTCCAACAGTGGCCATGTTTGGTCACAAGACTTGAACCGGTTCAGAGAAAAGCGAGAAAAATGGTATGGGGTTTGCATCACAAGATGTATAAGGAGATACTTGAGGACCTGAATATGTATACTCTAGAAGAAAGGAGAGACAGGGATGATATGGTACAGACATACAAATATTTGAAAGGTATTAATCTACAAACAAATCTTTTCCAGAGATGGGAAGGTGGTAGAACTACAGGACATGAATTGAACTTGCAAGGGGGGGGGGGGGGGGGGGGACTCAGGAATAATGTCAGGAAGTACTTTTTCACAGAGATGGTAGTAGATATCTGGAATGGCCTCCTGTGGGAGGTGGTGGTCATGAAAATGGAATTCAAAAACGCATGGGATAAACACAAAGGAATCCCGTATGGAAGGCGTGGAACCAAACAAGCTTTTCTTCACTCAACGTATAATTAAACTCTGGAATTCGTTGGCAGCGAATGTAGTAAAAGCAGTTAGCTTAGCGAGGTTTAAAAAAGGTTTGGCTGGCTTCCTAAAGGAAAGTCCATTGACCATTATTAAAATGGACTTGGGGAAAATCCATTGCTTAGTTCTGGGATAAGCAGCATAAAATGTTTTGTACTTTTGGGGGATTTTGCCAGGTATTTGTGACCTGGACTGGCCACTGTTGGAAACAGGATGCTGGGTTTGATGGACCTTAAGTCTGTCCCAGTACGGCAATACTTATGTACTTATGTAGCAGAAATTAGATGGCAACACCAGTAACTGAGAAGCAAAGCCAGTGCCAGGCAGACTTCTACAGTCTGTGCTCTGATCATGGCTGGACAGAATTGGATGGGCTAGAGTGGGACTTTGTTGGCAGTTTCAGAAGTTAGAGAACAAGAATAATACTGGGCAGACTTCTACAATCTGCGCCCTGAAAATGGCAACGAGAAATCAAGATCAAGTGTACATATGTAGTATCACATCATACTTTAAGCTATGAGTTTATCTTGTTGGGCAGACTGGACGAACAGTACAGGACTTTATCTGCCATCCAGTGGCGTACCAAGGGAAGGCGGTGAGGGCAGTCCACCCTGGGTGCATGCTGCAAGAGGGGAGCAGCTTCGTGGCTGTTGGCTCCGCTGGTTCCCTGCTCCCTCTGATGTTACTTCCTGTTCCGGGGCAGAGGGAGCAGGGAACTGGAGGAGCTGACAGCTGAATAGCTGCTCCCAGCACCCTAGGAGGTAACAGCAATGCACCCGGGGGGCGGGGGTTGAAGGTGATGCACCGGGGGTGGACGATGCTGCACTCGGGGGGGCAGTCGAACAAGGAACACTGCTGCTGCCATCATCTACTCTGTTATATGTTACTATACCTATGATGCGAACTTTAGGGGAGCCGGGAGGATAGGATTGGCAATTATCTGGCTTTTATAAGATTATACTAATTTTTACTTTAAAGTCAATCAACTAGAAGGATGGCTAACATGTCTGAACATTTTATAGTGTTTAAAATCTCTATCTGCACATCTTCAGTCCTTCCTATATGAGTGAGCCACACACAAACAAAACAGATACATACATATATTTAGATGTAAATATAGATACATACATACACACATACACAGGCAATTCAGATATAAACACAAAAAATTAAACTCTTAGAAGCATGCAAGCTGAAAAACTTGCAGACGCTTTAGGGTGGGGATAGCAGTAGTTAGCTGGCTCCTGCTCCTTTATATTTTCCACATAATCAGAACCTTTGATATGGCCTGGCACTGAATTTTGTAGTGGATGGCCAATGGTTGAGCAGATGCTGTAGTGGACCTGGGAGTAGAACATTCACTGTACAAGTCTGACCAGATCCTTCTGTGGAGGATGAAACTCTCTTATGGATACTATAAACCACTCACAGATCAGGGCGAAGTCAATAGTCTAATTCTTTTAGGTAGGAGGCAACGTCCTATTGTGGATTAAAAACTGGTTAAAAGATAGAAAACAGAGAGTAGGGTTAAATGGTCAGTATTCTCAAAGGAGAAGGGTAGTTAGTGGGGTTCCTTAGGGGTCTGTGCTGGGACCGCTGCTTTTTAACATATTTATAAATGATCTACAGATGAGAGTAACTAGTGAGGTAATTAAAGTTGCTGATGACACAAAGTTATTCAAAGTCGTTAAATCGCGGGAGGATTGTGAAAAATTACAAGAGGACCTTACGAGACTGGGAGACTGGGCGTCTAAATGGCAGATGACGTTAAATGTGAGCAAGTTTAAAGTGATGCATGTGGGAAAGAGGAACCCAAACTATAACTACGTAATGCAAGGTTCCACATTAGGAGTCATCGACCAAGAAAGAGATCTCGGCTTCATTGTTGATAATACGTTGAAACCTTCTGCTCAGTGTGCTGCTGTGGCTAAGAAAGCAAATGGAATGTTAGGTATTATTAGGAAAAAAACGGAAAACAAAATTGAGGACGTTATAATGCCTTTGTATCAGTCCATGGTGCGACCGCACCTCGAATATTGTGTTCAATTCTGGTCACCGCATCTCAAAAAAGATATAGTGGAATTAGAAAAGGTGCAGAGAAGGGTGACGAAAATGATAAAGGGGATGGGACAACTTCCCTATGAGGAAAGGCTGAAGTGGCTAGGGCTCTTCAGCTTGGAGAAAAGACAGCTGAGGGGAGATATGATAGAGGTCTATAAAATAATGAGTGGAGTTGAACAGGTAGATGTGAATTGATTGTTTACTCTTTCCAAAAATACTAGGACTAGGGGGCATGCAATGAAGCTACAAAATAGTAAATTTAATACGAATTGGAGAAAATTTTTCTTCACTCAACGTGTAATTAAACTCTGGAATTTGTTGCCAGAGAATGTGGTAAAGGCGGTTATCTTAGCAGGTTTTTAAAAAGGTCTGGACAGCTTCCTAAAGGAAAAGTCCATAGACCATTATTAAATTGACTTGGTGAACATCCACTGCTTATTTCTGGGATAAGCAGCATAAAAGTACAAATGATCTATCCAATTACCGCCCAGTCACATATCCCGCTAGTAGTCAAACTGATGGAGAGCTTGGTGACCAAACAGCTTACGGAATACATGGACAAGTTCTCAATATTACACAATTCACAGTCAGGATTCCTCCCCCACCACAGTACTGAAACTGTCCTGTCATTCTCCTGGCCAAATTCAAGCAGGAAATAGCCATGGGCAAAAGAATACTTCTCCTCCAATTAGACATGTCGAGCGCATTCAACATGGTCAACCACAATATACTACTAAGACTGCTCGGCCACTTCGGGATTGTTGGAAATGTACTTAACTGGATAAAGAGCTTCCTAACCACCAGAACCTACCAAGTAAAATCAAACTCAAATATATCTCCACCTTGGAAAGCCACCTGTGGAGTACCTCAAGGATCACCACTATCACCAATACTCTTCAACGTGATGATGATCCCACTGGCAAAGTCCTTATCCAACCGAGGCCTCAACCCGTTCATTTATGCAGATGACGTCACAATATACATTCCCTTCACGCATGACTTGTCAGAAATAACTAATGAAATCAATGATGGCCTGAACATTATGGACTTCTGGGCAAATTCATTCCAACTGAAACTAAACACTGAAAAAACACACTGTCTCATCCTTTCATCCCAACATAACAAGTACAAACCCGCAACCATAAACACCTCAGACCACACCCTCCCTACCTCAGACAGCCTAAAAATACTCGGCGTCACAATTGACCGCAACCTTACCCTTGAGAGCCAAGTAAACTCTGTAATAAAGAAAATGTTCTATTCAATGTGGAAACTTAAACGAATAAAACCTTTCTTCCTGAGGGAAATTTTTCAAAACCTTGTACAATCAATGGTCTTAAGCCACGCAGATTACTGCAATGGAATCTATGCAGGATGTAAAGAAAAACTCGCAAAAAACTCCAAACTGCCCAAAACACAGCTGCCAGGCTGATATTTGGTAAAACACGCTTCGAAAGTGCTAAACCCCTCCAAGAAAAGCTGCACTGGTTCCCAATTAAAGAACGGATCATCTTCAAAATCTGCACTTTGGTTCACAAAATCATCTACGGCGTAGTCCCAGGATACATGACAGACCTCATAGATCTACCAGCCAGAAACAGAATCGGATCATCACAATCATACCTAAACTTACATTACCCAAATTGCAAAGGACTCAAATACAAAACAACTTACACATCCAGCTTTTCCTACGTAAGCGCACAACTATGGAATGGACTCCCAAAAACTGTGAAAATAATCCATTGTACAAAGTTCACGAAATCACTAAAAACCAACCTCTTCAAAAAGGCTTACCCCACCGATCCAACGTAAATCCCCACACCCAGCAACACAGCATAACCAATGATCGTACTGGACAATACACAATCTTCACTCCCTTCAACCTTCATGGTACCTAATACACAACTACCTCATTCGACCACAACATAACCTTGTATTTGTTATCAACCGACTGGTGAATGCCTTTACGGTATTATGTAAGCCACATTGAGCCTGCAAATAGGTGGGAAAATGTGGGGTACAAATGTAACAAATAAATAAATAAATAAAATGTATTGAACTTTTGGGGGGATCTTGCCAGGTATTTGTGACCTGGATTGGCCACTGTTGGAAACAGGATGTTGGGCTTGATGGACCTACTACTACTACTTAACATTTCTAGAGCGCTACTAGGGTTACGCAGCGCTGTACAAATTAACAAGGAAGGACGGTTCCTGCTCAAAGGAGCTTACAATCTAAAGGACGAAATGTCAAGTTGGGGCAGTCTAGATTTCCTGAGTAGAGGTATAGTGGTTAGGTGCCGAAGGCGACATTGAAGAGGTGGGTTTTGAGCAATGATTTGAAGATGGGCAGGGAGGGGGCCTGGCGTATGGGCTCAGGGAGTTTGTTCCACGCATGGGGTGAGGCGAGGCAGAAAGGGCGGAGCCTGGAGTTGGCAGTGGTGGAGAAGGGTACTGAAAGGAGGGATTTGTCTTGAGAGCGGAGGTTACGGGTAGGAACGTAAGGGGAGATGAGGGTTGAGAGGTAAGGAGGGGCTGCAGATCGAGTGCATTTGTAGGTTAGTAGGAGAAGCTTGAACTGTATGCGGTATCTGATCGGAAGCCAGTGAAGTGACTTGAGGAGAGGGGTGATATGAGTATATCGGTCCAGGCGGAAGATAAGACGTGCAGCAGAGTTCTGAACAGACTGAAGGGGGGATAGATGGCTAAGTGGGAGACCAGTGAGGAGTAGGTTGCAGTAGTCAAGGCGAGAGGTAATGAGAGAGTGGATGAGAGTTCGCGTGGTGTGCTCAGAGAGGAAAGGGTGAATTTTGCTAATGTTATAGAGGAAGAAGCGACAGGTCTTGGCTATCTGCTGGATATGCGCAGAGAAGGAGTGGGAGGAATCGAAGATGACTCCGAGATTGCGGGCGGATGAGACGGGGACGATGAGGGTGTTATCAACTGAGACAGAGAGTGAAGGGAGAGGAGAAGTGGGTTTGGGTGGGAAGACAATAAGCTCAGTCTTGGCCATGTTCAGTTTCAAGTGGCGGTTGGACATCCAGGCAGCAATGTCGGATAAGCAGGCCGATACTTTGGCCTGGGTTTCCGCAGTGATGTCTGGTGTGGAGAGATAAAGCTGGGTGTCGTCAGCATACAGATGATAGTGGAAGCCATGAGATGAGATCAGGGAGCCCAGGGAAGAGGTGTAGATTGAAAAAAGAATACTTATTTACTTATGTCCACTGTCCTCCATTGAGAGAAATGGCCATTTAACTCTACCCTATGTTTTCTGTCCAATATCCAATTCCTAATCCACACTGTGAGGGAAGGAAAAGGCTGGAGGTGAGCCGCTGTGCTGTTTTCTTCACTGCCGTCGCTGCGACTGAAAAGAAAAGGTTTAAACGCCGAGGGGGCAGGAAGGAATGGAGAGGAGGGCTGTCGGGGATCTGAGGGACGGGAAGGAGGGACCGAGAGCTGCCTGCATCGTTGCGCTGGCCCTGTGTTTGGGAGGGGGGCAATGCCCCCCTCGCCCTCCCAAACTACGCCCATGACCTCCCTCCCCCAGTTTCCTATGTCATTGGTATCCACATGTACCAAGACAGCTGGCTCCTCCCCAGCACTATCTAAGATCCCAATGTTTTCTTTATTTCTTGATTATCTCAGAATATTGGAGATATGTACTTTGAAATTGAATAAAGAAAATAATTTAAAATATGCGTTTATCTTTTTGGTCTGTTTTCAAAATCAAGCCATTGGGGTGTAGGAGGCGCCACACAGACATCCCAGGAGAGCAATGGAATGTTGCTACTATTGAGATTCTGTTGCTACTATTTCAGATTCTACATGGAATGTTAATGTTGCTATTCCACTAGCAACATTCCATGTAGAAGCCTGCCCTTGCAGATCAACAATGCAGCCGCACAGGCTTCTGTTTCTGTGAGTCTGATGTCCTGACATCATTTCTCTAAGCTGAAGAGACCTAACCATGTTCAGCCTCTCTTCATAAGGGAGGTGTTCCATTCCCTTCATCATTTTTGCTGACCTTTGCTGTATAATCTGTTTTGGAAATAGCTATAGCTATAATACTAATGGGCCAATCTCATCACATAAGGACAAATGTAAAGCAAAACGAGAAAAAAACCCCATCTTTTCAATATAAATAATAAAATCCACAATTGTGGAAGAAAAACAAAGTAAAAAATTCCAGGAAATAACAACACTTGTGGCATTTCCACTAAGCTGAGAAAAGGAAAGTGAAAAAAGACAGAGAGCCTTGTGTTGGCAAAGTAAAGCCTGCTCTTTTCAAATGGGATTACCAGTCTTATCACTCAGCCTGTCAAACTGATGTTACAGGAACTCAAGGCAGGAAAGTGGGAAAGCCGGTCCGATCAGTTTGTCACTTAGGAACAGAGCTAATTGAATCATAACAAAAATTTTAAAAAAAACTCACGTAAGTCAGGCTGATATTTTACCCAGAAAAGTTTCAGAAAGCACTGGGCCGAATGTGAAGAAATTGCTCCATGCTCCCCACAACAACAACAAAAAAAACCAACTGAAACACGCAGAGGGACATTTTCGATATGACGTCTGAGTAGTAAAAATGGCCATTTTCAAAACAGAAAAACATCTTTTCTTTTCTTTTTTTAAATGGCTATTTGCTAGATGTTTTTGTGCTCCGTGCGTTTATCTTTTTGGTCTGTTTTCAAAATCAAGTCATTGGGATGTAGGAGGCGCCACACACACATCCCAGGAGAGCAATGGGGCACCCTGGACTTCAAATCAATGCTCCAAGTAAATATCTAACCATTGCTCCCTTATCTTGTCTGCTGAGCCCCACAAAATCCACTACCCCCAACTGTACACCACTACAATATCCCTTATGGATGAAGGGAGCACCTCTATGTGGGTACAGTGGGTTTCTGGTGAGTTTTGGAGGGCTCACAGTTTCCTCCACAAGTGTAACAGGTAGGGAGACGAATGGGCCTGGGTCCACCTGTCTTCAGTGCACTGCATCCACCACTAGACTATTCCAGGGACCTGCATGCTGTTCTAATAGACCTGAGTATAACATCTGAGGTTGGCATAGAAGCTGGAAAGTAATACTTTTAATCACATTTTTGGGGTGGGAGGGGGTTAGTGACCACTGGGGGAGTAAGGGGAGGTCATCCCTGATTCCTTCCAGTGGTCACTTAGGCCACCTTTTTGTGCCTTATTCATTATAAAAACAAGGCTTAGTATTAGTCCTGGATGGTTTTGTTTTGTTCCATTATGGCTGAAAAACGTCCTAGGAGTATAATGGTGGCCACGTCTTTTAACAGCTTCTACATAGGAAATTACTTCCAAAAGCCTCAGGAACTGACTCAAAATGGGTGGTAAAACTCAGTCAGCTCACATGTGCATACATATAAGTACATAAGTATTGCCACACTGGGACAGACCAAAGGTCCGTCAAGCCCAGCATCCTGTTTCCAACAGTGGCCAATCCAGGTCACAAATACCTGGCAAGATCCACAAAAAGTACAAAATATTTTATACTTCTTATCCCAGAAATAGTGGATTTTCCCCAAGTCCAATTGAATAATGGTCTATGGACTTTTCCTTTAGGAAGGTGTCCAGACCTTTTTTATACTCTGCTAAGCTAACCGCCTTTACCACATTCTCTGGCAACAAATTCCAGAGTTTAATTACACGATGAGTGAAGAAAAATTTTCTCCAATTCATTTTAAATTTACTAGTTTGTAGCTTCATCACATGCCCCCTAGTCCTAGTATTTTGGGAAAGCGTAAACAGATGCTTCACGTCTACCTGTTCAATTCCACTCATTATTTTATGGGCCTATCATATGTCCCCTCAGAAGTCTTTTCTCCAACCTGAAGAGCCCCAGCCGCTTTAGCCTTTCCTCATAGGGAAGTCGTCCCATCCCCTTTATCATCTTCATCGCCCTTCTCAGCACCTTTTCTTTTTTTTTTTTTTAATATATTTATTAAAGGCTTTTTCATACTGATAATAGAAAGGTAAACTCAAAAATAAACACAAAAGCAAACACCCCCCCCCCCCCCCGTAATGATAACAACCCCAATGTATGGTAGTTTTGAGTCCAGTGGGTTCCAAGGATTTCAGACGATATATCCTCTCACCTACCAACACGCATTCTGTTAGAATATCAATGAAATGCTTTGATGTCCCCATGCATACCCCCACCCTCCCACTCTGTCAGACAGTCAAAGTAATGCTTTGATGTTTCTCTCATATATACTACCTGCTACCTCATTTGCTTATTTCCGAACTGAGGAAGAAGAGCAACCTTCGAAAGCTAATCAAGAAATGTATTAAGTTATGTCCAATAAAAAAGGTATCATCTTATTTTCTTTTCCATGCTTTATTTTGTTTGATTTCTATTGATAACCTTAAGAGTGGACTAACACGGCTACCACACCTCTCTAATTAGGACAGAGAAACAGGACAAATAAGGGATAAGGACAAAGGGTAGCAAGATTCCGGAATCCCAAAGAGTAGCAAGCTTCTGTGCAGAGTCCCAAAGAGTAGCAAGATTCCGGAACACAAATAATAGCAAGATTCCGGAATCCCAAAGACTACTACTACTTATCATTTCTATAGCGCTGCTAGATGTACGCAGCGCTGTACACTTGAACATGAAGAGACAGTCCCTGCTCAACGGAGCTTACAATCTAATTAGGACAGAAGGGCAACCTTCGAAAGCTAATCAAGAAATGTATTAAGTTATGTCCAATAAAAAAGGTATCATTTTATTTTATTTTCCATGTTTTATTTTGTTTGATTTCTATTGATAACCTAGTGTGTGCTAAAAATGAAATGAATCCTGAAAGGTAACTTTAAAACCATACAAGAACGTAAGACCTTTGAAGTCAGAATGATTGAATATTTTAACACCCAACAGAAAGGACTTAACAAGGATCTGGGGTTCCTAGCCCATTATAAACCATAAAGCTGTATGTCTCTGTTGATCACCCTCCCCTCACCTATCCACACCCATCCTGTTAGAATATCAATGATATGCTTTGATGTCCCCATGCATACCTCCGACCCACCCCCATCCTCCCACCCTGTCAGACTGTCATAGTAATGCTTGAATGTTTTCACTTATATACACTGTCAGCTAGCACATTTGCTTATTTCCGATCTGACGAAGAAGGGCAACCTTCGAAAGCTAATCAAGAAATGTATTGTTATGTCCAATAAAAAAGGTATCATCTTATTTTCTTTTCCATGTTTTATTTTGTTTGATTTCTATTGATAACCTTAAGAGTGGACTAACATGGCTACCACACCTCTCTAATTAGGACAGAGAAACAGGCAAATAAGGGATAAGGACAAAGGGTAGCAAGATTCCGGAATCCCAAAGAGTAGCAAGCTTCTGTGCAGAGTCCCAAAGAGTAGCAAGATTCCGGAACACAAATAATAGCAAGATTCCGGAATCCCAAAGACTACTACTACTTATCATTTCTATAGCGCTGCTAGATGTACGCAGCGCTGTACACTTGAACATGAAGAGACAGTCCCTGCTCGACAGAGCTTACAATCTAATTAGGACAGAAGGGCAACCTTCGAAAGCTAATCAAGAAATGTATTAAGTTATGTCCAATAAAAAAGGTATCATCTTATTTTCTTTTCCATGTTTTATTTTGTTTGATTTCTATTGATAACCTTTAGTGGACTAACACGGCTACCACACTTCTCTACTTAAGACGATATATCCAAAACAGCTCTTTTTGTAGCAACTTCTTATTTATATCGCCACCTCGGCACGTCGGGCTAATATGATCGATCGCCATACAACCCAATTCCTCGAATTCGTGTGAATGTTGTATGCAGTGTTGTAGAAGGGGGGCACCAATGTGTTGTGTGGTGATGCGGGAACGATGTTCAGTCATTCTTAGATGCAAGGACCTGCTAGTTTAACCAATGTAAATCTTGTTGAACGGACATCTGATCAAACAGATGATGTTCGTAGTCTGACAAGTCGTATGATGCTTCAAAACATATGTCTTATTGTCACGCCAGTTGAAAAAATTACTAGCTTGTATTGTTATCGGGCAAGTTTTGCAATTAGGGTTATTGCATTTGTAATGTCCCGCAGGACTTGTATTGATCGATCTTACATCCTGTTTCATGGGCAATTGTGCTGGACTTAGCAATTCCTTGAGATTCTTGGAGCGTGAGAATGCCATCCTCAAATTGTAATTAGCAAAAACAGGATGTGTTCTCAAACAGCCCAAAACACTGTAGCCAGACTCATATTTGGTAAAAGAAAATACGAAAGTGCCATACCTCTAAGAGAAAAACTACACAGGCTTCCACTCAAAGAACGTATTACGTTCAAAGTCTGCACCCTGGTTCATAAAATCATTTACGGAGAGGCCCCAGTCAACACGTCAGACCTCATAGACTTACCACCCAGGAACACTAAAAGATCAGCACACACATTCCTGAATCTCCATTTCCCCAACTGCAAAGGACTAAAATACAAATTAACACATGCATCCAGCTTTCCCTACATAGGTACGCAGCTATGGAATGCATTACCACTTGACATGAAAAAATAAAGCGACCTAACCAACTTTCAGAAATCACTGAAGACCTACCTCTTCAACAAGGCATACCGCAATGACCCATCATATGAACTTTAACGCAATACTACTTTCTCTTACCCCGAATTGTGATCTCTTTATACTTGTTTGATTAATCTACTATGTCACTCATGATCTTTATGTAATACCACTTGTATTTCTCACTCTGGAATGGCGATCGCCATGACGGAACAATGTATACCACATTGAGCCTGCAAATAGGTGGGGAAATGTGGGATACAAATGCAGCAAATAAATAAATAAATAATGTCACAATGCTGTCTAATCACATTGGCTGCTATATTCCCCCCCCCCCCCCCTGGTATAAATCTCATCATAAACATCATGGTAGGATCCTCTGGTGATGTCTCTTGTTTTCTATCCTGCAACAGAAGATCTCTACTGTAGTATTTGGCCCAAAGATATGCTCGCCTGAGTACTTTCTGTGAATAATTCCTCTGCCTGCGGTCGAGTGGAGGAGTGGCCTAGTGGTTAGGGTGGTGGACTTTGGTCCTGAGAAACTGAGTTGGATTCCCACTTCAGGCACAGGCAGCTCCTTGTGACTCTCCATTGCCCCATGTAAGCCGCATTGAGCCTGCCATGAGTGGGAAAGCGCAGGGTACAAATGTAACAAAAATAAATAGATACTATTGGAGATTCTACATGGAATGTTGCTACTATTGGAGATTCTACATGGAATGTTGCTAGTGGAATAGCAACATTCCATGTAGAATCTCAAATAGTAGCAACAGTGGCGAAGTGGCCTAGTGGTTAGGGTGGTGGACTTTGGAACTGAGTTCGATTCCCACTTCAGGCACAGGCAGCTCCTTGGGACTCTGGGCAAGTCACTTAACCCTCCATTGCCCCATGTAAGCCACCTTTTAGCCTGCCATGAGTGGGAAAGTGTGGGGTACAAACATAAAAGAAAAAGATGAAACCTACTCACATGTATTTTAAAGTCTCTATCCCTACTGCAAATGCAGCGAAACAACAAAAATTGTGATAAAGGTAAATTTTCTCTTAAAAGTCTTGGGTGACAACTGTTAAACTCCAATATGGTGCTCCTATCCGTGGGTTTAACCAACACCTTTGTTCTATCAATTGTACATCTACATCCAAAAAATGAATGTGGTTACTGGAAAAAGAAATTGTATGTTACGATGGCAGGAGTTTAACCACACCTCAAAATCGTGTAACTGTAAATCAGAAGGGAACAAGGGGACTTTAGAAAGATTAATCACGTTAGAATTATCTCATATTGGGACCGTCTCTGCGGTCAAGATCTAGACTAACCACGACTCGCTCACCATTTCGTGCCTCTGCCTCGTGGAAGATTTTTTAGAGGATCGACATCCCAGGAGGACCTAAGATTGGTCTCAATCAATTGATTTGAAAGGTCCTCCGAATTGGAGACTCTTGACTTCACTGGCTCAGATCCAAGAGACTCCAGTAAAATCAGGCTTCTACCAAGCGCCAGTCAATGAAAAAATATCCAGAGTCCCAAATATATCAAACCTCCTTCCTCCATCCTGACAGTAATTGCCAGCACACACCTCAATGCTCTCATCTCTTTGGAGGGTCTCATCTGTAGCCCATTACGATGACTATCCTCAGTGGTCCCCCCTCTTGCCGTTTCTAGGGCTTCAATGTTTGATCACCACCGGAAGCTCCTGATCTACTACTACTACTACTACTATTTAGCATTTCTATAGCGCTACAAGGCATACGCAGCGCTGCACAAACATAGAAGAAAGACAGTCCCTGCTCAAAGAGCTTACAATCCAATAGACAAAAAATAAATAAAGTAAGCAAATCAAATCAATTAATGTGAACGGGAAGGAAGAGGGGAGGGTAGGTGGAGGCGAGTGGTTACAAGTGGTTACGAGTCAAAAGCAATGTTAAAGAGGTGGGCTTTCAGTCTAGATTTAAAGGTGGCCAAGGATGGGGCAAGACGTAGGGGCTCAGGAAGTTGATTCCAGGCGTAGGGTGCAGCGAGACAGAAGGCGCGAAGTCTGGAGTTGGCAGTAGTGGAGAAGGGAACAGATAATAAGGATTTATCCATGGAGCGGAGTGCACGGGAAGGGGTGTAGGGAAGGACGAGTGTGGAGAGATACTGGGGAGCAGCAGAGTGAATACATTTATAGGTTAGTAGAAGAAGTTTGAACAGGATGCGAAAACGGATAGGGAGCCAGTGAAGGGTCTTGAGGAGAGGGGTAGTATGAGTAAAGCGACCCTGGCGGAAGATGAGACGGGCAGCAGAGTTTTGAACCGACTGGAGAGGGGAGAGGTGACTAAGTGGGAGGCCAGCAAGAAGCAGATTGCAGTAGTCTAAACGAGAGGTGACAAGGGTGTGGACGAGGGTTTTGGTAGAGTGCTCGGAAAGAAAGGGGCGGATTTTACGGATGTTGTAAAGAAAGAAATGACAGGTCTTGGCGGTCTGCTGGATATGAGCAGAGAAGGAGAGAAGAGTCAAAGATGACCCCAAGGTTTCGAGCTGAGGAGACAGGGAGAATGAGAGAGCCATCAACAGAAATAGAAAACGGGGGAAGCGGGGAGGTGGGTTTGGTGGGGGGAAATGAGAAGCTCGGTTTTGGTCATATTTAATTTCAGGTGGCATTGAGACATCCAGGCAGCAATGTCAGACAAGCACGCTGAAACTTTGGTTTGGATGCAAGGTGAGATATCAGGGGTAGAAAGGTAGATTTGGGAGTCATCAGCATAGAGATGGTAGGAAAAGCCATGGGATGAGATTAATGAACCAAGGGAAGAAGTGTAGATAGAAAAGAGGAGGGGACCAAGAACAGAACCCTGAGGTACGCCGACAGGCAGAGGGATAGAAGTAGAAGAGGATCCACCAGAGTGAACACTAAAGGTGCGGAGGGAGAGGTAGGAAGAGAACCAGGAAAGGACAGAGCCCTGGAATCCAAGTGAGGACAGGGTATCGAGAAGTATGCTGTGATCGACAGTGTCAAAAGCAGTGGAAAGATCAAGAAGAATGAGGATGGAATATTGACCTCTGGATTTAGCCAGTAATAGGTCATTGGAGACTTTAGTAAGCGCAGTTTCGGTTGAGTGGAGAGGGCGAAAACCAGATTGTAATGGGTCAAGAATAGCATGTGAGGAGAGAAAATCAAGGCAGCGGCGGTGAACAGCACGCTCAAGTAATTTGGAGAGAAAAGGAAGGAGGGAGATGGGTCGGTAATTAGAGGGACAAGTAGGGTCAAGTGAAGGCTTCTTAAGGAGAGGTGTGACCACAGCATGTTTAAAGGCAGCAGGGACAGTCGCAGTGGAAAGTGAGAGGTTGAGAATGTGACAGATAAAAGGAATAAGAGTAGGAGAGATGGCATTAAGAAGGTGGGTGGGAATGGGATCAGAGGAACAGGTGGTACATTTTGAGGAAGAAAGGAGAAGTGTAATTTCCTCAATAGTAACTTCAGGAAAGGAGGAAAGGGAATGAGGGGAAGGAGAGAGAGGGGAACGGACTAGTGGAGGGAGAGCTGGTGAGGTAGAGAAAGCAAGGTTTATCGTTTGAACCTTGTTGTGAAAGAATTCAGCAAGGGTCTGAGGAGATAATGAAGGGGGAGTTGGGGGAGGGGGCACCTTGAGGAGAGAGTTCAATGTGGTGAAGAGAAGTCGAGGATTAGAGCCAAGAGAGTTGGTCAGTTGGATATAATAATCCTGTTTGGCACGTAAAAGAGCAGATTGGAAGGAGGTAAGCATGAACTTAAAGTGTAAGAAATCAGCAAGGGCCCGAGATTTCTGCCAGAGGCGTTCGGCGGAGCGGGTACAGGAACGTAGGTAGCGGATATTAGAAGTCAGCCAAGGTTGGGGTTTTGTACGCCTTACAGGGCGGGTCATCAAAGGTGCAAGAGTGTCTAAGGCAGAGGATAGAGTATTGTTGTAAGAAGAAACAGCCTCGTTGACAGACGTGGATGGTGCCACAGTAGAAAGGAGGTTTGAAACATGGGAGGATAGAGATGAAGGGTCAATATCGTGAAGATTCCTAGATAAATTAGATAGGATAGGACGGGACTGGGAGGGAGGAGATTTAAGTGTGAAAGTTATAAGATGGTGATCAGAGGCAAGGAAACTAGAAGGTGAACAGTTGGAGGAGAAGATGAGATCAAGACAGTGACCATTTTGATGAGTGGGGGAGGTGAAGCATAGTTGGAGATTAAAGGACGACGTTAAAGTGAGTAACTTGGAAATATAAGAGTTGGAAGGATCATTAGCAGGAATATTAAAGTCACCAAGGATGAGAGAGGGGGAGGAAGGATCATGGAAGAAGGCAAGCCAGGCGTCAAAGTCACTGAGAAAGGATGAAAGGGACTTATCAGGGGGACGATAAATGACCGCTATTCGAAGAGGCAGAGGAGAGAAAAGGCGGATAGAGTGGACTTCAAAGGAGGAAAAACAGTGAGATTGAGGTGGAAGAAGGGGTTGAAATCTGGAGGAGGGAGAGAGAAGTACTCCAACACCGCCCCCACGGCCAGCAGGGCGAGGAGTATGTGAAAATAGATAACCGCCATGGCACAGGGCTGCGACTGAAGCAGAGTCATCAGGGCAGAGCCAGGTTTCTGTTATGGCGAGCAGATGGAGGTGACGCGAGATAAAGAGGTCCTGGATATAGGGGAGTTTGTTACAGATAGAGCGAGCATTCCATAGGGCGCAAGAGAAGGGCAGAGAAGAGGAGGGGAGTAGAGGAATAGAGATGAGGTTAGAGAGGTCACGGTGAGATCTGTAGAGTTTGGATAATAGTTGGTGAGGAGGGCCAGGATTGGGATTGATGTCACCAGCTGAGAGTAAGAGAAGGAGTAAAAGAGAGCGGAGGAGAGTAGGAGAGGTGTGGCCACGAAGGCGTCGAAGGCGAGAGGTATTTAGGTGGAATGGGGAAGGCAAAATGGAGGGAAGAAAGAGACGGAGATTAAAAACCAAGAGGGAGGAAGAGGGTAGGAGAGAAGGTGAGGTGATGAAGTCAATGGATGGGAAGTGAGTTCCTGTAGCGGAGAGAGGTAGGGGGTGAGGGAAAAGATTAGGAAGGGACAGAGCTAGGAAGAGAATGTGAATAGGGGCCATAGACGATTAAGGTACTTTAGCAACTGGAAAAAGATTAGATACAAAGAGAAAAACTGGAGTCACCCCGGATACAGCTGTGAGGAAATGCAGAAGGGCTGCAAGTCCTCCACAGCACCTGGTGGGAGCGCTGGGCACCTAGAGCGGAGGCCCTGAGTGGATCGGGGTGGACCTGGGTGTCACCCCGGAGAAGGCTGTAAGGATATGCAGATGAGCTGCAAGTCCTCCACAGCACCTGAAAGGCAGCCGGTGGTAGAGGTGGGCACAGCAACTCCAACAGCGTTGCTCCAGAGTCAACAACTTCACCAACTGAATAGTGAACAAATTAGCCCATCCAGGCCTGGATTTAGGCACAGGGCAACATAGGCAATTGCTTAGAACACCAAACGTTGAAGGTGCCAAGTAACCAGGGCTGCTCACCAGTGCCACTTCAAAGAGGCATCACCATAGCCACTCCTGCTTTTCAGTCTCCAAGGGACACCCCTCAGCTCTCCAAGCAGCAAGGAAGGACCTGTGGCCTCACCCTTTGGTCCTGTGTATGGGTGCTGAAATATTAAATCTAGCCCTGGGTGCATCAGACGTTTGGCACGGGAGATCTCAGACCCAAGGAGAAAAAAGCCTGTGCCCTCAACTTTATTTCACAATCACTTAAGAAGTATTACAGAAACCTCAAAAAAAAATCATCTTGGCTCTTCTCCCTCTGTAGTGTAAAGAGCATAGACACATTTTAAATATTTTTATGTCTGAAGAGGAAAGTACAAAGCATGTTTACAGGGCATTGTACTGACATTATTATGAGGAGAAGTCGTCCTCGGCACTCTTCCAGCTCACATCACCTTCATCAGCAAGCCAGTGCCTGCCAGGAAATACTCGGCCATCTTAAAATCAAAACAAATGAATAATGAGTGTCAAATTAGAAACATTACTTTCAATTGTTGTCACTTGTAAACATCTTAAGAGGAGGACCGTCTGTACTAATAATTTCTATAGCACTATTGGTCGAATGCAGTGTTTTGCAAATAGACCTATGTGTACTGGAGGAGTGGCCTAATGGTTATAGCAGTGAGTGGGAAAACCCGGGGAGCCTGGGTCGAATCTCACCGCAATTCTTCGTTGCCTTGGGCAAATCACTTAACCCTCTGTTGCCTGAGGTCCAAACTTGGGGCCCTGTTTACTGAGGCGAGCTAAAAATTAATGTGTGCTAATGCTAGAGATACCCAGAGGAATATACGGGTGTCTCCTAGCATTAACGCGCGCTAAAAACGCTAGCGCGCCTACAGCACGACTTAGTAAACAGGGCTCTAAGATTGTAAGTCCTCCGTGGACAGAAGACTACGTACTGTACCTGAACATGCACTGCTTTGATAGCTTTGGGGCTTGCGGGTGATATATATAGGAAATAAAATACATATAAGAAATAGCCCTTCTACTCCACAGCAAGCTTCGGAACACACATAAAGGACAAACAAGCGTTTCAAGAAATGTATTTGTAGAAAGACGCCAAAATGGACTTTCACTGCGGTAACAGGGGGAACTTTCTGGATTCCTGCTCCAGAGCAGTACCATTCAAAGGTAACGAAGGTGTCTGCTAGTCTGGTAGACCCTCAAAGTAGGAGTTCTTCAAAATTGGAGGAAAGTATTAAATGAGTGTAGGACAAGTAAGGGATAAGGGTTAGGACAGACAGGACATATCAGTGATAGGGGACAGTTGAAGGGTTAGGTTTAGGAGTTAAAAGCAGCATCGAAGAGGTGGATTTTTAGCTTAGATTTGAAGATGGCCAGAGATTAGGCTTGGCGTACCGGCTCAGGAAGTTTATTCCAGGCATACGGTGCAGCAAGATAGAAGGAACGGAGTCTGGAGTTAGTGGTGGAAGAGAAGGGTGCAGATAAGAGAGATTTACCCAGTGAACGGAGTTCCCGGGGAAGAATGTAGGGAGAGATGAGAGTAGAGAGGTACTGAGGAGCTGCAGAGTGAATGCACTTATAGGTCAATAAGAGGAGTTTGAACTGTATGCAGAAACGGATAGGAAGCCAGTGAAGTGACTTGAGGAGAGGGCTAATATGAGCATAACGACACTGGCGGAATATTAGTCGTGCAGCAGAATTTTGAACAGATTGAAGAGGAGAGAGAGCTGTTGCTAGTTGAGGAGTAGCCTAGTGGTTAGTGCAGCAGACTCTGATTCTGGGGAACTGGGTTCAATTCCCACTGCAGCTCCTTGTGACTCTGGGCAAGTCACTTAACCCTTCATTGCCTCAGGTACAAAATAAGTACCTGAATATATGTAAACCGCTTTGAATGTAGTTGCAAAAGCCACCTACAGGTGGTATATCAAGTCCTATTTCTGTTTCCACTTATGTGATACCCCAAAGCTGTTAAATGCTGAATATCATGACTAATTATAGGCCAATTTCACTGCTGAATGCAGATCAGATATTAGCACAGCATCTATCTTAAGTTCTGTTCAATCTCTTAGGTCCAGTGCAAATAGGTTTTGTGAAGGAGAGATGTTAGGCTATTTTGAGCTTTGATGCAAGTTGTTCAGCTGATGGCCTGCCTCTTTAGTGGCCTTTGTATGTGGAATGTTTATTTTATTTGACTCAATTCCCTCTTTAACACAAAGCGCACCCCCCCCCCCCCCCGTCCAATTTGATCCTATCATTGAGATAGAATTTGTACCCTCCTTACCTCTCAACCCTCATCTCCTCTTACATTCCTACCCGTAACCTCCGCTCTCAAGACAAATCCCTCCTTTCAGTACCCTTTTCCACCACCGCCAACTCCAGGCTCCGCCCTTTCTGCCTCGCCTCACCCCACGCGTGGCACAAACTCCCCGAGCCCATACGCCAGGCCCCCTCCCTGCCAATCTTCAAATCTCTGCTTAAAGCCCACCTCTTCAATGTCGCCTTCGGCACCTAACCTCTACACCTCTACCCAGGAAATCTAGACTGCCCAACTTGACATTTCGTTCTTTAGATTGTAAGCTCATTTGAGCAGGGACTGTCCTTCTTTGTTTATTTTGTACAGCGCTGCGTAACCCTAGTAGCGCTCTAGAAATGTTAAGTAGTAGTAGTAGTAGTAACACAGTGTCCCATTGATTGTCCTCTTTCCACCGAGTCTCTGAGATGCCTATTATATCTACCTCATCATTTAGTGCTATATATTCTAACTCTCCCATCTTATTTTTTAGTTTTGTGTTTTTTTTTTTTTTTTTTGGCTTCCTTGGTGTTTATGTGTTTCTAACCTAAACAGACAGATGCAGGTCAAGCAATGCATACCAGTCCCATTATGGGACTATGAGTTATGCAGGTCTGTTACACATTTGTGCAATGATACACACAGCGAACATCCTGTTTGTTTGGCCCTGTTCTCTGATTATTAGCTGTGGTATATCAGTATGTTACTGACAGCTGGGAAGGACTCCAGTGGAACATGCCAATGTTATGACAGAAATCCAGACAACAGCAGTAGCCATGGTCAACTAGAACTTATCCACACAACACTGCAAAGCCTAACGAAAGGACCTGTGCATTCCTTCCTTGAGGTTCACTGGACCTCCACCCTACAAGAACACGATCCCTATTCCCCCTCCCCCATCACTGACTTCACGAGGCCACCCGAAGTCAGAAATCATTGGACTCCTCAGTTCCGGAATGTTTTGGACAACATCAGTATGGCAAATTTCTTACTTCCACAATATCAGATGTTACGGTAATTCTTTTTAGCTAATGTGCAAGAGAAAAGGAATGTCTTCCAACCTCATCTCGGCCTTGTGGAATCTGTTGAAAATGCATGACAGCTGTGAGCTTTGGCTGGGCTCTGCCTGTGAATGTAGGAGATTTGGAAGCTATTCCGAGTGGGAAAAGGGGAATGACTGTGCAGTTGAGGGGAGGGGAGGGGAGATGGTACCATGGGTTTCTCAACTTCCAGTTTCACATAGCATAGCTATATCAAAGTGCTATTATTACGGCTGTCATGCATTCTTTATGCCTGAGTGTTGTTGGGAACATCCAGCCGTGATCTATACAGATGTGAGTCAGAAAAAGGATTTCAGTAAAAACATGGAACAGAAATTGCATTGTCCTACCCTAGAAAGACCAGTTTTAATCTAAGCAGGAAAGGGGAAGAAAAAACTGCCAAAGAACAAGTTATTAAGGTACATTACTGTGTTAGCATTCATTAACACTGTTAATACGTTTTATTTTACCACATGTCCTGTTTAATGCAATTTATTTATTGCATTTGTATCCCACATTTTCCCACCTATTTGCAGGCTCAATGTGGCTTACTGAGTTTGGTTATGACATAATCATTACATGATATCAGACACAATTAGTGATGTACAAAGATTAGGTGAGGGAAGAGAGAAGGAAGGTGTTAGGCAAGATATTAGGTAGACTGTAATAATTGGGTGAGTTGGTGATGGAATCTAGTCAGTGGCATTCCTAGGGGGGCTGACACCCGGGGCGGATCGCCGATGCGCCCCGCCCCCCCCGGATGCAGCGCAACCCCCCGGCAAAAGGACACCCCCCATGAAGGAAACCCCCCCCGGGTGCACGCCGCTGGGGGGGTGCCGCGCGCGCCTGTCCTCCGTTCGTTCCATACTTCTTCTCTGCCCCGGAACAGGAAATAACCTGTTCCGGGACAGAGAAGAAGCATGGAACGAACGGAGGGCAGTCACACACGGCACCCCCCCCAGCGGCGTGCACCCGGGGCGGACCGCACCCACCGCCCCCCCTAGGAACGCCACTGAATCTAGTTACTAAAAATGCATATTAACAGCAATAGGGTAGCACACGCTAGTAACTCCATATATAAATTGGTTGTGTCCCATCTCAGGTCAACTGTTTGGGGCTTCAAAACGTTCTAGAGTTGGTGGTTCCCAGATTATGATTCCAGAATGTAATACTAAGTTGACGAGGTGGCCCACAAGATAAATCCAGCAGTCAGTTCAGACACTTCTCCTTTGGTAAAAAGGAGTGCAAAATAGCCTATCACCCACGTCTCTTAGAAGCATCAGAAATTCTTCAAGTGCTAGAACTTTCCATTGTGTACCTTCTATAGCACAAGGTCTTCTTCCAGAGACTCTTGTCTTGTACTTGAATGTGCCCTATCGATGAGGAATTACAATTACAATGTATTAAACTTGACATATTGGGTTCTCCAACTCTCTTTATTAAACTTAAATGCACAACAGTTACAATTCTGATGTAGTCTTTCAATCCTGAGGTTGTACAGCATTGGATAATACTGTAAGCTCCACTCTCCTTCTATTTCTGTGTCTGTGATCCTTTTTTATAATTGGTCAATAGGATAATTGGCTTTCCGAAAGCGGGAGTATACCCGCTCTCTATCTGGAATAAAGTCTTTCAGGGTAGGAGGTCTCCCTGGGGCTTCTGGTTTCAAATGGAACATGAAGCTTCTGGAAACCTATAAAAAAAAGAGAAGATCTGGGTACAACTCAACGCCTAGTGATCTCTAACGGAGTCAGAAAAGGCACTGTTGCCTAACCAGAAATAGGTGAGGTCTTAATGATGACACTGTAAAATATACATTTATCTTTTTCATGAAAAACATTCAAAGTAAGTTAAAAAACGATACAGTGGATTGGACATATAGTACGTATTAGTCAAGAGATCTGTTAACGCACAAGCTGTTGAGCTCACACTGATGCCTTGTTCTGTCACGGTCCTTCCATA
The DNA here is from genome assembly GCF_901765095.1 of Microcaecilia unicolor. Classification (NCBI taxonomy): domain Eukaryota; kingdom Metazoa; phylum Chordata; class Amphibia; order Gymnophiona; family Siphonopidae; genus Microcaecilia; species Microcaecilia unicolor. The sequence continues at coordinate 652,675,920 of NC_044032.1, read as the reverse complement.
ATATAAGGAGGGACCCATGCGATCTTGAAAGGTCACATGCAAGGACATGTTTGAATCATCATTATTTTGGTTTATTAAAATGTGCCACAGTTCATGAATAATCCAGATTTGCTCCAGGAGCAGTAGGGTTTTTTGAGGTCTATGCCCCATGAATGGATTATACATTTTTAAAAAAACACCCACAAAGGGTGAGGCAGTGGCAGCCCTGAGTTAAAGGTAGGGCTTTTCCAGCTTCAGGTGTTCACACCTTTCTTTCAGGTTTCCTTCTGTCCTTCTGTGCCTGAACTGCACTTCTCCCTCCCTCATGTATCTTCTTCCAGTGGCGTAGCTAGGGGGGCACCAGGGGAGCGGCCGATCCCCCAAATGGAGTTCTGCCGGTGCCTATTTTTTCTCAACGTGTTGCATTGAAAATGTGAGCCGGCACTGACGGACGTCCGCTCTCGTGCCGCTTTCGCTCCCCCCACACCATCAACCTGGCTCCGCTTCTGTCTCCTTCCCCCACTTTACTGTCTCGCGAGGTCACTTCAACTCTCGGCGGCCATTTTGAATCAGTGCCGAGATCACGAACAGGAAGGATGCATGCAGGGCAGCGCTCCGGGCAGGAAAGAGGGAGCTCTTTCCTGCCCCGATGGCGGAAGAGGTCACTAGACCACCAGGGCAGTAATAACTAAGGGGAGGGGAAGACTAGAAATCTGCCCGTTTGTCCGGATTTCTGGACAAACAGGCAGGCTGGCAAAACCCGCCCAGTTCCCCGGACATGTCCTCAAAAAGAGGACATGTCCGGGTAAATCCGGACATATTTATTTGTAGCATTTGTATCCCACATTTTCCCAACAATTTGCAGGCTCAATGTGGCTTACATTTGCCGTAATGGAGGTTGCCATTTTTGGGTAACAGAATTACAAATGGTAATGTGTTAAGTTGCATACATACATGGTAGCGTACATGTAACATAACATACGTGAACAGATCATGGTATAGATATATATCGTGCATATATATGCTAAAGAAGAATAAATTATATGGTAACCCTATCTATAGAGAACCATGTCAAAGGCTTTGCTAAAATCTAAATACACCACATCTAGGACTCTTCCTTGATCCAACCCTCTGGTCTCCTCCAAGTCAAAGAAATTAATCAGATTTGTCTGACAAGACCTGCCTCTAGTGAACCCTACTTCCTCAGACCCTGAGATTCATTGGATTCCAGAAAGCTCATTATTTTCTGTTTTTAAAAGCGTGTCCATTAATTTACTTACCACAGAAGTCAGACTTACCAGCCTGTAGTTCCCAACCTCCTTCTTTCTTCCACTTTTGTGGATCACATCTACCCTTCTCCAGTCCTCCACTCCCGACTCTAAAGAAGCATCGAAAAGGCCATCCGGCCCCATCGCTTAGTCCACCTTTAGTCTAGCACAATCCTCTGAAAATCACTCAAGGTTTGCCACCCCTCCGTTCCTATTTGTATTTGTCTTCTGTGGTCCCACTCCCAGCCCTTCAACTGAGAACACAGTGCAGAAATATTTGTTAAGCAATTCCACCTTACACTTATCAGCCTTTTTTCCTCTTTATTTACTTTCCTAACAAAAAGGTTAGTTACCCTTACAATAGCCCCTTTCAGTTTTGCCCACTGCTTTCCATCTTCTTCTAGATATTCCCATCCAGGCAAGAATTCTTTGAGGTAATCCGCCATCTGAACAAAGTTAGTTTTTTTGAAGTCTAGAACCTTCACTTTTGAATGAACCCTCTCCACACCTATCTTAATATTAAACCGCACCATCTGGTGATGACTGGATGCCAGATGATCACCTACTAATAACATAAGAAACACTTCTCCCCATCAGTAATCACTAAGTCCAGTATGACCCCATCCCGTGTGGGTTCCATTACCAACCACCGGAATAGTTCCCCCTGTAGAGAATCCAGGATCTCCTCGCCCGTAAAAGACCACGTAATAGGGAAACCCGAATCAACGTTTAGCATATTAAAATCACCTGTTAGTAGTACTTCCCCTTTCATAGCTATAATTTGAATGTCTTCAATTAAATCTGTGTCCATTTCTTCTTGACTGTGAAGGAGGCCTGTATATCACCCAATATTCCCTCTTTCCAGATTTCCCACAGTGCCTCATCCTTACCCTTACCACTTTTCTTTAATCTTATTTTACACATAATGCCACTTGTCCCCTCTTTTCCTACTCTGTCCTTCCTGAATAGATTATAGCCCAGTATAACTACATTGCATTCATAGTTCTCTGTGATCACCACTAAATCCAAATCAGCCTCTTCTATCACAGCCTCTGGGTGCTGCGTGTTTGATGTCTGGGATAAGCAGTATAAAATGTTTTGTACATTTTGGGGATCTTGCCGGGTACTTGTGACCTGGATTGGCCACTGTTGGAAACAGGATGCTGGGCTTGATGGACCTTTGGTCTTTCCCAGTATGGCAATACTTATGTACTTGTCACTCTTTAGGATTCTATAATCTTGCTATTCTTTGGGGTTCTACATGGAATGTTGCTGCTATTTGAGACTCTGCATGGAATCTTGTGACTCTTAGGATTCCAGAATCTTGCTATTCTTTGGGTTCTACATGGAATGTTGCCATGATTTGGGTTTCTGCCAGGTACTCGTGCCCCGACTTTGCCACTGTTGGAAACAGGATGCTGGGCTTGATGGACCTTTGGTCTTTCCCAGTATGGCAATACTTATGTACTTATGTAACCCCTCAGGCTCAGGAAATGTGCTGTTCCTAGTAGCAGGCCAACTAAGAGGGGGGGGGGGGGGGACAAGATTTCCCAGGCCCAGCAGACCCAATAGCATAGCCCCCCCCCCCAACTGCTGTAACCTGAATGGCTGGCGGGGATACCCAAGCCCCACTAGCCAAAGACCTCTGCATCCCAAATCTCCCCTGATCATGCACGAGCAGTACCAAAGTATGACACCGACGTCCTCAATCCAGAGGTGGTTCAGGCCATGGAGCTCTTCAGCTAGTGGGGCTTAGTCAACCCCGCCAGCAAAGGTCAAATTTATAATGGCAGGGGACTCAGGGAGAGAGCAAAAAGGAATGGGTGCCCCCCCAGTCCCTCCCCCACCCCCCAAAAATGGGCTGTTGGCTATGCCCTTGCTTTCCACTGTGTCTAATAGTGCCTGGGCCCAGCTTCGTCTCTCAGTGGAGGAGGAGTAGCCCAATGGTTAGTACAGTGGGCTTTGATTCTGGTGACCTGGGTTTGATTCCCACTGCAGTTCCTTTTGACTTTGGGCAAGTCACTTAACCCTCCATTGCCCCCAGGTATAAAAAATTAGATTGTGAGCCCTCTAGGGACAGCAAAAGTACCTGCATATAATGTGTACAGCACTGCCTACATCTAGTAATGCAATAGAAATGATTAGTAGTATTAGTCGATGGCCCTATCTAGTAGTAACTTCATGAAATAAGTACCGAGCAAGATAGCATGTGCAAGAGAGAAGTGAATGTTTGTGGTGAAAAATTTTCCTAGCAGGCCATGATTCAAGTTCAGCATGAATATCAAATGAAGACTAAATAAACACGAGGATGTTATAATGCCGTTGTATCGCTCCATGGTGCGACCGCACCTCAAATATTGTATCCAATTCTGGGCGCCGCATCTCAAAAGATATAAAGGAATTGGAGAAGGAGCAGAGAAGGGTGACGAAATTGATTTTTATTTATTTATTTATTGCATTTGTATCCCACATTTTCCCACCTTTTTGCGGGTTCAGTGTGGCTTACAATATGAGTTAAATGATGGAAATACAATTTGTTACAGATTGGTTATGGATTACATTGTGCAAAGTTATGCGAGACAATCGAGGTGTCGTTAAGGAATGGAACAATGGAACACAAACATTGAAACGTTGGAAGGAGACAATGGGAGCTTAGAGGGCGATAATAAGGCATGAAGACATATGGTATATATCTTTCTGTGAGTAAAGGTATGAGTGATGTGAGATTACGGGGTGTGAGAGTTCAGAAGTGGATGTATGATGCATTAATGAACAGTAAGTATGGACTTTATGTGTTTTGGTTCTTTCCGTAAATTTTTTCAAAAAGATGGGTCTTCAATAATCTGCGGAAGGACGCTTGCTCGTGGATCGTTCTTAAGTTGCGCGGCAGTGTATTCCAAAACTGCGTGCTCATGTGAGAAAAGGTTGACGCGTGATAAAAGGGATGGAACGACTTCCCTATGAGGAAAGGCTGAGAAGGTTAGGGCTCTTAAGCTTGGAGAAAAGGAGACTGAGGGGTGATATGATAGAAGCCTACAAGATAATGAGTGGAGTAGAGCGGACAGATGTGAAACAAAACCAGGGGACACAAGATGAAGCTAGAATATGGTAGATTTAAAACAAATAGGAGAAAGCTTTTCTTTACTCAGCATGTAGTTAGACTCTGGAACTCCCGTTGCCAGAAAATGTAGTGACAGCAGCTAGCTTTAAGGAATTTAAGTTTTTTTTTATTACATTTGTACCCTGTGCTTTCCCACTCATGGCAGGCTCAATGTGGCAATGGAGGGTTAAGTGACTTGCCCAGAGTCACAAAGAGCTGCCTGGGCCTGAAGTGGGAATTGAACTCAGTTCCCCAGGACCAAAGTCCACCACCTTAACCACTACCCTAACCACTAGGCCACTCCTCGGGGGTTTTGACAGATTCCTGAGGGAAAAGTCCATTGAACTTTATTAAGAATTACGTTTTTTTTTTTTGGGGGGGGGGGGGGGGTTGCCGGGTTCTTGAAGCCTGGATTGGCTACTGTCGGAGACAGGATGCTGGGCTTGATGAACCCTGGTCTTTTCCCAGTATGGCGGTGCCTATGTACTTATGTAAAAGAAATTTCCAAGCAGGTCTCAGTAGGTGGTGGACTCTGGTCCTGGGGAACTGAGTTCAATTCTCACTTCAGGCCCAGGCAGCTCCTTGTGACTCTGGGCAAGTCACTTAACCCTCCATTGCCCCATGTAAGCCACATTGAGCCTGCCATGAGTGGGAAAGCGCGGGGTACAAATGTAACAAAAATAAAATAGATACTATTGGAGATTCTACATGGAATGTTGCTACTATTGAAGATTCTACATGGAATGTTGCTATTCCACTAGCAACATTCCATGTAGAAGGCTGCGCAGGCTTCTGTTTCTGTGAGTCTGACGTCCTGCACGTACGTGCAGGATGTCAGACTCGCAGAAGCCTGCGCGGCCACATTGGTGATCTGAAAGGGCCGCCGACTTCTACGTGGAATGTTGCTAGTGGAATAGCAACATTCCATGTAGAATCTCCAATAGTAGCAACAGTGGAGGAGTGGCCTAGTGGTTAAGGTGGTGGACTTTGTTCCTGAGGAACTGAGTTGGATTCCCACTTCAGGCACAGGCAGCTCCTTGTGACTCTGGGCAAGTCACTTAACCCTCCATTGCCCCATGTAAGCCGCATTGAGCCTGCCATGAGTGGGAAAGCGCAGGGTACAAATGTAACAAAAATAAAAATTTATTAAGATGTGAGCTTGCTACTAAAAAGCACAGGAAGTCTCCTTGTTTGCAAGCTGCAGAAGCAATAGAGAACCCCCCCCCCCCACACACACACACACACACGCAAATGATCAACTTGTGTTTTTCTAGATCAATGACATCTTCTCTGGGTCGCTCTTCAATCTGGGTCAATATCGATAGAGCTTTCTTTTAACTGAACAAAACTGCATCCACAGGAGCTTGTTCTGAGGATTCATGTGGATGAGTTTTCCGCTTGGAACACTATCAAGTTACAAGGCCCCTTCTTGTCCAACTGCAAATTATTTCCATGATGTCAGTGGGTAGAAAACAAGCAGGACACTGCTCATGAATGTGCATTTTCAGGATATTTTCTGCATAAACAAATCTTCCGATTCTCTAGGCGGAAGCGGTAAAGCCTCTTTCTATGTGCCTGAGTAGCCGGAGGACTTTAGTGGCAGGTAGAAGGATGTAGATGGAAACTGAGTAGTCAAAAGTGAATAAATAGTAACATAGTAGATGACGGCAGAAAAAGACCTGCACGGTCCATCCAGTCTGTCCAACAAGATAAACTCATATGTGCTACTTTTTGTGTCTACCTTACCTTGATTTGTACCTGGCCTTTTCAGGGCACAGACTGTATAAGTCTGCCCAGCACTATCCCCGCCTCCAAACCACCAGTCCCGCCTCCCACCACCGGCTCTGGCACAGACCGTATAAGTCTCCCCAGCACCATCCCCGCCTCCCGCCACCGGCTCTGCCACCCAATCTCGTCTAAGCTCCTTAGGATCCATTCCTTCTGAGCAGGATTCCTTTATGTTTATCCCACGCATGTTTGAATTCCGTTACCGTTTTCGTTCCCACCACCTCCCGCGGGAGGGCATTCCAAGCATCCACCACTCTCTCCGTGAAAAAATACTTCCTGACATTTTTCTTGAGTCTGCCCCCCTTCAATCTCATTTCATGTCCTCTCGTTCTACTGCCTTTGCATCTCCGGAAAAGGTTCGTTTGCGGATTAATACCTTTCAAATATTTGAACATCTGTATCATATAGCAAAAAGAAATGTTAAAGATTAATAACGCAAAAGTATGAAGAACCTTAATGTCTCGCCAGTGAACGATCACTGTTTTAAACAAAGTTAATGTTTTACAAGGCAGGTGGCCTCCTAGAGAGATACACATGAATGAGTTGGTCGTGGTTTCTCTATGACCAGTGCCCTAAGTCTTCAAATTTAGGATTGAAATTTGTCACAACTCTTCCGTTTCAACCTTCAAATCATGCTCAAGCTTTCTACTGCAGAAGCTAATATGCTTTTAAGATATTTCCAATGCTTGATAATATCTCTGAGATGAGAAGCCTGGAGTCCTTGCAGGCTGTGGTACTTTTCAGCAGGGCTTCCCACCCCTCCCCTGATGTTATTTTGCCCTACAGTTTGGCCTCTGACGCAGCCTTCTGGCGAAACGTGGCCACGTCAGGCATAAGTGATTATTTGGTTGAATTAAAAGTTCTTTATATTGCTTTCTACATGTCTTGGTCTGCTGTTCGTTCTGCCGTGCTTGCATTGTGGATCTTCTACCTTTCTTGTGTTTCTGGCTTACCTAAGTTTTCAGGATTGACACAATGAATATGCATGAGAAAGATTTGCATATATTGGTTACCCATTGTATGCAAATGTATCTCATACTTATTCATTGTGTTAATCCTGAAAACCTGACTCTTATCTCTCCCTACACTCCTCCTGTTTGAGGCTTGTGCAGATGGGATCAGACAGCAATAGCGGGGACAAGATGGGACAGGGATGGGGAGAAAGCTCGCAGGGACAGGACGGAGACAGAGACAAACTTTGTCCCTGCGTCATTCTTGAATTCTTACTCTTGGTATTGTAAGCAACAGACAGCACAGAAGGTGCAAGCTTCACTTTCAAGTACTTTTGTCTTCTGTAAACAACCATTAGCTTTTTTGATAGCTTCTATGTCAAAATTGTTTTGAGATCTTTTTATGATGCCCATTGAACTGATTCGATAACTATTTTAGAAATCATCCTGACTGTTAACTCTATATCTTGGATTCCAGGGCTCTGTCCTTTCCTGGTTCTCTTCCTACATCTCCCTCCGCACCATCAGTGTTCACTCTGGTGGATCCTCTTCTACTTCTATCCCTCTGCCTGTCGGCATACCTCAGGGTTCTGTTCTTGGTCCCCTCCTCTTTTCTATCTACACTTCTTCCCTTGGTTCATTAATCTCATCCCATGGCTTTTCCTACCATCTCTATGCTGATGACTCCCAAATCTACCTTTCTACCCCTGGTATCTCACCTTCCTTCCAAACCAAAGTTTCAGCGTGCTTGTCTGACATTGCTGTCTGGATGTCTCAACGCCACCTGAAATTAAATATGACCAAAACCGAGCTTCTCATTTTCCCCCCCAAACCCACCTCCCCGCTCCCCCCATTTTCTATTTCTGTTGATGGCTCTCTCATTCTCCCTGTCTCCTCAGCTCGAAACCTTGGGGTCATCTTTGACTCTTCTCTCTCCTTCTCTGCTCATATCCAGCAGATTGCCAAGATCTGTCGTTTCTTTCTTTACAACATCCGTAAAATCCGCCCCTTTCTTTCCGAGCACTCTACCAAAACCCTCATCCACACCCTTGTCACCTCTCATTTAGACTACTGCAATCTGCTTCTTGCTGGCCTCCCACTTAGTCACCTCTCCCCTCTCCAATCGGTTCAAAACTCTGCTGCCCGTCTCGTCTTCCGCCAGGGTCACTTTACTCATACTACCCCTCTCCTCAAGTCTCTTCACTGGCTCCCTATCCATTTCCGCATCCTGTTCAAACTTCTTCTACTAACCTATAAATGTACTCACTCTGCTGCTCCCCAGTATCTCTCCACACACGTCCTTCCTTACACCCCTTCCTGTGCACTCCGCTCCATGGATAAATCCTTCTTATCTGTTCCTTTCTCCACTACTGCCAACTCCAGACTTCGCGTCTTCTGTCTCGCTGCACCCTACGCCTGGAATAAACTTCCTGAGCCCCTACGTCTTGCCCCATCCTTGGCCACCTTTAAATCTAGACTGAAAGCCCACCTCTTTAACATTGCTTTTGACTCGTAACCACTTGTAACCACTCGCCTCCACCTACCCTCCTCTCTTCCTTCCCGTTCACATTAATTGATTTGATTTGCTTACTTTATTTATTTTTTTTGTCTATTAGATTGTAAGCTCTTTGAGCAGGGACTGTCTTTCTTCTATGTTTGTGCAGCGCTGCGTACGCCTTGTAGCGCTATAGAAATGCTAAATAGTAGTAGTAGTAGTCTCTTGTAACCAGAGCTAATATTGTGATGTCATAATGCCTCAGTCCACCAATAAGAGCCAACCTCATCAGTGATGTCACAATGGCTTGATTGTCCTATACTTGGCTCACTTTTATTACATAGCTCTTTGAGCAGGGACTGTCTTTCTTCTATGTTTGTGCAGCGCTGCGTACGCCTTGTAGCGCTATAGAAATGCTAAATAGTAGTAGTAGTAGTATATCAGCTCAAAATACCAGGAAATCGATAAATTAAATATATTAAAATTTGCAGTGAAGGTGCTCAGAAACCAGTGCGACTCAAATGAAACATATAAATAGCCACAATTCTCTATCATCGTACTTCCTCATTCATTTAAGGCCGCAGTCACTAAACGATGAAAAAAGGTCACTTATCTTGTTGTATATAAGCTCAACATGTCGCCTTCAGGAACCAAACAGCGTTGATAAATATGGTGTATAATATGGTGTATAATATATCAAATCTTCTTATGCCTCCTCAACTTGGATCCAGGTTTTGCTTTCAAAGAAAGCTTTATCAGGGGGTACAAGCTAATGCTCTAATCAGGCTTATAATGGAGTAAGGATATCAGACCCAGGATGGCATCTGTTAATTCTAGAAAGAAGCGTGCTTTTGGTTTTGCCTCTCCAGGTATCTACTGCTATTAATTTGTAATCCTGCCTGTATTAGGTGAGATGCTTGAATTTTCTCACAAGCTTGTTTCACTTTTTAACACTTTGATGACATTTTGCCCACTTGTCATGAATAAAGTTTCTCACACATTTCTGTTATTCTGATTCATCTCCTTTGCATGTTCTACACAGATTTGCATGGTTCCTATATTATTTTTATATTTATTTATTTATTTATTTAGATTTTGCTCACACCTTTTTCAGTAGTAGCTCGAGGTGAGTTATATTCAGGTGCACTGGGTACTTCCCTGTCCCTGGAGGGTTCACAATCTAAGGAGCCCTTTTACTAAGCTGCATAAGCGTCTACGCACGCCCAACACACGCCAAAATGGAGTTACCACCCGGCTACTACATGGCTCTTGCTGTAATTTCATTTTTGGCATGCGTCCGATACGCGTGTCTGAAAAATAATGTTTATTTTGGATGCACGTATCGGACGTGCGCCAAGTGGCATTTGATGCGCATAGATCATTACCACCCAGTTACCATGTGAGACTTTACCAAAAGGTCAATGGCTGGCATTAAGGTCTCAGACCCAAAATGGACATGCTGCAATTTTCATTTTGCCACACGTCCATTTTCGGCAAAAATTTTAAAAAGGCATTTTTTGCAGGTGCGCTGATGCATGCCATTTTTCAGCATGCCTTAGTAAAAGGACCCCCTAAGTTTGTACCTGAGGCAATGGAGGGTTAAGTGACTTGCCCAAGATCACAAGGAGCAGCAGTGGGATTTGAACCCACAACCTCTGGATTACAAGACCACTAGGCCACTCCTAAGATTCCATTCAGAATCTCAGAGACTAGCAACATTCCATGTAGTAGAATCTCAAATATTTTATTTAGATTTTGCTCATGCCTTTTTCAGTAGTAGCTCAAGGTGAGTTACATTCAGGTACTCTGGATATTTCTCTGTCCCAGGAGGGCTCACAATCTAAGTTTGTACCTGAGGCAATGGAGGGTTAAGTGACTTGCCCAAGATCACAAGGAGCAGCAGTGGGATTTGAACTGACCACCTCTGGATTGCAAGACCAGTGCTCTAACCACTCCTACACCCCAATGAATCTTGTTACTCTTTGGGGTTCTACATGGAATGTTGCTACACCTTGAAATTCTGCATGGAATCTTGTTATTCTTTAGAATTCTAGAATCTTTATTTAGATTTTGCTCACACCTTTTTCAGTGGTAGCTCAAGGTGAGTTACATTCAGGTACTCTGGCTATTTCTCTGTCCCAGGAGGGCTTATGATCTAAGTTTGTACCTGAGGCAATGGAGGGTTAAGTGACTTGCCCAAGATCACAAGGAGCAGCAGTGGGATTTGAACTGACCACCTCTGGATTACAAGACCAGTGCTCTAACCACTAGGCCACTCCTCCACTATAGCAAGATTCCATGTAGAATCTCAAATAGTTGCAACAAAATCTCAAATAATTTATTCGGATTTTGCTCACACCTTCCTTTTTCAGTAGTAGCTCAAGGTGAGTTACATTCAGGTACTCTGGATATTTCTCTGTCCCAAGAGGGCTCACAATCTAAGTTTGTACCTGAGGCAATGGAGGGTTAAGTGACTTGGCCAAGATCACAAGGAGCAGCAGTGGGATTTGAACTGACTGCCTGTGGATTGAAAGGCTGGTGCTCTAACCACTAGGCCACTCCTCCACTAGCAACATTCCATCTAGAATCTTAAATAGTAGCAACATTCCAGAATCTCAAAAAGTGGCAACATTCCATCTAGAATCTCAAATAATAGCAACATTCCATCTAGATTTTGCTCACACCTTTTTCAGTGGTAGCTCAAGGTGAGTTACATTCAGGTACTCTGGATATTTCTCTGTCCCAGGAAGGCTCACAATCTAAGTTTGTACCTGAGGCAATGGAGGGTTAAGTGATTTGCCCAAGATCACAAGGAGCAGCAGTGGGATTTGAACTGACCACCTCTGGATTACAAGACCAGTGCTCTAACCACTAGGCCACTCCTCCACTTAACTATAGCAAGATTCCATGTAGAATCTCAAATAGTTGCAACAAAATCTCAAATAATTTATTCAGATTTTGCTCACACCTTCCTTTTTCAGTAGTAGCTCAAGGTGAGTTCCATTCAGGTACTCTGGATATTTCTCTGTCCCAGGAGGGCTCACGATCTAAGTTTGTACCTGAGGCAATGGAGGGTTAAGTGACTTGCCCAAGATCACAAGGAGCAGCAGTGGGATTTGAACCCACAACTTCTGGATTACAAGACCACTAGGCCACTCCTAAGATTCCATTCAGAATCTCAGAGACTAGCAACATTCCATGTAGTAGAATCTCAAATATTTTATTTAGATTTTGCTCATGCCTTTTTCAGTAGTAGCTCAAGGTGAGTTACATTCAGGTACTCTGAATATTTCTCTGTCCCAGGAGGACTCACAATCTAAGTTTGTACCTGAGGCAATGGAGGGTTAAGTGACTTGCCCAAGATCACAAGGAGCAGCAACGGGATTTGAAGTAGGTACCTCTGGAAGTCAAGACCAGTGCTCTAACACCTTCTCCCTAAATTCCTCTCTCACCCCAGCTTATGATCAACTGTTTTCTTAAATCATGTAATGACGTTCTCATTTCCATACTCTGTAAGCCACATTGAGCCTGCAAAAAGGTGGGAAAATGTGGGGTACAAATACTATAAATAAATAAAATAAAATAAATAACCACTAGGTCATTCCTCTTGCATGTTTTACATAGATATGTATAGTTCTTGTATGGTTTTAATATGATTTATTCTATGTTTTAATTCATTTATTTGTTTATTATTTAGTTTTTAATTGATTGTTAGTATGTGGTTATAATTTGATGTTTTGCCTCTGACACAGCCTTCTGGCGAAATGTGGCCACATCGGGCATAATTGATTATTTGGTTGAATTAAAAGTCCTTGCTATTACTTTCTACATTTGTGGGTTTGCTGGCTGGGGAACCCTCCAGCAGCAGGTAAAGAAGCAGTGCTCTACAGTATAGATGATAAATTAAAATTTGATCTTCAAAGCAGTTTAAGTTAATGGAATAAGGATTTGATTAGATCTGAATCTGAGCCAAGTCCAGTAGAAAACATCCCATTCCTGGGGAGGGGCGTAGAACAGTCAGCAAGAAAGGGTCTGTTTTAATCCATGTCAAGCATGTTTCAGAGCTGGTTGTAAAACAGGAACAGTTGTCATCACCCAGCTAATTTGCCTCAATGGTAGTACTGCTTGATTTCTCTGCAGCTTTTGACACTGTGGATCATGATATCTTGATAGCACGACTGACAGAAACAGGTATCAATGGAACAGTACTTGCCTGGTTCAGATCCTATCTATTAGACAGGCAACAATCCATAACGTTTGGCAGCAACTCATCACCACCATGGACACTGACCTGCGGGGTACCACAAGGATCGATACTGTCACCTATTCTGTTCAATATCTACCTCAAGCCACTAGCTGAGCTGATTCGGTCAATGGACACTCAGTTCTACATCTATGCGGATGATGTGCAGCTACTCATACCCATTGAACCTCACTTACCTACAGCCTTGAATACTACAAAGGGCCTGCACCAGCTCCAGTTCATTCAGAATGCAGCAGCAAGACTCATAGAAGGTTGCAAGCAACGTGACCCCATCGCACCATTTTTGCAAAAACTTCATTGGCTACCAGTACAATACAGGGCTAAATTTAAAACTCTGATCTTCAAGGCCCTGAAAGGAAATAGCCCAGAGTATCTGAAAAATAGGATGATCCTCCACACACCGCCAAGGACACTAAGGTCCTCCCAAGGACTTTCACTAACTACACCCTCTCCAAAAGACATTACACGATGTGACACCCGCAAGCGAGCCTTCTCCGGAGTAGCCCCCACACTCTGGAATGCATTGCCTGAAAGGCTTCGCTTAACGCAAGACTACCTCTACTTCAGGAAGCAGGTGAAAGCTTGGCTCTTCAACCAGGCCTTTAATGGAAGAAGTAACTAACGTGTTAGTCTCACTCACACACACAAGGAGTATTCAGGCTGCATATACTGCAGCAGGACATGTTTATCCACTCCTACGCTAGCTGAGATAACATGTAACCATTTCTCTGACCTCATGTGCATCTTTCTTTAAATCAATCACCTTACTCTCTAACTCTTCCTACTTTCTTACCCTTCTATATGTTACGTCTTTGCTTTACCCTTCGCTATCACCTATAATGTTCTAGTACATATTGTGTTGTCATTGCAAGTAGTATACCATGCCATACTTTGTATTGTTTTTGAATATTTTACTGCTGTAATTGTCTATTGCTCATGCTTGATCTATTCTTACTGTACACCGCCTTGAGTGAATTCCTTCAAAAAGGCGGTAAATAAATCCTAATAAATAATAATAATAGTCCATTGCCATAGAAGCCAAGATAGGAGACAGACTTTGTTGGTGCCGTTGGACTTCTCAGCAGTACCTGATATTGTAGATCATGCTATTATTCTCTTATGGTTGGAAGAGGTTGGTTTGAAAAGTAAAGTCCTAATCTGATTCATGGGCAACAGTCAGTACAGTTGGTGGGGGTCATTGTTCCCAGAGATCATCCATCTCAAAACAGTTGGAAAAGAAGAGAAGGGATGTAGGCCAAACCAAACAAAATAGGTTTCCCGAAGTTGATTGTAGTATCTATTTATTTATTGAAAAAGCAGATACTACAGATTCGACACGGTCCGTGTTTCGGCAAACAATTGCCTGCTTCAGGAGTGAGGTATCTGTCTGTGTAAAAGTCGACATGATTTCAAGCGTTTGCTAGGTTTGAGTTTTTCTCACTAATTGTTGAAATAACAGATTTTACACAGACGATACCTGAAGCAGGCAATTGTTTGACAAAACACAGATTGTGTTGAGTCTGTAGTATCTGTTTTTTCAATAAATAGAAAGTTACTACAGTCAACTTCTGGAAACTGATTTTGTTTGGTTTGGCCTACATCCCTTCCCTACTTTTCCAGCTCTTCCGTAGTGAACGTCTCCTTGCTTCGTCGGGTATTGGTGTCATCCATCTCAAGTCACTTGCTCAGCTGATTCAGACTCTTGATTTAGAATGTATAGGATTTAGATTTTACATTCATTCTTTTCCAAATTTGAACTCAAGGCAAATTACATTTAGGCACATGAATTATTTCCCTGCCCAAATGAGCTCAGAGTTTAAGTTGTACCTGAGGCAACGGAAGGTGACATGATTTGCCCAAGGTCACAAATGGTGTCGTTGGGAGAACTTGAATCATGGTTTTTCTGGGCTGCAACCTGCTTCTCTAACCAGTGAGCTTCTGCTACCATAGGTCCCTATCCACCTACAGGTATGAGAAAGTTATCTGCATGTCTCAGAGCTATTCAAGAAAGGGAAAAAAGTGAAAAAGCTCTATCTGATCTTGAGTAAAATTGAGATGTGGTGGGTCTATAATTCTAATGTGTACAATTCCAACTTTAAAATCCCTTTCAGAAACTGTGAATTCCCCATAACTCAGAAGGTTTGTTGAAGCTGTGTGGACCTCTTTTCTCCCTTATACTATCTTCCCTTACATGTACTCCCCCACAACTTCTTGCCATGGTGGAAAACATTTGTCACGATCCTTGTGCCTGCCTAGAAGAGGGTGTGAACATCAGCATTCTCCTAGTCTGGCCTACGAGTGATGCAGAATGTGAGGTGTTCTTTTTCTTTTCTTTTTAAATGGACATTTTACAAATAGGTTAGAAGGGCAATTTTTTACAGATGTTTATTTTTTTTATTTTCAAGATTTATAAATTATGCATATGAGAAATGCAAGACAGAAAGGTTACAGACACCAATATCATTCTCAAGAACAAAAAGAAATCTAATACAACTGTGTATCTTCATTAAACCTCAAGTCCACATCTGGGAGAGAAAGCAAGAATATACACAATGAGACAAAATTCTTAACAGAGAATTAGAAAGAAACAAACTTCCAGGGGGTCTTTTACTTAGGCGTGCTGGCGTTTTTTAGCGCGCGTTAAAAATAGGCACGTGCTAAGTGCTAAAGACCCCAATGTATTCCCATGGGTGTCTTTAGCATTTAGCGTGCGCCTATTTTTAACGCGTGCTAAAAATGCCAGTGTGCCTTAGTAAAAGACCCCTCCAATCGGAAATTGTATGCAAATGAACTGCTCGCTGTTAGCTCATTTGCACATGATTTCCTTCCTAAGGAGGGGAAGCCAGTGCAGAGCAGCCAAGGGAACCTCAACCAAATCTACTTCCCCCTCCCCATGCCCAGGCCATAAAACACAAATCTAGGCCAACACCACCAAGTAAGGAAGGAGAACTCGATTGAAGTGTTTCTCCCACCTCCACTTCATATGCCTCCGGGAGAGGCCTAGGCTCATAGCCTGTCACTAGAATCGCACCAGACTTATACAGATCCCAAACCCATGTCCCCCCCCCCCCCCCCCCCCCCCCACCTCCGCAGCACCTCACTTCGATGTCTATGGTCAAAGAACTCCACAACAAAGAAAATGTTCCACTCAGTGTGGAAACTTAAATGCATAAAACATTTCTTCCCGAGGGAAATATTCCGTAACCTAATACAATCAATGGTACTACGCCATGCAGACTATTGCAACGGAATCTATGCAGGATGTAAAGAACAACTCACAAAGAAACTTCAGACCGCTCAAAACACAGCAGCCAGGCTGATATTTGGTAAAACACGATTCGAAAGTTCCAAACCAGTGGCGTTCCTAGGGGAGCTGACACCCGGGGCAGATCGCCGATGTGCCCCGCCCCCCGGGTGCAGCGCAACCCTCCCCCCGGCGAGGGAACCCCCCCGGGTGCACGCCGCTGGGGGGGGGGTGCCGCGCGCCTGTCTGCTTCGTTCGTTTCCATGCTCCCTCTGCCCCGGAACAGGAAGTAACCTTTTCCAGGTCAGAGGGAGCACAGAACGAACGTAGTGGACAGGCGCGCAGCCCCCCCCCCCCCCAGCGGCGTGCACCCAGGTCGGACCGCAACCACCGCCCCCCCCCCTCTAGGAACGCCACTGTTCCAAACCCCTCCAAGAAAAACTGCATTGGCTCCAAATCAAAGAACGTATTACCTTCAAAATCTGCACCCTGGTCCACAAAATTATCTACGGCGAAGTCCCAGGCTACATGACAGACCTCATAGATCTACCAACCAGAAACACAAGCAGATCGTCACGAACATACCTAAACCTCTAGTACCCAAACTGCAAAGGACTCAAATACAAAGAAGTGGAAGGACAGTGGTCCAGGCTGAAAGAGTAATAAATAGGGCCACAGACCTTTATGTAAGGAGAGTAAATAAAAACAAGAGAAAAAGGAAACCGATATGATTCTCCAAGCAAGTGGCTGACAAAATAAAGGCTAAAGAGTTAGCATTCCAGAAATATAGAAAATCTCAAGAAGAGGAACACGGGGAGGAATACCGGATGAAACTGAAAGAAGCCAAGAGAGAGATACGTCTGGCGAAAGCGCAAATGGAAGAACAAATGGCTAGAAATGTAAGGAGGGGAGACAAAAATTTCTTCAGGTATATTAGTGAAAGGAGAATGACTAAAAAGGGAATTGTGAGACTAAAAGATACAGCGATTTTCAGAAGGCGTTTGACAAAGTGCCGCACGAAAGACTCCTGAAGAAATTGCAGAGTCATGGAATCGGAGGTAGGGTATTATTATGGATTAAGAACTGGTTGAAAGATAGGAAGCAGAGAGTAGGATTGCGTGGCCAGTATTCTCAGTGGAGGAGGGTAGTTAGTGGGGTCCCGCAGGGGTCTGTGCTGGGTCCGTTGCTTTTTAATGTATTTATAAATGACCTAGAGATGGGAATAACTAGTGAGGTAATTAAATTCGCCGATGACACAAAATTATTCAGGGTCGTCAAGTCGCAGGAGGAATGTGAACGATTACAGGAGGACCTTGCGAGACTGGGAGAATGGGCGTGCAAGTGGCAGATGAAGTTCAATGTTGACAAGTGCAAAGTGATGCATGTGGGTAAGAGGAACCCGAATTATAGCTACGTCTTGCAAGGTTCCGCGTTAGGAGTTACGGATCAAGAAAGGGATCTGGGTGTCGTCGTCGATGATACGCTGAAACCTTCTGCTCAGTGTGCTGCTGCGGCTAGGAAAGCGAATAGAATGTTGGGTGTTATTAGGAAGGGTATGGAGTCCAGGTGTGCGGATGTTATAATGCCGTTGTATCGCTCCATGGTGCGACCGCACCTGGAGTATTGTGTTCAGTACTGGTCTCCGTATCTCAAAAAAGATATAGTAGAATTGGAAAAGGTACAGCGAAGGGCGACGAAAATGATAGTGGGGATGGGACGACTTTCCTATGAAGAGAGGCTGAGAAGGCTAGGGCTTTTCAGCTTGGAGAAGAGACGGCTGAGGGGAGATATGATAGAAGTGTATAAAATAATGAGTGGAATGGATCGGGTGGAGGTGAAGCGACTGTTCACGCTATCCAAAAATACTAGGACTAGAGGGCATGAGTTGAAGCTACAGTGTGGTAAATTTAAAACGAATCGGAGAAAATTTTTCTTCACCCAACGTGTAATTAGACTCTGGAATTCATTGCCGGAGAACGTGGTACGGGCGGTTAGCTTGACGGAGTTTAAAAAGGGGTTAGATAGATTCCTAAAGGACAAGTCCATAGACCGCTATTAAATGGACTGGAAAAATTCCTCATTTTTAGGTACAACTTGTCTGGAATGTTTTTACGTTTGGGGAGCGTGCCAGGTGCCCTTGACCTGGATTGGCCACTGTCGGTGACAGGATGCTGGGCTAGATGGACCTTTGGTCTTTCCCAGTATGGCACTACTTATGTACTTATGTACTTATGAAACGCTATGTAGATAATGATGAAGAAAAAGCCAATTTACTAAATAGATACTTTTGTTCTGTTTTCACTGAAGAAAATCCTGGAGAAGGACCGAGAGGGACTGGCAAAAGTACACCTGAGAATGGAGTGGATAGAGCACCGTTCACGGAAGAGAGTGTGTATCAACAACTTGGAAAGCTAAAGGTGGACAAAGCCATGGGACCGGATGGGATCCACCCCAGAATATTGAGGGAGCTCAGAGAGGTTCTGGGGGGTCCTCTTAAAGATTTGTTTAATAAATCCTTGGAGACGGGAGAGGTTCCAAGGGATTGGAGAACGGCGGAGGTGGTCCCTCTTCACAAAAGTGGGGATAGGGAAGAAGCTGGAAACTACAGGCCGGTAAGCGGTTATTGGAAAAGTAATGGAAGCCATGCTGAAGGAAAGGATAGTGAATTTCCTGGAAGCCAATAAGTTGCAAGATCCGAGACAACATGGTTTTACCAGAGGGAAATCGTGCCAAACGAATCTCATTGAATTCTTTGATTGGGTAACTCGAGAATTAAATCATCGACATGCTATAGACGTAATCTACTTAGATTTTAGCAAAGCTTTTGACACGGTTCCCCACAGGAGGCTCTTAAATAAACTCGATGGGCTGAAGATAGGTCCCGAAGCGGTGAACTGGATTAGGAACTGGTTGATGGACAGACGACAGAGGGTGGTGGTAAATGGAGTTCGCTCGGAGGAGGGAAAGGTGAGTAGTGGAGTGCCTCAGGGATCGGTGCTGGGGCCGATTCTGTTCAATATATTTGTGAGTGACATTGCCGTAGGGTTAGAAGGTAAAGTTTGCCTATTTACAGATGATACTAAGATTTGCAACAGAGTGGACACCCGGGAGGGAGTGGAAAGCATGAAAAAGGATCTGAGGAAGCTAGAAGAATGGTCTAAGGTTTGGCAATTAAAATTCAATGCGAAGAAATGCAAAGTGATGCACTTAGGGAGTAGAAACCCACGAGAGACTTATGTGTTAGGCGGTGAGAGTCTGATTGGTACTGAGGGGGAGAAGAATCTTGGGGTGATAGTATCCGAGGATCTGAAGGCGACAAAACAGTGTGACAAGGCGGTGGCTGTAGCGAGAAGTTTGCTAGGCTGTATAGAGAGAGGAGTGACCAGCAGAAGAAAGGAGGTTTTAATGCCCCTGTATAAGACGTTGGTGAGGCCCCACCTGGAGTATTGTGTTCAGTTTTGGAGGCCGTACCTTGCGAAGGATGTTAAAAAAATGGAAGCTTTGCAAAGAAAAGCTACGAGAATGGTATGGGATTTGCGTTCCAAGACGTATGAGGAGAGACTTGCTGACCTGAACATGTATACCCTGGAGGAAAGGAGGAACAGGGGTGATATGATACAGACGTTCAAATATTTGAAAGGTATTAATCCGCAAACAAATCTTTTCCGGAGATGGGAAGGCGGTAGAACGAGAGGACATGAAATGAGGTTGAAGGGGGGCAGACTCAGTAAAGATGTCAGGAAATATCTTTTCACAGAGAGGGTGGTGGACGCTTGGAATGCCCTCTCGCGGGAGGTGGTGGAGATGAAAACGGTAACGGAATTCAAACATGCGTGGGATATGCATAGAGGAATCCTGTGCAGAAGGAATGGATCCTCAGAAGCTTAGCCGAAATTGGGTGGCGGAGCAGGTGGAGAGAAGAGGGGTTGGTGGTTGGGAGGCGAAGATGGTGGAGGGCAGACTTATATGGTCTGTGCCAAAGCCGGTGATGGGAGGTGGGACTGGTGGTTGGGAGGCGGCTGAAGTACTGCTGCACAGACTTGTACGGTCTGTGCCCTGAATAAGGCAGGTGCAAATCAAGGTAAGGTTTACACATATGTTTGTCTTGTTGGGCAGACTGGATGGACCGTGCAGGTCTTTTTCTGCCGTCATCTACTAAAGCAACCTACGCATCCAGCTACTCCTACATAAGCACACAACTATGGAACGCACTGCCAAAAGCTGTGAAAACAACCTTCGACCATCTAAACTTCAGGAAATCACTAAAAACCAACCTGTTCAAAAAGACATACCCTACCGACCCAACATAAATGCCTACACTCTGCAACACAGCAAAACCAAAGCTCATAATGGACACTGCATAACCTCTCCTCTCTTCGATCCCCATTGTGCCTGAACCTTAATCGACCACAACATCACCATGTATTTGTTTCTCTACCGGACTTGGCAAACGCCTTTACGGTACTATGTAAGCCACATTAAGTCTGCAAATAGGTGGGAAAATGAGGGATACAAATGTAACAGATAAATAAATGTGGTATGGACTAGGAAGCACAAAAGCTAAAATAAGCCAAATAAAATTGCAGAAGGGGCTTTGTGGGGGGGGGGGGGGGGGGGGGCTCTGTGTCATCTGGGAGAGGAGGGAACAGGATAGAACTTAATTTAATTTAAAAGAACATCTATTCCGCCCTTTCATCCAGTAAGATGTGCAGGACGGATTACAGGAACGTAAAGCAATGTAAAATGTATCAAATATAGAATCAAACCCGCCATGTAAACAATACATAAAACCAACAAATAGTTTTTCGTCCCTCTCAATGTTCTGGCTTAACCTTG
Source organism: Microcaecilia unicolor (assembly GCF_901765095.1). Classification (NCBI taxonomy): domain Eukaryota; kingdom Metazoa; phylum Chordata; class Amphibia; order Gymnophiona; family Siphonopidae; genus Microcaecilia; species Microcaecilia unicolor. Next base: position 652,654,996 of record NC_044032.1, on the reverse strand, counting down.
AGAGTCCATGAAAGTGCCGTGCTGGACGTAGAAAAGAGGGTCTCTGACAGCCTGGGGGTTAACACGGCTTTGTGCACCTGGAACAGAAAAGGCAGTGAGAGCTTATGAATGCAGCTGATCTGATAACGAAACAAAGAGATGATTTATTTAAAATGCACCCTGGGAATGTAGGAAAATGTCGGACTTGACACTTGGGCTTGGATGGCTTCCAAGACCAGGAAAACCAGTTCCCAGAGTGCCTGAATGGTGTTTACATATTATTCAAAGAAGGGCATTTCGCATGCTCTTCACCTTTCTTCCAAGTTGCCAAAGCACTGCTGATTTTGTTTCAAGCCCAAAAGCAGATTGTTAGATTGTAGACGTGAAAGAAACGCTCAGTTTTCAACACTATTTAGGCCATATAATCCTTTTGCTCTACTGCTGGTTTCTTTACTTCCTCCAGCCCCTCAAGCTGCACAAGCAAAAAAAATATATATATGTTATTTTTGTACCCCACACTTTCCCACTCATGGCAGGCTCAGTGTGGCTTACATGGGGCAATGGAGGGTTAAGTGACTTGCCCAAAGTCCCACTAGCAACATTCTATGTAGAAGTCGGCCCTTGCAAATCACCAATGTGGCCGCGCAGGCTTCTGCTTCTGTGAGTCTGACATCCTGCACGTATGTGCAGGACGTCAGACTCACAGAAACAGAAGCCTGCGCAGCCTTCTACATGGAATTTTGCTAGTGGAATAGCAACATTCCATGTAGAATCTCCAATAGTAGCAACATTCCATGTAGAATCTCAAAGAGTAGCAACATTCCATATAGAATCTCCAATAGTATCTATTTTATTTTTGTTACATTTGTACCCCGCGCCTCCCACTCATGGCAGGCTCAATGCGGCTTACATGGGGCAATGGAGGGTTAAGTGACTTGCCCAGAGTCCCACTAGCAACATTCTATGTAGAAGTCGGCCCTTGCAGATCACCAATGTGGCCGCGCAGGCTTCTGCTTCTATGAGTCTGACATCCTGCACGTATGTGCAGGACATCAGACTCACAGAAACAGAAGCCTGCGCAGCCTTCTACATGGAATGTTGCTAGTGGAATAGCAACATTCCATGTAGAATCTCAAAGAGTAGCAACATTCCATGTAGAATCTCCAATAGTATCTATTTTATTTTTGTTACATTTGTACCCTGCGCTTTTCCCCGGAGATGGAAGAGAGACCTCAACAAACAGAAACAGCAATTTTGTTAGTAAGAATATTGTCTGAAGTTCACCAGGGTTTCTGGTGCACCCCCCCCCCCCCCTGCAAACTAGCAGGTCTGAAGCTACCACCCTACCTTCACTGCTGCAGTGCAGGAAGGAACTGGGGTGCCTGTTTCACAGTCTCCAGTCTCCAAAGTTCCTTCTGCATTGTGCAGCTTAAAAGTGAAGATCTAAGCTGTACATGCAGAAATGGCCAGCGCAAATGCATGGTCAGTGGCCTAGCCATGGGTGGGCCCGGGTGGGCACAGGCCCACCCAGCAGTGGTACAGCAGTGATGTGGCTGGCGGGGGATCTCCAAGTCCTGCCAGTTGAAGATTCCCGACATCTCTTCCTCTAGGAGATCATGGGGGAGGGGGGGTCACTTCACTCACCGGTAGCAAGCTGCAACACATTCCCTGTGCTCACTGCAGCCCCGAGCCTTCCCTCTGATGCAATTTCCTGTTTATGGGACCAGGAAGTTGCATTAGAGGGAAGGCTCAGAGCTGGTGCAAGTAAGAGAAATGAGTTGCTCGCTGCTGGCGAAGACCTAAAGAATTTAAAGGTATCAGGGGGCAGGGGAGTAGATTTAAGTGACCCCCCCCCCCCCCAGTTTACCTGGGGGAAGGGAGAAATGTTGGTGGGTGGCAGTGGGCAGGGTTGTCATAGGTGGGTCCAGTGGCGTACCAAGGGGGGGGCGGTCCACCCTGGGTGCACGCCGCTGGGGGGGGTGCCGTGCGCCTGTTGGCCGAGTCCACTCGTTCCCTCCCTGCTGCTCCCTCTGTGCGGAACAGGTTACTTCCTGTTCCAGGACAGCAGGGAACTCGGAGCCGACAGGCACGCGGCACCCCCCCCCCCCCCAGCAGGTAAAAATGCACCTGGGGGGGGTGTAATTTCACCAGGGTGGGTCACGCTGCACCCCGGGGGGGTGTAATTTCATCAGGGAGGCTGCACTGCACCCGGGGGGGTGGGGCGCATCGGTGATCCGCCCCCGGGTGTCAGCCAGCCTAGGAACGCCATTTAAATTGTTTGTCTGGAACTAACCGGGATAGTCAGCAGCACTTAAATGGATAGTTGCCACTGAATATACCCAGTAGTGACTTATTTTGTGGTTAAGTATTATTTTATGCAGATATGTTAACTGGATAAATAAAATTGTATAAAACACAAGGTCAATATTCAGCCAGCGGTGGTAAGCGTTTTTTTTTTAGTCGTGCAGGACGTCAGACTCACAGAAACAGAAGCCTGCGCAGCCGCATTGCTGATCTACAAGGGCAGGCTTCTACAGGGACTGTTGCTAGTGGAGGAGTAGCCTAGTAGTTAGTGCAGCAGACTCTGATTCTGGGGAACTGGGTTCAATTCCCACTACAGCTCCTTGTGACTCTGGGCAAGTCATTTAACCCTCCATTGCCCCTGGTATAAAATAAGTACCTGAATATATGTAAACCGCTTTGAATGTAGTTGCAAAAACCTCAGATAGGCAGTATGTCAAGTCCCATTTCCCTTTCCCCCTTTCCCTTATGACATCATAATATCTCAGAAGTGAGCCAAGTATTGGGCAATCAAGCCATTGTGACATCACTGATGAGGTTGGCTCTTATTGGTGGAATGAGTGGAGGAGTAGCCTAGTGGTTAGTGCAGTGGACTCTGATCCTCGGGAACTGAGTTTGATTCCCACTGCAGCTCCTTGTGACTCTGGGCAAGTCACTTAACCCTTCATTGCCCCTGGTATAAAATAAGGACCTGAATATATGTAAACCGCTTTGAATGTAGTTGCAAAAACCTCGGAAAGGCAGTATATCAAGTCCCATTTCCCTTTCCCTAACAAACAATTTAACTAGCCAGAAGCCATTTTTGGCTGGTTATATTTGCCTTGAATATTGATCCCCCCACAGTCCTATCTTCTCTGGTTAAGTTTTGAATCTTGTCCTTAACAGCATAAGTTTTATATGGCTATGTGCAACCGGATATTCAATGCCAGTTCCCGGACATGGCCCCGGCATTGAATATCCAGGGGATAGTGCCAGTGGCGGCCAAAGAAACACTGCCACCGGCTGAATATTGACTCCACAAAAGTTTTCTGGTGCTCATCCCTGTCAAATATTGGCATGTACTTAGAGAATAGTGTGTAACCAGAAAATGGTCATTTACATGTAGAGGCTGACCGAATCTCGATTTCGGATTTGGCACCGAAACCAGACCGAAATTCAGGTTTGGCTGAAACAGAAACTCTCTTTCCTTCCCTCGCAATCACTCTCAGGCCCTCCCACCCAGCAGAAGATGAACCAGCTAGTGGAAGCTCCTCCTCCTGAGCTCCCCCCCCCCCCCCCCCCACTGGCAACTCCCCCTCACGAGCCCCCACCCTGGCAGCAGCTTTCATCTCCCACACCCCCTCCCAGCAGCCAATCGCCCCTCCTGAGGCCCCGCCTCTGGCATCCCCCTTCAAAGCCCACCCGCCTTGGTGGCAGCCCCCTCCTGGGACTACCTTTTCACTGGTGGGTAGTAGATACAAGAGTGTCCCCACTCGCTCTTGTTCCTGCACACACCTGGACCAGAAAATGTGATGAGCATGCCCAGGAGCAAGTGGGGATATTCCTACACCCATTACTCACCAACTAAAAGACAGGCTCAGGAAGGGGAAGTTACCAGCAGCAGCTCTGGGTCTGGATCTGGGGGGGGGGGGGGGGGGGGGAGTTCACCTTATCATACTTTTTCATTCCCCCCTTACTAATTCCCTTAGCTCTTATTTGTCCGTCCTAACTAGATTGTAAGCTCTGTCGAGCAGGGACTGTCTCTTCATGTTCAAGTGTACAGCGCTGTGTGTCTAGTAGCACTATAGAAAGTACTAGTAGTCTTTAGGATTCTGGAATCTTTCTACTCTTTGGGATTCCACACAGAATCTTGCTACTATGGGATTCCAGAGTTTTGCTACTCCTTGGGATTCTGCATGGAATCTTGCTACTTTGTCCTTATCCCTTATTTGTCCTGTTTGTCTGTCCTAATTTTTTTTTGTTGTTACATTTGTACCCCGCACTTTCCCACTCATGGCAGGCTCAATGCGGCTTACATTGGGCAATGGAGGGTTAAGTGACTTGCCCAGAGTCACAAGGAGCTGCCTGTGCCAGGAATCAAACTCAGTTCCGCAGTTCCCCAGGACCAAAGTCCACCACCCTAACCACTAGGCCTCTCCTCCACTCAGATTGTAAGCTCTGTCGAGCAGGGACTGTCTCTTCGTGTTCAAGTGTACAGTGCTGTGTACGTCCAGTAGCGCTATAGAAATGCTAAGTAGTAGTAGTAGTTGGGAAATTTCATTTTTGGCTTTAGTTTCATGCCAAAACCGAGTGGCCAATTTTGGTCACAGATTCAGTCTCAGTAGAAACCGAAGAGCCTGGTTTCAATTGGGCTCTCTTTACATACATATGTGTCACCGTAAGCGTAGATATGTCTTAAATTTATGCACATTCCTTCAGAATTACCCCTAGAGCAGGGGTTGGCAACCCAGGACACACCTAGCCAGTCTGGTTTTCAGGATGTCCACAAAGGAAGCATATCCATCAGAGGGAGATACAGGCTTGTTTTTGTCATTTCAGGAGCTGTGACTGACTAACCCTGGGCGCAGAGGTTCCACGGGTCACTTGTGATTGACGTTGAGATGTGTGTAACTCCAGTGATGAATTCTTGCCTTTACTGTCACTTAGCCAAGTTTTGCAAAGAGTAGGCAGATGGGTCTCGCTGGCACTGAATAAGGACACATGTTTGCCCTGGTGACACAGTGTAGGAAGGAAGTGCATATTTGAAAAGGCATCCATCCTCTGAAAGTCACATACAACCTCCAGCAAAGCCCCCGAGAACTGACGTCACAAAAGTTTATGCCACACATGTGAAACTTGTAGATTTCAGTGCTAGTCAGGAGCTGGAAAAAGAATCACAGACGAACCAGCTGCATGTGGAGTGGCTTGTCACAGGGTGTAGGAAGAAACATTACATCAGTTTGTCCAAACTTTTATTACACTTTACCAACCCCTCCGATCCTCACAGCAACATCTTATAAGTACATAAGTATTGCCATACTGGGACAGACCAAAGGTCCATCAAGCCCAGCATCCTGTTTCCAACAGTGGCCAAACCAGGTCACAAATACCTGGAAAGATCCCAAAAAGTACAAACTATTTTATGCTGCTTACCCCAGAAATAAGCAGTGGAGGTTCCCCAAGTCCATTTTAATAATGGTCTATGGACTTTTCCTTTAGGAAGCCATCCAAACCTTTTTTAAACCCCGCTAAGCTAACCGTCTTTACCAAAATCTCTGGCAACGAATTCCAGAGTTTAATTACCGTCCCTTCCTTTCATATAATTTCTTTGAACATCTTCTAGAAAACAGTGTTTAATATTTTGGGTCCTGCTCTTTGGAATGGCCTTCCTCTTAGTTTATGCATGCTGCCCTCTCAGCAAAATTTTAAAGCAGCTGTTAAAACCCACTTATACAGACAGGTATTTGAGTGTACTAACTGAATCTTCCCTTTGTGCTCCCTCCCTACTTCCCCAGGCCTTTAGAGTTGCATGGGGACAGATATCTAACCCGTCCCCATTGGAATCTTACCCTTCCCCTCCCACCCCTGCAAAAATTCAACCCGTTCCCACCCATCTGTGTAAGAATTTAATAGTACCTAAATATATTCCGGTCGACTCTCTGCCTCTCTTTGGATTTGAGCCACAGCACTGCAGGCAAGGAAGGAACAGAAGTTCGAACTTGGTACCCTCTGGTGTGCACATGTAAGACTCATCTCTGATTCGCTGGCACTGTGTGCTGAGAGGTCGCCACATACACGCGCCAGTAGGTCAGGTGACCTCTGATGCTCGTGCCTGTGTCAGAGCTGAGGCCTGCGCATCAGCCCTGGTGCACAGAAGATTAATGGAAGGCTTTCCGCTGTTAAAGAAAGAAGGGAACCCTGTAGAACTGCTTCCGTCCCAACAAGAACCTTGCAGGAACTGCTTCCATCCCCACGGGAACCCTGCAGAACTGCTTCCGTCCCAACAAGAACCTTGCAGGAACTGCTTTCTTCCCAACAAGAACCTTCCAGGAACGGCTTCCGTCCCCATGGGAACCCTGCAGAACTGCTTCCGTCCCAACAAGAACCTTGCAGGAACTGCTTCCATTCCCACGGGAACCCTGCAGAACTGCTTCCTTCCCAACAAGAACCTTGCAGGAACTGCTTCCATCCCCACGGGAACCCTGCAGAACTGCTTCCGTCCCAACAAGAACCTTCCAGGAACAGCTTCCATCCCACGGGAACCCTGCAGAACTGCTTTCTTCCCAACAAGAACCTTGCAGGAACTGCTTCCATCCCCACGGGAACCCTGCAGAACTGCTTCCGTCCCAACAAGAACCTTGCAGGAACTGCTTTCTTCCCAACAAGAACCTTCCAGGAACGGCTTCCGTCCCCATGGGAACCCTGCAGAACTGCTTCCGTCCCAACAAGAACCTTGCAGGAACTGCTTCCATTCCCACGGGAACCCTGCAGAACTGCTTCCTTCCCAACAAGAACCTTGCAGGAACTGCTTCCATCCCCACGGGAGCCCTGCAGAACTGCTTCCGTCCCAACAAGAACCTTGCAGGAACTGCTTCCATCCCCACGGGAACCCTGCAGAACTGCTTCCGTCCCAACAAGAACCTTGCAGGAACTGCTTCCATCCCCACGGGAACCCTGCAGAACTGCTTCCATCCCCATCTGAACCTGCAGAACTGCTTCTGTCCCAACAAGAACCTTGCAGGAACTGCTTCCATCCCCACGGGAACCCTGCAGAACTGCTTCCGTCCCAACAAGAACCTTCCAGGAACAGCTTCCATCCCACGGGAACCCTGCAGAACTGCTTTCTTCCCAACAAGAACCTTGCAGGAACTGCTTCCATCCCCACGGGAACCCTGCAGAACTGCTTCCATCCCAACAAGAACCTTGCAGTAACTGCTTCCATCCCCATGGGAACCCTGCAGAACTGCTTCCTTCCCAACAAGAACCTTGCAGGAACTGCTTCCATCCCCACGGGAACCCTGCAGAACTGCTTCCATCCCCATCTGAACCTGCAGAACTGCTTCCGTCCCAACAAGAACCTTGCAGGAACTGCTTCCATCCCCACGGGAACCCTGCAGAACTGCTTCCATCCCAACAAGAACCTTCCAGGAACAGCTTCCATCCCACGGGAACCCTGCAGAACTGCTTCCATCCCAACAAGAACCTTGCAGTAACTGCTTCCATCCCCATGGGAACCCTGCAGAACTGCTTCCTTCCCAACAAGAACCTTACAGGAACTGCTTCCATCACCACGAGAACCCTGCAGAAATGCTTCCGTCCAAACAAGAACCTTACAGGAACTGCTTCCATCCCCACAGGAACCCTGCAGAACTGCTTCCATCCCCACGGGAATCCCGCAATCCCGGAAGGAATCCCGTGGGATTCCCACAAACCCTGCTGGACCTGCTTCTCCTTCCCCCCCAAGCTACTCCTTTGTGGAGCACCAAAATTTCTAGCCTCCTTTTCTTCCTATGTAATTTGTAGTTCTTTTTCTTGCTGTGTTTTCTCCTGTTATTAATACAGTACTTGGTAAACTGCTATGATGGTACTGTCCCTGTGGCAGTGTATCAAATAAAGACGAACCTGAACTTAAAGAAGCTCCAGTCCTGTCACTGAGGATCTGTGTAATAAGCACACCTCATCCTGACTGGCGGGCACCTTTGGCTGTGCTGAGAATTCACCATGGTTCTCCCAGACAAGGTTAAGCCCTGGTGACAAAGAGGCATATTTTCAAAGCACTTTGGGAGGCTAAGTTCCATAGGTTTCTATGGAACTTTGGGAGGCTAAGTGCTTTGAAAATGAGCCTGATAGTGACTTGGCACAAAGCCCACAACATGCACCGCTGCTCCTAACAGCGGCTTAGCTACAGGTGGGCCTGGGTGGGCACAGGCCCACCCAGCAGCGGCACCCCACATCAACATTCCTCTGCGATGTCCCAGCATCTGCCTGCTCGTCGCTGAACCAGACAGGAAATGATGAAAGCGAGGGTGGGACCCGGCCGATGGAAGCCTGCAAGGTACACCAGGGAGGGACGGGGTTCAGCGACATGCGGGCAGATGCCAGGACGCCGTGGAGGAAGAGAGATATTGATGTGGGGTAGGTGAAAAAAATCTATAATTTTTTTAATATCTCGGGATGGGGGGGGGGCTGTAAGGGCCCATCTAAGTTAGCTCTGGGCCCTGGCTACACCACTAGTCCTAAACACCTTTCCCTGGCCACCTTGTACAAGGCATCCATTCCCAGGATCCCTGAGAGCAGCTGCGGCTCTCAGTCCTATGCTCAGACTCCAGACTTAATCTCTAGCTCCCAGATGATTCTTTTCTATAATGGTAGATAAACAGCCAGAGTCACCTGCTAGGCAACTGTTTTCACCCCGAATGCTAAACTATGGCCAGCCTGTTCAATACAGCCACTACGCCCACCTGCTTTCTGTGCATCCCTTTTCCCAGCTCCTGCTTATATCATTTCTGTAGCATTTCTAGACACAGAGCTGTACAGTTCCTTCTCCGAGTCCAGAGAACTTACAAATCTAGTTAAGACAAACATTACTTTGCAATTTCATTTATTAGAGAAAAGGCAGGAGAACCAGGAGGTTAGCGCTTGAAAGCAGCCTCAAAAAGGTTCTCTAAATCTTCCCTCTGTTATCTCTCATCCCCTTTCCTTCCTCCCCATATCCACCTCCCCCATGTCTCCATGAGTCATTTCCATATGGAAATTCTACATTAGGCATGAACTTTCTGTCTTTCTTTCTTCCTCTGACGCAAACTGCAAACTCTTTGGATCCTTTGTTGGAGAGCTGCCACATTCTTATGAATTATGGATGCAGCGCTCAGATGTAGAAACGAGGAGTCTGGCTAACGTTTTTGACCAGCTGAGGAACTGCTATTGGAAAGGATATTGGTTTAAATATGTCTCCATCTGTCCTCGTGTTTGTGCCGCAAGTCCTACAAGGCAGGGAAATACCCACTGCTTATTTTCTGTCACATCCCTGACCCCAAACTAGCCGTCGCTGATTCTGAACCTTTCCGAATGTGCTTCCTTTTCCCCACTGCAGCTGAAGTGGAAGCTGGAAGCCTCCACTGGCCCCCCACCCAGTCTCTTTTATAAAATTACTCATAGGCACTGGAACATATACCTCATTCGATCACTATACAACTTTGTATTTGCTATCAACCGACTGGGCAAACGCCTCTACGGTACCATGTAAGCCACATTGAGCCTGCAAATAGGTGGGGAAATGTGGGATACAAATGCAACAAATAAATGGAGTGGACCACAGGGGCCACGGCCCCACCAAAATTTTTGATCCAAGCCCAGCCTGCTGGCTGTTGCATGCATCTCAACCCCCACATTATTCAAGGCTATTTAACCCTCAGCACGTAGCAGGAAGTGATGTAATTTCCTGTCACCTGCTGACTGCCAGGTATACTGCTCCCCAGTGGATTATATACTGCTGCTATCACTTACAGCAATCTCCCCCCCACCCATCATTGCAACTGCTACTGTTTGGCTGTTGCCAATGTTAACACTAAGTTTGGAACCCTGAGCCCAATTAATTGGCTGCTGCCTGCACCTTGAGTATTGTGTTCAGTTCTGGTCGCCATATCTCAAAAAAGATATAGCAGAATTAGAAAAGGTTCAAAGAAGAGCGACTAAAATGATAAAGGGGATGGAACTCCTCTCGTATGAGGAAAGGCTAAAGAGGTTAGGGCTCTTCAGCTCGGAAAAGAGACGAATGAGGGGAGATATGATTGAGGTCTACAAAATCCTGAGTGGTGTACAATGAGTAGAAGTAAATCGAGTTTTTACTCGTTCCAAAAGTACAAAGACTAGGGGACACTTGAGGAAGTGACATGGAAATACTTTAAAAACAAATAGGAGGAAATATTTTTTCACTCAACGAATAGTTAAGCTCTGGAACTCTTTGCCAGAGGATGTGGTAACAGGGGTTTGCGTATCTGGGTTTTAAAAAGGTTTGGACAAATTCTTGGAGGAAAAATCTATAATCTGCTATTCAGACAAACATGGGGAAGCAACTGCCTTTCCCTGGGATTGGTAGCATGGAATGTTGCTACTCTTTGGGTTTCTGCCATGTACTTGTGAGTGACCTGGATTGGCCACTGCTGGAAGCAGGATACTGGCGAGATGGACCATTGATCCAGTGGCGTAGGAAGGGGGGGCGGTGGGGCGGTCCGCCCCGGGTGCACGCCGCTGGGGGGTGTTGGCGCCTCGCTGGTTCCTTGCTCTCTCTGCCCTGGAACAGGTTACTTCCTGTTCCGGGGCAGAGAGAGCAGGGAACCAGCGAGGCGCCGACACCCCAGCGGCGTGCACTCGGCGGATTGGCTCTCCCGCCCGCCCCTCACCGCCTTACAGGTATGTTCTCGGGGGGGGGGGTTTGCGCTCCGGAGGGGGGAGGGTGCGCCGTGCTGCACCCGGGGGGGGGTGCGCAGCGGCGACCCGCCCCGGGTGTCAGCTGCCCTCGCGACGCCACTGCATTGATCTGACCCAGTATGGCTATTTTTATGTTCTTGAGGTGGAGCAGGGGTGGAGCTTGGCACAACCAATCAAAGAGGCATTCTGTTGCCCCTGAAATTACCACTAGAAATGCCCACTGTACCTGAAATGTAACTCAACTGGGGCTCAAGTCTCAACGAGGTGAATAATCAAATCTAAATTCAAATCTAATGTAGGTGTTCTTATAGGTTAATTTGCAAACATTCACACATTTGTATCTTTTTCAGAGCAGCTGTAAATGTGTGCCTGCGCACAATTTATTCTGACTGTACATTGCCTTAGATAAGAGGAGTGGCCTAGTGGTTAGGGTGGTGGACTCTGGTCCTGGGAAACTGAGGAACTGAGTTCGATTCCCACTTCAGGCACAGGCAGCTCCTTGTGACTCTGGGCAAGTCACTTAACCCTCCATTGCCCCATGTAAGCCACATTGAGCCTGCCATGAGTGGGAAAGTGCGGGGTACAAATGTAACAAAATAAAATAGATACTATTGGAGATTCTACTTGGAATGTTGCTGCTATTGGAGAATCAACATGGAATGTTGCTACTATTGGAGATTCTACATGGAATGTTGCTATTCCACTAGCAACATTCCATTCCATGTAGAAGGCTGCGCAGGCTCCTGTTTCTGTGAGTCTGACGTCCTGCACATATGTGCAGGACGTCAGACTCACAGAAGCAGAAGCCTGCGCGGCCACATTGGTGATCTGCAAGGGCCGACTTCTACATGGAATGTTGCTACATTCCATGTAGAATCTCAAATAGTAGCAACAGTGGAGGAGTGGTCTAGTGGTTAGGGTGGTGGACTCTGATCCAGGGGAACTGAGTTCAATTCCCACTTCAGGCATGGGCAGCTCCTTGTGACTCTGGGCAAGTCACTTAACCCTCCATTGCCCCATGTACAAATAAGTACCTGTATACAATATGTAAGCCACATTGAGCCTGCCATGAGTGGTAAAGCGTGGGGTACAAATGTAACAAAAATAAAATAAATAAATTTAAGGCCAGAAAGGAAGCATGACCCAGCAACTCAGGAAATCTTTACCAGGCATACACCAGCATGGTGTTAGGGTGGGCAATGGAGAAGGTCACAGATAAAAGAAGTTTGCCCAAAGAACAGAATTTGCAAGGAAGGATCTACAGGGAGTAAAGAACTAATGAGCATCTGCAGAGGACACTTGTAGGTGAACAAAACAAGGTTTCCTAAATGTGTCCTGGGGACCCGAAAGACAGGCGGGTTTTCAGAATATCCATATCACCACACAAACATAAGCATTACCATACTGGGACAGACTAAAAGTCCAGCAAGCTCGGTATCCTGTTTTTAACAGTGGGCAATCCTGGTTACAAGTAGCTGGGGAAATTCCAAAAGAGTAAAAGATTTTTATGCTGCTTATCCCAGGTAGATAGTGCGGGTAATAAATATTTTAATTAATTAATTAACTAATTAACAGTGGACTATTCCAAGACCATGTTAATAACATTTTATGGACTTTTCATTTAGGAAATTGTCCAAACCTTTTTCAAACCCTGCTAAGCTAACAGCTTTTACCACATTCTCTGGCAACGAATTCCAGAATTAAATTACACATTCAGTGAAGAAATATTTTCTCCGATTTGTTTTAAATTTACTACTTCATAGCTTCATTGTGTGCCTCCTAGTCCTAGTATTTTTGGAAAGAGTAAACAAGCGATTCACGTCTACCCGTTCCACTCCACTCATTAATTTATAGACCTCTATCATATCTCCCCTCAGCCCTTCTCTGCACCTTTTCTAATTCCACTATATCTTTTTTGAGATGCGGTGACCAGAATTGCACACAGTATTCAAGGTGCGGTCACACCATGGAGCGATACAAAACCATTATAACATTATTTTAGTTTTTCATTCTTTTCCTAATAATTCCTAACATTCTATTTGCTTTCTTAGATGCCCCTGCACACTGAGCAGAGGGGTTCAATGTATTGTCAACAATGACTCCTAGATCCTTTTCCTGGATGGTGACTCCTAATATGTAGCTATAGTTCGGCTTCCTCTTTCCCACATGTATCACTTTGCACTTGCTCACATTAAATGTCTTGTGCCTTTTAAATGCCCGGTCTCCCAGTCTCTTAAGGTTCTCTTGTAATTTTTCACAATCCTCTTGTGATTTAACAACTTTGAATAACTTTGTGTTCTCAGCAAATTTGATCCCTTCACTAGCTGTTCCCATTTCTAGATCATTTATAAAAATATTAAAAAGCGAAGAGGATCACGTGATGGTTTGAGGAGACAGGACATGTTTTCTCTGTCCTCGAGGGCCCTTCCCTCCCATTCGACCGCTTGATAAAGCGGAAAATCATTGGAGACGATCACTTTAGCAAAGATATTGACTATAACGTGCATGGACCTGTTTGTGACAAGAGGGGGAAAGGCGATGCCAGGAAAAACAGTTAAAAAAGAGACGGAGAAGCAACGCGGGGTCGGGGAACCCAAGATGGTGCTGAATCCAGCAACAGCAGCACCACCACTTTTCACGCCACCGCAACTCATGCAACTTACTGAAGCGGTCAAGACCACGATGGAACTGCAGTTAAACCACCTCTCAGAGCAACTTTCCAGTTTGGAGGTCCTGCTGGAGGACACCGCCTGCCGGACGGGAGAGCTAGAGGTAGCGGCAATAGAGGACTCCGAGGCCAGTGCAGCGGAAACAATAAAAACACTCCAACAGGCCTTAAAAATACAAGCGCAGTAAATAGATGACTTAGAAAACAGATCAAGAAGATCGAACCTTTGAATAGTGGGAATCCCAGAGATTTTGCCAGACCATTCACTGCCCACTCTGCTCGAGCGTTGCATGAAAACAGAGTTTGCCTTGTCAGACAGTGGGGGCCCTCTATGCCTCGAAAGGGCACAAAGAATTGGGCGCAAACCAAACACAGGGAACCGTCCCCGCGTGGTAATAGTGAAAGTACATAACTTCATTCATAAAACTGAAATATTGCGAGGAGCACTGTTAAAGTGGGACAAGCTGACTTAAGATGGCGTTGCAGTAAAGATTTTTCAAGACTACTCGGCAGCACTTCAGGAACCTAGGCGTTCGTGTGGTGTCTTTCTTCGCCGATTTAGCGGCCATCTCCTGCTTCGTTTTTCTCGCGCTTTACCTCCAGCGATGCTCCACGCGATCCGCTCTCCCTGGGTATGTTTTCCGTGTTTTAAAGCGGCAATTGTAAAGTTTTTGAGCTTTTACTAGCGCGAGGGAGGCGGGAGCTCAGCACGACGACACCCGCTCTCTAGCCGTGCATCACGTGACCCCTAATGATGCATGTTAAATCATCGACCAAATACGAATAATGTATTTGGGGCACTATTGAAGAATGAATCGAATCGAATAATAGTGACAGCAGTTGGCCTTGCTGAGTTTAAAGGGGGTTTGGACAGATTCCTGAAGGAAAAGTCCATAGAACATTATTAATTTCAATGTTTATTTTGTTTTTGGGGGTTTTGCCTGGTTCTCGAGGCCTGGATTGGCCGCTGTCGGAGACAGGATGCTGGGCTTGATGGACCCTTGGTCTTTTCCCAGTATGGCGGTGCTTATGTATTTATGTAAATATTCAGTACAGCCCTATACACAATATCAACCGGCTCACCTTTATCCACATGTTTATTCGACCCTTCCAAGATCTATTTGCATTTACCAAGTCTTCAATGTACTTACTGATCTTGCAGCACCCGTGCACTGCTAGTCAATCAGCTAAACCTGTACCAACCTCCAAATGAAGACACTCTGTCTAAAATTCCAACAGTTTGACTGCAACAGATATATGAATAACTAGTTGCAATCTGGGGAGGAGAGAGGAAGGAAGATGAATATAGCTCCAGTCATGAGCTCTGGGTCTGTTGGGGCCACTGCAGATAGTTGCTGGAACAGTGGTGGAAAATTGTTAACGCAGGTGAGAAGGAGGTGCTCCGCTGAGAGGAGGAAAGAACAGTTGAAGCTGGTCACAGGACCACAGGGAGCCTTCAGCCTTTCTTCTTTCTTGAAAGCGCACAAGTGGGAGGGGAGGGGTAGATACCCAGGAAGCAGCAGGGCAGAAGCTAGTGGGATCAGGGATCACATGTCCAGGGGGAACCAATGAGACTAGAACTACAACTTACAGGAAGTATGCCAAACTGGTAGTTCACAGTACATGTGGATTAGAAAACAACAACCTAACCTGCACTCGTAAAATGGGGACAGAACATCCAACACATGCAAAGTAATCTCATGCTTATTTATTGTAGATATGCTAAAAAAAACCAATTAGCTATGGGGTATCCAGGATAGCTTTGGGAAACTCTGGAGTGGGAGTAGCGTAGCGTAGTGACTTGAGAAGAGCGGTTGCATAGTTGCATTCACCATGGAAGAAGATACTTTTTGCCCCTGAGTTTTGAATAGACTGTATTAGATTGTAAGCTCTTTGAGCAGGGACTGTCTTTCTTCTATGTTTGTGCAGCGCTGCGTACGCCTTGTAGCGCTATAGAAATGCTAAATAGTAGTAGTAGTAATGGCCAGAGATGGCTCATTGAGAGACCTGTGATGAACAAGTTGCATTAGTCTAAGCAGTATGTAAATAAGTAAAACTGTGAATAAGTGTTTTGGTGGTGTATTCCAAAGAAAGGGAGAGAATTTTGTTATGTTGTAAAGAAAGGAAGTGACACATTTTAGCAGTGCTTTGAATGTGTGACCAAGACTGAGCTTCTCATCTTTCCCCCTAAACCAACTTCTCCTCCTTCCCCATTCTCTATTTCTGTGGATAACACTCTCATCCTTCTGTCTCATCAGCTCGTAACCTTGGGGTCATCTTCGACTCCTCCCTCTCCTTCTCTGCACATATTCAGCAGACTCCTAAAACCTGTCGTTTCTTTCTCTATAATATCTGCAAAATTTGCCCTTTCCTTTCTGAGCACACTACCAGAACCCTCATCCACGCTCTTATCACCTCTCACTTAGACTATTGCAACTTGCTTCTCACAGGTCTCCCACTTAGCCATCTCTCTCCTCTTCAATCTGTTCAAAATTCTGCTGCACGACTAATATTCCACCAGTGTCATTATGCTCATATTAGGCCTCTCCTCAAGTCACTTCACTGGCTTCCTATCCGTTTCCGCATACAGTTCAAACTCCTCTTATTGACTTATAAGTGCATTCACTCTGCAGCTCCTCAGTACCTCTCCACTCTCATCTCTTCCTACATCCTTCCCCGGGAACTCCGTTCACTGGGTAAATCTCTCTTATCTGCACCCTTCTCCTCCACTGCTAACTCCAGACTCAGTTCCTTTTATCTTGATGCACCATATGCCTGGAATAGACTTCCTGAGCTGGTACGTCAAGCTCCATCTCTGGCCGTCTTCAAATCTAAGCTAAAAGCCCTCTTTTTTGATGCTGCTTTTAACTCCTAACCCTTACTCACTTGTTCAGTACCCTTATTTTATCTTCCCCACCTTAGTAATTCCCTTATCTCTTACTTCTCCTGTTTGTCTGTCCTAATTAGATTGTAATCTCTGTCGAGCAGGGACTGTCTCTTCATGTTCAAGTGTACAGCGCTGCGTACGTCTAGTAGCGCTTTAGAAATGATAAGTAGTAGTAGTCTTTTGGATTCCGGAATTTTGCTATTATTTGAGTTCCGGAATCTTGCTACTCTTTGGGATTCCGGAATTTTGCTACCCTTTGTCCTTATCCCTTATTTGTCCTGTTTGTCTGTCCTAATTAGATTGTAAGCTCTGTCGAGTAGGGACTGTCTCTTCATGTTCAA
This sequence comes from Microcaecilia unicolor, assembly GCF_901765095.1. Taxonomy (NCBI): domain Eukaryota; kingdom Metazoa; phylum Chordata; class Amphibia; order Gymnophiona; family Siphonopidae; genus Microcaecilia; species Microcaecilia unicolor. The sequence continues at coordinate 652,638,411 of NC_044032.1, read as the reverse complement.
GTACAGCGCTGCATACGTCTAGTAGCGCTATAGAAATGATAAGTAGTAGTAGTCTTTTGGATTCCGGAATTTTGCTATTATTTGAGTTCCGGAATCTTGCTACTCTTTGGGATTCTGCACGGAATCTTGCTACCCTTTGTCCTTATCCCTTACTTGTCCTGTTTGTCTGGCCTAATTAGATTGTAAGCTCTGTCGAGCAGGGACTGTCTCTTCATGTTCAAGTGCACAGCGCTGCGTACGTCTAGTAGCGCTATAGAAATGATAAGTAGTAGTAGTAGTGAGAGAAGAAGAGAGAAGAGCCCAAGATGACCCCAAGGTTATGGGCCAAGGAGACAAGGGTAGTACCAGTAAAAACAGAACGAGAAGTGGTAGCCATCTTGTCTTCTCAGTGGGAACATGCGATAAGGCAAAACCAGGAGTAGCTCAACATGTTTAAAAAAAAATTGTTGAGCGTATTGGAAATGGCCTTATGAGCTCATGTGCTGCAATATCTTTTCATTGTCACAGTGGATTCCAGGTTGCTACAGAACCATAGGTTACTTCCCCTCCCCCTCCCTCTTCCCATCTAAACAGTCCTTCTCCGGGAACCCTTTTTGTGAGTCCTGTTTAAAAACATACATATTGTGACAAAAGTAAACCAGATCGTCATCCATTTACATCCCTCGGTAAGAACCAACTTTTCAAAATTATTGGCCATGCTCAATGCAACAAATATTAGCTCTCCGTGGACACACAGTCAAGGAGTTTGTTCAATGTGGAGGGTGCTCAAGCACCCACAGAGCTGGCTCCTAGGCATCCCTCTGAGGACCGTGCCCTCCCCACCAGGACAAATCAAGTACGGTCACGTGATGCTATCTGAGAAATCACAGCATTCTAAAACAGATGTATTAAAAGGGATCCTACAGTGAAATTACTAGTAAGCCCTGCCAAGCTCTTACTCATTAATCAGGGCCCTGAGTCCATGCAGAACTCTGGAATGCGTATGTGCTAAAACACTCAAAGCACTCATGGAAAAAAAAAATCTGAGATGTCTGAGGTGAAGGAGAAGGAAGCAGAATCCTTCTGAACAAGGGACGAAGTCGGGTTTGGTACACAGGCTGCCAAAGTATACAATCAGTCTTGAGCAATTCTTGACAGCAAACGTGCAGGAGAGAGCTGTTTTCTTTTGCCTGGCGGTTGACTTATTCCAAATGAGACCTTTCCTCACAGTTTGCCAAGTGACTCAGTTTCCAGTGGAGGCGAAGGCTTTCGGCCTGTCCTAGCCCCAAGGCACAACCAAATGTAGAGTTCCCGCCTGTTGCATTTAGAGATCAGCACTGCAGGCTCCAAAATTATATTGGGAGGGGAGAGAGGGAGGGAGAAAGGATGTAGGAAAGTATCCAGCTTTTGTCTGGTGGAAAAGTGTGAAAAAAGTGGTAGGAATGTGCACCTGTTCAAGAATGAAATGAAAAAATCTAATTAAAAAAAACTCTCAACAGTAGGGGAAGGACCCCAAACATCAGTTTCTAATGAACCCCCCCCCCCCCCCCCCCCCACCTTCCCTTATTCTCTCCACACTGGATCCTTTCCATAGGATCCATTTGAGGCAATAGCTCTTGCCCCATCAGGTCCAGGGTCACTAGTGTGGACTTCTAAGGGGTAAGTTCAAGAAAGATCGCGAAACATTTGGGCACTTAGCATCAATATATCTGGTTTCCCACTGTTGTAAGCCGCCTAGAACTCAAAGTTATTGACGGGTTATAAGACTCGGAATAGCATAGCATAATGACAGTTCTGCGCAGAATGCACTTGGGTTACAATGATCCGAGGGAACAGTATAGGGGGTGAAGTGCTTCTGTGTACGAAAGAAGGGCGGGACTTGGGGGTGATTGAGTCTGATGACCTTACTGATCTATTGTTCTTCCCCCCCCCCCCCTTTCCTATAATCTATGGAGGTCCGCCTTCCTTTCCCTCTGTTTCCTGTTACATTATCTGTTCCTACTCTTCTATCCTCTTATAACTGATACTAGATTAAAAGCCACCTAGATGGCTCGTCTGTAAGAAGGGATAGAAAATGCAAATAAAAACTTGAAACTTGATTCTACAAATAATCTCTTAAATTATAGAATGCGTGATTGTAAGGGGCGGCATACAGAGGGGTGGAGCATGGGTGGAACATAGGCAGACCTCACATGTACATGTGTAAATTACAGACTACTACTACTACTACTACTATTATTATTATTATTATTATTATTATTATTATTATTATTATTATTAGAGTGGAGGAGTGGTTTAGTGGTTAGAGCATCAGTCTTGCAATCCAGAGGTGGCTGGTTCAAATCCCACTGCTGGTCCTTGTGACTCTGGGCATGTCACCTAATGCTCCATAAGTACCTACATCAAACAGGTTTGAATGTTGTTGCAAAAAAGGTGGTATATCAAGTCCCATTCCCTTTCCATATTTGAGATTCTACATGGAATGCTGCTAGTGGAGGAGTTGCCTAGCGGTTAGTGCAGCAGACTTTGATCCTGGGGAACCAAGTTCAATGCACACTGTAGCTCCTTGTGACTCTAGGCAAGTCACTTAACCCTCCATTGCCCCAGATACAGATAAGCACCTGTATAAACTGCCTTGAATGTAGTTGCAAAAACCACAGAAAGGTGGTATAATCACGTCCCATTTCCCTATTTGAGATTCTAAATGGAATGTTGCTACTATTTGAGATTCTGTTGCTACTATTTGAGAATCTAGATAGAATGTTCCTAGTGAAGGAGTAGCTTAGTGATTAGTACAGCAGACTTTGATCCTGAGGAACTGGGTTCAATTCCCACTGCAACTCCTTGTGACTCTGGGTAAACCATTTAACCCTCCATTGCCCCAGGTACAAAATAAGTAACTATATGTAAACCACTTTGATTGTAACCACAGAAAGGTAGTATATCGAGTCCCTTGGTGGTGGCCTGCTGTTCCTCACTCTTTTGCATCTGCTTCAGGTTTGGACAGGAAGTTCCTGGCTGTGAGCCAAGTGCACAACCACAAGTCTGAGCCATAGGGGTCTGGCCCACCCAAGCTGCTCTTTATTCTATATTATTTACCACAATTTTCTCTTGAAGGAACTAGGTATTCGAGTCCTGTACTTGTGGCACAAGGCCAGGATTATATTCCTCTGTTAACATTTGCGGCATACTCTTGAGCCGAAAGCCATGCCAAATTGAGTGGTGTCACCGGTCGCTGTGATTATCGGTGGCAAAAGAACTGAACATGTGTTGTGACGCCTTCATTGTGCACATGGAAATTATGAATTGGATGTCGGCGTGCAAGGTTTCCTATTTAGCTGCCTGAAAAATTTGGATAACTCATCAATGACAAAAGAAAATTCTAAACAGTGCTGACAGTTACGAATACTGAGTTTTCCTTGTGTTTACGTAGAAAAGCATGCGGCATGGGATATGTACAATCTCACAGCAAATTTTGGCTGGAAGCACCAAATAAAGGGATTATGCTTATGAACAGTGGTGTCAGGAACTGTACAAAATAAGTTTGAGTAATACCAGATGAGGGCCTACACCGGAGCTCACCTCCCCTTACAAGACCGGACCCTTATCAATCATGTGGAGAAGGGAAGAAGCAGTTTTGCGAGAATGGGAAGATAGAGAAGCCAAGGTTCAGATCCTGCTTCTCCCCCTGACCTTGGGCAAGTCGCTTCAGCCTCATGTGCTACAGGTACAGCTTAGGGTCTAAGTCTATTTGAAACAAAATCCATGCACATAACACCTCAGAGATGCATTGAAATGTGAAGCAAGGGGAAGGCTCAGTTAACGGCAGTGAGATCATTTATGGGCAGACGATCAGAAGCAAAGGCGGGCGCTAGAGGCTCTTGGGACCATACTAGCACCTGCGTTCGCTACAGACCCACGATCAGAGCCCCAGAGAGCGTGAAACAATGGGCTCGCAGGCTCTGAATGCAACGAGCATGTTAATGCATGCTAAACAGATTCCTCCCCAAGGATCAGCGAGCAGTGCGCCAAACATTTGCACGCTGTCTGTGGCAAATGCTACGCCAGCTCAGGCCCCCCCATTCCACCCAATACAACCGCCCCCCCTGCAGAAGCAGAACACCCACCCCTCAGCCAGCAACACAGGGGCTGGATGTCCGGTGGACTGCCAGTCCCCCTGACCCAAGTTTGGGGGGGGCTGTAGATCTGGTGGTCTCTAGCCCCCCTGATCCCCCTCGTATACCCCCCAAAAAGCTGTGATGATCCAGTGGGCCGCAAATCAACCCCCCACCCCCAAACCTGGTGGTCTAGCAGCCGTTTTTCTCGTCCCCCTACCTTTGTTGGAGGAGGGAGGTACACTCCCTCCTCTTCCAGCAGTGCTGATTTGAAAATGGCAGCGCCCAGCCCTACCCAGTACATCCTGGGATACGCTGGGCGGGGGCTTCACACCATATAAGGGAGAAACTCTAGGCCACCAGGGCCATGCTGTTTGGGGTCTGGTGGTCCCACAGACCTCCAGCCCCTGCGTTTGTGATTGGCTCAGAGACTTCAAGGTCTCTCAGCTGAGTGAAGCACGTCCAAAAAGGACATTTTTATTATTGGGGGGGGGGGGGGGAGGACGTCCAGAAAGTACGTCTTTTTGGATGGACGTCCTCAACTGCACTCTCCTGCTACGATCGAGCCGCATCGGAACCTTCCTGCAGCAGGCCATGGAGGGGGTGAGCGGCGCGGCATCTTCCTTTCGGGTGGCATAGAGGCGTATTTGGCATGCGCAGAGCAGCCAGCATAACGCTTGGCTGCTCTGCGCATGCTCGACCGGCCGAGCGGCCGACTGTTTACCAATGGAATAGAGAATGCAAGTGAGCTACAGTGAGCAGCTCATTTGCATTCCTTTTCCATGATGCATGCCCGTTCCTTACCAATTCGCAAGGAGAATCGGTAAGGGAAGGGCTTTAACGATTTTTTAGTGCATCTTGACCCAAGTGCGGTTGAGCTAAATCCTTGGAGGAGGAGACTGGAGACAATACTTAGACATCCTGAAGGACCCTGGGTAGGTAGGTGGTCACTGAGAGGCTTGCACAGAGCTACTTCCACGCCCACAGGAAGCTCTTGACCATGGCACACCGTTATTTTGTGGCACACTGGTTAAAAACATTGGCATAGAATCTAGACACTGAATACCCGACCTTGATCACAGATGCAAATCACAGACAGATCCTCAGCAAATCCAGAAAGAGTGACCACAGACTAGAAATAGAAAGAGGCAGACAAATTCACAGGAAACCCCAAGAAGCCAGACTCTGCAAGCCCTGCAATACTGCGGAAACAGAAGCAGAAATGTGTCTCTTATTGCACTGTGCAAAACACAAAAATATCAGAGATACACAATTACCAAAAACTGACAGAGAAAAAAAAATCAAAGCCTTTCCACAAAAGAATGAGCAGGAGAAACTCTGTCTAATGCTGGGGGGAAGAGCTGAAACAGCAGCTGTCCTGGCTGAGGCCCTCTCTGGTCGCTATAATTTTTAACAAAACACTGACAGGAGTCAAAATTCAAAGGCGGTTATCCAGGTAGAAACAGCTCAAACCTTATCTGGATGGTGCTGCTGGATATCCGGGCAGACGGCCTCAGCAGTATCTGGGTGGTGCCAGAGTGATATGGGGCGGAGTGTGGGTCAGAGCCAGCGGTTTCTCAGTTAGAGGTAACATTTGGTCGGCTAAGCAAGTAACTATCCAGCAAAGACAGTATCCAGGTAGTTCTGGTCTGAATATCACTGGTACCTGGATAATCCCATATTCCCGGACACTCAGTGCTGGAATTGCCCAGTTCTGAATATCCAGGTATGAAATACCTGCAGCGGCCAGCATTTCGAAAAAAAACACTGACCGCCTCAGGCTGTTTTCTCCTATTTCTCTCTAATCACACCACCTTGAAATTATCCTGCCAATAAAGTTATCTGAATCCGATGGCAGATAAGGTCCCCAAAGTTTGCCATCTAATCTGCCCATTATAGATTTGCCCTCTAGGACCTACATGTGCATATGAAATTTGTAAATGCCACCCAGCACCAGCTCTCCCCTCGCTCATGTCTTCCGCCTGACCTCTCAGCCTTCCTACTACTACTACTACTCATCATTTCTATTGCGCTACTAGATGTACACAGCGCTGTACACTTGAACATGAAGAGACAGTCCCTGCTTGACAGAGCTTACAATCTAATCAGGACACACAAACAGGACAAATAAGGGATACGGACAAAGGGTAGCAAGATTCCGGAATCCCAAAGAGTAGCAAGCTTCTGTGCAGAGTCCCAAAGAGTAGCAAGATTCCAGAATCCCAAAGACTACTACTACTACTTATCATTTCTATAGCGCTACTAGACATACGCAGCGCTGTACGCTTGAACATGAAGAGACAGTCCCTGCTCAACAGAGCTTACAATCTAATTAGGACAGACAAACAGGACAAATAAGAGATAAGGACAAAGAGTTTCAAGATTCCGGAATCCAAAGAGTAGCAAGATTCCGGAATCCCAAGACTACTACTACTACTTATCATTTCTATAGCGCTACTAGACATACGCAGCGCTGTACACTTGAACATGAAGAGACAGTCCCTGCTCGACAGAGCTTACAATCTAATTAGGACAGACAAACAGGACAAACAAGAGATAAGGGAATATTAAAGTGAGGATGATAAAATAAGGGTTCTGAACAAGTGAATAAGGGTTAGGAGTTAAAAGCAGCATCAAAAAGGTGGGTTTTTAGCTTAGATTTGAAGACGGCCAGAGATGGAGCTTGACATACCAGCTCAGGAAGTCTATTCCAGGCATATGGTGCAGCAAGATAAAAGGAACAGAGTCTGGAGTTAGCGGTGGAAGAGAAGGGTGCATCTCTGTCCCAAGTGTGCACAAATCCATCACTTCGCTGGCCTCACCATACTTTTCTGGAGCCCTGTTGCAGTTCCCCTGCAGCTCTTTGGAGCTGTAACTGCCATTCTGTGCAAGTTACCCCCCTGCTTCTAAGTCCTCACCCACAGGCTGAGCTGAGGGTCTCTTGACAGCCACCCTCACTGGTTTCCCAGGTAAGATGCTCATGTGCCTGACCAATGAATCCCTCTGCCTTGCCACACCCAAGGTCATCTTAATGAAAATTCCAAAGCCTTTGCCAGGGGATAGAATTGCTTCTTATCCTTCAGCAACCTGTCATTTGATCCCCTGGGGTCCACTGGGGTCATTATTGCCTGTCTGCAGAGCTGACAAAGACAGGGAAGCAGCAAACACCACAGGAGACAGGGTTCTGTAACTCCACCTCACCCCTTCAGACCCTCCCAGGTGTTATCAGACTACCACCGGCCTCCCCTCCCCAATGAACGAGGGGCTAGGACCAACACGGTTAGAAAAATTAAATGGCCAGGCAAGAAAGGTAGAAAGAGAATTTTATTTTTAGTTGAGAATAAAGTAGCCATGCTAGTCCACTCTAGAAGTTAATAAAAATAAAACAAAAAAATGGAAAAATTAGGTGGTACTTTTTTTATTGTGCCAACTTAATACATTTTTGACCAACTTTCAGAGACCAAACCTACCTTCTTCAGGTCAGGACAGTATAACATGAAAGCATAATACCACCCTGGCCTGAGGAAAGAGGTTTTGCTCTTTGAAAGCTAATCAAAACCTTACTCCAATAAAAATATATCACCTGTATATATATATCAGGGAACAGAGGGACAGTTTTTGCTAGACCAACCAAGGGCTTTTGCTTCGTTGAGCGCTCCTGCAACTCTGTTATGTAGAAAGCTGAGTCTGGTGGCTCGAAAGTGTATACTGCAATATTGGACCTCTCCGGAGGTGCCCGCCTACTGGCATTGGCGTAATCAGGTGCACCTTTTAGCTTCTTGGGAGGCTAGAGATTCGAAATCATCGCCTAAGCGTAGGAAGACATTCCTCGGGATATGGATGCCATATATTCAAATTCTTAGCCCAAGGGGACGAAGTTTGCTTATCAATGCATGTTAAGGATGGTATGGATGGGAAAAAGTACATGTTTATGGATGAGGAGTAGGGAGAGGGAGGGGTCGGGGGAGGTGGATTGGGTTGGATGGTAGGGGGAGGGAAGGGACATATACACGTTATATGGTTTCAGCATGTTATCTTATTGCTTGTATGTTGGGTAAATAGAGCATGTTGAGTTGTTTACCATTGATGTTGTCAATAAATATATTTAAATTAAAAAAAATATATATCACCTTATTTTCAGTTGTTGTTTTTTGTAATTGTTAATTTCTAATGCAATGATTGGAATATGTCAGTTTTTGAAATTTGCAGCTACTATCTTTCTTTTACACAGTACAGGGGAAAGGGAACTGGGACTTGATATACCACCTTTCTGAGGTTTTTGCAACTACATTCAAAGCAGTTTACATATATTCAAGTACTTATTTTGTACCAGGGGCAATGGAGGGTTAAGTGACTTGCCCAGAGTCACAAGGAGCTGCAGTGGGAATTGAACTCAATTCCCCAAGATCAAAGTCCACTGCACTAACCACTAGGCTACTCCTCCACTAGCAACATTACACGTAGAAGCCTGCCCTTGCACATCACCAATGCGACTGCGCAGGCTTCTGTTTCTGTGAGTCTGACGTCCTGCAGGACGTCAGACTCACAGAAACAGAAGCCTGTGCGGCCGCGTTGCTGATCTGCAAGGGCAGGCTTCTACATGGAATGTTGCTAGTGGAATAGCAACATTCCATGTAGAATCTCAAATAGTAGCAACAGAATCTCAATAGTAGCAACATTCCATGTAGAATCTCAAATAGTAGCAACAGAATCTCCAATAGTATCAACATTCCATGTTCCACTGCACTAACCAGTAGGCTACTCCTCCACTAGCAACATTCCATGTAGACTCTCAAATAGGGAAAGGGAAATGGGACTTGATATACCGCCTTTCTGAGGTTTTTGCAACTACATTCAAAGCAGGTACTTATTTTGTACCAGGGGCAATGGAGGGTTAAGTGACTTGCCCAGAGTCACAAGGAGCTGCAGGGGGAATCAAACTCTGTTTCCCAGGATCAAAGTCCACTGCACTAACCACTAGGCTACTGGTCTGGGAAAATGTGTCATTGTTTCTACTTCTCTGGTGTTGCAATGTATGCAGCAGTGTCTGGCTTCTTGGGGGGGTTCAGATTCATTTTTATCTACATATTTCTATTTTTAGGTTATGGTTACTTAGGGGGTCTTTTACTAAAGCTTAGCTCGAGTTATCTCCAGCAGGGCTCATAGTAATAACATGGGCCCTGCTGCGGATAATTCACTTGGTGAGGATCTGTGTGTGAAAGAGGACAGGTATTTTGCTAAGCACTGAATTTCTATGTAGGATCAATCTGTACTAATACAACTTGCTTAGATTTTCCAGTAGGTGTATTGATGTTCTAGTGGTCACTGCAATATTTACAGTGCTACCTTATCCTAGGTAGGCCCTTATTGTCTGATTCCTGGAAGTTAGTGCTATTATGGTATGCTAGAATTGCTCTAAAGGTCTCGAGTGACTTTTGGAGTTTTGTATTGCTTCACAGTATACCTGGTACTGGATTTGGGATTTGTATTTAGCTCATACTTCATAACAGTAGCTGAAAGTGAATTACATTCAGGTACAACAGGTATTTTCCGGTCCCTGGAGGCTTACAGTCTAAGCCCCCCTTTTAAAAAGTCATGCAACTAGCTGCCAGTGCGGTAATGCCGACACAGCCCATTCACTTTGAATGAGCTGGGCAGGCATTGCAGCGTGGCAGCTGCTAGCATACCTTTGTAAAAGGGGGCCTACGTTTGCACCAGAGGTAATGGAGAGTTAAGGGCTTCTTTTACAAAGCCGCACTAGCAATTACATAAGTGTTGCCACACTGGGACAGACCGAAGGTCCATCAAGGCGAGCATCCTGTTTCCAACAGTGGCCAATCCAGATCACACCTACCTGGCAGAAACCCAGAAAGTAGCAACATTCCATGTAGAACCCCAAAGAGTAGCAAGATTCTAGAATTCTAAAGAATAACAAGATTCCATGCAGAATTTCAAAGTGTACCAACGTTCCATATAGAACCCCAAAGAATAGCAAGATTCCAGTCAGAATCCTAAGTACATAAGTATTGCAACACTGGGACAGACAAAACGTCCATCAAGCCCAGCATCCTGTTTCCAACAGTGGCCAATCCAGGTCACAAGTACCTGGCAAGATCCCAGAAAAGCTCAATACATTTTATGCTGCTTATCCCAGAAATAAGCAGTGGATTTTCCCCAAGCAATTTTATAATGGTCTAAGGACTTTTCCTTTAGGAAGCCGTCCAGACCTTTTTTAAAGCCCGCTAAGCTAACCGCCTTTACCACATTCTCTGGCAATTGAGGGGAAGCCCATAGGAACTGAATGGACTTCCTCTCATTTGCAGCGCAGGAATCGCTAGCGCAGTTTTGTCAAAGAAGCCCTAAGTGACCTGCCCGAGCTCTCAAGGAGCAACAGTGGGATCTAAACCCTGTCTTCTCTGGTTCTCAGCAAATTTCTCTAACCATTAGATACAGCTACTACAGATAGTACCTATTTCAAACATGTTTTACTAGTCTACAGTAAACTAAAGACCAGCAAATCTAAAGCCTGGTGGCCATTTGGCAACTTACCAAAAATTTGATAGGCAAATAATTTTGTGGTTTCCAGTAACCACAGGATTTCTGTTACAGAGCTGCTGAACATCACTGTTTACATGGCCAACAGGAAGATGCTGGACTGGGGAGTTAGGGCTGACGGGAGTCCAGTGTTAAAGTACTCGCATATTATATTTCCAGAATACTGCAAGTACTATTCAGTTTAATCATTTGTATTATTGTGGTTTATTACTTAAATGTTTTTGGCACATAATTCTCTAAAGTGTACTCGGTGTGGATAATATCATCAGTAATAGTGATACCAGGGGGGAAATAGCCAGTGAAGGTCTTTCACTGCTGTGTTCAAAAGTGTCCCCACTGTCCCTTTACTGCTGTCATGGGTGATGCCCCCACCCTAAGGATTTTAACTAGCCCTGCCCCAACCCCACTTTAGCTTTCCCAAACAGCTGAGTCACCAACTGCATATGCTTATAAGGATTTTAACCCTCGCTGCTCTCCCAAAACTTCAGATTCGCACTGGCGCCTATTTTACAAAAGTCTGTCGTCCCCCCCCCCCCCCCCCCCCCGTCATCCCCCCCGATGTCAAAACCTGATCGGAACAGCAGAAAAGCTGAATGTTGCCATTACCCAGATGCTTGTGGCTTTGTTCATTATACCCGGATTATAGCCAATTGGACTGGGGAGAGCCTCCGCTTTAAAACATGGCCGCCAGGTTATCACGTTAATCACAATCATCCAGGTGCCGGCACACAGCAGCCTGCAGGAGAGAGACAGACCTGGAAGTAGGCAGGCAGGAAGAAGCTTACTGGCACGAGCCCCCCACCCCCCACCCCCTTGAAGGCCAGACTCGGGGAATTTTGCCACCCTCCTTAACGGCATCCCTGCTTTAAAAGCCTATTTTGTGTTCCGATCTAGTATCAGTACTGAAATCCCTGATGCAGCTTATCAGCGAAACGCAGGCCACCGCTGGTGGGACAGCTCTTCCTTAATTTTCAGATAAGTTTATCACAAAATATTTTCATTGGAAATTGGTTCATGTGTATGCTGGAACGGGTTTTTTTTTGCCAAAGAGATAAGTACCCATGAAGTCAGTATAAGTTATTTAAACATTTTACGACTGGGTTCTTAGGCTTCTGATCTTCCACCATGTTATGTTTATCAAATACCTGCAACTCTGAGGCAGTGGCATAACCAGACCTGACATTTTAGGGGGGGGGGGGAGGGCTAGGTATTTAGGTGTGAGTAGTTCTTGATATACTCCTAAATAATGCCTTAGAGTGCACTTGATGATGGATTTCTAAGTAAACAGTCTGTCCTGCGTCAACATAAACCACACTTATGGAAACTTGGAAGTTCACTGTCATTTTTAAATAAAGTCTCATTATCCCATAACTTCAACTTTGCCATTATAGCAGACTTGAGTCTGGTCAGCATCTCAACAGACATCACAGTATCCTGCAAAATAATTACCACAATGGCACATAACCTTCAACTTTGCTTTATAGTGGTTAGGGTGGTGGACTCTGGTCCTGGGGAACTGAGTTCAATTCCCACTTCAGGCACAGGCAGCTCCTTGTGACTCTGGGCAAGTCACTTAACCCTCCATTGCCCCATGTAAGCCGCATTGAGCCTGCCATGAGTGGGAAAGCGCAGGGTACAAATGTAACAAAAATAAAATAGATACTATTGGAGATTCTACATGGAATGTTGCTACTATTGGAGATTCTACATGGAATGTTGCTAATATTGGAGATTCTGTTGCTACTATTTGAGATTCTACATGGAATGTTGCTACTATTTGTAGATTCTACATGGAATGTTGCTATTCCACTAGCGACATTCCATGTAGAAGGCTGCGCAGGCTTCTGTTTCTGTAAGTTCTGACGTCCTGCACGTACGTGCAGGACGTCAGACTCACAGAAGCCTGTGCGGCCACATTGGAGATCTGCAAGGGCCGACTTCTACATGGAATGTTGCTAGTGGAATAGCAACATTCCATGTAGAATCTCAAATAGTAGCAACAGTGGAGGAGTGGCCTAGTGGTTAGGGTGCTGGACTTTGGTCCTGAGGAACTGAGTTGGATTCTCACTTCAGGCACAGGCAGCTCCTTGTGACTCTGGGCAAGTCACTTAACCCTCCATTGCCCCATGTAAGCCGCATTGAGCCTGCCATGAGTGGGAAAGTGCAGGGTACAAATGTAACAAAAATAAAATAGATACTACTGGAGATTCTACATGGAATGTTGCTAATATTGGAGATTCTGTTGCTACTATTTGAGATTCTACATGGAATGTTGCTACTATTTGTAGATTCTACATGGAATGTTGCTATTCCACTAGCGACATTCCATGTAGAAGGCTGCGCAGGCTTCTGTTTCTGTAAGTCTGACGTCCTGCACGTACGTTCAGGACGTCAGACTCACAGAAGCAGAAGCCTGCGCGGCCACATTGGAGATCTGCAAGGGCCGACTTCTACATGGAATGTTGGAATAGCAACATTCCATGCAGAATCTCAAATAGTAGCAACAGTGGAGGAGTAGACTTTGGTCCTGAGGAACTGAGTTCGATTCCCAGCATAGGCAGCTCCTTGTGACTCTGGGCAAGTCACTTAACCCTCCATTGCCCCATGTAAGCCGTATTGAGCCTGCCATGAGTGGGAAAGCGCAGGGTACAAATGTAACAAAAAATAAAATTAAAAAAAATTAGTAATAAAATAGGTAAATACCTTTTAAGTAGCAGTTTAATTCTGTAGCCCAGGAATCTAGTATATATATATATATATATATATATATATATATATATATAAAGAAAACCTAGCCCTAACACTGGACCATGATGCTGTTAACTAAAATATATGTTGAAGCCACAGAAACCCCCACAGCCCCTCCTCCTCTAAGAATGATATTTAAAAAACAAAGATGCAGCGGAATTAAAAAAAGGTTCAACGAAAGCCAACCAAAATGATTAAAGGGAAGGAACTCCTCTCATATGAGGAAAGACGAAAAGAGGTCAGGGCTCTTCAGCTTAGTGAAGAAACGGCTGAGGCGGGATATGATACAGTTCTACAAAATCCCGAGTAGAGTAGAGCAAGTAAACATGAATCGATTGTTTATTCTCTCAAACGGTACAAAGACTAGGGGACACTCAGTGAAGTTACGTGGTAACTTCAACAGGTGGAAATATTTTTTCACTCAAAGAATAGTTGAGCTCCGGAACTCATTGCCGGGAAATGTGGTAACAGCAGTTAGTGTGTCTGGGTCTAAAAAAGGTTTGAAAAAGTTCCTAGAGGAAAAAAAAAATCCATAAACTGCTGCTAAGGTGGATTTGGGAAGCCAGTACTTATTCCTGGGACTGGTAGCATGGAATCTTTTTTTTTAATTTTTTTATTTATACAGGTTTTATTTTATACTTCCAAAGCAAAGCTTTGTCAAAAAGCTCCAATTATTAACAGGAAAATCAAATAATGGGATTACTCCCAGGAAATAAAATTCCATAATTACATAGTCCTCAATATAGGAGGAGACTGTGCATATAAACCTAATAAGAGGATAGGTATATATAAACAACAAAATAAAGAAGAAAAAGGAGGCGTCTAGGTATTTAACATCAAACAATATGAGTCCGTAATAGAAACTCTCATGACGGCTTAGTATTCCTTGCATTTAAGAATGACCGAAGCTGTACCGGGTCAAAAAAGTGATATGTTTCTGTGTCAAAAAAAATTACACATTTGCAAGGAAAACGTAACTGGAATTTTGCTCCCAATTGAACAGTCTCTTGTCTCATTGACAGAAATTTCTTTCGTCTTTCTTGTGTGGCCCTCGACACATCTGGAAAGATTTGTATCCTTTCACCGAAAAAGGTGATCATTGAGGTTTGTCTCAAATATAATCTCAAGAAGGATTCTTTATCAGCAAAAAACACAAATGATACCATAAGCGTAGACCTAAATTCTACCTCCTCTTGTGATTGCTCTAATAAAGCTGAAATATCAAGACCCACAGAGGGTTGACCCCTCTGCGGTATAATTTTCGCAGGAAGGAAATAAATCTTTTGCACAGGAGGAAGGTTATTTTCTGAGTATTTAAATACTTCTATCAGAAATTTATGAAACAAATCTCTTGGTGAGGTATATTTGAGAGAAGGAAAGTTTAACAGTCTCAAGTTTAAACACCTACTTCGATTTTCTAGATTCTCAATCTTTCTTTGCATTAAGTCCACATTTTGAAATATTTTAATCTCTTGGTCTTTTATCTCAGATATCGAAAGATCACATTGCTGTAGCTTCTTCTTTTGAGTAGTCAGTTCAGATTGAAGATTTTCAATTTTCAAAGAGTTAATATTCGTATTAGTTACAAAATTCAAGCATACCTTATGCAAGGATTCTATAGCGCACCATAGAGATTCTAGTGTAACACATGATGGTTTCTCCAAAGTTTGCAGAGTCACGGGTGGGTTAGGCTGGTCGGCAATACTTTGTTGATCAGCTGATATTTGCTCCATGGAGTTGTCTGTAATCCTGCTTCCCTTGGGAGTACTTTCAAGATTCGGTATTTCACGGGGAATCCCCGTTATTGGCAGCGCGATTTCTCCAGAGGAGTTCTCCCTCCCGAACTCTACAGCCACATTCTCAGGCCGAAGGGCGGGACTTCCTCCCGGAGCGCTTCCTGCCACTCGAATCTGCAACGGACTTCGAGGGCTTAGCGAAAGTTCGCTATCCAAGCCCGGACTCCTCTCAGTCTCGGGAAGCGGAGCGCCCGATGATGTTACAGGAACAGTGAAGGCTGTTATTGGAGGTTGCCTACTGGTCAGGTCAGTGGAGGGTAGGGAGATTCCCCCTCGCAGTTTCCCTTTCCGTTTAGGCATCGTAATGGAGGAAAAAAAAACAATTTAGGAAACAAAAAACTCTCTAGCTCAGACTTCAGCGTCCTACCCTGGTAGCATGGAATCTTGTTACTCATGGGGAGTCTGGAATCTTGTAACTCTTTAGGATTCCAGAATCTTGCTACTCTTTGGGGTTGTACATGGAATGTTGCTACTAATTGGGATTCCGGAATCTTGAAACTCTTTGGGGTTCTGGAATGTTTCTACTGTTTGGGTTTCTGCCAGGTACTTGTGACCTGGATTGGCCACTGTTGGAAGCAGGATACTGGGCTAGATGGACCATTGGTCTGTGCGTGTGGCTATTCGTATGTTCTTATGTAAGAGAATTCAATCCAATGCACACATATAAATCATCAAATAGGAGGAGGTAGAACATAGCTAATACATCAAAACTTACTCCACAATATTCAATTAGATTGTAAGCTCTGTCGAGCAGGGACTGTCTTTTCATGTTCAAGTGTACAGTGCTGCGTACGTCTAGTAGCGCTATAGAAATGATAAGTAGTAGTAGTAGTGTTTGGGATTCCGGAATCTTGCCACTCTTTGGGATTCTGGAATCTTGCTACTCTTTGGGATTCCGCATGGAATCTTACTACTCTTTGGGATTCCGGAATCTTGCTACTCTTTGGGATTCCGGAATCTTTGTCCTTATCTCTTATTCGTCCTGTTTGTCTGTCCTAATTAGATTGTAAGCTCTGTCGAGCAGGGACTGTCTCTTCATGTTCAAGTGTACAGAGCTGCGTACGTCTAGTAGCGCTATAGAAATGATAAGTAGTAGTAGTAGTGTTTGGGATTCCGGAATCTTGCCACTCTTTGGGATTCTGGAATCTTGCTACTCTTTGGGATTTCGCATGGAATCTTACTACTCTTTGGGATTCCGGAATCTTGCTACTCTTTGTCCTTATCTCTTATTCGTCCTGTTTGTCTGTCCTAATTAGATTGTAAGCTCTGTCGAGCAGGAACTGTCTCTTCATGTTCAAGTGTACAGAGCTGCGTACGTCTAGTAGCGCTATAGAAATGATAAGTAGTAGTAGTAGTGTTTGGGATTCCGGAATCTTGCCACTCTTTGGGATTCTGGAATCTTGCTACTCTTTGGGATTCCGCATGGAATCTTACTACTCTTTGGGATTCCGGAATCTTGCTACTCTTTGTCCTTATCTCTTATTCGTCCTGTTTGTCTGTCCTAATTAGATTGTAAGCTCTGTCGAGCAGGGACTGTCTCTTCATGTTCAAGTGTACAGAGCTGCGTACGTCTAGTAGCGCTATAGAAATGATAAGCAATAGTAGTAGTAGTAATATACAAAAGTACAATTCAAAGGATATAATAAAGTATTATTGGATCTGTCAGAATCTTATAATTCAGCCCTCAGGCAGCAACTTTCTGCTTTCCTCTGTCTTTTTTTTTAACTTCTTTCCAAAAGGAAAATCCACTGCTTATTTCTAGGATAAGCAGCATAAAATCTGTTTTACTCTTTTGGGATCTTGCCAGGTTCTTGTGACCTGGATTGGCCACTGTTGGAAACAGGATGCTGGGCCTGATGGACTTTCGGTCTGTCCCCGTATGGCAACAATTATGTTCTTATATCTCCAGTCCATCTGACCAGTGGTGTGGCTAGGTGTGGCGCCAGGGGAGCGGCCACTCCCCCAAACGGAGTTCTGCCAGTGCTGACACCTATTTTTTTTTTCGTCATCTTGCACTGAAAACGTGCGACGGCAGAAGTCCACTGTCGCTTCCCCCGCGCTGTCAACCTGGCTCAGCTTCTACATCTGACAATTCTCTCCCTTCTTGTCTTCACTTCCTTTCCTATATCCATCTCTCACTAATCTTTTCCTTTCAGTTTTCCTCCATTATGTTTCTATCTGGTCAGACTTCATTCTTTCTATTCATCTTTAATCTTCCTATTTTTTTTTTTTACTTCATCTACCTGCAGCTTTCCATTTCCCTTATCCCTGCCCTCGAATTCTTCATCCCTATTATTCCCATTTTTTTGCTAATTCCTCCTCTCTTCCAGCACCTTCTCTTCCTCTTTCCTCCCCTCTATTTTCACTTTTCTTACCAGTATCTTCTCTTTCTTTCTCTTCCCCCCCCCCCCCCCACCTCCATCCAGCATCTCTCCCGTCACTCTATTCTACTACTACTACTTAACATTTCTAAAGCACTACTAGGGTTTTTTTTTTTTTTGTTACATTTGTACCCAGCACTTTTTCCCACTCATGGCAGGCTCAATACGGCAGGCAATGGAGGGTTAAGTGACTTGCCCAGAGTCACAAGGATCTGCCTGTACAATTTAACACAGAGGACAGTCCCTGCTCAAAGGAGCTTACAATCTAAAGGACAAAAAGTGCAGTCAATCAAATTGGGGCAGTCTAGATTTCCTGAATGGAAGTATAACGGTTAGGTGCCGAAGGCGACATTGAAGAGGTGGGCTTTGAGCATAAGAACATAAGAATAGCCAATTAGCAGCAACATTCCATGCTACCAATCCCGGGGCAAGCAGTGGCTTCCCCATGTCTGTCTCAAATTTTTCCTCCAGGAATTTGTCCAAATCTTTTTAAAACCCAGATACACTAACCGCTGTTACTACATCCTCCGGCAAAGAGTTCCAGAGCTTAACTATTCGTTGAGTGAAAAAAATATTTCCTCCTATTTGTTTTATGAGTATTTCCATGTAAGTTCCTTGAGTCTTTGTACTTTTTGAAAGAGGAAAATATCAATTCACTTCTACTCATTCTACACTACTCAGGATTTTGTAGACCTCAATCACATCCCCCCTCAGCCATCTCTTTTCCAAGCTGAAGAGCCCTAACCTGTAAAAAGGGGTTAGACGGTTTCCTAAAGGACAAGTCTATAAACCGCTACTAAATGGACTTGGGAAAAATCCACAATTCCAGGAATAACATGTATAGAATGTTTGTACGTTTGGGAAGCTCGCCAGGTGCCTTTGGCCTGGATTGGCCGCTGTCGTGGACAGGATGCTGGACTCAATGGACCCTTGGTCTTTTCCCAGTGTGGCATTACTTATGTACTTATGTACTAAACTATTTAGCCTTTCCTCATATGAGAGGAGTTCCATCCCCTTTATCATTTTGGTTGCTCTTTTTTGAACTTTTTCTAATTCCATTATGTCAAGCATCCCTGTATGTCCCTCTCCCCCTTCTGTGTCAGCACCTCCCTATTCCTCCCATGTCAGCATACCCCCTTCTCTATCCTCATCCTCGTCCAATGTTCAGCACCCCCTTTTGTCTTCTTACTCACCCATGTCCAGCATCTCCCCTCTGTCTTCCTACTCACCCCAAGTCCAGTATTTTCCTTCACTCTACATACCCCCCTATGTCCAGCATACTCCCATATCCCTTTTTCCTCCCTACCTGATCTAGCATCTCCTCTTCCTTTCCTCCTCCTCCTCTAAGCCAGCATCTTCCCCATTCCATGCCAGTATTTCCCCTCCATCCTGACCTGGCATCTCCTTTCTGTCACCCTACACCCTCCATGTCCTCTATCTCCATTTCTCTTCCCTTTTCTTGTCTGGGCATTTTATTTTTCTAATTGAGCTGATCCCAGTCTGCTTTCCACTTTCCTTGTGTTAGTCTTCTCCTAAATTCTTTACCAGGTTGGCCTTTCCATTTTTTGCCTATCCTTCCTTTGCTTCTCTACATCTGTCTGGCACTGATCTTTCTTTTTATGGCTTTTTTCCCACTTTTATCTTCTGTGCGTTTATGTCAGCCCACTCTCATTCTCCCTTTTTCTCACCCTCTAGCCTTTAGCCTCCTCCTTTTCACATCTCACCTACCTACTGGTTTTTCCTATTTCTCTCTCATCCCCTCGTAGCATTCCCACTGCCCCATCTGTGTGTCCCCCCCCCCCCCCCCATCGTTTACCCACCCCCAGTCCCCCATTTCCATCTTCTGTACTCACCCTCTCAGCCCTGACCTATTCTCCACTGCCTTCCATCTCCTCACCAGCCCCAGCTCCATCCCTGTCTCTCCTTCCTTCCCTTGCCTCCAGGCCATTCTTCTCTTATCCTCTCTTTTACAGTCTTTTTAACCCCATTTCTGCCTTCACACAACTCCTTCAGAAACCTACCCCTTCCTCTCCTTTTTCTCCCCAGTGCCCCCATTCCTTTTCAATGCCACTCATCCTCTCTCCATTCTTTCAGGTCATTCACACTATGGGGCTCATTTTCAAGCACTCTACCTTTCTTCACATTTTATCTCCTTTCTCTTACCCCCCATTTCATATCCTCATTCACTCTCCCAACCCATCAACATACCCCTACTCGTACCTACCAATTGTCAAGTACTCACTATCCCCTAAAAATTCCCACTTGATCTCTCCCATCCATAATTCCCAACACTCCCATTCAATCACCAAGTCCTAGTCATCTGCTCAGTTCTCCCTCTCCCCCCAGCCCCATCCATCTTTTTTTCTGTTCCCCTTCTCCCCCACCCCCTACTGCCATCCATCTACTTTGTCCCCCTTCTCGCCCCTAGTGCCATCCATCTTCTTCTCTCCCCCACCTCTTAGTGCCATGCATATTCTATTCTGTTCCCCCTCCCCTGTCCCATCCATTTTCTGATCTTTCCAGGGTCTCCTGTCTATTTGACAATTCTTCTCTGTCTACGTCTACCATCATTCATTCTATGTCCTTGTAACTGTCCCTCCTCTGGTGTTACTGTGCCTCTCTGTATCCAGCTTCTCCCCCTTCTTTCCTGTCTCTGCACCCCCACCCAGGGCCAGCATCTCTCCCCTGCCCCCTCCCAATGGTACAGCATCTCTATCTCTCCCTTGGTATGTCTAGCATCTCTCTCCATCTTTCCTATCCCAGCCCCTTCCCCTCCTACCATAGGGATGTATGGGCATCTCTAGCGTTTATCATGCGCCAATCAGCACATGCTAAAAAAGTTACCGCAGCTTAGTAATGCAGATCATTTCAGGGCCTAACTTTAGTCAACCTTTTGAGAACTAATCCCACTATATAACTAACCACACTATATTTTCAGGTAACACACTGCCATGTTTCTCAGACTATGGGAGCTCCCGTACAACAAGCTGCAGCCACATATTAACTACTGAAATGTCTCAGTGGTTCTCATATTATTATTATTTATTGCATTTGTATCCCACATTTTCCCACCTATTTGCAGGCTCAATGTGGCTTACAGAGTTTTGGTAAGACATAGTCATTCCAGGATATCAGATACAATTAGTAATGTACTAAGATTAAGTAATGGAAGAGAGAAGGAATGTGTTAGGCAGGCTAGTATAGAAGGTGGACTTTAATAACTGGGTAGGATGGTGAGGTAGTTTTGTAAGGTTATGGGTTCTCTTTGTAGGCCTTGTTGAAGAGATGTGTCTTCAGAGATTTGCGAAAATTAGTTATTTCATCAATGGTTTTCAGGGCTGTAGGTAATGCGTTCCACAACTGCGTGCTCATGTAAGAGAAGGTGGTGGCGTGTGTCAGCTTGTATTATAGTCCTTTACAGCTGGGGAAGTGCAGATTGAGAAATTTGCGGGCTGATCTTATGGCGTTTCTGGGAGGCAGGTCCACGAGGTTTAGCATGTAGATTGGAGCGTCTGCGTGAATGATTTTGTGTACAATCGTGCATATCTTGAATGCAATGCGTTCCTTGAGTGGGAGCCAGTGAAGTTTGTCTCTTAAGGGTTTTGCACTTTCATATTTAGTTTTTCCAAATATGACTCTGGCTGCGGAATCCTTTCTGGGCAGTTGTATGCACAGCGTGACTTGCTTAATTTGGTATCAATCGGGACTAACATGAAGTGAAGTTTCTCCTCAGCCCAGCTGTCAGTTTTACTCTCTCTGAGATTATGAAGGGTTTGCCAACATGTCTAAATAACTTAAAATCATTATACTCTCCAAAGGTAATAACACACAGGCTGTGATACTCAAAGCCCCCCCCCCCCCCCCCTCATGTAGGGTGTTAGAATGACTTCAATTTCCACCTTGACTAGAGAAAATGTGTTTTCAAATCATTAAGGAGACAACTTTCTAATGCCCGCAGACAGTAATGGAGTCAATTGAAATGGGGCATCCGATGCTTTTATTATTGATAAAACTTCTTTTCCAAGACACAGCCAGAAAAACTACTTTACATGTATATCAAGCTCTCACTTTTTCACCCATCCTCTTAATTTGAGGCCTAGGGTGAGAAGGAATTAACAAGGGGGCCTGTGGAGTCAGAAGCAATTTTGGGTGGATTCAAAATCAGAGTCGGGGTTGGTAAAAATGTACCGACTATTATAATATATGGTAAAGTTATTATTTTATTCTATATACTAGTAAAAAAGGCCCGTTTCTGACACAAATGAAACGGGCGCTAGCAAGGCTTTCCTCGGAATGTGTATGTTTGAGAGAGTGTATGTGAGAGTGACTGTGAATGTGCGAGTGTGTGTGCGTGTGAGAGAGAGAGTGAGTCTGGGTGCGAGTGTGTCTGTGAGAGAGAGAGTGTATGTGTGTATGTGAGACACAATATGAGAGAGAGAGTGTGTTTCACACAGATACAGTGTGTGCGAGAGAGAGAGTGTGTGTGTGAGACACAGACTCTCTGTGAGACTGAGTGTATGAGACCAAGAGAGTGTGTGAGTGACTGTGTGACACATAGAAAGTGAATGTGATACAGTGTGAGACATAGAGTGTGTGAGAGTGAAAGAGAGAAAGACATTGACTGTGAGAGAGAGAGAGTGTGTGAGAGAGTGTGTGTGTGACAGAGATACCCCCCCCCCCCCCTCTGGTGTCAGCCCCCCCCCCCCCCCTCTCTCTCTGGTGTCTGAGGGTTACTGTGCAGGACGCTGAGCTCTGGCTGTGCTTCAAGGAACTGACCAATCTGGTTTAATAGAATGCACCTCCAACATTCTGAAGCCGAGAAACCTCGTGTGGTTGGTCACTTCTGCTTGTGACGAACCCGGAAGTACGTGATGTCAATTCAGGAGATGGATACAGAGAGCAGGAATGCCTCAGCCGTGCAGTCGGCTTCAGAATGTTGGAGGTGCATTTTATTATATAGGATATATATTAACCAGTACTTTAGATACAGAATTTAAAGCCTAAGATCAGTAGGAGTCGGAGCTTGAGTTGGACAGTAGAAAAATAGCGGGGTCGGAGTCAGAGTTGAAGGTTTGGTGTACCGACTCCACAGCCCTGTTTTTTTATGCAGTTAATCCTGCCTTTGCCCATACATAAAGATTCGATTACCTTCCCCTCAACTCCATCATGCATAAAAAATGTTTGGGAGTTGAAAAAATATATATAAATGCACACTCAAAAATAAGAGCTATAAATTAAAAGCTTTAAGTGATATAGAAGGCCAGGAAGACTGCTCCAACTTCCATCTCCTCCACAGCTGTGCAGAGCTTGGCAGGTACTGTGCAAAAACAGCAGAGTCAGCTTTGATGACTCAGGGAAAACCCGGTCTTATTCACTGGCATTCCAAATTGAACATAAACTCCATTACCAACCCCCCACCTCCACAACCTAACTCAACTATGACTGTTGCTAAGTCATCCCTTCCATTTAAAATGATTTTCTGAGGTTCTTCATTCATTTTCCTCCTCTCGTTTTCTTTGGAGAGGCTGGAGACATTCAGAATAGGTTCCGGCAGTAACTCACACTGGGATTTCTTCACTGCCTCGCGCTGAAAATGGTAACTCAACAGGAAGGATGTTTCCAGTGAAATATCACTGTTATGTTTTGCGGTAGTGAGCCCTCAAGCCACAGTCCCAAGCCTGACTGTGGTAGACATATCACCTCCAAGGCCACGAAGAGAGGCCAAAGCAGGGGAGTAGCACTGCCTGACCCTAGGAGCTCGGCAAGGCAGGAACACTGGAGCTCGGAAACGCAGGAACTCAGGAGCTTGACATGGCAGGAGCTCAGGAGCTCGGCAAGGCAGGAACCAAGAACAAGGCTTGATGTGAAGGCAATGTAAGTGGGGCTGAGCTTCCTTGAAATTCGCCCAGACCCCGACGTCACTACGGAAGCCCTTCAGGGAAGTTCCCGCCACTAGCCCGAAAAAATGAGGGCTGCAGTTGCACGCACATGCCCTAAGAAGGCAGCGCTCAGCAGCTGGGGAAGAGATGCCGTCCCACAACAGCCTAGGATGGAGTGGTGCTGTCGGACCAGTAAAGAAGTCACATTAAGATTGTGACAATCACCTTGTCTCCTCTGTGCCCTGTATGCCAAAACTTAGATTGTGAGCCCCCAAAGAACAAAGTGCTTGTGTATATAATATATAAACCACTTTAGCTGTACTACAGAAAAGCAATATATCAAATCCATGACCTTTACCCTTACCCTTAAAGATGGCAGAACGATGACCACAGGGGAACAGGGTCCAGTTGCAAAGAGATGGTGATTCCAGGCCAAGCAGAGCCCACCATCTGAGAGGTGGCAGAATGATGATCCCAGGGATTTAAGGTCCAGTGGCCAAGAGATGATGGTCCCAGGTCAAGAAGAGACCACCACCTGAGAGGTAGCAGAATGATGACCCTATGGAAATAGTGTCCAGTGGCCAAGAGATGATGGTCCCAGGCCAAGAAGAGCCCACCACCTGAGAGGTAGCAGAATGATGGACCCAGGGAAATTAGGGTCCAGTGGCTAAGAGATGATGGTCTCAGGCCAAGCAGAGCCCACCATCTGAGAGGTGGCAGAATGATGACCCCAGGGGAATAGGGTCCAGTGGCCAAGAGATGATGGTCCCAGATCAGAGCCCACCATCTGAAAGGTGGCAGAACGATGACCCAGAGGAATAGAGTCCAATGGCTAAGAGATGATGGTCTCAGAGATGCAATGGCCCCAGGAGAAGCAGAGATCAGTGGCTGAGAAGCAGGAGAGTGTCAGCCCTTGGGAAGTGCAACATAGGTAGAGTTTGAAGACTGAACAGAAGAGTGAAGGAGATCACCGGGCCAAACAAGACAGGTTCTTCTTATGACTCACAGCATCCACTGGTCTCACATAGGTGAGATGTGGAGCACAGTGGGAAGAGAGAAGGAGAAGGAGAGCAATTATGGAACACAAAGAAAACAAAAGTTCTTTCTTATATCTAAATGGAATACCTGGTGGTAATCAGTACCCCAGTTATCAAAAGGGCTACTATCTGCTACCTTTTAGAAATGGATAATAGAGTCTGTATTTTCCTTAAATAGTTATCCTTTTTGTGATCAATAACCCAACTATTTAAATGCACTTTTGATATTTTCTATGAACCCATGGCTATATCATTTCAAAATGTGTAAATACTGTCGGACAACCAGTCTTGTTCAGTCATGCTTGGTCTTTTAAAAAATTATTATTGGCTTGTTTGGGGTTTATTTTCCAGGGGGCAAGGGAGGAAAATCTCATTTGCAAACATCATAGATGGAGGCAGCAGGTACCAAATACACATACGCCGCCTTCATAGCATTTGCCGTCTTTCTTGTGGTGATTCATGTGACATCCAGCCTCCTGCCCTCTGACTAGTGATGTATCAGAGGAGGGTGGAGGTTCCTTGAACATTCTGGTCGTTGTCGGGCACTGACTGTAGCTCAGGGGTTTCCAGTGGTCTAAAACCACCATGAGTCAAGAGGAATAATATCTCCACTCTCTCCAAAGAGTAAATATTTTGGTGAGATGTTGTTACCACTAGCATGACAATCATAGCCTCTCCCTGGAATACCGTAAGACAGACCACTAGACGCTAGCAGAGATGCAACGTCTCACTCACTGTGAATGTATCACAGACACTGAGGGCTCTCACACTTTCTGAGCCTCTTCTCTCACTCATTAGGAGTGTGACACCCTCAATTAAAGGTTTTCTCACTTTCAAACTCTTGGAACCCCTTCTTTCACTCAGGAGTGTGTCATAATCATTTGAATGCTCTCTCACTCTTGAGTACCTTCTCTCTCTCTCTCATTAGGAGTCTATCACATTTAATTGTGGGGTCTCCTACTCTTTACATAGAAACATAGAAAATGATGATGGATAAAGACCACACAGAAAGGGTGGTGAATATGTGGAATGGCCTCCCGGTGGTGGTGGTGGAGACAATGATTGTATCTGAATTCAAGAAAGTTTGGGACAAGTACACAAAAGCGGCGCTGCTCTCAACAGCACCAGAGAAATACCACCCAAACAGCTCGTCTGAGTGTCACGTCTCCTACCTCAATGCAAGCGGCGTCCTCGGGCTGCACAGGGTCCCTCGACACGAACACTTGACTGTGTGTGTGTGGTTCTTCTCTGGCTGCAGGCGCCTTAATTGCTTTGCTTCCACCCACCTGGGTCTGCTCTTCCTCTGCCTGGCTTCCCTTGCTTCTCTCCTATTGGTCTTCCGGTTCCTCCTTCCCCTGCTCTTGTCCTAAGGCTGTGCCCCTTCTCCCTGCTGATGTCAGACGCCAGCACTTTATCAGCTCAGCTCTCCCTGGACTCCATGCTTCAGCTTCTACTTTGGTAGGTGTTTCTAACTCTATAGTCTGCTTCTTATCTACTGGTCCCTCGTTGCTTACTTTGCCTGTACCTGGATTACCCTTCTGCCTGCTGCCTGCCTACTGACTTTTGCCTGTACCTGGATTACTCTCTTGCCTGCTGCCTGCCTACTGACTTTCGCCTGTACCTGGATTACTCTCTTGCCTGCCGCCTGCCCACTGACTTGCCTGTACCTGGATTACTCTCTTGCCTGCCGCCTGCCTACTGACTTTCGCCTGCATCTGAATTACTCTCTTGCCTGCTGCCTGCCTACTGACTTTCACCTGTACCTGGATTACTCTCTTGCCTGCCGCCTGCCTACTGACTTGCCTGTACCTGATTACTCTCTTGACCTGCTGCCTGCCTGGCCGATACATTCATCACCCCACTTCCAGCTCCATCCCATAAGTCCTGCAGACTGCCCGCACCTAGGTGCTCAACCTCTGGGGAACGGCGGTCAACGCAGATGAAACCCGGGGTTGTCCAGCCGCCAAGCAGAACCTGGTCCGAGTACCGGGCTCAGTAGCGCTCTACTTGGTACAAGAACTCACAAGTCTGACACTGAGAAGCTCCCTCATGCTCATCACTAATGACATTCAAATTTAAGCACAGTCATAGCATTGAGCATGTGAGACAACTGTAGGAGGACTGTGCCTGGGCATGCGCTGAAGACCCCTGACCTAACCTGTCAAAGCCCTGACCTGTCAAAACCTAAAGCCCGTCCCCCCCCCCCTGAAGATGTGAGGACCTGGTGATCCAGTGGACCCCAGGCCCCCAACCCCAAAGACATAACCCCCCCTGAAAATAAATAACACCCTGGTGGTCCAGTGGGACCCCTTGCCAGGACCCTACCTCCCCCCCAAGGGCTAGCCCTGGTGATCTAGTGGTGCCCCCCCAACCCCCTCCTACCTTGAAGAAAGAAGGAGGGACTAGGAATCCTTCATCCTGCTGGGCACTTCCTCAAAATGGCGGTGCCCTGCCCTGTCCAGTTCAATCACTGAAATTGTACTTCTAGCTCGGTGCCTTCTGTTTTGATGTCATCACAATAATAGGTTCGTTTGGGAGATGGATGGTTTGTTTGTTTTTTTATTATGGTGCAAGCATGAAAACATTCTTTTTGATTATCAAACACGCATGAAAACATTTGGGGAAGATTGGCGTTTAAATCCTGTGGTATAGACGCCATTTTTTACTCTAAACCTTGCCTTAACGTTCCTAAGGAGGAGGTGGCTTCTCATTTTCCTGGAATCTTCCACACCTGGGAAACTGACTTATTTGCTCCCCATTCTGTCTCTGCAGCTTCAGGCAGCTGAACCCTGGAAGTCACGAGCCATCTCTAGAACCCTTTGGCCACTGTCTGCAGGTAAGCAGAAACCTCTGATCCTACCCTTCCCCTTCTGCTAGGGAGCTTCATCGCATGCCCCTTAGTCCTAGTATTTTTGGAAAGAGTAAACAAACGATTCACGTCCACCCATTCCACTCCACTCAATATTTTTTAGATCTCTATCATATCTCCCCTCAGCTGTCTTTTCTCCAAGCTGAAAAGCCCTAGATGCTTCAACCTTTCCTCATAGGGAAGTCGTCCCATCCCCTTTATCATTTTCGTCGCCCTTCTCTGTACCTTTTCTAATTCCACTATGTCTTTTTTGAGATGCGGCGACTAGAATTCAACACATTATTCGAGGTGCGGTCGCACCATGGAGCGATACAAAGGCATTATAACATCCTCATTTTTGTTTTCCATTCCTTTCCTAATAATACCTAACATTCTATTTGCTTTCTTAGCCGCCACAGCACACTGAGCAGAAGGTTTCAACGTTTCATCAACAACGACGTCGAGATCCCTTTCTTGATCGGTGACTCCTAACGTGGATCCTTGCATTACACAGCTATAGTTCGGGTTCCTCTGTGTGAACTGAGGTGGCCATGGGGACAGAGGGTGACATGGTAGCCTTTCTGTGGAGCATGTACACTGTGGCTGAGAGGTGGAGATGGGCAGGTGTGCTTTTGGGCATCTCAGTGTACTAAAGTGAGCTGCTACCAATGTTGCCATTACTTTGTAGGCCTTGGTTAGGATGGGATCCAGATATGTGTCACCCCTCATTTGAGCTTTGCATGGTTAGTGAAGAGGAGCCCTATAATTACTTGTCATTACATATTCTGTACGTTCTGATTTCAACAATGTTTTTTCTTGTTCTTTCTTATGAAAAAGCAATAACATATATTGCAACAACCAAGGGACCTCACTGCATGTGACCCTGCCTGTGTATGGTGCTTGCACATGAGTAGGGTTACCATATTTTGTCCCCCCCAAAAGGAGGCCACATACCCCGGCCCCTTTCACACCCCACCACACCCCCTTTCACACCCCACCCCCTTTCACACCCCGCTCTGCCCCTCTGTCACGCCCTCGCTCCGCCCCTGTCACATTTTCCCCTCCCCCCTGTCACACACCCCGTCACTCCCCCTCCCCGTCACCCCCTCTCCTTACCTTACTACTGCCCTGGTGGTCTAGTGACCTCTTCGGGGCAGGAAAGAGCCCCCTTTTTCCTGCCTGGAGCGCTACCCTGAATGCATCCTTCCTGTTCGTGATCTCAGCGCTGGTTCAAAATGGCCGCTGAGAGTTGAAGTCTTGCGAGGTCACTTCAATCGGCGCCAAGATCACCAACAGGAAGGATGGATGAAGGGTAGCGCTCTGGGCAGGAAAGAGGGGGCTCATGAGTGATGCTGTGACAATGCTTCACACTCACTTTTCCAGGGTGGTTCTGATTGTTCTCCAGGCCCTCATGGAGACATTGTGTGGGGCAGGCGATGGTGGTGCTTGAAGATGTAGCTCTTGTGCCTGAGGTACAGGAGCACCAGGAACTATGTCTTAGGAACACTGTAATCTGCTTCTCCAACGAACTGATTCATTATTTGGATTTCCCTACTTCCTTTACTTTGGCAAGGTCAGGGCATTGTTTGAAGCTGAATTATCCTACTTTTAAGGGTGTTCTAAAAAAAATCAATACTGGAACCTTCTTTTTCGTACCAACGTGTCAAACTGCGGAATAATTTTCCTTTAGTTATTAGGAGACGGCCGCTTTAGAAGAGGTTTAAAAACACAAAGATTCTTGGGTACCAAACACAACTGGACGGATACTTGACTTCGAAATACCTTTTGGGAAGTATGAACTCCCCCTGAAATCACAGGTCAGAAATCTTGGGATACAGCTAGACTCATCAACGAAGGGTGATGAAAATGATAGCGGGGATGGGACGACTTCCTTATGAAGAAAGACTAAGGAGGCTAAGGCTTTTCAGCTTGGAAAAGAGACGACAGAGGGGAGACATGATAGAGGTATATAAAATAATGAGTGGAGAGGAACAGGTGGATGTGAAGCGTCTGTTCACGCTTTCCAAAAATACTAGGACTAGGGGGCATGCGATGAAACTACAGTGTAGTAAATTTAAAAACAAATAGGAGAAATGTTTCTTCACCCAACACATAATTAAACTCTGGAATTCGTTGCCGGAGAATGTGGTGAAGGCGGTTAGCTTGGCAGATTTTAAAAAGGGGTTAGACGGTTTCCTAAAGGACAAATCCATAAACCGCTACTAAATGGACTTGGGAAAAATCCACAATTCCAGGAATAACTTGTATAAAATGTTTGTACGTTTGGGTAGCTTGCCAGGTGCCCTTGACCTGGATTGGCCGCTGTTGGGGACAGGATGCTGGGCTCGATGGACCTTTGGTCTTTTCCCAGTATGGCATTACTTATGTACTTATATATATCACTCACTCTGATCCCACAAATTCAAACAACATTTTAAAACTGTCTCTATCACCTGCAACAGCTCTGAAATCTCTAGCCATATGTTGAAAAGACAAGTCTGACCACAGTGGTCCATGCTAAGATAACATCACGACTAGACTACCGTAATGTCCTGTACACTGGCCAAACCAAAAAGAGTTGGTATCAGCTCCAACTAATTCAGAATGCTGCAGCACGACGGATAGGAGGCTGCAAACACCATGGCCACATCACACCCTTCCTGCAAAAGCTACACTGGCTACCAGTACCTTACAGGGCAAAATTTTAAACTCTATGTTTGATTTTCAAGGTCCTCAGACAAAATGGGCCAGAGGACTTAAAGAATAAGTTAGCCCTCTAAACACCTTTGAGACCTTTACGATCCTCTCAAGGATCATCACTATCTGACCCCTCATCAAAAGAAATTGTACGATGTGAAACCCACCAGTGAGCCTTCTCAGGAGTGGCTCCCATGCTCTGGAATTTACTCCCAGAGAGATTATGTCTAACTGGAGACTACCTCTACTTCAGGAAGCAGGTGAAAGCCTGGCTCTTCTCCCAAGCCTTTAATACATAGGCAGGCTCATTTTCAAAAGAGATGGACGTCCATCTTTCAACATAAATTGGAGCATGGACGTCCATCTCTCAGAGACGTCCAAAGCGGTATAATCAAACCCGATTTTGGATGTCTCCAACTGCAGTCTGTCGCAAGGACATCCAAATTTCAAGGGGGTGTGCTGGAGACATGGTGAAGGCGGGACTTGGGCGTGCCTAACACTTGGACGTCTTTGAGCCATAATCGAAAAAAGAAGGGACATCCTAAAGTAAAACTTGGACATTTTCAGCCGGACGTGTTTTTTTTTTTACAAATAAGGCACAAAAAGGTGCCCGAAATGACCAGATGACACCGGAGGGAATCGAGGATGACCTCCCGTTACTCTCCCAGTGGTCACTAACCCCCTCCCACCCTCAAAAAACATCTTTAAAAAATATTTTGAACCAGCCTCAGATGTCATACTCAGGTCCATGACAGCACATGCAGGTCCCTGAAGCTGTTTTAGTGGGTGCAGTGCACTTCAGACGGGCAGACCCAGGCCCATACCCCCTCCCTACCTGTTACATTTGTGGAGGAAACAGAGAGCCCTCCAAAACCCACCAGAAACCCACTGTACTCACATATAGGTGCCCCCCCCCTTCACCCGTAAGGACTATGGTAGTGGTGTACAGTTGTGGGTAGTGGGTTTTGGGGTAGTGGGCACTGCTACCTGTCAGATTGAAAGGATGTTTGTAGGGAGTGAGGGGTTGATGCATGCCACAGGAAGCATGTGGGTTTTTTAAATGTCAAATTTCCTGTCAGTTTCTGAGCCAATCACCACACAGGCACTGACAGGAAAGTTGACATTTAGGGCTGAGCTGCAAATTACTGTCACAGTTTTAAAGATGCTTTTTGTGCAGAAATGTCACTGTTGAGTGAAGACTCATCCCTGAACCTTTGAGCATCAGCTCCAGAGAGCAGCAGAGCTGTACCTAGCAGATAAAGAGAGAACTGGTGTCATTGGATATCTCCTCTACACTTGATACAATGGATTTGGACTTGTTGATACATAATAGTAACATAGTAGATGACGGCAGAAAAAGACCTGCACGGTCCATCCAGTCTGCCCAAGAAGATAAATTCATATGTGCTACTTTTTTATTTGTACTGTCCTCTTCAGTGCACAGACCGTATAAGTCTGGCCAGCCCTATCTCCGCCTCCCAACCACCAACCCCACCTCCCACCACCAGCTCTGTCACAGACTGTATAAGTCTGCCCAGCACTATCCTCGCCTCCCAACTACCAGTCCCACCTCCCACCACCAGCTCTGGCACAGACCGTATAAGTCTGCCCAGCACTATCCCTGCCGCCCAACCACCAGCCCCGGCACAGACCGTATAAGTCTGCCCAGCACTAGTCCCGCATCCCAACCACCAGCCCCGGCACAGACCGTATAAGTCTGCCCAGCACTAATCCCGCATCCCAACCACCAGCCCCGGCACAGACCGTATAAGTCTGCCCAGCACTAGCCCCGCCTCCCAACCACCAGCTCTGCCACCCATTCTAGGCTAAGCTCCTGAGGATCCCTTCCTTCTGCACAGGATTCCTTTATGTTTATGCCACGCATGTTTGAATTCCGTTACCGTTTTCATCTCCACCATTAGGTGGTCATGGCACATTCTTGAATGGTTTTCATCTTATCTGTGTGGGAGAACTTAGCAGGGGGCGCTATGTCATCTGTTTATTCAGTCTCCAGAAGAGTCCCACAAGGATTGGCTTTGTCTGTCCTATGGTTTAATATTTATTATGTCATCTTAGGGGCAGGTTTTTCGAGATTTAGGAGCTAGCTATAGGATGTACGTGGATGATGTACAATTCTTTTTTCCGGTACATTCTGAGGAGGAGGTGAGGTTAAGGCTTCAATTTTGTATGGCTCGGATTGGTACCTGGACACATGATAACAGGTTGTTATTAAATTTGGTGAAAATGGAAATGATGATGGTAGGTAGGAACACGGCTCTGTTTTCTGTGATGTCTTGTGATATAGAGGGGGTGAAGATCCCGTGAAAACTGGTGTTCTTTTGAAATCCAAGCTGTCCTTTAGGGAACATATTGGGAAGGTGGTGAGAACATGTTTGATTATTTAGTGCCTCAGGGATCGGTGCTGGGGCTGATTCTGTACTACTACTACTACTATTTAGCATTTATATAGCGCTACAAAGCGTACGCAGCGCTGCACAAACATAGAAGAAAGACAGTCCCTGCTCAAAGAGCTTACAATCTAATAGACAAGAAATAAAGTAAGCAAATCAAATCAATTAATGTGAACGGGAAGGAAGAGAGGAGGGTAGGTGGAGGCGAGTGGTTACAAGTGGTTACGAGTCAAAAGCAATGTTAAAGAGGTGGGCTTTCAGTCTAGATTTAAAGGTGGCCAAGGATGGGGCAAGACGTAGGGGCTCAGGAAGTTTATTCCAGGCGTAGGGTGCAGCGAGACAGAAGGCGCGAAGTCTGGAGTTGGCAGTAGTGGAGAAGGGAACAGATAAGAAGGATTTATCCATGGAGCGGAGTGCACGGGAAGGAGTGTAGGGATGGACGAGTGTGGAGAGATACTGGGGAGCAGCAGAGTGAGTACATTTTTAGGTTAGTAGAAGAAGTTTGAACAGGATGCGAAAACGGATAGGGAGCCAGTGAAGGGTCTTGAGGAGAGGGGTAGTATGAGTAAAGCGACCCTGGCGGAAGACGAGACGGGCAGCAGAGTTTTGAACCGATTGGAGAGGGGAGAGGTGACTAAGTGGGAGGCCTGCAAGAAGCAGATTGCAGTAGTCTAAACGAGAGGTGACAAGGGTGTGGATGAGGGTTTTGGTAGAGTGCTCGGAAAGAAAGGGGCGGATTTTACAGATGTTATAAAGAAAGAAATGACAGGTCTTGGCGATCTGCTGGATATGAGCAGAGAAGGAGAGAGAAGAGTCAAAGATGACCCCAAGGTTTCGAGCTGAGGAGACAGCTGTAGTAGTAGTAATATATTTGTGAGTGACATTGCCGAAGGGTTACAAGGTAAAGTTTGCCTTTTTGTGGAGGACAGCAAGATTTGTAACAGAGTGGACACCCCGGAGGGAGTGGAAAACATGAAAAAGGATCTACAGAAGCTAGAAGAATGGTCTAAGATTTGGCAATTAAAATTCAATGCGAAGAAATGCAAAGTGATGCACTTAGGGAGTAGAAATCCATGGGAGACATATGTGTTAGGCGGTGAGAGTCTGATACATACAGACGGGGAGAGGGATCTTGGGGTGATAGTATCTGAGGATTTGAAGGCGACGAAACAGTGTGACAAGGCGGTGGCCGTAGCTAGAAGATTGCTAGGCTGTATGGAGAGAGGTGTGACCAGCAGAAGAAAGGAGTTGTTGATGCCCCTGTATAGCTGGTTGGTGAGGCCCCACCTGGAGTATTGTGTTCAGTTTTGGAGGCCGTATCTTGCTAAGGATGTAAAAAGAATTGAAGTGGTGCAAAGAAAAGCTACCAGAATGGTATGTGATTTGCGTTACAAGACGTATGAGGAGAGACTTGATGACCTGAACATGTATACCCTGGAGGAAAGGAGAGACAGGGGTGATATGATACACACGTTCAAATATTTGAAAGTTATTAATCCACAAACGAACCTTTTCCGTAGATGGGAAGGCGGTAGAACTAGAGGACATGAAATGAGATTGAAGGGGAGCAGACTCAAGAAAAATGTCAGGAAGTATTTTGTCATGGAGAGAGTGGTGGATGCTTGGAATGCCCTCCCGCGGGAGGTGGTGGAGATGAAAACGGTAACGGAATTCAAAAATGCGTGGGATAAACATAAAGGAATCCTGTTCAGAAGGAATGGATCCTCAGAAGCTTAGCGGAGATTGGGTGGCAGAGCCGGTGGTGGGAGGTGGGGCTAGTGGTTGGGAGTTGGGCTACTGCTGGGCAGACTTCTACGGTCTGTGCCATGAAAATGGCAGATGCAAATCAAGGTCAGGTATACACATAAAGTAGCACATATGAGTTTATCTTGTTGGGCAGATTGGATGGACCGTACAGGTCTTTCTCTGCCGTCATCTACTATGTTACTATGTTATTTACATCAGGGGTATAGCCAGACCTTGATGGGAGGGGAGGCGAGAGCCCAAAGTGGAGGGGCACATTTTGGCCCACCTCCCTGCCACTGTCCCGCCACTGCTGCTGAAGCGTTTCTCCCACGCTGATTTCGCATTGCTTGCCCTGCTCTGTTCTGAGTCATGCCGTGCACACTCATTTTAATGAAACTGATCGTGCACACGCATGCTCGGTTTCACTAAAACGAGCGTGCACAGCACGACTGAGAACAGCAGGGTAGGCAATGTGGTCAGACCAGCACGGGACAAATGCTTCAGTTAGCGAGGATTGGGGACCCCAGAACCAATTTGAATGGGCCCAGCCCCCCCCCCCCGTGCCCCTCTGTGGCCCTCCATAGCTACACCACTGATTTACATATGTTGTTAAGGCTAAGGTCGATGTTAGAGGGTTATGATTTTGAAATTCTTGTACAGTCTTTGATGTTGTTTAGTGGAGTGGAGGAGTGGCCTAGTGGTTAGGGTGGTGGACTTTGGTCCTGAGGAACTGAGTTCAATTCCCATTTCAGGCCCAGGCAGCTCCTTGTGACTCTGGGCAAGTCACTTAACCCTCCATTGCCCCATAAAAGCCCCATTGAGCCTGCCATGAGTGGGAAAGCATGGGGGTACAAGTGTAACAAAAATAGATTGGGATTTTTGCAATGTCTTGTTTTGGGGGTTGGCAGTGACTTGTTGGTGATACAGAACTCTGCAGTGCGATTGATTTTTGGATTTATGAAATGGATATATATATATATATATATTGCCACCATTGTTGAAGAGGTTACATTGGCTGCCTGTTATGTTTCAAATTGCATAAAAGATTTGGGTTCTGGTTTATCAGCTTTTGTATCAGCCAAGGTCCAAAGCATTTGAAAGATGTGATTCGGTTTTGCACTTGGCCTGACGAGAGGAAGCTCTGTGTGCCAGTACGATCAACTTTTCATTGGGCGGAGTCAGCGGCCGGTGCATTTTCAGTAGCAGGCCCAAAGCTATGGAGCAAGTTGCCAGGCCAAGTCTGTTTTTATCCGTCTCTGCAGCATTTCAAGAAGCTGCTTAAGATACAGGTTATTTATGACATACTTGTATCAATAGAAATCCTCTCCAAATGAGTATATATCAGTAATTTTTATACTTATAGAATTTTTATACTTTTTTTTTTTTTTTAATGTTAGTTTTTTTAATTTCTACAATCTCATTCAAAAAAAAAGGGGGGGGGGGGGGGGGGGAAGGAAAAGCCTCAACTGACTCCTTTAAGGATAAAAGCCTCATATATCCAGGAGTTCACAGCCTCATCATAGGCTGAAAAACCTCCCCAACATGTTTAATAATAAACCATTTCAATTCAAAAACATGAACTTTTAGCCTTCAATAAACCTGCTGACTCTTCAATAAAATGGTTCTAAACTAAAAAAAAGAAAAAATTTAAGTATAAAAAATTCAATAAGTATAAAAATTACTGAAACATATTCATTTGGAGAGGATTTCTATCGATGCAAGTATGATATAATTATCCTCGGGAACCCATATTTGTAAAGTTACAGTTCTTTATGAAGCATTCCCCAATTTTAGGGTTTGAATTTCATATTATGGTGCTTGACTGTTTGACTGTTTATAGTTATTTGTTTCATGCAGTCTGATTAGTGTTCTGTTTTGTATTTTTTTTATATATATATTTTCTTTTATGTAAACCACTTAGGGATAGGCAGGGTAGAAATGTTTTAAATAGTAACATAGTAGATGACGGCAGAAAAAGACCTGCACGGTCCATCCAGTCTGCCCAAGAAATGTGCCACTTTTTTGTGTATACCTTACCTTGATTTGTACCTGTCTTTTTCAGGGCACAGACCGTACAAGTCTGCCCAGCACTATCCCCGCCTCCCAACCACCAGCCCCGCTTCCCACCACCAGCTCTGGCACAGACCATATAAGTCTGCCCAGCACTATCCCCGCCTCCCGCCACTGCCACCCAATCTCGGCTAAGCTCCTTAGGATCCATTCCTTCTGAACAGGATTCCTTTATGTTTATCCCACGCATGTTTGAATTCCGTTACCGTTTTCATTTCCACCACCTCCCGCGGGAGGGCATTCCAAGCATCCACTACTCTCTCCGTGAAAAAATACTTCCTGACATTTTTCTTGAGTCTGCCCCCCTTCAATCTCATTTCATGTCCTCTCGTTCTACCGCCTTCGCATCTCTGGAAAAGGTTTGTTTGCGGATTAATACTTTTCAAATATTTGAACGTCTGTATCATATCACCCCTGTTTCTCCTTTCCCCCAGAGTATACATGTTTAGTTCAGCAAGTCTCTCCTCATACGTCTTGTAACGCAAATCCCATACCATTCTCGTAGCTTTTCTTTGCACCTAGGGATAGGCAGGGTAGAAATGTTTTAAATAAATAAATATTCCAGTGCCCAGCTAAATTCCTAGAAACAGTCTCTGGCCTAACTGCGAAAGAGCTTGGCATGGCATGAAAACATCAGCTGTACAATATTCCTCCCCATCAGATCCCCAGGGGTTCAGATTTTATTGCCGGTTGTGCCTTGAATCTCTGTTTGCATAGAACTGGCCTAGCCATTGCATCCTTCTGTTGCCTCACAGGGAGGGAGGGGGGGGGTGATGTGTGTGCCACAGCAGTGCCCCTTCCTCTGTGCCAAAGGGGGCTGAGTCAGACTCATGTAATTCCTCCAAAACACATTAAATATAGAACTGTTCTGACTATATATAGTTTGTGGCCGCCAGAAATGGAAAAAGAAAATCAGAATCACCAAGTTGGTGCTGGGCTGACAAATAATCATCTGTGAAGGGGAAAAAAATCAAGCTTTGTAGAAAAACCCGCTCTGCAAACTGAGCACATTGTTTTGATCTGGTTCCTTTTGGAGGAGAGAAAAAGATCACAGTTACTCCTGCTGTGCTCTGTTCCCCTATTTCCGAGCCAAGTTTTCCTTCCAGAAGCTTCTGGAAACGGAATCCTTGGCTGGACTTTTCAGAGCTGCCAATATCACCCTATTCACAAGGCAGAGTATTTAAGGCCTACTCAGGTTTTGAACTTACATCCCAAGCAGATCTTGAGTCTACCCACTGAAAACAGGACTACAGGGTCCCACAGTACATCCAGATAGGTTTATCAGAAATCTAGGACTGGCCTTAAATCTCCCTCCTGGAACCAGATAAGTTGACAGCTATGAAGATGTAGTATTTGAAGCAAATACCTGCCTGGAAGGCTTTTAACCTCATCCTTACATCTGAGCCTTAACTGATCTCCTTTTACACTGCTAATTCTTATTTTGTTTTACTGCCAAATGTTTTTCAGAATAGAGATTCTGTAAGGTCAGATTGCTCTGTTATAAAAACAGGATTTCCCTATATCCTTCTCCCGTTGCTTGGCCAGACTATCTAAGGGCCCTGTTTACAAAGGCTCTTTTTAACTTCTTTGTGAGCGATATTGCAGAAGGGCTGTCTGGTAAGGTTTGTCTCTTTGCAGATGATACCAAACTCTGTAAGAGGGTGGACACCCCAGAGGGCGTGGATGACATGAAGAAGGATCTAGCGAAGCTTGAAGAATGGTCCGAAAATTGGCAACTAAGATTTACTACTACTACTACTTAACATTTCTAAAGCGCTACTAGAGTTACGCAGCGCTGTACAATTTAACATAGAGGGACGGTCCCTGCTCAAAGAGCTTACAATCTAAGAGACAAGTGAACGGTCACTCCGATAGGGGCGGTCAAATTGGGGCAGTCTAGATTTACTGAATGGTAAGAGTTAGGTGCCGAATGCAGCATTGAAGAGGTGGGTTTTAAGCAAAGACTTGAAGATGGGCAGGGAGGGGGCTTGGCGTAAGGGCTCAGGAAGGTTGTTCCAAGCATAGGGTGAGGCGAGGCAAAATGAGTGGAGCCTGGAGTTGGCGGTGGTGGAGAAGGGTACAGAGAGGAGGGATTTGTCCTGTGAACGGAGGTTACAGGCGGGAACGTAAGGGGAGATGAGGGTAGAAAGGTAGTGAGGGGCAGCAGACTGAGTGCATTTGTAGGTAAGAAGGAGAAGCTTGAATTGAATGCGGTATCTGATTGGAAGCCAGTGAAGTGAAGATTTAATGCTAAGAAATGCAGGGTCATGCACTGGGGTTACAAGAATCCAAGGGAACGGTACAATATAGGGGGGTGAGGTGCTTCTGTGTACGAGAGAAGAGCGGGACTTGGGGGTGATTGTGTCTGATGACCTTCAGGTGGCCAAACAGGTAGAAAAGGCAACGGTCAAAGCCAGAAGGATGCTCGGGTACATAAGAAGAGGGCTGACCAGCAGTAAACTCATTAATAGGGTCCCAGAATCTACAGTGTCTTCAGCGATTGATTGCCTCTCTCGTATGCAGCCTTTCTTCCTGTGGATAAGGCATATTATGTTCTTCGAAGCATCTCTTGCCCCTTTCACGGTCTTTCCAGGCAACCTCTTCCTTTGCTGGTCCCGCTGCCCATCGCACTATCCAGACAAAGGGTCTTGTATAGGGAGGTTATTAAATGGTTCTCTCTGAGTTCTATCCCCCCCCCCCCTACAGACTCTTCGGACATCACATATCTTATGGAAAGATAATATCCTACTGGAGTTTGCCTTCTCCTGTTCTGTGCAGCAAGAAGTCTCTCTATTTAGGTCCCCTATGGCATACAAACTCCAGCCCCTTTTACACTCTCATCTTTCTCTCTTCAATTAAAACAGAGAAAAATAAAGGCAGATAAAGACCATATGGCCGGGCCAGTCTGCCCATCCACGTAATCTACTCTCCCTTTCACTCCCTCAGAGATCCCAATATCCTTCTCCTGCACTTGCTTACTGTTCAACTTACTGCAGGAGTGAAACAAGTTGAGTGCATACCCCATGTTAATATTATTATTATTATTATTATTATTATTATTATTAATTACATTTGTACCTCACGCTTTCCCACACATAGCAGGTTCAAAGCGGCTTACATAGTAAATAGAATTACAAAGTCTTGAAGGAGAATGTTACAAGTTGTAGTAAACATAGTAGTAGTGGGGTTTTGAGGATATGTAAATTGATCATGGAGAGGTAAACAAAGGTAGGATGAGCAAAAGGAGAAGAGATTGGGAGGGGTAAGGAGTAGGAAGGATGTTAATGTAGTGGCTTATTTTGCATTAGGGCTCTGGGTCTTACAGTAAAATATGATGGTAAGCATGGACAGGAGGGTCCATCTTCTGTGCGCAATTTGCTTTGTGGTACAATGCCAGCGATCCCAGCTGATCTTACAGTCTTCCCTTTGCAACTAATTAACCTCTCGGCTAGATTTTGTTGAATTTGGTCATTCTTTTTTGTCTTCATAAAAACATGACGGCAGATAAAAGCCAAAAGGCCAATCCAGTTTGCCATCCTCTGTAACCCCTAACTCTTCCTTTTCCTAAGCGATTCCCACAAGCTTATCCCATGCCTTTTTAAATTCTGACACAGCCCTCGACTCCACAACCTCCACCGGGAGGCCATTCCACCACCCTTTCCGTGAAATAATACTTTCTTAGATTACTCCTAAGCAGTGGCGTACCAAGGGGGGGGGGGGCGGTAGGGGCGGTCCGCCCCGGGTGCACGCCGCTGGGGGGTGCCGCGGCGCGCGCCTGCTCTGAGTTCGCTGACTTCGCGCGTTCGCTGCAGCTCCCTCTGCCCTGGAACAGGTTACTTCCTGTTCCGGGTCAGAGGGAGCTCCAGCGAACGCGCAAAGTCAGGGAACTCTGAGCAGGTGCGCGCTGCGGCACCCCTCCCCCCCCAGCAGCGTGCACCCGGGGGGGTCCGCGCTGCATCGGGGGGGTCCGCGCTGCATCGGGGGGGGTCCGCGCTGCATCGGGGGGGGGTGCTGCACCCAGGGGGGCGGGACGCCGCCCTGGGTGTCTGCCCCCCTAGGAACGCCACTGCTCCTAAGCCTATTAAAAAGGGGTTAGACGGTTTCCTAAAGGACAAGTCCATAAACCACTACTAAATGGACTTGGGAAAAATCCACAATTCCTGGAATAACATGTATAGAATGTTTGTACGTTTGGGAAGCTTGCCAGGTGCCCTTGGCCTGGATTGGCCGCTGTCGTGGACAGGATGCTGGGCTCGCTGGACCCTTGGTCTTTTCCCAATGTGGCATTACTTATGTACTTGTATTCCCTCTTAACTTCATCATATGCCCCCTGGTTCCAGAGCTCTCCTTCAGTTGAAAAAGGCTCACTTCCTGTACATTAATGACCTTGAGACATTTAAACGTCTCTATCGTATCTCCTCTCTCCCTCCTCTCTTCCAGCGTATAAAAGTTGAGGTTCATAAGCCTGTCCTTATATTTTTTTGTGTTCAAGACCGCTTACTAACTTTGTAGCTGCCCTCAGGACCGACTCCATCCTGTTTGTATCTTTTCGTAGGTGTGGTCTCCAGAACGGCACACCGTATTCTAAATGGGGCCTCACCAGAGACTGATACGATGGCACTATCACCTCCTTTTTCCTGCCGGTCATCCACCCTTTCCACGAAGACATTTTTTCTAATGTTACTTGAGTGAATCCCATTGCTCATTCCTTGGATCCTCCTCATACCATGACCTCTGGTTCTACAATTTCCTTTCCACTGGAAGATTTCTTTTTTGTTTGTGTAATAGTTATATCTGAGATATTTGAATGTCTCTGTGATATCCCCATTTCTCTCCTCCCAAGCATACGTATTTAGGTCTTTCAGACTCATCTCATTAGGTTTTGGTTCTGACACTTCACCATTTTTGTAACTCTTCTCGGGCCCCGACTCTGTCTTTCAAAGGTGCGGCCTCCAGAGCTAGAAAGAATACTCTCAAGTGATAAAGGTTAAGGACCACTGGGTTACTGTTGTGTTTAGCCACACAACACACATCAAGAGAAGGGGCAAGAGTTCAAAGGTTAAACACAGGAATTAATAGTTCAGAGGTCAAACACACAAGCTGTTTCTTTAGCTTCCAGGGGCAGAAGGCTAGAAGAACAATGACAGGCAATAGGAAACAGGCGGCAGACACACAGTAGACATTATCCAGACAAAGAATGGAGTCACCACCATCAGGGTTTCTGGCAGATACAGACTCCTTTATACGGTCTGCCTGGTTTCCTCCATGGGTCACTGCAGACTCCATTGCCCATCATTTCATTCCTTTTTTTTGTTGTTTTGCATTCCCTATTCCCCTTGAATTCTGTCACAGTTTTGAGCCACAGCTTGAAGGACTAGGCAAGAGAGGGTTGGTCTCCAAAACTGTACACAGTACACCTAATGAAGTCTCAGCAGGGACTTTCCTGCTGGCCATTCCTTTCTCCCTTTGCCCCCAAGCATCCTTCTGGCTTTTGGCATCACTTTTTTTTATGAGTTTGGCCACTTTAAGATCATCAGATATGATCAACCCCAAGTCCCACTCTTCTTTCATGCACAAAAATACTTCAACCCCCCCCCCCCCCTCCAAACTGTACCATTCTCTCGGGTTTTTGCAGTCCAAATGCAAGACTCTGCATTTTTTAGCATTAAATCTTGTGCTGCTATATGGCGTAGCCATAGGTGGGCCTGGGTGGGCCAGGGCCCACCCACTTAGGGCTCAGGCCCATCCAACAGTAGCACATGGTAATGAAAATGCTGCTCTCCACAATACTGACACCTTCGCATGCTCAGTTTTCAGCGCATGCCTGCTGCAGACTACCAAGGTGGAGACTGGAGAGAAGCATTTTCCCACCAGCTGAGATATTTTTTTGGTGTGGGGGTGGGGGAGAGAACATTTGGTGCCCACCCACTTCTTGCCTAGGCCCACCCAAAATCTGCTGTCTGGCTACGCCCCTGTTCTAGATCATTCTTCAAGCTTTGCTGGATCCCTCCTCATGTTCTCTGCACCTTGTGGTTGTGTCTACCCCCTGCAGATTTTGGTTACCAGCAGTGTCATTCTTTCCTTACCCCTCTGTTGGTTTCTGACATTTTTAGGGCCTCAACACATAGAAAGAGACTTCAGATAAAGCAAATCCAACTGAAAAATGGCATGCGATTACGGAAAAAGCATGCAAAGTAGTTGGAACTGGAAGCAGTGCTCCAACGCAGGATCTCAAATGCTGTAATTATGACTGCTTCGGCTGGTAAAAGAGTATCAACCAGTGTTCCCCTGGTAACTCTGAGTAATTCTACCCACTAACTTCCTGAACAGACAACTGGAGTTTTTTTTTTTTTGTGGGTTTTGGGGCCCTTGGCTAAAAATAGAAAAACAAATAATAATACAAAGCAAGCTAGAAAAGGTTTCAAAGGAGTTATTTTAGGCCCTGGGACTGCTTAATCACAGGGTATTTAATTTTCCTCTGAAAAACCACGCTTCTTTTTTTATTTCCTGAACTGAATTGAGTGCACTGCTGGTGGGGAAGCCTTGCTTTCAAGAGAAGGGAAAAGAAAAAAAAACGTGTCAGCACAGCACAGCAAATTAGAGGCAGGCTCTGGAAAAGAGAGTTAAGGGAACCACATGTTCAGGCCACAAAAACACAGCAGAAAATGCCTGGACGGCCTAACAGAAAGTCACATGGCGAGAGGCTGGATGGCACAGAGTGATGAGGTTTTCGCACGTTTGACTTGGCAGCAGGGCAGGTTTCTCACTGGTGCTTTCCTCCATCTGTTGGACGGCCAGGATAGGAGCACATTCAGCACACCGGAGGGCTGGCCCAGGTCCAAAGGGCCTTCATGTCTCTGACAGGTTTTATTAACATCTGCTGAAGAGTCCTGAAAGAACAGGGCCAGCTCCATCTCCTTCCTGCAGGTTTCTCTGCACAGAACAAGGTAGCCAGCTGTGCTGTCATAGAAGGACATGCCCCCCACCCCCATATACACACAATTAAAAAAAAGAAAGTTTTATTCTGTAAAAGAACGTGACAACTGCTCCGATCCAGCTTTCCAATGCTGTTTCATTTTGATGTGCAGAGGGAAAATGTTTCGGTCTTTTTATGAGTAGTTGAGAGGTGTGGTAGCCGTGTTAGTCCACTTTTAAAGGTAATCAATAGAAATAAAACATGGAAAAGAAAATAAGATGATTCCTTTTTTATGGGACATAACTTAATACATTTCTTGCTTACCTTTCGAAGGTTGCCCTTCTTCGTCAGATCGGACACATTTGCTTATTTCCGATCTGACGAAGAAGGGCAACCTTCAAAAGCTAATCAAGAAATGTATTAACGTGGAGGGGCATAATTGAACGAAAACGTCTATCTCCATGGGCGTTTATCTCCGAGAACGGGTCCGTGAAGGGGCGGACCGAACCGTATGTTCGAAAAAAAATAGACGTCCATGTTTTATTCGACAATTTGTGAGCTGGGCGTTTTTGTTTTTCAGTGATAATGGAAAATGAAAGCGCCCAGCTCAAAAACGAATAAATCCAAGGCATTTGTTTGTGGGAGGGGCCAGGATTCGTAGTGCACTGGTCCCCCTCACATGCCAGGACACCAACCGGGCACCCTAGGGGGCACTTTTACAAAAACAAAAAAAAAAGATAAAAGAGCTCCCAGGTGCATAGCACCCTTCCCTTGTGTGTTGAGCCCCCCCAAATCCCCCTCAAAACCCACTGCCCACAAGTCTACACCATTACTATAGCCCTATTTGACTGCCCC
The DNA here is from genome assembly GCF_901765095.1 of Microcaecilia unicolor. Lineage (NCBI taxonomy): Eukaryota > Metazoa > Chordata > Amphibia > Gymnophiona > Siphonopidae > Microcaecilia > Microcaecilia unicolor. Next base: position 652,594,378 of record NC_044032.1, on the reverse strand, counting down.
GATCGGACCGACCGTTCACTTGTCTATTAGATTGTAAGCTCTTTGAGCAGGGACTGTCTCTCTTTGTTAAATTGTACAGCGCTGCGTAACCCTAGTAGCGCTCTAGAAATGTTAAGTAGTAGTAGTAGTAGTAAGGGGGGGCACCTACATGTGGGTACAGTGGGTTTGGGGAGGTTGGACGACTACGCATTAAGCAGCACAATTGTAACAGGTAGGGGGGGTGGGCCTGGGTCCACCTGCCTGAAGTCCACTGCACCCCCTAACAACTGCTCCAGGGACCTGCATACTGCTGCCAGGGAGGTGGGTATGACATTTGAGGGTGAAAATAAAAAGTTGTGAAACATCATTTTTTGTGGTGGGAGGGGGTTAGTGACCACCGGGGGAGTCAGGGGAGGTCATCCCCGATTCCCTCTGGGGGTAATCTGGTCATTTAGGGCACTTTTTGGGGCCTTATTCGTGGAAAAAACAGGGTCCAGGAAAAGTGCCCTAAATTCTAGCTACAAACGCATACTTTTTTTTCATTATCGACGAAAGGCGTCCATCTCTCCTCGGCTGATAACCACGCCCCAGTTCCACCTTCGCCATGCCTCCGACACGCCCCCGTCAACTTTGTACGCTTCCGCGATGGAGTGCAGTTGAAAACGTCCAAAATCGGCTTTCCATTATACCGATTTATTCGTTTTTGTGAGATAAACGTCTATCTCCCGATTTGGGTTGAAATCTAGGTGTTTTTCTCTTTCAATGATAAGGTGGATAGTAACCTAGTAGATGACGGCAGAAAAAGACCTGCACGGTCCATCCAGTCTGCCCAACAAGATAACTCATATTTGCTACTTTCTGTGTATACCCTATTTTGATTTGTACCTGTGCTTCTCAGTTATGGCCAATAAAAAAGGTATCATCTTATTTTCTTTTCCATGTTTTATTTTGTTTGATTTCTATAGATTCTACATGGAATGTTGCTATTCCACTAGCAACATTCCATGTAGAAGTCGGCCCTTGTAGATCACCAATGTGGCCGCGTAGGCTTCTGCTTCTGTGAGTCTGACGTCCTGCACATACGTGCAGGACGTCAGACTCACAGAAACAGAAGCCTGCGCAGCCTTCTACATGGAATGTTGCTAGTGGAATAGCAACATTCCATGTAGAATGTCCAATAGTAGCAACATTCCATGTAGAATCTCAAAGAGTAGCAACATTCCATATAGAATCTCCAATGGTATCTATTTTACTGTCATAGTAATGCTCCCAGGTGCATAGCTCCCTTACCTTGGGTGCTGAGCCCCCCCCCAATCCCCCCAAAACCCACTCCCCACAACTCTACACCACTACCATAGCCCTTATAGGTGAAGGGGGGCACCTACATGTGGGTACAGTGGGTTTTGGGGGGGTTTAGAGGGCTCCCATTTGCCACCACAAGTGTAACAGGTAGGGGGAATGGGCCTGGGTCCACCTGCCTGAAGTGCACTGCAGTACCCACTAAAACTGTTCCAGGGACCTGCATAGTGCTGTGATGGAGCTGGGTATGACATTTGAGGCTAGCATAGAGGCTGGCAAAAAAGGGGTTTTTTTTTTTGGGTGGGAGGGGGTTGGTGACCACTGGGGGAGTAAGGGGAGGTCATCCCCAATTCCCTCTGGTGGTCATTTGGTCAGTTGGGGCAGCTTTTTGAAGCTTGGTCCTGAAAAAAAAGGGGCCAAGTAAAGCTGGCGAAATGCTCGTCAAGGCCGGCTTTCTTTTTTCCATTATCAGGTGAAGCCGGCCATCTCAAAGCACGCCCCCATCCCGCCCCCTTCCCGACTTCGCTACCCTACCGAAACGCCCCCTTGAAGTTTGGCCAGCTCCGCGACGGAAAGCAGTGGTCCACATCTACAAAAGACACGGAAGATGAAATAAGAAACCACCTGCTAAACCTAGCAGAACATTCACACGGAACAGATAAAAATGGCCAAGGGTCTACATTATAGACCACGAGTTCCAAAGACTATCAAGTTTCATATTAAATATGATCTTACATAAACAATTATGCTCAACCATGTCTAGCTAGTTAATAAGATGTAATGTAATATTGTTTACTGTATACTGAACATTTCCACCATAAGTTATTAGGGAGCTCGTTTTCCTGAGGTTGAGCCAAAGCGTTTCTGGAATAACCAAGATTTAACTGAGACTCTGAAATGCAGATAGTCTGTTATTAATCGTATGTCTCACAGCAGTGAGTTCCACAGTTCCACTCCTTTGCCTGTAATTGTCATGTTGTGAGTTTTCTTTCTTCGGCATTCCTGTGAAGTTGGTATAACCAGTTTGATTTCAAATAATTTCAACTTGTCAGTTTCAGTAGTCAAGACAATTAGTGGCAAGGGCATGGATTACTTGCCAGTCTCTATGCCAGCCTCAGATGTTATACTCAGGTCCATTAGAACAGCATAAAGGTCCCTGGAGTAGTCTAGTGGTGGATGCAGTGCACTGCAGACAGATGGACCCAGGCTACTACCTCCCCATACTTGTTACACTTCTGGAGGAAACTGTGAACTCTCCAAAACTCACCAGAAACCCACTATACACACATATAGGTGCCCTCTACACCTGTAAGGGCTATGGTAGTGGTGTACAGTTGAGGGTAGTGGGTCTTGGGTGGGTTTTGGTGGGCTCAGCACACAAGGTAAGGGAGCAATGGTGAGATGTGTACCTGGGAGCATTTTGTGAAGTCCACTGCAGTGCCCCCTAGGGTGCCCTATTGCTGTCCCGGGATGTCAGGAGGACCAGTCTACTAAAAATGCTGGATCCAATGGTTTGATTTTGTGCGTTTTGCACTTGGACGTTTTGTTTTTCGAAAATGGACCAAAAAGCAAAATGTCCAAATCACAAAACATTGTTCACAGCCGTATTTTCGAAAACAAAAGATAGATGTTTTTCTCTTTGGAAAATTGCCTTTTTTCCTATTCGGATTTGGGATGTTTTTCGCAAAACATCCAAAGTCGGACTTAGACGTCATATCAAAAATACCCCTCCACATCAACAAGATCATCACCCAAAAGCCACCGAATACACATCAAATCTCTGGATAAATTTTATAATCCAATCTCGTCGGGTTTCTTAAGCCATTTGAAAGGAAGACTGTATAACTGCATACCAGGATTTCCAACTACTTTAGTTCATTTGTGTTCAATAATGGCTTTAGCATTCCATTGGCTCGGCCTAGTAGAATTCCTGCTGAGTCCCACTGAGGTACATATTGCACCTCAGCAAACCTTACTTTCCAACCCTTAAAAAAGGCGTTTAGAGGGGAAAAAAGGAAAACCTGCAGTCTAAGGGGTCAAGGAAAAACAAAAGTAGGCTGGATTACGCAGTCTAGCCATCTGCACAGCGGAAGGCTTCCTGAAGAAAAGCCCCCAGTGTTCATGAATCAATGACTTCCTATTCACAACTTAGCTGTATAGAGCTAAATTCAAAATGGCTGTCAGAGAAATTCATGCCAATGGTGTGGCCTCGCTCGGTGCCTTTCTCTTTTTCCTTAGCTGCGAGGATGCACGTATTTATCAGTCCTGTACCCCTGCCAGTTTCTACTCCGCTGAGTCAAAGGACCCTGGCACGAAATCAGAGGGAATTTGTGCTGTTAATAAATGGAACAGGCCCCATCCATTGTGGATTAATTCGGCCAGAAATAATCTAAACACCAAACAAGAAACACAAGTCTGAACTCCTCTGGTACCCATTAGTTCGATGTGTTTATTAGAAGAGGCTGTTCTCTTTCAACTTTATTAACAACACATTAGAGAAAATGCAAAGAAACCGAATCTGTTTTTTATTTTTTGTTTTCTTCCAAGTGTAGGCACCATTCTCTTAATAGTTTGTGGGGGGAGGGGGGGGTTGACATAAAGTTAAAGAATAATCCCCTTGCAAAATCTAAAGAGCCAGTGAGAAAGTACTGTATGTCCAGCAGCAGTCATTATGTTTTGAAATCGCAGAAGACAGAGTTCTACTTTCAGTTTTCAGACGTCATTATAGACTCGGGAAAATAATGGCCATAAACATGGCAAGACCCCTTGGCAAACTGAAGCCCAAAAAAATGCATCACAGTCTTAAAATATCTTGGTTCTGCATCAGTAAGAGAGGGCTGTAACTGCACAGGCCTCCCTCTTGAGGCTTAACCCATTATTCACCTGTTCGGTATCCATGTCTGTTTTAATCATTCCCACCATAAATAACGCCCTAATCTCTCATTTGTCCTGTTTGTCGTCTTGAATAGATTGTAAGCTCTGTTGAGCGGGGACTGTCTCTGAGGTGTTTTGCCCCGCTGCATATGTCTTGTAGTGCTATAGAAATGATAAGTAGTAGGCTGTAGTCACAGCTTGTTTGATCCTGTTCGCCTTTCTGGCAGAAGCAGGGGGTAGAGATGAATTACAGTTAGACCTGGAGTTGCCCTCACTCTGACATTTTTTGGGGGGTTAACAGGTCACATTTTAACCTTCTATGTCAGAAACATCATCAAAGTTTGTGAAACTCCCAGGAAATGTGTAGTCTTCTGTGATATGTTGCAGGCTGTTGGTCAAAATTTGACTTTGACCCCTCTGTGGGAGGGTGATATCACATGACAATATAGTGAAAGGGATCGCGCTACTAGCTGGAGCAGGAAAGTTCGTTCTTTCAATTTACCTTGGTATAAAACAAAATGACAAGGTTTCTCTCTTCCCCCCCCCCCCCCCCCCCTCCCCAGGTATATTGGAGAAAGCAGGAAGACTCAAAGGTGCTGAGGGCTGATATGTGTAAGTATTTTTTCACAGAGAGGGTGGTAGATACATGGAATGCCCTCTTGCGGGAGGTGGTGGAGATGAAAACAGTAATGGAATTCAAACATGCGTGGGATAAACACAAAGGAATCCTGTTTAGAAGGAATGGACCCACAAAATCTTAGCGGAGATTGGGTGGCAACGCTGGTAATTGGGAAGCGAAACCAGTAATGGGCAGACTTCTATGGTCCACGCCCTGATCATGACTGAATAGATAGGGATGGGCTTGAGTGTAAATTTTAAGGGGCTTCGACGTTAACTTCAGAACTTTTAGTACAAGAACAGTGCTGGGCAGACTTCTACGGTCTGTGCCCTGAGAACAGCAAGGACAAATCAAACTCGGGTATACATATAAAGTATCACATAAATGAGTTTATCATGTTGGGCAGACTGAATGGACCGTTCAGGTCTTTATCTGCCGTCATTTGCTACATTACCATGTATTACCTACAAGACAGCACTCCTAACATTAAAAGCCCTTAGATCTCCCCGATTATCTTTCTCGCCTCACTATTCCATACTTCCCCACAAAGGTTTTCCATTCCATCAACGATGCTCCCTAGCCCTAAAACTGCCCACTATGAATCCACCAGACCCAGTGTCTTCTTTTTTCTTTCCCCCTTTACCTGGAATTCTCTCTCACTGACCCTCCGCAGCGAATCCTGTCTAAAATCCTTTAAAGTAAATTTGAAGACCTTCCTCTTCCAACAAACTTTTGGAAAGACAGGATTATGAGTGTCCTCTAGCAAGGATTTTCATCCCCTTATTTCCCCATATCCCCCTTTCTCCCCTCCCGCAGCACTTAGTATGAGTGTGTATCTGTCCTGGCTTCTCTGGGGTTCTTTTCTTAGTGTTGCCTCATCAATCTATTACATTTCTTTGAAGGGGTGAACAAACATGTGGATAAAGGTGAGCCGGTCAATATTGTGTATCTGGATTTTCAAAAGGCGTTGACAAAATACCTCATGAAAGGGAAAATCCACTACTTTTTTGGGATCTTGCCAGGTATTTGTGACCTGGATTGGCCACTGTTGGAAACAGGATGCTGGGCTTGATGGACCTTTGGTCTGTCCCAGTGTGGCAATACTTATGTACTTATGTAAAGACTCCAGAGGAAATTGGAGAGTCATGGGATAGGAGGTAGTCTTATATTGTGGATTAAAATGGAGAAGGGTAGTTAGTGGGGTTCCCCAGGGGTCTGTGCTGGGACCGCTACTTTTTTACTTATTTATAAATGACCTAGAGATGGGAGTAACCAGTGAGGTAATTACATTTGCTGACGACACAAAGTTATTCAAAGTTGTTAAATCGCAAAAGGATTGTGAAAAAAATTACAAGAGGACCTTACGAGACTGGGAGACTGGGCGTTGAAATGGCAGATGACGTTAATGTGAGCAAGTGCAAAGTGATGCGTGTGGGAAAGAGGAACCCGAATGATAGCTACGTAATACAAGGTTCCACATTAGGCGTCACCAACCAGGAAACGGATCTAGGTGTCATTGTTGATGATACGTTGAAAATCTCTGCTCAGTGTGCAGAGTCAACTAAGAAAGCAAATAGAATGTTAGGTATTATTAGGAAAGGAATGGAAAACAAAAATGAAGATGTTATAATGCCTTTGTATCGCTCCATGGTGTGACCACACCTCAAATATTGTGTTCAATTCTGGTCACTGCATCTCAAAATAAAGATACTGGAAATAGAAACTGTAAAGAGAAGGGCGACAAAACGATAAAGGGGATGGGATAAGTATGAGGAAAGGCTGAAGCAGCTAGGGCTCCAGCTTGGAGAAGAGACAGTTGAGGTGAGATATGATAGAAGGCATACCATAAACAACCATCCCAATTACTAAATAATAAGACTGACCATGAACTAGACAGAACCGAACTCTTATCACTAGACTGATTAACCTCATTGCTATGAATGAACAAGCACTACCACTTTAATCCTTATGTCGAAAACGATTTCTCTATAATTGATGACTTAACATACGTTACAATCCAATCTATCACTCGGGAACCTATATGCAATGCCATTACAGTATGTATTCTTCTTTACCATGTATGTACGCACCTTAATGCAATACCATTTGTAATTCTGCTAACTGGAAATGGCAATCGCCATTACGGCAAATGTAAGCCACATTGAGCCTGCAAATTGGTGGGAAAATGTGGGATACAAATGCTACAAATAAATAAATAAATAAATAAATAAAATAAAATAGAGGTCTATAAAATAATGAGTGGAATGGAACGGGTAGATGTGAATCGCTTTTTACTCTTTCCAAAAATACTAGGACTAGGGGGCATGCAATGAAGCTACAAAGTAGTAAATTTAAAATGAATCAGAGAAAATATTTCTTCACTCAACATGTAATTAAACAATGGTTAGCTTAGCAGGGTTCAAAACAGATTTGAATGGCTTCCTAAAGGAAAAGTCCATAGACCATTATTAAAATGGACTTGGGGAAAATCCACTGCTTATTTCTGGGATAAGCAGCATAAAATGTATTGTAGTGTTTTGGGATCTTGCCAGGTACTTGTGACCTGGATTGGCCACTGTTGGAAACAGGATGCTGGGCTTGATGGACCTTCGGTCTGTCCCAGTATGGCAATACTTATGTACTTGGGATTCTGCATGGAATCTTGTTATTGTTTAGAATTCTAGAATCTTGCTACCCTTTGGGGTTCTACATGGAATCTTGCTACTGTTTGGGTTTCTCCCAGGTACTTGTGACCTGGATTGGCCACTGTTGGAAACAGGATGCTGGGCTTGATGGACCTTCGGTCTGTGCCAGTATGGCAGTGCTTATGTACTTATGTTTTATGATTGTAGTTATGTAAACCGCTTTGGTCTGCCCCCACAGCTAGTGCGGTCAAGAAATTCTATATAAACTATAAACTACAGTATAATTGAAAGACTTTAATGGGTATGCATTACAATAGAACAATACAAAAAACAGATATGATATTCACGATGACTGGTCAATATAAATCAAACACTTTAGAGCAATCACATAGCATAGACATGCCCCCAAGTTCTATAAAAAGTGCTATAAATTGTGTGTGCCCAATTCGCACATGGAATTTAATTGAGTAAAGAGATAATTAGCGCTGATAATTAGCTTGTTTTCAAACAATTAGATTTAATTGAAATGTATGCACATAAATTTAGGCACCTACATTTTGTGCACGAATCCAAAAAGGGGGTGCAGAGATAGGGGGGTCATGGGCAGATTGGGGATGTTCCTAAAATGTTTGCGCATAATTACAGAATAAAGGGATCCACACCTAATTTAGGCGTGAGGATTTGCACGGCATTTCAGTTGGTGCTTAGGCATGATTCCCGGACGTAAAGCACTATTCTATAAACTGCACCTAGCTTTAAGAGTGGTTTAGGGGCGGAGTGAACATTCGGGCAACCGGGCAGTGCCCGAGGGCCCAGAGACTCTAGGGGGCCCATCATCACAGCACATTGCAGCCCTCTCCAGACCTACCTTGAAGGGTCTGGTGGTCTAGTGGTCTCTGCAGGGCAGGTAAGAATCCCACTCTTTCCTGCCCGCTGCTGCTACTCCGCATGGCAGCGCCACCGTGTTTTAAAAATGGCCGCCGAGACTTCAGAGACCCTCGAGAGTAGCAATTTCTCTCAACAGTCATGGAGAACACTGGTCATGTGAAGAAACAGTGGGCTTTACACAATTTCAGACTAGATCTCACCTCAACCTCGCCAACAGTTGCAAACACAGCCCATTTCTCTGAACTAGCAAAGAGATACTCTTGTCTGTGGAGGCCTACTAGAAAAGAACTTGTTATCTGCAGAATCATTGATTCGAAAAAAGAAGAAAAATCATCAGGAGAGAACAAGAAATTCAGCTCCAGTGACCTCCTCTCTTGCTTCAGGCTCCTACTACTACTACTATTTAGCATTTCTACAGCGCTACAAGGCATACGCAGTGCTGCACAAACATAGAAGAAAGACAGTCCCTGCTCAAAGAGCTTACAATCTAATAGACAAAAAATAAATAAAGTAAGCAAATCAAATCAATTAATGTGAACGGGAAGGAGGAGAGGAGGGTAGGTGGAGGCGAGTGGTTACGAGTCAAAAGCAATGTTAAAGAGGTGGGCTTTCAGTCTAGATTTAAAGGTGGCCAAGGATGGGGCAAGACGAAGGGGCTCAGAAAGTTTATTCCAGGCGTAGGGTGCAGCAAGACAGAAGGCGCGAAGTCTGGAGTTGGCAGTAGTGGAGAAGGGAACAGATTACTACTACTATTTAGCATTTTTATAGCGCTACAAGGCGTACGCAGCGCTGCACAAACATAGAAGAAAGACAGTCCCTGCTCAAAGAGCTTACAATCTAATAGACAAAAAATAAAGTAAGCAAATCAAATCAATTAATGTGAACGGGAAGGAAGAGAGGAGGGTAGGTGGAGGCGAGTGGTTACAAGTGGTTACGAGTCAAAAGCAATGTTAAAGAGGTGGGCTTTCAGTCTAGATTTAAAGGTGGCCAAGGATGGGGCAAGACGTAGGGGCTCAGGAAGTCTATTCCAGGCGTAGGGTGCAGCGAGACAGAAGGCGCGAAGTCTGGAGTTGGCAGTAGTGGAGAAGGGAACAGATTACTACTACTATTTAGCATTTCTATAGCGCTACAAGGCGTACGCAGCGCTGCACAAACATAGAAGAAAGACAGTCCCTGCTCAAAGAGCTATGTAATAAAAGTGAGCCAAGTATAGGACAATCAAGCCATTGTGACATCACTGATGAGGTTGGCTCTTATTGGTGGACTGAGGCATTATGACATCACAATATTAGCTCTGGTTACAAGAGACTACGACTACTACTATTTATCACTTCTATAGCGCTACAAGGCATACGCAGCGCTGCACAAACATAGAAGAAAGACAGTCCCTGCTCAAAGAGCTTACAATCTAATAGACAAGAAATAAAGTAAGCAAATCAATTAATGTGAACGGGAAGGAAGAGAGGAGGGTAGGTGGAGGCGAGTGGTTACAAGTCAATGTTAAAGAGGTGGGCTTTCAGTCTAGATTTAAAGGTGGCCAAGGATGGGGCAAGACGTAGGGGCTCAGGAAGTTTATTCCAGGCGTAGGGTGCAGCGAGACAGAAGTCGCGAAGTCTGGAGTTGGCAGTAGTGGAGAAGGGAACAGATAAGAAGGATTTATCTCCTTGGGCCTAGTCAGTGATTGAAGTACTCTCTTTTTGAAATATGATCCTCTTGCACAGTCAACTATCACTTTCTACTGTATTTTCAGTAAATAGGAGTCACGTATCTCCGGAACCGTGGTTTTCTTTCATTCCCTCTCTGTTCACCAGAACTCACGTCGTAGCTGCTTCAGTCCAGCTGTGAACCACGGTAAAGGTCTATCTCTTGCACTCAGTGCCACAGTTTTCACAGCAGCTGCCTGATCAAAGGCCTCTCCCAAACCAATATTCCACTTTCACCACGGGTCCCACCCCCATGGAAGACACATCACCCAACAAAGGGGAGCAATTGGCCAGTAGCATTGCCGGATTCACATAGGGCCTAATCCACCTACTAGTTTTAGTCTCCACTAATGATTTGCCCCACCCGTGGCCAATCAAGCAACAGCAAGTAACGAACAGACCACACCATTGGGTGGACGTCTACACAAACTGAGAGCATCAACAAAAAAGGCGAAAATACTAAATTGAACGTATTCTCAGCTGAATGTGTGGCTGCTGCCCATTTCACCATGTGGGACAACATGTTTCATACTACACATGTACATACTACACACGCTCTTGCCACTACTGTCGGAAAATCCAGGAGATTTTTGCACATCGGAGCATTATTTATTTATTTATTTATTGCATTTGTGCCCCATATTTTCCCACCCATTTGCAGGCTCAACGTGGCTTCCATAGTACCGTCAAAGGCGTTTGCCCAGTTGGTGGATAACAAATTACAAAGTTGTATAGTGATTGTATGAGGTATAAGTGGAGGGTCGGAATGGATGAAGATTGCGTGATGTCCTGTTCGATCATAGTCATGCTGTGTTGGTAGGTGAAGAGGGTTACGTGGGGTCGTTCGGGTCAGAATGGATGAAGATTGCGTGTTGTCCTGTTCGATCATAGTCATGCTGTGTTGGTAGGTGAAGAGGGTTACGTGGGGTCGTTGGGGTCAGAATGGATGAAGATTGCGTGATGTCCTGTTCGATCATAGTCATGCTGTGTTGGTAGGTGAAGAGGGTTACGTGGGGTCGTTGGGGTCAGAATGGATGAAGATTGCGTGTTGTCCTGTTCGATCATAGTCATGCTGTGTTGGTAGGTGAAGAGGGTTACGTGGGGTCGTTGGGGTAGGCCTTTTTCAAGAGGTTGGTTTTTAGTGATTTCCTGAAGTGGTCGTGGATTGTTTTCACAGCTTTTGGGAGCCCATTCCATAGATTGTAAGCTCCCTGAGCAGGGACTGTCCTTCCATGTTTAAATTGTACAGCGCTGCGTAACCCTAGTAGCGCTTTAGAAATGTTAAGTAGTAGTAGTTGTACGCTTATTGAGAATTTCACTCCCCGAGTGTTTAATGCTATGGCCCATTTGTGAAACTTTTTCGGGATTTGTTCTCCCTTTGAAGCTCCTGCTTGTAAAAAGAGAAAGTCCGTTGCTTCTTCAGCACTGAAAGGTGGGCTTCAAAATACCAGAGCATGATGCAAGTGGAGAGTCTGTGTCTATCCCCAGACTATACATTTGCAGAAGAATAGACTGCCGACGGTGCTTACACAGAAAAGACATGCTTAGTTTACAAATCAAACCTAAATCTAGCTTGGCGCTACAGTTGTAACCAGATTGGTTTCAGTCAAGATGCTTCCCATTAGGGAGAGCACTGCCAAGGATTAACTTGAAAACCATTCTGATGGCTGCACGGTTTCTCACGAGATCGCATGACAGGTCTTGTTAACCAGAAACAGAAACATTAGCAAGATTCAATTCTCACTGGTAGGATTTTAGGATAGATGTCATGCTCACTCTGGGATACCCCAGTGGAATAAGTGTGCACACACAACACACCACAGGACAGGTCAACCACAAAGGGCCAACATTTGACCTCCTTGCAAAGTCAAAATGACACTCTACTGCGTCTTTGTGATTTCCTTTGCAAGGCCTCGAATAAACTGCAGTGCACATGACATCGGAAAACAAAAGTACAAAAGCTTATGAAATGTTAAGTCAGCGTAGACAGTGTTCAGTACTTGGGGATGAGAAAATAGTAAGGGCTGGATATTGAAAAAGGTTTATGTACTTACCCCAAAATTCTAAAAATGGTGCTTAAAATTGCATGCGCAATTTAATTGAATGATGAGCCAATTAGCACTGATAATTGGGTGCTAATCAATTATCAGCATTTATTTATTTATTTACTTATTTATTCGGATTTATTTACCGCCTTTTTGAAGGAATTCACTCAAGACGGTGTACAGTAAGAATAGATCAAACATGAGCAGGAGGCAATTACAGCAGTAAAAATATGTATGTATAGTCATTGGTGTGTCTTGAGGACTGGGTTGAGAAGCCCTGGCCTAGAGGGAGTCCAGGAAGGAGGAAAATGTAACAGACAGCAGATAAAGACCAGCACGGACCATCTGCCCAGTAAGGTGTCCCTGCCGCTCTGTGCCAATGTGCAGGTTACCCTCTCTACACCTATGTTGCCGCTCCGAGCGTGTTACTCCCTTTATGACTTTTTTGAGATGAAAAGTCATTTGTTTTGATTCCATCTTCTTCCTAGACAGGGATCCTCTGTGTTTATCTCGTGCATTTGAAGTCTGTCATTGTTTTTGTCACCCTACACGGTCTGTGTTTCGACCAAAAAGGCCTTCCTCAGGGGTCTAAAACAAAACAAAATATAACATAAAATAACATATATAATATAAAAACACATGTAAAAATTGTTCCATACAATATTCTATATATGATGCAGAACGGTGACATTAAAATTAAAATTAAAACCATAAAAATCTAAAGACATATCACAAATCATTATAAAAGATAAAAGATAGATAAGGATGCAGCATTTGAAGTAGTCCAGAATAAGAATAGCAATAAAAACTACTTCAAATGCTGTATCCTTATCTATCTTTTATAATGATTTGTGATATGTCTTTAGATTTTTATGGTTTTAATTTTAATGTCACCGTTACACATCATATATAGAATATTTTGTTTTGTTTTAGACCCCTGAGGAAGGCCTTTTCGGCCGAAACACGGACTGTGTAGGGTCCCAATAAAACTTCTTTTGGTGCTCTTACCATCTCTGGTTTCAGTCTGGTCCTTTTGGGTTTCTTCTCCTTTTCTTGTTGTTTTGTGTGTTTTTACGGGAGATTTGGACTCTCTTTTTGTTGTTTATTGTTTTTCTCACCACCATCTCCACCAGAATCACATTCCAGGCACCCGATGCACTTTTCGCGGAAGAGTATTTCTTGATAGTGCTCTTAAGTTTACCTTCTTACAACTTCATGTCCTTTACTTCTACAGCTTCTCTGTCTTTAAAAATGCGGTTCATTAATACCTCCCAAGTATTTAAACTTCTGTATCATATCACCAATGCGGTGTACAGAACGATGGGTCTCACACCCTGGGGACTCCCAGGACCTTGGTCCTGGCTAAGAAAGAGAAGTAGAGGAAAAGGGAAAAGCCAGGAGTGGATCCTGTTCCCACAAGTAAACAGGAGAGCGGGAAGGAGTTGAAGACTGAAAAACAGCTGAACCTTGGGTTAAGGACAAGAAAGGAGGGATCGTCCAGGAGATCTTGTCCTGTCCTCAAGTAGAAATGAGGAGAGTAAAAGTGCAGCTGGTTCCACATCCAAGCTGGGAAAAAGAATTATCCCGCACCTTTAGTGTTCACTCTGGTGGATCCTCTTCTACTTCTATCCCTCTGCCTGTCGGCGTACCTCAGGGTTCGGTTCTTGGTCCCCTCCTCTTTTCTATCTACACTTCTTCCCTTCGCTCATTAATCTCATCCCATGGCTTTCCCTACCATCTCTATGCTGATGACTCCCAAATCTACCTTTCTACCCCTGATATCTCACCTTGCATCCAAACCAAAGTTTCAGCATGCTTGTCTGACATTGCTGTCTGGATGTCTCAACGCCACCTGAAATTAAATATGACCAAAACCAAGCTTCTCATTCCCCCCCCCCCAAACCCACCTCCCCGCTCCCCCCGTTTTCTATTTCTGTTGATGGCTCTCTCATTCTCCCTGTCTCCTCAGCTCGAAACCTTGGGGTCATCTTTGACTCTTCTCTCTCCTTCTCTGCTCATATCCAGCAGATTGCCAAGACCTGTTTCTTTCTTTACAACATCCGTAAAATCCGCCCCTTTCTTTCCGAGCACTCTACCAAAACCCTCATCCACACCCTTGTCACCTCTCGTTTAGACTACTGCAATCTGCTTCTTGCTGGCCTCCCACTTAGTCACCTCTCCCCTCTCCAGTCGGTTCAAAACTCTGCTGCCCGTCTCGTCTTCTGCCAGGGTCGCTTTACTCATACTACCCCTCTCCTCAAGTCCCTTCACTGGCTCCCTATCCGTTTTCGCATCCTGTTCAAACTTCTTCTACTAACCTATAAATGTACTCACTCTGCTGCTCCCCAGTATCTCTCCACACTCGTCCTTCCCTAAACCCCTTCCCGTGCACTCCGCTCCATGGATAAATCCTTCTTATCTGTTCCCTTCTCCACTACTGCCAACTCCAGACTTCGCACCTTCTGTCTCGCTGCACCCTACGCCTGGAATAAACTTCCTGAGCTCCTACGTCTTGCCCCATCCTTGGCCACCTTTAAATCTAGACTGAAAGCCCACCTCTTTAACATTGCTTTTGACTCGTAACCACTTGTAACCACTCGCCTCCACCTACCCTCCTTTCTTCCTTCCCGTTCACATTAATTGATTTGATTTGCTTACTTTATTTTATTTTTTGTCTATTAGATTGTAAGCTCTTTGAGCAGGGACTGTCTTTCTTCTATGTTTGTGCAGCGCTGCATACGCCTTGTAGCGCTATAGAAATGCTAAATAGTAGTAGTAGTAGTAGTGATAGGAAGTGGGACCCAAGTCCTGGGTGCATCCTACTTGCCTGGTCCAGAAAGGTTGAGGAGACAACAGTGGCATATCCTTGCAGTAACTGGCAGGGATCCCCAAGCCCACCAGCTGAAAAACCTTCGGCACCAGCTCAAATATTTACATTTTATGTTGAGTTGAGGAGGGACTTCGGCGGGGTGGAAGGGGATAGAGAATGGGGGTGGGCAGAGAGGACATTTCCTGCCCACCCATTTTTCCCGTAGGCCCATCCAAAATTTTCCGTCTGGCTACGCTACTGAGATGAGGAGCATGGAATGAGGAGAATTAAGTCCACGAGAGAAGGAGCATTCCGTAAACCACTGAGACACTGAACAGTCCATGAGAAGCATGAAAGAAGAGTGAGAGGGAACAAGAGAGATTGGAGGGCAGAGCATATCTAAAAGGAGGAGACTGAGGCTTCAAAGATCCTGAAGGTTGAGAAGCACTTACAAAGGAGCAGAAAGGATTCAACCCATTCACCAGTAAGGAGAGTATTTATTTATTTATTTATTTATTACATTTGTATCCCACATTTTCCCACCTTTTTGCAGGCTCAATGTGGCTCCCAGAAAACAGCAAGGCAAACGATCTGCGAAATCCAACGTGGAAAATGAGCAAGCAGATCATTATTGAAGATATCGTATCTAAGACAGTTGCCCAACACAGGCCGTGTTTCGCCCACAAAAGAGCTGCGTCAGGGGCTACTAGTCTGTATCTCTACGAATAAGAACAATTGCAAATTGCATATCAGGACAAGGGACAAGGAAAAAGGAAATGCAAAAAAAAAAAAAAAAACCCCAGCACAAACAGCGTGTCCTGCTGTGTTTCCGAATCACCAGCAAGTAGTCCTGCTATCAAAGCTTTGCAATTGTTCTTATTCGTAGAGATACAGACTAGCCCCTGACGCAGCCCTTTTGTGGGCGAAACACGGCCTGTGTTGGGCAACTGTCTTAGTTACAATATCTTCAATAAAATATTTTGGCTCAATGTGGCTTACATATTACCTTTAACGGCGTTAGCCGATTCCGGTCTGAACAAATACAAGGTATGAATGAGTACAAGGTGATATTGTGGTAGATAAGGTACATGTACAGTGGGTACAATTGGGGGAACTTAGAGAGGGAGAGGGGGAGGAAGAGACAGGTAATGTCCAATACAGTCTTTGGTTACATTGTGTCGCAGTTGTCCGGTATTTTTATGTTGGGTCGGTGGGATATGCTCTTGTAGAAGAAATACCGGCAAGTAGATGTGACAGCAGACCATAGGGGAGATCAAGGGCTGTAAATACTGTGAGCGATTTAATGCTTTTTGTCATCATTTCATCTTGGGGTCAATATTCAAAGCAAGGAAAGGTACCTGCCTACTTAAATCGCTGGCCTTCAAAATTCAACAGCACTTAACCAGGTAGTAAAGGGAAAGGGAAATGGGACTTGATATACTGCCTTTCTGAGGTTTTTGCAACTACATTCAAAGTGGTTCTCATATATTCAGGTACTTATTTTGTACCAGGGGCAATGGAGGGTTAAGTGACTTGCCCAGAGTCACAAGGAGCTGCAGTGGGAATCAAACCCAGTTCCCCAAAATCAGAGTCTGCTACACTAACCACTAGGCTACTCCTCCACTAGCACCAGTCCATGTAGAAGTCTGCCCTTGCAGATCACCAATGGGGCCGTGCAGGCTTCTGTTTCTGTGAGTCTGTGAGTCTGACGTCTTGCACGAGTGGAGGAGTGACCTAGAGGTTAGGGTGGTGGATTTTGGTCTTGAGGAACTGAGTTTGATTCCCACTTCAGGCACAGGCAGCTCCTTGTGACTCTGGGCAAGTCACTTAATCCTCCATTGCCACATTGAGCCTGCCATGAGTGGGAAAGTGCAGGGTACAAATGTAACAAAAATAAATCCAGTGTTTTTTAATCAAACGTTGCCCACAACCACCTGAATATTGACTGGGTTTGTTTCCATGGACTATATACCTGATTTATTAGGATTTATTTACTGCCTTTTTGAAGAAATTCACCCAAGGTGGTGTACAGTTAGATCAACATGGACATAGGCAATAAACAATTACAGACGAAAAATTATTCGAACAACACTACACATTACAGTGTAGTATGCTAGTTGGCAAACAAACACAGTGAAGATGACAATTGAAAACACAAAGTCAGTAACGGTGCTGTTAAAATCTTTGATCAAAATAAAGCATGACGACACAGGCCTGTTTTTATTAAAAGCTTTAACATCACCGTTACTGACTTTGTGTTTTTCATTGTTATCTTCTCTGTTTGCCACCTGTGGTGTTTGCAAGGACTTAACTAAGAAAAGGGGGCAATTATTCTGTCCTATTCCTCCGAAATTGTATGACAAAAATTAAATACAATGGCTCTTAGAGCTGCAAGAACTTTCTTATATACAGACTGTTGAAAGAAAAATTTGTGGAAAGTACTTATAGTTTGACCATATACAGGCTTATTTTCGAAAGTGATCGCCGGCCATTTCCCGACATAAATCGTGAGATGGCCGGCGATCACTCAAAAGCGGCGAAATCGGTATAATCGAAAGAGGCGTTTTTGACAGCATCGCCACTTTCCCGTCGCCTCGCCGGCGAAAGTTCAAGGGGGCGTGTTGGCGGCTTAGCGAAGGCGGGACATGGGTGGGGATGGGCGTGGCTACCAGATGGCCGGCTTTCGCGGATAATGGAACAAAAAAAAGTGGCGTTAAGCAGTATTTCGCCGGGTTTACTTGGTCCTTTTATTTTCACGACCAAGCCTCAAAAAGGTGTCCCACCTGAGGGAATGGGGGATGACCTCCCCGTAGTCCCCCAGTGGTCACCAACCCCCTCCCACACTAAAAAAAATAAAACTATTTTACCAGCCTGTATGCCAGCCTCAAATGTCATAGCCAGCTCCCTGACAGCAGTATGCAAGTCCCTGGAGCAGTTTTTAATGGGTGCAGTGCACTTCAGGCAGGCAGACCCAGGCCCATCCCCCCCTACCTGTTACACTTGTGGTGCTAAGTGTTGAGCCCTCCAAACCCCCCAAAACCCACTGTACCCACATGTAGGTGCCCCCCTTCACCCATAAGGACTATGGTAGTGGTGTAGAGTTGTGGGGAGTGGGATTTGGGGGTATTTGGGGGGCTCAGCACTCAAGGTAAGGGAGCTATGGACCTGGGAGGTATTTGTATATATTTTTTTAATTTTTAGAAGTGCCCCCTAGGGTGCCCGGTTGGTGTCCTGGCATGTCAGGGGGACCAGTGCACTACAAATGCTGGCTCCTCCCACGACCAAACACCTTGGATTTCGCCGGGTTTGAGATGGCCGGCATTTTTTTTTCCATTATCGCTGAAAAACAAAACCGGCGATGTCAAACCCGGCGAACTCTGGCATTTGGCCGGGCTAAACCGTATTATCGAAAGAAAAGATGGCCGGCCATCTTTTTCGATAATACGGTTCCGGCCAGCTGTAGCGCCGCCGCCACAATAGATCGCCGGCGAACTATTTGGCCGGCGACGTTCGATTACGCCCCTGTAAGTCAACGAATCTGGTTGAACAAGGATATATATGGACTGAATTAATACGTTACAACAGGATTAGTAACAAATTTTCGACCACATGGACTTTTGAACATGGGACAATGGTTTATACTATTTTGAAGAAGATACGGACTGTGTAGGTTAATTGGGTTCAAAATGTATTAATAACTGTTACTTGCTTATGTATTAACCATTGTATTGTGGGGAATAATTTGTATAAGAATAAGATATGCTTGATCATTTTCACATGAGCTAGATAGAAATATTATAACAATAAATAGTTATTTCAGATAAAAAAAAAATATAGATCTATTCTTGTTTTGTCTTCTGTTTTGCTGTCTGTAGTTTGCTAGTTACAATATCAATGCGATAACATCTAAAGAGACAGCGTAGGGAGTAAGTGGAAGTGACATATATAGACAGGTCAGACAGAGTAACAGGAGTTATGTAAAAATAAGGTGACTAACTTGAGGAAAAATTGCACATGAAGTCAGAAACGATGCAGGGAAATGATCTCAGCTAGAGAGTAGGAGTCGATAAGCAACTGGTGTCAGCCCTTGTGTGTGTGACAAGCTGGTTAGTTGCTTCTTCCATTAAATAACTCTACTTTCGAGAATTTTTATATGCTTGAGAATGGCCCAGGAAGTGGATATTTTTATTCTAAGTCACGTCAGCTTATTTCATGTATTTTTCCTCTGTGGGCTTTGTGTGCCTGACCAGAGAGTATACAACCAGCCTGCAGGGACCCTTTACGGTTAGGAAGAGGATTGTGTAGGTGATTGTAACTTTAAAGCCGCAGGCATAAAAAATAACTTATATGTTCACTTATGGGGTTACTCTCACCCTCAATGCATCAAAGACAAGCTTCAACGACTTAAGCATAATAGGCATCGCAGACACAAAGTGGTAGAAGGACAATAAATGGAAAATTGTGAGAGTAGGATACAAATTATATAGAAACTAATAAAAAAGGCCCGTTTCTGTTTTAAAGGAAACGGGCGCTAGCAAGGTTTTCCTCGGAGTGTGTATGTTTGAGAGAGTGTGAATTTGCGAGTGTGTGTGTGTGTGACAGAGAGAGAGTGAGACTGGGTGCGAGTGTGTGTGTGAGAATGAGAGTATGAGAGTATGTGCCAGGGTCCCCCCTCTCTCCCAGTTCCAGGGTCGTCCCCCCCCCCCCGGTATGTCTCCCATTTGCAGGGGTGCCCCCCTCCCTCCCTTCCTTCCTCCCAGTTACAGGGTCCCCCCTCCTCCCTTTTTCCCAGTTGCAGGGTCCCCCCTCTCCCTTTTTCCCAGTTGCAGGGTCCCCCCTCCCCCCTCCCAGTTGCAGGGTCTGTGTGTCTCCCCCCTCCTTTTGTCCAGTGGAAACAGCTGTAAAAACGGCAATGAAAAGCAGCTCCTAGGTTTCCTTTTTTTTTTTTGTGTATAGGAATGACGGCTGCTTTGGGGAGTGGAATCAGAGATTAACCAATGGGCTTCTTTGCTTACCATAGACTTGCTTTGTTCACTTCCACTCCTGTCTATTGAACGTCCTGCAACATGTCATAGCAGCCAATCAGTGGCACTTCAGGAATGACATCACTTTTATCTACTCCACTTTCCTTTTTCACGGTTCCAGGCAGCCTCAGAATGTTGGAGGTGAGAATTATTATATAGGATAATAAGATGGATGAAATTGATAGAGGGATGGCACAGACTCAAACAAGGTAAAAGTCTTGGAGAAAACAAAATGCAATGTGCAATTTTTATGGATAGAAATTTCATGTGTGACAGGGAAGAGTAAAGTATGTTAACCATCTCTCTGACCTCATGTGCACCTTTCTTTAAATTAGTCACCTTACTTTCTAACTCCTCTTACTCTCTTACCTATCTATATGCTCCATCTTTGCTTATACCCATCACTGTCAATTAAAATGTTCTATTATGCATTGTGTTGATATTGTAAGTAGTATACTATGCCATACTTTGTATTGTTACTTGAATATTTTTACTGCTCTAATTGCCTATTGCTCATGTTTGATCTATTCTTACTGTACACCGCCTTGAGTGAATTCTTTCAAAAAGGCGGTAAATAAATCCTTCTCCTCCGATTCGACGTGTCTAGTGCATTGGACATGGTAAACCACAATATATTAATAAGAATACTAGATAAGTTCGGGATTGGTGGAAACATACTTAGCTGGATCAAGGGTTTCCTAACCACAAGAACATACCAAGTAAAATCAAACATATCATCACCATGGAAAGCAGACTGCGG
The DNA here is from genome assembly GCF_901765095.1 of Microcaecilia unicolor. NCBI lineage: Eukaryota > Metazoa > Chordata > Amphibia > Gymnophiona > Siphonopidae > Microcaecilia > Microcaecilia unicolor. The sequence goes on along the minus strand of NC_044032.1, from coordinate 652,573,733 downwards.
AGTACCGCAAGGATCACCGCTCTCACCGATCCTTTTCAACCTAATGATGACCCCACTAGCCAAGTCCTTATCCAACCAAGGCCTTAACCCCTTCATCTATGCAGACGATGTCCCAATATACATTCCTTACAAATCTAAACTGACAGAAATCACTAACGAAATCAAGATCAGCTTGAACATCATGGACTCTTGGGCAAATGCATTTCAACTAAAACTCAATAACACAACTCTACCTCTGTACGATTCCCTAATGTGGCTGTGCCACATGAACTTTATCTTACCACAACATCACTTTGTATTTGTTCACACCGGAGTCAGCAAACGCCTCTCTGGTGCTATGTAAGCCACATTGAGCCTACAAATAGGTGGGAAAATGTGGGATACAAATGTAACAAATAAATAAAAATAAATAAATAAATAAGAGTCTAGAACAAGCACGGAAGATTCTTAGTAGCAAGGTAAACAACCATACATAAGTACATATGTACATAAGTATTGCCATACTGGGAAAGACCAAAGGTTCATCAAGCCCAGCATCCTGTTTCCAACAGTAGCCAATCCAGGTCACAAATACCCGGCAAGATCCCAAAAATGTACAAAACATTTTTTACTGCTTATCCCAGAAATAGTGGATTTTCCCCAAGTCCATTTAATAATGGTCTATGGACTTTTCCTTTAGGAAGCTGTCCAAACCTTTTTTAAACTCCGCTAAGCTAACTGCCTTTACCACATTCTCTGGCAACGAATTCCAGAGTTTAATTACACGTTGAGTGAAAAAACATTTTCTCCAATTCGTTTTAAATTTACTACATTGTAGCTTCATCGCATGCCCCCTAGTCCTAGTATTTTTGGAAAGAGTAAACAGACGCTTCACGTCTACCCGTTCCACTCCACTCATTATTTTATAGACCTCTATCATATCTCCCCTCAGCTGCATTTTCTCCAAGGTGAAGAGCCCTAGCCACTTCAGCCTTTCCTCATAGGGAAGTCGTCCCATCCCCTTTATCATTTTCGTCGCCCTTCTCTGCACCTTTTCTAATTCCACTATATCTTTTTTGAGATGCAGCGACCAGAAATGAACACAATATTTGAGGTGCGGTCGCACCATGGAGCGATACAAAGGCATTATAGTGTCCTCACTTTTGTTTTCCATTCCTTTCCTAATAATACCTAACATTCTATTTGCTTTCTTAGCCGACACTGAGCAGAAGGTTTCAACGTATCATCAACGATGACACCTAGATCCCTTTCTAGGTCCGTGACTCCTAACCATACAGAAAATGTATAGCAACAGGAAAAGAAAAATTAACAAATGAGATGGGCCGTATGCCAGGGGCGTAGCCAGACTTCGGCAAGAGAGGGGTCCAGAGCCAGAGATGAGAGGGCACATTTTAGCCCCCCCCCCCCACCACCACCGCCAACTTTTACGACCCTCTCGACCCCCCCTCCTGCTGCCAACCCTCCCCTGCCGTCGCCTACCTTTGCTGGCGGGGGACCCCAATCCCTGCCAGCCAAGGTCCTCTTCTTCCCGTGAAGGCTTCGTTCTGTTTCTGACGTCCTGCACATACAGACTTACAGAAACAGAATGAAGCCTGGCTGATCTGCAAGGCTTTGTTCTGTTTCTGTGAGTCTGACGTCCGACATCAGAAACAGAACGAAGCCTTCGTGGGAAGAAGAGGACCTCCTCGGCTGGCGGGGATTCGGGTCCTCTGCCAGCAAAGGTAGCCCATGGCAACGGCAGGGGAGGGCTGGCAGTGGGAGGGGGTTTGAGAGGGTCATCAGCAGGGGGATCCAGGGCCAAATCTATGGGGGCCCAGGCCCCCCCTGGTCCCACGTAGCTACGCCACTGCTGTATGCAATTTGACATTACTGAGGTAATTGTGTAAGTGGGTGTCTTCTAGTTGGTGCCTTTATGGTAAGCGGTGAATGTCAAGTCTCTCGAGACTTGTATAGCTGTTTCTTAAGAGTTATTTAGCTATAAGTCTCAATATCTTGAAGTATAAACCCCTAGCACATCAACACACCTAAATCTCTTGTTTTTTCTGAAGTTCCTTTATTGAATGACATAGATGATTACTCACAGTTAGATGTTCATAAGCACAAAGGAACCCTGTAGTTTCATGAGCTGTATCAGTGGATCAAGTCTCTCGAGACTTGTATAGCTGTTTCTTAAGAGTTATCTAGCTATAAGTCTCAATATCTTGAAGTATAAACCCTTAGCACATCAACACACCTAAATCTCTTGTTCTTTTCTGAAGTTCCTTTATTGAATAACATAGATGATTACTCACAGTTAGATGTTCATAAGCACAAAGGAACTCTGTAGTTTGAGAGTTGTATCAGTAGAGAGAAGATAGAAGTTTAACCAGGATCAGCTCATTGCAGAGATAAGAAAAGTAGTTCCACGGCTAGAGGCAGCTCGGAGTTAGGTGTTTGGGAGTGCAGTACCCTCTTTTAGGAGAGTATTTTCAGGGTGAAAAGACTAGTGCTTTTCCAGAGCTACAACAGGATCATTGCTTTGTCCTGGAGCAAAATGGATACTGTCCTCCTCATGGACAGGGGGGGAGGAGCCAGAAGCTCATACAGACTCAGAGAAGAAAGAGTAGAAAGGCCAATAGGGAAAAAGCCTGCCCTCGAGTGGCAAGGGCAGCTCTAGGGGGCAGCCCCTGATTGGAGGAAAAGGTCATACCTGGCTGACCTCTTGGGACAGAGATAGTAAGAATGACCAGGAAGTGCTGGCATGTAAACAAAGAAGCCAAGCTTGGCTGAGACAGAGGAGTGATCTAAGCAGCATCACAACCAGTAGTAACAGATCTTATACAGACAGGCAAGTGGGGTTGCATTGTCTGTGAACTACATTACACACAATGCATTGCTCACACACATATCTTAACAGTGAAGACTGCAGCAGTCAAGATCTTTAGGAGTCAGAATAGCAGTGAAGGCATTAACACATTTTAGGGTCACACTATAACTAGTGCCAGGCTGTCAGGGGACAGAACAGTGAAAGCGTGATCTATAATAGCACCCCAGCGCTCAGATTCTGTTACAAATACTAATGTAACCCGGGATCAATATGTCTTATACAACCCTGGTCTCACCAAACACACACTGTCCAGGCACCAGCTAACTCCTCGCGGGTCAGGGCAGCTGATGCCAGGGCCACAAACATCAAAGATTCTGACTCACTGAGCTGGGTGCAGGCTGGTGCCAGATAGAGATCCAGAAGGCCATAGGGTATTGAGCCAGGACTTTTTACTCTTTAATCTCCTTATTCCCTTTCAATCGCTTTTCTTTGTTAGTTCAGGCTCAAGTAAGTTTTACTCTCACGCCAAGAAAAGACTCCAGTCCAGGTATGTATGAAACAAATAGGAACTTTATGAACATTCTGCGACAGGCAGTTCAAAACCTTTCCGCATCAAACAAGTTCATTTGTAATCCAACTTGGAGGGTCTTTTACTAAGGCTAAAATTGTGGGCGCACTAAACGTTACAGACGCCAATGCATTCCTATGGGTGTCTCTAATGTTTAGCGCACCCTAAAAATGTGAGTGCGCCTTAGTAAAAGACGCTCTTGGTGTCTCTGCACAAATAAGTCATAACCCGCTTAGATCCCGCAGTCCATTGACCCATATTTTCTGGATGAAACAACCTAAGGCTGTGCTTGCAACACTGGCACAGCAAGCAATGTCCACTATGGTCCAGACCTCCCTGTCTGTCCACTCTCTCCCCAAAGGTGCACGTCTCCGAGCTACAACAGGCTCTTTCCTATTTCTTGCTCCCAAGCTGAGTTCCCCCTGCTTCCCACCTGCAGCGCTCCTCCACTTCATGGTTAAGGCTTGTACTGGCAGAAACCACCACTTAGTCCAGCTTTAGCTTCTTGAGCCCACCCAGGACACCCCCCCCCCCCCTCAACACGGGTTGTGGCAGAGGTAGAGGCAACCACGTTCTCTTCCCAAAAGCTTTTGTGAACGCCAAACTCCACCCCTACTGTCCTTCAATAACCAGATTTCAATCTATATAACGGGGTAGTCTCTGTGGTATCCACCGTAAGGATCAAGTGGAAATTTGTCCGGTGATCCTGAAGAAAAAAACGCGAATTCGAAACGCTGGCCACCGTTGATCACTGTCTTAACCACCAAGGGAGCACAGAGACTGACTCTTCCTTGAGCTAAGTTTTGGTTTAATATCCTTCAGCCAATAAAGTCTGCGTATAGAGGTTTTTGGGGCCGATGATAAAGAAGTCCAACCCCAGTTTGACTTCTTTAGCTGTCTCGAGGCCTTTTTTCCTCTTTAAGATAAGAGTACTTGCTTGAAGTAATTGATTCCTTGAGTACCTCTTCAATAACCAGCAACATTTCCCTCAGCACTTTCCCATAAGCACTCCCCTTGGGGATGGGCTTCTCCCTTCCCCCTAGTGACTCTAGGGAGGGATCTCTCACAGTCTAGTAATCCCCATTATAATGAGGGATTAAACTTACATTTACTTGCCTGCAGTTACACCAGACCCAGTGTAACTGCGGATACCGAAACGCAGCAAAGGTTTGCATAGCTTACTGCATTCTATATGTTGCATGTGTAAGTGGCACGCACCACCCATGTGCATCGTGCCAGTTCTCTAATTACATTTGGGTGCCAAGATTCCATTATAGAATATGAGCTAAGTTGGTATTGGTGAACCTAAAGTCTGGGGCCAAAAGCTAGACCAAGTCAATAAGAACAGCCATACTGGGTCAGACCAATGGTCCATCTAGCCCAGTATCTTGCTTCCAACAGTGGCCAATCTAGGTCACAAGAACCCGGCAGAAACCCAGTTAGTAGCAACTTCCCATGCTATCAATCCCAGGGCAAGCAATGGCTTCCCCCATGTCCATCTCAATAACAGACTATGGATGGACTTTTCCTCCAGAAACCCATCCAGCCTCCAGAAACCCATCCAGACCATTTTAAAACCCAGATACGCTATCCGCTGTTGCCACATCCTCTGCCATCTTTGTCTTCATAACCTCCCGTAAGAGGGCATTCCAGGCATCCATCACTCTTTCTGTGAAAAAGTAATTCCTGACATTGCTCCTAAGTCTCCCATCCTACAGCCTCAACTCATGACCTCTAGTTCTACCCCTTCCTCATCTCCGAAGCAGATTAGTTTAGAAAGTATTTTAAACCCTGTACAAATTAGCAATGGATGAAAGGCTTGGTTAAAAATATCAAGACTGGGACAACTTCGTCTTTATGTTCCTGGAATCCGCATACAATGGCCTGTCTTTTCTCCTCTGCTACATTTCTGCCAATATATGGGATGAATGTTGTCCACTGGAAACTACTAGCAGACAATGTCAAATTTGTTAGGATATGTACCATGTGACATAAGGCAGTAAATCATGTGTCTTGTTTCCAACACACAGCCTTTCTCTCAACCCCCTCTTCTCTCTTCTGCTTAGGCCGCTGGACCTGCAGTTGGATGTGGAGTGGGAAGATCGGAATTCAAGCTACAGAGCATCGAAAAGATCAGAAGGTCAACAGCACCATGTGACAATTCAGTGAACATTTCAGGCTCTGACAGTTACTGCTTTGTTCTCATGGAAAGGCCTGGAACACATCTCTAAAAACGAAGCCCTAGTACCCAAAGTACAGATATTGCTAAACTTTACAGCCACGAAGCACAATTGAGACACTCAGCTCAGGACATGCTCAGTTCAGGTGACATTTTAGAAAAGAATCTACTGACGCAGAGTCTTTTCCAAAACATATGCAAGAGTGCACGTGTATTTCTGAGCAAATGCAACTGAAGCAGCCATTTTGCAAATATATGCATAGATTAAATGAACGTCACAGATCCAGCAGCCTCATGTGGCCGTATCAGCAGTTACGCTTGAAGGGGGCAATTTTTCAACTTCCATATTTACATAAGAACATAAGCATTGCCCATTCAGGAACAGACCGAAGGTCCATCAAGCCCAGTATTCTGTTTCCATCAGTGGCCAATCCAGGTCGCAAGTATCTGGCAAGATCCCAAAAGAGTAAAACAGATTTTATGCTGCTTATCCGAGGAATAAGTAAAGGATTTTCCCAAGGCCAACTTAATAATTGATTTATTTATTTATTGCATTTGTATCCCATATTTTCCCAACTATTTGCAGGCTCAATGTGACTTACATAGGAACCGTGATGGCGAACGGCAATTCTGGTGTAACAGATACATAGAGACATTGTAGAAGATTTATGATGATAGACACATCAGGGAATAAAGGGGGGGGGGGGTTAGGTGTTAAATTGTACAGCGCAGCGTAACCCTAGTAGCGCTCTAGAAATGTTAAGTAGTAGTAGTAGTAGTAGTGTGACCAGATCAAGTGTTTGTTTCGTTGTGTTGCAGGATCAAGGTATTTAGGTTGGGTCATTGGGGTATGCCTTTTTGAATAGATATGTTTTTAGTGATCTCCGAAAGTTTGATAGTTCGTGGGTTGTTTTCAGGGCGTTTGGTAGTGCATTCCATAGTTGCATGCTTATAAAGGAGAAGCTGGATGCATACGTTGATTTATATTTGAGTCCTTTGCAGCTTGGGTGATGGAGGTTGAGGAGGTAGGTGCATGTAGATCTTGTAGTGTTTCTGGATGGTAGGTCAATGAGGTTGGTCATGTATCCCGGGGCCTCACTGTAGATGATTTTATGCACTAGTGTACAGATTTTGAGGCAATTCATTCTTTGATCGGGAGCCAATGTAGTTTTTCACGTAGAGGTTAGGCACTTTCGTATCTCGTTTTTCCAAAAATGAGTCTGGCTGCGCTGTTTTGAGCGGTTTGGAGTTTCTTTATGATTTGTTCTTTTCATCCCACATAGATTGCATTACAATAGTCTAGGTGGCTTAGAGTCATTGATTGTACCAAGTTGCAGAATATTGCCCTCGGGAAGAAAGGTTTTATTCGTTTGAGTTTTCACATTGACTGGAACATTTTCTTTGTTGTAGTTTTCAATTGGGTTTCTAGCATGAGGTTTCGGTCGATGGTAACTCCAAGAATTTTTAGGCTGTCAGAAACAGGGAGGGTGTGGTCTGGGGTGTTGATATTGTTGGGTTTGTTCGTGTTGTATTGGGATGTGAGGATGAGACAATGTGTTTTCTCTGCGTTTGGTTTTAGTTGGAATGCATCCACCCATGAGTTCATGATTTGCAGGCTGAGTTTGGTTTCGTTGGTGATTTCTATTGGGTCGTGTTTGAAGGGGATGTATATCATGACATCATCTGCGTATATGTAGGGGTTAAGTCCTTGTTTGGATAGGGATGTGGCTAGTGGGGTCATCATTAGGTTGAATAGGATCGGTGATAGTGGTGATCCTTGGGGTACACCACAGTCTGTATTCCAAGGTGGTGATATGTTCGAGTTTGATTTAACTTGATAAGTTCTGGTGGTTAGGAAACCCTTGATCCAGCTGAGTACACTTCCATCAATCCCGAAGTAGTCTAAGATATTTAGTAATATTTTATGGTTAACCATATCGAACGCTCTTGACATGTCGAATTGTAGGAGAAGTAGGCTATTGCCTGCTGCAATTTCTTGTTTGAATTTGATTAGGATGGAAATTAGTACTGTTTCGGTGCTGTGGTTAGAGTGAAATCCAGATTGTGATTTGTGTAGTATTGAGAATTTGTTTAAGTAGTCAGTAAGTTGTTTGGTTACCATGCTTTCCATCAGTTTGACTACCAGTGGGATAGATGCTACCGGCCGGTAATTGGTGAGTTTGTTCAATTTTTTCTTTGTAACTTTCGGTATAGGGGTAAGTAGGATGTTACTGTTTCCCTTGGGGAAGAGTCCATGTTGGAGTAAGTAGTTTAGGTGGGATGTGAGTTCTAATATGAAGCGTTGAGGGGCAGATTTTATTAAGTAGCTGGGGCTGGTGTCCAGTTTACAGAGTCTTGGCAAATCTGTTGATCGCCTGGGTGACTGTTTCGGGGGTGAGGAGGGTGAAGTTTGTCCAGGTACTGTGTATTCATTGAGGGTTGGATCCAAGCATTCAATTAATTTCTCTATGTCGGTGATGTTCTGTGGTAGTGTGTTGTGTAGATTTATAATTTATAAATAATGGTTTATGTACTTTTATTTATGTATTTATTTTATAGGATTTATATCCCGCTTATCAAAAAAATCTAAGTGGGTTACAACTTCACATAAATATTCAAAAAACACAAACTAGAACAGTAATTACAATTAAAATAAAGAAACAGAACCAAATAGAACCCAGGTCTCACCGACCAGCTCAGTTCTCTGACCGACCCAGGCCACAAAAAGAGAAAATCCTTTCTTCCACAACTCCTCACACATCGTTGAGTCTTTCTCACTCGAGCTTGGGTGCAGACTGGGGCCGGATAAATACAATACAACACAAGTGAGGTCTTATACACCGTTAATATCCCCTAAATAGAGTTCAGTGCAGTTTACATGGTTAGGTTACAATAACAGTGGGTAGATAAGGACAGCAATCCTGGTTAAGAAGATAGTTTAGTGGCAGGGTTTGGGAACACATGAGTTTTTAAGCTTTTTTTTCTGAAGCTGAGATAGTTGTTCTATGATCTAATATCAATGGGTAGAGAGTTCCATAGGGAGATTCCGAGAGGAGCAATCCGAAGGTTTTCTGGGGCTTGATACCCCTGCAAGGCTGGGAGGAGATGAACAGCTGGTCCCTCAGTCTCATAGACTGGGCCAGGCGTAGTGACAAAATATCAATCAAAAGGCCTGAGGTCATGCCGTATAAGCTTTGAAAGATCAGACAGGCGGCTGTAAAGCTGATAAGGTCATTCACTGTCTGGGAGCCAATGTAGTTTTACCAGGGATGGTAAGACACTGTTGCATTTACTTAGCCTGTAGATCAGTCTTGCTGCAGTGTTCTGTATAATTTGCAGCTTCTTGCGAAGACTGACTTTAATGCTGAGGAACAAGACATTGCAGTAGTCAAGGTGAGGCAAGATGAGCATCTTGACCAGTAGAGTGAATGCTTTCTGGTCGAAAACAGAGCAAATCAGGCGGAGGTGTCTCATTTTAAACAGCATGGTCCTCCAAATCTTGTCAATTTGGGGAGAGAAGGTTAGGGAAGAATCCAGAAGAACGTCAAGCACTTTCCAGAAGGCAGTAGAATGTTGTTGGGCTTTACCCTGAGTATTCTTAATAGTCCAGGAGCAGGCTCTTTACTCTCTCTCTCCCCCCCCCCCCCCCCCCCCCCAAGGAATACTCACCACACCAAGGAGTTATCTTTTATGCAAACTTTAAACTCTGCAACAAGCAGTTAATCCAAACTCAATAATTCCTTATATACAGTCAGCATTTGGTTTCACAGGTTTTCTGTTCATCCAAGACTATTTGGTACCATCTTACATAGTAACATAGTAGATGACGGCAGATAAAGACCTGAACGGTCCATCCAGTCTGCCCAACAAGATAAACTCATGTGTGCTACTCTATGTGTATACCTGACCTTGCTTTATCCTTGATAAAGTGTATATCTGATATCCAAATAATAATTATGAGTGATGCAAAATTTTGAATGAGGAAAAAGCCTCAATTACCGAGGAGAACTCCTTGCCATTTTCGGGGCACCGACCGTAGAAGTCTGCCCAGTACTTGCCCCGCCTCCCAACCACCGGTACTTTCGTCACCTTCAGATCCTCAGATACTATCGCCCCAAGATCCTTCTCCCTGCCTGTACATATCAGAGTCTCACCGCCTAACACATACGTCTCTTGTGGATTTCTACACCCTAAGTGCATCACTTTGCATTTCTTCGCATTGAATTTTAATTGCCAAACCTTAGACCATTCTTCCCCACCAACTTACTTAACACCATCTCTCCTACTGTCAACCCCCCCATCTGTCATATCCTCAACCTCTCTCTCTCCACTGCAACTGTCCCTGACACCTTCAAGCATGCTGTTGTCACATCAATCCTCAAAAAACCATCACTTGACCCTACCTGTCCCTCCAACTACCGCCCCCTCCTACCCTTCCTCTCCAAGTTACTTGAACGCGCCGTTCACAGCCGTTGCCTTGATTTTCTCTCCTCTCATGCCATCCTCGATCCGCTTCAATCCGGCTTTCACCCCTTACACGCCACAGAAACGGCGCTATCTAAAGTCTGCAATGATCTCTTCCTTGCCAAATCCAAAGGCCACTATTCCATCCTCATCCTCCTTAACCTATCCGCCGCTTTTGATACTGTCAATCACAATTTACTTCTTGCCACACTGTCCTCATTTGGGTTCCAGGGCTCTGTCCTCTCCTGGTTCACCTCTTATCTCTCCCACCGGACCTTCAGAGTACATTTTCATGGTTCTTCCTCCACCCCCATCCTGCTCTCTGTTGGAGTTCCTCAGGGATCTGTCCTTGGACCCCTTCTTTTCTCAATCTACACCTCTTCCCTGGGCTCCCTTATCTCATCCCATGGTTTCCAATATCATCTTTATGCTGATGACACCCAGCTTTATCTCTCCACACCTGACATCACTGCAGAAACCCAGGCCAAAGTATCGACCTGCTTATCCGATATTGCTGCCTGGATGTCCAACCGCCACCTGAAACTGAACATGGCCAAGAGCGAGCTTCTTGTCTTCCCACCCAAACCCACTTCTCCTCTCCCGCCACTATCTATCTCAGTTGACAACACCCTCATCCTTCCCGTGTCATCTGCCCGCACCCTCGGTGTCATCTTCGACTCCTCCCTCTCCTTCTCTGTGCACATCCAGCAGATAGCCAAGACCTGTCGCTTCTTCCTCTATAACATCAGCAAAATTCGCCCTTTCCTCTCTGAGCATACCACCCGAACTCTCATCCACTCTCTCATTACCTCTCACCTTGATTACTGCAACCTACTCCTCACTGGCCTCCCACTTAACCATCTATCCCCTCTTCAGTCCATTCAGAACTCTGCTGCACGTCTTATCTTCCGCCCGGACCGATATACTCATATCACCCCTCTCCTCAAGTCACTTCACTGGCTTCCGGTCAGGTACCACATACAGTTCAAGCTTCTCCTGCTCACCTACAAATGCACCCAATCTGCAGCCCTCCCTACCTCTCTACCCTCATCTCCCCTTACGTTCCTACCCGTAACCACCGCTCTCAAGACAAATCCCTCCTTTCAGTACCCTTCTCCACCACCTCCAACTCCAGGCTCCGCCCTTTCTGCCTCACCTCACCCCATGCTTGGAATAAACTCCCTGAGCCCATACGCCAGGCCGCCTCCCTGCCCATCTTCAAATCCTTGCTCAAAGCCCACCTCTTCAATGTCGCCTTCGGCACCTAACCACTTTACCTCTACTCAGGAAATCTAGACTACCCCAACTTGACATTTCGTCCTTTAGATTGTAAGCTCCTTTGAGCAGGGACTGTCCTTCTTTGTTAAACTGTACAGCGCTGCGTAACCCTAGTAGCGCTCTAGAAATGTTAAGTAGTAGTAGTAGTAGTTTTCTTTATCTCAAAGAAATGGTGTGCGCTTGGGGCAGCGGTAGTCCCAGAAGATTGAGTGGTAAGCCTGCGCTGGGCTTACCGCCACTCTGTAAAAGGGCCCCCCCCCCCCCCCAGCCTTTTACAAGTTGTGGTAAAAAGGGGTCTCGATGTGCGTCAAAAACAAGCATCGATGCTATCGTAGACAAGGGCAGACTAAGACTACTCTGGGCCCCCCCCCACCATGCTGTTGCCGCCGCCACCAATGCCCCCCACCGTGCTGCCTCCCTCCCACCCATGCCTCCACCCCTCGCCGTGCTGCCCCCACCACCACCTTGAAGGGCCCTGGTGGTCTAGTGGATGTGGCTTCTTCAGGGGCAGAAAATAGATCCTCTTCTTCCTGCCCACCCACAGCCTCTACTCTGCTTGGCACAGCGCTGTGTCTACAAAACGGCTGCCCAGACTTTCCACGGGAGTCTCGGCTGCCATTTTGTAAATACAGCGGTGCAACCAGGGAGAAATACGGCAGCGGCCAGTAGACCGCCAGGGCCCTATGGGGGCTGTAGTGTGTGGCGGTGGGCAACCGGTCAGAGCCTCTGGACCCCCCTACAGCCTCTGGGCCCTCAGGCATTGCCCGGTTGCCTGAATGGTCAGTCCGCCCCTGATCGCAGGCCTCCTACTACTACTACTACTACTATTTAGCATTTCTATAGCGCTACAAGGCATACGCAGCGCTGCACAAACATAGAAGAAAGACAGTCCCTGCTCAAAGAGCTTACAATCTAATAGACAAAAAATAAATAAAGTAAGCAAATCAAATCAATTAATGTGAACGGGAAGGAAGAGAGGAGGGTAGGTGGAGGCGAGTGGTTACAAGTGGTTACGAGTCAAAAGCAATGTTAAAGAGGTGGGCTTTCAGTCTAGATTTAAAGGTGGCCAAGGATGGGGCAAGACGTAGGGGCTCAGGAAGTTTATTCCAGGGTGCAGCAAGACAGAACACGCGAAGTCTGGAGTTGGCAGTAGTGGAGAAGGGAACAGATAAGAAGGATTTATCCATGGAGCGGAGTGCACGGGAAGGGGTGTAGGGAGGGACGAGTGTGGAAAGATACTGGGGAGCAGCAGAGTGAGTACATTTATAGGTTAGTAGAAGAAGTTTGAACAGGATGCGAAAACGGATAGGGAGCCAGTGAAGGGTCTTGAGGAGAGGGGTAGTATGAGTAAAGCGACCCTGGCGGAAGATGAGACGGGCAGCAGAGTTTTGAACCGACTGGAGAGGGGAGAGGTGACTAAGTGGGAGGCCAGCAAGAAGCAGATTGCAGTAGTCTAGACGAGAGGTGACAAGGGTGTGGATGAGGGTTTTGGTAGAGTGCTCGGAAAGAAAGGGGCGGATTTTACGGATGTTGTAAAGAAAGAAACGACAGGTCTTGGCGGTTTGCTGGATATGAGCAGAGAAGGAGAGAGAAGAGTCAAAGATGACCCCAAGGTTTCGAGCTGAGGAGACAGGGAGAATGAGAGAGCCATCAACAGAAATAGAAAACGGGGGGAGCGGGGAGGTGGGTTTGGGGGGGAAAATGAGAAGCTCGGTTTTGGTCATATTTAATTTCAGGTGGCGTTGAGACATCCAGGCAGCAATGTCAGACAAGCACGCTGAAACTTTGGTAAAAGGAGCCCTTAATTAGTGCTACTAATTCCTTGTTAAAAAGCTGAATATTGGTACTAATTGTCTTGTTATTCAATTAAATTGTGCATGGGAATTGGCGGCTTTTATAGAATCAGGGGGTTAATGATGGGTCTCCTCCCATAACCTTCTCTTGCATCTATAGCTTCTGATGCTCTGGTATCACACACATTTTTTTTTGTTCTGATATCACCAGTAGTATTTATTTATTAGGATTTATTTACCCCCTTTTTGAAAATAGACAACAGACAGGCTCTGCTACGCAGAGTAAAAATGTTCAATAGACTCACCGCGACACAACTAGTCTCCGGTTGAGGATTTATCCTTTATACCCTGAGATTAGTTCTTTCCCTCTTTTCTTGCTGTACTGACACTTTGATTGAAATACCTGCCCTGGTGGCCCAATGCGCTCCCGCTGGGCCAGTTCCTCTTCATATGCTACCGATTAAACCTATCTCTCTCACTTACTACCTGAAGCCTTCCTGCACGAGGCCAGCTGTAATCACTCCCAGGCCTTGTGCCTGAATTAAAAATGCATTTCATATCCGCTGGATTAGGTGAGCCATTAAACCAGAAAGAAGATAACTGCCGGATGTGAAAAGAGATAATCCCTTTGCATAACCACTCTTTAAAAATTCTCAGCTCGGCAGAGCAGCTGGCACAGATCCAGGCCTACAGTCACCGGTTTGTGTTCAGGTTTGCATGAAGGGAGACAAAGCTCCAAGCCATTCAGAAATGTTCCCGTCCCCCAAGGCCCTGGCTATATTTACAAGCCATATCCCCATTCTATTCTTACTGCTGTTATGGCAACAGGAGAGGTTTCAAGCCCTGACAGGCCACGAGGTTGATGGTACATCACTGTACCACAGTAAAATAAGAACATAGGCCCTGGCGTGTAAGCGTGCTACACAGGACATGTAACCAGCATTTCGGCTTCATAGGGGTGTAGAACTGCCAGCGGAACCCCTTGTGCAATCTTGGGGGGTGGGGGGGGGGGGGGTGGAGGGGAGCACTGTCTCTCTGTCTCTAGGTTTTCAGATATGCTAGATTAATAACATTCGCTCAAAGTGGAATGTGCAGAGATACCAGGCTCCGGTATCTGGATCGGTTGGATTAACATGTGCCTGCCTGCCCCCATCCCCCACCCCTTCCCTTCCCCCATGACCTAGGTGAAGAAAGGGAGATCTGTTAGTGGAGCATGCTAAATGTGTTTTCTAGCTGGAGAGCGAGAGGTAAGCACAACTGCACCCCCTCGAGCTCTCCTCCAAAACCCAGGTTCAAGTCAGAACGTAGCTGACTGTGACGAGTGACTCAAAGCAGATGGGAATGTTGATGCTGACATATTCTCAGGAATATGTACATTACTCTCAAGGGATCTCCCAAAAGAGGCAGCTCTATCATTAGGTTGCCTCATTACTACTACTACTACTATTTAGCATTTCTATAGCGCTACAAGGCATACGCAGCGCTGCACAAACATAGAAGAAAGACAGTCCCTGCTCAAAGAGCTTACAATCTAATAGACAAAAAATAAAGTAAGCAAATCAAATCAATTAATGTGAACAGGAAGGAAGAGGAGGGTAGGTGGAGGCGAGTGGTTACAAGTGGTTACGAGTCAAAAGCAATGTTAAAGAGGTGGGCTTTCAGTCTAGATTTAAAGGTGGCCAAGGATGGGGCAAGACGTAGGGGCTCAGGAAGTTTATTCCAGGCGTAGGGTGCAGCGAGACAGAAGGCGCGAAGTCTGGAGTTGGCAGTAGTGGAGAAGGGAACAGATAAGAAGGATTTATCCATGGAGCGGAGTGCACGGGAAGGGGTGTAGGGAAGGACGAGTGTGGAGAGATACTGGGGAGCAGCAGAGTGAATACATTTATAGGTTAGTAGAAGAAGTTTGAACAGGATGCGAAAACGGATAGGGAGCCAGTGAAGGGTCTTGAGGAGGGGGGGAGTGACAAATGCCTCTAAATTGCCCCAGCAGCGACAGCTTCCCTTTGCTCCCAGCTAGCAGCCAGGGCAGTCTCTCTTCTACAGCGTCATCGCCCCTTTTGGTCTAGCATCTCCCTCCTGTTGCTGCCATTGCTGACAGAATCCCTGCATCCAACCCTCCTTCCTCCCGTGGCAGTGGCAGCAGTGAAATAGGGGTGATATGAGTATATCGGTTCTGGCGGAATATAAGACGTGCAGCAGCGTTCTGAACGGATTGAAGGGGGGATAGATGGCTAAGTGGGAGGCCAGTGAGGAGTAGGTTGCAGTAGTCAAGGCGAGAGGTAATGAGAGCATTTTTTCCTAGTTTTCTGTTTGCTTTTTTGGCTACCACTGCACACTGAGCAATTTGTCTCCTCTCCCCTGGCTTTTTAATTTTCTCAGAAGTTTCTCATGAGGGAATTTGTCAAAAGATTTCTGAAAATCTAGATACACTACATCAAATGGCTCACCTTTATCCCTAGCCTCCTTAGTCTTTCTTCATAGGGATGGGACGACTTCCCTATGAAGAAAGACTAAGGAGGCTAGGGCTTTTCAGCTTGGAGAAGAGACGGCTGAGGGGAAACATGATAGAGGTATATAAAATAATGAGTGGAGTGGAACAGGTGGATGCGAAGCGTCTGTTCACGCTTTCCAAAAATACTAGGACTAGGGGGCATGCGATGAAACTACAGTGTAGTAAATTTAAAACAAATCGGGGAAAATATTTCTTCACCCAACGCATAATTAAACTCTGGAATTCGTTGCCGGAAAATGTGGTGAAGGTGGTTAGCTTAGCAGAGTTTAAAAAGGGGTTAGACGGTTTCCTAAAGGACAAGTCCATAAACCACTACTAAATGGACTTGGGAAAAATCCACAATTTCAGGAATAACATGTAGAGAATGTTTGTACGTTTGGGAAGCTCGCCAGGTGCCCTTGGCCTGGATTGGCCGCTGTCGTGGACAGGATGCTGGGCTCGATGGACCCTTGGTCTTTTCCCAGTGTGGCATTACTTAGATGCTTATGTAAGAAATATTTTCTGATGATCTTCCTTGTAGTCTGCCCCTGGTCACCTAGTGACGCTGGACTCAGGAGTGAGAATAAGAATTTGTGTAAGGCATGAGCTGTTTGGACCTTATTCGGAACCAGGATCGAGTATTTTACATCCCATTCATTGTTGATTTAATCATGAATTGATAATGAGTGTGACAGCTGGGCAAACTGGATGGACCATTCGGTCTTTCTATGCAGTCATTTACTATGTCATGTTACAGCGTACTACGTACCCAGAGGAGAAAAGACTTCTAATGAAAACCTTCCACAGGACTGTCTCTTACGTGGCAGTGCAAAGGGGAGTCTCATGAAGTGGACCATATCTTGGAAAAATGTTTCTGGCTAAGAAGATACCTTAGGGGCCCCTGTTACTAAGCCGCGTAAGGTACAGATATAAAAATGAAATGAACAACATTCCAGCCCAAAAACCCTGAAAGGTCACTCTGTCACAGAGCTCAGAAAACACAGGGACCGTTAACAATTCCCATGCTCAGTCGCCGGCCAGCTGGGAGATGGGGGTGGTGTAAAAAAAAAAAAAAAAAGATGAACGTGGGAGAAAGATTTTTATAAGACTGTAGGATCCGAGGTAGTTCCAAGAATTTAAGCCAATCTTTCCTTCAGATGGAAATCCCTGATGTTTTGGTGAAAGTTAACCACTTTTTTTTTTTCTCTTGGGAAAGGAAAGAGAAAAATGACATCAGTCAACCAGTAAGACAGAAAGTAGGAGCAAAATGATTGCAAATGAAAGGCCAGTTTCCCAGCTGCTCTAGACACTGGTAGCTAATAACATCTATATTTTGTTAACATCTGCCAACAGATTTGCCTATGTGCTGACAGCCAGATGTTGAGGGCTGTAATCAGGGAGCCAGGGCTGTGCATCCTGTCTATTAAGCCTTTTCCTAACTGAGCATGAATTTGTATGTTTGGCCATTACTCATCTTGCCCTGCTCCCAGGTCCACCTCCTGGGTTCTGCTCTTGCTTTGCCGCATTCCTGAGCTTAATGGGGCTGAGAGCCCTGATCTCTCCACCTGCTGAAGCCACATGGTGCTGTTCTCCCATTCAGGCTGGCCAGGAATGGAAATGCAGCGGAGCAGGGCCTTCTACCATCTTCCTGGATCTGGATCTTTTTCCTGGTGCTCCCACTCTGCATGCATGATTAGGTTGCAAGGGAAAGACTTATGCAATAATCACTACTAGACATGTATTTATTTGAAGCATTCATATACCATCTAGACCCAGGCAGTTTACAGTTTCTTACAGGTAGTGGCACTGTCCCAAATGCAGTGGTGTGCTGGAGCCGGCTCGCAAGAGCCGGTTGTTAAATTTTTTACCATCTTGCGAGCCGGTTGTTCTTCAGGGCGAGCCGGCTCTCTTCCCTCCCTCCCTCCCCTGAGTTACAGGGTCCCAGGCTCCAAGTCCAGTGTACATACCTGAAGAAGGCAACCACCCTGGTTGTCCAGTGGATTCTTCGGGGCAGGCAGGGAAGATCCCCAGTCTTTCCTGCCCGCTTCTGGCGCTGACCCTCCCCCGCTGCCAGATCGCTCTTTAAAAATGGCCACCGAGACTTCCAGCGGCAGCCTCGCGAGACTTCTGCTGAAGTCTTGGAGGCCGCCCTTCTAAGTCTCGGCGGCCATTTTGAAGAGCGATCTGGCAGCGGGGGAGGGTCAGCACCAGAAGCGGGCAGGAAAGACTGGGGATCTTTTCTGCCTGCCCCGAAGAATCCACTGGTCAACCAGGTTGCCTTCTTCAGGTATGTACTGGACTCAGAGACTGGGACCCTGTAGCTCGTGCGGGGCGGGGGAGGAGAAGAGCAGAGCCGGCTTGCCTTGCACCACAGGGGCAGGACGGGGAGGGGAGGAGGAGAAGAGCAGAGCCGGCTTGCCCTGCACCACAGAATCTCAGTCTTCCTGAAGAGAGTAATGCATTGCCCCCCCTCCCAGGCTCTCTCCCCGGCTATAGCCAGCTCTGCAATTTGGGGGGGGCGCTGAGGTGGACCGGGGAGAGAGCCCGTTGTGGGGGGGCGTGCACAAAGGTGGACCGAGGAGAGAGCCTGTTGTGGGGGGGGGGGGCGCAGAGGTGGACAGGGGAGAGAGCCTGTTGTTAAAAATTTACCTGCACACCACTGCCCAAATGGGAGGGTTAATTGACTTGCCCAGGGTCACACAGAGCTGCAGAGGGAACTGAACCCAGTTCCCCAGGATCTCAACCCACCGCTGACTGTTACGCAGCAGTGGGAATTGAACCTGGTTTCCCAGGTCTACAATCCAAGATTAATCATCAACCCTGCAACATGGAGAGGGCAGTCAAGATATATTGTCCTCTTCAGACAGGATTTTTGCTACTACAGAAATGGGTTTGGGCAAAGCTTTTCTAGATAGGAACACAGACAGCTGGAATGCTTCTCTGGATATTCCCAGCTGCACTGCTCCCCTGGATTTTCCATATCATAATAGCACAGCAGCACAGGGCAGGGCTTCCCAAAGCAGTCCTGGGAGCCCTGGGCTAGTTAAGTTTTCAGGATATCCATAATCAATATGTGTTGCTACCATTGTATGCAGGTCTGTCTCCTGCATATTCAGGGGCTCATTTAATAAGCCAGGTTAGTGGAGGAGTAGCCTAGTGGTTAGTGCAGTGGACCTTGATCCTGGAGAGCTGAGTTCATCTTCCACTGCAGCTCCTTGTGACTCTGGGCAAGTCACTTAACCCTCCATTGCCCCTGGTACAAAATAAGTACCTGAATGTATGTAAACCTCAGAAAGGCGGTATGTCAAGTCCCCTTTCCCTATTTGAGATTGTACAGGGAATGTTGCTATTCCACTAGCAACATTCCATGTAGAAGCCTGCCCTTGCAGATCAGCATCGTGGCCGCACAGGCTCCTGTTTCTGTGAGTCAGACGTCCTCAGTGCTTTTTTTGTGCCGGTACGCAACGGTACGGCGTACTGGCACCTTTCCCCCCCCCCCCATCCGCTCCCCTGCCCTCCTCCTCCAGCCATCTATGCCCATCCCGTGATTCCGTTCGCTCCCCTGCCCCCCCTCCAGCCATTCCGTGATTCCCTTCGCTCCCCTGCCCCCACCAGCCATCCATCCCCATCCCGCGATTCCCTTCGCTCCCCTGCCCGGCAACTATACCCACTCTGCGATTCTCCTTGATCCCCTGCCTCTATCGCAGCTGCCGTAGTGAAAGGCCGTCAGCCTTCCCTTCGTTTCCTGTCGTGTCCCGCCCTCACGCAATGACGTCAGAAGAAGGCGGGACACTGACAGGAAATGAAGGGAAGGCTGACGGCCTTTCACTACGGCAGCTGCGACGGAGGCAGGGGATCAAGGAGAATCGCAGAGTGGGTATAGATGCCGGGTAGGGGAGCGAAGGGAATCGCGGGGTGGGGATGGATGGCTGGAGGGGGGGCAGAGGAGCGAAGGGAATCGCGGGATGGATGGCTGGTGGGGGCAGGGGAGCGAAGGGAATCGCGGGATGAGTATGGATGGCTGGAGGGGGGGCAGAGGAGCGAAGGGAATCACGGGGTGGGTATGGATGGCTGGAGGGGGGTACAGGGGAGCGAAGGGAATCATGGGGTGGGTATGGATGGCTGGAGGGGGGGACAGGGGAGCGAAAGGAATCACGGGATGGGTATGGATGGCTGGAGGGGGGCAGGGGAGCGAAGGGAATCACGGGATGGGTATGGATGGCTGGAGGGGGGCAGGGGAGCAAGGGAATTGCAGGGTGGGTATGGATGGCTGGAGGGGGGACAGGGGAGCCAAGGGAATCGCTGGGTGGGTATAGATGGCTGGAGGGGGGGGACAGGGGAGCCAAGGGAATCGCTGGGTAGGTATGGATGGCTGGAGGGGGGGCAGGGGAGCGAAAGGAATTGTGGGGTGGGTATGGATGGCTGGAGGGGGGGCAGGGGAGCGAAGGGAATCGCTGGGTGGGTATGGATGGCTGGGGGGGACAGGGGAGCGAAGGGAATTGTGGGGTGGGTATGGATGGCTGGAGGGGGGGCAGTGGAGCCAGGGGAGCCAAGGGAATCGCTGGACATGGGTGGATGGAGGGGGGCAGGTGAGAGGAGGGTTGCAGGACATGGATGGAGGAGAGGGAAGGGAGAGAGAATAAATGCTGGACATGGATGGAGGGAAGGGAAGAGTGAGAGATGAGATGAGGGGAAAGGAAGAGAGGAGAAAAACTGCACATGAATGAAGAAAATAGGCAGAAGCTGGATCCACTGGACAGTCAAGTGTGCGGAGGACCCAGCTTTTACTTACGGATGTAGGACAAGAAATGAAAAAAAAGGCGGAAAGTAAAGAAATAAATGGACAGGAAGCCCTGGAAACGGAGTTAAGGGAACAGATAGAGAGCAGCAGAATCAGAGACTGGGACCAATATGGAAAGAAAAACAGTCACCAGACAACAAAGGTAGAAAAAATCATTTTATTTTCATTTTAGTGTTTGGAATATGTCCAATTTGAGAATTTACATCTGCTGTCTTACTTTGCACTGGGTATACTGGAGCTGTAACAACTTACAGAAATGATTAATAATGAAAGAAAATCATGTTATTTTTTTCTCCTATACTAGTATAATATTTTCAATGATGTATGTTTATATGCGCCATAGCTGGTATAAGGGGTGTGGCTAATGTAGGTGTGGCTATCATAGGGGTGGAGCCATATGTGGTGACCCCGCCCATAATGAGTACCGGCACCTTTTTTTCTACAAAAAAAGCACTGGACATCCTGCAGTGGACTCTGATTCTGGGGAACTGGGTTCGATTCCCACTGCAGCTCCTTATACTCTGGGTAAGTCACTTAACCCTCTATTGCCCCTGGTACAAAATAAGTACCTGAATATATGTAAACCGCTTTGAATGTAGTTGCAAAAACCTCAGAAAGGCAGGTATGTCAAGGCCCAGTTCCCTTTCCCCCTTTCCCTTATGACATCACAATATCAGAAGTGAGCCAAGTATGGGCAATCAAGCCATTGTGACATCACTGATGAGGTTGGCTCTTATTGGTGGAATGAGTGGAGGAGTAGCCTAGTGGTTAGTGCAGTGGGGATCTGGGTTTGCTTCCCACTGCAGCTCCTTGTGACTCTGGGTAAGTCACTTAACCCTCTATTGCCCCTGGTACAAAATAAGTACCTGAATATATGTAAACCGCTTTGAATGTAGCTGCAAAAACCTCAGAAAGGCAGTATATCAAATCCCATTTCCCTTCCCTTCCCTCTACATGCGTGCCAAAATGAGACTACCGCCAGGCTAGGATGCCCCCTGGTGGTAATTTCATATTTGGCGTGCGCCCATAATGCCTGGATGAATTATTTATTTCTTGCCACGCACGCCGTTTCTGGCAGTAATCGGCAGTTGGCCGCACCGACCAGTCACCGAGCGTGTAGCACATGAGCCCTTACCACTAGATAAATGAGTGGCGTTAAGGGCTCAGGCTGGTTTTAGACACGTGCTGGTTTCAGTTTTACCGCGTGCCCTTTTCCCATCACATTTAAAAAAAAACCTTTTTTGCAGACACGGTAAAAACCGGCCCGGCGCACATCTAATACACGCGCCTACACTGCCGCAGGCCACGTTTTACTGTGGTTTAGTAAAAGGGCCCCTCGGTGTTGATATTCGGAAACCCAAGCTGACTGTGGGGTCCTCAGGCAGGTTTGGGAAGCCCTAACTGAGAAGCTGATGGCTGATGACAGCCAGTTTTCCCACTCAAGTGGCCCATATTGTGATATTTTTTTTAAATTTTAAACTTTTTATTTTTACAAACCTTGGTGCCAAAAACCAGCTACAAATACAATAGAACATAGTAAAAACCCCTTTAAGTCCTGGTTTTAACAAATACAAAACACAGTCCCTTTTAACAAAGACCAAAATTCAATCCTCTTTCTATATCAGCCTATTGACAAAACAAATCTAATGGAGCCCAGATCTTGCTAAACACTGAAAAGCTCCGGCTCTTAACTGCAGCAATTTCTTTGTCCTTCCTAGTGAGAGACACAGTTAGTATTCTTATCATGTGTGGCCAAACCGGGATAGAGGGAAGGTTCATCAAGCCCAGTATCCTGTTTCCAATAGTGGCCAATCCAGGTTATTTTATTTATTTTTGTACCCCGTCTTTTCCCACTCATGGCAGGCTCAATGCAGCAGGCAATGGAGGGTTAAGTGACTTGCCCAGAGTCACAAGGAGCTGCCTGTGCCTGAAGTGGGAATCAAACTCAGTTCCTCAGGACCAAAGTCCACTCCTCCACTGTTGCTACTATTTGAGATTCTACATGGAATGTTGCTATTCCACTAGCAACATTCCATGTAGAAGTCAGACCTTGCAGATCACCAATGTGGCCGCGCAGGATTCTGCTTCTGTGAGTCTGATGTCCTGCACGTATGTGCAGGACGTCAGACTCACAGAAACAGAAGCCTGCGCAGCCTTCTACATGGAATGTTGCTATTCCACTAGCAACATTCCATGTAGAATCTCCAATAGTATCTATTTGATTTTTGTTACATTTGTACCCTGCGCTTTCCCACTCATGGCAGGCTTAATGCGGCTTACATGGGGCAATGGAGGGTTAAGTGACTTGCCCAGAGTCACAAGGAGCTGCCTGTGCCTGAAGTGGGAATCCAACTCAGTTCCCCAGGACCAAAGTCCACCACCCTAACCACTAGGCCACTC
This sequence comes from Microcaecilia unicolor, assembly GCF_901765095.1. Classification (NCBI taxonomy): domain Eukaryota; kingdom Metazoa; phylum Chordata; class Amphibia; order Gymnophiona; family Siphonopidae; genus Microcaecilia; species Microcaecilia unicolor. The sequence continues at coordinate 652,550,953 of NC_044032.1, read as the reverse complement.
CTCCACTGTTGCTACTATTTCAGATTCTAGAAGTCAGCCCTTGCAGATCATCAAAGTGGCCGCGCAGGCTTCTGCTTCTGTGAGTCTGACGTCCTGCACGTACGTGCAGGACGTCAGACTCACAGAAACAGAAGCCTGCGCAGCCTTCTACATGGAATGTTGCTAGTGGAATAGCAACATTCCATGTAGAATCTCCAATAGTAGCAACAGAATCTCAATAGTAGCAACATTCCATGTAGAATCTCCAATAGTAGCAACATTCCATGTAGAATCTCCAATAGTATCTATTTTATTTTTCTTACATTTGTACCCCACGCATTCCCACTCATGGCAGGCTCAATGCGGCTTACATGGGGCAATGGAGGGTTAAGTGACTTGCCCAGAGTCACAAGGAGCTGCCTGTGCCAGGAATTGAACTCAGTTCCTCAGGACCAAAGTCCACCACCCTAACCACTAGGCCACTCCTCCACTCAAGTACCTGGCAAGATCCCAGAAAGATTTTATGCTGCTTATCCTAAACTAAGCAGCAGATTTTTCCAAGACCATCTTAATAATGGTTTATGAACTTTTTTTTTTTTTTTTTAGGAAATTAGCCAAACCTCTTTTAAACCCTGCAATGCTTAACTGATTTTACCATATTCTCTGGTAATGAATTCCAGAGTTTATTTATTTATTTATTTATTTGTTGCATTGTATCCCACATTTTCCCACCCATTTGTAGGCTCAATGTGGCTTATGTAGTACCGGAGAGGCCTTTGCAGGCTCCGGTGTGAACAAATACAGGGTGATGTTGTCGTAAGATCAAGTTCATGTGGCACAGCCACATTAGGGAATCGGAGAACGGAAGAGTTGTGTTATGTCCATTACGTGCATTAGTTTGGTTGTGTTGCAGAGATCAGGCATTTAAGTTGGATCGGTAGGGTATGCCTTTTTAAACAGGTTAGTTTTGAGTGATTTCCGGAAGTTTAGGTGGTCGTACCTCGTTTTCAAGGCTTTAGGTAATGCGTTCCACAGTTGTGTGCTTATGTAGGAAAAACTAGATGCGTAAGTTGTTTTGTAATTAAGTCCTTTGCAGCTTGGGTAGTGCAGATTTAGATAGGATCGTGTTGATTCGGATGTATTTCTAATTGGTAAGTCGATCAAGTCTGTCATGTAATTCAGGGCTTCTCCGTAGATGATTTTGTGAACCAGGGTGCAGATTTTGAAGGTGATGCATTCTTTGGGAGCCAATGTAGTTTTTCGCAGAGGGAGTTTGCGCTTTCAAATCACGTTTTACCAAATATAAGACTAGCTGCCATGTTTTGAGCAGTCTGAAGTTTCTTTACACATTGAATGAAGAAATATTTTCTCCAGTTTGTTTTAAATTTACTTATTAGCTGCATTGTGTGACCCTTAGTCCTAGTATTTTTGGAAACAGTAAACAAGTGATTCACATGTACCCATTCCGCTCCACTCAGTATTTTAGAGAGCTCAGTCATCTCTTCTCCAAGCTGAGGAGCCCTAGCCGTTTAGGCTTTCCTTATAGGGAAGTCGTCCCATCCCCTTTATCGTTTTCATTGCCCTTCTCTGTACATTCCGCTATATCTTTTTTGAGATGTGGTGACCAGAATTGCTCACAGTATTCAAGGTACAGTCACCCCTTAGCAATACAAAGGCATTACATAAGAGCAGTCATACCGGGTCAAACTCTAGCCTAGTATCCTGCTCCCAGCAGTGGCCAATTCAAGTCACAAGTACCTGACAGAATCCCAGACAGTAGCAAGATTCCATGCTACTGACCCCAGTGACAAGCAGTGGCTTTCCCCGTGTCTCTCTCAATAGCAGACTATGGACCTTTCCTCCAGCAACTTGTCCAAACTTTTTTTTTAAACCCAGATATATTTAACTGCTGATACCACATCCTCTGGCACTCCCAGCGCCCTCCCCAGCCCTTCCCCTTGACTGTATAAACAAATCTCCTGGTAGTCTAGCAGCTCTCCTCCTTCCCACCCGTCCCACCCCTACACATCCTCCATGTTACTTTAATATTCTGTAAAGTAACATAGTAACATAGTAGATGAGGGCAGAAAAAGACCTGCACGGTCCATCCAGTCTGCCCAACAAGATAACTTATATGTGCTAATTTTTGTGTATACCCTACTTTGATTTGTACCTATGTTCTTCAGGGCACAGACCGTATAAGTCTGCCCAGCACTATCCCCGCCTCCCATCCACCAGCCCCGCCTCTCAACCACCGGCTCTGGCACAGACCGTATAAGGAAAGTAGTTGCTTAATTTTTGTTTTAGAATAGACTCCTACCAGGTGTTCTAGAATCTTCCCTTTTTGGAAGGTAATATAATAGCATGAGCTATCTTGCTTTTCGTAAAAAGCTTAAAGACTTTTTTTTATAATGATTATTCTTAAATGGGGGTGTAACATGGTGTCAGAATTATTTAGCAGTATGTCAATTAATTGTGCTGAATCAGATACAACTATATAACAATATAAAAATACAATTTTAAAAGACTTATTGAAACTGCAACAGGGAAACTGATCTGAACCTCAAGCCCCTCTTTCCCCTCCCTTTTTCCTGGGAACTTCTGATAGCAGGGCTAGTCAATTACAAACACTTAACAGACTTCTTGTTACGGGGGGGGGTGGTTAATTTTATTTATTTATTAGGATTTATTTACCGCCTTTTTTAAGGAATTCACTCAAGGCTACTGCAAGAATAACTCAAACATAAGCTGTAGACAATTACAGCAGTAAAAATACTCAAACAATACAAAGTATATAATAGTATATTACATTACAATGTCAACACAATATGTAATAAAACATTTTAATAGACAGCATAGGGTTTAAGCAAAGATGGAACATATAGATAGATAAGAGAGTAATAGGAGTAAGAAAATAAAGGCCTAATTTAAAGAAAGTTGCACATGAGGTCAGAGAGGTGGTTAAATATTATCTCAGCTAGGGTAGGAGTGGATAAACATGTCCTGCTGCAGTTTGTGCAGCCCGAGTCAATCCTTGTGTGTGTGAGTGAGACTAACACGTTAGCTACTTCCTCCATTAAAGGCCTGGTTGAAGAGCCAAGCTTTCACCTGCTTCCTGAAGTAGAGGTAGTCTTGTGTTAAGCTGAGCCTTTCAGGCAGTGCATTCCAGAGTGTGGGGGCTACTCCGGAGAAGGCTCGCTTGTGGGTATCACATCGTTTAATGTCCTTTGGAGAGGGTGTGGTTAGGGAAACTCCTTGGGAGGACCTTAGTGACCTCGGAGGTGTGTAGAGGGAGATCCTATTCTTCAAGTACTCTGGGCCACTTCCTTTAAGGGCCTTGAAGATCAGTATTTCCCCTCTTTCTCTCCCCATCCAGCATGTACCTTTGTCTTCCTATCACCAAGAAACACAATAGGATCAACACGAACATACCTAAATCTCCACTACCCAAGCTGCAAAGGACTGAAATACAAATCAACTTATGCATCCAGCTTCTCCTACATAAGCACACGACTATGGAACGCATTACCTAAAGCCGTGAAAACAACATATGATCGCCTAAGCTTCCGGAAAACCATTAAAAACCAACCTATTCAAAAAGGCTTAATACGCCGACCCAACTTAAATGCGGTTCCTCGCAACACAACAAAACCAAAGGTCGTAACGGATATATAAGAACTCTTCCTTTCTACGATTCTCTTCCTCTGTAAAATTCCCTAAAGTGTCTGTAACACTTGAACCTTGTTCTACCAAAACGTAACTGTATTTGTTCATACCGGAATCGACGAGCGCCTTTATGGTACTATGTAAGCCAAATAGGTGGAAAATATGGGATACAAATGTAACAAATAAATAATTAAAAGAGAGCAGGTAGAACCAGTGGCTGCTACAGTGAGACTGAGAGCACATGGTGGCAGCTGCTGAAGGAATGGCAAGCCCAGGAAGATCAAACAGAAAGAGCAGAAAAAACATGGAGCGTGTGCCTACTACAGGGAGAGACGTGAGAGCATGTGAAGGCAGGTAGGGCCGGTCTTAGGCAGAGGCGACCAAGGCGGCCGCATAGGGCCCCGCGCTTAAGGGGGCCCCGCGTGGCGCGCCTCAACTCTGCCTCTCCCTCCGACCCCCGCTCGCTAGCCTCGGACCGCATGCATGTGGCATCATCATTCACATCATCAATTGTCGTCGTGATCCTCCCGCTCGCGCCGATTCGCCGCCACCGGTGCCCACACAGCCCACTCCCCCCGCTCAGCTCCCGCCTCCCAGACCAGTCCCTCCCACCAGCAGCACGACAGAAGTGCAGAACTCGACAGCCCCGCCCTGCCCTGCCCCGCCCCAGACAGCCAGCCAGTTGCACCCCAGCTTTTCCCTTCCGCCTTCCCGCTCAATGTCCCGCCTCCTTCTGATGGTATTTCCTGTTTCCGCGAGGGCGGGTGGGAGTCATTGAGCGAGAAAGGGAAAAGGAGCTGGAGCGTGACTCGGAGCCTCGGTGAGCCATCGTCGATTCGCTGGAGAGTCAAGTAAGTGCCGAAGTGCTGGTTTGAGATAGCTGAGTTCATAACATTATAACCCACCCACCCCTGGCCGTACAAATTAGTCATAAAATAATTCAAAGCCACTATTTTTGCTGAACACAGAAAGAGCTCTAATAGCTTTCGATGTTGATAAAATACTGGCATATAACAACTACCGCGAAATTGGCCCAATTAGGTAGTTCTCAACTAATCCTTCTGTTTAAAGTCCTATGTAGTGGAATGCAAGAGAAGGGAAGGGTGCTTGGAAAATTAGCATGTAAATCCAACCAATTAATCAGCAATTAGGATTTGCATTTCCATTTCACGCGATTAGCACTCTGCAACTTACAAATCAACTTCCTCAGCATGTTACAAATACAGCATGTGATAAAGTGATAGTGAAGGTGTGCCTGCACAATGAACACCGGTACATAGTTGTCTCTCGTCGGTTTATTTGCGTTACATATTCTGGGAAGCAAGGTGACTGCTGTATTTTTTTTTTTCCTCAGGCTGCTTTCCCTACAGTATATTCCCACACAGGTGTAATGTTCAACTCTTATAGACGACGGATACCGATTCCAAGGATAACGGTTGTGGGAACCTATGCACTTACTTACATCTTTTTTGGCTACTTGGGGTTGGGGATCTCTGTGTTGCCTCTCTGGTTTGATGGGTTACAGAGTAATAGGGGAATTTGAAAGTACTGGATCTTTTCTTAATATTTTTCCTTTATTCTCCTTTGTTCTGAGAATTGGAACTACTAATTGTAGTGGACTTGAACTGAATAATTTCTGGGGAGGGGAGGTTTCATGATAGCATTGTGCTTATTATTTCAATCAGTTTTTTTGTACAAGTTTAGCTTCATTTGTCTTTAGTTGAAATTTCATAAATTAAAAAAAATTTCTAAAAATGGAATAATCTTATCAATGGGGTGGAGCAAGGGTGGGGGCGGGGCTAGGGTAGGGCGGGGCTAGGATGGGGCCCCACCAAATTGGTCTGCATAGGGCCCCGCACTTGCTAAGACCGGCCCTGAAGGCAGGTGTTGAAAGAACAGAGTGTCCAAGAGCATCAATGAGAGAGAGAAGAAAGAACCGAGAGACTGAGGGAACGCAATGTCCAGGAGCATCAAAGAGAAAGAGCAGAAAGCAGGTTGAGTCTTCCCCTCTCCCCCCACGGGACAGCACTGGCATAAATAAAATAACAGGGCAGGGTCTGGGCACTTGCTCAAGTCCTGCAATCCTCTGAATTCAAACCTTGTGTCAGAAAGGGCAAAACCGAAAGAGGCTGAGCACACGCTAGAGCTCAAATAGAATGAAGCCCTGCAGATTGCAAGGTTTCGTTCTGTTTCTGTGAGTCTGACGTCGTGCAGGACGTCAGACTCAGAAACAGAACGAAGGAAGAAGAGGACCTCGGCTGGCGGAAGTTGGGGTCCCCCGCCAGCAAAGGTAGGCGACGGTGGGGGGGGGGGGGTTGAGAGGCTCGTCGGCAGGGGGTGTCAAAGTTGTTGGTGGCGGTGCTGGTGGCGGCGGGGGGCTGTCGGCAATGGCGGCGGGGGGTCGGCGGCGCCAGGGGGGGCTAAAATGTGCCCCTTCACCTCAGACTCTGGACCCCCCTCCTGCTGAAGTCTGGCTACGCCCCTGACCCGAACTGCAGACACCAGTGACAGGGGGTTGTCTTCCCGTGTATACTATGACAGTGCAGGGTCAGGCAACATAGCTTTTGTTCAGTATAATCAAGTTTTCATTTTTTTTTTCTAGAGTACAGTCTGGGAATATAAGTTGTGTTCTTTTTTCTTGGGGCAACTGCCTGACCAGTGTTCGAAACCCTTTGAAAATCAGCCTGTTAGTTTTCTCTGTGATCGAAGAGATAAAATAATCCTTCTACTTTTACAGGGAGATTTTATTTATTTATTGCATTTGTGTCTCACATTTTCCCACCTCTTTGCAGGCTCAATGTGGCTTATTCTATTCATTCCTGTTGTGAGAAGGAAATGCAGAGGACTTGTTTTTGGCTCCTATTTAAAACAGCCCTGATCTTGTTTCTCTCACACCTGATTTATGATGAATCATAAAGGAATACATTTGCATAGTTTATATCAGAGAAAAATAGAACAACTCATGGACTGAGGAAATAGGATATTAGCGAAGTGGCACATTTCTATAAGCCAGAACCTCCAACGCTTTCTTAATTCTTTTGCCATCTTGTCAGGTACTTTGTAACCTGGATTGGCCACTTGATGGACCTTCGGTCTGTCCCATTTTAAGCGATGCTCATGTTCTTATGACACCTGGGCAGTATATCAGTCCAAAAGGCAACACAAAAGCAACCCCTTCCATGAGTTCCATTATGTCCGGCGACTGCCCTGATGACAGCAGAAAAGGACTATGTATTCTGCCCAGTTATCTTTTCCACACTGCTAAGGATACAACCCAGTGTGACCATCGACAAGATTTCTCCTTACCCAGCAGAGTTATTTTTCCATCTTTATTGTTTGTACTCCGCCATCTTGGGTAGAACAGCATACAAATGAAAGAGGAGAAACCCTACTTGTAAACCCAACATTGAAGACTCAACAAAAACTGTACATTAAAACTAAAGGATAATGGTGGTTGGCGATTCCCTTCTGAGGGGCACAGATGCATCCATTTGATGACCAGACATAAGAAGTGCTGGAAGTCAGATTTGAAAATCTAAAATAATACGAAAGATTGCCAAGAATCATCAAGCATGCTGCTCATTCATATCGACATGAATGACACTGCGAGGTGACACCCATAGAGAGAGGATAAAAGAGATGCACCACTGGTATTTTTCTGAACCCTTCCTGTCAAGAGCCATAACAGAAAAGTTTGCGTTCTGTAGATGAAGGCATGACAGTGCAGATTGGTGGCTTCCCAAATTGTGTGTTGTGACCCCAAACCCTGCATTTAGGGTCATGACCTAGGCGGGTTGAAAATAGAAAAATCATTGGCTATGCCTCCGGGGGGGGGGGGGGGGGCATGTGCTTTCTGTGGCTGTGATAATGTTGTACACAGTATGAACAAAAGCATTTCGACTTCCTGGACAACCATGGGATGATATTCCAAGGTCTGCTGATACAGTTGGGTACCGCATCTTCCAAAAGCAGGTGAGGAGGCCTTTAAACTAACACTGTCAGGGATAGGTGAAGAAAGCCTTCAGATAAGTAAAACTTTAAGGACTCGTAGAGAAATAGGAATAAAGAGTAACATCCGGAAGCTATGTATATTATTTCCATACTATCAAGTTCATTAATAGAAATACTAATGTAACCAGGTATATTGGCAGTTACACCAGCCACGGAGGTGGCGTAACTGTAACCACTTAAGTGCAGTAAGGGCAAATGGAGTGGAAGAGTAGCCCACTGGTTAGTGAAGGGGCCTGGGGAACCGGATTTTGATTTCCAGTGTAGCTCTTTGCAACTCTGGGCAAGTTGCTTAACCCTCCATTGCTCCGGGTACAAAATCAGTACCTATATAATATGTAAACTGCTTTGTTCGTAACCAGTGGTGTTCCTTGGTCAGCTGCCACCCAGTGCAGATTGCCGCTCCACATTCATCCCCCCCCCCCTCCCCGGGTGCATTGTTGTTACCTCCTGGGGTGCTGGGAGCAACCGCGTGGCTGTCAGCTCCCCGGTTCCCTCCCCCTCTGCCCCGGAACAGGAAGTAACATCAGAGGGGGCAGGGAACTGGTGGAGCCAGCAGCCACATAGCCGCTCTCTGCACCCCTCTTGCAGTGTGCAGCCGGGTCGGACTGCCCCCCCCCCTCGGTATGCCGCTGATTGTAACACGAACGTACCTACAATCTGCACTACCCAAGCTGCAAAGGACTCAAATACAAATCAACTTACGCGTCCAGTTTCTCCTACATAAGCACACAACTATGGAACGCATTACCAAAAGCCTTGAAAACTACGAACGACCACCTAAACTTCCAGAAAAAACTAAAAACTAGCCTACCCTACCAATCCAACATAAATGCCTGATCTCTGCAACACAACAAAACTAAAGATCGTAATGGACATAACACAACTCTTCCATTCTTGCCGAAGGGTTAGAAGGTAAAGTTTGCCTATTTGTGGATGATACTAAGATTTGCAACAGAGTGGACACCCGGGAGGGAGTGGAAAGCATGAAAAGGGATCTGAGGAAGCTAGAAGAATGGTCAAAGGTTTGGCAATTAAAATTCAATGCGAAGAAATGCAAAGTGATGCATTTAGGGAGTAGAAACCCACGAGAGACTTATGTGTTAGGCGGTGAGAGTCTGATAGGTACTGAGGGGGAGAGGGATCTTGGGGTGATAGTATCCGAGGATCTGAAGGCGACGAAACAGTGTGACAAGGCGGTGGCTGTAGCGAGAAGGTTGCTAGGCTGTATAGAGAGAGGAGTGACCAGCAGAAGAAAGGAGGTTTTAATGCCCCTGTATAAGACGTTGGTGAGGCCCCATCTGGAGTATTGTGTTCAGTTTTGGAGGCCGTATCTTGCGAAGGATGTTAAAAAAATGGAAGCGGTGCAAAGAAAAGCTACGAGAATGGTACGGGATTTGCGTTCCAAGACGTATGAGGAGAGACTTGCTGACCTTAACATGTATACCCTGGAGGAAAGGAGGAACAGGGGTGATATGATACAGACGTTCAAATATTTGAAAGGTATTAATCCGCAAACAAATCTTTTCCGGAGATGGGAAGGCGGTAGAACGAGAGGACATGAAATGAGGTTGAAGGGGGGCAGACTCAAAAAAGATGTCAGGAAGTATTTTTTCACAGAGAGGGTGGTGGATGCTTGGAATGCCCTCCCGCGGGAGGTGGTGGAGATGAAAACGGTAACGGAATTCAAACATACGTGGGATATGCATAGAGGAATCCTGTGCAGTAGGAATGGATCCTCAGAAGCTTAGCCAAAATTGGGTGGCGGAGCAGGTGGGGGAAGAGAGGTTGGTAGTTGGGAGGCGAGGATAGTGGAGGGCAGACTTATATGGTCTGTGCCAGAGCTGGAGGTGGGAGGCGGAACTGGTGGTTGGGAGGCGGGAAGTACTGCTGGGCAGACTTGTATGGTCTGTGCCCTGAATAAGGCAGGTACAAATCAAGGTAAGGTATACACATATGAGTTTATCTTGTTGGGCAGACTGGATGGACCATGCAGGTCTTTTTCTGCCGTCATCTACTATGTTACTATATATGTTCTCCGATTCCCTAATGTGGCCACATGAACTTGATCTTACCACAACATCACTTTGTATTTGTTCACACCGGAGCCTGCAAAGGCCTCTCCGGTACTAGGTAAGCCACATTGAGCCTACAAATAGGTGGGAAAATGCGGGATACAAATGTAACAAATAAACAAATAAAACTACAGAAAGGCAGTATATCAAGTCCCATCCCCTTTCCCTTATAGCCTTCATGGAAATAGCATGCGCAGTGGTACCTTTTAAACCTGAACATTACAATTGCAGACTTTGGCCTATATCATCTTTCCTTGCTACTACTACTACTACTACTTAACATTTCTAAAGCGCTACTAGGATTACGCAGCGCTGTACAATTTAACATAGGACAGTCCCTGCTCAAAGAGCTTACAATCTAATGGACAAATGTACAGTCAGTCAAGTGGGGGCAGTCTAGATTTCCTGAAAGGTATAAAGGTTAGGTGCCGAAGGCCACATTGAAGAGGTGGGCTTTGAGCAAGGATTTGAAGATGGGTAGGGAGCGGGCTAGGCGTAGGGGCTCAGGAAGTTGATTCCACGCATAGGGTGAGGCGAGGCAGAATGGGCGGAGCCTGGAGTTGGCGGTGGTGGAGAAGGGTACTGAGAGGAGGGATTTGTCCTGTGAGCGGAGGTTTCGGGCGGGAGCGTAAGGGGAGATGAGGGTAGAGAGGTAATGAGCCTGTTGGCTCAGGGCCTTGCAGTATTCAATCCCCGAGGATTACTGGAAATTCCCTTGCTAATTTAATTGCCAATATAATTGCTGGAGAAGCTGTGAATAGTGCAGCCGCTGCTCAGAAGCAGGGGCGTAGCCACAGATTTAGCCCTGGGCTGGCCCCCCTCTATTTCTTGGCACCCCCCCACTGCCGACCCTCCCCCGCCACTTTCGATCCCCCCTCCCCCCGCCGCCACCAGGTATCTTTGCTGGCGGGGGTCCATAAAACCCCCGCCAGACAAAGTCTTCTTCAGCGCTAGTCACCGGCGCTTTCTCTGATCTGTTTCTGTCAGTCCTCACTCCTGACGTCCTGCGTGCACATCCTGTATTTACCCCCTTGCAGGACGTGCATGCAGGACATCAGGACTGAAAGAAACAGATCAGAGAAAGCGCTGGAGACCGGCGCTGAAGAAGACTTTGGCTGGCGGGGGTTGGGGACCCCCGCCAGCAAAGGCACCTGGCAGCGACGGGGGAGGGTCGGCGGCAGGAGGGGGGTCTAAATTGGCGGTGGGGTCGGTGGCGGCAGGGGGCAGTAGGGTCGGCGGCTGGGGAGACAGGCTAAACTGTGCCCCCCCCATCTTGGGCTCTGGACCCCCCTCCCGGCGAGGTTTGGCTACACCTCTGCTCAGAAGGGCTCCGTTCTGAATGGGATGTAATGTTTTGGTTCTCTTGAGCAGCCTGAAGCACTGACCGTGTGGTTAGGATTCTCTTCAGTGAGGAGCCAGTGGGACAATATTGTGCAACAGAGAGTCAAAACATGTCAGCCAAGCATGTGTTGCGCATTGACAGCAAGGACAGGTATTCACGTCATCACTCAGCTGCAGTTGGTCTCTTGTCACTATAAGAGAGGCTGCGAACAAGTGGCGTAGCTACGGGGGGCCACGGGGGACTGGGCCCCCCTAAATTGGCTCTGGGACCTCTGGTTTGGCTGGCGGGGGTCCACAATCCCCGCCAGCCGAAGCGTTTGTCCCGAGCTGGTTTCTCCGCACTGCCTACCCTGCTCTTCTCAGTCATGCCGTGCACGCTCGTTTTAGTGAAACTGAATATGCACGACATTGAACGAGCGTGCACGGCGCGACTGAGAAGAGCAGGGTAGGCAATGCAAGACCGCCATGGGACAAACGCTTCAGCTGGCGGGGGATGGGGAACCCCGCCAACCAAGGTATGATGATGTGGAGACAGCGGGGCCAAAACGTGCCCTCTCACACTTTGGGCTCTGCCCCCCCCCTCCCCTCCCATTGAGGTCTGGCTACACTACAGCCAGAGGCGTACCTCGATGGCCAATTTTGGGTGGGCCAGAGCCCAAGGTGGGCGGGCATGGAATTCACCGCCCCCCCCCCCCCCCGGTCCCCGTCCGGTTTGCTCCTCTCTCCACCCCTCCCTGCTCACAAACCCCAAATATTAAATACTTGAGCTGGCGGGGATCCCCAAACCCTGCCAGCTGAAGATTTCCTCCTCCTCCTCAAGCAGCTGGCAACACTTGCCTCAAACTGATGCTGCTCCTGGCAGGCCGTGCATGCTCAGTGCTTTTGCATGTGCGAAAACTGAGCATGTGCAGAAGGGCCGGTCTGTGTCAGCTCAAGGCAAGTGCTGCCAGCTGACATCAGTGTTGCCAGGTGGGCGGTTTTACCGCCCAATTGGGCGGTTTCCCGCGACCCGCCATGGGAAATTTTTGCCCGCAGTGGGTTGCAGTTTTTTGGGCTTCTTTTGGCCGGTTTTTAAAGCGGGTTTTTTGGCCGCGGGGGGCGGGGTTAGTGATGTTTTGGGCGGGGTTAGTGATGTTCTGGGCGGGGGCGGGGTTGATGACGACGGGGGCGGGGGTGATGACGCTGGGGTGGGGGTGTCAGGGGCGGGGTTTGACTTTGGGCGGGTTTTGGGCTGGATTTGGGCTCGTTTGGGTGGGAAAAAAATTTTCCACCTGGCAACCCTGGCTGACATTTGGAAGAGCGCTGGCTGCCCAAGGAGAGAAAGTTTTCAGCATGGCAAGGTTTGGGGATCCCCACCAGCCACAGCAAGTGTCACAATTTTGGGTGGGCCTGAGTCCAAAGTGGGTGGGCCCTGGCCCACCTAGGCCCACCTGTAGCTATGCCACTGACTACAGCTCAAACTAAGATCAGGGGATGTGCTGTTGAATTCCATCTGTGTCTGCTGACCTGACTGAGGAACATTCTGTTATCTCCTGGACATCTGCATCGTCCAAGGTCATATGTGTCTGCCGTGTACCTTTTGTGTACATGATGGATTTATAGAAACAGGCTGCAGTAACAGCCTTAGGGGAATGTGCGTTCACTTTGTGCTGTTCTCAAGATAAAGTCTCTGCTGTTCTATGACACTTGCATTTCCATGCTGTTCTGCTGCTATTGTAAATTTAAAAAAAGCACTCTTTATTTTCATAATACTTTGGTACGGCGACAGTTTCGTTTATTGTCTGGGTGCTGGAACATGGATCTTGTGATAAGAGGGAGCATTTTTATCTGACACTGTCTATAGCGAGTACACGGCAGAAGGGCATAATCGAAAGGGACGCCCAAGTTTTGTGGAGGACGTCCTCGCAAAACATCCCGATAGAGAGGCGGGGAAACCCGTATTATCAAAACAAGATGGACATCCATCTTTCGTTTCGATAATACAGTCGGGGACGCCCAAATCGCAAAATTTGGGTCGTCCTTAGAGATGGTCGTCCCTAGACTTGGTCGTTTCTGATTTTTGGCGATAATGGAAACCAAGGACGCCCATCTCAAAAACCACCAAATGCAAGTCCTTTGGTCGTGGGAGGAGCCAGCATTCGTAGTGCACTGGTCCCCCTCACGTGCCAGGACACCAACTGGGCACCCTAGAGAGCACTGCAGTGGACTTCAGAAATTGCTCCCAGGTACATAGCTCCCTTACCTTGTGTGCTGAGCCCCCCCAAACCCCCCTAAAACCCACTACCCACAACTGAACACCACTACCATAGCCCTTATAGGAGAAGGGGGGCACACAGATGTGGGTACAGTGGGTTTCTGGTGGGTTTTTGGAGGGCTCGCTGTTTCCTCCACAAATGTAACAGGTAAGGAGGGGGATGGGCCTGGGTCCGCCTGTCTGAAGTGCACTGCAGTACCCACTAAAACTGCTCCAGGGACCTGCATACTGCTGTGATGGAGCTGAGTATCACATCTGAGGCTGGCAAAAAATATTTTTAAAGATGTTTCTTGAGGGTGGGAGGGGGTTAGTGACCACTGGGGTAGTAAGGGGAGGTCATCCCCGATTCTGTCCAGTGGTCATTTGGTCATTTTGGCCACCTTTTTGTGCCTTGGTCGTAAGAAAAACAAGACCAGGTAAAGTCGTCCAAGTGCTCGTCAGGGACGCCCTTTTTTTTCCCATTATGGGTCGAGGACGTCCATGTGTTAGGCACGCCCAAGTCCCGCCTTCGCTACACCTCCGATACGCCCCCTTGAACTTTGGCCGTCCCTGCGACGGAAAGCAGTTGGGGACGTCCAAAATCAGCTTTCGATTATACCAATTTGGACAACCCTGTGAGGACGTCCATTTTATTTATTTATTGCATTTGTATCCCACATTTTCCCACCTTTTCGCGGGCTCAGTGTGACTTACAATAAGATATGAATAATAGAAATACATTTGTTACAACTTGGTTATGGATTACATTGTGCAGAGTTGTGCGAGACATTCGAATATCAATTAGGAATATAGCAATGGGACATCAACATAGAAACATTGGAAGGAGACAATGGGAAGCTAAAAGGGCAGTGTTAGACACAAAGACATATGATGTACATAGTTCCGTGAATAAATGTATGATCTTCCGATTTTGGTCAAAAGATGGGCGTCCTTCTCTTTCGAAAATGAGCCTGTAAGTGTCCGGATTCCCTGATAACACCCCAGAAGTTGCATAAGTACAATTGCCATACTGGGAAAGACCAAAGGTCCATCAATCCCGCATCCTGTTTCCAACAGTGGCAAAGTCAGGTCACGAGTTCCTGGCAGAAACCCAAATCATGGCAACATTCCATGTAGAACCCAAAGAATAGCAAGATTCTGGAATCCTAAGAGTCACAAGATTCCATGCAGAGTCTCAAACAGCAGCAACATTCCATGTAGAACCCCAAAGAATAGCAAGATTCTAGAATCCTAAAGAGTGACAAGTACGTAAGTATTGCCATACTGGGAAAGACCAAAGGTCCATCAAGCCCAGCATCCTGTTTCCAACAGTGACCAATCCAGGTCACAGATACCTGGCAAGATCCCAAAAAAGTACAAAACATTTTATACTGCTTATCCCAGAAATAGTGTTATCTGTGTACGTTCCACAGGGTGCAGTACTGGGATACATACTCCCTTGCATATACGTGCTGTAGCTCTTATATATGCCCTTATAGAATAGTATAGAGGGGGCTTATGCACACAAGTGCTAATTTTATCTGCATTTAAGTAAGAAAGGGGCATTTAACCACAGGTACCTAGTTACATGGAACTACCTGAAACTGAACATGTCCAAGACCGAGTTCATCGTCTTTCCACCAAAACCTACTTCTCCTCTTCCTCCACTTTCTATCTCAGTTGATAACACCCTCATCCTCCCCGTCTCATCTGCCCGCAACCTCGGAGTCATCTTTGACTCCTCCCTCTCCTTCTCTGCGCATATCCAGCAGATAGCCAAGACCTGTCGCTTCTTCCTCTTTAACATCAGCAAAATTCGCCCTTTCCTCTCTGAACACACCACCCGAACTCTCGTCCACGCTCTCATTACCTCTCGCCTTGACTACTGCAACTTACTCCTCACCGGCCTCCCACTTAGCCACCTATCCCCCCTTCAATCTGTTCAGAACTCTGCTGCACGTCTTATATTCCGCCAGAACCGATATACTCATATCACCCCTCTCCTCAGGTCACTTCACTGGCTTCCAATCAGATACCGCATTCAGTTCAAGCTTCTCCTTCTTACCTACAAATGCATTCAGTCTGCTGCCCCTCACTATCTTTCTACCCTCATCTCCCCTTACATTCCCGTCCGTAACCTACGTTCACAGGATAAATCCCTCCTCTCAGTACCCTTCTCCACCACCGCCAACTCCAGGCTCCGCTCATTCTGCCTCGCCTCACCCTATGCTTGGAACAACCTTCCTGAGCCCTTACGCCAAGCCCCCTCCCTGCCCATCTTCAAGTCTTTGCTTAAAACCCACCTCTTCAATGCTGCATTCGGCACCTAACTCTTACCGTTCAGTAAATCCAGACTGCTCCAATTTGACTGCCCCTATCGGACTGACCGTTCACTTGTCTCTTAGATTGTAAGCTCTCTGAGCAGGGACTGTCCCTCTATGTTAAATTGTACAGCGCTGCGTAACCCTAGTAGCGCTTTAGAAATGTTAAGTAGTAGTAGTAGTAGTAGTACTTTTAAAACAAACAGGAGGACATTCGTTGCCAGAGACTGTGGTAAAGGCATTTAGCTTAGCAGAGTTTAAAAAAGGTTTGGCCAGCTTCCTAAAGGAAAAGTCTATAGACCATTTTTAAATTGGACTTGGGGAAAACCACTATTTCTGGGATAAGCAGTATAAAATGTATTGAACTTTTGGGGGATCTTGCCAGGTATTTGTGACTGTTGGAAACAGGATACTGGGCTTGGTGGACCTTTGGTCTGTCCCAGTATGGCAACACTTATGTACTTATGTAGGTGATGAAAGGAGTTATATGAGACTGAGAGTCACCCAGAGGAGGGAAAGCAGGGGAGAGCTCCCCCCAGAGCCCCAGAAGAGGAAGGAGGTTAGGAGATATGTTTAAGGAAAATAATCAAAGGATTACAGAGAGAGGAAGGGCTTGAATGCATGAATTTTGAAAAGTTCTCCTCAACCAAAATACCGTTGCACCATATCATGATACATTTTGGGGGTGGACAAGGCTTCATATGCTGTCTTCTCTGAATCATGATTCACTCAGGAAATAGAAGACAGGGGGTCAGCGTTTAAGCTACCCTGAACAAAGAGCTTGCTCCTGCCTGTACAACCAGATGGTGTGGGTTTACAGCAAATCAGTGTCAGGCTACAAGGAAGTTTTGTGTTTTCAGCCTGGGCACTTGTAAATATAAAACGGGATTTTATGCTTTTCATGATATCTGAGGCAAATCTGAGTACAATAAAGTAACTCTCAGCTATAAAAGGGCCTTTCATGAAAGCAAAAAAAGATATTTCTTGACACACCCCTTGTTGGAAGAAGAACTCACACACTTCAGAGGACTATTTTGAAGGGAGATCAGGATGATAATTAGGAGACAATGAAACCCTGTCCTCAATCCCTGCTCACCAGTCATGCATTTGACCTGAAACAGAGAGCTAACAGCAGTCAGGCAGGGTCATCTTCTAACAGAGAAGGATGTGGACTGCAAACCCACCCAGAAATAGCTGCTGCCAACCTCAAGGCATCCTGGTAAGCTGCCACTTGGTGATCAATGTCGAATGTGGTGCAGATGGTGAGGATTTCACACCAGCCAGACAGCAAAAAAGGAAAGGGGGATAACCATCTGGGAGGAAAGCATCCAGGAGCCTGAACGGAAAGAATCCCAGGCGTCAGCAGAGACATGATCATCACTAAAAGCAATTTAAGTGGGCAAGGGAGGCTCACGCCCTGCTTAAATCACCTGTGGCTGCCTAACCCCCAATATAGTAACATAGTAGTTGACGGCAGAGAAAGACCTGAACGGTCCATCCAGTCTGCCCAACAAGATAAACTCATATGTGCTGCTTTATGTGTATACCTGACTTTGATTTGTATCTGCCATTTTCAGGGCACAGATCATAGAAGTCTGCCCAGCAGTAGCTCCTCCTCCCAACCATTAGCCCCGCCTCCCACCACTGGCTCTGCCACCCAATCTCGGCTAAGCTCCTGAGGATCCATTCCTTCTGAACAGGATTCCTTTATATTTATGTCTATGTCTATTAGATTGTAAGCTCTTTGAGCAGGGACTGTCTTTCTTCTATGTTTGTGCAGCGCTGCGTAAGCCTTGTAGCGCTATAGAAATGCTAAATAGTAGTAGTAGTAGTAGCAGTAGTAATGTTTATCCCACGCGTGTTTGAATTCCGTTACCGTTTTCATCTCCACCACCTCCCGCGGGAGGGCATTCCAAGCATCCACTACTCTCTCCGTGAAAAAATACTTCCTGACATTTTTCTTCAGTCTGCCCCCCTTCAATTTCATTTCATGTCCTCTAGTTCTTCTGCCTTCCCATCTCCGGAAAAGGTTCGTTTGCGGATTAATACTTTTCAAATATTTGAACGTCTGTATCATATCACCCCTGTTTCTCCTTTCCTCCATGTTCAGGTCAGCAAGTCTCTCCTCATACGTCTTGAAATGCAAATCCCATACCATTTCTGTAGCTTTCTTCGCACCGCTTCAATTCTTTTTACAGCAAGGTATGGCCTCCAAAACTGAACACAATACTCCAGCTGGGGCCTCACCAACGACATACAGTGGTGTAATGCCGCTCAGTATTACACCTGACCACATGTTAAAGGTGGACAGGCCCGGGGCGGCACTGGGAGGAACCAGCAGTACGGAATCCGCCTGCCCGGCCTATAGTGGGCAGTAATGGATCGGTACATGAGCCATTACCGCAGTTTCTGGACTTTCATTTGGAATCCATTCCGTCATACGTTAAAGATACGGCGCATCTATTGTCCCTGCTGGGTGATATCAACAAAGAGGACTCGCAGATCACATTAGTCACCATGGACGTGAGGTCACTATATACAGTGATCCCCCAGCAGGCTGCATTGGACATTATAGATATGAATTTACAGAAGCTGGATATGTCCCATCATGAATTAACTCTGCTCAATTCTATGGCGCAGATCACAGTATTGACATAGTGGGTTTCCACACCCCGTATGTCTTTGGTCTGTCCCAGTATTGCCATACTGGGACAGACCAAAGGTCCATCAAGCCCAGCATCCTGTTTCCAACAGTGGCCAATCCAGGTCACAAGTACCTGGGAGAAACCCAAACAGTAGCAACATTCCATTTAGAACCCCAAAGAGTAGCAAGATTCTAGAATTCTAAAGAATAACAAGATTCCATGCAGAATTTGAAAGTGAAGCAACATTCCATGTAGAACCCCAAAGAATAGCAAGATTCCATTCAGAATCCTAAGTACATAAGTATTGCCACACTGGGACAGACCAAAGGTCCATCAAGCCCAGCATCCTGTTTCCAACAGTGGCCAATCCAGGTCAAAAATACCTGGCAAGATCCCCAAAAAGTTAGATACATTTTATGCTGCTTATCCCAGAAATAAGCAGTGGATTTTCCCCAAGTCAATTTAATAATGGTCTATGGACTTTTCCTTTAGGAAGCCGTCCAAACCTTTTTTAAACTCCGCTAAGTTAACCGCCTTTGCACCTTCTCTGGCAACAAATTCCAGAGTTGAATTACACGTTGAGTGAAGAAACTTTTTCTCTGATTCATTTTAAATTTACTACATTGCAGCTTAATCGCATGCCCCCTAGTCCTGGTATTTTTGGAAAGCGTAAACAGACGCTTCACATCTATGCCTTTTTGCAGATGATACCAAGATTTGTAAC
Organism: Microcaecilia unicolor; assembly: GCF_901765095.1. Classification (NCBI taxonomy): domain Eukaryota; kingdom Metazoa; phylum Chordata; class Amphibia; order Gymnophiona; family Siphonopidae; genus Microcaecilia; species Microcaecilia unicolor. The sequence goes on along the minus strand of NC_044032.1, from coordinate 652,531,961 downwards.
AGAGTGGACACCCCGGAGGGAGTAAAAAACATGAAAAGGGATCTGCAAAAGTTAGAAGAATGGTCTAATGTTTGGCAATTAAAATTTAATGGGAAAAAAGTGCAAAGTAATGACCTTGGGGAGTACAAATCCAAGGGAGCTGTATGTCCTAGGAAGTGAGAAGCTGATATGCACAGATAGGGAGAGGGACCTTGGGGTGACGATGTCCGAGCACCTTAAAGTAAAAAAACAGTGCGACAAACCGGTGGCCCTAGCCAGGATACCAGACTGCATCGAGATACGAGTAACCAGCAGAAGAAAGGAGGTGTTGATGCCCCTGTACAAGTCGCTGGTGAGGCCCCACCAGTTTTGGAGGCTATATCTTGCTAATGATGTAAAAAGACTAGAAGCGGTCCAGAGGAAGGTGACAAAATTGATACGGGCTTGTGCCATAAGGCGCATGAGAAGAGACTGGAAGACCTGAATACGAATAGACTAGAGGAAAGAAGGGAGAGGGGAGATATGATACAGACATTTAAATACTTGAAAGGTAATATACTACTACTTAACATTTCTAAAGCGCTACTAGGGTTACGCAGCGCTGTACAATTTAACATAGAGGGACGGTCCCTGCTCAAGGAGCTTACAATCTAACAAATCTCTTCCAGAGAAAGGGAAATGATAAAACTGGAGGGCATGAGCTGAGTTTGCAGGGTGGTAGACTTAGGGGAGTAATGTCAGGAAATTCTTTTTCACAGAGAGGGCGGTCGATGTCTGGAATGCCCTCCCGAGGGAGGTGGTAGAGACAAAACCAGTGACGGAATTGAAAAAGGTGTGGAATGAGCACAGGGGAATTCTATTTAGAAAATAGTTGGTAGAAAACAAAACTAATAAAAAACAACAACCCGTAAATGGCTGCGAGGGGTGGTTGTGTGACTGACGCTTGGGTCGGCGACTCGGGCTGTGAAGAACTAAGGCCGGTCTGTGTCTGTATATGGCAGTCTGGTTTAGGATGGCGACTTCAGTAGCAGGAACCGAGGACAGAGCTGGGCAAACGTTTAAGGTCTGGGTCCCGTAAATGACAAGACAGATTTGGATAGGCTGGAGTGGGGCTCTGATGGCAACTCCAGTAGGTGGAACATAAGGACAGAGGCGGGCAGACTTTTACGGTCTATGTCCCAGAAATGCCAAAGAAAGACTTGTGATAAGGTGTATAATATCAAGTTCATTGTTGATTTAATCATGAATTGATAATGAGTGTGACTGTTGGGCAGACTGGATGGACCGTTAAGGTCTTTATCTGCCGTCACTTACTCTTTCAAAAAGTATAAGGACCAGGGGATACTTGATGAAACTACATGGAAACACTTTTAAAGGAAATAGGAGGAAATATTTTTCCACTCAAAGAATAGTTAAGCTCTGGAACTTGCTGCCAAAGGATGTGGTAACAGCGGTTAAAAAAGGTTTGGATAAATTCCTGGAGGAAAAGTCCATAGTCTGCTATTGACATGGACATGGTGAAAGCCACTTCTTGCCCCAGAATTGGTAGCAGGGGACTACTTTCAATGCAGAATTACAGGAGCACATATTAGCAGTAAAACATAACCAAGTTTTAACTGCATTTTTAACTGATGGGTCCAAGAAAGCAGATGTTAACTCATAAATAACCAAGCCCACCCTCTTTCTCTTAGTCAGCGAGCTGTCCCAGGGAGCCTCTTAGTCAGATGAGCTGCTGATTCAGGGATGGATTAAATATAGGCTTTGCGTTTGTGAGGAGTACACACTTCAACAAATTTCTGAGCTCCCCGAAGAATGCAGTCAGTTCACTTTGAGTTTGGGAGATGACTGTATGTGTCTGGGCAGATCCAGGGGTAAGAGCCAGGGAGTCTGATGAGCTGTGGTCCAGTAGGGTCTATGAAGAGAGGAGTTATCTGCTGACCAGTACTCTGCTATTATAGGGTGGGGGCTGTTTGTTTTAAACTCTGGAGGCTGAGTGGGGGCTGAGTGTAATTAAACTCTGGAATTCATTGCCAGAGAATGTGGTAAAGGCGATTAGCTTAGCAGAGTTTAAGAAAGGTTTGGATGGCTTCCTAAAGGAAAAGTTCATAGACCGTTATTAAACAGACTTGGGAAAATCCACTATTTCTGGGATAAGCAGTATAAAATGTTTTGTACATTTGGGGGATCTTGCCGGGTATTTGTGACCTGGGTTGGCCACTGTTGGAAACAGGATGCTGGGCTTGATGGACCTTTGGTCTTTCCCAGTATGGCAATACTTATGTACTGTGTACTTATGTAATAGATACAGTGAGGATGCCCGTACAGCCTTATTAAAGATACTCATCTCTCCAACGCACACAGAGAGGAATTCTCAAAACATCAATTAAAGTTAGCAGACAGGTGCCTGGAGGGGGCTGAGAGACAGCTGGGTTGTGGCCATTCGACAAAACGCCATCTCCCCCTGCCCCTCGGCGGCCATTTTTCCAACAGAACCCGCATCATGGAGCGCCAGCAGTGGACAAGTGCCTGGAGGGGGGCAGAGGGACAGCTGGGTCTGTGGCCATGGGTGGCTGCAGGGGGGTCCGGGGAACAGGAAGCTCGCAGGACAACAAAACCTTGCTAGGGCCCGTTTCATCTCTCACTGAAACAGGCCTTTTTAAGGTTTCAACATTTTTTATTGATGACAACGTAATATCATACATTCATGACCACACAATAAGTCCAGTGAGGAGAACATTTAGCTGGTAAAACTGCATGGCCTCCAGTCATCAATCTTTCCCCCCCCCCCCCCTTATAATTACCTCCCCTCTCCCTTACCCTGTTAATGCAAGAGACCTCTTACTCCCCTTTGATTAATCAACATATAGACCAACGTACCAACCCCCCAGAAATACAAACAACTTTCTCAGGCAACTATATAACAGATGAACCAAAAACACTGAGCTAGACTCAAACACCCCAGAAACGGGCCTTTTTTACTAATTTGTTTTAAAATGTTGTCGTTTTTTTCAAGGTCATGTCCCGCATAGACTTGCACAACTGGTGCTTGTTGTATCTGGGACCTGATTATAAAACTTCTGTATGCAAACTCTCTTCATAGATGAGGAGGAAGTCCAAAAAGTCAAGAGGAACGGTGCATAATTATTTTTGGTGCTCAGAAGACTGGTCCATTGACTTTGGCAGTGATTCTTGTTTGCAACCACCTGTCTCAAGGCCTACTGCTATGCAGGCCCCTCCGGACCCGGCCCCGAGGAGGCGTGAGGATTCCACGTCCTACTCATCGGTACCGAGGAGTGTCGATGACGGGCGTCGAGCGAAGGCTAAGAAGCATCGCCATCGATCTCCTTCCCACAGTACCGTGGGATAAACATAAAGGAATCCTGTTCCGAGGGAATGGATCCTCAGAAGCTTAGCCGAGATTGGGTGGCAGAGCCGGTGGTGGGAGGGTGGGGGGGCTGGTTGGGAGGCGGGGATTGTGCTGGGCAGACTTATACGGTCTGTGCCCTGAAAAGGACAGGTACAAATCAAGGTAAGGTATACACAAAAAGTAGCACATATGAGTTTATCTTGTTGGGCAGACTGGATGGACTATGTTACTATGTTAGAGAGAATTCAGTGAAGGATACTAAAAGTTAGGCTCCCAAAATCTAGATGCTAGGCAGGTATTTTACCACAGCAAATTTGATTATTAGCACACTAGATATCACCACCTATGCCAGCTCTTCGGCGGGTGTAATTAGTTTATAAGTACGTAAGTAGATAAGTATTGCCACACTGGGACAGACCAAAGGTCCATCAAGCCCAGCATCCTGTTTCCAACAGTGGCCAATCCAGGTCACAAATACCTGGCAAGATCCCAGAAAACTCAATACATTTTATGCTGCTTATCCCAGAAATAAGCAGTGGATTTTCCCCAAGTCCATTTAATAATGGTCTATGGGCTTTTCCTTTAGGAAGCCGTCCAGACCCTTTTTAAACCCCGCTATGCAAACCGCCTTTACCACGTTCTCTGGCAACGAATTCCAGAGTTTAATTACACATTGAGTGAAGAAACCTTTTCTCCGATTTGTATTAAATTTACTACTTTGCAGCTTCCACGGGAGACATATGTGTTAGGTGTGAGGATCTGAAGGCGCCGAAACAGTGTGACAAGGCGGTGGCCGTAGCGAGAAGGTTGCTAGGCTGTATAGAGAGAGGTGTGACCAGCAGAAGAAAAGAAGTTTTAATGCTCCTGTATAAGTCGTTGGTGAGGCCCCACCTGGAGTATTGTGTTCAGTTCTGGAGGCCGTATCTTGCTAAGGATGTAAAAGAAATTGAAGCGGTGCAAAGAAAAGCTACGAGAATGGTATGGGATTTGCGTTACAAGACGTATGAGGAGAGACTTGCTGACCTGAACATGTATACCCTGGAGGAAAGGAGAAACAGGGGTGATATTAATTAATCCGCAAACGAACCTTTTCCGGAGATGCGAAGGCGGTAGAACGAGAGGACATGAAATGAGATTGAAGGGGGGCAGACTCAAGAAAAATGTCAGGAAGTATTTTTTCACGGAGAGAGTGGTGGATACTTGGAATGCCCTCCCGCGGGAGGTGGTGGAGATGAAAACGGTAACGGAATTCAAACATGCGTGGGATAAGCATAAAGGAATCCTGTTCGGAAGAAATGAATCCTCAGAGGCTTAGCCGAGATTGGGTGGCGGAGCTGGTGGGGGAGGCGGGGATGGTGGTTGGGAGGCGGGGCTAGTGCTGGGCAAGACTTCTATGGTCTGTGCCCTGAAAATGGCAGATACAAGTCAGGGTAAGGTATACACAAAAAGTAGCACATATGAGTTTGTCTTGTTGGGCAGACTGGATGGATCGTGCAGGTCTTTTTCTGCCGTCATCTACTATGTTACTATGTTCATCGCATGCCCCCTAGTCCTAGTATTTTTGGAAAGAGTAAACAGATGCTTCACATCTACCCTTTCCACTCCACTCATTATTTTGTAGACCTCTATCATATCTCTCCTCAGCCATCTCTTCTCCAAGCTGAAGAGCCCTAGACGCTTCAGCCTTTCCTCATAGGGAAGTCGTCCCATCTCCTTTATCATTTTCGTCGCCCTTCTCTGCACCTTTTCTAGTTCCACTATATCTTTTTTGAGATGCGACGACCAGAATTGAACACAATATTCGAGGTGCGGTCACACCACGGAGCAATACAAAGGCATTATAACATCCTCATTTTTGTTTTCCATTCCTTTCCTAATAATACCTAACATTCTATTTGCTTTCTAAGTCGCCACAGCACAGTGAGCAGAGGATTTCAACGTATCATCAACATCGATACCAAGATCCCTTTCTTGGTCGGTGACTCCTAACATGGAACCTTACATTACGTAGCTGTATTTCGGGATCCTCTTTCCCACATGCATCACTTTGCACTTGCGCACATTGAATGTCATCTGCCATTTAGACGCTCAGTCTCCCAGTCTCGTAAGGTCCTCTTGTAATTTTTCACAATCGTCTCGCAGTTTAACCACTTTGAATATCTTTGTGTCGTTAGTTTATTATAACTTGATAAACCATCCAAGCTGACTCGCAGAGCTGAGTGGTTTACAAATTAAATGAAAACAAAAATAGAAGGAAAGGAACTGCATCATTGTGATAGGAAAGAGAGTAAAGCAATCAAACCAGAACAATCACAGCAGGAATAGGGAGCACAGGGGGGTGGGGGGGGGGGGTAGGTTGGGAAAAGGGTGAAAAGGCAAGACAGGAGATGGTGACAATGAACCTGATACCTCTCCATGTTCATCTTAGAGGAAAGGCTTGCTTTAAAAGGTGTATTTTCAAATCTACCTTAAAGAATTTAAAAGATGGTTCAGCCAGGAGAGAAAGAGGGAAAATGTTGCAATAAAGGGGAGCAGTGAAAAAGAAAGCACAATGATGTGTACATTCAAACTGGGCGGCCTGTGGGTTAGGGAGGGCTAGACGGTAAGCATTTACAGAATGGAGAAGGCAAATAGGAGAATAAGAAATGGTCAATGTTGCATGATACTCCAGAAGACCAACCCGAAAGGCGCTAAAAGTGAGAATAAACAATGTAAAAACAATACGCTGTTCTATTGGTAATCAGTGCAGTTTTTGAAATAGAGGAGAAATATGTGAGTACCTAAACGCCGCAGACAGTATTCAATAAAGCGCACACTGAAATAGTCAAAACACCCATGACCCATTCATGCCCCTCCCATGTGAACTTCCCCTTTGCACTTACGCACCAGAACTCTTAAGCGCCAGGTTCTAGAATAGTGCCTACGTAGGTGTTTAACTGCCGTCCTCCTCCACCCCCCATTTTGATGCTTAGTTACCATTAACTTCCGTTGAATGCCAAATATTAGATGCCTAAACACACTATATAGAATTACCCCGCTAAAGTGTATCAGTGTTGCGTTTGCACTACCTGTCAGACCCAGCCCCCCCCCCCCCCCCCCCCCCCCCCCCCGTCCATACCTTAAAATCATCTCTGCTGCAGTCTTACCCGAACAGTGGCAATGACACCAGCACCCCTAGGCTACCTGCAACCTGCATCAGGACTTCCTCTCTGAACCATCCCACCCCTTCTGACACAACTTCCTGTTTTGTGAAGGGCGGGACAGTTCAGAGAGGAACAACCAGTGCAGGCTACAGGCAGCCTATGAGTGCTGGTGCCGCTGCCCAGGTGAAAACTGTAGCAAAAATGATTTTAAGGTACTGGGGTGGAGGCGTAGGGGTGCGTGGGAGAAGCACCCCCTGTAAAAAAAGATCCCTGGCTATATCTCCGAAGTATATACACTAAGTGTGAATTCTATAATGGCATATATGCGTAGAATCACCATTATGGAAAACTAGCATACGTCCGCAGTTACGCAAGCTCACTATCTGGTGCAAACGCTCACTCCTGACTGCTTGTCAGGCACATCACTTTAGCGTGTAAGTGCTAGGCACGCTCCTGACCCACCTATACCCCTCCCGTGTCCACACCCCTTAGCAGCTGTGTGCTAACGAATCACACGCTAAGGGGGAAATTCTATCAATGGCGCTGCTACGAGGATGGTACGGGATTTGCGTTACAAGACGTATGAGGAGAGACTTGCTGACTTGAACATGTATACCCTGGAGGAAAGGAGGAACAGGGGTGATATGATACAGACATTCAAATATTTGAAAGGTATTAATCCGCAAACGAACCTTTTCTGGAGATGCGAAGACGGTAGAACGAGAGGACATGAAATGAGATTGAAGGGGGGCAGACTCAAGAAGAATGTCAGGAAGTATTTTTTCACAGAGAGGGTGGTGGATGCTTGGAATGCCCTCCCGCGGGAGGTGGTGGAGATGAAAACGGTAACGGAATTCAAACATGCGTGGGATAAACATAAAGGAATCCTGTTCAGAAAGAAGGGATCCTCAGAAGCTTAGCCTAGAATGGGTGGCAGAGCTGGTGGTTGGGAGGCGGGGCTAGTGCTAGGCAGACTTATACGGTCTGTGCCGGGGCTGGTGGTTGGGAGGCGGGACTAGTGCTGGGCAGACTTATACGGTCTGTGCCGGGGCTGGACAGACTTATACGGTCTGTGCCAGAGCTGGTGGTGGGAGGCGGGGTTGGTGGTTGGGAGGCGGGAATAGGGCTGGCCAGACTTATACGGTTTGTGCCGGGGCTGGTGGTTGGGAGGCGGGACTAGTGCTGGGCAGACTTATACGGTCTGTGCCGGGGCTGGACAGACTTATACGGTCTGTGCTCTGAAGAGGACAGTACAAATAAAAAAGTAGCATATGAATTTATCTTCTTGGGCAGACTGGATGGACCGTCCAGGTCTTTTTCTGCCGTCATCTACTATGTTACTATGTAATCGGCATTAAGCGCAATTCTATAAAGGAAGTGCGCCCTTTACGGAATAACGCGTAACACCAATTCCTGCCCCTAACATTAGGCACCAGACTTTTACACCTGAGGAAATGCTGACGCCCAAGTTAGGCTTGCTGAGGCAGTATTCTGTAACCACATGTGCAACGTTTTGGAACACCCCCGACATGCCCATGGCCACGGCCTCTTTTCAGTTACAGGCTAGTAGAGTTAGGTGTCCTGCTGTATAGAAAAGCAGCCAGATGCATGCGCAAATTTTAATGTCTGCCAATGAACTTCAATAATTACTACTACTACTACTATTTAGCATTTCTATAGCGCTACAAGGTGTACGCAGCGCTGCACAAACATAGAAGAAAGACAGTCCCTGCTCAAAGAGCTTACAATCTAATAGACAAAAAATAAAGTAAGCAAATCAAAACAATTAATGTGTACAGGAAGGAGGAGAGGAGGGTAGGTGGAGGCAAGTGGTTACAAGTGGTTACCAGTCAAAAGCAATGTTAAAGAGGTGGGCTTTCAGTCTAGATTTAAAGGTGGCCAAGGATGGGGCAAGACGTATAATTGGTTGTTAGAACCCAATTGATAAATGTTAAGGGCTCATTACCCAATTAATTTGTGCGTGCAAATCTGGGCGCCATATATAGAATCTGGGGGTGCTTTTACAGAATACTAATTGGCTGATGGTCAGAAGCAAACACAAGTGCTAGAGGCTATTAGTGCATACTAGCACCTGCGTTTGCTTCCACCCCATGATCAGAGCCCCCGAGCACCTGAAACAACCCGCTCGCGGGCTCTGAACGTGACTAGCATGCAAATGCATGCAAAACAGGGCTCTTAGTGCAAGTAGCATGCAAATGCATGCTAAATGTATTCCTTCCCAATGATAGCGAGCAGTGTGCCAAACATTGGCATGCTCTCTGCGGCAAACAATATGCCAGCTCGGAGATGGCGTTAGGGTTTGTGGACCATTGGGGAGGAATGGTGAGCCCTGTCTAGCATGCATTTGAATGCTAGCAGGCCCCCCATTGCCCCCAATGCAGCACCCCCCCTGCAGGAGCAGGAACCCTGACCCCCCCCCCCCCCAGCGACATAGGGACTGGAGGTCTGGCTGACCTCCCGACCCCCCCAGCACAAGTTCAGGGGGGCTGGAGATCCTGTGGGTATCCAACCCCCCTAACCTCTCCTAGTAACCCCTCAAGTAGAGCCCTGGTGGCCCAGTGGACCACTACTCAACACCCCCACCTGGTGGTCTAGCAGCCCTCTTCCCCACCCCTCCTCCCGAACCTTGGGTGGAGGAGGGAGGTGAACTCCCTTCTCTTCAAGCAGTGCTTCCTAGGATGTGAAGGGTGGGGCTTCATGGCATAAAAGGGAGTACTAGACCACCAAGGCCTTGCTGTTTAGGGTCTGGTGGTCCCATGTGTTTGGCAGGTCTGGGCTTTTGGCTAGTGTTACCATATGTCCAGGTTTACCCGGACATGTCCTCTTTTTGAGGACATGTCCGGGCAACCGGGCGGGTTTTGCCAATCTGCCCATTTGTCCGGATTTCTGGCGGGCGGGCCGTCCTATGCTAGCCTCCTGGCCCTCCCCTCCCCTTACTTACTATTCTACTGCCCTGGTGGTCTAGTGATCTCTTCCACCTTCGGGGCAGAAAAGAGCCACCTCTTTCCTGGCCGGAGCGCTGCCCTGCATTCTGTTGCTGATCTCGGCGCTGATTCAAAATGGCCGCCGAGAGTTGAGGCGACCTCGCAAGACTGCAACTCTCGGCTGCCATTTTGAATCGGCGCCGAGATCAGCAACAGGATGCAGGGCAGCGCTCAGGGCAGTAAAGAAGGGGCTCTTTCCTGCCCCAAAGAGGTCACTAGACCACCAGGGCAGTAGAGTAAGGGAAGGGAAAGGGGGTGACGGGGAGGGGAGTGGAGGGGGGGTGATGGGGTGTGTGACAGGGGGGAGGGGAATGTGACAGGGGGCGGTGTGAGAGGGGGCAGAGTGATGGTGTGGAAGGGGGCAGGGTGGGGTGTGGAAGGGGCTGGGTGGGGTGTGGTGGGGCGGGGCGGGGCATGTGTCCACTTTTTTGAGGGACCAAATATGGTAACCCTTGGCAGCCCAGACCTGTCAAACAAGTGTGAGAACATTGTGCTCAGGCACAATCCTCCCACGCTCCACCCCATGATCAGAGGTAATAACGCATATAAATTTGCATGCTGTTATCTCCGATCATAGGGGTGGTAAAACCCTGCGCTATTTTTAGAGCAGTTTGGAACAGCACGGGGTTTTTTCTATCATCTGCCCATTAGTGCAGTGATGCACATAACTGCCACTTAGCATCAATGAACGCCAATTATATCCAATTATTAATGCCAATTAGAACCGAATTTAACAAGTTAGCATTCTAGAATCTGTCTGTGCACTCCTGCAAGCTAAGCGCAAAAACGTGTGAATTAGAGGGATATAAGATAGGCCTTTACTCCCTATAGGCAGACATGGAAAGAGAGGCTTCACGTCTGCAAACACCAGTGCCATCTCTTTTTAAGCCTGATAACCCCCTGGCTGGCTAAGCCCTTTCTTTTTGTCTTCCTTCTCAGGAGACAAGTTAGTAGCAGGCCTGGAAGGAACTGCTTAGAAATTCAATGTCCTCTTCCCACAATTTGCATGCAGAGAAGCAGGCCAGGCTCCTTCCCAGATTACCCATAAGAGAAAGACTGTTGCTTATGTGGCCAAGAGCCAAAAAAAAAAAGTCACCTGACATCCTCCATCAAACATTTTCTTGAAGTGGGCAAACTTAACTTCCCCTCTCTTCAATAAAAGTAGGAAAGGATGTTTTAATAGGTCACATTATGTAAAAATAGCAGGGCCAGCGGCTGGAGAATTTCCTTCCTGAGGCCCCACAAACCTGGCCTGAAAGGATACAGGCCGGTTTCCTTGGTAACGGTGACAGATGACACCGGGGAGAGATGGTTGGGGGCATCATAAGGACCCTTCTTTCTTTTCCCTTCATAAAAAGGTGCTGGCTTCAGGCTCCTGACAGAGAGAATACAGAGTGCCCGGCCCAGACGTTTTAGTAATTCCACTCATGTTCCAACCATCTTGCAAAGCTCTCTTTCCTCTTTTCTCTCCCTCCCTTCTTCCTTCTCTGTTTTCCCTCTGTCTGTCAGTCTCTCTAGCAAAAAGCCATTAAGGTGCATCGTTTGTGATGAAGCAGACAGGAATGAATGAATGAATGAATGAATGTTTGGGGTTGTTCCTTTCCCACCATCCACCCCCTTCATCTTTCAGGTGCCCCTGCTTGCTTACACTTCTGTTTTTAGAGGGAGGGAAGTCCCCTGTATTTTTGGACCAACTCGTTACCATTTCCTTCTTCCTGTGACTTCCAAAATTCCACTGATTGTATTGTGTATCGGTGAAAGACATCTCCGTCATAAAAATCTTCAGATAAATAGAATTTAGGTTTATTTATTCATCCTTTCCTAAGGAGAACCACATATCCAAGTTCAGCTGGTAGGCCCCTGACTGACAAGAATTTACAATCTCAGCTATACCTCAGGAGATGGAGGGTGACCTGCCCAAGATCACGAGGTACATCAGTGGAAGAAGAGGGATTTCTATCTCAATTGATAACACCCTCACCGTCCCTGTCTCATCTGCCCGCAACCTTGGTGTCATCTTCGACTCCTCCCTCTCCTTCTTTGCGCATATCCAGCAGATAGCCAAGACCTGTCGCTTCTTCCTCTATAACATTAGCAAAATTTGCCCCCTCCTCTCCGAGCACACCACTCGAACTCTCATCCACTCTCTCATTACCTCTCGCCTTGACTACTGCAACCTACTCCTCACCGGCCTCCCACTTAGCCATCTATCCCCCCTTCAGTCCATCCAGAACTCTGCCGCACGTCTTATCGTCCGCCTCAACCGATATACTCATATCACCCCTCTCCTCAAGTCACTTCACTGGCTTCCGATCAGATACCGCATACAGTTCAAGTTTCTCCTACTAACCTACAAATGCACTCGATCTGCAGCCCCTCCTTATCTCTCTACTCTCATCTCCCCTTATGTCCCCACCCGTAACCTCCGCTCTCTTGACAAATCCCTCCTTTCAGTACCCTTCTCCACCACCGCCAACTCTAGGCTTCGCCCTTTCTGCCTCGCTTCACCCCATGCTTGGAACAAACTCCCTGAGCCCATACGCCGGGCCCCCTCCCTACCCATCTTCAAATCATTGCTCAAAGCCCACCTCTTCAATGTCGCCTTCGGCACCTAATCACTACACCTTTTCTCAGGAAATCTAAACTACCCCAACTTGACATTTCGTCCTTTAGATTGTAAGCTCTTCTGAGCAGGGACTGTCCTTCTTTGTTAATTTGTACAGCGCTGCGTAACCCTAGTAGCACTCTAGAAATGTTAAGTAGTAGTAGTAGTAGTGGATTTGAATTCTAGCTTCCCTGGTTCTCAGCCTATTGCTGTGACCACTAGACTCTCCTGCTCCTGATGGGCATAGATTTATCACAGATACCCTTCCTTTCCATTCATCACTATTCTGGTCCTCATGTGTCACAAACATAACCAGGAAGGCATTTATACAATTCAGACTTCCGCCCTTCAACCAGGAAGTTGGGGAGGAAGGGAAGAAAATGATTTTTTTCATGGTGCGTCAAACCAAATCAGGGCCAATTTGACTTGCTTTGCCAACGCGATTCATCTCTGTGTCCTATCTTTGCCCTGGCCAAAGCTGGGAGGGGGTTAAAGTTGAAGCTTAACATCTTGCTGTTGTAAGATCGCTGGTTGAAATTGCAGGCTAGGTAAGAGATCCACTTGGATCCCAAGAAGTCTTCCTGCTGTCCCTTTCCGGGGTGAGATAAGTACACCTGAGCTGGCTCACACCTGAAATCCAATCCTACTCAATGAGCATGACCATAAAACTTCCCATTACACAAAGCAGCTACACTCTGCAGGAACTGGGTTGGATATCACTTGTCATCAGACAAATGGCCAAGCAAGGAAATAATACACCTCCAGCGCTTCCTTGAATTCCACCAGGAGACCTGGAGGTTTATCACACATTGTCTATCACTGAATTTGCATACACAAGTAAGGGTCCCCATGTTTTGGCTAAAATTATTTTTAGAATGTAGATCAACTGTTAATTCATAGGTACATGCACATAACAAGTGATTTGCATGCACAATTTGTTTTAGGGGCCCAAAGAAAGTGAATGCACTGGATAAACCTCCAGGAGATGCACAGTGGAAGATATGCCACCTATGCCAAAGGTGGGTGGTTTACATAGGGGAGAGGGGGGGGGGAAGGGAATGGGACTTATTATAGGTCTTTCTGTGGTTTTTCCAACATTCAAAGGTACTTATTTGTACCTGAGACAATGGAGGGTTAGGTGACTTGCCCAGCTTCATAAGAAGCTGCAGTGGGAATTGCACTCAGCTCCCCAGGATCAGAGTCCGCTGTACTAACCACTAGGCTCGTCCTCCACTAGCAACAGTCCATGTAGACCCTTGCAGATCACCAATGCGGCCGTGCAGGACATCAGACTCACAGAAACAGAAGCCTGCGCGGCGTTGCTGATCTGCAAGGGCAGGCTTCTACATGGAATGTTGCTAGTGGAATAGCAACATTCCATGTAGAATCTCAAATAGGGAAAGGGAAATGGAACTTGATATACTACCTTTCTAAGGTTTTTGCAACTACACTCAAAGCAGTTTATGTATTATATACAGGTACTTACTTGTACCTGGGACAATGGAGGGTTAAGTGACTTGCCCAGAGTCACAAGGAGCTGCAGTGGGAATTGAACTCAGCTCCCCAGGATCAAATTCTGCTGCACTAACCACTAGGCTACTCCACAGGTATACCCCCAACTGAAGTCATAAAGAGTTTAACCTGCACAGACTAGTAGGTACTAGGAGTCTAGGACCTGCTATTCATTTAAAATTTTAATGGCAATTAATCGCTATTTCCCCCCCCCCCCCCCCCTGCAGTTCCTTGTGACTCTGGGCAAGTCACTTAACCCTCCATTGCCCAGAGACACAAGGCGCTAGCTACAGTGGGAAGAAAATCAATGAATAACATTAACCTTAAATCCCGCAATTACTCGTGATTACAAATTTTAATAGAAACACAGCCCTAATAAAATGAAAGAAAGTAATGAAAAGAAATACAAAATGCAAATTGAAAAATTACAAATTAAAGATTCCAAAACAACATGCAGAGTAGTTATAAACAGCCTTAAAGTTTTCAAAGCCTACTTCAGAAGAGGAAGCCTAGACTAGGTATAACTCCATACAAGGGCATAGAGAGGTTTTTATCTGCACAGAGTGTCCACTACAACTCCAAACAAGGACATAGCGGCACAAAGAGGAACGGAGTCAAAACTGGCGAAGGCCACAATGGAGCTGGATCTTAACTCTACCGTTATACATTAGCTTTATGAATGAATTATTCTGGTTACATAAAGTCATGGCATTTCCTGATTTGTCAAGGACGACACAACAAGGCAAAAGGGCCTTTCTTACAATAAAAAAGGAAGTCCTATCTTTAGGAGCTATTGTCATACTTCAATTCCTGTGTTAATGCTGTATTTTACTTGGGGTAAAAAATGTGTTTTATTTATGACTGAATTCAACTCTTGAGATTTTTTGGTTAATAGACTTGCTCTCTAATGCAGCAGTCGCATGAAAAAATATCTGTCTATTGTTTTCAGATTCATGAACAATAAAGTTTCACAAAGTAAATAAGTGATTAAAAAATATTTCCCTACCTAACGCTTTTTGAGATATAGTCCATTATATTCACATATTTTCCCAGGGCTGGCTCAGAGGATTGTGGTACCCTGAGCCAGCTTGCATCGGCACACACATATTATTTCTGCAGGTCAAGCATTTCTCCCTCTCTCCTTTAGTCCAGCATCTCTCCCCTTCTTTCTTCACCTCCTGGCATGATCTCTCACTCCTCCCTCTGCATCTCCTCCCCACAGGTCCGGCATTGCTCCTTATTCTCTCTCCCTCTACCCCCCCCCCCCCCATCCTTGTAAACTGCCTTATAAACATATGTCCCATCTCCTGGGGTGAGTGGGGAGATAAGGGGAGAGACACTGGATGGAACAAGGGAGGGAGAGATGCTGGGCCCGCGGGGAGAAGGAGGAAGAAAAGGCCTAACCTTTAGCTAAAGCCTGGAGATTTGGGCCCCTTTATTGCTGATGCCCAGTGCCTCATCTGGTCCAATGTTTAAGCCGACCCTGTGTTTTCCTGCTGGGCTCTTATGAAATTATACAGCCCACAGCACACCACTCGGTGCCATCTGAAACTAAACATGACCAAGACTGAGCTTCTTATCTTTCCACCTAAACCAACCTCTCCTCTTCCCCCATCCTCTATTTCTGTGGATAACACTCTCATCCTTCCTGTCTCATCAGCTCGTAACCTTGGGGTCATCTTCGACTCCTCCCTCTCCTTCTCTGCACATATTCAGCAGACTGCTAAAACCTGTTGTTTCTGTCTCTATAATATCACCAAAATTCATCCTTTCCTTTCTGAGCACACTACCAGAACCCTCAACCACGCTCTTATCACCCCTCGCTTAGACTATTGCAACTTGCTTCTCACAGGTCTCCCACTTAGCCATCTCTCTCCTCTTCAATCTGTTCAAAATTCCGCTGCACGACTAATATTCCGCCAGTGTCATTATGCTCATATTAGCCCTCTCCTCAAGTCACTTCACTGGCTTCCTATCCATTTCCACATACAGTTCAAACTCCTTTTATTGACCTATAAGTGCATTCACTCTGCAGCTCCTCAGTACCTCTCCACTCTCATCTCTCCCTACATTCCTCCCCGGGAACTCAGTTCACTGGGTAAATCTCTCTTATTTGCACCCTTCTCCTCCACCGCTAACTCCAGACTCTGTTCCTTTTATCTTGCTGCACTATATGCCTGGAATAGACTTCCTGAGCTGGTACGTCAAGCTCCATCTCTGGCCATCTTCAAATCTAAGCTAAAAGCCCACCTTTTTGATGCTGCTTTTAACTCCTAACCCTTATTCACTTGTTCAGAACCCTTATGTTATCATCCTCACTTTAATATTCCCTTATCTCTTGTTTGTCTTGTTTGTCTGTCCTAATTAGATTGTAAGCTCTGTCCCCGAGCAGGGACTGTCTCTTCATGTTCAAGTGTACAGCGCTGTGTACGTCTAGTAGTTATAGAAATGATAAGTAGTAGTCTTTGGGACTCCGGAATCTTGCTACTCTCAGGGATTCTACACAGAATGTTGCTACTCTTTGGGATTCTGGAATCTTGAAACTCTTTGTCCTTATCCCTTATTTGTCCTGTTTGTCTGTCCTAATTAGATTGTAAGCTCTGTCGAGCAGGGACTGTCTCTTCATGTTCAAGTGTACAGCGCTGCGTACGTCTAGTAGCGCTATAGAAATGATAAGTAGTAGTAGTAGTCTTGGGATTCCGGAATCTTGCTACTCTTTGGGATTCCGGAATCTTGAAACTCTTTGTCCTTATCCCTTATTTGTCCTGTTTGTCTGTCCTAATTAGATTGTAAGCTCTGTTGAGCAGGGACTGTCTTTTCATGTTCAAGTGTACAGCGCTGTGTACGTCTAGTAGTTATAGAAATGATAAGTAGTAGTCTTTGGGACTCCGGAATCTTGCTACTCTCAGGGATTCTACACAGAATGTTGCTACTCTTTGGGATTCCGGAATCTTGCTACTCTTTGGGATTCCGCATGGAATCTTACTACTCTTTGGGATTCCGGAATCTTGCTACTCTTTGTCCTTATCTCTTATTCGTCCTGTTTGTCTGTCCTAATTAGATTGTAAGCTCTGTCGAGCAGGGACTGTCTCTTCATGTTCAAGTGTACAGAGCTGCGTACGTCTAGTAGCGCTATAGAAATGATAAGTAGTAGTAGTAGTAGTCATGGGTGTTCTGGGGGCGTAGCTTGGGCAGAGATACAAAACATGCTTTTTCCTGTGTTGGGAGAGATAAAACGTATATCATGTTCTAGTTTTTTGAGTGATTTTGAATGGAAATTCATACAAAAGGATAGACTTTTTCCACACTCATTTTATTTTGTAATTCAAGATCTAGTTTTAATCGTTTTTATAGAGTTTATTGAACTTCACTTTGTACGGACAATAAGTCTTCCACTAGGTTACATTACAGTAATACTGATTTAAAAAAAAAAACATTTGGGAGCTGTAATATAAAAATGATTTCTCATCCTTGGAAATGTTTTTTCCTTACCTCGAAACGTCCACACGGTTACATTTCTGCTGCGGTTTTCACCTCATTATGAGGTTTTTCTCTGCTAAGTGCCCCTGGTCCTTAGCCACAGCAGGAAATGATACACAAAATCCACTTTCAAGCAACTGACAGTTGCTAAACTGTGGGTTCATAGAAATTCCACCAGTACAGGACTAATTAAAGCTAAGCTGTGTCCTCTGTGCTTAAAAGGTCAGTCTGGAGCTAATTATACCTAAAGGCTGGAGTCTTCGGGACTTCCTTTGCTTGAAATTAAACTCAGATGGATCCCAAGAAGTAATCAGCCATTTGCTAATGATGAATGTCTTTCAGGTCTTCCCTCCTGTGTTTGTAAGCATCCCAAAGGGCTTGGTGGGTGGTAGGTTTTCAGAGGGAGGTGGGAACATGCCAAGAGAGAAGCACTTTAGGCTATCCCATCAACTTAAGTCTTGCCTTTTGTGGGCAGGGGGTGGAGGAGGGGATGGCAGATAATTGGCTTGCTTTTGGTGATTTGATACTTCTGTCTGGCTTTTCATGGCAAGGTGTACAGCTACCTCCGTTCATAGCAGAGTGGTTTGGTGGGTTGATAAGAACTCTGAGCCATGAAATTCTCTGAAATGGTTTTGCATCTCCCCCTGCCTCTCTTGGAGACTTTAAGCAAATCACATTATTCAGAGGTAAAATCGATTTTATGGGCTTGAGAAAGAGTGGAGGAGTAGCCTAATGACTTGGAGTAACCCTACTGACTTGGGTGCAATTCCCAGTGCAGCTCCTTGTGACTTTGGGCAACTCACTTATTGCCCCAGGTACAAAAACTCAAGATTATGAGCCCTCTAACGACAGAGAAAGTACCGGCTTATAACGTGTACAGTGCTGAATATGTCTAGTAGCACTAGAGAAATTATTTTTTTTTGTTACATTTGTACCCCACGCTTTCCCACTCATGGCAGGCTCAATGCGGCTTACATGGGGCAATGGAGGGTTAAGTGACTTGCCCAGAGTCACAAGGAGCTGCCTGTGCCTGAAGTGGGAATCCAACTCAGTTCCTCAGGACCAAAGTCCACCACCCTAACCATTAGGCTACTCCTCCACTAGCAACATTCCATGTAGAAGTCGGCCCTTGCAGTTCACCAATGTGGCCACGCAGGCTTCTGCTTCTGTGAGTCTGACGTCCTGCACGTACGTGCAGGACGTCAGACTCACAGAAACAGAAGCCTGCGCAGCCTTCTACATGGAATGTTGCTAGTGGAATAGCAACATTCCATGTAGAATGTCCAATAGTAGCAACATTCCATATAGAATCTCAAATAGTAGCAACATTCCATGTAGAATCTCCAATAGTATCTATTTTATTTTTGTTACATTTGTACCCTGCGCTTTCCCACTCATGGCAGGCTCAATGCGGCTTACATGGGGCAATGGAGGGTTAAGTGACTTGCCCAGAGTCACAAGTAGCTGCCTGTGTCTGAATCCAACTCAGTTCCTCAGGACCAAAGCCCACCACCCTAACCACTGGGCCACTCCTCCACAGTAGAGGTCAGAATCAAGGAAGGGTGACAGAAGGGGCTTCATGCCTGGAGGAAATCACAAACTAACACCTGCAAATTAAGGCCTCCTTTTAGTTTTACTACAGGGTGCTAAGCCCTTAATGCAGTGTTAGCACACGAGAACTAGGTACCGCAAAACACATTAAACCTATTTTGCAGTATGTGTAGTAACCCACACATTAGAATTTTTGGAGGGGAAGTGCCATGAGCAGAGAATGGGTGTTCCTGCATTATCCAGTCAGCACCTTATAATTACTGTGAGCTAACTGGATAATGCAGAGAGCAGTGTGTGCTCCCAGGTTAATTTTTTGCAGGTCTCTCACACACTAATGGGAACATCATTGCACAGCCTGCAAATATTCATAGACATGAAGCAGAAGGTATTTATTTATTTAGATTTTGCTGACACCTTTTTCATTGGTAGCTCAAGGTGAGTTCCATTCATGTACTCTGGATATTTCTCTGTCCCAGGAGGACTCACAATCTATTTTGTACCTGAGGCAATGGAGGGTTAAGTGACTCGCCCACAATCACAAGGAGCAGCAGTGGGATTTGAACTGGCCACCTCTGGATTGCAAGACCGGTGCTCTAACCACTAGGCCACTCCTCCACCCCAAAGAATTTTGTTGCTCTTTGGGGTTCTACATGGAATGTTGCTACACTTTGAATTCTGCATGGAATCTTGTTATTCTTTAGAATTCTAGAATCTTTATTTAGATTTTGCTGACACCTTTTTCAGCAGTAGCTCAGGTGAGTTACATTCAGGTACTCTGGATATTTCTCTGTCCCAGGAGGGCTCACAATCTAAGTTTGTACCTGAGGCAATGGAGGGTTAAGTGACTTGCCCAAGATCACAAGGAGCAGCAGTGGGATTTGAACTGGCCACCTCTGAGTCCACTGGATTGCAACCACTGGGCCACTCCTCCACTAGTAGCAACATTCCATGTAGAATCTCAAATAGTAGCTACTAAAATGGTCAGTGGTCTTTGTCATAAAGCATATGGGGACAGACCTAAAGATCTCAATATGTATAGTTTGGGAGAACCATGGGCAAGGGGAGATATGATACAGATATTTATATACCTATGCACAATAAATGCACAGGAGGCGATCTGATCTGTTGTTAACGATCTGTAACCTATCATTAAAATCATTTGTAGTACCTGAAGATTGGAGGGTAGCCAATGTAACGTCGATTTTTAAAAAGGGGTTCCAGGGGTGATCCAGGAAATCACAGACTGGTAAGCTTGACTTCTGTGCCAGTCAAAATAGTGGAAAGAACTAGAAAGAATCCCTCATGCACAGTCCGCCAGTGACACGGGGGGGGGGGGGGGGCAGGGACGTTATGTAATATTGAAGGTCTGGTTGCAGGGCGTGGGGTTTTTGTTGGTGAATGTTTATGGCCCTAATGGGTATGTACCTGGATTTTATACAGCCTTAGTCAATAGCTGCCTTCAACACAAAAGAACAAAATTGGTGGTTTTGGGAGACTTTAATAAGGCCTCAGACCCAGAGATGGATACCTCGAGCCCAACCTCCCCGCATTATCAAGGACAAAGATTTAAGGAGTTTTCTGCTTTCCGGAGGATGCTGGGGATGGTTGATGCCTGGAGAGTTTTACACCCTGGGGACAGGGAATACACCCATAGATCGCGGGCACATGGAACTTTGGCTCGCTTAGACTATATACTGGTAGAATCCACCATGTTCCCTATGATACAGTCTGCGGAGGTGGGTCCAGAAGAGATATCGGACCATGCCCTTATATGGATAGACGTAACGGTTCCAGCAGACAGAGGGGGAGGGAGAGGATGGAGATTTCCAGCCTATTTACATGGAGACACGCAGTTCAAAGCTTATTTAGCAAAAAAGTGGGAATCCTACGCGGAATATAATGGTAAGCACGCTGAGGCACAACCAGTATTATATTGGAGTGCGTCCAAAGCAGTGCTCAGGGGAGATATCATAGCATATTGCAGTATTAGGCGCAAACGTCAGGCAGCTAGTATTATACATCTAGAAAAACAATTTCAGAAGGCCAGGCGGATGCATATGCAACGCCCCTCCTCAGAAACATTGGAGGCATTAAAAGTAGTTCAAGTAGCGTTAAACACCTTGTTGCATGAACGGGAAGTCCGGTCCTCGTTATATTACAGATATAAATTGAGTAGATTTGGGAATAAGACAGGCCCGATGCTAGTGAAGGTGATTAAAAATTGGGGAGGGCCTCGCGCCTTCACAGTTTTGAAGAACTATAAAGAATAACATTACGGAACACGTAGGCGAGCATGGTGTAATGGGACTGAGTCAGCGTGGGTTCAGCCAAGGGAAGAGTTGCCTCACCAATTTGCTTCATTTCTTTGAAGGCGTGAAGAAACATATGAATAAAGGTGAGCCCGGTAGATGTAGTGTATCTAGATTTTCAGAAAGTTTTTGACAAAGTTCCTCATGAGAGACTCCTGAGAAAATTAAAAAGTTCTTCTGTGGATTAAGAATTGGTTATTGGACAGAAAACAGAGGCTAGGATTAAATGGCCATTTTTCTCAAAGGAGAAGGGCACGTCCCTTTGTGCGTCTCTTCGAGTGTCACTTCTGCGACACTGGAAGGCCTTTACGTCGTATCATCTTGCTTTGTGGAAGGGCCACTTAAGTTTTATAGATTGTATAGCTGACAGCTCTACTTTGGCTTCTCCTGGCCTATGATCCTTAACATCCTCAGGTAACAACCAACTCCCCTTCCACTCAGCAGAATAGCCAGCTCCGACATTCTGGGTGACCCACCTGCTTATCCTTCCTGATTGCTCAACCTGATTTGCAAAGTATTATACCTACCTTCCTGGTCACCTATCTTGTTTCTTCACAGTTCCATCAGCATCTCTGTCTTCTACTGCTTTGCATAGCGCTATTGGGCAATAATATGAGTACTCTGCTCAGCACTGCTGAATTTAGTCAATACGAAAAAAACGAGGATCGGAAAACAACCTAGCATCGGTACAAGCTACTTCTGGGAATGCTCAGTCACTCTTCATCCAGTTACGAATCCACACACTGTGCGAGAGCGTTTCATCAAACCTATCTCTAAACATACCCTACCCAATTTACCTTTGCAAACCAAGACCCGATTCCTCCTAGAATTCTCTAACCCCTATCGCTGCAATATATGTCAATGCCAGATCAGTGGGGAACAAAATCCTATTAATTAGTGACCTTCTAGAATCCTCAGATTTGGGCTTCCTATTCATATTGGAGACATGGCTTTTAGAAGTAAGCTAAATTTACAATTGAAAAACCTCCAGAAACCTGCATCCATTGGAACAAAGAACACCAGGATCAGAATCTGGAGTGAAACATATCCATCTGAGGCCGTTCAACTACCTACTCACCTCTACTGCATAGCTATCTCTCCTTAGTTCCCATCTCCAAACTCTGACACAGCTCTCAGAACTACGAAGTCTCCATGCCCTGGGGCAACACTCTGAACATTCAACTAGGCCTTGTTGGTTAAACCACCCAGCGCTGAGACACTTCTACCGGCTCGAATGGTATATCTACCCTAATTTAAAGCCATCTCTTCATCAGACTCCTACCTCTTCTGTTGGTTAGAATGGCACATCTACCCTGAACTAAAACCGCCTCTCCATCAGACTTCCACCTCTAACCCTGAAACAGCTCTACCTCTCTGAACTATGGGAAATACATCTGAACAACGAACAGTGAGTAAGTTATCCATACTTAACCAATAAACCCACTCCCGCCTACTAAAACTATGAGGGACTCAGAACCACTATTGACCTCTATAGACCTAAGCCCAGACGAAAATTATACAAAACTCACAAGACCTGAACATAAGATACCATCCCATAGAACAAAGCCCCACAACACAACCATCAAATGTGGCCTCCTAGCAGCCCAAAACGAATCGACACCACAATGAACACTATCAAATTGCACCTAACAATTTACTCCTTATCCCTGATCCACTATACGCTAACCACCCCACTTGCAGAAACCAACACCATACCCACACTACACAACCATAAAAGACTGCCAGATACACCACATTCCTCCAAAGTGACAACAACCAGAATAATGGAAGCACATCAACACACGGTCAACATCAACACAAAGGAAAGTTCATAACAAACCCAGAATACAAGAGAAACGACAACTAAATAAAATCAACCCGACGCCAAACACAGTTGACCCCTACCAAAAAATTCAAGTGGGCTACGTCAACGCCAGATCAGTAGTTAATAAAACAACAATAATAACAAACTGGATCATGTCAGACAGCCTCGATCTACTATTCATCAATGAAACATGGATCCACGATCAAAAAGACCCCATAATTCTAGATCTATGCCCACCAGGTTACAAAATCACTCACTGGACCAGAAAAGAAAAAAGAGGCGGAGGCCTAGCATTAATTCACAGATCCCACTTCACTACCACGACCATAGCTGAGTCCATAACACCCGAACTAGAAATCGCCTCAATCAGAATTCAACATACAGCCTTGCTTCATAACCTAAACTGCATCCTGTTTTATAGACCCACCAGTTAACTGGAATGAATGCCAAGCTCACTTCATGGATTTCATATCAAACACCTGCGTAACTAATTCCAATATAATAATACTAGGTGACATCAACATATACCTAGAAGACCCTAACTCCACCAATGCACGAGAATGCAAGGAATTCCTCTAACTATGGGACCTTAAATGGCCACACATGCAAGCAACCCATGTCAAAGGGCACACACTTGACCTTATCGCACACAAACTGACCATGGACCAGAGCATAATACTATCGAATACCAAATGGACAGATACACCATGGTCAGACCATTACAAACTAAACCTATCCCTACACTGGCGGAAAAGGGGTCCATACTGAACACAAGAACACACAATATACACCACGAGAGGACAAATAGACCTTGTAACATTCTGGCAACAGATTTACAATAAGGAATGGTCAGCACAAACAAACTCGATATATTACCTCCCAAATTGGGACAAAAGATGCAAAAGCATACTAGACGAAATAGCATCACTACAAAAAAGAACCTCACGTAGGCATAAATTGATACCATGGTACAACAAAGAACTGAAAAAACTAAAAACACAAACCAGGAAACTCGAACGTGCATGGAGAAAAATAAAAGATATACACACACTCAACACATGGAAACAAACTCAAAGAAAATACAAATATGCAATGAGGCAAACCAAAAGATCATATTACAAAACCAAAATAGGACCTGGCTATAAAGACATGAACAAACTATATCAACTTGTGAACATAGTAACATAGTAACATAGTAGATGACGGCAGAAAAAGACCTGCACGGTCCATCCAGTCTGCCCAACAAGACAACTCATGTGTGCTACTTTTGTGTATATAAGTCTGCCCAGCACTAGCCCCGCCTCCCAACCACCGGCTCTGGCATAGACCGTATAAGTCTGCCCAGCACTATCCCCGCCTCCCACCACCGGCTCTGGCACAGACCGTATAAGTCTGCCCAGCGCTATCCCTGCCTCCCAACCTCCAGTCCCGCCTCCCACCACTGGCTCTGGCACAGACCGGATAAGTCTGCCCCGCACTATCCCCGCCTCCCAACCTCCAGCCCCGGGCGGTAGTTGGTGATTTCATTTGCTTTTTTCTTTGTATCTTTGGGTATTGGGGTGAGTAGGATGTTGCCTTTTTCCTTGGGGAAGAGTCCATGTTGCAACATGTAGTTTAGGTGGGCTGTGAGGTCTCTTATGAAGTGTTGTGGGCGGATTTTAATAGGTAGCTGGGGCAAGTGTCCAATTTACAGTGAGACTTGGCGAACATGTTAATCGCTTGGCTAACAGTGTCAATAATGACACATTATTTTCAGGCTGTCAGAAACAGGAAGGATGTATTCTGAGGTGTTTAAGTTGGTGGGTTTGTACGTGTTGTATTGGGATGAGAGGATGAGACAGTGTGTTTTTTCTGCGTTGAGTTTTAGTTGAAATGCATCCACCCATGAGTTCATGATTTACATAGTAACTATGTGGCAGGAAACAGAAAAGCCAAAACATGCATATGAAGCGTCGGCAACTGCTAGTAGAAAGCGTTTGCGAACAACAGCATTCGAAGATGTCGAATCAGTGCTGCTCAATTGGCGTGATCACAGAATGTTCCAGTTAATGGCCCACTGCTACAAGAGAAAGCCAACACGTTCGCCAAGAGATTAATGCACAATGCATTTCAGTGCAGCGTCGGATGGCTTGACAGATTCAAGAACAGACATGGAACTGCGTTTCGTGAAGTGTGTGGTGAAGCGGCAGCTCTGGCGAGGACATCGTCAGCAAATGGACATCAAGGGGTCCTTTTACTAAGGTGCACTGAAAAATGGCCTGCGGTAGTGTAGACACGTGTTTTGGGCGTGCGCAGAATCATTTTTCAGCGCACCCGCAAATTTTTTTTATTTTTGCCGAAAATGGACGTGCGGCAAAATGAAAATTCCTGCACATCCATTTTGGGTCTGAGACCTTACCGCCAGCCATTGACCTAGCGGTAAAGTCTCACGCGGTAACCAGGCGGTAATGACCTACGCGCATCAAATGACATGCACCAGAAAATAAAAATTATTTTTTTTGATGCGCGTAGCGGACACACGCCAAAAATGAAATTACTGCAAGGGCCATGCGGTAGCCGGGCAGTAACTCAGAATTAGCACACATAGGTCTCCCAAAACTGCTGTCATACCAACCACGTGATATCTTCAATTCTGATGAGACGGGCATTTCTTTCCACCTACATCCTGAAAAGACCATGTGCTTCAAAGGTGATGCATATCACAGTAGCAAAGTAACGAACATGACGGCAAAGGTTTGCGCAAATATGAAAAATTGCCACTGCTACTCACTCATTGGCAAGTTTGAATGACCTCGCTGCTTTAAGAACGCTAATACGCTACCGACCGAGTACACTTTCAACAAAAAGGCTTGGATGACTTCAGAGATTTTCATCGATCGGCTATTGAAACTGAACAAGGGATTTAAAGCACAGAACCAGCATGTACTGATTGTTGTGTACAACTGCCCGGGGCATCCAAAGGTAAAGAACATGGACGCTGTAAGTAGCACTTCTGCCACTGATATGGGACTAATAAAGAACCTCAAGGTGAAATACAGGCAACTGTTGGCGAAGCATTTAAGAGTGTTGAAAACAAAACTAAGTTTGAAATCGATGTTCTCAATGCAACGCAAATGCTACATTCAGCATAGAACTCCGTCACGCAGTAGACAATTGCAAACTGCTTTAGTAAAGCTTATTTTCATAAGACTTTGTGTGCCGCTTACGATGCACCGCAAACTGAAGATTCTAGTAGCAGAGAAGCTGTTGACGATGATGAAGATGACTTGCCTCTATCCTGTTTCTTGTCTGAGAATGCATATTCATGGATTACGACACAGTGGAAGACGCCATCGAGACTTGTGAACGACCAACTGATGACGACATCGTCACAGACATTGCATCATCGAAGAAAGAATCAGATGATGATGATACGGCTGAGACTACTGGAGGTGAAGTGTTCTTGTACTAAGTTCTGAAGCTAACGTCGAAACTACTACTACTACTACTACTATTTATCATTTCTATAGCGCTACAAGGCATACGCAGAAACCCCATAAAATTTACATTCCAACCCATCCCTATCTATTGAGTCACGATCAGAGCGTAGACCATAGAAGTCTGCCCAGCACCGGTTTTGCTTCCCAATTATCGGCATCGCCACCCAATCTCTGCTAAGAGTCCATGGATCCATTTCTTCTAAACAGGATTCCTTTCTGTTTATCCCACGCATGTTTGAATTCCATTACCGTTGTTAGAAATGTTGTTAAACGTCTTTGAACTTACATACTGTATACTGTGCATTTTGTGGTTAACAATAAACTGAGGATGAAACAACAGTTGGCTATGAGCTTTGATTGAGTGAAACAGTTTGTTAATGCATAGTTTGCATATAAGGGACCTCCATTTTTGTCAGTCCTCAGAAGTCCCTTATAATGAAGTTCTACTATGTGTGTGTGTGTGTGTGTGTGTGTGTATACTAGTATTTTACAAGAGAAAGTAGGCTTCTACTTTCCATTATAGAATAAGGTTCTAGACAGGTGCCCTCTAGACACCTAAATTCAAAGACATGAGCAGGATGGAATCAGTCCAGAGGGCAGCTACTAAAATGGTCAATGCTCTTTGTCAAAAGATCTCAATATGTATACTTTGGAAGAAAGGCAGGAGAGAGGAGATATGATAGAGACATTTAGGGTTACCATATGTCCAGTTTTATCCGAACATGTCCTCTTTTTGAGCACATGGCCGGGCAACCGGGCGGGTTTTGCGAGGCCACTTCAACTTTCGGCGGCCATTTTGAATCGGCGCCGAGACCGTCAGCATTGCAAAGGGAACAGAATGCAGGGCAGCGCTCTGAGCAGGAAAGAGGGGGCTCTTTCCTGCCCCGAAGAGGTCACTAGACCACCAGGGCAGTAGGGTAAGGTAAGGGAAAGGGACTAGGGGATAGGACACCCGTAGGGGTGTGTGATGGGGACGGGGTGGGGAGATATGTGACAGGGGTGGGGTGGGGTGTGACAGGGGATGGGGTGGGGCGAGGCATGTGTCCTCTTTTTGGGGGGACCAAATATGGTAACCCTAGAGACATTTAAATACCTCTGTGGCATAAATGCATAGGAGATTAGTCTCTTTCAATTGAAAGGAAGCTCTGGAATGAGGGGGCATAGGATGAAGGTGAAAAGAGACAGACTCAAAAGTAAGCTGAGGTGGTGAATTCATAGAACAGCATCCCAGTGGAGGTGGAGGAGATGAAATCTGTAACTGAATTCAGGAAAGCTTGGGACAAGCACATAGGATCTCTAAGGGAGAGAAAGGGGTTGTAGATGGCATGGATGGGCAGACTGGATAGGCCATATAGTCTTCATCTGCCTACATGTTTCTATGTGAAAGTAGTGCAGGTCTTAGATCTGGGTGCTCTGAAGGGTTACCTGCAACGCATGGTGGACATCCTGATTCAGTAGACAGCTGGGGGTCCCATGGAGAATGTCACTGCTCCAACGCTGTGGGCCAACAACATACCTTCTTGTCCCTTTCTCCACCTAACAATAGAGGGAAAAGGAAATGGGGCTTGATATACAGCCTTTCTGAGGTTTTTGCAACTACATTCAAAGCAGTTTACATATATTCAGGTACTTATTTTGTACCAGGGGCAATGGAGGGTTAAGTGACTTGCCCAGAGTCACAAGCAGCTGCAGTGGGAATCAAACTCAGTTCTGCAGGATCAAAGTCCACTGCACTAACCACTAGGCCACTCCTCCACTAGCAGCAGTCCACGTAGAAGCCTGTACTTGTAGATCAGCAATGCGGCCGCGCAGGCTTCTGTTTCTGTGAGTCTGATGTCCTGCACGTCTGGGGGGGCCCTTCTGATGATCAATGTGGGCTTTGCGGAGCAGCCTTACTTTACAGTCCAGTGGTTGTGTTTTTCAGGAATGTGATCAATCTGTTTCTAAACTCTTCCGATACCCTGATGTTTACCATTTATTAATGCTCATGTCCACATGAGTGGAGTGGAATGGGTGGATGTGAAACGTCTGTTCACGCTTTCCAAAAATACTAGGACTAGGGGGCATGCGATGAAACTACAGTGTAGTAAATTTAAAACAAATCGGAGAAAGTTTTTCTTCACCCAGCGCGTAATTAAACTCTGGAATTCGTTGCTGGAGAACGTGGTGAAGGCGGTTAGCTTGGCAGAGTTTAAAAATGGGTTAGACGGTTTCCTAAAGGACAAGTCCATAAACCGCTACTAAATGGACTTGGGAAAAATCCACAATTCCAGGAATAACATGTATAGAATGTTTGTACGTTTGGGAAGCTTGCCGGGTGCCCTTGGCCTGGATTGGCCGCTGTCGTGGACAGGATGCTGGGCTCGATGGACCCTTGGTATTTTCCCAGTGTGGCATTACTTATATACAGTAACTTGACCAAGCAAAATATTTTCTTTTCTTCCATCTACCAATATTTATGTTTCATACTCTGTGCAAGGCAACCTTCTTCAGCTTACATCATTCACTTCATTGTCATTGACATTTTGTCACAACAGGATCAGATTAACACTATGACATAGTAGATGACGGCAGATAAAGACCTGTACGGTCCATCTAGTCTGCCCAACAAGATAAACTCATTGTATAAGCTACTTTATATGTATACCCGACCTTGAGAAAAGGGGCTCTTCATCAGGGCCCCATGTGGCATGAACACAGCACAGACAGCTGCAGATTGAAAAGCTATTTTAATGAACTGGGGAATGAGCACAATAAATGCTTTCAAATATTTACTTTTAGAGCCTGCTAAGTTATGAGAAATCATGACAAAAAGCCCTTTTCATATGACTCTGGTTTAGACCAGACTCTTGATGTAACTTCCTGTTTCCTCAAAGACGAGACGCAGTAGGGCGAATACTATATTGGGCCCTAGGTCTTACCATGGGCCCTTCCCCAGATTTACTACTTTTCTCACCACTGCCCTCCCCCTCCCTCCTCCCTCTGCCTCCCCCTTCCCTCCTCCCTCTCCCTCCCCCCTCCCTCCTCCCTCCTCCCTCTCCCTCCCCCTTCCCTCCTCCCTCTCCCTCCCCCCTCCCTCCTCCCTCCCCCCTTCCCTCCTCCCTCTCCCTCCCCCCTTCCCTTCTCCCCCTCCGTCCCCCCTTCCCTCACTACGTTTCACCTGTTGAGAAGTAGCAGGGCAATAGTTTGTGAGTCAGCTGGAGAACTACAGGAAAGAATTTCTAAGCCAGTCCTGGCTTGTTGACAACCTTATCCTGGTACATTATGGGACCTGAGGTGCTGATTTCAATTGGCGTAATCAGGCACTACAAACAGAACACTGAATTGGGGATAAAAGTTCAAAAAAAGGACTAGTAAAATGTC
Organism: Microcaecilia unicolor; assembly: GCF_901765095.1. Taxonomy (NCBI): domain Eukaryota; kingdom Metazoa; phylum Chordata; class Amphibia; order Gymnophiona; family Siphonopidae; genus Microcaecilia; species Microcaecilia unicolor. The sequence goes on along the minus strand of NC_044032.1, from coordinate 652,502,343 downwards.
TCCCTCCTGCAACTGGATAACTTGGCAGCTCTGGGGCAGCCAGGCTGAGAAACAGGAAAGCAGAGCAAGTCATTTTCACTTTCCATTGCCTCTGGTACAAACCAGAGATGCCGAGGGTGAAGTGTCCCGAAGGGCAATGTATCTGAGGTATAAGTTTACAAAATGTTACATGTGAAAAAGGCTTCACAAATGAAAGTAGGACAATATTTAGCTTCCTTTAGTGCTTCTGAAAAGATATAACAAGAGTGGAGACAGTATTAGGATAGTGTTCACTTAGTAAGTTGAGGCAGTAAAGCATGTGGGATTTTTCCTCTTCAACACTGGGGACTTTTCCTCCTCAGCACTGGGAGTTTTTCCTCTTCAGGATGAGGGATTTTTCCTCCTCAGCACCGGGGGCTTTTTCTCCTCAGCACTGGGAGCTTTTCCTCCTCAGGATGTGGGATTTTTCCTCCTCAGCACCGGGGGCTTTTCCTCCTCAGGATGTGGGATTTTTCCTCTGCAGCACCAGGGGCTTTTCCTCCTCAACACACAAAGCTTTTTCTCCTGAGCACTGGGAGCTTTTCCTCCTCAGGATGTGGGATTTTTCCTCCTCAGCACCGGGGGCTTTTCCTCCTCAACACACAAAGCTTTTTCTCCTCAGCACTGGGAGCTTTTCCTCCTCAAGATGTGGGATTTTTCCTCCGCAGCACTGGGGGTTTTCCTCCTCAGGATGTGGGAGCTTTTCCTCTGCAGCACCAGGGGCTTTTCCTCCTCAACACACAAAGCTTTTTCTCCTCAGCACTGGGAGCTTTTCCTCTTCAGGATGAGGGATTTTTCCTCCTCAGCACTGGGGGCTTTTTCTCCTCAGCACTGGGAGCTTTTCCTCCTCAGGATGTGGGATTTTTCCTCCTCAGCACCGGGGGCTTTTCCTCCTCAACACACAAAGCTTTTTCTCCTCAGCACTGGGAGCTTTTCCTCCTCAGGATGTGGGATTTTTCCTCTGCAGCACCAGGGGCTTTTCCTCCTCAACACACAAAGCTTTTTCTCCTGAGCACTGGGAGCTTTTCCTCCTCAGGATGTGGGATTTTTCCTCCTCAGCACCGGGGGCTTTTCCTCCTCAACACACAAAGCTTTTTCTCCTCAGCACTGGGAGCTTTTCCTCCTCAGGATGTGGGATTTTTCCTCCACAGCACTGGGGGCTTTTCCTCCTCAGGATGTGGGATTTTTCCTCCGCAGCACCGGGGGTTTTTCCTCCTCAACACACAAAGCTTTTTCTCCTCAGCACTGGGAGCTTTTCCTCCTCAGGATGTGGGATTTTTCCTCCGCAGCACTGGGGGCTTTTCCTCCTCAGGATGTGGGAGCTTTTCCTCTGCAGCACCAGGGGCTTTTCCTCCTCAACACACAAAGCTTTTTCTCCTCAGCACTGGGAGCTTTTCCTCCTCAGGATGTGGGATTTTTCCTCCGCAGCACCGGGGGTTTTTCCTCCTCAACACACAAAGCTTTTTCTCCTCAGCACTGGGAGCTTTTCCTCCTCAGGATGTGGGATTTTTCCTCCGCAGCACCTGGGGCTTTTTCTGCTCATCAGGTGTCTCCAGATGCTCTCTATGTTCTCCTGTGGCAGACACTGGAACTCCATATGCTTATCATTCATCCCCTTCCTGCTCTCTTCTTCCAAGTATGCAGGGGAGGGTGGTCAGGGGGCTCATCCTGTGTCCACAGTGGTCCTGGGGTCGGAATCTTTTGCGGAACCTTTGGTCCTGTTCCTGGCTTTGGTCTTCAGTGCTGAACTTACTACTACTACTACTACTACTACTACTACTATTTAGCATTTCTATAGCGCTACAAGGCGTACGCAGCACTGCACAAACATAGAAGAAAGACAGTCCCTGCTCAAAGAGCTTACAATCTAATAGACAAAAAATAAATTAATCAAATCAAATCAATTAATGTGAAAGGGAAGGAAGAGAGGAGGGTAGGTGGAGGCGAGTGGTTACAAGTGATTACGAGTCAAAAGCAATGTTAAAGAGGTGGGCTTTCAGTCTAGATTTAAAGGTGGCCAAGGATGGGGCAAGAGGTAGGGGCTCAGGAAGTTTATTCCAGGTGTAGGGTGCAGCGAGACAGAAGGCGTAAAGTCTGGAGTTGGCAGTAGTGGAGAAGGGAACTTCCTTGGCTTCTGTGTTCTCAGGCCACTCTAAAGGAATCTGATGCTGCTCTCCTACCTCTGCTGTCTGGGACTGCCAGTAGGAGGCAGGGCTTTTCTCCCAATGGCTGGGGCCTTCTTGCTTCCCCTGCAGTTCTGCCACAGTACTGTGGTTCTGCCTGCTCCGCTCTTCTCCTTCCCTTCCCTGTGGCAGCTGGCTGTTCACTTCCAGGTCTGTGGGCCCAGCCACCACTATGCTCGGTCCACCTTCTCTGCACAATCCATGGGAGGAGAACGGCAGACATCATGGCTGTTCTCTGGGGACCTGCTCTGCCTTCCCCAGATCAAATTCAAAGTTCTGTTGACATTCAAGAGTCTTATTCAGCCTGGTTTCCTGTGTCTGTTTACTCATTGAAAGATAAGCTGGTCTCTGCAATCTTGAGCTCTGACCTCATTGAGACAGCAAGAGTTCTGTTAAGCATAGTTAGCTCTCATTTCGGACCATACAAGGAACAGGGACTGCTTCAGCCAATGGTGTGGAGTATTGTGTTCAGTTTTGGAGGCCGTATCTTGCGAAGGATGTTAAAAAAATGGAAGCGGTCCAAAGAAAAGATACGAGAATGGTACGGGATTTGCGTTCCAAGACGTATGAGGAGAGACTTGCTGACCTTAACATGTATACCCTGGAGGAAAGGAGAAACAGGGGTGATATGATACAGACGTTCAAATATTTGAAAGGTATTAATCCGCAAACAAATCTTTTCCGGAGATGGGAAGGCGGTAGAGCGAGAGGACATGAAATGAGATTGAAGGGGAACAGACTCAGGAAAGATGTCAGGAAATATTTTTTCACGGAGAGGGTGGTGGACGCTTGGAATGCCCTCCCGCGGGAGGTGGTGGAGATGAAAACGGTAACTGAATTCAAACATGCGTGGGATAAACATAAAGGAATTCTGTGCGGAAGGAATGGATCCTCAGAAGCTTAGCCGAAATTGGGTGGCGGAGCAGGTGGGTGAAAGAGGGGTTGGTGGTTGGGAGGTGAGGATAACGGAGGGCAGACATACGGTCTGTCCAGAGCCAGTGATGGGAGGCGGGACTGGTGGTTGGGAGGCGGGAAGTACTGCTGGGCAGACTTGTATGGTCTGTGCCCTGAATAAGGCAGGTACAAATCAAGGTAAGGTATACACATATGAGTGCAGGTCTTTTTCTGCCGTCATCTACTATGTTACTATATGTGTGGATGATCCAGTAGGGGGCAGACTCCCATCTCAGCCAGTACTAATACAGTGTCCCAGCAAGGTATTTATTTAGTTATTTTTTTAATTCTGCCTGCAAGCCCACGTACATGCACAGCACCTCCTCCCCGTCAACCAGTCCTGATCTGGTGTCCTGGCTTGGTGGTAGGGGACACGATTCCCTTTCAACCAGTTCTGACGCAGCATCAAGTTAAGTGTGAGGCTAATGAGGGTACCGAACCACTGACAATGTCTTTGGACAAGGTGTTAAGATGAAATGTTGTCTGCTCTGGAAATTAAAGATCCCTGTGGAAGTTTTTCTAAACCCCCTAGTGGTGGAGCAGGTAATTACAATAAGTAAAGAAAGAACTATGTAGGAATGTCACAGTTTCAAATAGGGTTCCCAAATAAACTCCACGCAACCAAGGGATTTGACAAGAAAAATATTAAATATTTTATTAAATGGTAAAGTAAATAGAAACAATTGTTTGTTTTGTTACATTTGTACCCCGTGCTTTCCCACTCATGGCAGGCTCAATGCGGCTTACATGGGGCAATGGAGAGTTAAGTGACTTGCCCAGAGTCCCACTAGCAACATTCCATGTAGAAGTCGGCCCTTGCAGATCACCAATGTGGCCGCGCAGGCTTCTGCTTCTGTGAGTCAGACTCACAGAAACAGAAGCCTGCGCAGCCTTCTACATGGAATGTTGCTAGTGGAATAGCAACATTTCATGTAGAATCTCCAATAGTATCTATTTTATTTTTGTTACATTTGTACCCTGCGCTTTCCCACTCATGGCAGGCTCAATGCGGCTTACATGGGGCAATGGAGGGTTAAGTGACTTGCCCAGAGTCACAAGGAGCTGCCTGTGCCTGAAGTGGGAATTGAACTCAGTTCCTCAGGACCAAAGTCCACCTCCCTGACCACTAGGCCACTCCTCCATAACATTGGCTATGTTCCTTAAAGTTGGTACCAATTGTTAAAGTTTGATAGAGTTAATTAAAATTAGTGCCAGGTGTTAAATAATTTGTGATAAGTTACAAAGGCAATAAGGTGTTCAAAACTACAATTACAGTAACCAGGACCCCGACCCCACTTCTGCAATAACATAAAACATCCCAAACATGTACACAACCCCAATTAATGTACTGAGATCTGATATATATATATTTTTTTTCAATTTGTGTGCACAAAATAATGTTACCGGTGTATCAAATCTTCGCTAGCATCGCTGTTCCCTTGCGTTGGGTACCTTGGTCTTCTCCACATCCACGTCTCCTCAGTTGGCGAGGTCAGCTGACCGGCCCAGAAACTCCACAATACCTACTACTCTGACTCAAAGAACTCAAAAAATGAAAACCCTGACTCCCTGTGCTTGGTGGGTGTGTGTCCTAATCTCAATCGGTATTTTCTTTGGCAAGGGGCCTTTTGGGCTAACTAAATTCAAATAAAAAGATAAGCAAGGGAAATTCCTATCTAGCTCTCCCAATACATGACCCCTTTTCTTTTATGTTGTTATACACCCTCTACTCAAACTGATGGACTGCTAAACTAAACCGCCTAGAGGCAGTCCCTTAACTGCAGGCACTCACAGGGCTCGAGGCATAGGCTGGGCAGCTCCTTCCCCAGGGCAGACTCGATTAGGTGTGGACACTCGAACCAGCAGGCTTCTGTGCTGGATCCTCCTGAGGCAGACATTCACGCTGGCAAACACTCTAAAAAAGTTCCTTTGGAGTCTGGGCACTCAGTGCGGGGGGGGGGGGGTGTCTCTCTCTCTCTCTCTTTGTGGGGATTCTTCCCTTTCTGGATCGGCCTCTTCTTTACAGGACAGGCAGTCACACGGCTGGCTTTCTCCTCTCTGGACAGGCAAGCACACACACACGGAGGGATGCGCTTGGTGAACTTCTCTGGGATTCAGGGCCCTTGCCACGCTGCTCTCTATTCAGCTCTGTACTGCTCCCAACACATCTCAGCTCCCCAGTGTGGTCCCTCTTCCTCCTCTGCTTCTCTCTCTGCCTGAAGAATGGCCTCTGTGGCTACTGCTACAGCTCCTCTTCTCGGCCCCAGCTCGCCTGTTCCCCTGCAGCTCAGCTCCTCTTTTGCCCCCGGCTCGCTCCAGACCCCCTTCTCCTCCTCTTCTGTTCTGCTTTGGAGCCTGGCCCCTTACAGGACTCACCAGTTCTTTCTCTTCATCTGGGGTTCGTCAGTGGATCCTTCTCTTCCAGCCTGCAGCTCACTCCTGCTTGGGTTTCATCTTCTTCTCCTCCAGCCTGCAGCTGCCTCTTCTTGCCTGAGCTTGCCCTCCTCTGCCCCAGCTTGCAGCACACTCCTGCCTGGATCCGATCTTCTCCTCTCAGAGCATGCTTTCACCCTCCTCTCTTTGCCTGGGCTTGCCTTTCTCTCTCCCAGGCAGGGTTGCCAGGTGGAAAATTTTTTTCCCACCCAAACGAGCCGAAATCCAGCCCAAAACCTGCCCAAACTCAAACCCCGCCCCTGACACCCCACCCCCGCGTCATCAACCCTGACCCCGCCGACATCAACCCCGCCCCCGTCGTCATCGGCCCCGCCTCCCCCGTCATTGGCCCCGCCTCCCCGTCATCGGCCCCCGCCCAGAACATCACTAACCCCGCCCAAAACGTCACTAACCCCGCCCCTCGCGGCTGAAAAAAACGCCTACAAAACCGCCCAAAAGACACAAAAGAAGCCCAAAAAACCGCAACCCGCCGCGGGCAAAAATTACCCACGGTGGGTCGCGGAAAACCGCCCACCTGGCAACACTGCTCCCAGGTTGCCTCTGGGCTGCTATTCTTTTTCTTTCCTCTACCCCTCCTGTCCCCTGGATTGGCTTGAAATTCGCGCCAATCTATGGGTCAGGCTGCCTCCTGCCACCTCATTGGTCCAAATTCATGCCTTTTACCAGATCCTGGCTCCTATTGGCCACCTTCCACACTGCCCCTCAGGCTTGCCTCACATGCCCCTCTGGCTCCCACCTTTCCCTGGGGTCTCAGACAGCCAATCAGAAGCCTTGTAACAGGCTTCACTGCACATCCCCCCCCCCCCAGTTACAAACTCATAAAATGTAAACACACCTCTAGCATCTATGGGCACCTGAGTTCTTAGTTTTATAACAGAGCTGGAGCATTTTAAACACTTTAAACATTTTAACTAAAAGGTGTCATTGCTGTTTCTGGGCTGCCCTGAGACCTCTGTACCTCTCTGTCCTCTGCAAGATGCCCCCGCTCTCGGGGAAATGGGGGGGGGCAAAGTAAAGGCTTCTTTTTTTCTATATTTACATTTTCTCAAGCTTAAGAGTCTGGTATGGTAAATTCCAAAATGGATCAGTCATTATTTTATGCTTCCCTGCCTTTGATCACTGGCAGTTGGTTCCCTTTCCCTCATCTTCCTGTGTGTGTGTCTCTCTCTGGCACAGACTGAAGATATTTCAGTAGGTCAGACCAGGGCTGGTCTTTGCATTTGCGGGGCCCTCTGCACACCACTTCAGTGGGGCTCCCCGCACCCACCCACCCACAACCGCCACCATAAGCCACCTCACCCCATACCTTGATATGCATCCACCGCACTTCAGTATAGAGAGTGGTAGACAGCGGCAGCAATTTGCATATCCCATCAGCTCTGCATCCCGCCCTTGCGGAAGCAGGAAGTGACATCTAAAGGGGGCGGGACGCCACAGCGAGGAGGTTCTGGGCTCGGCAGCTGACAGGATATGAAAATCGCTGCCTCTGCCTGATGCTCTCTACTGAAACGTGGATGCACATTAAGGTACGGAGCAGGGAGGTGCTCCGAGACAGGAGGACAGCAGATGTGCCAGAGAACTCGAGGCCAGACTGGCCACTTCTAAAGCCTTCTTCCTTTTCAGCCCGTGCATTAAGACTTCATACTACAGGCCACCTGCAGGAAGGTAATGAACCTGCAGGGCCAAAGGACCTAAGTGTGATCTCTAAGCAATCCCTGGTGCGAGGGGGAAATCCTTGGAAAGCTTTGCACACTTCTGCCGCAGCTGCGGTTTATTACCCTAATTTGCACAGGAATGTATCAGGTGTCATCCTGCTGGGCTAGATTGGAAAATAATGGGAGGAGGAACTGAGGAATATAGAGGGGTGGGGAGGGAAAGGAAAGGGGAGATCCAGAGTGGAGAGATAAGGGAACGATAAGGAAGAAAGCAGGAGGAGAAGAGAGGAATGGAGAACTGAGGAGGTGGGAGGAAAAGGGAGTGCAGAAACAGGAAGAGAGAAACTACAAGTTATTGAAAATCCTTTTGGCAGCCCCATCTGGGCTGATGACAGAAGGCAGGAAACATTACTTCCAGTTGAATGCTTCTGTCCTGGCCTGGGCAGCCCACAGCACATTATTGGAAACTGCACTTTGAACTCTGCTTCTGGCAGGGAGCCCAGGCAAACAGACCTGTGGAAGTTCGATTCCTCTGCTGGGCCTCCTGCACAGGGCCGTCCCTGGACAACACTCTGCAGCTGCTGCAACAAGCTGGAGGAAGGCCCAGAGCCAGAAAAACAAGCCCCGACCAGCATTATTTCCTCCTGCCTGGGCTGTTTATTAAAAAAAAAAAAAGGTTCCCCTTGGCACGCCAGGGCTGCATCGCAGGCTCCAGTCCCCATCGAGGAACAGCCTGGCACACTTCTCAGAAAGTGTTTACTCCATAGCTGCAAGAATTCCTCCAAGGAAGTCAGAGATCCCTCTGGAAAGAGGTGGGGATGGGGGGGGGGGGGGGGGGGAGGGGAGAAAGAAAGGAAAAGGTTTGCAAGAGAAGTGAAGAAATGTCAAAATCATTAGCCTGCACACTCTAGATGTCTGCACTGTGCTATTTCTGATGCAGGAGGTTGAACTTTGCAGACTGACTGTATCAAATCAAATCAATTCTTGTATACCGCTAATATCCCCTTTCAAGGGTTCAGTGCGGTTTACATTCTAGGTGAGCCCAGGGGCATAGCTACATGGGGCCAAAGGGGCCTGGACCCCCGTAGATTTGGCCCTGGACTGCCCTGCCGACGACCCGCTCGACCCCCCCCTCCCACTGCCAACCCGCCGTCGCCGACCTTTGCTGGCGGAGGACCCCAACCCCCGTACAACATGCAGGACGTCAGACTCAGAAACAGAACGAAGGAAGAAGAGGACGGCGGGGGAGGGTTGGCTGCGGGAGGAGGGGTCGAGAGGGTCTTTGGCAGGGGGGGGTCAAAGTTGTTGGTGGTGGTGGTGGCGGCGGCAGCGACAGGGGGGGTCAGCAATGGCGGGGGGTCGGCGGTGCCGGGGGGGGCTAAAATGTGCCCCCTCACCTTGGGCTCTGGACCCCCCTCCCGCCGAAGTCTGGCTACACCCCTGGGTGAGTCAAAAGCCGATAATGTTAGCGTGAGGTATAAGAACAATTAGAGACCAGTGGTGTAATGCATGAGACCAAAACCAGTATAGGAAAGGGTCTCCTCCCAGACTCATATTTTCCATACTGGTGAATAATTGTTACAGTTGTCCGGGTCTTGCCGCGTCTGAGTAAGTGGAACCATATATAATGGGTTCTCAAACCTGACTAGTTGGAGTTCGAGGTGGGCGGTTTCCTCAGGAAGGCAGGAGATTTTGACGGGAAATTGAGGAGGGTAAGTCCGTTGGTCACAAATTTCAATTTTGATAGGAAAGTGACCAACGGATTTTCCCGCCAAAATCCCCTGCCTTCCTGAGGAAACCGCCCGCCTCAAACTCCAACTAGTCAGGTTTGAGAACCCACTAAACAAAGACAAACTGCAGACCTCACAGCACACCCTGAAAGCCACAACACGATGGCTGAAACGGTTCCACTTACTCAGATGCGGCAAGGCAATATTCATGATGTCAGCTACAGAAGCCTAAGAGAACAATACACATTATTCTCCCAACTCCAGGTCTAACAACTTTGAGATCATCTTTGACTCTCCTTCTCTTCGCACGTGCATAATATCATTAAACTGTGCCGTTTCTCTCTGTATAACATCACCAAATTGCATCCCTTTTCTTTCTGAAAACAACCAAAAACCCTTTACCCAGTTTCTCGTCACCTCCCAGTTAGACTATTGCAACCTCTTGCTCGCAAATCCACTGCTAATCCATCTAACTCCCGCAGTCTGAATATCGAGCCCTTAAGATTTTAACCCAGATGATGGTTGTTGGAGTGAAAAGGATTGTAAGAATTTAGGACCACTGATGAATTTGGTTACTAGATCATTAAATCGGTTGACCTGAACGTAGGAATGTCTCCAATTCACTTTTTGTTGGTTTCGTTGCTAGCAAGTCTACAAAGCTAGCAATGATTGAGGTCTACAAAGTCCTGAGTGGTGTAGAACGAGTAGACGTAAATCGATTTTTTACTCATTCCAAAAGCACAAAGATTAGGGGACAGCTTGGTAAAAGGGCTCCTTAGTTTTTGAAAGCATCGTACTTAAATACCTTGACCATTGCATATAGGAAGGGTACTCAGGTCAATGCAAGACTTAAGGATGGTACTACCCTCTAAAATTATGCGGTATACTATGTTTTTATAATTAAATAGGGACAAAGGAAAGCAGAGCGTAGCACAGAACAGGAGATGAGGCCTAGTGCATAAGAGAAGAGCTGAGACCAGGAATAGAGAGCATGAGAGAAGGACGGGGGGGGGGGGGGCAGGAGGACTCAAAAAATGTGTGAGAAAAGGTCTGGGGGCAGGAGGAACAAGAGTGTAGGTATTATTTTTCTATAAAATTAGACTGGGAGGGGGCATAAAAAGAGGGCAGAGGTATTACTGGGGAAAGAGCAAAAAAGGAAGCGGAGAGCACTGAGTATGCATAGGAGGAATAGGGAGAAATGGGAATAAAATGCTGGAGGAAGAGAAAGAGAAGAAGAAGAGAGAACTCATGAGGAAGGAAAGAGAAGGAGGAGGAATGGGAAGGAGAAGGAACCAAGAGAAAGGAGTAGAAAGATAAAGAGAGAAGGAAAAGTATTTCAGTATCTACTGGTGAAGGAAAGTGTCTAAGGGGCAAAGAAGGAAGAGACAACTGAAATAGAAAAGAAAAAGGAGACTCGGGATTGGTAGCATGAAATGTTGCTAGTCTTTGGGATTCCGGAATCTTTTTGTTCTTTGGGGTTCTACGTGGAATGTTGCTACTCTTTGAGATTCTGAAAGGAATCTTGCTACTCTTTAGGATTCCGGAATCTTTTTGTTCTTTGGGGTTCTACATGAAATGTTGCTACTCTTTGAGATTCTGAAAGGAATCTTGATAATCTTTAGGATTCTGGAATCTTGCTATTCTTTGGGTTCTACATGGAATGTTGCTACTCTTTGGGTTTCTGCCAGGTATTTTGTAACCTGAATTGGCCAGTGTTGGAAGCAGGATACAGGGCGAGACGGACCATCGATTTGACCTAGTATGGCTATTCTTATGACTCAGGAGAGTGAGAACAGAGAGCAAGAGAGGCACTGAGCTAAAAAGTCAAGCCAGAGAATCAAACGTTGCACATTTTTATTGTCCGATGAAACAGAACAGTAATAACTCATCAGTATGAAACATCTCGGCCCTTGGGACCCATCTCTAAGTTGCAGATCCTGATCACATACAGCCATATAATGTTTACTTGTTGAGACAAGCTGCATCTTGTCATGTCAGCTGATTTAGCGTTTGCATTGCATAATTAATTATCTTCTATATCAGAGTCTTGTGGGACATATTAGTCAGCCTGAGACTAAATATTTTGTGGCAGGAAATCTAAGAAATGTACTTTTAAGAAATCAAGGGCCTGAATACTTTCAGTCATTTTTATGATAGAAAGGCACTCAAGAGAGTCCCCCGCCCACCATGTCCTGCCCCGCCCAAGGGTCCCACATTCCCATGCCAAAAATCTGGTAACCTTACTGTAAATCTTTAGACCAGAACTTCCCAGTCCTCTCCTGGAGACCCCACAGCCACTTGGATTTTCAGCATACTCACAATGAATATTCAGTTTATTCAAATTTATCTCATGAATATTCATTGTGAGTATGCTGAAAATGAGAGCAGCTGAGTGGTCCTCAGGAGGGGTCTGGGCAGTCCTAATCTGGGCTTAATGAGGAGTGAGATCCAGCATTATCCACAGCACGTGGGGACATTGAGAAAAGAGTCTGCCCAGCCAGAACACACATCACTGCCACCTAGTGGCTGAACCTAACAATTCAGCTTAGGCAAACTATGGAACAGGAACCAATTCTCTCTAATTCTGGGGCCCTTTTACTAAGGTGTGCCGAAAAATGGCCTACGCTGGTGTAGACGCATGTATTGGACACGCACAGGTTCATTTTTCAGCGCACATGTAAAAAAGGCCTTTTGGGGGGGCGGCCAAAAATGGACGTGCGGCAAAATAAAAATTGGTATACATCCATTTTGGGTCTGAGACCTTACCGCCACCCACTGGCCTAGCGGTAAAGTCTCACATGTTAACCAGGTGGTAATGGTCTACGTGCGTACAATGCCGATTACCGCCCAGTTAGCGCCACATGTAAAAAATGAAATTACCGCCCGGGCCATGCGGTAGCAGTTCAAAATTGACGCGCGTATGCGCCTACGTGGCTTAGTAAAAGGACCCCTCTGTCTCCTGCCAAATGTGTCACATACAAGTGTTTGGATTTTGAACTTCTATCCCAAATGCTGGAATTTGATTGCTCGGCAGCACTGGGTCTCTTTCTACGGAAATGGAAGTAAGCGACCATATTCCACTTCTATAGCAGAGGCTCAATAAAATAGATTTTAAAAAATTAAATTATAGCTAGATTATAACAATCTTCCGAAAACTACTGAAAACCAACTTGTTCAAAAAAGGATACCACAATGATCCATCCTAAATACTAGAAAACGAAACCTCACCAAAACTAGACAAAACGGAACTCTCTACACTTAACTGTTTCATCCGTTCGGCCAATAATGAACGTTTCACGTTACTCACCACCATTCTACTTCTCATGCAGGATATGAACTTTCTACATTTGATTATCTAACTTACTTTATAATCTATCTTATCATTTATGAACCCTAATGCAATATCACTTTGTATTTCTCAACCCGGAAGCGGCGATCGCCACTCCGGCACAATGTCAGCCACATTGAGCCTGCAAATAGGTGGGAAAATGTGGGATACAAATGCAACAAACAAATAAATAGCTGTTCCTACCATTTCAAAACTACATCAATCAGGAGCTCTTATGTTGATCTTAAGAAGACAGCAGAAGAGCAGATCTTCTTCCGTGCCCTATGCAGGCATCGCACTGATACATGTAAAGCATGAACACAGCACAGATGGCTGAAAAGTAGGTCTTTACCGGACCACCATGTCGGCATTACACTGATACTGGTAATGCATGAACACAGCACAAATGGCTGAAAAGTAGGTCTTTACCAGACCACCAGGTCGGCATTACACTGATACAGGTAATGCATGAACACAGCACAGATGGCTGAAAAGTAGGTCTTTACCGGATCACCATGGTCGCATTACACTGATACAGGTAATGCATGAACACAGCACAGATGGCTGAAAAGTAGGTCTTTACCAGACCACCATGTCGGCATTACACTGATACAGGTAATGCATGAACACAGCACAGATGGCTGAAAAGTAGGTCTTTACCAGACCATCATGTCGGCATTACACTGATACAGTTAATGCATGAACACAGCACAGATGGCTGAAAAGTAGGTCTTTACCGGATCACCATGGTCGCATTACACTGATACAGGTAATGCATGAACACAGCACAGATGGCTGAAAAGTAGGTCTTTACCAGACCACCATGTCGGCATTACGCTGATACAGGTAATGCATGAACACAGCACAGATGGCTGAAAAGTAGGTCTTTACCAGACCACCATGTCGGCATTACGCTGATACAGGTAAAGCATGAATACAGCACAGACAACTGAAGAGCAGATCTTCATCAGAACCCATGGCAGACATCATAGTAATACATTTAAGGACCCTTTTTGTAAGCCACATAGGCGCCTGCATGTGCCCGACACGTGTCAATTTGGAGTTACCACCCGGCTACCACGTGGCCCTTGCGGTAATTTCATTTTTGATGTGCGTCCACTACGCACGCTGGAAAAGAATTTTTATTCACCGGCACGTGGCGGGCGGCAATCGTCATTGTACGCACATAGACGATTACCGCCCGGTTACCGCATGAGACCTTACCACTAAGTCAATGACTGGCGGTAAGGTCTCAGACCCAAAATGGACGCGCGCCAATTTTTATTTTGCCGCATGTCCAATTTCGGCAAAAAACTTTGAAAAAGGCCTTTTTTTACAGGCGCCCTGAAAAATGGATCTGTGTGCGCCCAAAAACACGCGCCTACACTAGCGCAGCCCATTTTTCGACGCACCTTAGTGAAAGGGCCCCTCAAAGTTTGATTACAGCACAGAGACCTGAAAAGTGCATCTTCAGGACAGACTTTTTTTTTAATCATTTATTTATAATTTTTCATTTTACAAGGGTCACTTGCAAACAGTAATACAGAGATGACTGTACATTAATACAATATTAGAGGAAAACAATGTGAACTAGATAAATGGATTATATACAATCTTTCTCAGACCACTAAATAGGGAGAGTGAAACAAGACAAGGAGATCAATTTAAGCAACAGCAAACAAAGAAAACGTGGTATTAACCTGATTATCCCCCGTTATTATTTATCTGAATCATTATTCCACATAACATAAGTACATAAGTAATGCCACACTGGGAAAAGACCAAGGGTCCATCGAGCCCAGTATCCTGTCCACGACAGCGGCCAATCCAGGCCAAGGGCACCTGGCGAGCTTCCCAAACGTACAAACATTCTATACATGTTATTCCAGGAATTGTGGATTTTTCCCAAGTCCATTTGGTAGCGGTTTATGGACTTCTCCTTTAGGAATCCGTCAAACCCCTTTTAAACTTCTTCAAACCCAAGACGGTGTATTGTCAATTAATTTCGTTGGAAACATACTTATTGTCCAATATTAGTGGAAATAATACACCTGATTTCATTTTTTTCTCTTTTAAAACCAGAAATTATTTAACAATACAAACACTTGAATCTCTAATCCAATTCCCACTGATTAAGGTAATCCCAGTTTCACAGGCTTCACTCCTTTTGAATTAATATACTAAGAGGAATCATTTCAGGACAGACATTTTTAACAACAGAGTGTATCCAAAGTAAAAGGCAAGAAATTCTTATTACAAAACAGTGTAATGCATTTAAGAAATACAATGTTTTGGGTCTAGAAAAATGGTGACCGAGGGAATGGTCAACGGTCCTGGATTGGTTGCTTAGCTTGAGCCGACGCTTTCTCTATCACATGGAGCAGTCTCTCTTACTCCGACTGCATGGTCTCACATAGGGTCGTTTTGCAGCAGTTTCAAACCCAGGGATGCCAGTTCTGAGGGGGAAAACCCCAACTCAATGTGAGGGGGCAGTGGTGAACTGTCCTAGTGACAGAAGGCAGCAAATCTTTAGCCCCACAGGTCATCAGCTGGCTTTTTGCTCCCTGAGACCCGAGCCTAACAGGTACATGCAGAAATCCAGGTCTCAAAGCTCCCCACCACACTTTGTCCCCAGAGCTCCCCCTTTGATTGTGGTGGGAGGGATGTGGGCCCTTGGAATGTGTTTTTAAGTAGGGTTGCCATCTAGATCCAGATTTACCCAAAAGGGTTGATCCAGTGCTGGGCTTACATAAGTACATAAGTATTGCCACACTGGGACAGATCAAAGGTCCATCAAGCCCAGCATCCTGTTTGCAACAGTGACCAATCCAGGTCACAAATACCAGGCAAGATCCCCCCCCCCCCCCCCCAAAAAAAAGTTCAATACATTTTATGCTGCTTAGCCCAGAAATAAGCAGTGGATTTTCCCCAAGTCAATTTAATAATGGTCTATGGACTTTTCTTTTAGGAAGCTGTCCAGACCTTTTTTTAAACCCTGCTAAGTTAACTGCCTTTACCACATTCTCTGGCAACGAATTCCAGAGTTTAATTTCATGTTGAGTGACGTATTAACTTTACTACTTTGTAGCTTCATCGCATGCCCCCTAGTCTTAGTATTCTTGGAAAGCGTAAACAAATGATTCACGTCTACCCGTTCAACTCCACTCATTATTTTATAGACCTCTATCATATTTCCCCTCAGCCGTCTTTTCTTCAAGCTGAAGAGAGCCCTAGCTGCTTCAGCCTTTCATTGTCCTTCTCTGTACCTTTTCTAATTCCACTATATCTTTCACTGCCTTTAACATCCGAAAAAAACACTCTTCAGCACCCACGATACCTGCTGCTCAAAGTATATCTCTGAATCTAACATAACTCCTAAATAATGGAAAGATTCGCAAACAAGAGACCTTCCCCTCTAAAAATTTTAGGACCAGGTCCAAACGGGGTAAATGACCAGACAACTAACATAACATAGTTTTCTCTAAATTTACAACCAACTTATGATTCCTAATCCGTTCTTCAGTCATCGATAAACAATCACTCATGGGAGTCTGATCAGGGTTATCTGGTGGGGAAAAAAACACATAGGTGGTTAGCTTAGCAGAGTTTAAAAAGGGGTTAGATGGTTTCCTAAAGGACAAGTCCATAAACCGCTACTAAATGGACTTGGGAAAAATCCACAATTCCAGGAATAACATGTATAGAATGTTTGTACGTTTGGGAAGCTCGCCAGGTGCCCTTGACCTGGATTGCCTGCTGTCATGGACAGGATGCTGAGCTCGATGGACCCTTGGTCTTTTCCCAGTATGGCATTACTTATGTACTTAAAATCCCCAATGCGCTTAATTAATTAATTTGTTTGTTTCTTTGTTTGTTTATTTATTAATTTGTAACATTTGTATCCCACATTTTCCCACCTATTTGCAGGCTCAATGTGGCTTACGTAGTACCGGAGAGGTGTTCGCAGACACCAGTGTGAACAAATACAAAGTGATGTTGTGGCCACATTAGGGAATCGTAAAGCGGAAGAGTTGTGTTATGTCCATTACGTACTTTAGTTTGGTTGTGTTAATATATAGGAGTCCTTTTACTAAGGTGCACTAAAAAATGGCCCGCGCTGGTGTAGACGCGTGTATTGGACGCGCACAGGTCCATTTTTCAGCGCACCTGCAAAAAAAGGTGCTTTTTTGTGTGCCGAAAATGGACGTGCAGCAAAATAAAAATCAGCACGCGTCCGTTTTGGGCCTCAGACCTTACTGCCACCCACTTACATAGCGGTAAGGTTTCATGCGTTAACCGGGCTGTAATCGTCAGCGCACATACACTGCCCATTACTATCCGGTTAGCGCCATGCGGTAGAAAATAACAAATATTTACTGCAGCGTGTATCGGACGCGTGTAAAAAATTGAATTACTGCCCAGGGCATGTGGTAGCCGGGCGACGCTCGTTGTATGCGCATAGGCGCCTGTGAGCCTTAGTAAAAAGGGCCCGATGGTTTGAAAATACTGCCATCCAGCCTTATTTTATTCATTTATTTATTTGTTGCATTTGTAGCCCACATTTTCCCACCTATTTGCAGGCTCAATGTGGCTTACATTGTTCCGTCATGGCGATCGCCATTTCCGGAGTGAGAGATACAAGTGGTTATTACAGAGTAGATTAAGCAGTCAAGTGTAAAGAGTTCATTATCGGAATGAGAGATAGAGTGGTATTGCGTTAAAGTTCATTCGTGGTAGAGTAGACCTTGGTAGTCGAGTATAGAGAGTTAGGTTTTATCCAGTTCTGGTTTGAGTTTCGTTGTCTGGTATTTAGGATGGGTCATTGTGGTATGCCTTATTGAACAGGTTGGTCTTCAGTGATCTCTGAAAGTTAGTTAGGTCGCGCATGTTTTTCACGGCGAATGATAATGCATTCCATAGCTGCGTGCTTATGTAGGAGAAGCTGGATGCATGTGTTAATATATATTTTAGTCCTTTGCAGCTGGGGTAGTGGAGGTTTAGGAATGTACGTGCTGATCTTTTGGTGTTCCTGGTTGGTAAGTCTATGAGGTCTGACATGTAGACCGGGGCCTCGCCGTGAATGATTTTATGAACCAGTGTGCAGATTTTGAATGTAATACGTTCTTTAAGTGGGAGCCAGCGTAGTTTTTCTCTTAGGGTTTTGGCGCTTTCATATTTCAGTTTTCCAAATATGAGTCTGGCTGTTGTGTATTCACAGTCAAACTTGATTTTTAAATTTTCCCTGGGGGGGATGAGAGGTAAATTCCGCCCGCTAACACCCTTCATCCTCAGGTGGAGCCACCAGGTGCCAAAACATTCAGAGGTCCATTTACTAAGGTGCACTGAAAAATGGCTTGCGGTAGTGCAGGTGCGGGTTTTGGGTGCGCCCGATCCATTTTTCTGCGTGCCTGTAAAAAAGGCCCCTTTTTTAAAAACTTTTGCTGAAAATAGACATGCAGCAAAATCAAAATTGCTGCGCGTCCATTTTGGGTCTGAGACCTTACCGCCAGCCATTGACCTAGAGGTAAAGGCTCACGCGGTAACCGGGCGATAATGACCTTCACGCGTCAAATGCCACTAGCTGCGCGCCCGATACGTGCGTCTGAAATAAAAATTATTTTTCAGCCGCACACATCAGACCTGCGCCAAAAATGAAGTGGAGTGGCCTAGTGGCCAAAGCACCAGTCTTGCAATTCAGAGGTGGCTGGTTTAAATCCCACTGCTGCTCCTTGTGATCTTGAGCAAGTCACTTAAAAAGTACAAACTTAGATTGTGAGTCTTCCAGGGACAGAGAAATATCCAGAGTACCTGAATGTAACTCACCTTGAGCTACTACTGAAAAAGGTGTGAGCAAAATGGAAATAAAATAAAATACCACAAAAGCCACATGGCAACTAGGTAGTAACTCCATTTTGGCGCCCATTGGGCGTGCATAGACGTTTACGTGGCTCCTCGGGTAACAGCAGAGCCTGCCTGAGAGGGAGTTCTGCCAGATCAGTCCCAGACCCAGAGACAGCAACAAGGGGGCGTTACACATTCATACAATGAACAACAATGGCACGGCGGTTGACCATTTGCTCCTTTTGACTGTCTTTAGGTTAAGCAGCACACCCCCCCCCCCCCCACCCCAGTTTAAAAGTGTGTTAGTTGTGCTGATCGGGCCCAATATTCAGTCAGCAGTCCACCGGCGGTGTAAAATCTGGATATTCAACGCCACACTGTATCCTGTGACCAGCACTGAATATCCGGGTTTATTTTGGCCACTAAAAGGTTAACTGGCTATGCCAGTATTCAGTGCTAACTGGTTATCTTTTTAGCGGTCAAAGATTGGCAGACTCAAGAAAAATGTGAGGCAGTATTTTTTTCACGGAGAGAGTGGTGGATGCTTGGAATGCCCTCCCGAGGGAGGTGGTGGAGGTGAAAACAGTAACGGAATTCAAACATGCGTGGGATAAACATAAAGGAATCCTGTTCAGAAGGAATGGATCCTCAGAAGCTTAGCTGAGATTGGGAGGCGGGGCTGGTGTTTGGGAGGCGGGGCTACTGGATGGGAGGCAGGGCTAGTGCTGGGCATGATTTCTACGGTCTGTGCCCTGAAAATGGCAGATACAAATCAAGGTAAGGTCTACACAAGAAGTAGCACATATGAGTTTATCTTGTTGGGCAGACTAGATGGACCGTGCAGGTCTTTTTCTGCCGTCATCTACTATGTTACTAGGTTACTATTTCAGTTAGGCTGACTATCCGCTATGTTGCACGATATAGCTGCTAACCTGGATATTCAGCAGGAGATAACCGGTTTTCTCCAGCTGCATATCCGTGGTTCAGTATTTAAACACTCTTTGACCAGCTAGGAATTGTATCTGCAAGTTGCTCGCTGGGGGTCTAGGGGGTGACCTCACAAGTTTTAATCCTCTATCAGGCTTCTAAAGAAGGGGCCATCCAGTGATGCAAGGGGGCATGTTCTCAGCTCTGCAAGTTGGCCTGTGTCCTGGACAAAATATCTGGAACCAGAGTCCCTGAATATTGTGAATAACCTGAAAATCAGAGCTGTTTGCAGTCCTGGCAGACCAGCTCTGCAGAGCCCTGTTCTGAAGTGCACTGAGCAGAAGGTAATCTCGGGACACTTTATAAATCATTAACCTGTTATGGCGTGTTAGTTAATGGTCTGTAAACCTTTTGGTAATTCTTTATTAAAAGAGCAGCTTCCACATCCTCTCCAAGGGTCAGGCTGGCCTGTAGCCAGGTGGACTGAGAGTGACTTCCAGGTTACAGTATTACGAACAGGATTGAGGCCAACCGGATGGTACCTTTATACCTGTGCAATTTCCCCGACCTGGGTGCTTCTGGGTTCGGGATCCAACCTGGTTTGCAGCGTCCCTTAAGCAGTCTCTGTCGGACCCTTGCTTGCTTGGCGTTCGGTGCCTCCACCTGGGGTGACATTACCCTCTTCTCCCCCAGGAACCCAAAAATCAAGTCCAAACTGTGGGAGACAAGGCTGACTGTCAAGTTCGTCAGGTTTAAAGGACACTTATATTGTCTCAAGTCCAAAATATCACCCTAGAGCCAGACTTTGGCGGGAGGGGGGTCCAGAGCCCGAGGTGAGGGGGCACATTTTAGCCCCCCGGCGCCACCGCCCCCTGCCATTGCCAACCCCGCCACCACCGCTACTACCAACTTGCCCCCCCCCCCGCTGAAGCCCTCTGGACCTCCCCCCCTCCCGCCACCAACCCGCCGTCGCCTACCTTGGGACCCCAACCCCCGCCAGCCGAGGTCGTCTTCTTTCCGCAAAAGGCTTCCTTCAGTTTCTGACGTCCTGTGTGTGGAGCACAGGCTTTGGGACGCTATTCTCTGGGATAAGCGTGGACAGGATTCTGTAAAATAGTGCCCTGAGACTAAAGAGTGCTAGTACTACTACTTATCATTTCTATAGCGCCACCAGACGTACGCAGCGCTTCACAATTGAACATGAAGAGACAGTCCCTGCTCAAGAGAGCTTACAATCTAATTTGGACAGACAGACAGGACAAATAAGGGATAAGAGTCAGGAAAGACAGACAGGACACATAGGGATAAAGGACTATTGAAGTGAGGATGAAGGGAAATGAGTGAGGGAGTGGAGGCTTGTGGAGAGGGGGAATGAGAGGGTAGAGGCTTGAAAACAGGGCCTAAATGAACCAGTGAAGGTTTCCTGGGGCAGTATATTTGCTCTAGGATCTGATCCACAGTATCTTTCTTATTGGTTGGCTCTGTCAGCTCCACTGTAGACCTCAGATCAGGAGAAGACATGTGATGGAGCAGATCACTGATCCCTCGTGCAATCCCCGTGGGCATTCGGATTCAGTCCACATTCGATGGAGCTTCTCCAAATACTGTACATCTCTTCACAGGGCCAGGTACACTGCAGTCATCAGAACCTTGTACGTTTTTCACAGTCTGCTATCTAGAAAGTACAATTGAAAATGCATTAATGTCAGCCTGAAAGAACAGTTATAAAAATATTTAAAAAATAATGATTGCATAAGTCTTAACTCCCCTTGACTCGGTACTTGGTGGAAACCCCATTTTGCAGCAATGGCAACCTTGGGTCATTTTATCTCCTAGCTTTGCACAGCGGGAGGCTGCTGTTTCTGCCCATTCTTGTAAGCAGAATAGCTCAAGCTCTTTAAAGCAGTGAACAGCAATGCGTTTCAAATTAGAAGCATAAGAATCTCGAGAAGTACCAAAATCAATATTTCAGGGCCTGCTGCACAGATAGAAAGGTGAGCAAAAATTGTAAGTAGAGGTAGAACAAGACGTTTGAATAAATATTGCAGCTTTGGTAGTCTGGAAAACAGCTGGGGTTTGGTTGATAGACCATGTCTAACCCCTGCTGTTTATAATTTTTTAATTCATTTTAATTGCAAGCTTGTTTGTATATTGTATATTGCTTAGTTTGGTTGTTTATTATGAATTGCTCTGATGTCCTGAAGGGTGGCAGAGTAAATATTTTAATAACATAGTAAATGACAGCAGATAAAGACCTCTACGTCCATCCAGTTTGCCCAACAAGATAAACTCATTTTATATGGTATGTAATATTTTATATGTATACCTGAGTTTGATTTGTCCTTGCCATTCTCAGGGCACAGACCGTAGAAGTCTGCCCAGCACTGTTCTTGTACTAAGTTCTGAAGCTAACGTTGAAGACCCTTAAAATTTACACTCCAGCCCATCCATATCTATTCAGTCACGATCAGGGCATAGACCATAGAAGTCTGCCCAGCACTGGTTTTGCTTCCCAATTACCGGCGTCGCAACCCAATCTCCGCTAAGATTCCATGGAACCATTCCTTCTAAACAGGATTCCTATGTGTTTATCCCACGCATGTTTGAATTCCATTACCGTTTTCATCTCCACCACCTCCCGCGGGAGGGCATTCCACGTATCTACCACCTTCTCCATGAAAAAAATACTTCCTGACATTAGTTCTGAGTCTGCCCCTCTGCAACCTCAATTCATGTCCTCTAGTTCTACCGACTTCCCGTCTCCGGAAAAGGTTTGTTTGCGGATTAACACCTTTCAAATATTTGAACGTCTGTATCATATCACCCCTGTTTCTCCTTTCTTCCAGAGTATACATGTTTAGGTCAGCAAGTCTCTCCTCGTACGGTTTGCAATGCAAATCCCTTACCATTCTCGTAGCTTTTCTTTGCACCGCTTCCAGTTTTTTTACATCTTTAGCAAGATACGCCCTCCAACGCTGAACACAATACTCCAAGTGGAGCCTCACCAACGATTTGCAGAGGGGCATCAACACCTCCTTTTTTCTGCTGGCTATACCCCTCTTGATGCAGCCTAGCATAAAGATAAACATAAAAGACAATCCATTACCCTGTGTGCTAAGGAAAGCACGGAAGCCGCACAAAGCCTAAGCCTGACATTTAGTATTAACGGGACAGGAAGGGAGGCCGTGGTTTTTAACACAGATAGTCCTAATTCTGGGTAGGAAATGCAGAAAACCTTGCACAGACAGAGAGCAGCCAATTATGGGTTATGGATTTGATTTACTGCTTTTCTGTGGTACATCCAAAGTGGTTTACAGTTATTATATGCAGGTACTTTCTCTAAGTTTTGGTACCTGGGACAATGGAGGGTTAATTGCATTGGTGCCCCATCTAAGAGGTCTGGGGAAGTTAAGCCTTCCCTTCTCTAACCGCTAATTTCTCCTAACAGCTGCTGCTTGGAGGAACCGTGAGCTTCTCTTCCCCGCGACTTGCTCACTTTTTACCTCCGCTGCCCAGGGCCACCAAAAAGGGAGGGGCAGGGGGACAAAATTCCCCGGGCCCGGGACTCCAGCGTGCACAGGAGCAAGAAGAAAGAAGAGCAGGGGCAGGCAGGCAGCGAACGCCAGAGACCGCGCTGAAGAAGACTTCGGCTGGCAGGGGTAGGGGACCCCCGCCAGCCAAACCAGGGGCCCAGATAAAATTTGCAGAGGCTCAGGCCCCCGTGACCCCCCCCCCCCCCCCTTAGCTACGCTTCTGGCTCAAACCCTCAACATCTCTTTACCACACTGAATTCTCTCCTCAAAGTGCCTTCACCTGCAACTCCATGGAACCTGCCTGGCTCTAGTGATTGAAAACACAATATTGGAGCACTGGTACTACTACTACTACTATTTAGCATTTCTATAGCGCTACAAGGCGTACGCAGCGCTGCACAAACATAGAAGAAAGACAGTCCCTGCTCAAAGAGCTATGTAATAAAAGTGAGCCAAGTATAGGACAATCAAGCCATTGTGACATCACTGATGAGGTTGGCTCTTATTGGTGGCCTGAGGCATTATGACATCACAATATTAGCTCTGGTTACAAGAGACTACTACTACTACTATTTAGCATTTCTATAGCGCTACAAGGCGTACGCAGCGCTGCACAAACATAGAAGAAAGACAGTCCCTGCTCAAAGAGCTATGTAATAAAAGTGAGCCAAGTATAGGACAATCAAGCCATTGTGACATCACTGATGAGGTTGGCTCTTATTGGTGGCCTGAGGCATTATGACATCACAATATCACCTCTGATGACAAGAGACTACTACTACTACTACTACTATTTATCATTTCTATAGCGCTACAAGGCGTACGCAGTGCTGCACAAACATAGAAGAAAGACAGTCCCTGCTCAAAGAGCTTACAATCTAATAGACAAAAAATAAATAAAGTAAGCAAATCAAATCAATTAATGTGAACGGGAAGGAAGAGAGGAGGGTAGGTGGAGGCGAGTGGTTACAAGTGGTTACGAGTCAAAAGCAATGTTAAAGAGGTGGGCTTTCAGTCTAGATTTAAAGGTGGCCAAGGATGGGGCAAGACGTAGGGGCTCAGGAAGTTTATTCCAGGCGTAGGGTGCAGCGAGACAGAAGGCGCGAAGTCTGGAGTTGGCAGTAGTGGAAAAGGGAACAGATAAGAAGGATTTATCCATGGAGCGGAGTGCACGGGAAGGGGTGTAGGGAAGGACGAGTGCGGAGAGATACTGGGGAGCAGCAGAGTGAATACATTTATAGGTTAGTAGAAGAAGTTTGAACAGGATGCGAAAACGGATAGGGAGCCAGTGAAGGGTCTTGAGGAGAGGGGTAGTATGAGTAAAGCGACCCTGGCGGAAGATGAGACGGGCAGCAGAGTTTTGAACCGACTGGAGAGGGGAGAGGTGACTAAGTGGGAGGCCAGCAAGAAGCAGATTGCAGTAGTCTAAACGAGAGGTGACAAGGGTGTGGATGAGGGTTTTGGTAGAGTGCTCGGAAATGGTAGCAATGCAGTTGGCAGATTTCCACACAGTTTAGAGGAACCAGTGCCACAAACGCCTAGGCTCCTGTGCATGTTCAGTTCATGGACATAAGCTCAGTGTCGGTGGCTGGAAGTTTTCCGCTGATTGCTCCGGGTTTAAACACTCGTGGAGGTTCCACAGAGGACTCTACTACTACTACTTAACATTTCTAGAGCGCTACTAGGGTTACGCAGCGCTGTACAGTTTAAACAAAGAAGGACAGTCCCTGCTCAAAGGCGCTTACAATCTAAAGGACAAAATATCAAGTTGGGCAGTCAAGATTTCCTGAATAGAGGTAGAGTGGTTAGGTGCCGAAGGCGACATTGAAGAGGCTCCGCCCTTTCTGCCCCACCTCACCCTATGCTTGGAATAAACTCCCTGAGCCCATACGTCAAGCCCCCTCCCTGCCCATCTTCAAATCCTTACTCAAAGCCCACCTCTTCGATGTCGCCTTCGGCACATAACCATTACACCTCCATTGAGGAAATCTAGACTACCCCAACTTGACATTTTGTCCTTTAGATTGTAAGCGCCTTTGAGCAGGGACTGTCCTTCTTTGTTTAAACTGTACAGCGCTGCGTAACCCTAGTAGCGCTCTAGAAATGTCAAGTAGTAGTAGTAAGTAGTAGTAGGTGGGCTTTGAGCAAGGACTCTCTAGCTGGCCAGGCTTGGTGATTTCTGCCAGCTATACTGACAATATGCATTGCCACTGGGTGGGCCTGAGCTGAAACTGGGTGGGCCCCTAACTACCTGGGCCCACCCATGTCTCTCAGTGCCACAGGCTGCTGAATGACTAACTCTGCTTAAGAGCCACCTCACAAACAGCAAAATTCCAGCGGCGCAGGACCACTGGACCACCAAGCCTGTCGCAACCCTACTATTCAAACCCCACTTGCTCCTGCCCTCACTGGCGTAATCATCCAAAATGGTGCCGGGGACTCCTAGTGGTAGTCTTCCAGTACTACTGCTAAGAGGTCAGGTTGCCATATATGGGCAGCTGTCTGTGCGGCATTTCATCCATACCAGATGACGTTGCTAGAAGAAACCAACCTCGAGGACAGAAAAGAGCACGGCAAGATGGCAGAAGCGCCTTCACCAGCTTCCCCTTGCAAGTGCCGGGTTATATGTGTCTATCTGGCCTCTACTCAGTTGGAGAAATGTCTCCAGGATGATATGATCCAGCTGGTTCATTTGCCTGAAGTTGTGATCATGGGGATGGAGGGATGGGAGGGACGGGTCAGGTGGAGCAGTTCAACGTATGGGGAGCAGGTGTCTTTAGCTTTCTTATTTACTTTGCTCTTTCTATAGACTTGAGGTGTGGAAGTGGGATTTATTATTCCTGAAACTTAGAACTGTGTCTTTTCATTTAGGAGGAATGCAAATGTTCAAAACCTTAATTATAAGAAATGAAAAAAAGAATAAATTCTGGCCTTATGTAGGTATCACATTGATATAAGTACATAAGTGTTGCCATACTGGGAAAGACCAAAGGTCCATCAAGCCCAGCATCCTGTTTCCAACAGTGGCCAATCCAGGTCACAAATACCAGGCAAGATCCCAAAAATGTACAGTACATTTTATGCTGCTTATCCCAGAAATAGTGGATTTTCCCCAAGTTTTTAATAATGGTCTATGGACTTTTCCTTTAGGAAGCCGTCCAAACCTTTTTTAAACTCCGCTAAGCTAACTACTACTACTACTACTATTTAGCATTTCTATAGCGCTACAAGGCGTACGCAGCACTGGACAAACATTCTCTGGCAATGAATTCCAGAGTTTAATTACATGTTGAGTGAAGAAAACGTTTCTCCAATTCGTTTTAAATTTACTACATTGTAGCTTCATCCTTTGCCCCCTAGTCCTAGTATTTTTGGAAAGCATGAACAGACGCTTCACATCTACCCATTCCACTCCACTCATTATTTTATAGACCTCTATCATATCTCCCCTCAGCCGCCTTTTCTCCAAGCTGAAGAGCCCTAGCCACTTTAGCCTTTCCTCATAGGGAAGTCGTCCCATCCCCTTTATCATTTTTGTCGCCCTTCTCTGCACCTTTTCTAATTCCACTATATCTTTTTTGAGATGCGGCGACCAGAATTGAACACAATATTCAAGGTGCGGTCGCACCATGGAGCGATACAAAGGCATTATAACGTCCTCATTTTTGTTTTCCATCCTTTCCTAATAATACCTAACATTCTATTTGCTCTCTTAGCCGCAGCAGCACACTGAGCAGAAGGTTTCAACGTATCATCAACGACGACACCTAGATCTCTTTCTTGGTCTGTGACTCCTAACGTGGAACCTTGCATGACGTAGCTATAATTCGGGTTCCTCTTTCCCATATGCATCACTTTGCACTTGCTTACGATTGTATCGCATAACTCTTCACAATGTAATCCATAACCAAGTTGTAATAAATTGTATTTCCATTATTCATCTCATATTGTAAGCCACACTGAGCCCGCAAAAAGGTGGGAAAATGTGGGATACAAATGCAATAAATAAATAAATGTCATCTGCCATTTAGACTCCCAGGGCCAGATGCACTAAACTAAACGAGCCTTTAACGACCCTTTAACGAACAAGTTTTAAACCGTGGCATGCACTAAAGGCCATTTTCCGATGGCGGTAGCAGCTAATGAAAACGGAGTGCAGATGAGCAAATTGTGCAGAAACCCTATTGTAATGAGATTCACTAACCTTTTCCGATTGCCTTAATGGTGGAAATCGCTGGAAACTTTAACGAGAGGCTGTACCTCTCGTTGGGGCTGCGCTAGATCGAAAAATTGTCAAAAACGTATGTCATATACGCCGCCCGAAGATGCTGTACCGCTCACCTCCCCGTTTTTCAATCAGCTGATATCGGACTGCAATTGAAAGCGTGCATCACAAAAATAGCCTTCCATTTTCACCATTATTCACACCCAAACAATAAAAACTTCCTTTTTGGCCATGCTTCACTCAGCTGAGAGATCTGGAAGTCTCTGAGCGCGTCTTCGGGCAAGGTGATATCATAGGTTTGGCGATTGTGCGCATGCGTTTCCTATACCGCTGGCGGAGATTACACCAGATTAATGATACTTTCATGCAACCGACGTTTGAATACCGCGCCGAACATGTGCGTCTTTTTTTTTTTTAGTGCATCCTTCGTTTTTTCTAAAACAGTAATGACTTTTACTTTTTCGGTTGTTTTACGTTTTGTTGATGCATCTTGCCCCCAGTCAGGTAAGGTCCTCTTGTAATTTTTCACAATCCTCCTGCGATTTAACGACTTTGAATAACTTTGTGTCATCAGCAAATTTAATTACCTCACCAGTTACTCCCATCTCTAGGTCATTTCTAAATATGTTAAAAAGCAGAGGTCCCAGCACAGACCCCTGGGGAACCCCACTAACTACCCTTCTCCATTGAGAATACTGACCATTTAACCCTACTCTCTGTTTTTTATCTTTTAACCAGTTTTTAATCCACAATAGAACACTACCTCCTATCCCATGACTCTCCAATTTCCTCTGGAGTCTTTCATGAGGTACTTTGTCAAACACCTTCTGAAAATCCAGATACACAATATCAACCGGCTCCCCTTTATCCACATGTTTATTCACCCCTTCAAAGAAATGTAGTAGATTGGTGAGGCAAGATTTCCCTTCACTAAATCCTTGTTGACTTTGTCTCATTAATCCATGCTTTTGAATATGCTCTGTAATTTGGTTCTTAATAATAGTCTCTACCATTTTGCCCGGCACCGACGTCAGACTCACCGGTCTATAATTTCCCGGATCTCCTCAAATCAGCATTACATTGGCCAACCTCCAATCTTCCGGTACCACACTCGATTTTAAGGATAAATTATATTACTAACAATAGCTCCGCAAGTTCGTTTTTCAGTTCTATCAGTACTCTGGGATGAATACCATCCGGTCCAGGACGTGCAAACTGTGAACACAGCACAGACAGCTGAAGTGCAGGTCTTAACCAGCACCCACTGCAGGCACACCTAAAGATGAATACAGTTGACAGGCATGAAAACAGCACAGGCAGCTGAAAAGGGGCTCTCCATCAGGGACCTATGTGGCATGAACACAGCACGAGGGGCGTAGCCAGACACCCAATTTTGGGTGGGCCTGAGCCTAAGATGGGTGGGCAGAAGAACTCCACCCTGTCCCACAAGTGATTTTGTCTCTCCTTCTCTCGCCTGCATGCCATATGGTCTCTCAAACATCCCCCCCCCCCCCCCCCCCCCCCCCCCCCCCCGCATACCGTTTAAGTAGCTGATTTTCACCGGCAGGAAGCAGCAACTAATACACACTGATCATGTTGGTCCCACAGCCTCCCTTCTGATGCAACTTCCTGTTTCCACATAGGTGGGAATAAATCAGAGGGAAGGCTGTGGGGCCGGGGCGAACAGTATGTATCAGTCGCTGCAGGTGAAGATCTGCTATTTACAGGGTGTGCAGGGGGGACAGTTGTTGGGAGTTTTTGGCGGGTGGGGCTTGGGCATCCCTGCCAGCCACATCATAGGTGTGCTGCTACTGGGTGGGCCTGAGCCCAAAGTGGGCCCACCCTTGGCTATGCCACTGCTTCAGATTGAAAAGATATTTTAATGAATTGGGGACCGAGCACAATAAATGCTTTAAAATATTTACTTTTAGAGCCTGCTAAATTATGAGAAATCATGACAAAAAGCCCTTTTCATCTTTGATGCAACTTCCTGTTTCCTCAGAGGCCAGACACAGTAGGGCGAAGAGGCCTGGTACCGGCAGCACCAGGGCAGGGCAGCCTATAAAGAAAAAAAATTAGGTAAACGCAGGAAGGAGAGTGGAAGAGGGAAGGGGATTGTGGGGGGGGGACATCTCATCCATGTCTGGGGTGGTAGATTGCCCTGGGCCGCCCCTGCACTCAGAGCTTAAAGCTGCTTAGTTAAAGGGCACTTTCCACCAGATTGAGAACAAACAGTAGCCACACTAGCCCACCTTTACAGCTAATAAATAGAAAAAAATAAAGGAGATAAGATGATACACATGTTTTGAGTGGCATCTCTTCCAAAGTTCTCAAAAGAGGTATTAAGTTAGTGAAATAAACTTCTTTCTTTTTTTGTTTTGTTTCTCTTTGGGTTGGGGGGAGTCTGTCTGTCCCTGTCTGGGATTCCTTTTGCTCCATCCTGAGAGGATTTGGGAGGAAGCAGTGATTTGTGCTGGTTAAGCCCCTGGGCCAGACAATGGTGGGACAGAGATTCCTCCTCTTCCTTCCTGTCCAGTGTTCTGCATGATCAAATAAATTAAGGGAGCCTAACCCCCCCCCCCCCCCCCCCACCTGGGCTGCAGCCAGACAACTTGACCTACCCTTTAAAAAATCTCACACAAAAGCACATTCTGATGGAAGCCACTGAAGCTCAAGGCTGGGAGTCAACATTCAGCTCCCGTTGAAATGTAAACCAGTCCCAGGCTCACCTCACCCCCTCCCCTCCCCCAACAGCAGGTCCCCTGAGGGCCCACCACCCCCACCACAGCACCTGAGTGACCCTCAGCCTCCACAGCCCCTGGCTTCAGGCATTTTCCCTCTACACCAGTGCATTTGCAATAAATCCCAGAGGAATTTGCATGAGGCCTTTCATTCCAACTGGGGCCTGATGAATTTCACATTTTGACTCAAAGCCGAGTCCCGCTTGCGTCATTTAGAATGACGACTTTTAACTGTTATCAATAGAAATCAAACAAAATAAAACCTGGAAAAGAAAATAAGATGATACCTTTTTTATTGGACATAACTTAATACATTTCTTGATTAGCTTTCCAAGGTTGCCCTTCTTCCTCAGATCGGAAATAAGCAAATGTGCTAGCTGACAGTGTATATAAGTGAAAACATTCAAGCATTACTATGACAGTCTGACAGGGTAGGAGGATGGGGGTGGGTAGGAGGTATGCATGGGGACATCAAAGCATATCATTGATATTCTAACAGGATGGGTGTGGATAGGTGAGGGGTGAGGTGATCAACAGAGACATACAGCTTTATGGTTTATAATGGTCCTTGTTAAGTCCTTTCTGTTGGGTGTTAAAATATTCAATCATTCTGACTTCAAAGGTCTTACGTTCTTGTATGGTTTTAAAGTTACCTTTGAGGATTCTCACTGTGAAGTCACTGGTGCAGTGTCCTGGTCCTGTAAAATGTTGACCAACAGGCGTGGGAACCCTGCTGGCACCAGACTTTTAACTGGAAAGGAGAAGGAAATTGCTATGGACAGCACTAGGGATCTATATATTAATGCACAGGCAAGTAAATATTTCTATACAGTTCCTATCCCCGGGTTCTATATAGTTATTTATGTGTCCCACATTTCCCCGCAAAGCAGTAGGCTCAATGTGGCTTACAGGTTCCATAGAGGAGAGCACCAACTCCGGGAATATATACAGAGTGGAAAATAGAGTGACAGTACATAAGTACATAAGTAATGCCACACTGGGAAAAGACCAAGGGTCCATCGAGCCCAGCATCCTGTCCACGACAGCGGCCAATCCAGGCCAAGGGCACCTGGCGAGCTTCCCAAACGTACAAACATTCTATACATGTTATTCCTGGAATTGTGGATTTTTCCCAAGTCCATTTAGTAGCGGTTTATGGACTTGTCCTTTAGGAAACCGTCCAACCCCTTTTTAAACTCTGCTAAGCTAACTGCCTTCACCACTTTCTCCGGCAACGAATTCCAGAGTTTAATTACACGTTGGGTGAAGAAAAATTTTCTCCGATTTGTTTTAAATTTACTACACTGTAGTTTCATCGCATGCCCCCTAGTCCTAGTATTTTTGGAAAGCGTGAACAGACGCTTCACATCCACCTGTTCCACTCCACTCAGGTGCAAGGAAGCTGATAAGGTTCCGGAAAAGAGAATATAATTATATGAGAATAATAGTAAAAGAGGCCCGTTTCAGAGCAAATGAAACGGGCGCTAGCAAGGTTTTCGTCACCAACACCCCCCCCCCTCCCTCCCTGGCCAACCCCTTCGTTGTTCTGCCATTGCTCCGCCCCCAACGTCATGACGTTTGATGCGAGGGCGGGGCCCGGAGCGATTCCCCCCCCCCGCCTCCCTCCCGGCCAACCCCTTCGCTGTTCTGCCATTGCTCCGCCCTCGAGGGCGGGGCCCGGAGCGATTTTGGTGGCTTCACCACCATGAACCTTCGAACCTTTTTGAAGGAAGTCAGGGCTTGGCTTCACTGACGTCAGTGTCCTCAGAACGTTGAGGGTGAGTTTTATTATAGTAGATAAGAGAATTATAAGAGAATAAAAATATATGGCGCTTTGAGCTTTAAATGCAAATTCGGACACGCGTTCAATTTGTGCACGCAAGTTATTTGAATAAGTATATATAAGTACATATGTACTGCCATACTGGGACAGACCAAAGATCCATCGAGCCCAGCATCCTGTTTCCAACAGTGGCCAATCCAGTTCACAAGTACTGTACATGGCAAGATCCCAAAAAAGTACAAAACATTTTATGCTGCTTATCCTAGAAATAAGCAGTGGATTTTCCCCAAGTCCATTTTAATAATGGTCTATGGACTTTTCCTTTAGGAAGCCATCCAAACCTTTTTTAAACCCCGCTAAGCTAACTGCTTTTACTACATTCTCTGGCAACGAATCCTACAGCTTAATTACACGTTGAGTGCACAAATTTTTCTCTGATCCGTTTTAAATTTACTACTTTGTAGCTTCATTTCGTGCCCCCCTAGTCCTAGTATTTTTAGAAAGAGTAAACAAGCGATTCACATCTACCCGTTCCACTCCATTCATTATTTTTTATACCTCTATCATATCTCCCCTCAGCCGTCTTTTCTGCAAGCTGAAGAGCCAATCAGCACTCATTCTATAAAGAGGTGTGCGTAAACTCTAGTGTGTGGATCTGAAAAGGGGGCGTGGCCATGGGCAGGGTGGGGCATTCCTAAAATGTAGATGTGTTGTTATAGAATTAGGGGAATTTGCACCTAATGTGCCGATTTACATCAGGTTTTTATTGGTGCAAATGGTTGCTCATAAATGTAGTCGCTGTTCCTGACACTAAGCGCTTTTTTTGTCGCTGATTTTTTTTAGGTGTCATTTATGTACTTATCCTGCACATATACCACTTATAGAAAAATAAATACATCCCAATACCATATAGAAAGATATACCTAGCTATGCATTAGTACATATAATACAGCCAAACATGACCAGCTTAGAGTGGAGGAGTGGCCTAGTGGTTAGAGCAAAAGTCTTGCAATCCAGCAGTGGCGGGTTCAAATCCCACTGCTGCTCCTTGTGATCTTGGGCAAGTCACTTAACCCTCCATTGCCTCAGGTACAAACTTAGATTGTGAGCCCTCCTGGGACAGAGAAATATCCAGAGTACCTGAATGTAACTCACCTTGAGCTACTACTGAAAAAGGTGGGAGCAAAATCTAAATAAAGATTCTAGAATTCTAAAGAATAACAAGATTCCAATTCAGAATTTCAAAGTGTAGCAACATTCCATGTAGAACCCCAAAGAGCAACAAGATTCTTTGGGGTGGAGGAGTGGCTTAGTGGTTAGAGCACTGAGGTGGCCGGTTCAAATGCTCCTTGTGATCTTGGGCAACTCACTTAACCCTCCATTGCCTCAGGTACAAACTTAGATTGTGAGCCCTCCTGGGACAGAGAAATATCATAAACATCCATCCATCTTAAATAATAACACTACACACGATCTATACAAATCTGAAATCTTATCACATGACAAACACTATCACCTTAAACCTTATGTAAAATGATGATGACCTAATATAGATCATAATCCAAGTTATTATTCAGGAACCTTCATGCAATATCATAATGTATTCTTCTTGACCATGAATGTACACACATGATATATTCCATATATGTGATGTTCCATATATGCTACCATGTATGTATGCACCTTAACACAATACCATTTGTAATTCTGTTAACCGGAAATGGCAACCGCCATTACGGCAAATGTAAGCCACATTGAGCCTGCGAATTGGTGGGAAAATATGGGATACAAATGCTACAAATAAATAAATCCAGAGTACCTGAATGTAAGTCACCTTGAGCTACTACTGAAAAAGGTGTGAGCAAAATATAAATAAATATTCTTTGGGGGTTCTAGATGGAATATTGCTACTATTTGAGATTCTACATGGAATGTTGCTATTCCACTAGCAACATTCCATGTAGATGCCTGCCCTTGCAGATCAGCAACGCGGCCACGCAGGCTTCTGTTTCTGTGAGTCTGACGTCCTGCGTGCAGGACGTCAGACTCACAGAAACAGAAGCCTATGCGGCCGCATTGGTGATCTGCAAGGGCAGGCTTCTACATGGAGCATTGCTAGTAGAGGAGGAGCCTAGTGGTTAGTGCAGTGGACTCTGATTCTGGGGAACTGGGTTCAATTCCCAGTGCAGCTCCTTGTGACGCTGGGCAAGTCACTTAACCCTCCATTGCCTCAGGTACAAACTTAGATTGTGAGCCATCCTGGGACAGAGAAATATCCAAAGTACCTGAATGTAACTCACCTTGAGCTACTACTGAAAAAGGTGTGAGGAAAATCTAAATAAAATAAATAAATTGTATCCTGTACATGTAGCACCTATAGAAAAAATAAATACACCCTAATACCATATAGAAAGATATACCTATCTTAATACAGCCAAACACAACCAGCTTGTCTATCATATTTCTTAGCCCCATGAGAGTGCGGTATTTTGGATTAGTTGTAGACGACGCAACTGGTAAAGTGGATGACTGTGAAAAAGGGAGTTGCAATAGTCAAGTGGGGAGATTACAAGAGCATGTACTAGCAATCGAATAGACAATTGATCAGAGTGAATGGGCAGATCCTTAAACCTTGGAACTGGGACCCGTTCGACCCGTCATGCCCCTCCCCCTTTCCTCCCCACCAATAACTCTCTTTACACCAAGGTGGGATAACTATAGGCCGCAGCTTGATTTATTATTAACAATCCAACTTTAACATTATAACAGGATAGCCCCCCACCCCCACCCCGAGCTACAAGTGTCCAGGTATAACCTCAGCAGTCGACACCCCCCACCGCTCGCCATGTTAGCAAAGCAGCACTTCCACTTCTGGCCACCAACTTCTGGGCTCCGCCTTCGCAGCAAGTGCCCCGATCCCTGTGGACCTCCACGCCATTTCCCGGGTCACCTGACCCGCCTTTCAAACCCTGGCTCACACCCCCTGAGCCCACTCTCCGTAGCTCGGGGTTTGTTTTTTGCCGCTGAGACAACTCCGCTGCCATCCATCTGAAAGAAACAAGAACAATGAACTCTACCGCAACCTATCGCCTCACCCGCTGTGAGGGTGGGAGGGTGGGCAAACCGCCTCCGAGGATCAGAGAATGCCCTGAGCCTCCAAGGAGACAAGCTCTCGGGACGGTTTGAAAACTCAACTGGCATGGTGTGCAGCACTGCTTGAAAACATAGTAACATAGTAGATGACGGCAGAAAAAGACCTGCACGGTCCATCCAGTCTGCCCAACAAGACAACTCATGTGTGCTACTTTTGTGTATACCCTACTTTGATTTTGATTTGTACCACCTGAATATATGTAAACCGCTTTACCTCAGAAAGTCCCATTTCCCTATACTACACTGGAGTGTATACATTTAAGGGAGATCACAGGGTAACCACCTGTTTTTAACTTCACTGGAGTTCTGCTTTAAAGAGACATGAAAAGTACTCACTTGGCAGCCCCCACTTTCTGTGTCCTGCCAGGCTATAGGGTACAGGTTTATGAATGGATTTTTCAAATGTCTTGGTGAAACAGCAACTTCCAGTACTTTAAAGCACCCCAGGTGGTGACAAAAGTTTCCTGTGTGAAGGTGAGAGAGAGCACTGCCTGTCTCCCAATCCACATCTGCTCAGCTTCCTCACAAACGCTGCTCCTGCTGTGTTTAATCTCATTCAATTACTGCAAAGGGAGAATGGAATGGAATGCACAGGATGGGTTTTTTTTGTAGCTGAAGCTGTTACAAATTCTAGGAAGCAGTTAGGGTTTGATATAACCTCCTGTGTGAACTCCAGCTGATCCTGGGCAGGTCACTTTATTTCTCAGATTTCTAGTCCCCTCTTTGGCCCTTTTCAAGCCCACCTCTTTAACGCTGCTTTTGACTCCTAACCACTACTCACTTGCCCTGTACCCTTTTATCCCCACCTCTTTAATTCCCTTACCTCTTAGTTGTTCTGTTTGTCTGCCCTATTTAGATTGTAAGCTCTTTGAGCAGGGACTGTCTTTTTGTGTATGGTGTACAGCGCTGCGTATGCCTTGTAGCGCTATAGAAGTGATAAAGACCTGTACGGTCCATCCAGTCTGCCCAACAAGATAAACTCATTTTACATGGTATGTGATACTTTATATCCGAGTTTGATTTGTCCCTGCCTTTCTCAGGGCATAGACCGTAAAAGTCTTCCCAGCACTGTTCTTGTACTAAGTTCTGGAGCTAACATCGAAGCCTCTTAAAATTTACACTCCAGCCCATCCCTATCTATTCAGTCACGATCAGGACGTAGACTGTAGAAATCTGCCCAGCACTCTTCTTGTACTAAAAGTTCTGAAGATTCTGGAATCCTAAAGAGTTACAAGATTCCGGAATCCCAATTAGTAGCAACATTCCATGTAGAACCCCAAAGAGTAACATAGTAAATGACGGCAGATAAAGACCTGAACGGTCCATCCAGTCTGCCCAAGATAAACTCATTTTACATGGTATGTGATACTTTATATCCGAGTTTGATTTGTCCTTGCCATTCTCGGCACAGACCGTAGAAGTCTGCCCAGCACTGTTCCTGTACTAAACGTTCTGAAGATTCTGGAATCCTAAAGAGTTACAAGATTCCAGAATCCCAATTAGTAGCAACATTCCATGTAGAACCCCAAAGAGTAACATAGTAACATAGTAAATGACGGCAGATAAAGACCTGAACGGTCCATCCAGTCTGCCCAACAAGATAAACTCATTTTACATGGTATGTGATACTTTATACCAGAGTTTGATTTGTCCTTGCCTTTCTCATGGCACAGACCGTAGAAGTCTGCCCAGCACTCTTCTTGTACTAAGTTCTGAAGCCAACATCGAAGCCCCTTAAAATTTACACTCCAGCCCCTCCCTATCTATTCAGTCACGATCAGGGCGTAGACTGTAGAAGTCTGCCCAGCTCCTGTTTTGTTTCCCAATTACCGGCTTCGCCACCCAATCTCCACTAAGAT
The DNA here is from genome assembly GCF_901765095.1 of Microcaecilia unicolor. Taxonomy (NCBI): domain Eukaryota; kingdom Metazoa; phylum Chordata; class Amphibia; order Gymnophiona; family Siphonopidae; genus Microcaecilia; species Microcaecilia unicolor. The sequence goes on along the minus strand of NC_044032.1, from coordinate 652,465,959 downwards.
TCCACTGAACCTTTCCTCCATGGTGCAACCTCACCTTGAGTATTGCATTTAATTCTGATCACCATATCTGAAAAAAAGATATAGCGGAATTCAGGGGCGTATCTGAAGTTTGGCGGTAGGGGGGCCAGAGCCAGAGTGAGGGGGCACATTATAGCCTCCCCCCGCCGCTGCCCCCCCCAGCCACCACTGCCGACCCCCCCTGCTGCCGTCACCTACCTTTGCTGGCTGGGGACCCCCAACCCCCGCCGGCCGAGGTTCGCTTCCTCCTGCCTTTAAAAATATTCCTTCAGCTGGCGGGGGACCCCAACCCCCGCCAGCCGAGCCGAGGTCTTAAGTTCTTCTTCGTCCTCCGTGTCCGACCATGCTGTTCAAAGGAGCTGCTTCTCTGAATCCAGTTTCGGAGTTTGACGTCGCTGAACGTTGTACGTGCTCGGCTGGCGGGGGTCGGGGTCCCTCGCCAGCTGAAGGAATATTTTTAAAGGCAGGAGGAAGCGGACCTCGGCTGGCGGGGGTTGGGGTCTCCTACCAGCAAAGGTAGCCCAGGCGATGGCGGGGGAGGGTTGGCAGTAGGGGGGTCCAGGGCGAAATCTGCAGTGGCCCAGGTCCCTGTGGCCCCACGCAGATATGCCCCTGGCAGAATTAGAAATGAGTCATAGAATGACCAAAATGATAAAGGGGATGGAACTCCTCTCATATGAGGAAAGGCTAAAGAGGTTAGGGCTCTTCAGCTTGGAAAAGATACGGATGAAGGGAGATATGATTGAGGTCTTCAAAATTCTGAGTGGTGTAGAACGGGTAGAAGTGAATCGATTTTCACTCTTTCAAAAAGTGCAAAGACCAGGGGACACTCAATGAAATTAGATGGAAATACTTTTAAACAAATATGAGGAAATATTTTTTCACTCAACAAATAGTTAAGCTCTGGCACTCGCTGCTGGAGGATGTTGTTAACAGTGTTTAGTGTATCTGAGTTTAAAAAAGGTTTAGACAAATTCCTGGAGGAAAAGTCCACAGTCTGTTATTGAGATGGGCATTGGGGAAGCCACTGCTTGACCTGGGATTGGTAGCATTGAATGTTGCTACACTTTGGGTTTCTGCCAGGTACTTGTGACCTGGATTGGCCACTGTTAGAAGCAGGATAGTGGGCTAGACGGACCATTGGACTGACCCAGTATGGCTATTCCATGTTCACTATAATTAGAAAGGATATAAAGATTTGGTTTAGATAAGCAAGATTCTATAAATCCCAAATCATTCTGGTTAGAATTGTCAGGGCATCCCATTCAACCAAATCCTAAAATCCACAGTCAGGGTACCCCAAACATGTATATGCAGCCAGCCCCAGGGTGGAAGATAACACGAGGAGATGGGAACAAGCTGGCTGGGATGATCCCAGTAAAGATCTTGTACTGGAGAGTAATGTGGTGAAAGGTCATAGGGTGGTCAGTGAGGGGACAGGGGGTGCAGACACTCACTCTGCTCCTCTGGGGGGGGGGGGGGTCACAGACAAGCCCGAATGTCCATCAGATAACTCATGGCAATGGAGCCTGTCGCCCTTCCCCTCACTCAAGTGCCAGCACTAATTACCAGAGGTGGTACAGAAAAATTCAAGCATGCTGGGTGCAACAGAGAGTGTCTCACTGAAGGATGCAGGGCTCTGAAAACCAGTCAGAAATGAGGTCTCGCCTACAGCTAGTGCATTGCCCTTTAATTGTGGTGGGAGGCGGGGCTACTGGGTGGGAGGCGGGCCTGGACCCATATACTCATATCACCCCTCTCCTCAAGTCACTTCACTGGCTTCTGATCAGGTACCGCATACAGTTCAAGCTTCTCCTACTCACCTACAAATGCACTCAATCTGCAGCCCCTCACTACCTCTCTACCCTCATCTCCCCTTACGTTCCTACCAGTAACCTCTGCTCTCAAGACAAATCCCTCCTCTCAGTACCCTTCTCCACCACCACCAACTCCAGACTCCGCCCTTTCTGCCTTGCCTCACCCTATGCTTGGAATAAACTTCTTGAGCCCTTACGCCAAGCCCCCTCCCTACCCATCTTCAAATCCTTGCTCAAAGCCCACCTCTTCAATGTCGCCTTCGGCACCTAACCACCATACCTCTATTCAGGAAATCTAGACTGCCCCAACTTGACATTTCGTCCTTTAGATTGTAAGCTCCTTCGAGAGGGACTGTCCTTCTTTGTTAAACTGTACAGCGCTGCGTAACCCTAGTAGCGCTCTAGAAACGTTAAGTAGTAGTAGTAGTAGCTAGTGCATTGCCCTTTAATTGTGGTGGGAGGCGGGGCTAGTGCTGGGCAGACTTCTAAGGTCTGTGCCCTGAAAATGGCAGATACAAATCAAGGTAAGTTATACACAAAAAGTAGCACATATGAGTTTATCTTGTTGGGCAGACTGGATGGACCGTACAGGTCGTTCTCTGCCATCATCTTCTATGTTACTAATTGTACATCCAAGCCACACTTTTTTGTTTCATATTTCATTTCATACTTCACTAATTGTATATCCCCAAATGGCACGAAACAGCAACCAAATTCACAAACCTGGAGGGACTGAAGCTGCTGCTACAGGGGGTGGGTGCCTGGGATGTGTACAAGCTTAAAGACAGCTTTTATTTCCAGGGTCAGAAAGATTGCAGAATTATTTCAACAAGTAATCCAGATCCAGGCTGCCTTGCTCTCTGCCTGTCCTACCCCATTGGCCCTGAGCTGTGTTCTTCCTGGCACAGGATCTCACCACACACCAGCAACAGCGTTATCTAATCACCAGCAAAAGGTCACTTCCGAACAACTGGGCAATTAGAGATTATTTGCAGCCACTGAGAGGCCTTGGGGTCAGGCAGGGCCATGGAAAGCCAGCAGACAGGAATGCGAAGGGTCTGTGCCAGAGAAGACAGGAGCAAGCCCCCCCCCCCCCCCCCCCATGGTGACTTGTCACTTAGAAGCAGTTTTCCAGGGGCCCAAAAAGCGGGGGAGGGGTAGAGTAGGCCACAGTATGGAAACACAAGCCTCTTTCCTGCAGAAGTGAGGTCAAAGAGCCTGGTAAATTACATGTCATTAGATGTAGGCTCTCCAAGACCAGCCCAACCACTGCCAGGTCCTGCAGTCTCTAGGCATGGGAGGGAATGGGGAGAAGGTTATAACGCTGATGTTCACCTAAACACCTACAGCTCTTGCAGCAGGACTGTGGCAAGTTTCTGTGGTGAAGACTGAGGAATCCAGAGCTTCACTGTTCCTGTGGGACATATGTTTCTGTTTCAGTTCCTGCATCTGTCACGGGCAGACATTTAGTACAGGAACAGTGCTGGGCAGATTTCTACAGTCTGTGCCCTGAGAATGGCAAGGACAAATCAAACTCGGGTATAAAGTATCGCACAGCATGTAAAATGAGTTTCTCTTGTTGGGCAGACTGGATGGACCGTTCAGATCTTTATCTGCCGTCATTTACTATGTTACCCTTTGGGGTTCTACATGGAATGTTGCTACTAATTGGGATTCCGGAATCTTGTAACTCTTTAGGATTCCAGAATCTTCAGAACTTTTAGTACAAGAACAGTGCTGGGCAGACTTCTACAGTCTGTGCCGAGAAAGGCAAGGACAAATCAAACTGGGGTATTCATATAAAGTATCACATACCATGTAAAATGAGTTTATCTTGTTGGGCAGACTGGATGGACCGTTCAGGTCTTTATCTGCCGTCATTTACTGTGTTACTATGTTACTCTTTTGGGTTCTACATGGAATGATGCTATTAATTGGGATTCCAGAATTTTGTAACTCTTTAGGATTCCAGAATCTTCAGAACTTTTAGTACAAGAACAGTCCTGGGCAGATTTCTAGTCTACACCCTGATCATGACTGAATAGATATGGATGGGCTGGAGTGTAAATTTTAAGACGTTTCTGTCAGGATTACAGGAGGTCAAACTGATTTCATATTAATATAAGTATGTCCAGCAATAATTTTGACCTCCTGCAATCCTTTCCTGTTTCAACGTTAGCTTCAGAACTTTTAGTACAAGAACAGTGCTGGGCAGACTTCTACGGTCTGTGTCCTGAGAATGGCAAGGACAAATCAAACTCGGGTATAAAGTATCACATACCATGTAAAATTAGTTTATCTTGTTGGGCAGAATGGATGGACCGTTCAGGTCTTTATCTGCCGTCATTTACTATGTTACTCTTTGGGGTTCTACATGGAATTTTGCTACTAATTGGGATTCCGGAATCTTGTAACTCTTCAGGATTCCAGAATCTTCAGAACTTTTAGTACAAGAACAGATGTCGACAGTCTGTGCCCTGATCGTGACTGAATAGATAGGGATGGGCTGGAGTGTAAATTTTAAGGGGCTTCGACGTTAGCTCCAGAACTTAGTACAAGAAGAGTGCTGGGTAGACTTCTACGGTCTGTGCCCTGAGAATGGCAAGGACAAATCAAACTCGGGTATAAAGTATCACATACCATGTATAATGAGTTTATCTTGTTGGGCAGACTGGATGGAACGAACGGTCTTTATCTGCCATCATTTACTATGTTAATATGTTACTCTTTCGGGTTCTACATGGAATGTTGCTACTAATTGAGATTCCGGAATCTTGTAACTCTTTAGGATTCCAGAATCTTCAGAACTTTTAGTACAAGAACAGTGCTGGGCAGACTTCTACGGTCTGTGACCTGAGAATGGCAAGGACAAATCAAACTCAGGTATAAAGTATAAGATACCATGTAAAATGAGTTTATCTTGTTGGGCAGACTGGATGGACCGTACAGGTCTTTATCTGCCGTCATTTACTATGCTACTATGTTACTCTTTGGGGTTCTACATGGAATGTTGCTACTAATTGGGATTCCGGAATCTTGTAACTCTAGGATTCCGGAATCTTCAGAACTTTTAGTACAAGAACAGTCCTGGGCAGATTTCTAGTCTACACCCTGATCGTGACTGAATAGATATGGATGGGCTGGAGTGTAAATTTTAAGTGGCTCCGATGTTAGCTTCAGAACTTAGTACAAGAACAGTGCTGGGAAGACGTCTACGGTCTGTGCTCTGAGAATGGCAAGGACAAATCAAACTCAGGTATAAAGTATAAGATACCATGTAAAATGAGTTTATCTTGTTGGGCAGACTGGATGGACCGTACAGGTCTTTATCTGTCGTCATTTACTATGTTACTATGAATTAAAGGATCCAGCTTCCCTGCTGCTAGATCCTGCAGTGGGACAAAAAGGCCCAGCCCGTGCACAAAGCTGAACACCAGGCCTGTGATGGCAGTTTGCATGGGAGAACCAGTCCTGGAACCTGACTGTCTCATATCATGGCAGGTGAAACTCTTAACCAGTACTAAACCATTGGCCCAGTGCTGTATGACAGTCTCTCTGATCCAGTGTCCTACCATGGTTAGGAGGATGGGACAGCACTGTCCCTCTGAGGGGCACTGTGTTATTTAAGAGTCCCACATCCCCCAGCTCTCCCTACTGAGGATCACACTGTCACTGCCCCCTGATGGTGGGGTTGAAGTGTGCTGAAGTGGTGATTTGCCAGCCCCGCTCAGCCTGACATTTGATAACATCCGCAGCAGAGCTGAGCTTGGAAAGGGTTAGTCATTGGACGGTGGAAGCCACCAGGAAGCAAAAGGAAAGAGCTGACAGGACAGCTTCACCTAACAGAAAAAGAAAAACCAGCTTTGAAGGGTTTTCAGTTTCACCCATTACTAGCCGGGTGATCTTGCCTTTCCAGTAATCGTATTCATCCCTCCACCCTTACCCATCTCAGCTACTCTGGGTACCAAGATCTCCTGAGACAGAAAATAGCCAGACCAGGCTAGTCATGCTACATTGCAAGGTAGGGGAGGGCAAAGTTAGATGCCCCCTTGAGAATCATCAAAATGACAACTGAATTCTCTCCCCCCCCCCCCCCCCCACACACACACAAAACACCAGACCTATGGAGCCCCTTTGTTCACCCTCTCCCAAACCTCTTTCAATAAACACCAAGAGATTCCAGCATGAAACCCTCCTCTACAGCCAGCTGGCAGTTCTGATCCGCATCCAGTACAAGCAGCTCATTCTTAATTTCTCACATAAGCCTCTGGAGTCCTTGTAGCAAATTTTTTACATTCCTCACCACTTTCCAGCTGTCCAGTACAGCACCTGCAGGGGGCTCTTCTCTCTTCAGCTGTCTGTGCTGTATTCATGCTTCACATGTCTCAGTGTGATGCCTGCATGGGGCTCTGATGGAAGATTGTCTCTCTCTTCAGCTGTCTGTGCTACATTCATGCTATACATGTCTTAGTGGGATGCATGGGGCTCTGATGGAAGATTGTCTCTCTGCAGCTGTCTGTGCTGTATTCATGCTTCACATGCCTCAGTATGATGCCTGCATGGGGCTCTGATGGAAGATTGTCTCTCTCTTCAGCTGTCTGTGCTGCATTCATGCTATACATGTCTTAGTGGGATGCACTGGGGCTCTGATGGAAGATTGGCTCTCTGCAGCTGTCTGTGCTGTATTCATGCTTCACATCCCAGTGTGATGCCTGCATGGGGCTCTGATGAAAGATTGTCTCTCTCTTCAGCTGTCTGTGCTGTATTCATGCTTTAAGTGGCACAGCTGCTCAGGGAACAGGAACAGTTAAGTCGGAGTCATCCCAAAGCTTTAAAAGGATGAAAAATTAGCAGCAGGATGGGAGCTCAGTAGCATTGCCACATGCAAGCTCCCCAGTTCCGTCCCGGAGTCCTCTGCTCCTTGGGGCAGTTGTGGTCATTGCTCAATAGTGACATCTAGTGGTCTGGAAGGTATTACAAAGAGCATGGAAAGCAGATTTGGGAGTGGGGGAAGGGAAGGAGAGTAATACATTTAAAATAAAAATCCCTGGATAGCTACGATAAAACACTCATGCAACAGGCTTGAACCTTGGCTCTGACTGAGCCGACACTGGAGAAGGAAACAGCAGCTCAATGGATTTTCAGTACACAATAAAACTCAGCCTGAGCTGAGACTTCTATACACAACAGGATTGGGCGAAGGAGGCTTGGGAAAGCCACTGTTCCTACTTGAAAATGACCTAGGAGAATCGGATCTCCTTTGTAGAACCTGACAGGTACGTGTGACCATCAGTCAGGGCGGACAGAGTTGCGTCTGATGGAGCAGTTTTACGGGGAAAGGGAGTGAGCTAGAAGCATGTCGAGCGAATGGGGCTGTCCAATTTTTTTGAATGTAGTTCATTTCCATTCTTGACGTTTCTTTTATTTGAATATTGTTAACCACTGAAGATGGCTATTTTTTTTTTTTGTTTTGTTACATTTGTACCCCGTGCTTTCCCACTCATGGCAGGCTCAATGCGGCTTACATGGGGCAATGGAGGGTTAAGTGACTTGCCCAGAGTCACAAGGAGCTGCCTGTGCTTGAAGTGGGAATCGAACTCAGACCCAAAGTCCACCTCCCTAACCACTAGGCCACTCCTCCACTGTTGCTACTATTTGAGATTCTACATGGAATGTTGCTATTCCACTAGAAGTCGGCCCTTGCAGATCATCACTGTGGCCGCGCAGGCTTCTGCTTCTGTGAGTCTGACGTCCTGCACGTACGTGCAGGACGTCAGACTCACAGAAGCAGAAGCCTGCGCAACCTTTTACATGGAATGTTGCTAGTGGAATAGCAACATTCCATGTAGAATCTCCAAAAGTAGCAACATTCCATGTAGAATCTCCAATAGTATCTACTTTATTTTTGTTACATTTGTACCCTGCGCTTTCCCACTCATGGCAGGCTCAATGCAGCTTACATGGGGCAATGGAGGGTTAAGTGACTTGCCCAGAGTCACAAGGAGCTGCCTGTGCCTGAAGTGGGAATTGAACTCAGTTCCTCAGGACCAAAGTCCACCACCTTAACCACTAGGCCACTCCTCCACTGTTGCTACTATTTGAGATTCTACATGGAATGTTGCTATTCCACTAGCAACATTCTATGTAGAAGTCAGCCCTTGCAGATCACCAATGTGGCCGCGCTTTCCCACTCATGGCAGGCTCAATGCGGCTTACATGGGGCAATGGAGGGTTAAGTGACTTGCCCAGAGTCACAAGGAGCTGCCTGTGCCTGAAGTGGGAATCGAACTCAGACCCAAAGTCCACCTCCCTAACCACTAGGCCACTCCTCCACTGTTGCTACTATTTGAGATTCTACATGGAATGTTGCTATTCCACTAGAAGTCGGCCCTTGCAGATCATCACTGTGGCCGCGCAGGCTTCTGCTTCTGTGAGTCTGACGTCCTGCACGTACGTGCAGGACGTCAGACTCACAGAAGCAGAAGCCTGCGCAACCTTTTACATGGAATGTTGCTAGTGGAATAGCAACATTCCATGTAGAATCTCCAAAAGTAGCAACATTCCATGTAGAATCTCCAATAGTATCTATTTTATTTTTGTTACATTTGTACCCTGCGCTTTCCCACTCATGGCAGGCTCAATGCGGCTTACATGGGGCAATGGAGGGTTAAGTGACTTGCCCAGAGTCACAAGGAGCTGCCTGTGCCTGAAGTGGGAATCCAACTCAGTTCCTCAGGACAAAAGTCCACCACCCTAACCACTAGGCCACTCCTCCACTGTTGCTACTATTTGAGATTCTACATGGAATGTTGCTATTCCACTAGCAACATTCCATGTAGAAGTCAGCCCTTGCAGATCACCAATGTGGCCGCGCAGGCTTCTGCGAGTCTGACGTCCTGCACGTATGTGCAGGACGTCAGACTCACAGAAACAGAAGCCTGCGCAGCCTTCTACATGGAATGTTGCTAGTGGAATAGCACTAGTGCAATAGCAACATTCCATGTAGAATCTCCAATAGTAGCAACAGAATCTTAATAGTAGCAACATTCCATGTAGAATCTCCAATAGTAGCAACAGAATCTCAATAGTAGCAACATTCCATGTAGAGTCTCCAATAGTATCTATTTTATTTTTGTTACATTTGTATCCTGCGCTTTCCCACTCATGGCAGGCTCAATGCGGCTTACATGGGGCAATGGAGGGTTAAGTGACTTACCCAGAGTCACAAGGAGCTGCCTGTGCCGGGAATTGAACTCAGTTCCTCAGGACCAAAGTCCACCACCCTAACCACTAGGCCACTCCTCCACTATTGGCTGCCTGGCAGTACATCAAAGTTTACAGAAACCAATTTAACCGGGCAGATGTTATGGAAGCAGCAGTGCAGCTTCTACTGTTTCTACCCAGCAGATGTGCACATTTTATACACTTCCACAGGACAGAGACAGGCAAAAGTCACATGTGCCCCCCTCTATAGCAGCCAGTGTTCAAGTCTCAGCTCACCCTCCATACAACCTGGACCAAGGCTGGGCAGCCACAGTCGGAGGGCCACAACCCACTCAGGTTCCCAAGATTGCATCAATGTATACGTATAAGATCTATTTACATACAACGGAAGCAGCACACGCAACTCAATGGCATGGGTGCCCAGCCGTGTCCTAGACTCAGTCCACACACACTCGCAGACGTAGGGAGTCGGGAATTAGTTTGCACTGTTTCAAGCAGCGGCTGAAGCAGAGTTATGCTGGAGGTACAGCAGGGATTCTCCTTACAATCTGAAGGACTGAGATTCAGCTGTAAGGGACAGCTCTCCTCCCCCCCCCCCCCCCCCCCGAAACACCAGCTGCAGTGAGTTTAAAAAAAAGCACCACCAGATATTCAGAATCTGTATCAGATATTGGCTGGTGCGATCAGCGGTGGCATCCCGTTAGCAGGTCATAGCCACTAACCGACAGAGGGATCTGAACCAGGCTCCTAGTCATTTCTGTAGTGCTACTAGACATACATAGCACTGTACACATTATATGCAGGTACTTTCTCTGTCCCTGGGGGGGGGGGTTGTTTACTAAAGTGTAGGAGTTATCTGCAGCAGGACTCATAAAACAGGCCCTGGCTGCTGATAACCCGAGCTAAGCTTTAGTAAACAACCCCCTAAGATTTTGTACCTGGGGCAATGGAGGGTTAAGTGACTTGCCCAAGGTCACAAGGAACTGCGGTGGGAACTGAACCCAGGTAGCCAGGATCAAACCCCACCCACTGCACTAACCATTAGGTCACTCTGCCCTATAATGGACTCTCAGCCCACTGCTCCAAGCATTAGGCTACACCCTGTAATTTACCTGAAATTCAGATTTGGAAAAAAAATAAAAATAAGAAATAAACCACACACGAGTCTTATAAGTACATAAGTATTGCCATACTGGGAAAGACCAAAGCTCCATCAAGCCCAGCATCCTGTTTCCAACATTGGCCAATCCAGGTCACCGAAGCCCAGCAAGATCTCAAAAATGTACAAAAGATTTTATACTGCTTATGCCAGAAATAGTGGATTTTCCCCAAGTCCATTTAATAATGGTCTATGGACTTTTCCTTTAGGAAGCCGTCCAAACCTTTTTTAAACTCTGCCAGAGTCTAATCCCAGCACCTGAAAATCCAGAGGAGTTGTCTGGCCAAAACCATCACTGGCCCCTGGTTCAGGAGGGATCGTTCCACGCCACAACCCTTCACCATCACACAGCCACTTGTCAATACCACCTCTGGCTAAAGCCCCCACCCCCACCCATAACAGAAAGACAAGGTTGGGCTCCCACCTTGCTGGTTAGAAATAAATCAATCCACACTTGCAGTCACTTTCATATATTTTCTGCTTTATAATTAAACATGCACTTCCTTATGTCTCAGCCATCTTTAAAAGTATAGATCTTTTTGTTATATTGAGACAAGACCGGAGTAATGTTTCAGCTGAACTTTGTAATAAATATTATAAAATAGACTCACCTTAATAAATATTCTTTACAATAAAAACAACAACAACAAAAAAAAGTTTTTTTAACAGGCCTTTCGTCTTAAAAATAGTCAATTCATCTTTGTGATTTGTACATAAAAATATATAGAGATATATATATATATATTAACAAAACAACAAACCACAATTTGTGGCCAAAGGCAATTAAACATGGAACAGGTTAATAAAGGGGGCTGGGGAGAGCAGCGACAGAGTCACTCACAGAGAGAGCAAAACTACTTTTTTTGAAGGTTGAAGAACTTTTGACTTTTTCAGGTGCCCTGAAATTCAGTCCCCTAAAGATAAAAGCTGAGAAATATCAGGAGGAGAGGAGGGAAGCGAACGGGGACGAGGGAGGAGCTGCTGCATCACCCGTGAAGGGCCAGTCTAAAAGCCAGCCGAGGAGGACTATTTAACCAGGGGCATCAAGGCTTAACCTGTCTCAATTTCCTGAGCACTGAAAAGATTTGCAATTTTAACATGCACAGCAATGCAAGCAGGGGTGGCGGGAAATAAGAAAATATTCGGGGTGCAGGCAGCAGAAAAACTTGGGCTGGCCCAGGGCTTTGAGGCCTACTAAAACCTAACCAGCCACCGAAGAACGGGAGACCCGGCAAGGAGATCAGGGGACTTCAGACAGGCAGAGAAGGGGCCGGCCCTGACTTTGAGGCCCTTTCGCCAACAAAGGGACCAGTAGGAACCAAAGTACCATGAAAACTGTAGAGGGGAGGGCAAGTTGTAAGCCTTGGCTAGAAGAAAAGCTTTTATTTCTCCACCTCTCCCTCCCCTCAACCCGCCAAGCACAAAGAGTGGGAACCTCAACGGAGGAGCCCAACCTCAAGCCAACTGCAGCCTGGTTCAGACTCAATTAAATCCTAAAACCAAATCCACAGCGACCTGTTTTGGTGGTTTCTGTGTGATTTGTGTGGAAGGGGCTGGGTTCGCACACAGGCATACAAATTACTCAGAAAGAGGCTTCGGATATGCTCCTCCATCCACACAGCAAGGGGTGCGATAGGCAGGACACAATGAAGCAAAATCAACGGCCCTGCTGCCTTTGGAACAGTCCCCGTTTCCCAATGCCCTGTAGTACGTGTAGTACTTCAGCTACCACCTGACATCCAGCACTTCAAGTACCAGAGTGCACTGGGGCTGGGGCATGTCAAAGCCAAGGACCCTCCCCTAACACCTTCCTCACAAACTGGATTACACCATCAAAAGGGGTGGGATGCAGGCATACAGGCCTCGTGTCTCCAAGGCCAATCTTCCGCTAGGAAGGGAAAGAAATAGTCGATTCAAAGAAGGGTGTGTAGAACGGAGACCCTAGAATTCTGGGCAACCTGAAAAGCCAAAAATAAAGTCCACAAGCAGTATTCCGTGCCAGGGATCAAGAGGGCTTGCCCCGACCCCGTGGATCAGGAGGGCCGCTCTCCAGCTTACAATAGACAGTGTTTGAGTTCTTGCAGCGGCAGCCTGGCCGGTGCATGTGGTCATAGCAGCTCCGGCACAGTCTCAGGCAGCCTTTGGCAGGCGGGTAGCAGAGCAGGCAGGGCAGAAATACGGCCAGGGCACCCATACACAGGTACCTGGAGCAGCAGTGGGCATGGGAGCAGGAGCAGGGGCTGTCGGCGGACGAGTCGCCCTCGTCGTCGTTGGAACAGTGGTAGAAGAGTCCCTTGACCAGGCACATGCAGGTGCTGTACTCCACCATGCTCTCCGCAGAGCACAGGCACTGACGATCGCAGGCCAGGCAAGAAGGCAGCGCCCGGGGGGCTGTACATTCGCAGCATTTGCATTTGCCGCAGCGCTCACAGATGAAGCGGTGCTGTTCCTCCCTCGGCTCTGCCTGCTTGGCACAGGTTTTCTGTAGGTCCCCACTGGCAGTCTGAGGCTGCAAGCGCACTATCGTCTCGCAGCGCTGGCCCAGCTTGGAGGGGGGGCACCTCCCTAGCAGTCCTTGCTCGGAGGAGGCGCTGCTGTTGCTCCCGGAGCTGGCTGCGCTGCCCGTACTAGTAGATCTGCTTAGTACAGGGGGCACTGCATGGCTGAGGCCACCGCCTGGGTACGCGGCGTTATTATTCACATTGACCGGAAGGATTTCATGAGTCCTCTCCTGTTTCTCTGGCCGGGGTGCGTGCCGCGGACTGGCTCTCTTTGCCACAGAGGGTCCTTCGGTGTACTCGTTCCTGCCTCGGATGGTGCGGATCTCCTCAAGCGACAGGATGGCGACCGGCTGTACGTCCCTCTCATGGTGAGCCCAAGGCCGGCTCTCCGGGGCAGGCTGTTGAACCACAGCTAATGCCCCTCCGCTGCCATGCTGACCCTGAAGCTCCATCGATAGTGGTCTTGAGTTCTAGTGATCAGCAGGAACTGAGCGTACATCTGAAATCTAAAAAGAGAGAGAAATGAGAGGAGGGCAGGAAACAAAGCAAGTCAATTACATAATTGACCCTAAGCAGCGAGAGAAGGTGCTGGATGCAACGCTGCTGGCAACAGGCCAGAGAAAGCAGAGGAGACCCGAGCGCACAAGAGCAGTTATCCGAAATAAATATGCATGGCATAAGTACATAAGTATTGCCATACTGGGAAAGACCAAAGGTCCATCGAGCCCAGCATCCTGTTTCCAACAGTGGCCAATCCAGGTCACAAGTACCTGGCAAGATCCCAAAAAAGTACAAAACATTTTATAGTGCTTATCCCAGAAATAGTGGATTTTCCCCAACATTACGCTTCTGAGCAGCCTAGGTTTCAGCATTCCCATGCATACAGGAGATTCCCCTGGCCCAGTTTCTGCTCCCAAGGCTAGCCAGGGCTGGGGATGGTTGTGGGCCGGTCCCCAGGGCGTAGGAGCAAGGAGAGCAGGCTGAGCTACTGCCTTTTAAGACCGCACTCACCCACCCAAAGGGAAGCCCAGGACCTTTTATTGGACTAAAGGATACTACAAAGAAAAGATTATAGAAACACAGGGAAGACATAAAAGCTGGTCTGTGCTTCAGAGCAGCCCAAGAGGAGACCTCACTCTTGCAAAAACACTGCCTGCCACAGGCCAATCACTCCCTCTGCAGCCCTCAACCAGGTCACGCTGCAGGGAGAGAGACGGCGAGGACTCAGTACAGCAGTCCAGGGAGTCAGTCTCTACTGTGCATGGAATAGGAGGGGTGCACTAGAGTGAACTAATCCACGGAGGGGACAGTGTTCACAGGAGAGGCTGGCTGTGTGCACATATCCTGAAAGCAAAGAAAGAATGAGGCTTGCTAGGACTTTCCTTGTAACAGGGTGTGTATGGGGGTGGGAGGGGGCAGTGGCTGCAAGCAGGAGCCTGTCTGTGTGTATTCTGCACAGGAGCAGGAGTTACACTGCTAAACACTGCACTGGGCAGACTCCGTGGGCCACTGTTTACTATGTTAAAGGCGTGATATGCACATGAACACGTGTCTGTGAATGCATGTGTGGAATACAACCAGCTGCCCCTCTACGTTGGAGGAAAGTTCAGTATGGCTGAGAGAGAAACCCCCTCCCAACACACGTGTCCTTCTGTCTGTCTACCCTTATCCTTACTGGTCCTGTCTGTCTGTCCTGATCTAGATTGTAAGCTCTTTTGAGCAGGGACTGTCTTGTCTTCATGTTCATTTGTGAAGGATTTATAATAGTAGTAGTAGCCTGGTGAGGGCTGTAGTGGAAAGGATAGTTTTAAAGGGGTAAAGATGGTCCAACCTTGGGATTTTTTCCATCAGTAATGTGGCAACCGTAGTGCAAACAGGATATACAAGAACCCCAAAGACCCAACCTGCTTAGATTTTATAGAGAATACTGCATAGAAATATATTAAGTTAGCCTGCCCCCCCCCTAGAATCAGGTGGGTGGGCACCCGCAGGAGACCCTACACCCATCTCTGTCCTCTCCCCAGGAAGCTTCTGATCCATCCTCCTTCCCTTTACCCATGTCTGGCTCCTCTCGGAAGAGCTGCTGGGGGGTTCCCTTTCCCACCGCAACGCATTCCCTACATGCATTAGAACAAAAGTCACAATGGAGAAATGTTAAGGAAAGTGAGAAAATGACCTGCCTTCATTCTAGGGAGAGATGGTCTGCTGCAACACAGCCAGTTCTAGAAAAAAATCCTGCTTTTTTTTCAGCAACTTCCACCTTGCATAGCTTCTGTGGCATGTGGTTTTTTTTTTTTTTTTTGGGGGGGGGGGGGGGGTCCCCTTTCTTACCCCTTTGGCTCCTGGTCTAGTAAAGGTTCACTGATGTGGCCACAAAGATGAACTTATATTAACCAATGGTCTGCAACTACAGCAGCGACGTTGAGGACTCCCAACCGGCAGGGTTGATGGTGCATCACCCGGACCTTTCCCTACCATATAATCCGATTTACAACTATAATACGTGCTGGGGGGGGGGGGGGGCAGCAGCTTCAGGAGCCCAACATCCTATGAATGGGGGCCACATTGCTTTTTAGTTAATGCACCACAGCCAGGAATCCAAATAATACAACCCCCCACCCCAAAACTGATTCCAGTGCTTTAGCTCAGCTGCCAGAACCCCCTTCCCTGAAAAGAGAGAGGGGATGAAGATGGACTTCCCTGTAGCTGCTCCTCAAAGGGTACCAAGGAGCAGGTCCAAATGGTTGAAACAAATCTGGATAACACAAAAAAAAAAGCCTCTCCTCCTCTAGGAAAAGGCCAAAAGTGCGGAGAAGCCTAATGGTCAGTGCAGTGGCCCGAGAACCTGGGTTCAATGTCCACTGCAGGGTGACTTAACCCTCTGTTACCCCAAGTACAAAATAAGCGACTGTAACCACAGAAAGGCAGTTTATGGAATCTCATCAATAAAAATTGTTGAAACATAAATCCCATTTCTTATCCCTCTACAAAGCTGCCCCCCTTCAACCCCCCCCCCCCCCCCCCCCAGCAAGTGCCTTAATCTCCGGAAGCCAACCTGCTGTTTACTCCCCGAGTGCAGCAAATGACTGTCAACTAAAAGGACAGACGGAGTGCAAAAACCCCAGGAACAAGGACAGACGGACAGCAAAGCTGCAGGGGGAGGGTGTTGGGGGGGGGGGGGGGGGCCGACGCTGAAAGGAGCAGCTGTAGCCCGGAGATGGGAGGATAGGAAGGAAAAAAACTTATGAATGAAAACAAAGTCCTGCGGCGGTGGAGGGGGGGGGGCTCCTCTGCCTAACCTGCCCCGCCTGAAGACTGCGCTCGAGCCAAAACCAGTTCCTCTTACCCCTACTACAAGGTGAGCGACCCCCGACCCACCCATACTCCCATCAACTCCGGTTTCAAGGTGAGCGACGCAACCCCCCCCCCCCCCCCCCCCAAATCCACCCTTGCACTATCCTCCCCCTGCAAGGTGAGCGGCCCCCGATCCTTCCACTCCAAGCTCCGGCTACAAGATTAGCAACCCCCCCCCCCCCCGATCTTTCCCACCTTCCACTCCCCGGCCCAAGGTGAGCGATTCCACTGTCCCCCGCCTGCAAAGTGAGCGACCATACTCTCCCCCCCCAACCATACTCACTGATTCCTTTGCAAACCCCCCCCCCCCCCCCCAGTCCCTGCTGCAAAATAAGGGATCCTCGATCTTTCCTTCCTCTGCAACTCTCTTCCCAGTCTCTGCTGCAAAATAAGCGACCCCCGATCCTTCCTCTGCAAAAAACCCTCCCCTCCTCCAAAAACAGCCCCAGGCTACAAGGTGAGAGACTCCCGATCCTTCCACTCCCCCATCTGACACACCTGTTGGTTAGACCCTCGCTTGTCAAAGACGAATCCCCTAAGGTACAAGTACAAAGTCACTTTTTTTAACCTGATGTTCATTAAATGCGAACTTCGGCAGCTTCTGCAGCAAAAAGAGACCCCCGGAGCTCTATTACCGAGAACCGCTCCCCCCCCCCCTCCCCAAACTGCAGCATATGGGGAAATTGCACGGGGCCCGGTCCAGTCCCCTTCCCTCCACCTGCACTTACCCAGCTCCGATCCTCCGGCTGCTGCAAATCGGTCCATGAGCGTCTCGTTAACAGCCAACTAGGCACGGGTCGGGGGAGAGCGGGGCATGGCTCGGGCGAGCTCCCTCCTTCCTTGCACCGCCCCAGCCCTTTCTGTTCCAGCACGGTAAATCCAGCCACAAAGGAAGCCCTCGAGCGGGACGACGGTCTCCCCGGTACCGATCCAGGCGAGCCGATCAGTTTCCCCGACCCCCGCCCCGTGCAAAGAAGCACCGAAGGCAGCAGCGGCCGCTGCAGAATGCGAGCTCGAGAGCTGAGTGGCGCGCGCGCGTCCTCTCGTAATCCGGGCCAACGTTCCACGGCTCGCGCTTCTCTCCTTCTGAATGAATGGAGCCCAGCGGCTCGAGGTTTGTTCCTTCCCAGCGCTGCGGTTGGCTGCCCGGGGTCCCGAACACAGAGCTTCGCGCGCTGATTGGATGGCGGGAGGAGGCGTGGGCGGGGCGTGTTCAGGGGGGCTGGGCCTCGGAACCCTGGCGCGCGGCTCACTGTAGCTCTCCGCCGGACCGTGCGAAGGTGGCTCGTGCAGGCTGCTCGATGCTGCGCGTTCTGCTCGACTCAACCTTAGGAAGCTGCAGTGTGCAGCCAAGGCTCAGGCTCCAAAGGACGTATATGAAGGAGGAAGAGGAGCTGAGACTGCAAGAAGGAGCGCAGTGTGGCATGGATCAGAGTGCAAGGATGAGACTGCAAGAAGGAGCAGAGTGTTGCAAGGATGAGACTGCAAGAAGGAGCGCAGTGTTGCATGGATCAGACTGCAAGAAGGAGCGCAGTGTGGCATGGATCAGACTGCAAGAAGGAGCAGAGTGTTGCAAGGATGAGACTGCAAGAAGGAGCGCAGTGTTGCATGGATCAGAGTGCAAGGATGAGACTGCAAGAAGGAGCAGAGTGTTGCAAGGATCAGACTGCAAGAAGGAGCGCAGTGTTGCATGGATCAGACTGCAAGAAGGAGCGCAGTGTGGCATGGATCAGACTGCAAGAAGGAGCAGAGTGTTGCAAGGATGAGACTGCAAGAAGGAGCGCAGAGTGGCATGGATCAGACTGCAAGAAGGAGCGTTGTGGATGAGACTGCAAAGGAATGAAACCGGGGGGGGAGTGCTGCATGGATCAGAGGGAGCAGCAGAGCGTTATGTGGATCCGACTGCAAAATGGGAGGAGGGGGGTGCAAGACATAGGCAAGCTGGAGGGCAGGGAGTGGCCGCGAAGGCAGCAGGGCCCAGCTCTTCGTACACAGGGTGCAGTAGTTGGATCTGGTTACTTGACACATTATTTGCCTCTGCAGCTTAGCTGAGATGGAAGAGGGAGATACAGCAAAGACTAGTATTATTACTGGCTGACACCCATTGAAGAATAGCCACTGAAGGTGTGTCTGTGTTTGAGCGTGTGGTGAGCTGTGCGTGCAGCGCTCCAGTTACACGCACACCTGACCTGGCCACAGAAGCTGGGTGCCATGTGGATATAGATAACAAGCACACCCCCCCCCCCCCCCCCCCCCCCCATGCACTCACTGCTGTAATTGCTTACTTCTCAGAGTTTACAATCTGGAACACTTTGCCCTGGCTTGAGCTATAAGTTTCCGTTCTGTTAGGGTCTTGGAAGGTGGGCAGAATGCTGAGACCATTGGATTCCCGCCAGATGGGATCAGGCCTCAGGTTTTTTTTTTTTTTTTTTGGGGGGGGGGGGTTCCCCATGTTCTTCTGTCTTGTGGCATTATTCTTGCTGAAACTAAGGGTCTGGAAATTCTTGTACATGTTACACATCAGCAGGGGATGTGTTGCAGATCAGCTGGACAGTGGCTCCTGGAAAGCACACAAAACTTCCGGTGATAAGGAGACGGCTAAGTCATTTCACACAAACCACTGTTTAAGGTCTCTGTGGACCTGAGCTACATGATCTGAAGGTGAAAGGAAAGGCCAACAGTTCCTTGGAGCCCTCCCAGCCTCAGCTGCTGTTCTGGGTTGATCCTAGATACCTTCATCTTTCTTTACCACATGGTACCCAGGGCTGGCCATAGGCAGTGTAAATGCTTAGAAACTCCAAGACACCTCATTTTGGGAAAACAGAACAAACTGGGTTTCTGCAGATCCCTACACAGACACTAACAAGACATCTGACCTCAATAACACAGGCAAAGCACAGGCAGACCCAGGAAAAGGGAGCACAGACTAGAAATACACAGAACGATGCAGTCAAAAACTGAATCAGAAACCCCCAAAAGCCAGAAATGTGGCTGTGCAAAGTGCAAAATAGCAGAGAGACAGTTTTTGCAAATATTAACAGAGAAAACCAAAGACTTGGTACAAAAGAATGAACAGGGAGAAACTCTCAGATCCTGGAAGAAACAGCAGCCAGAGCAGCAAAATACACTGCATCAGAACCTACCATGTTCTTGTCTTCTCTGTACACTGGGCTTTTCTTTTCTTATCACCAATATTTTGTAAATTGTTTTTCTTTCAGGGTTTTTTTCCTTTTACACCTTTAGAGAGTAACTTTTTTTTTTTTTTTTTAGCAAGACATCTAGGCAGGAAAGACCCAAATGCACCTTTATAAAATTATACCTCTCTGAAAGGTGAGAGTACATTTTTTTTTTAATTAGAAGTAGCTCAAGGTGAGGGTATTTTTTTTGCAGGGCTGCAGAGAGGCTGAGCCAGGCCCGGGGCAGAATCCTCATCGCCGCCCTCCCCCCTGCCCCTCCCAGGGTGCCTTGGCTAGCCCCATCAGCTGCAGGCAGCGTGGCTCCTTCCTCTGCCCAGCAATTGCCTGCCCCTGCGGCTGCTTTCCTCAGTCTCAAAATTGAGCATGCACGGCCTGAGGGCCCAGCAGCTGCTAGGCAGGCCCAGCGCCGGAGTTTTCTCTCTCCTGCTGGGACAGGATCACCCGGGGGCCCCCCCCCCACCCCCCGGAGGCCCTAAGGGATCCTACGTGCCTGTCCCACGCTTTCTTAAATTCGGACACAGTCCTCGTCTCCACAACCTCCACTGAGAGGCCATTCCACGCATCCACCACCCTTTCAGTGAAAGAGTATTCTCTTAGATTCCTCCTAAGCCCGTTTCCCCTTAACTTCTTATTCCAGAGTTTTCCTTCATTTGAAAAAGGCTCACTTCCTGTTTAAATGTCTCTATCATATCTCCTCTCTCCCAGCATATACATACGTTTTGTGGCAGACTGACTCCATCCTGTTTATATCTTTCCATAGGTGCAGTCTCCAGAATTGCACGCAGTACTCCAAATGAGGTCTCACCGGAGACTTATTCAAGGACGCTTTCACCTCTATTTTTCTGGCTAGTCATTCCTTTTCTTCTGCAGCCGAGCATCCTTCTGGCTTTGACCGTCACGTTTTCTACCTGTTTGGAAACCTTAAGACATAATCACCCCCAAATCCCGCTCTTCTTTCGAACACAGCAGCATTTCACCCCCGTTCCCTTGGATTCTTGACCCTGCATTTCTTAGCATTAATTCTTAGGTCCTTCCTCATGCCATCCACACCCTGAGGTGTGTCCACCCTATTACAAAGTTTGATATCATCCCCAAAGAGTCAGAGTGGCCACAATACCTGCAACTGACATGGAGCCTGGTTTATCTTTCCAGTTTCATTTTCAGCAGGGAGGGAGGGGATTAAGGAGGGGTCAAGTGTTAATCCCTCCAGTGGTCAGTGGCTCAATCAGAGCACTCGTTTTTGTAACTTGGACGTTCCTGAAAGAGATCTAGATAAAAGAGGCCTTTTTTTTTTTTGGCAGATGTGGATCTTTCTTCCCGTTTCAAAATCACTGTTGGGCGTCCTACTTTTGAGCCCTCTCTAGTCCCACCCAAAACACACCCTCTTGCTTTTTGGATGAATTGCACTGTGAAACATCCAGATTTTCCAAAATTGGGATTTAGATGTTTTATTAGCAGTTGAACCTTTTTTTTAGGCATCCGTCTGCTTTGAAAATGAGCACTAGAGGCACCTGTGTTTCTTTATCAAACTTGGAGGAGTGGCCTAGTGGTTTGAGCAGTGGTCTTGCAATCCAGAGGTGGCCAGTTCAAATCCCAGTGCTACTGCTTGTGATCTTGGGCAAGTCACTTAACCCTCCATTGCCTCAGGTACAAACTTAGATTGTGAGTCCTCCTGGGACAGAGAAATATCCAGTGTACCTGAATGTAACTCACTTTGAGCTACTACTGAAAAAGGTGTGAGCAAAATCTAAATAAAGATTCTAGAATTCTAAAGAATAACAAGATTCCATGCAGAATTTCAAAGTGTAGCAACATTCCATGTAGAACCCCAAAGAGTTGGGGTGGAGGAGTGGCCTAGTGGTTAGAGCACTGGTCTTGCAATCCAGAGGTGGCTGGTTGAAATTCCACTGCTGCGTCTTGTGATCTTGGGCAAGTCACTTAACCCTCCACTGCCTGAGGTACAAACTTAGATCATGAGCCCTCCTGGGACAGAGAAATATCCAGAGTACCTGAATGTAACTCACCTTGAGCTACCACTGAAAAAGGTGTCAGCAAAATCTAAATAAATAAATGATACCCCTTTATAACATTACTGTGTTATATGGACTGGTGCTCCTTTCTCTGAACTCTGTCTGTCCCTCCCAGATGTCGGTAGTGGTACAGGCATCCTTGGCAGATGCTGCCTGCAAAATTCATTCTCTCTGCTTGCCATGTCCCCCACCCCTCACTGATGTCATTGCTTGTTTCCTGTCTGGCGGAATGTGGCAGATGGGGGCCGGCGCAAACAGGAAGAATGGATCACTGCAGGTGCCGAGGACACCTGTACCGACACTGGGGAGGGAAGGGGTTCACAGACCAGACTGCAAATGCCGGGGTGCAGCGGAGGAGAGGGAGGGAGGGAAGAAAGCAGTGTGGCGCTGCAGCTGGGTGGGCCTGAGTCAAGATTGAGTGGGCCGGTGCCCACCCAGGCCCATATGCCTCTGGGTAGTGAAGATGCTTACAAAAATTACCCCCCTTACGTATTTCTTTGGCAACATCTGTAAAATTGTCATGCCAGTAAAGTGACCTCAGTCATAAGGATCAGTGGCTTCAGTGTATAGCAGTGGTTCCCCAAAGCAGATCCAGGAGGCACCCCAGCCAGTCAGGTTTTCAGGATATCCACAATGAATATTCATGAGAGATTTGGGTGAGGTGGAGGCAGTGCATGGAAATCTCTCTCATGAATATTCATTGTGGATATCCTGAAAGCCTGATTAGTTGGGGTGCCTCCAGGACCCGGTTTTGGAACCAGTGGGCTATAGGGTGGAACTTTTCCCTGCTCCCTCTTCCTCCATGCCTGCCCACATACGGCACAAGAAGGGGGAACAGCAGCTGTGACTTCTCTTTCGGTGTGACGGGCCGCAGATATGGTAAACGTTGGCAGAAAGAGAAGTACCCCAAAGCCAGGGACTTTTATTTTCTTTTCAGATTAAGTGGGTTGGATTTACAGTAAGGTTTGCAGATTCTAATTATTCAGCCTAATGCAGGATGCAAGCACCAGGGAAGGAGAGAAATCTCACTGGCATTTGTCCAGCAGTTATAGGCCAGGTCTTAACATGTTATGATTTCTGACAACAGCGTGATTATTTATTTATGTAGGATAACTTAAGATAACGATAGTGATTTCATTTCCAGATTTATATGCAGGTAATAAGCCATGCGGTGAACAAATAATTTGAAATGACGAACGTACATGCTTCCAAGTCATACCTAGATTAGTTCTCTATTTGGGCACTGCCAGCTTTGAAAAGCCAAGTTAGATGTTTCAAATTGTACCTCACTTAGGCATGTGGAGAGCAAGTAGGTGTCTGTTTTATAAAAATAAGTAGCTGCATATGTGTCTTTATACAATTGAAGTCTCAACAAAAAGTGGAATAAAATACTTTTGTATTGTTCTGTTAATTAAACATAATTATGAGTGGAGCAGTGGTCTAGTGGTTAAAACACTGGTCTTGATCTCCAGAGGTGCTGGGTTCAAACAGGGCTGCTCCTTCTGATCTTGGGCAAGTACTTAACCCTCCATTTCCTCAGGTACAAACTTAGATCGTGAGCCCTCCTGGGACAGAGAAATATCCAGAGTACCTGAATGTAACTCACCTTGAGCTACTGCTGAAAAAGGTGTGAGCAAAATCTAAATAAATAAAGATTCTAGAATTCTAAAGAATAACAAGATTCCATGCAGAATTTCAAAGTGTAGCAACATTCCATGTAGAACCCCCAAAGAGTAACAAGATTCTTTGGGGTGGAGGAGTGGCCTAGTGGTTAGAGCACCGGTCTTGCACTGGTTCAAATCCCACTGCAGCTCCTTGTGATCTTGGGCAAGTCACCTAACCCTCCATTGCCTGATTGTGAGCCCTCCTGGGACAGAGAAATATCCAGAGTACCTGAATGTAACTCATCTTGAGCTACTACTGAAAAAGGTGTGAGGACTTACTGCCCAGAAACGCCAAAAGATCGGCCCGCAAATTCCTCAATCTGAACTTCCCCAGCTGTAAAGGAATAAAATACAAACAGGCTTATGCTACTACCTTTGCGTACAAAAGCAGACAGTCTTGGAATGCACTATCCATGGCCCTGAAAACCATGACCAATCTAACCAACTTTCGCAAAGCTTTGAAAACGCACCTCTTCAACAAAGCCTACAAAAGTCACCCTCAATGAAACAAATCATTCCTGAAACCACCAAAAAACACCTCTCACACGACCTTATCTAACACCTTTCCATCTAAATCCTCTTTCACCTTTGCTTATGATCGACTGTTTTTTAAATCATGTAACGACGTTATCATATCTATATTCTGTAAGCCACATTGAGCCTGCAAAAAGGTGGGAAAATGTGGGGTATAAATAAATGAATACTATTCTAAAAATAGTTATATACATAGAGAGGGGGGTGTTGTGTCCCCCCCCCCCTAAACAACTCCAGGTCACTCAGTTTTTCAGTATTACCTATACAGTAAAGTTCAGATCCCAGTATCACTTATCTAGAAGTGCCACTTGTATCACAAATGATATTTCCAGCCTGGGAACCAGCTCTGTGAAATCGTGAGCACATTCCTTGACTGTGTCCTCTGGGTTTAGCATCCCCAATCAATTTGAAAGGTTTCCGGTCCTCCTGAACAGAAAAAGTTGGCCTGCAGTAGCACAACACAGTGTTTTCAAGTCTCAGTTCCATCAAGTGGTGATTTCTCCTGATAGTGCAGGCTCCATAGGAGGACTTTTAAAAAGCCATGCAGTAATGGTTGTATAACTCTGGAGGGCACCCTGAAAAATGCCAGAGCTCCTGCCCCTGTAGACCCCAGGAACCCCTGGTAAGGCTAGGATTGGCATTATGTGGTGGTGGGGTGGGGGGAGGAGTCTTCCTAAGGGGATTTGGCCCACGGGAAGAGGATTGTTACGGAGGAGGGAACCATGGGGGCAGAGTAGAGTCGGCTTTGAGAGGGGATTCCTTGAGGGCAGGCTGCCAGTGGAAGGCATCAGGTACACAGGCGGAGAGAGTAACATGCATGGAGTGGCAAGTACAGCCATAAAATAAAGGTAGGGGGGGTTAATGTGCATGGAGAGGCAGTTACAACCCTAAACAGAGGTATAGAGGGGATAACCTGCAAATAGTAGCAGTTACAATCCTAACCAAAGGCATGGGGGAGATAACATGAATGGAGAGGCAGTTACAACCATAAACAGGCAGGGGGGAAAACTTGCATGGAGAGGCAGTTACAACCCTAAACAGAGGTATAGAGGGGATAACCTGCAAATAGTAGCAGTTACAATCCTAACCAAAGGCATGGGGGAGATAACATGAATGGAGAGGCAGTTACAACCATAAACAGGCAGGGGGGAAAACTTGCATGGAGAGGCAGTTACAACCCTAAACAGGCAGAGAGGGGGTAACCTGCATGGAGGGGCAATTATAACCCTAAACAAAGCCATAGAGGGGGTAACCAGCATGGAGAGGCATTTACAACCCTAAACAGAGGTATAGCAGTTACAATCCTAACCAAAGGCATGGGGGAGATAACATGAATGGAGAGGCAGTTACAACCATAAACAGGCAGGGGGGAAAACTTGCATGGAGAGGCAGTTACAACCCTAAACAGAGGTATAGAGGGGATAACCTGCAAATAGTAGCAGTTACAATCCTAACCAAAGGCATGGGGGAGATAACATGAATGGAGAGGCAGTTACAACCATAAACAGGCAGGGGGGAAAACTTGCATGGAGAGGCAGTTACAACCCTAAACAGAGGTATAGAGGGGATAACCTGCAAATAGTAGCAGTTACAATCCTAACCAAAGGCATGGGGGAGATAACATGAATGGAGAGGCAGTTACAACCATAAACAGGCAGGGGGGAAAACTTGCATGGAGAGGCAGTTACAACCCTAAACAGAGGTATAGAGGGGATAACCTGCAAATAGTAGCAGTTACAATCCTAACCAAAGGCATGGGGGAGATAACATGAATGGAGAGGCAGTTACAACCATAAACAGGCAGGGGGGAAAACTTGCATGGAGAGGCAGTTACAACCCTAAACAGAGGTATAGAGGGGATAACCTGCAAATAGTAGCAGTTACAATCCTAACCAAAGGCATGGGGGAGATAACATGAATGGAGAGGCAGTTACAACCCTAAACAGGCAGGGGGGAAAACTTGCATGGAGAGGCAGTTACAACCCTAAACAGGCAGAGAGGGGGTAACCTGCATGGAGGGCAATTATATCCCTAAACAAAGCCATAGAGGGGGTAACCAGCATGGAGAGGCATTTACAACCCTAAACAGAGGTATAGAGGGGATAACCTGCAAATAGTAGCAGTTACAATCCTAACCAAAGGCATGGGGGAGATAACGTGAATGGAGAGGCAGTTACAACCCTAAACAGGCAGAGAGGGGGTAACCTGCATGGAGAGGCATTTACAACCATAAACAGAAAGGGGGTGACCTGCATGGAAAGACAGTTACAACCATAAGTAAAGACATGGGGGGGGGGTAACCTGCAAGTAGAGGCAGTTACAACCCTAAATAAAGGTAGAGAGACGGTAACCTCCAAATAGCTGCAGTTATAACCCTAACCAAGGGCATGAGGGAGATAACCTGCATGGAAAGGTAGTTACAACCCTAAATAAAGGCACAGTGGGGGTAACCTGCAAAGAGCAGCAATTACAACCTAACCGAAGCATAGAGGAGAGGTATTCTGCACAGAGCGGCAGCTACAATCTTTATCACCTCAGTAGATGACATGGGCATTGTTGGTCCTCATGGTGCTGCTATGATCTTGGCAGGATGACTGCTCTTGGGTACAGTCCTCAACTTTTCCTAGTTGTAGACTATCTGACAGTGAATAGATGGAACACCAACCCCCAAATTCTATAAAAAGCGCACGTGCGCTTTAATTGAATATTGAGCTAATCTGTATCAACTGGGTGATAGCAATGAATTATTGGTGCTAATTGGCAACAGTTTGAATTTACACATGCACCTTCCTAGTCGGTATTCTATAAAGATGCACATGTAAATTGTTACGTACGGATCCAAAAGGGGGCGTGGCCAGGGGAGGGGCATGGGCGTTCCTAGAATTTGCGTGCAGTGTTATAGAATAGGATAGATCCGCCCCTAATTTAAGCACAAGGATTTTCAGTTGGTATAAATCCTGGGTGCGGATCCTGCGGTTAAGCACTAGTCTATAATTGATGCCCAGCTCAGAGCGCCATTCTACTGCTTAGTTTATTTGGTGCCCAGATTTACTGTTTGAATGAAGACGTGGAGGAGCAGCCAACGTTGGGAAGATTGGATTTACTGGTTACAACTGATAAACTCTGGAAATCATCCTGCCCTAGGTGAACCTTAGCCATGTGCCCCTCCCCCCAGAGGTGGCTCAAGGCCCAAAATCCCCCACCCCCACCAGTAGATCAGCATCTGCCCTTCCCCTCTCTCCTTCCACCTCCAGGCAGCATTTTCCCTTCCCCTCGCCACTTCCCCCCTTGTCGAGCTTCTTCCCTTCCCCTCCCCTCTCTACTTTCCCCTCCTCTAGTTGTCCAGCATCTTTCCTTTCCCTCCCTATGCTCCTTAGGTTGCTAGCATCTTTCCTTCCCCTTTCTACCCCCCCTCAGCTAACATTTTCCCTTCCCCTTTCTCCCCCCCCCCAGCTAACATCTTTCCTTCCCCTTTCTACCCCCCCCCCCCCAGCTAACATCTTTCCTTCCCCTCTCTACCCCTTGGCCAGCATCTGCCCTTCTCCTCTCCAACTCTCCCCTTGTCCAGCATCTTCCCTTCCCCTATTTCCTTCTTCTGCAGTTATCTAGAATATCACCTTTCCCTCTCTACCTCCCTTTGCTGCCAGTGTCTCCCCTTCACCTCTAACCCTCTCCTTCCCAGTTTGCCTGTAGCTCCTCTACCCTTCCCCATCCCCACCCACATCCAACATTCCTGCCACCCTCTTCACTCTCCCCTTACGGGCTGCTGCCAAAACCTACCTTCCTACTCCTGCACCAGCCCAGAGAAGATAGAGCACTGCGTGGGCTCTGTAAGTACAGGCTGAAGTGCTGCTGTGTGTGTGTGTCCCCCACCCCCGACAGGAAGTAGAGATGACCGCACCTCGAATATTGTGTTCAATTCTGGTCGCCGCATCTCAAAAAAGATATAGTAGAATTAGAAAAGGTGCAGAGAAGGGCGACAGAAATGATAAAGGGGATGGGACGTCTTCCCTTTGAGGAAAGGCTAAAGCGACTAGGGCTCTTCAGCTTGGAGAAAAGACGGCTGAGGGGAGATATGATAGAGGTCTGTAAAATAATGAGTGGAGCTGAACGGGTAGATGTGAAGCGTCTGTTCACGCTTTCCAAAGATACTAGGACTAGGGGGCTTGCGATGAAGCTACAATGTAGTAAATTTAAAACGAATCAGAGAAAATCTTCACGCAACGTGTAATTAATCTCTGGAATTCATTGCGGAGTTTAAAAAAGGTTTGGACGGCTTCCTAAAGGAAAAGTACATAGACCATTATTAAATGGACGGGGAAAATCCACTATTTCTGGGATAAGCAGTATAAAATGTTTTGTACTTTTGGGGGGATCTTGCCAGGTATTTGTGACCTGGATTGGCCACTGTTGGAAACAGGATGCTGGGCTTGATGGACCTTTGGTCTTTCCCAGTATGGCAATACTTATGTACTTATGTAAGACTGGGACAAGGCAGCACTTTAGCAGGTGTTGTACTTACAGGGCCTGTCCAGTGACCTATCTGCAGGAGGAGGAGATGGGGAGGGGGGTTGGAGCCATGCCATCCTAGGTGGATGCCTAGTCTATCTAGTGGCAGGACCCACCCCGAAACCCCATGGGCATCCAATGGTGTTATCCAGCTGCTGCCATCACAGCCAAATGATGTCATCAGAGCATTCCTGCGTCCTTTTTGCAACAGCAGGTGCTTACGCCTGCTCCCACCACCCTCTGTCTTTGCTGGCTCCCCAAGAGAGTTTAAAATGCGAGAACAGACACTTCCTGCATTCTTCCAAGAAACAGAAAGCCTGCTTGCCTTTGGATTTCAAATCTTCCTGCAGTGCTGCAGGAGCAAAGGTTCAAGTTCCTGCCACTCTGTGCTAGGGGGGCTGGGAGAGGAGAGACTGGCACTGGTAAATTGTGTTTTTGCACCACTGAATGGAATCCACCCAAAAAAAACACACGATTTCTTTTCGTGACACAAATACACCGGTAAAACCCTATTTTTTGACCATGGGAAAAAACCTAACTGAGAAATAAATCTAAAAACATTCCAAAGGATAAACCCCTAGGATCAGAAGCCAGTGTCTCAGCATGGATTTAGCCAGTACTGACCCTGTACTTAGGGGTAACAGGCAGGAGGGACATTAAATGAAGATCTCCTCCAGGCCACTTTTGGAAAGGGGTTGAGAGATTCCTCTTACTGCCAGGGCTACAGCCCATCAGAGCCCTCCTTGTATAGGACACCAAAGGCTCTGTACAGCACTTGGAAACGCTCCCTTTCCCCTGCATGAACTGAGCCCAGCAGATGGCCGGAGCAACCCCCAGCTGTCTTTCCATTATTGGAGCGGAAGAGAATGGCAGGAGGGAAGTGCTGTTCTAAAGGCAGAGGAAATCCCCAGGGCCTTGTTCACAGAAGAACAGTTCCTATTGCACTTCCTATGAGTCAAATCCATCAGTGCCCATGCTGCCTCCCCAGAGCTTAAGAGAGAAAGACGTACTGCCCACGGCCAGGCTGCTTCGTGGGAGGAGAAGCAGGGAGGTCACAGTGACCTAACAGATGCTTGGCTCACTGGGGAGGAACAGATCGATTTACATATTTAGTTTACTTGGTTATGAGCTAAACTTTCTGCCTGTTCTTATAAGGAAGTGAATGGCACAAATCACTGAAATATCACAATACCCCACAAAGGAAAGAAATTCGGCATAAGAACGTAAGAGTAGCCATACTGGGCCAGACCAATGGTCCATCTAGCCCAGTATCCTGTTTTCCAAACGGTGGCTAAGCCAGGTCACAAGTGCCTGGCAGAAACCCAAATCGTGGCAATATTCCACGTAGAATCCCAAAGAATAGCAAGATTCCAGAATCCTAAAGAGTGACAAGATTCCATTCAGAATTTCAAAATTCCATGTAGAACCCCAAAGAATAGCAAGATTCCAGAATCCTAAAGTGAGACAAGATTCCATTCAGAATTTCAAAATTCCATGTAGAACCCCCAAAGCATAGCAAGATTCCGGAATCCTAAACAGTGACAAGATTCCATTCAGAATCTCAGAATTCCATGTAGAACCCCAAAGAATAGCAAGATTCCTGAATCCTAAACAGTGACAAGATTCCATTCAGAATTTCAAAATTCCATGTAGAACCCCAAAGAATCAGTGGCGTAACCAAGGGTGGGCCTAGGCCCACCCAGTAGCAGCACACCTATGAAGTGTCTGGCAGGGATTCCCAAGCCCCACCAGCTGAAAATTCCTGTCCTTCCTGCATACCAGCCTTCCCTCTGATGTATTCCCGCCTTTGCAGAAACAGGAAGTTGCATCAGAGGGAAGGCTGTGAGGCCAACATGAGCAGTGTGTATTAGTTGCTGCTCGATGCCAGTGAAAATCTGCTATTTAAAAGGGGGGAGGGGGATGTTTGAGAGACCATATAGCATGCAGGCGAGAGAGGGAGAGACTAAATCACTTGTGGGACAAGGCAGAGTTCTTCTGCCCACCCATCTTGGGCCCAGGCCCACCCAAAATTGAGTGTCTGGCTACGCCCCTGCAAAGAGTAGCAAGATTCCGGAATCCTAAACAGTGACAAGATTCCATTCAGATTCTCAAAATTCCATGTAGAACCCCAAAGAATAGCATAAGTACATAAGTACATAAGTAGTGCCATACTGGGAAAGACCAAAGGTCCATCTAGCCCAGCATCCTGTCACCGACAGTGGCCAATCCAGGTCAAGGGCACCTGGCACGCTCCCCAAACGTAAAAACATTCCAGACAAGTTATACCTAAAATGCGGAATTTTTCCAAGTCCATTTAATAGCGGTCTATAGACTTGTCCTTTAGGAATCTATCTAACCCCTTTTTAAACTCCGTCAAGCTAACCGCCCGTACCACGTTCTCCGGCAACGAATTCCAGAGTCTAATTACACGTTGGGTGAAGAAATATTTTCTCCGATTCGTTTTAAATTTACCACACTGTAGCTTCAACTCATGCCCTCTAGTCCTAGTATTTTTGGATAGCGTGAACAGTCGCTTCACATCCACCCGATTCATTCCACTCATTATTTTATACACTTCTATCATATCTCCCCTCAGCCGTCTCTTCTCCAAGCTGAAAAGCCCTAGCCTTCTCAGCCTCTCTTCATAGGAAAATCGTCCCATCCCCACTATCATTTTCGTCGCCCTTCGCTGTACCTTTTCCAATTCTACTATATCTTTTTTGAGATACGGAGACCAGTACTGAACACAATACTCCAGGTGCGGTCGCACCATGGAGCGATACAACGGCATTATAACATCCGCACACCTGGACTCCATACCCTTCCTAATAACACCCAACATTCTATTCGCTTTCCTAGCCGCAGCAGCACACTGAGCAGAAGGTTTCAGCGTATCATCGACGACGACACCCAGATCCCTTTCTTGATCCGTAACTCCTAACGCGGAACCTTGCAAGACGTAGCTATAATTCGGGTTCCTCTTACCCACATGCATCACTTTGCACTTGTCAACATTGAACTTCATCTGCCACTTGCACGCCCATTCTCCCAGTCTCGCAAGGTCCTCCTGTAATCGTTCACATTCCTCCTGCGACTTGACGACCCTGAATAATTTTGTGTCATCGGCGAATTTAATTACCTCACTAGTTATTCCCATCTCTAGGTCATTTATAAATACATTAAAAAGCAACGGACCCAGCACAGACCCCTGCGGGACCCCACTAACTACCCTCCTCCACTGAGAATACTGGCCACGCAATCCTACTCTCTGCTTCCTATCTTTCAACCAGTTCTTAATCCATAATAATACCCTACCTCCGATTCCATGACTCTGCAATTTCTTCAGGAGTCTTTCGTGCGGCACTTTGTCAAACGCCTTCTGAAAATCCAGATATACAATATCAACCGGCTCCCCATTGTCCACATGTTTGCTTACCCCCTCAAAAAAATGCATTAGATTGGTGAGGCAAGACTTCCCTTCACTAAATCTGTGCTGACTTTGTCTCATCAGTCCATGTTTTTGTATATGCTCTGCAATTTTATTCTTAATAATAGCCTCCACCATCTTGCCCGGCACCGACGTCAGACTCACCGGTCTATAATTTCCCGGATCTCCTCTGGATCCCTTCTTAAAAATCGGAGTAACATTGGCTACCCTCCAGTCTTCCGGTACTACACTCGATTTTAGGGACAGATTGCATATTTCTAACAGTAGCTCCGCAAGTTCATTTTTTAGTTCTATTAATACTCTGGGATGAATACCATCAGGTCCCGGTGATTTACTACTCTTCAGCTTGCTGAACTGACCCATTACATCCTCCAAGGTTACAGAGAATTTGTTTAGTTTCTCCGACTCCCCCGCTTCAAATATTCTTTCCGGCACCGGTGTCCCCCCCAAATCCTCCTCGGTGAAGACCGAAGCAAAGAATTCATTTAATTTCTCCGCTACGGCTTTGTCCTCCTTGATCGCCCCTTTAACACCATTTTCGTCCAGCGGCCCAACCGACTCTTTGGCCGGTTTCCTGCTTTTAATGTATCTAAAAAAATTTTTACTATGTATTTTTGCTTCCAACGCTAATTTCTTCTCAAAGTCCTTTTTTGCCCTCCTTATCTCCGCTTTGCATTTGGCTTGGCATTCCTTATGATCTATCCTGTTACTTTCAGTTGGTTCTCTTCTCCACTTTCTGAAGGATTGTTTTTTGGCTCTAATGATTTCCTTTATCTTACTGTTTAGCCACGCCGGCTGACGTTTAGTCTTTTTTCCCTTTTTTCTAATACGTGGAATATATTTGTCCTGAACCTCCAGGATGGTGTTTTTAAACAGCATCCACGCCTGATGCAAGTTTTTTACTCTGCGAGCTGCTCCTTTCAGTCTTTTTTTCACCATTTTTCTCATTTTGTTGTAATCACCTTTTCTATAGTTAAACGCTAGCGTACTTGATTTCCTAGTTTCACTTCCTTCAATGCCAATATCAAAACCGATCATATTATGATCACTGTTATCAAGCGGCCCTCGTATCGTTACCCCCTGCACTAGATCATGAGCACCACTAAGGACTAAGTCTAGTATTTTTCCTTCTCTTGTCGGCTCCTGAACTAGCTGTTCCATGAAGCTGTCCTTGATTTCATCAAGAAATCCTATGTCCCTTGCGTGTACAGATGTTACATTAACCCAGTCTATATGCGGGTAATTGAAATCCCCCATTATTATTGTGTTGCCCAGTTTGTTTGCGTCCCTGATTTCCTTTAACATTTCCGCATCCGTCTGTTCGTCCTGGCCAGGCGGACGGTAGTACACTCCTATCACTATCCTTTTCCCCTTTGCACATGGAATTTCAATCCACAGTGATTCCAAGGAGTGTTTTGTTTCCTGCAGAATTTTCAATCTATTTGATTCAAGGCTCTCGTTAATATACAATGCTACCCCTCCACCAATCCGATTCACCCTATCACTACGATATAATTTGTACTCCGGTATGACAGTGTCCCACTGGTTATCCTCCTTCCACCAGGTCTCAGAGATGCCTATTATATCTAATTTTTCATTTAGTGCAATATATTCCAACTCCCCCATCTTATTTCTTAGGCTCCTGGCATTCGCATATAGACATTTCAAACTATGTTTGTTGTTCCTAAGTACATCATGCTTAGTACTTGACAGTATTAATTGGCAATCTTTTGTCTGATTTTTATTGTTATTTAAAGATACCCGATCTACTACAATCTCTTTTGCAACCTCACTATCAGGATACTCTATCTTCCCTGTTATGGTGATATCTTTGAAAGATACCTTATCCCGAACCATGCTCTTTTGAGCGACTGTCGGCCTTCCCCCCATTTCTAGTTTAAAAGCTGCTCTATCTCCTTCTTAAACGCCGATGCCAGCAGCCTGGTCCCACTCTGGTTAAGATGGAGCCCATCCTTTCGGAATAGGCTCCCCCTTCCCCAGAATGTTGCCCAGTTCCTAACAAATCTAAAGCCCTCCTCCCTGCACCATCGTCTCATCCACGCATTGAGACTCTGGAGCTCTGCCTGTCTCTTGGGCCCTGCGCGTGGCACAGGTAGCATTTCAGAAAATGCTACCCTGGAGGATCTGGATTTCAGCTTTCAGCAAGATTCCGGAATCCTAAACAGTGACAAGATTTCATTCAGAATCTCAAAATTCCATACTAGAAATCCCAGAGCAAGCAGCTGCTTCCCATGTCTGCCTCAATAGCAGACTACGGACGCTTCCTCCAGGAGAACCCTATTCACAGTGCTGCTCTAATGTAGTGAATAGTATTCTGTGCAAAACAGGTGAAGGGTGTGAAACAGGCCAGCACTGAAAGTCAAGAATAAAATGAAAGCAACACAAAATTACACATCATGGAGAACTGCAAGGTGACACTGTTGGATTATTTGTAGTAAATAATTAGCAGATTTTAGTACACACAGCTTCAGCTTTAGAAATGTTAATTTCTTTCTTCATCTCTCTCTCATTCACCCCTGAATAATTCACTGCTGAGTCACTTTAAAGTTGAAGTAACAAAACATCTGTTTACTCACAGTTTGCAGTTAGATTATAATCAGACAGGCTTATATATACATAATACTATACATTTGTATTATCAGCTCCTTCCATGTGCTTAGATGGTAATGGATGCTCACACCACCATAGATCCTCTCAGGTTAGGAGAGAACATGAGCTCCATGTGCTGTGTCTAACCCCCACAGGAAGTTGCATAGCTGTGACCTCTCTAAGTAATTCACATCAGAGGTCACAGAGTAATCACAGAGAAATAATAGGTGACAGGCAATGCATGTAAAATACAATACATTCCAACAAACCCCTTCTCATGCATAACTGTCATGCAATTATTTATTCATACAAAGTCCAAGCTTTATACGCAGATTCACAAAATGTTCTCTGGGTAACGGTTTGGTCATGATGTCAGCTGTCATCTCACTGGTGTGACAATAGTGTAGACTGATGACCCCTTCTTTCGCCAACTCTCGCACGTTGTGGTATTTCGTTGCGATGTGCTTGGTGCGTGACTGAACCTTGTCATTCTGTGACAGTCGGATGCAGCTCTGATTATCTTCCATTAACTGGATTGGTCTCTGTTCAGCTATTCCAAAATCCAGCAAAAGTTTTTCAATCCACATCAGTTCTCTGCACGCTTCCGATACAGCCACATATTCAGCTTCTGTAGAAGACAAACTCACAATACTTTGTTTATGACTGGCCCATGAAATTTGTACATTTCCATACATAAACACATATCCACTTGTGGATTTATTTTTTTTTTTAATATCATTTTTATTAATGACCAAAAGATACAGGTGACAATAAAGTGGAAAAAAAAAAACATTGCATTACAAGTGTGTTCCAATAATCTAATTACATCCATGGTCAACCTGGTCATTTATAATTTTTGCTTTCATAATGTGCCTATCTAACCTCCCACCCTCCCACCTCCCACCCACCCTCCACCCTGCAAGCTTACCCATTCAGAATTCTACTGCGAGCCATGGGAGTCAAGGTATCCCAGAACAGTAACCAACATTGTAATAGTCGATCTCCTTTTGGGGATGCTAAGTCATTTATTTCCCTACGTTCTAGGGCTCCTAGGGAGATCATAAGGGATCGCCACCGTGGCATGGAAGGGGGTTCCGATGAGATCCAATTCAATAAAATCGTTTTCTTTCCCATAGCAGTCGCCCTGCGTAGGAACGGTAACATACCCCTCCTTCGGTTCCCTCTCACCTTATATTTGTCAAATAAAAGGGTAGGTAAGGGGCACCACTGCAACCCCCAGATACTCGAGACGAATGCACAAAGCTGTGTCCAGAAGACACGGACCTGGGGGCACAACCAGAACATATGTCCCAAATGCGCCCCAGTTCCCGCACACTTAGGGCAGTCATCCAAAGGTCTTAAGGCAGCTCTAAACGCTCTATGTGGCGAAATGTACATTCTCATGTTAAATTTATATTGGGATTCCTGCAGTGTCACCTCTCTAAAGGTCTTATACCCCATTGCCAAATTAGCCTGTACCATCACTCCAGTAATAGAACAGCCCAAGTCTCTAGTCCAGGCCCCAGCAATCTGATCATATGATATCTCCGGGCAAAGCTCTTTGAGTTTAAAATGATAGAATTTTAGAGGAACCGAAAGCTGCGCCTCCAAATCTAGCAAATCTGTAATTTGTCTTCGTCTCTGCGAGGTCAACGACGCTCGGGGGAGGGAGGCAATGTAATGGCTCAATTGCAAGTAGGAAAGGGTAGCCTGTGCTGGAAGTCCAACATTCTCACACAAATCCTTGAAGGACTTACATTTGCCTTCTTTTGTTAATACTTGAAACAGGAATATTATCCCCCCCTCCCTCCATGTCTGAAAAGTCTCAGTATCCGTGCCCACTGAAAAATCTACATTGCCACCAATCGGTAGGAAGGGGGAAGAGTGGCACTCGAACCCTCCAGCTTTGCCCAGCCATCGCCATGCACGTCTCAGCGGCGTGAAAAGAGGAGCATATCCTTTGGCGGTGGGTGCTTTGCCAACTGGTGCATGCAACCAATAGCTAAAGTGATATTTGCTCACTAGTTTAGTTTCAGGAGTGGGAAAGGAAAAAAAGGATGTGCCCCTAAACCAATCCGTAAGATGTCTCATGCAACCCGCCACTGACATACGTTGAATGCTGTGTACACCCAATCCTCCCTTTTGTATTGGAAGGTATGTTTGTTGTAGTGTAGCCCTGGGTCTCTTCCCATTCCATAGATATCTAGCTAGTAGTCTGTATAGTTTCCGCTCGTCTTTATATAAGAAGAATAGAGATAGCACCTGGACCACATATAGCCATTTCGGAACCAGGACCATATTGTACAGAGCTGCACGCCCCCACAAGGACAGGGGAAGGCGCTGCCACATTTCTAAAGTGTGTTGAGTCTCTTTCCACAAGGGGGCTAAGTTGATTTTATAAAGTTGCTTGAGCGATGTTGGCAATCTGATCCCCAAGTAGACCAAGTAATCAGCGGTCCACTTCAACGGGAACCTTCCCTCCCAGCGCTCCCGCACGGAGAGAGGTATTGGTAGCACCTCGGACTTCTGTGAATTAAGTTGGAACCCCGAGTAATATCCGAATTCTGCTATGTGATCTAAAGCTATTGTCAACGATGTCTGAGGTTGTGTCAGCACTAGGAGAATGTCATCTGCATAAGCCAATACTTTAACATGAAGCTGTGGTAGCTGAACTCCCTCCACCTCTGGGTCTTTTATAATATTGCGCAGCAGGGGCTCCAAGTATATCAAAAACAGAAGTGGAGACAGGGGGCAACCCTGTCTCGTGCCCCGTCTTACCAAAAAACGTGGAGAACACATTCCATTCACTAAGACTCTGGCTCCAGGATCCGTATATAGTGTATCAATTGCATGCAAATACCACCCGGACAACCCTATGTATTTAAGTGTTTGAAAGAGATAGTCCCAATTCACTTGGTCAAATGCTTTAGTAGCGTCCAGGCCTGCCAACATTAAGGGATGACCCGTGGCTTCCGCATACGCCACTGCCATCAGGGCCCTACGGACATTGAGACCTGGGTGTCTCCCCCGCACGAATCCCACCTGATGGTCCCCTACTAAAGCCGGGAGATGTATAGCCAGCCTGTCAGCAAGGACTTTAGCTAAAATTTTTACATCTACATTGAGAAGAGATATTGGCCTGTAAGACCCTGGCAAGTCGGGTGGTTTACCCAGTTTCGGGATGAGAACAATTAAGGCTTCATTCGAATCCCTGGGCAGCCTCCCCACTCCCACAGCTGCTTCAAGGTGAAGTGTCAGGGGAACACTCAGTTGGGTCGACAATAATTTATAGTATTCTGTAGAGAAACCATCCAGGCCCGGAGATTTTCCCAAGGACAAACCCTTGATCGTTTGTTGAATCTCTCGGGCCTGGAGGGGAGCATTCAACTGATCCCGGACCACCTGTGGCAGTACCGGGAGGCCTGCGTCTCTCAAATAATCATCCAATTTTGGTCCCCCCTGCTGCGCCTCCGGTTGGTATACTCGGGAAAAATAATCTCTGAATATGGCCAATATATCCTTAGGACAAGATTTACGGGAACCATCAGGTGCCAACACCGTAGAAATAAATGTCTTCTCTGACCAGGCCTTTGCAACTTTAGCTAGTAATTTCCCAGGTCTATTACCATATTTGAAATAGTGATATTTACGGCCAAAAGCTTGCCTCTTGGCCCGTTCGTGGAGTAGTGAGTCTAGGGCCACCTGTGCCGCAATCACATTGTCATAATTGGTCTGGGTTCTACATCGTATGTGCGCACGTTTAGCTTGTTGGTATTTACGCTCCAGTAAAATTATGCCTTGGGAGATCTTTTTATTTCTTGCGCTTAAGTATCCGATGATTTCCCCTCTCATAACTGCTTTAGAAGTTTCCCAGAACAATGTCGGGTTGTCTTTGTGGGCTACGTTATCAGATTCAAACAATTTCCATTTTTGTACTAGGAAATTGCCAAAGTCTCCATCCCCCGCTAAGTAGGATGGGAACCTCCATGACTTAAATCTGTCTACATTTTGTCCCAGTGCTATATCAGCCCAGACTGGGGTATGATCTGATATCGCCATTGTTGCCATATCTGTCTTAACTACCCGAGAAAAAAGCG
The DNA here is from genome assembly GCF_901765095.1 of Microcaecilia unicolor. Taxonomy (NCBI): domain Eukaryota; kingdom Metazoa; phylum Chordata; class Amphibia; order Gymnophiona; family Siphonopidae; genus Microcaecilia; species Microcaecilia unicolor. The sequence goes on along the minus strand of NC_044032.1, from coordinate 652,427,797 downwards.
ATGTGGAAACTAAAATGTAGTCTATACGGGACCAGGTTTTGTGGGCCTTCGACAGATGGGTATAGTCCCGCCTTTGCGGGAATAGTAACCTCCAGGGATCTACTAAGTCCATTAACCTACAGAGATAAGGTAATCCTTTACTGCGGGGTAGTGCGCTCCATGCCCCGACCGTCGAGCGGTCGAGGTCCGGGTCAAGCACTTGGTTAAAATCTCCCGCCACAATCCAAGGGGCCGTATCGTATTTGAGACCCAGATTTATCAATGTCTGGAAAAATTCTGCATCATAACCGTTTGGCCCATAAACAACACATAGGTAGTATTCCTGTCCCATAATATTGAGATGAAGTAGGACGTATCTTCCCTTAGGGTCTTTCCCTATTAATTTAGAAGTGCATGGGAGCCCTTTCCTAATCAATATCGCCACTCCTCCCCGTCTAGCCCCGGAGGAGGAGTAATAACACTCCCCCACCCATTGCTGGCGCAGCTTTCGGTGTTCCTCGTCTGAGAGTTTGGTCTCTTGTAGGCATACTATGGAAGCCTTTAGGCGGTTCAAGTGTGTTAAAATTTTTGATCTCTTAATTGGAGAGGTAATCCCCGCCACATTCCAGGTCACTAATCTTAAATGTTCAGTCAAAGCAATCTTCTAACTTCGTCAATTTAACATATAGCAAACCTAACTTAACGCCCCGGTTGCCCAGCCTCAACCAAAGGCTCCTTATATCAACCAACACACAATCATACCATGGTTTACCCAAGCCCACAGCTCTTCTTTGTGTCCCTTCATCAATCTGCTCGCTTCTGCTTCCATTCCCTCCCTCTCCCTCCCCCTTCCCCTGTATCTCCCCCCCTTGTCCTCCCCCCATCTTCCCCCCACTAACTATCTGGCCTGTCTTACCAATCTCACTGCGTTCAGTGAGTGTAGCAGGCAGAGGTCTAGATGCTATAGGAGCCCTACCCTTCTTTCATATCAAAATAAATGTATCATAGTTAGTGTCTCACATAGCCCAGAAAGCCACCAAGATCACACCGTCAGGTATTCGAACAGCTTTCCGCTCCAGTCCATTCCTGAGCTATTCCGCCATATGTCTCTGGTCTACCATCTTGTTCACCCAGCCATTCGGTCTCACTCTTTTTCACAGTCAATTTTCGCCGTTAGCAGCCCAACAAGAACTTTCTAGAACTCAAGCAAAGTAGTAATCCAACCGGCAACTGCCAACCAAGAACTCCATCAACATATTGTGTGGTTAAACCATCTGTGGAATATATTGGCAATCCCCCCAATGTCAGGTCTGGTGGTGATTCAACCACTCCGCTACAGCATCTGGTTCAGTATAAGTTGTCCAGGTTCCATTCGCCAAGATTTTCAAGGTTGCTGGATATTGCAGGGTGAATTTGAACTTTTTTTCCACTAGACAGGTGCAAACCGTGGAAAAAGCACGGCGTTGTGCTGCCAAAGCCGCAGAGTAATCCTGAAAGATACGTATTAAGGTTCCATCATACTTTGTAGTTTCCCTGCAGCTTTTATACTGTCGCAATATTGCCGCTTTTTGGGCATAACAGTGAAATTTTGCTATCACCACTCTGGGCCTCGATTCTCTTGTCGGCCTAGGTCCTACACGATGTGCACGTTCAATTCGGATCGTACGGCCTTCTCCAGCCTCCGGGAAATGTGCCTGAAGCCATGTTTCCAATGTGCGTTTTAAGTCTTTATCTGCCAAGGATTCTGCAAATCCCACAAAGCGGAGATTATCGCGGCGCGAGCGATTTTCCAAATCTTCTACTCGCTGCACATTCTCCTGGACCAGGCGTTGTAGTCTTTCTATCTCTCCCGAGTTATTTTGTTGACCATCTTCCACCTCCGCAACCCGGGCCTCCAGCTCCCCAGTCCGACGGGAAAGTTCTGTCGTGAGCGCCGACAGCCCCGTTATCTGGGCAGAAAGCTGATCAAACTGGGGGGCCAATGCGCCCACCACTGCTTCTGTAAGTTCTGGCAGCGTGAAATCAGAGGCCGGGCGGGAGGGTGAATTCGCCGGCGAGGCGGCCGCCATCTTGGATTCGCCAAGTCTCGGTTTCTCCTCTTTTTTCTTCGTGTTTTTTGCGGTTTGCGCCATCGCCGATCGCGTTAAATATTTGTCCATATACTGGGAGAGCGTGTGCGCCTTAGATTCTCTACTTTCTGGGGTCGGAGACGTCTTTAAAGGTTCGAATTTCGGGCAGGGCTCCCAGCAGCCGAAAATTCACTTCCTTCCCAGCTCACAGCATCACGTGACCCCCTCCACTTGTGGATTTATAATTAGAATGATCCCCTGCCCAATCTGAATCACAGTAACATATTAGTTTTGGATTACTATTGGCTGAAATCTTTAATTTACAATCAATGGTACCCTTTAAATACCTTACCATCCTTTTAACTGCAGTCCAATCTGATTTGGTAGGTGAGCTGACCCTTCTGCTCAAAATTCCTACTGCATTTGCTATATCAGCCCTGTATGTGGTAGCTAGATATAAAAGCTTACCTATGGCTGATCTATATTGGATGTTATCTGGTAAAGGTTCTCTTACTGTTTCATCCTTCAGAAAATCAGTGATCATGGGAGTGCTTACAACTTGGGCATCTTGCATACCTAAACTTTCAATAAGCTCATTTATTTTCTGCTTCTGGCTTAGAAGATAAGAACCATCATTTTGTTTCTCAATTTCTATACCAAGATAGTATGACACATTACCAAGTTCTTTTATCTCAACATTGAGGTTTAAACACTTTACAATGTCCTTGTACTCTTGCTCACTTTGCTTGCAATGAGCAGATCATCAACAAAAGCTAAAATGTATGCATATTGTCCATTTGTGCACCTAGTGTACAAGCATTTATCTGCTTCACCTTGCTTAAATCCTAAATTTGTCAATATTTCATGCAATTTATCATTCCAACATTTTGCACTTTGCTTTAATCCATAAAGACCTTTGTTTAATTTACACACTAGCTGTCTTTGTTTTGTATTTATGAAACCTGTTGGTTGTTCCATGTACAAGTCTTCAGTTATATCTCCGTGAAGAAACGCTGTTTTCACATCAATGTGGTTGACTTGCATGCCTTTTGAGACTGCAATGCTCAGAAGTGTTCTAATTGTCGTGTGTTTCACTACAGGTGCAAACACTTCATCAAAATCTTCTCCATATTTTTGAAGATATCCCTTTGCGACTAATCTGGCTTTATACCTTTCCACTTTTCCTTGTGCATTCCTTTTTAACTTGAATACCCATTTGCATCCTATAGCTTTCTTGCCAGGAGGTAATTTTGTAAGAATCCAAGTATTATTTTTATCCAATGCATCAATTTCTTCTTGTGCAGCTTTACGCCATTCAGCAGCTTCTTCTGCTGACATTTTCTCAATCTCATCCCATGTTAAGGGCTCTTGAGCTTCTGCTGACTTTGTTAGGTAAGACAGTCTTGGGGGTGGAACACCTTTGTTTTCCCTGGATGAGCGTCTGACAACAGGTTGGTCTGACCTTTCCGCATCCTCAAAATCTGAGAGTTCTTCTCCAATTGATTCCCCTTCTCCAACTGTACTGTCTTCTTCAATGATCCTTTCTGTGTCTGCTTCCTCTGCCTGTTCCTCGTTAGATACAGATGAGTTGCTTTCAGACATCTGCCTTGGTATGGCATTTATATACACTGGCATGTCTATTATGGTTCTAGTTTCATATTCTGGATGATAAGGCTCATCTGGGATAATCCAGCCTTTATCAACCCTTTTGTTTTCATCAAAATATGTAACATGTCTTATGCCAACAATGCCAGTTTTCAGATTTAAAATTCTATATCCTTTGTGTCCTGGAGCATAGCCAACTAAAATGCCCCTTTCTGTTGTGGAATCCAGCTTATGCCTTCTTTGCTTTGGTTCATGAGCATATGCTGTACTTCCAAATGTTCTTATGTGTGACAGGTTTGGCTTCCTACCATGCCATGTCTCATGTGGTGTGCGCTCAGCGCCTTTAGTTGGCATTCTGTTTTGTAGGTACACTGCTGTGAGAATGGCTTCCCCCCATAGTCTTTTAGGGAGATTGCTATCTGACAGCATACATCTGGTCATTTCCACAAGTGACCTAAATTTTCTCTCTGCAACAGAATTTTGCTCTGGTGTATAAGCTACTGTTGTGATATGCTGAATGCCTTCTTGTTCTAGAAATGTGCGCATGCTTTGTGAAGTGAACTCACCACCATTGTCGGTCTGAAGAACCTTTGGTTTTCTTTCCAATTTATTGCTCACCATGGCTACGTATTTCTTCAGCATGTCTGTGACTTGACTTTTTTCTTTCAGCAAATAGGCCACACAATATCTAGAGAAATCATCCAAGAATATTAGCACAAATCTGTTATTTCCCAATGATGGGATATTAAACGGTCCACATAAGTCACTGTGTATTAAGTCCAGCACTTTCTTACTCCTATTTCCTGTGTATGCAGGAAATGAGGGTCTCACACCTTTTTGAGTAACACAGTCTATGCATTTCTCCATTTTACCAGCATCTGCACTTATCTGAATGCCGGTGGCTAGTTGCCCACTGTGAAGATCCTGGATCACCTTACAATCACGATGTCCCAGGCGGCGATGCCAGATTTCCAGACTACATTTACCATCATTCTTCCTTACTTGCGCCATATGTGAGGCTTCACCTGAAATGTTCAGCTTATAAACATCATTATGCATAAAAGCTTCAGCATACACTTCATCATTTTTAGAGATTGTGCACTTACTGTTTTCAAAATGAATCACAAATCCCTTCTTATCTAATGTAGATACACTAAGCATATTGCAAACTGCTTGGGGAATATACAAGACATCACTTACAGGAATTTCTTTAACTTCATTAGACACTTTGCATTTTAAGAATCCAATACCTTTTGCTTGGATCTTAGCAGTCCCTGCGTTTGCAGTTTTAAGAATACCTTCCTCTGGACACATTTCCTGAAAGAAATCCTTACAATTGGTTAAATGGCATGTGCTCCCCGAATCCAAAATCCAAGTACTTTCATTTGAATTATTATTTACCATAGTCAAAGATTTTTCTGCCATTAGAAAACCCTTGTGTTTATCTTTGTCCTTCATACATTTTCTGCTTGGAAAATTCTTTAGTTCCATTGGCTTAGGTGAGCTAGAGGGAGTGTTTTGTGTTTCCTTACACCATTTAGATACATGTCCCTCCTTTCCACATGAGTAGCAAATCAGCTTGCCCTTGGGTGGAGTTTTCCCATAGCTCCGCCTTTCTCTGTTCTTTGCCAAGAAATTTGTTTCATTTCTCTCTGACTTGCTTTGAGAACACATCTCCTCAGAATCATTTATTATGCATTCCTGCCTTAGTTTTGATGTTGCCTGTTCAAAAGATTGCCCTTCAATGGCCTCATTTACAGACCTAAAAACATCAAACTTCTTTGATAGTGAGGTAAAAAGAAATGCTCTTTTCAATGCATCACACATGGGAATTCCAGAAAGTTCTAACCTTTGAAATGAAGACATAAGATGCATAATGTGATCATTACATTTACTTTTATCCCTTAATTTGGTTTCATTCAACTCTGCCAACCAAATTGGTTGCTGCTTTGCATATGTAGTTGCATACATAGTTCTCAGTTTATATAAAATGTCCTTTGGTGTATCTTTTCCCTCTACTAATATGGCTTGTTTCTCTGAGAGAGCTTCCAAAAGCATGCACTTCACATAATAGTTTGCATTGTCCCATTCAGCCATATTTTCAGCTGTTCTGTCTTGGTCTAAGCATATAATTAATCCTTTTGCTCGAAGGAGACATATGAATCTTAGTTCCCACTGCTGATAATTAAATTCAGTTAATTTAGGCACCTTGAGAGAGTAGAAAAATGGTGAATTTCTTCCCTCAGCCATTTTCTTAGCCTTCTGTCTGCTGTGTGGGGGGAGAGAGAGACAGACTGAATCTTTCCTTTAAAACTTAAGAGAAAAATGTGGCCTTTTTTTCTGCCTGGTAATATTTCTCTTCTTTTTCAATTCCTGAGCCCTGGGCCCATAACCCTTTTGTTGGATTATTTGTAGTAAATAATTAGCAGATTTTAGTACACACAGCTTCAGCTTTAGAAATGTTAATTTCTTTCTTCATCTCTCTCTCATTCACCCCTGAATAATTCACTGCTGAGTCACTTTAAAGTTGAAGTAACAAAACATCTGTTTACTCACAGTTTGCAGTTAGATTATAATCAGACAGGCTTATATATACATAATACTATACATTTGTATTATCAGCTCCTTCCATGTGCTTAGATGGTAATGGATGCTCACACCACCATAGATCCTCTCAGGTTAGGAGAGAACATGAGCTCCATGTGCTGTGTCTAACCCCCACAGGAAGTTGCATAGCTGTGACCTCTCTAAGTAATTCACATCAGAGGTCACAGAGTAATCACAGAGAAATAATAGGTGACAGGCAATGCATGTAAAATACAATACATTCCAACAGACACAACTGAGGCGGAGCAGTGTCAACACCAGACAACAGCAGCAGTGATCAGAAAACTAAAAGGCAAGTTCAGAGAGATCCAGGCAGATAAGATAATTGAAGTGAAAACGATCAATGCATGGGAATTGACAAGAACAACTGAAAGAGACCTGGGTTTTCCAATTCACTACACTGATTTTCTGATTATTTATATTTGGATTTTGCTCATACCTTTCTCAACGGCAGCTCAGGTGCACTGGGTATTTCCCTGTCCCTGGAGGGCTTGCAATCTGTACCTGAGGCAATGGAGGGTTAAGTGACTTGCCCAAGATCACAAGGAGCAGCAGTGGAATGTGAATTGGCTACCTCTGGATTGCAACACCAGTGCTCTAACCACTAGGCCACTCCTCCACTTTAATATGTAGTAAGCTGCCAAAATGGACTGGATGGACAGTACAGGTTTGTTTTTGTTACATTTGTACCCTGTGCTTTCCCACTCATGGCAGGCTCAATGCTGCTTACATGGGGCAATGGAGGGTTAAGTGACTTGCCCAGAGTCACAAGGAGCTGCCTGAGGTGGGAATTGAACTCAGTTCCTCAGCACCAAAGTCCACCACCCTAACCACTAGGCCACTCCTCCACTGTTGCTACTATTTGAGATTCTACATGGAATGTTGCTATTCCACTAGCAACATTCCATGTAGAAGTCGGCCCTTGCAGATCACCAATGTGGCCGCGCAGGCTTCTGCTTCTGTGAGTCTGACATCCTGCACTCACAGAAACAGAAGCCTGCGCAGCCTTCTACATGGAATGTTGCTAGTGGAATAGCAACATTCCATGTAGAATCTCCAATAGTATCTATCTTATTTTTGTTACATTTGTACCCTGCTCTTTCCCACTCATGGCAGGCTCAATGCGGCTTACATGGGGCAATGGAGGGTTAAGTGACTTGCCCAGAGTCCCACTAGCAACATTCCACGTAGAAGTCAGCCCTTGCAGATCACCAATGTGGCCGCGCAGGCTAGTGGAATAGCAACATTCCATGTAGAATCTCCAATAGTATCTATCTTATTTTTGTTACATTTGTACCCTGCGCTTTCCCACTCATGGCAGCTCAATGCAGCTTACATGGGGCAATGGAGGGTTAAGTGACTTGCCCAGAGTCACAAGGAGCTGCCTGTGCCTGAAGTGGGAATTGAACTCAGTTCCTCAGGACCAAAGTCCACCACCTTAACCACTAGGCCACTCCTCCACTGTTGCTACTATTTGAGATTCTACATGGAATGTTGCTATTCCACTAGCAACATTCTATGTAGAAGTCAGCCCTTGCAGATCACCAATGTGGCTGCACAGGCTTCTACATGGAATGTTGCTAGTGGAGTAGCAACATTCCATGTAGAATCTCCAATAGTAGCAACATTCCATGTAGAATCTCCAATAGTATCTATTTTATTTTTGTTACATTTGTACCCTGCGCTTTCCCACTCACGGCAGGCTCAATGCAGCTTACATGGGGCAATGGAGGGTTAAGTGACTTGCCCAGAGTCACAAGGAGCTGCCTGAGGTGGGAATTGAACTCAGTTCCTCAGCACCAAAGTCCACCACCCTAACCACTAGGCCACTCCTCCTTTCTCTGCCATCATCTACTATGTTACTATGTTTGCAGATGTAGGAAGAATATTCCAGGTCTTTGCTTCACAGTGGCGTGGTTTATTTTGAGGAGGCCCAATGGCTTTTGGAGGGAGGTATAAGGGAGGAGCCTTGTCTTTCTTCCCCAAGATGGGGTCCAGTAAGGAGGAAACGAGTGGCTTACGCCATGAGCAGTCGCCAACCAGTGTGTCGCAAACACCCAGGAGGTGTATTGCGGGGCTTAGCCAGTGCAAACAACAGCGGCTTGGAGGGGACAACAGCAGCAGGAGACGTGGGCTACAGAAACCCCAGTGCTGCACTTCTTCCCTGGTTGTGAAGGCAGCAAACCCTGCTTAGCAGCTTTTCATGTCTGATGCACAGAGACTCCAGAAGCAAAAGCCTGCTAAGCACGGTTTGCTGCTTACGCGACCTGGGAAGGAGCGTGGCGTCTGGGTTCGTGTAGCTGCGTCTCCTCCACTGGGCCCTGCTGAGCACCGATGCTGCACTTTTTCTTTTTTAAGAGGGGGAAAGGGGGCATAAAGCTACTAGACTATAATGATGAAGGGGGAAATACTGGACCCCTACAAGCCCACCCCTTTCACTTTAAGTAAGATGTGGCAGCCGTGTTAGTCCACTTTTAAAGGTAATCAATAGAAATACTACTACTACTACTATTTAGCATTTCTATAGCGCTACAAGGCGTACACAGCGCTGCACAAACACAGAAGAAAGACAGTCCCTGCTCAAAGAGCTTACAATCTACTAGACAAAAAATAAAGTAAGCAAATCAAATCAATTAATGTGTACAGGAAGGAGGAGAGGAGGGTAGGTGGAGGCGAGTGGTTACAAGTGGTTACGAGTCAAAAGCAATGTTAAAGAGGTGGGCTTTCAGTCTAGATTTAAAGGTGGCCAAGGATGGGGCAAGACGTAGGGGCTCAGGAAGTTTATTCCAGGCGTAGGGTGCAGCGAGACAGAAGGCGCGAAGTCTGGAGTTGGCAGTAGTGGAGAAGGGAACAGATAAGAAGGATTTATCCATGGAGCGGAGTGCACGGGAAGGGGTGTAGGGAAGGACGAGTGTGGAGAGATACTACTACTACTACTATTTAGCATTTCTATAGCGCTACAAGGCGTACGCAGCGCTGCACAAACATAGAAGAAAGACAGTCCCTGCTCAAAGAGCTATGTAATAAAAGTGAGCCAAGTATAGAACAATCAAGCCATTGTGACATCACTGATGAGGTTGGCTCTTATTGGTGGACTGAGGCATTATGACATCACAATATTAGCTCTGGTTACAAGAGACTACTACTACTACTATTTATCACTTCTATAGCGCTACAAGGCATACACAGCACTGTACACCATACATGAAAAGACAGTCCCTGCTCAAAGAGCTTACAATCTAATAGACAAGAAATAAAGTAAGCAAATCAAATCAATTAATGTGAACGGAAAGAAAGAGAGGAGGGTAGGTGGAGGCGAGTGGTTACAAGTGGTTACAAGTCAAAAGCAATGTTAAAGAGGTGGGCTTTCAGTCTAGATTTAAAGGTGGCCAAGGATAGGGCAAGACGTAGGGGCTCAGGAAGGTTATTCCAGGCGTAGGGTGCAGCGAGACAGAAGGCGCGAAGTCTGGAGTTGGCAGTAGTGGAGAAGGGAACAGATAAGAAGGATTTATCCATGGAGCGGAGTGCACGGGAAGGGGTGTAGGGAAGGACGAGTGTGGAGAGATACTACTACTACTACTATTTAGCATTTCTATAGCGCTACAAGGCGTACGCAGCGCTGCACAAACATAGAAGAAAGACAGTCCCTGCTCAAAGAGCTATGTAATAAAAGTGAGCCAAGTATAGGACAATCAAGCCATTGTGACATCACTGATGAGGTTGGCTCTTATTGGTGGACTGAGGCATTATGACATCACAATATTAGCTCTGGTTACAAGAGACTACTACTACTACTATTTATCACTTCTATAGCGCTACAAGGCATACACAGCACTGTACACCATACATGAAAAGACAGTCCCTGCTCAAAGAGCTTACAATCTAATAGACAAGAAATAAAGTAAGCAAATCAAATCAATTAATGTGAACGGAAAGAAAGAGAGGAGGGTAGGTGGAGGCGAGTGGTTACAAGTGGTTACGAGTCAAAAGCAATGTTAAAGAGGTGGGCTTTCAGTCTAGATTTAAAGGTGGCCAAGGATGGGGCAAGACGTAGGGGCTCAGGAAGTTTATTCCAGGCGTAGGGTGCAGCGAGACAGAAGGCGCGAAGTCTGGAGTTGGCAGTAGTGGAGAAGGGAACAGATAAGAAGGATTTATCCATGGAGCGGAGTGCACGGGAAGGGGTGTAGGGAAGGACGAGTGTGGAGAGATACTGGGGAGCAGCAGAATGAGTACATTTATAGGTTAGTAGAAGAAGTTTGAACAGGATGCGAAAACGGATAGGGAGCCAGTGAAGGGTCTTGAGGAGAGGGGTAGTATGAGTAAAGCGACCCTGGCGGAAGATGAGACGGGCAGCAGAGTTTTGAACCGACTGGAGAGGGGAGAGGTGACTAAGTGGGAGGCCAGCAAGAAGCAGATTGCAGTAGTCTAAACGAGAGGTGACAAGGGTGTGGATGAGGGTTTTGGTAGAGTGCTCGGAAAGAATAGAATAAAATAAAACATAGAAAAGAAAATAAGATGATACCTTTTTATTGGACTAAATACATTTTTTGATTAGCTTTCGAAGGTAGCTTTTCTTCTGATCTGACGAAGAAGGGCTACCTCTGAAAGCCAATCAAAAAAAATGTATTAATTTAGTCCAATAAAAAGGTATCATCTTATTTTCTTCTATTTCTATTCATTACCTTATCACTTTAATATATCAATTCACCTACAACCCCACATGCACTCCTTTCACTCAGGGCCCAGGTCAAACAATCTTCAGGGCCCTGCCTCCGCTACCCCCCCAACTGCTCTTCTGTCCTTCTTTCTGCCACATCCCGCCTCCTATGAAGTAACTTCCTGTTTCCACATAGGCGGGTTGGAGCAGTCTCCATCACTGCCACTGGGCCCTCCTTGGAGGCCAGGCCTGGGGAATCTTCCCCCTGCCCCCCCCCCCCCCCCCCCAGCGCTCTGCTTTCACTTTCTGATCAATTTAATACATCAACCCCACCCCAGACGGGGGTGGGCGTAGGAGGAAGAAATGTAGGCTGACCCAGCTCTATAGAAAGGGTGGGGTTAGAGAGAGGAATGTTGGGTTCACTGGACTACCAGGGATCTGAGTTCCCCACTCCTCAGGGCAAGGGGTCCGGAGGAACTCCAAGTCATGACATTGAGCTCCTTTATGCAATGCTTCAGGTGTGCACTTTACTTGTATTAACCATCTGCATTATTGAAGTTTTCTGCTCTGTTGCTGTCTTAGCTTAAGGTTCTGTTCAAGGGACGGTAGTCTAGAAAGTTAATGAAACCAAACTACGTATGTGTTAGGCGGTGAGAGTCTGATATGTACAGATGGGGAGAGGGATCTTGGGGTGATAGTATCTGAAGGCGATGAAACAGTGTGACAAGGCAGTGGCCGTAGCTAGAAGGTTGTTAGGCTGTATAGAGAGGGGAGTGACCAGCAGAAGAAAGGAGGTGTTGATGCCCCTGTATAAGTCGTTGGTGAGGCCCCACCTGGAGTATTGTGTTCAGTTTTGGAGGCCGTATCTTGTTAAGGATGTAAAAAGAATTGAAGCGGTGCAAAGGAAAGCTACGAGAATGGTATGGGATTTGCGTTACAAGACGTATGAGGAGAGACTTGCTGACCTGAACATGTATAGCCTGGAGGAAAGGAGGAACAGGGGTGATATGATACAGACGTTCAAATATTTGAAAGGTATTAATCCGCAAACGAACCTTTTCCGGAGATGGGAAGGTGGTAGAACGAGAGGACATGAAATGAGATTGAAGGGGGGCAGACTCAGGAAAAATGTCAGGAAGTATTTTTTCATGGAGAGAGTGGTAGATACTTAGAATGCCCTCCCGCGGGAGGTGGTGGAAATGAAAACGGTAATGGAATTCAAAAATGCATGGGATAAACATAAATAGGGTTACCGTTTGTCCGGATTTCCCCGGACATGTCCTCTTTTTGAGGGGATGTTCGGGGCGTCCGGCGGGTTTTGCCTGCACGCACGTTTGTCCGGATTTCTGGACAAACGTGCGTGCGGGAGGGCGTGCGGGAGGTTGCACGATCCATCGGCGCCGTAGCTCTCCCCTCCCTTACCATCTTCCCTGGTGGTCTAGTGACGTCTTCGGGGCAGGAAAGAGCCCCCTCTTTCCTGCCCGGAGCACTGCCTTGCCCATCCTCCTTCTCGGTCTCGGCTGGGGATTCAAAATGGCCGCCGAGAGTTGAAGTCTCGTGAGGCCGCTTCAACTCTCGGCGGCCATTTTGAATCCCCAGTCGCGACCGAGAAGGATGTAGGCAAGGGCAGGCAGCGCTCCGGGCAGGAAAGAGGGGGCTCTTTCCTGCCTCGAAGACGTCACTAGACCACCAGGGAAGATGGTAAGGAAGGGGAGGGGAGCATGTGATGGGGTGAGGGGAGTATGTGATGGAGGGGCGCGGGGGAGGGAACTATGTGACGTGGGAGGGGAAAGGGGGCGGAATGAGGATCCGAAAGGGGCGTGGCAGTGGGCCTGGCGGGGGCGGGCGTGACATGTGCCCTCTTTTTCAGAGGACACAAAATGGTAACCCTAAACATAAAGGAATCCTGTTCAGAAGGAATGGATCCTCAGAAGCTTAGCGGAGATTGGGTGGCAGAGCCGGTGGGGGGAGGCGGGGCTAGTGCTGGGCAGACTTCTATGGTCTGTGCCCTGAAAATGGCAGATGCAAATCAAGGTCACGTATACACAAAGTAGCACATTTGAGTTTATCTTGTTGGGCAGACTGGATGGACCGTGCAGGTCTTTTTCTGCCGTCATCTACTATGTTACCCACTGCCCTTTGCATTAAGGAGATTACCAACTTGAGGAGGTCAGTCTCCATTCAGTGTAGCCCGGACATCTATGAGACCTGAGCTCTACTTTATAGCTGATTTTTAAAATGCATTAAATAAATACAAATAAAGGAACGCAGCCAACCAAGCAGGAAGCATTCCTTTGAAACAGGAGGAAGAGTCTATTTGCTCGATTTCACTGCCTGATTGTAATTACAGCGGAAGAGGTACAGATTGTCTCTCCCTCCACTGTAATGGCACAGGGTTGGCTTTGTACTAGTCACAGAAAAGGGACATCCTACACCCAGATGTACAGCAGTTTCTCCAGATAAGCCAGAGAGAAGCCTGCCTTAGGATGACTCTCCTTTACTCACATCTGCCACTTCTCCGCACTGGACTAGCACGTTTTCATTGTCCCCAGAACAGCATGCGGAGACTGAATTTTGGACAAAGCTGAGAAAGAAAATGAGGAACAGCCCTTCTTGACTGATATTGAGAAGTGTTAACGCCCTGTCACCTGACCCCATTGAGAATTGGATTACCTTATGACCATTGCCAAAGCAGGAGGATTACAGCTCCTGTTAAAACACACACACGTGTTGATTTGCTGTCCTCCTGGAGTCTATGTGGCACACACACACACACACACACATACACACACGTGTTGATCTGCTGTCCTCCTGGAGTCTATGTGACACACACACACACAAGTGTTGATCTGCTGTCCTCCTGGAGTCTATGTGGCACACACACATGTTGATTTGCTGTCCTCCTGGAGTCTATGTGAAGCACACACACACACACACACACACACACACACACGTGTTGATCTGCTGTCCTCCTGGAGTCTATGTGACACACACACACACACACACGTGTTGATCTGCTGTCCTCCTGGAGTCTATGTGGCACACACACATGTTGATTTGCTGTCCTCCTGGAGTCTATGTGAAGCACACACACACACACACACACACACACACACACACACACGTGTTGATCTGCTGTCCTCCTGGAGTCTATGTGACACACACACACATGTTGATCTGCTGTCCTCCTGGAGTCTATGTGACACACACACACACACACACGTGTTGATCTGCTGTCCTCCTGGAGTCTATGTGGCACACACACACACACACACGTGTTGATCTGCTGTCCTCCTGGAGTCTATGTGGCACACACACATGTTGATTTGCTGTCCTCCTGGAGTCTATGTGAAGCACACACACACACACACACACACACACACACACACACACACGTGTTGATCTGCTGTCCTCCTGGAGTCTATGTGACACACACACACACACACACGTGTTGATCTGCTGTCCTCCTGGAGTCTATGTGGCACACACACATGTTGATTTGCTGTCCTCCTGGAGTCTATGTGAAGCACACACACACACACACACACACACACACACACACGTGTTGATCTGCTGTCCTCCTGGAGTCTATGTGACACACACACACATGTTGATCTGCTGTCCTCCTGGAGTCTATGTGACACACACACACACACACACGTGTTGATCTGCTGTCCTCCTGGAGTCTATGTGGCACACACACACACACACACGTGTTGATCTGCTGTCCTCCTGGAGTCTATGTGGCACACACACATGTTGATTTGCTGTCCTCCTGGAGTCTATGTGACACACACACACACACATGTTGATTTGCTGTCCTCCTGGAGTCTATGTGACACACACACACACACACACACACACACACACACACACACGTGTTGATCTGCTGTCCTCTTGGAGTCTATGTGACACACACACACACGTGTTGATCTGCTGTCCTCCTGGAGTCTATGTGACACACACACACACACATGTTGATTTGCTGTCCTCCTGGAGTCTATGTGACACACACACACACACATGTTGATCTGCTGTCCTCCTGGAGTCTATGTGACACACACACACACACGTGTTGATCTGCTGTCCTCCTGGAGTCTATGTGGCACACACACATGTTGATTTGCTGTCCTCCTGGAGTCTATGTGACACACACACACACACGTGTTGATCTGCTGTCCTCCTGGAGTCTATGTGACACACACACACACACACACACACACACACACACACACATGTTGATCTGCTGTCCTCCTGGAGTCTATGTGACACACACACACACACGTGTTGATCTGCTGTCCTCCTGGAGTCTATGTGGCACACACACATGTTGATTTGCTGTCCTCCTGGAGTCTATGTGACACACACACACACACGTGTTGATCTGCTGTCCTCCTGGAGTCTATGTGACACACACACACACACACACACACACACACACACATGTTGATCTGCTGTCCTCCTGGAGTCTATGTGACACACACACACACACGTGTTGATCTGCTGTCCTCCTGGAGTCTATGTGGCACACACACATGTTGATTTGCTGTCCTCCTGGAGTCTATGTGGCACACACACACACACGTGTTGATCTGCTGTCCTCCTGGAGTCTATGTGGCACACACACACACATGTTGATTTGCTGTCCTCCTGGAGTCTATGTGGCTCTAAGCTGTAGAAATCCCCTTCCTCCATACAAATGTAGGGGATAAACCAGATCAGCAGAAAATAACAGAGCGAAACTTCTTTTTATTCTCCAAACAAACAAGATTGGGAGATCAACTGAAGGGGACGGGATGGGGGATCTTGTTTATCATTAGTACTGGTGCACCTGAGTCACCTGAAAAGTTTTAACTGCAAGGTCTACATGCATCTCCCAAGTGAGAAGCGCTAGAGATACCAAATTCTAGAGATACACAGGTTGCAGTAAGCAGGCATCAGACGTCATGACTCCATTGTGCCCCACATGGATGATACCTTCAGAATCATAATCAATGAGGCCAAGGTGAAGCTGTGCAACTGGCTATCGCCATTGATATGGCTCAGGGAGAGACTACAAAGCAAACAAGCGTCTAGGGCTCTTCAGCTTGGAGAAAAGATGACTGAGGGGAGATATGATAGAGGTCTATAAAATAATGAGTGGAGTGGAACGGGTAGACGTGAAGCGTCTTTTATGCTTTCCAAAAATACTAGGACTAGGGGGCATGCGATGAAGCTACAAAGTAGTAAATTTAATATGAATTGGAGAAAATGTTTCTTCACCCAACGTGTGATTAAATTCTGGAATTCGTTGCCAGAGAATGTGGTAAACGCAGTTAGCTTAGCGGGGTATAAAAAAAGGTCCATAAGCCATTATTAAAATGGACTTGGGGAAAATCCACTGCTTATTTCTGGGATAAGCAGCATACAATATATTGAACTTTTTTGGGATCTTGCCAGGTATCTGTGACCTGGATTGGCCACTGTTGGAAACAGAATGCTGGGCTTGATGGACCTTTGGTCTGTCCCAGTGTGGCAATACTTATGTACTTATAGATGCTGCCTAGGAGGTGGAGCCTCAGAAGAAACCTGAAACTCAAAGGTCAACCCGAACACAGACTTTCGTAGAGCATAGAAGTTCAAGAAACACTGGCACCCTCAGTCTAGGTAGTCACCAATAGACGGATGTGAGGCCAGGCAATGGAGGGGAATGGCCTGAGACAAGATGGATACTCCTGGAGGAGTAGCCTAGTGGTTAGTGCAGTGGACTTTGATCCTGGGGAACTGAGTTCAATTCCCACTGCAGCTCCTTGTGACTCTGGGCAAGTCACTTAACCCTCCATTGCCCCTAGTACAAAATAAGTACCTGAATATATGTAAACTGCTTTGAATGTAGTTGCAAAAACCTCAGAAAGGTGGTATATCAAAGTCCCATTTCCCTTTCCCATGAGGGCAGGGCATGTACAGTTATGGGATTTCCATCAGAGACCATTGTAGAAAGGACAAGTCTTAAGACATAACTGGGCCTCATAAAGAGGTGTTGATGTACCAATAGCAGAAGATCAACAAGACTAAGGAGCTTTCTAGTGGTTAGAACAACAAGCTGAAATGGAGGAAAGTCAGAGTTCAAATACTACAATCAGCAGCTAAATTAGACCCAGATATAGTTTCATGAACGGGGAAAAGTGAAAAAAAAAAAAATCTGTTTACAGGTTATCTAAATTAAGTCTCTTAGTGGTCCAAGACCAACTCTCTTGTCCAGGGTCTGGAAAACCCTAAGGTCACCAAATTTAGTCTCGAGCCTAACATAATATTTTCTAGTACAATATTTCCAAGGATTTTATTTCTTGCCCTTCTCTTCTTTCTTTGTATCTCATTCTGATCTGTTTCTTTCATCTGTTTTCTTTATGCCTCATATTTTCATTTTTTTTAATCTTTTCTTTTCAAGTTCCATTTTTCTGCATTTCTTCCTGTCTCTGGTTTTACATTCAGTTCTTCTCTTACACATTTGTCGCACCTTCTTTTGGAGCAGAGGTTTCCAAACCTGGCCAGTTGAGTTTTCAGGATATCCACAATAAATATGCAAATTTCTCTAAATAAAATTTCATTGTAGGGACCCTGGAAAACTGACTGGCGGGGGGGGGGGGGGGGGGGGGGGGGGGGGTCCTCCGATCTCTTTTTCATGCCCCATTAATTTTCTGTCATTTATCCTACTCCATGGTATTTACCTATCCCTTATCCCTCCTTCTCTGTGTTCCACACAGCTCAGCCTCTTCCACCTTCCACCTTTGCTAGTACACATCCCTCCCCCCCCCCCCCCAGGTCACACTGCTCACCAGCTCCTCTTTCTGCCATCTCTCTTCTCCATTCTTCCCTTCCTCATCTCATTTTCTTTTCTCTTCTCCACTTTGCTTAACCTTCATTTTCTCTATCTTCCCTGGTGTGTATGAAAGCCGTGCGTAGCTTTCGTTTCAAGACTGTGGGTGCCATGGGCATGCCTCCACATCGTGATTTTTGGTTGCAGACAACTTCTTCACAGTGCTGTTACATGCGGGACAAACACACGTGCAAATAATATGACAGCACACTGCTCCACAGAGAAGCCACCGTCATGGGATAGGAGGCAATGTTCTGGTGTGGATTAGAATTTGTTACTGGACAGACAAATCAGAGTGAATCAAAGTAAAAGTATAATGAAAAATAGTATAGAGAAATTTATAGTCTGGTGCCCAATGTGAAGAAAAGGTACTTAACTGTTAATTAAATTTAGGAAGGCAGATCCCAATCTCAGAGGGAGACCCCATCCTTCTGCTACCAAAAATTCCATTGCAGTAGTCTAAATGGCTTAGTACCATTGATTGTATCAAGTTGCAAAATGTTTCCCTCGGGAAGAATTGTTTCATGCGTTTGAGTTTCCACATTGAGTGGAACATTTTCTTTGTTGTGGATGTCACTTGGCTCTCTAGTGTTAGGTTGCGGTTCAATGTAATGCCGAGGATTTTCAGGCTGTCTTGACATAGGGAGGGTGTAACCTGGGGTGTTGATAATTGTGGGGTTGTCTGTGCTGTATTGGGATGAGAGGATAACCACTCGCCTCCACCTACCCTCCTCTCTTCCTTCCCGTTCACATTAATTAATTTGATTACTTTATTTATTTTTTGTCTATTAGATTGTAAGCTCTTTGAGCAGGGACTGTCTTTCTTCTATGTTTGTGCAGCGCTGCGTATGCCTTGTAGCGCTATAGAAATGCTAAATAGTAGTAGTAGTAATATGACAGTGTGTTTTTTCTTTGTTGAGTTTTAGTTGAAATGCATTTGCCCAAGAGTCCCTGATGTTCAAGCTGTTCTTGACTTCGTTGGTGATTTCTGTCAGTTTAGATTTGTAAGGAATGTATATTGGGACATCGTCTGCATAGATGAAGGGGTTAAGGCCTTGGTTGGATAAGGACTTGGCTAATGGGGTCATCATTAGGTTGAAAAGGATCGGTGAGAGCGGTGATCCTTGCGGTACTCCGCAGTCTGCTTTCCATGGTGATGATATGTTTGATTTTACTTGGTATGTTCTTGTGGTTAGGAAACCCTTGATCCAGATAAGTATGTTTCCACCAATCCCGAACTTATCTAGTAATCTTATTAATATATTATGGTTTACCATGTCTAAAGCAACTAGACATGTCGAATTGGAGGAGGAGGATATTTTTGCCTATTGCTATTTCCTGTTTGAATTTGGCTAGGAGAGTGAGTAGTACTGTTTCTGTGCTGTGGAGGGAGCGAAAACCTGACTGTGATTCGTGTAATATTGAGAATTTGTTTATATATTCTGTAAGTTGTTTGTTGTCAATTGGACTGTGTTTCACCGGTCCAAGCTGCTAAGGTCATGACAATGATAACAAAGATGAAGAAAGGAGGTTTTGATGCCCCTCTACAAGTCGTTGGTGAGGCCCCACTTGGAGTATTGTGTTCAGTTTTGGAGGCCGTATCTTGCTAAAGATGTAAAAAGACTGGAAGCGGTGCAAAGAAAAGCTACAAAAATGGTATGGGATTTGCGTTGCAAACCGTACGAGGAGAGACTTGCTGACCTAAACATGTATACCTTGGAGGAAAGGAGAAACGGGTGATATGATACAGACATTCAAATATTTTAAAGGTATTAATCCGCCAACGAACCTTTTCCGGAGATGGGAAGGCGGTACAACCAAAGCACATGAATTGAGGTTGAAGGGGAGCAGATTCAGGAGTAATGTCAGGAAGTATTTTTTCACGGAAATGGTGGTAAATACGTGGAATGCCCTCTCGCGGGAGATGAAAACGGTAACAGAATTCAAACATGCGTGAGATAAACACAAAGGAATCCTGTTTAGAAGGAATGGATCCACAGAATCTTAGCGGAGATTGGGTGGCAACACCGGTAATTGGGAAGCAAAACCAGTGCTGGGCAGACTTCTACGGTCTGTGCCCTGATCGTGACTGAATAGATAAGGATGGGCTGGAGTGTAAAAGTGGCTTTGACGTTAGTTTCAGAACTTTTAGTACAAGAAGAGTGCTGGGGAGAGTTCTACAGTCTATGCCCTGAGAAAGGCAAGGAAAAATCAAACTCGGGTATAAAGTATCGCATATCATGTAAAATGAGTTTTTCTTGTTGGGCAGACTGGATGGACCACACAGGTATCTTTATCTTCCGTAATTTACTGTGTTACTATATGAAGATGCAAGGGATGAATTAGCATTACTACTAATGCAGATGATAAAGTATTCATTGCTATAAGGAAGTCAAGTGTTTCAGACAGAGATTCCTTTGATCAATACCTGCAGACCCAGTTAAAAGGCATCAGAAGGAACTTTTTATCACAATGAACAATCCACTTCCTGATAGTGCATTGTTGAACAGCTCTTTAGCTGTGTTGGATTAAAGACTCACAAGCACACTCACGTGAGCGACAGTCAATTTTCAAAATTTAGTTTAACTAAAACGAAGTAGATTGAATTGTAGAGCAATGAAACTTGGGCTAAAGTTAACAATACTTGCATTCACTGTATTTACAGTACTTTTACTTTTTACTCAAAAAGTATTATATTAGGCAGTAACGTTCTTACTTAAGTAAGGGGTCGTTTTACTAAGGTGCACTGAAAAATGGCCTGTGCTGTTGCACGCACGTGCATTGGATGTGTGCAGGTCCATTTTTCAGCGAACCTGCAAAAACAAAAATCCCCTTTTATTTGGCCGAAAGTAGACGTGCGGCAAAATAAATATTGGCGCGCGTCCATTTTGGGCCTGAGGTCTTACCGCCACCCAAGGTCTCACGCATTAACCGGGCGGTAATTGTCAGCACACATACACTGCCGACTACCGCCCGGTTAGCGCTATGCGGTAGAAAATAAAAAATATTCTCTGCCACGCGTATCGGATGTGCGTAAAAAATTGAATTACCACCCGGGCCACGCGGTAGTCGGGTGACAGTTCCAAACTGATGCGCGTTGGACGCGCCTAGGTGTCCACGTGCCTTAGTAAAAGGGCTCCTAAATTTTTTTATGTGTTCTTCATTGTAATTTTACTTTACTTTTACTTAAGTACTTTGAACAACACTGGTCTAGCTTGAGCTTCAGGTATCATCCTCCCTCAGGTTTGCAGAGTATAAATAACGACTTTCAACCCATGACTGGTATAAAAGTTTGGAAAACAGCCCATAAAGAACACCAGTTAAACCAGACTCAAAAATACATTTCCTTTATTTTTAGAAAAACATGAAAAAGAAAAGCCAGGCTTAACGGACAAATGAAGTTAGATGCAAATTAAGCACACTTGTCCCTCTCTCATTAGTGGAAAGAGTTAATATTGCAGAAACCCTTAAAGGGGGCTCCTTTTTGCTCATCCCCGCAGTCTACATATATCTTTTGAACTACAAAATCGATCCAGTTGGATGAGAATTCTGAATTTTGTCACCATTGCTATGAATGCAAAGGAAGGTTCCAGGCATCCTTGACATGTTGGGACTGTCGCTATGATCCTGGCTGCCAAAGCGAGACCCTGTAGATGTGCATTGCGTAGAAATTCTAGACTGCCATAAACCAATTACTAATTTTGAGCCCGAAAGGCAGTGTAATAGAGAAACTGGATTTTTAGTAAGGGGAGTTGGGTAGTGGTCCTCGAAATAAAATAGTGTGTCTCCTCTTTACAAGATGGAAATCAATAGCTTCTGCTCTTCTCCCCTTCAGTAATAATTATTTGGGTCTATATGTCTTAAATTAAAACTAGATGCCAGTTTGCTCTACAGCAGGCTTGTCCAACAGAACCCAGCCCACCAAGTGCTTTTTTCAGGCCCTTAGAAGCTTAAAAATCCTTGTGGTGCTTAAGCAGGGATTCCTGCTTCTCTGCCGCAACTTTGCTCTCTGTGGCTCAAGCTTGCAGGGAGCCAAGTCATGATGGGGAAGCAGGAATCCCACTGTTTTCTTCTGCAGCCGAAGCTAGGTGAGGGAAACTAAATTGAGTGGAGGCTGGGGGGGAGCAGTGGCGTAGCCACAGGTGGGCCTGGGTGGGCAAGGGCCCACCCATTTATGGCTCAGGCCCACCCAACAGTAGCACATGTTTAGCGGTAGCTACTGGGGATCCCAAGCTCTGCCGGCTGAAGACTTCCCCCTGATGCTAATGCAAATGCTGCTCTTCACGATACCGGCGCCTGCGCATGCTCAGTTTTCAGCGCATGCCTGCTGCAGACTGCCAAGGTGGAAAGAAGCATTTTCTCGCCAGCTGAGATTTTTTTTTGTGGTGGGGGAGGGGGGAGAATACTTGGTGCCCACCCACTTCTTGCCTGGGCCCACCCAAAATCTGTTGTCTGGCTACGCCCCTGGGGGGGAGGGTACATTAGTGAAAGAAACTGGGTGAAGCTTGGTGGTGGTGGTGGTGGGGGGGGGGGTTACATGAGCAAGAGTGATACTGGGTGAAAGTTGGGATGATGCACCGTCATATGAAACATGCAATGAAATACAACGGTGCAAATTATAAAATGTGGCCCCCGATAGAACAAGGTTGGACAAGTCTGCTCTACAGGTCAACGTCTTAGAAATGTGCAAGTGGTTTAGCAGTGCACATTTGACACGTGTGCTGTCCGGTAGGCTCTAAAGGGGATGTGGAACCATGCTATTGCTACTATGGACCAAGGACAGTTGGATAAATCGAGGCACCGAGAATGCGACTTGCCCATGGTTACAAGGACTCGACGCTCAGGGCTGCGAGTTGGCCAGTACCTTTCAGCTCAAGCCTCTTTTCCAGAGTGGGAATTTACCATAGCTTTGCCCGCTGGGGTCATTTCATTAGTAAATGTGGAGCTGTTCTGGATTGGAGGAAGAGTTTGCTAAGCTTGATCTCTCTCCTCCTCCGTGTGTTCATATTCAGTCCATGCTACATACACTGTTCACGTGTCTTTGCCTGCCCACGTACGTTTCATAGAGCATGAACACCACTACACTGCTGGTAAGCTGCATAAAACTGGTTTAGCGACTCTGGAATCCTTGGTGTCACAATGGATAAAGCATGCTCAAAGTGTCTTCTCAGAATGCAGTTGGCTTCTATGTTTTCTTGAAGCGCCTGAAGTGCAGCTTCTCGGCAAACGGCTGTTATCTGCCAATAGAAAAGAAATTTATTTTCAATACTAGAGTACTCACATTAATGTTTGGCAGGCGAATACAGATTGAGAACCTGAAAGCATAACCTCCCAAATTCTTTAAAAATTGCGAGTGCAAATTTGGGCGTGCGCCCAACTTGCTCTCAATTTAATTACATAATGAGCCAATTAGTGCCCATAATTGGCTTTTTATTGGCATTAATTAGATTGAATTAGAACTTACGCGCCTAAATTTTACACACAGCCCAAAAAAGGTGGTGCGAAAATGGGAGGGTCAAGGTCATGGTTTTGAGTTATGGAATGTGGGGGGCTCTGTGCGTAAATTTAGGTGCAGGCATTTGCATCACGTCTTTGTTGGTGCAAATGGCGGCGCCTACATTTATACATGACCCCTGGGTATAAGTGCTATTCTATAAACCAGGCCTAACTTTAAGCTCGGTTTATAGAACCCCGTTTTTTTTTTTTAGCACCATATATAGAATCTAGCCCAAAGTGTGATAAGGATAATATAACACAATTTGATAACTGGGAAGATCAAAGACAAGTAAATTAAGGCTACAGGAGACAAGGAAAATATCAACATAGGGATTTACGATGGAAAAAGAGACAGATTAAGGGGTCCTTTTACCAGGGGTGTAGCCAGACTTCGGCGGGAGGGGGGTCCAGAGCCAGAGGTGAGGGGGCACATTTTAGCCCCTCTGCCGCCGCAGCCGACCCTCCTGCCATTGCCGACCCCACCCCGCCATTGCCGCCCCCCCATCACCAACTTTGACCCCCCCCCCCCTGCCGACGACCCTCTCAACCCCCCCTCCTGCCACCAACCCCCGCCAGCCGAGGTCCTCTTCTTCCCGCAAAAGGCTTCCTTCTGTTTCTGACGTCCTGGTGGCGGACGGAGGGGGGGGGGGGAGCGGCGGTGGCAACCTCGGGGGGGGGGGGGGGGGTGGTGGTGGTGGAGCTGCAGCGGTGACCTCAGGGGTGGGGTGGGGCGGCGAGGGCGGGGCCCCGGGGGCAGCCTTTTCCCAGGCCCAGCCCAGTCTCTCGGCGGCCCTGGCTCAGGTTGTTTGTTTTATACAGGCTTTTTACGCCCTCTACGGCGCCATTGTACTCCCAAGCATTTGACCCCTGAGGAAGGCTTTGTTGCTGAAACACAGACCGCGTAGGGTCCTTGGTACCAATAAAGTTTTTCGATGTTCTTATCTTCTGTTTGGGCTGGTCATTTGAACTTGGT
Organism: Microcaecilia unicolor; assembly: GCF_901765095.1. Classification (NCBI taxonomy): domain Eukaryota; kingdom Metazoa; phylum Chordata; class Amphibia; order Gymnophiona; family Siphonopidae; genus Microcaecilia; species Microcaecilia unicolor. Next base: position 652,403,555 of record NC_044032.1, on the reverse strand, counting down.
TTTGCTTCCACCCCTTGCGTTATGAAGTGAATTCACTATTCCTTCATAACCGTACTTTTCCTGTCTTATCCAAGACACTCATTAAACTTATCCAGACCCACAAAGCAGGCTTCCCTTCTAACTGGTAGCGTGTGCTGCAGTTTCGTTCATTCTGCAACAATATTGGTATAGCTATTCTTTTACCAAACAAAATCTCCAGCAAGACTAGACATCATACCCCAGAGCCAAGCGTTTTCACAAAGGTCTTTGGTAACTATCGAGTGAATATGCCTGCTTACTTCACCGTCAAGTAGATCAGCGAGGCACTTGACTACACCTGGGATTTTGGAATTATTGTGTTCTGCAAAGCCTGATTTAGCTAATCCATATAATAACCATGGAGCAGTGTTTGGACATTTGATCATAACGTCTTGGTATCGTGGTGTGAGTTAACGTGGACTTTTCAAGACAGACTGTTTGGAACATCGTTGGGATAAGTACATCACTGTTTGATCAGACTTTTTCTAATCCCTTGATTAGTATGGTGTGGGGGCTATGTGGGTCATAAGGTGTATCTGTATTACTGAAATTTGTTTAGGTAGTTGAGATGTCTGTATTCAGCTCTATAACGATGTGATTTCAGATTTAACAGATTTAATACACTTTGCAATATATAATAAATAATTGTGAGATAATTCAAAGTCGTGGTAATATATCACATTGATTGTATGTTAGAACTATATTGAAATTTATTTACCCATATTTTGTGCAGTGAAAATGCATGAGATCTAATTGCATACAATGGAGGCAGTGTGTGAAAATAGATCTCTGGTGGCAACTTCAAAATGTCAGTCATATATTTCCGAACCAAGTCCAGAGTGCCACTAAAGGCGATTTAAGGACATTTATAAAACGGAGGGTATTCCTCCTAACCTGGGTTTCCAAGTATTCCCATTTCCTGTGGAGATCAAGTTTATCTTTGGCCAAAGAGCCATATGAATCCTGCAAGTCACTGATCTTCTTCTCCATGAATTCCATCGTCTTAGCTTGTATGTTCCAAAGAAGTTCTAACAACATCGGAGAACTGCGCACCAAAAATTAAAGACAAATGCTGAACAGATTGATTGAGAGTCTGCATTGTGTCCCATAAAATATCCATAGTTACCACCTTAGGCCTCTGCAGCATTGAAACCAAGGCACCCGGACTTTTTCCCACCTTCTTTTTTCTTCAAGGCCAGCTTCATGCCGCAGAAGCTGCTGTTCCAGGCCTGGATTTACTTGCTCTTCCCCAGGGTGAAACACCTCGTCCGGGGTTTCCTCCAGCAAAGGAATCGGCGTCAGAGAAAACTCTCCCGATGTTTGTAACTCCTGTAATGAGGGACCACTTCCAGGCTACTTAGGTCTCACGGTCTGATCGGGACTGAGCAAGACAGCTGCGTAACCCTAGTAGCGCTCTAGAAATGTTAAGTAGTAGTAGTAATAGTATCCTGCAGATTAACTGGGTGATGCAGAAGTACAAGCTCCCAGCTGTGTCGGTGGCAATTGACGCTGAGAAGGCGTTCAACCATGTACATTGGCTCTTTATGTTCACTGTTTTGAGGAAGTTCAGTGTGGATGAGGACGTCTGCTTGTGGCTGAATGCTTTATACAATAACCATAAGGTTTGTATTAAAATCAATGGGGGTTATACATCCAGCTTTGATTTGGAAAGAGGTACTAGACAGGGTTGTCCCCCTCCCCTTTATTATTTGCTTTAGCTATGGAACCATTTGCACAATGTATAAGGGAAGACCCTGATATCAAAGAGGTTCCTATAGGCCACAATATTCACAAAATCTCATTATTTATGGATGACGTGATACCTTTGCTTTTGCAAACCTCGTCTTTCCATACTAGTCCTTTTACAACAGATGAAGGCCAATGGGATAGTTTGAGGCTTTCAAGCTCAAGATAAGACTAAGGCTCTTAACATCTCCCTGAGCCCCTCTGAATTTGAGCAAACTAAGAATTTTCCCTTTAAATGTGTCTCTAATCATCTTAAGTACCTAGGGGTCAAGGTTATTCGTAAACTGGACAATTTATTTCAGGTTAATTACACCCCATCATTGAGACAAGTTCAGGCTGACCTCAGGGAATGGAATAGAGGTACCCAATCATGGCTGGGATGAATTTCCATACTGAAGATGAATGTACTCCCTAGACTCCTACATTTGTTTCAGGCCTTGCTCATTCCATTGGCTCTTTATGTTCACTGTTTTGAGGAAGTTCAGTGTGGATGAGGACGTCTGCTTGTGGCTGAATGCTTTATACAATAACCATAAGGTTTGTATTAAAATCAATGGGGGTTATACATCCAGCTTTGATTTGGAAAGAGGTACTAGACAGGGTTGTCCCCCTCCCCTTTATTATTTGCTTTAGCTATGGAACCATTTGCACAATGTATAAGGGAAGACCCTGATATCAAAGAGGTTCCTATAGGCCACAATATTCACAAAATCTCATTATTTATGGATGACGTGATACCTTTGCTTTTGCAAACCTCGTCTTTCCATACTAGTCCTTTTACAACAGATGAAGGCCAATGGGATAGTTTGAGGCTTTCAAGCTCAAGATAAGACTAAGGCTCTTAACATCTCCCTGGGTCCCTCTGAATTTGAGCAAACTAAGAATTTTCCCTTTAAATGTGTGTCTAATCATCTTAAGTACCTAGGGGTCAAGGTTATTCGTAAACTGGACAATTTATTTCAGGTTAATTACACCCCATCATTGAGACAAGTTCAGGCTGACCTCAGGGAATGGAATAGAGGTACCCAATCATGGCTGGGATGAATTTCCATACTGAAGATGAATGTACTCCCTAGACTCCTACATTTGTTTCAGGCCTTGCTCATTCCATTGGCTCTTTATGTTCACTGTTTTGAGGAAGTTCAGTGTGGATGAGGACGTCTGCTTGTGGCTGAATGCTTTATACAATAACCATAAGGTTTGTATTAAAATCAATGGGGGTTATACATCCAGCTTTGATTTGGAAAGAGGTACTAGACAGGGTTGTCCCCCTCCCCTTTATTATTTGCTTTAGCTATGGAACCATTTGCACAATGTATAAGGGAAGACCCTGATATCAAAGAGGTTCCTATAGGCCACAATATTCACAAAATCTCATTATTTATGGATGACGTGATACCTTTGCTTTTGCAAACCTCGTCTTTCCATACTAGTCCTTTTACAACAGATGAAGGCCAATGGGATAGTTTGAGGCTTTCAAGCTCAAGATAAGACTAAGGCTCTTAACATCTCCCTGGGTCGCTCTGAATTTGAGCAAACTAAGAATTTTCCCTTTAGATGTGTCTCTAATCATCTTAAGTACCTAGGGGTCAAGGTTATTCGTAAACTGGACAATTTATTTCAGGTTAATTACACCCCATCATTGAGACAAGTTCAGGCTGACCTCAGGGAATGGAATAGAGGTACCCAATCATGGCTGGGATGAATTTCCATACTGAAGATGAATGTACTCCCTAGACTCCTACATTTGTTTCAGGCCTTGCTCATTCCTACCCCCTTCAAAATAATACATCATTGGCGGAAATTGCTGTCCCAATTTATTTGGAGGGGTCAGAGACCTCGAATCTCTCAGGCTGTGTTACTGACACATAAGGAACTGGGGAGGGGGAGGGGGTACTATCCTGCTGCAGAGATTCATCACATATGGGACTGGAAGGGTGAGGAGTACATCAAAGCCCTATGTACAAATTGAGCACTTAAAAATAAGACAAACTAAGAATATTATTTATTGCATTTGTATCCCACATTATCCCACCTATTTGCAGGCTCAATGTGGCTTACAGAGTTTTGATAACATTGTCATTGCAAGGTGACATATACATTTAATATTGTGCAGAGGTTAGATAAGGATAGAAAGAAGAAGGAGAGGAGTGATTAAGGTAGCTATAATAGATGAGTTATCTTAATTGATTGGATACTTAAATAAATAAATTGAATACCTAAAGAGAGTCCAGAAAATCAAGGTTAATGGTGAGAATACTAGTAAGGTCATTCCAGTAGTTAGATACAAAGCAGGAACCGGATAATCTGGACTGAAAAACTTGAAAGCTGGTGACAATACATCAATGCTTTGCACCTATGAAGTAACACTGATCACGAAAAATTGGTGGATGAGGTTTGCTCCAAGTTAGATGGACTGTTGTAGAGGAAAAACAAGGGCTGAATGACTACATCAGAGCCAGCGGTGAGAAAATGTTAATCGAAGTTTCCAGAGAAAACATCAAAAAGGTGACAAGAAACAAAAAAACTGAGTACAGAAATGAACAGCTGGAAACATGTGTGACTAACTGGAAAGGCAAGGCCTTAAATGGACAATATCTTAAGGAAATTGAGAATACCGTGGAGAATGCCAGGAACTGGAAATGGCTGTGGATGGGTTCCATAAAACGGAGACAGAAGGATTGATTTTTGCAGCTCAGGAACAAGCATGACAAACTAACTGCATGAAAGCAAACATTCAACATATTTCAACTGGAATGCACTCCCTGAAAGGCTGCGCTTAACACAGGACTATCTCTACTTCAGGAAGCAGGTGAAAGCTTGGCTCTTCAAACCAGGGGCGTAGTTACAGGGGGCCACAGGGGCCTGGGCCCCTGCAAATTTCATCCGGGCCCCTGGTTTTGCTGGCGGGGGTCCCCAACCCCCACCAGCCGAAGCTTTCTTCAGCACGGTCTCCGGCTCAGCCACGTTCGCTGCCTGCCCCCTGCTCTTCTTTCTTGTTCCTCTTGTGCACGCTGACGCTCATCGGTCTCCGGCGCAGCCACGTTCGCTGCCTGCCCCCTGCTCTTCTTTCTTGTTCCTCTTGTGCACGCTGACGCTCATCGGTCTCCGGCGCAGCCACGTTCGCTGCCTGCCCCCTGCTCTTCTTTCTTGTTCCTCTTGTGCATGCTGACGCTCATCGGTCTCCGGCGCAGCTGCGTTTGCTGCCTGCCCCCTGCTCTTTTTTCTAGCGTCAGCGTGCACAGGAGGAGCAAGAAGGAAGAAGAGCAGGGGGCAGGCAGCGAACGCAGCTGCGCCGGAGACCACGCTGAAAAAGGCTTCAGCTGGCGGGGGTTGGGGACCCCCACCAGCAAAGGTATCTGCTTGTGAGGGGCGAGGCGAGGCTTTGGGGGGGGGACAGAGCGAGGCGGCGGGGGGGGGGGGGGGGGGGGCGAGGAGGCAAGGCGAGGGATGGCAGGGCGGCACTCAAAATGTGCTCCCAACCTCGAGCTCTGGCCCCCTCCCACCGTGAGGTCTGGCTACGCCCCTGCTTCAACCAGGCCTTTAATGCAAGAAGTAACTAACTTGTTACTCTCACTCACACACACAAGGAGTGACATGTTTATCCACTCCTATCCTAGCTGAGATAATATTTAACCATCTCTCTGACCTCATGTGCACCTTTCTTTAAATTAGTTGCCTTACTTTCTAACTCCTCTTACTCTCCTACCTATCTATATGTTCCATCTTGGCTTATACCTTCCGCTGTCTATTAAAATGTTTTATTGCGTATTGGTGTTGACATTGTAAGCAGTGTACTAGGTCATACTTTGTATTCTTATTTGAATATTTTTACTGCTGTAATTGTCTATTGCTCATGTTTGATTTATTCTTACTGTACACCGCCTTGAGTGAATTCCTTCAAAAAGATGGTAAATCCTAATAAATACCGTATTTTTCGGACTATAAGACGCACTTTTTTCCTCCCAAATTTGGGAGGAAAATGGGGGGTGGGGGGTGCGTCTTATAGTCCGAATGTAGCCTCCCTCCCTCCGTTACAGGCACCCCTCTCTCCCTGCGTTGGAATTTTAAAACTCCTCACCTCGTCGGTGTGACTTGCGGTAGCAGCAGCGCTTCAGCGTGCATGTCGCTCTTCACTCAGCCAGCCTTCTCTCTCTCAGCTCTCTGGTCCCGCCCTTGTGGGCGCTGAAGCGCTACTGCTACTTCGAGTCACACCGACGAGATGAGGAGTTTTAAAATTCCAACGGAGGGAGGGAGGGAGCCTGTAACAGAGGGAGGGAGGGAGCCTGTAACGGAGGGAGATGCCTGTAACGGAGGGAGGGAGGGAGCCTGTAACGGAGGGAGGGAGGTGCCTGTAACGGAGGGAGGGAGGGAGCCTGTAACGGAGGGAGGGAGGGAGCCTGTAACGGAGGGAGATGCCTGTAACGGAGGGAGGGAGGGAGGGAGCCTGTAACGGAGGGAGGGAGGTGCCTGTAACGGAGGGAGGGAGGTGCCTGTAACGGAGGGAGGGAGGGAGCCTGTAACGGAGGGAGATGCCTGTAACGGAGGGAGGGAGGGAGCCTGTAACGGAGGGAGGGAGGGGCCTGTAACGGAGGGAGGGAGGGAGCCTGTAACGGAGGGAGGGAGGGAGCCTGTAACGGAGGGAGATGCCTGTAACGGAGGGAGGGAGGGAGGGAGCCTGTAACGGAGGGAGGGAGGTGCCTGTAACGGAGGGAGGGAGGGAGCCTGTAACGGAGGGAGGGAGGTGCCTGTAACGGAGGGAGGGAGGGAGCCTGTAACGGAGGGAGATGCCTGTAACGGAGGGAGGGAGGGAGCCTGTAACGGAGGGAGGGAGGTGCCTGTAACGGAGGGAGGGAGGGAGCCTGTAACGGAGGGAGGTGCCTGTAACGGAGGGAAGGTGGTGCCTGTAACGGAGGGAGATGCCTGTAACGGAGGGAGGGTGCCTGGAACAGGGAGGGGGACCTGTAATTATTTTTCGGACTATAAGATGCACTTTATTTTCCCTCCAAATTTGGGAGGAAAACCTAGGTGCGTCTTATGGTCCGAAAAATACGGTAAATAAGCTAATAGTAGTTATAGGCTGTAATGATAAAGATGAAACTATTGACCACATGCTCAGTGGCTGGAATAGGATTGCCCAAATTGACTTCAAACAATGTCATGACAGGGTAGCCACGATGATCCACTGGCGCTCATGTAAAAAGTACAATTTTACAGTTAACCACTGCGTACAAAAAGTCATGGAAAATGAAAAAGTCAATATTTTATGGGACTTTCAAATTCAAACAGACTGACATTTGGAACATAACATACCCAATAACATAGTAAGTGAAAACAGCACAGTGATTTTCATCAACATTACGATACCAGCAGACACAAAAATTAAAGACGAAGAATTGGAAAAAATAACAAAGTATCAAGACCTGACAACAGAAATGGCAAAACTCTGGAACAAGCCATGTCGGGTTATCCCTATTGTCATGGGAGCCTTAGGCTGGACAAATGTCTACAAAACCTTGAAATTTCAGATTTGAGAACAGCAAACTTACAGAAAACAGTTTTGTTGGGTTCAAGCTACATTTTACGAAGATACCTGGATAATTCCTAAAGCTTCTGGATGAAGCTTGAATTCTCCAGTGATACCAAACAAATCTTTGTTAGTCTTATGTGCTATGTATAATAATAATATCAACAACAAAGCAGATATGGAGACAATATTATTATTACTAGAATTTAAGTTTAGCTCATTGTTCTAATTGTGTTCTTTTATGCCACCATTTGGTGATTTTACTATTGTTACAAGGACATAAGACTTGAAATGGTCCAAAGGATGGTGACAAAAATGGTACAGGGTTTGCCCAAAAGGCATACGAGAAGAGACTTGAGGACCTGAATATGTGTACCCTACAGGAGGGATTTTCAATCCAGTCTTTGGGATATACCCAGCCAGTACAATGAATATGACTGCAATTTGATCTCATGCATATTCATTGTGGATATCCTGAAAACTTGACCGGCTGGGTGTCTCCCAAGGACTGAGTTAAGGAACCCTGCCCTTGGGGAAAGAAGGGGGAGATATGACATTGATGTTTTAATACTTGAAAGATATTAATAGACAACTCTTTTTCCACAGATGTGGATGCAGTAAAACTAGAGGACATGATTTGAGGACGCAGGGTAGTGGACTTTGGAGTAACATCAGGAAATACTTTTTCAAGGATAGAATGGTGAATGTCAGGCTGAAGGATAGATGTGGTGGATGCTTCCTGGTGGAAGTGGTGGAGATAAAGCTAAGGTACTTAACTGTAGCAGGTGTTCTCCGAGGACAGCAGGCTTTATATTCTCACAAGTGGGTGACGCCAACCCACATCATCTGGGGTCCAGGACTTATAATGAGTATAAGTAGAGCTTTGTGGAGCATGAGACAAGCCATCGTGCATGCACTCATGCCTTCCCGCCTGCCACGAGAACGCAGTCTCCTCAGTTTAATACTATAGCAATAATACAAAAAAAAAAATAATAACAAAGGAGAGAACTCCAAGGGGAGGTGGGAGGGATTGTGAGAATATAAAGCCTGCTGTCCATGGAGAACACCTGCTACAGGTAAGTACCTTAGCTTTGTTCAAGGACAAGCAAGTTTATTAATTCTCACAAACGAGGAATCCCTAGCATCCAGGCTCACCAAAAATAAAACATTGATCAATTGGGCCTTGCAACGGCAAGGACATAACGCAGATTAATCTGAAACTCTACACAATCTGAATGAGAGTACAACCTGGAACAGAATAAAATGGGCCTAGGAGGGTGGAGTTGGATTCTAGACCCCAAACAGATTCTGCAACACTGTCTGGCCAAACCGACTGTCACGTCGGGTATCCTGCTTATGGCAGTAGTATGATGTGAATGTGTGGCCTGAAGACCATGTTGCAGCCTTGCAAATTTCTTCAACGGAGGCTGACCTCAAGTGGGCTGCCGATGCAGCCATGGCTCTGACATTATGAGCCATGACATGACCCTCTAGGGCCAGCCCAGCCTGGGTATAAGTGAAGGAAATGCAATCTGCCAGCCAATTAGAAATGGTGCATTTCCCAATGGCGACCCCCATCCTGTTGGGATCAAAAGAAACAAAAAGTTGGGTGGACTGTCTGTGGGGCCTGGTCTGTTCTAAGAAGTAGGCCAATGCTCTCTTGCAATCCAAGGTGTGCAAGGTGCTTTCGCCAGGATGAGCATGAGGTTGGGGAAAGAATATTGTCAAGACAATTGACAGGATCAGACTGAAATCCGACACCACTTTTGGTAGGAACTTAGGGTGAGTGCGGAGGACTACTCTCTTGTGATGAAACTTAGTGTAAAGTGTATCCATCACTAAGGCCTGAAGCTCTCGGACTCTACAAGCTGAAGTTACAGCCACCAAGAAAACGACCTTCCAGATTAAGTACTTCAGATGGCAGGAATTCAGTGGTTTGAAAGGAGCTTTCATCAACTAGGCGAGAAAAACGTTGAGATCCCATGACACTGGTGGAGTTTTAATAGGGGGCTTTGACAAAAGCAAACCTCTCATGAAGCGAACAACTAAAGGCTGTCCAGATATGTTCCACTCAAAGTGGAAACTTAAACGCGTAAAACCTTTCTTCCCGAGGGAAATATTTCACAACCTAATACAAGCCATGCAGATTACTGCAAAGGAATTTATGCGGGATGCAAAGAATAACTCACAAAGAAACTCCAGACCGCTCAAAACACAGCAGCCAGGCTGATATTTGGCAAATCGTGATTCGAAAGTGCCAAACCCCTCCAAGAAAAACTGCATTGGCTTCCAATCAAAGAACGTATTACCTTCAAAATATGCACCCTGGTCCACAAAATTATCTACGGCCAAGCCCCAGGATACATGACAAACCTCATAGACCTACCAAGCAGAAACATAACCAGATCATCTCGAACATACCTAAACCTCCACTACCCAAACTGCAAAGGCCTTAAATACAAAGCAAGCTGTGCATCCAGCTTCTTCTATATAAGCACCCAACAATGGAACGCATTGCCAAAAGATGTGAAAACAACCTACGCCCACCTAAACTTCAGGAAATCACTAAAAACCAACCTGTTCAAAAAGGCATATCTCACCGACACAACATAAACACCTACACCCTGCAACACAACAAAACCAAAGATCGTAATGGACAATATATAATCTTATCCCCTCTCAACCCCCATTGTACCTGAAGCACATGTACCTTACCCGACCACACTATCACCTTGTATTTGTTTCTCTACCGGACTTGGCGAAAGCCTTTACGGTATTATGTAAGCCACATTGAGCCTGCAAATAGGTGGAAAAATGTGGGATACAAATGTAACAAATAATAATAATAATAATAATATGGGCTTACCTTCTACATGCTGATGATAAGCACTAATTGCACTAAGGTGAACCCTTACGGAGTTGGTCTTGAGACCAGACTCTGATAGGTGTAGAAGGTATTCAAGCAGGGACTGTGAAGGACAAGCAAGGAGATCTAAGGCCTTGCTCTCACACCAGATGGCAAACCTCCTCCATTTGAAAGAATAGCACCTCTTAGTGGAGTCTTTCCTTGAAGCCAGCAAGACACGGGAGACAACCTCCGAAAGACCCAAGGAAGCAAATTCAACTTCCATGCTGTGAGAGCCAGAGACTTGAGGTTAGGATGTAGAAGAGACCCCTTGTCCTGAGTGATGAGGGTCAAAAAACACTCAAATCTTCAAGGTTCTTCAGAGGAAAAGTCCAGAAGAAGACGGAACCATATCTGCTGTGGCCAGTACAGCATGATCAGAATTATGGTTCCAAAGTCTTGCTTGAGTTTCAACAAAGTTTTCCCCACTAGGGGTATGGGAAGATACGCATACAGAAGACCTTTCCCCCAATTGAGAAGGAAGGCATCTGACACTAGTCTGTTGTGGACCTGAAGTCTGCAACAGAACTGAGTGACTTTGTGGTTGATATGAGTGGCAAAAAGATCCACCAAGGGGGTGCCCCACTCTCAGAAGATCTTGCGGGCTATGCCAATATTGAGAGACCACTCGTGTGGTTGCATTATCCTGCTCAGTCTGTTTTTGCCCACCAGATAAGTGGCTCCAAGGAACATGCCATGCTGGAAAGCCCAATACCACATTCGGACGGCCCCTGACACAAAGGGAATGATCCGGTGCCCCCCTGCTTGTTGGTGTTATACATTGCAAACTGATTGTCTGTTTGAATGAGTACAATTTGATGAGACAGCCGATCTATGAAAGCCTTTAGAGTGTTCCAGATTGCTCGGATCTCCAGGAGATTGACCTGAAAATCTGTTTCCTGGGTGGACCAAACACCTTAGGAGAGATGCATCCATCGTCAGCACCTTTTGTGGCTGAGGAATTTGGAATGGAAGTCCAAGAGTCAAATTGGATCTAATAGTTCACCACTGAAGAGAGCGTATAAGCTCTAGGGACACTTGGAAGACATCTTCCAGGCTTCTCGTGGCTTGATACTACTGAGAAGCCAAAGTCCATTGGGATGATCTCATGTGAAGACGTAATGGGTGTAACATACACTGTGGAAACCATGTGGCCCAATAACCTCAACATCTGCTGAGCTGTGACCTGCTGAGAGTCTCGAATCATGGAAGTGAGTGCAGCAAGAGTGTCCGCTCTCATCTCTGGAAGGTAGGCTCAAACCTTCTGTGTACCGAGTAGCGTTCCTATGAATTCCAATCACTGGATAGTGTGAAGATGGGACTTAGGGTAGTTTAAAATGAACCCTATTAGCTTGAGCACCTGAATAGTCATTTGCACGGGCTCCTGAGCTTCATCTGAAGAGGTGCTCTTCACCAGCCAATTGTCGAGATATGGGAACACATGGACTCTCAGTCTGCGTAGCGATGCTGCAACTACCTACTACTACTTATCATTTCTATAGCGCTACCGGATGTAAGCAGCGCTTCACACTTGAACATGGAGAGACAGTCCCTGCTCAATAAAGCTTACAATCTAATTATGACAGACAGACAGGACAAGTAAGGGATAAGAGTTAGGAAGAATTACCGCTAGACATTTGGTGAAGACCCTGGGAGCTAATGCGAGGCCAAAAGGCAACACACGGTACTGAAATTGATGTGTTTCCAGCTGAAATTGAAGATACTTCTGGTGGGCTGGACGTATCGGGATGTGAGTATTCACATCCTTTAAGTCCAGAGAGCATAGTCAATCATTTTTCTGAATCATTGGGAGAAAGGTGCCCAGGGAAACCATCCTGAACTTTTTCTCGGACTAGGAATTTGTTCAGAGCCTTAGGTCTAGGATGGGACGCATCCCTCCTGTTTTCTTCTGCACGAGGAAGTACCTGGAACAGAATCCCCGCCCTTCCTCCCCTAGTGGAACGTGCTCGACTGCATGGACCTTCAGAAGGGCTAAGAGTTAAATGAATGAGCTCTTGGTAGGAAATTTGGAGGTTTTTGATACAAATTGAGTGCATATCTGAGACTATTTGAAGAACCCACCAGTCGGCAGTTAAAAGGGGCCACCTTTCATAGAAAACCTTCAACCTCCCCCCAACCGGCAAGTCATCTGGTACAGACACTTTTACTGTGGCTATGTTATGCTGAAGCCAGTGAAAAGCTCATCCCTTGTTTTGACTGGGGAGCAGCAGGGGCTTAGGCGCATGCTGTTGATGTGAATGAGTGCGCTGGGGCTGAGCCTGAACAGGCTGGCAAGCTGAGGGTTGTACCTACACCTCTGATAGTCATAGGCACTCCTCCTAGGTAGATGCAGAAGGCGTCCAGCAGGAGAGAGAAGAGATGGTATCAGTATGTTTTTTTTATTTGGTCAGTGACCTCCTCTACCTTCTCTCCAAAAATATTATCCCCCTGTCGTGGGGCATCCCGCCAACCTCTGCTGAACAGAAAGTTCCAAATCGACACACGCAGCCATGATAGTCTAGCAGAGATCATAGATGCCATATCAAAAGTGTCGTAAGTGCCCCTGGCCAAGAACTTTTGACATGCCTTCAGCTGTTTGACCAACTGGTGAAGTGATTCGGCTTGCTCCGAAAGGAGCACCTCAGCCAGGTCCAACTACTTGCACACCGAGTTTTGCAAGTGGATGTTCTTGAAGAACTGGTATGATTGTATTCGGGAGATGAGCACTGAAGCCTGGCACATCTTCCTCCCAAAAGACTCCAGGATTCTAACTTCTCTACCTGGGGGCGCCAAGGCATAGTCCCTGGATTCCACCACCTTGGAATTGTGAGGCAACTGAGGTTTATCAAAACCAAGTGCACTGTGGATCCGATACTGGGTGTCGATCTTCTTGGGCATGACAGGGATCGACAGCGCGGAGTCCCAGTTCCTAACGAGGACTTCCTGGAGTATCTCGTGGAGAGGGACAGTCACAGACTCCCTAGGAGGAGACTGTAGTCCAAGACCTCGAGCATCTTGGCCCTGGGCTCGTCCTTCACTTCCAAAGGAATAGCATCAGCCATTTCTCTAACAAAAGCAGGGAATGAAAGGCTCTCTGGAGAAGACTTTTTCCTTTTAGGTGGAGGGGATGGTTCAGAGGGAATTCCATAGGACTCATCAGAGGAAAAGTACCTTGGATCCTCCTCTGAATCCCATGAGCGCTTCTCTTCGGTGTCAGACAATACCTTCTGATAGGAGTGTTGAGACTGAGACTGTACCCCACGCCAATAGAAACTTAGTTTTGTCTGATTCTTCTGCCTTCCATGCTTAGCTACGACTGAGCCAACCCTACATACAAAGTATTCTCATAAACTTATCTTGATAATAAGATCTGGGCAACTGCCACTAGATCTTGTCGCAACAAATGTGGTCACAGTTTGTGAAGCATTTACAATTGAACAAACTCCACCTACGACTGGCCTGACAACCAGGGAAGCATTGTTCAAATCTTGCCTGCAGCACCTTGTAATCTTGCTAAAGTCACTTCACTGCCTCAGGTACAAACTTAGACTGTGAACTCTCGAGGGATAGGGAATGCCTACTGTACCCGAATGTAACTCGCTTTGAGCTACTACTGTCAAACGGTTGATGGTTTATTTCACTTGATATACTGTCTTACAAAACAAATTCAGAGAAAGAAAAAGGAATACTGTGGTATTATAGGACAGAGAATAAACATGTAGAGAATGAGAGAAGGGGAGGGCAGGAATGTAGGCATTGATAAGGAGCACCATATCACAGCTGTTGCTTAGCCTAATGTATATCTGAAGGATCACAGAGGGCCTACAATCCAGACAAAACCCAAGAACATGGATGTTTTCACTGAAAGGAATGGCTGGGATTAGCTCCTGCAGTAGCAAGGGATGTTTATTATTACTATAAAATTCTTGATATTTACTAGATTCTTGATATACCGCCTTTCTGAAGTACATTCCAGGTAAATCTTCTGTACAACAATGTGCAATGCAGCCACTAAGACACCAAGCCGCCCTCTCGATTCTAATTTCAAATTCTGAAATTGCTTCAAAGGCAGCCAATACAAGTTGGGCAAAAATATCATCTTATCTTTTCTGCACCTTGAAGCTTTCATTAGTTTTACAAAGATAACTATCTCTAGGGTCAAAGGAGTAGCCTAGTGGTATGTGCAGTGGACTGTAAGCCAAGGGACAGGGGTACAAATCCCGTTGTAACTCAGTGAAGTAGAGGAGTAGCCTAGTGGTTAGAGTGATGTGTTGGAAACATGGAAGCTAGAGCTCAAATCCCACTGCTGTGCTTGTTACTTTGGGTAAGTCACTTAACCATCTGTTCTGCCCCAATTTGCATGGAGGCAGGCTGTTTGTTAGAGTTGTGGTGTAGCCTAATGGTTAGTGCAGTGGTTTGAGAACCAAGGGGCCCAGGTTTAGCTCTTTATGATTTGGCTAGCTCAGTCGATACAGCATAAGTACATAAGTATTGCCATACTGGGACAGACCAAAGGTCCATCAAGCCCAGCATCCTGTTTCCAACAGTGACCAATCCAGGTCACAAACACCTGGCAAGATCCCAAAAAAGTACAAAACATTTTATACTGCTTATCCCAGCATGAGACTCTTACATCTCAAGGTCATGGGCTCAAGCCCAATGCTGGATGGGTGCAGACCTTTTAACAGAGAGGAGGTTGGAAAGAAGAAGCTAGGTGGGTCATCCTCAATAGTGGCAAAAAGTCAAGGAGACCCTGGAAAGGAAAGGGAATAATCTGGAATTGGGTAATTTACTGGATCTGAACAGAAGCAGTTTTACCACCGTGAGATGGTGGCAGAGGAAGGTGAGTTCCTTTTATGGGGAAGCCACTGCTTACCCTGGGATTGGTAGCATGGAATCTTGCTACTATTTGGGATTCCGGAATCTTGTTACTCTTTGGGTTTCTACCAGTTATTCGTGACCTGGATTGGCCACTGCTGGAAGCAGAATACTGGGATAGATGGACCATTGGTCTGACCTAGTATGGCTATTCTTATGTTATGTTATCAAACAACCCGGCTGGGTCTCTTATAACTAGTTTTATACCCTTGGAGTTGTATTCCTTGGATTTGGTAGTAGTTTGTAGCGATCAAGCTAAAGATTGTAAACTGGTCACCATATTAGACTGAAGTTCATGAGAGAGCAAATTTTTAAGCATTTGAATTGTCTTGAACAGTGTTCTGGAGACAGATGGGATTTTACATTTAACAAATGTTATGATAAGTTACAGATTTGAGCTAAGAGGAGAGAGCCTCCTCCTGTACAACATGTCTTTAATTAACTAGTCAGATATTTTCCTGAACCAGAGATGGCTTACCAACCTCCTGAAAGAGATTTCAAAATGCAAGTTCCCTGCGGGGACGAGAAAGAACTTTAATCCCTAATAGACGCATTATTCAAATTGCAGTGCCAAGGAATACAGGATCTCCTTTCCAGAGTTAATTTTTAATTTCCTGACTTCGCTGCATGTGAAATTTTCAAGCCGTCTTTGGCACTTGCTCCCTGGCATGTGTGCATTTAATTGCAGAACTGAATGCAAAGTCAGCCCCAAAGGAAACCCCCAGACCAACTCAACTCTTTCTGCAAAATTAGTTAGGCACTTAAATTATATTCCAGAAAGCATAGCATCCAAAAGTGATTACAGATGTGGCCCAATGAGTGTAAAGAGCTTTTCCGACCAGCCTACCTAAGAGAGGGACAGGTGGATGGCAAATATATCATGCAAAGCTGAGAAAATATCTTTTTAGTTTCTTCCATTGTCCATGGATCGAACTTCATTACGGGAGAAACCTCACGTTTTCTATTTTAGCTTCCCCTAATAAGTACTGCTGGTAATTTCAGCAGCCCTATGAATTGTAAAAGAAATGAAAAAAAAAAAACCCCACTGACGTCCATTCCTCAAAGTCCTGCTTCCAATTTTCTGAAGGAAATGAAATAATGTATAAATCAAGCAGGGCTTCGTCCTTTCAACGTGAAGAGGAAGTGTCTGCTGCAGCTGGGACATGCCAAGAAAAATAAAGCTTAACCTCAGCTCCATATGAAAGCCATTTTACATAATCGGGGAAGTCTGCATCTCGGTTACAGCTGGAACTGCATTCTGACAGAGACCTCTACGTGTAAACTGGAAAACTCATCGGAAATGGATCCCTGCCTTCTACCCCATCTTCACCAGTGAGGCAGATTACCCCAGATGTCACCGAGTGGGTACTAGAAAGAGGGATAAGAGAGGGAGATCAGGGTTAGATCTACTTGGCAGATGGCTATTAGGCTGGCCTGCACTGTATCAGTATTGCCATGAGCAGGTAATGAAAACTCTGATAAAGGACCCAAGACCGTTTGAGGGGACGTTTAAACTGTAGTAGAAATGCGCTGAATATGGGACAGACCTGAGAATGGTCAAATGTTTTCTTCAGACAAGGGTGAGCTGGCAGCTCTCAGCAGGAAGCTGAACCTTTACATGTGCAACTTGGTAAGCTGCTAATTCAGAACCAGTCATGGCTTGTAAAGTACATTTTAGGTTGGGCTGGCTGTGTAGTATAAGGACAGGGTATTGGCTATTAACATGCTGCAAGGAGTGATTGGAACCATGAAACAGAGATGGTAAGGAGAGTTTTCCTCTTGACTGGATGGGTGACAGTTTCCAATATCTGGTACAGTGGAGACTCCTTAGTACACAGAGGTTATGGCCCATGGATTTGTTACTGCATATAAACGATACCACGGGATAATGGAACTGTTCATTTACCTCCATTTAGATCTACTGTACGGTACAGTATAACTGACCCTGCTAAGTTCAAAAACTTAACAATATAAACAATAACATTATCATCCATCGTCTAACTGAATAATGCAGAGATCAGCAAAAATGAACTCAAGCAACGCTCTTTACACTTAACCCAGGAGTGCTGCACAGGACAACGTTACAGTAAAATGTCAAATGGTATAACGGCTTATTATATAAAATATGAAGTTAGTTAGTTTTAAATGAATAACGGGGGCTATACATCGAGCATGAATAATGTCTATGATTTCATTATTGTTCATTGATAACCCTTTCAATTGCTTTCAGGGCCTCTGAATCTGTAATGTTGGTTTCACTAGTAGCATTATCGATGTCATCACCATCGTCACTGCATTCTTCACCAGCAGTTTCATTGGCTATAGTGCCTTGTAGATTTTGAAAGATTTCTTTATTTGTGAGAAGCTGAGTCATTGGGGCTATTTCATCCAATTCCAGCCATTCCTTAAAGTTGTCAGTTATTTGTAAATTGGATTCTTCTGCAGGTTCATAAAGTCACTGAAGTTACTTTTCTTTGATAGGTTTCCCAGTTGACAGTTCAACATCTTCTTCTTCTTCTATACACCCTTCAAACCTGTGGTCTGATTTCTTTTCAACAAATGAGGTGTTGTCATCTACTGCCGGAGAGCAGAAAGCTTCACCAAGTCACTTAAGTCAGTAATTTTCAATAGATTTACTCTTGACCCTATACCACGTGGCTTTAAGGAA
The DNA here is from genome assembly GCF_901765095.1 of Microcaecilia unicolor. NCBI lineage: Eukaryota > Metazoa > Chordata > Amphibia > Gymnophiona > Siphonopidae > Microcaecilia > Microcaecilia unicolor. The sequence continues at coordinate 652,385,813 of NC_044032.1, read as the reverse complement.
AGGGAAAGGAAATGGGATTTGATATACAACCTTCTGTGGTCACATTCGTCTCTTTTCCAAGCTGAAGAACCCTAACCTCTTTAGCCTTTCCTCATACGAGAGGAGTTCCATCCCCTTTATCATTTTGGTCGCTCTTCTTTGAACCTTTTCTAATTCTGCTATATCTTTTTTGAGATACAGAGACCAGAACTGAACACAATACTCAAGGTGCAATCACACAGTGGAGCGATATAAAGGCATTATAGAATTTTTAGTCTTATTCACCATCCCTTTCCTAATAATTCCTAGCATCCTGCTTGGTCACCGCCACACACTGAGCAGAAGATTTCAGTGTATTATCTGTAACGACACTTAGATCTGCAAAGACAGGTGCTTATATTACCACACTGCTTATTTAAATTCAATGGGAATGAAGGTATCAGCTATTAAACCTGGATGCAAAGAACTGTACGGAAGACCTGAAGGCCAAGTGCATGGTTTAAACCTGATTTAACCTGTTAAACCTGGATGAAAAGAAGTGTGCAGAAGACCTGAAGGCCAAGTGCATGGTTTAAATCTGATTTAACCTATTAAACCTAATGGTTTAAACCTGATTTAACCTATTAAACCTGGATTCAAAGAAGTGTATGGAAGACCTGAAGGCCAAGTGCATGGTTTAAACCTGATTTAACCTATTAAACCTAATGGTTTAAACCTGATTTAACATATTAAACCTGGATGCAAAGAAGTGTGTGGAAGACCTGAAGGCCAAGTGCATGGTTTAAAGCTGATTTAACCAAGTGCATGGTTTAAACCTGATTTAAACTATTAAACCTGGATGCAAAGAAGTGTGCGAACGACCTGAAGGCCAAGTGCATAGTTTAAACCTGATTTAACCTATTAAACCTGGATGCAAAGAAGTGTGCAGAAGACCTGAAGGCCAAGTGCATGGTTTAAACCTGATTGAACCTATTAAACCTGATGGCTTAAACCTGATTGAACCTATTAAACCTGGATGCAAAGAAGAGTGAGGAAGACCTGAAGGTCACGTCCATGGTTTTAACCTGATTTAACCTATTAAACCTAAATGCAAAGAAGTGTGCGGAAGACCTGAAGGCCAAATGTATGGTTTAAACCTAAACCTGATAGTTTAAACCTGAGTTTCTCCCTTATATGGTGTGAAGCCCCACCCAGCGCATCCCAGAATGCATTGGGCAGGGCTGGGTGCCGCCATTTTCAAGGTGGTGCTGCTGGTAGAGGAGGTAGTGTACCTCCCTCCTCCAACAAAAGTATTGGGGGTGGGGAGAGCCGGGGTGGGGAGAGCCGCTAGACTACCAGGTGGGGAGGGGGGGGGGGAGTTGATTTACGGCCCACTGGGCCACCAGGGCTTTTTGGGGGGGATGCTAGGGGAGTTAGGGGGGGCTTGAAACCCACCGGATCTCCAGGCTCCCTGAACTTGTGTCGGGGGGTTCGGGGGGACCTCCAGCCCCCAAGTTGTTGGCTTGGGGTGGGAGTTCAGTGGGGGCACTTGGCCACCAGGACCGTGCTGTTTGGGGTCTGGTGGTCCCACGGATCTCCAGCCCGTGTTTGACAGGTCTGGGCTTTTGACAGCCCAGACCTGTCAAACAAGTGCGGGAGGATTGTGCCTGAATCCTCCTGCATTTTACCCTAAGATCAGAGTTAATAGCGCGCATAAATTTGCATGCTATTATCTCTGATCATAGGGGTGGTAAAGCCCTGCACTGTTCCAGAGCTATTTTTAGAGCGCTGTTTGGACCAGCGCGTGGCTTTCGATCATCTGGGCATGAGCCATGGACACTGCAGGGGAGACAATGGATGGAGAGCGATGGCTGCGCTCTGTGCAGCTGTACCTCTCTCACAGCCTTTGCAATGGCCCTGTCTGTCCTCCTCCTACCGGCTGGGACTGTTGAAGACAGATTTCAGAAGCAGCAAGAACAAACCTGTATGTTCCTTCTCTTCTCACTGTAGCTGCCTTTGGCCTTCATAAAAAGTGGGCAGTGTGCTGAGGATTAGGCTCACCAGCTGCTACAGTTGCATCACTGTCACCAAAACCATAGCTACCTCTCCTCTCGCCCCTCCAAACTGCCCATAACACTAATGAAAAATTCATAAGCAAGAGGAATGTTTCTATTGATTCAGTGCCTGTAAGCTCCACATAAGTTTAGAGTCTCTAGGATTCCTTTCAAGAAGCAGGGAGTGATCACTTCATTGAACACTCAGGAGACAGTGAACTTTCTATCAGCTTAGAGTAACTTAAGTCTGGTCCAACAACGAAGTGAACATAGCATCAGAGCAGAGCAGAAATGGACAAGCTGTAAGTAGCAAAATACGCACCGATAGTTATAAATCTCTTTGCTGTAGGCAAATAACTACAATCCTCTTAAGAAGCTCACAGGAATCTACACTCGGAGACCGCAGGTTGGTGCCTGAATGCTGCCCTGTCTGGTAGGCACTTGGTATCTTTAAGGTTAAAGTTCAAATGGATGAGAAGACCTCCTAGCTTTAATTGTAGTCCTGCTCTGCTCTCTAAGTAATCACCACTCGCTAATCGCTCGTCACTGTCGCCACACATAAACCCACAAACTGGTTTGTCTTTGCAGCACTCTCACAACGCAACAATGATTTTGCTACTGAGAGAAAAACATGTGATTTATAGTAAATTGAACCCGCCGATTCCAAATATGAACTCCGAATTTGCCTGACACGTCTAGATTTTAAGTTATACATGCAAAGCCTATTCACTTATAATATTAATGCTTGGGATGCATTTGTGTTAGTAGTGCAGAACTTCCTTGGGAACAGACGAGCTGAAAACTATGCTGAACTAGTAGACAACACGCTTAAAGCATATGAACAACTTGGCTGCCGAATGTCATTGAAAATGCATTTCTTACATTCCCATCTTGACTTTTTCCCACCCAATTTGGGACACGTAAGTGACGAACATGGAGAGAGGTTCCATAAAGACATTTCTACAATGGAGAACAGATATCAAGGCCGCTGGAATCCCAACATGATGGGGGACTATATGACCAGTCACAAACGCAAAAGCAGATGCCTGAAGCACTTTTAACAGTACTGGGTCTTGCTGAAGTAAGACTTTTAAACTGGAATACGAGACTTTTTTGAAATGTTGTTATTCCATTACATTTTCATATACTGTTTACTACGAAAACTTTGATGTAGATCAGGTAATTGTTGGAGTAAAACTCGTTCTGTAAAAAATTATTCAATGCTTTCCAAGTGCTTAATTCATTTGGGCAAACTTATGCATAACAAAATTTCCTGACGTGTTACAACAATTCTGACTTTGGATTTGGAATACGCACACTAAATTTAGTATAGGACAAATGGTTTTTGCCCAGTAGCTCACAAAAAAAGTTTTTTTGTTGTGCTGTGTGGCAGCAGTGGTGGGTAATGTAGACAGAAGAAGAGTCCAGTCGTGGACCTTTTCAAGGTGACGTCATCCTCGGAGGGCAGAAGCATTACACAGAAATGCTGTGAGAAGGTTGGGGTCATGCATCATGAAGTCTGCTTCATGGAGGAGGGGTAGGCGGGGAAAACAAGCAGCAGAACCAGAGGGAGACAAATAGCATTAGCAGCATCGTGGGGGAAGTGACGTGCTGTGCAGCCCAGTGGGGAGTGCGACATGCTAGGGTTTTCGGCGCCCTGAGTCACTGCTCACCTACAGATTAAAAGTCGGCCCTGAGAAAATGTTATACTGTTATAAGACTATCTCCCTTGCAGTTTCTGAGCCCCCCAACCCCACATAAATGAAAATTATTTTCTTCAGAAATAGTGTTACGTTTTTACCCAGCAGACATGTGCAGAGCACTTGAATTCTGTCGTGTAATGTAAACTGCTGGTATTAAGGGTGCAGACCTCAGTCAAAACATCATCTCTATTTGTCACTACCTTGAAAGATACTTCATTCCCTAAGAGGTAGGTGGGCATCTTTAATTCTGGGGGAACAAAAAGAGAAAAGTCCAGACCTGGTCATAACCTGGCTGGAGCTCATTTTGCTGTTATTTATTTATTTATTTGCTGCATTTGTATCCCACATTTTGCCACCTATTTGCAGGCTCAATGTGGCTTACATTATGCCGCAATGGCATCACCATTAACGGAATGATAAGTACAAAGAAGTGTTACAATTAAGGTAAATGAAAATATCAAGTAAATTAGATGTAAGAAATAAAATATCAAGTGAATTAGAAGTAAATAAATAAATAATTCATAACAGGTATATAAGAACAAGGCCAAGGTAAAACGTTCAATAATATCAATGTGTTCTGGTGCATTTTTGATGTCAAGTCTTTTATGAAGGACTCTTCTTATATCTTATACTTATGCATCACATGTGCAAGGTCAAAGATTTCAGGTGCAGAGTGTTGGCAGTGGAGGAATGAGCTGACAGGATATGAAACACTGCAGAGGATGTACAGAGGGTGCACCCTTCTTTTAAGGACGAGTACAGAAAACGAAGATGAATGACTGCAACCAGAAGAAATCTAAATGGAAAAGATTCATTGGGTTTGGCTACCAAACATTCTCTCAAATCATCCTCAGTTGCAAGGCACAGCCTGTTCCATAGGGATGGTGACTGGGCAAGGAACAGCTCAGCTTTATCTTTTTGAGACTCAGGATAGGAAGAACTTTCTAGAAAGGGGTTTGATATTTGGAAACAGGGGTGCCAATCAGCCAGGCAGGACTGATGTTAGCCATGTAGAGGCCCAGGGAAGACACGAGGGAGGGGGCAGCTATGTCCCTTCAGGTTGAGACAGGCTTTGAGCTCTTGGTGGCATGGGTTCCAGGGCAGCTGTGCTGGTTGCTACCCCCATGCCAGTCCTCATCAAGGGTTGACGTCTTGAGGCTTGGTGCTACTGCTCACAAGTTTCAAACTTGTGATGATTCATCTTGTGTGGTTTTCCGGAAAGATGCAAAAATAAATGGTAATTCATTTAAATTTTACTCTGCACATGTCTGTTATGCTTCTTTTCCTTGCTCACATCATGGTGTCTCTTCACAGGAAGGAGCTGCCTAATGCAACCATATGGGATTCCTGCAATAAATCAACAGCGGCCCCTTGTAGAAGACTGGAATGGACTGTTCAGCTCTCCAAGGCTTTAGCTGTTAATAATGGTTTATGTGGTCAACGTTGGCGTTTTATGAGGGCTCTGGACCCAAAGGTCAGGGCAATGCAGCCCACAGCTGTTCTATCCCCTGAACTCTCCGCAGGCAGCAGCTTTACCATCGAGAGAAGAACTTCCTATAAGAACGGAAATCTGTTCCACAAAAATCAGTTTTAAAAAGCCATTTAGAAAAGCACTCTGTTGTCTGCACTCGTCGTTAATAGTGTCAGAACCCCACAACACAAAGCTGCAGGCCTCAGGAGCCACCCTTTCTCAGAGACGAGCTGCAAATTCATAACCTGAACCCTCCGGGGTAACTGCAGCTATGCTGACCTCAGCAGACCGATGTCCTTCTCGTGATGCAAGCATTCGAAGTGCTGTTCAGTTAGAATCAGAAAACTGCACAGAGGCAGCACGTCAGCCGCATGATTCATGTCATGGAAAGTTCCCCACACAGGTGCCGACGTAGTAGCTTGTGGCAGGCATACTGCAGAGTGTCGCAGGGCTTCTGTACAGTTTAGTGCTACTATGATCACCCTATGCACAAAGGCGCTTAAGCCCAAATTCTATACATGGTGCCTAGAGTTACGCACATTAAAATGGGTACACGCCCAATTTAATGCACGTAACTTAATTGAATAATGAGCCAGTCAGCATTGATAACAACCAATTAGCACTAACTGGCCCTAATTAGGATTTACACACATATCGCATTCTATAATGATATGCGCATAAATCCTAATGCATGTAACTATTTCGGGACATTGCTAAATTTTATGCGTGTACATACAGAATCACACCTACAGTTAGGCGCAGTTACGCACTAAGCGTGATTCTATAAAAGACACATAACCCTTATAGAATTGCGCTAAGCACATTAAATTTTCAGCCCTGACTTTTAGGAGCCACTTATAGAATTTGGCCCTTAGTGCACGAGAAAGCTGTGTGCAAAGACTTGTGCTTACATTGGCCCACTGCTTATTTAAATCCAATGGGAATGAAGGTATCAGCTATTAAACCTGGATGCAAAGAAGTGTGTGGAAGACATGATGGCCAAGTGTATGGTTTATACCTGATTTAACCTATTAAACTTGATGGTTTAAACCTGCTTAACCTATTAAACCTGGATGCAAAGAAGTGTGCGAACGACCTGAAGGCCAAGTGCATAGTTTATACCTGATTTAACCTATTAAACCTGATGGTTTAAACCAGATTTAACCTATTAAACCTGGATGCAAATGAGTGTGCGGAAGAAAGGGCAAGTGCATGATTTTCTAATGCTGTGGTCTGCAGAGGCGTAAAAGGTAGCTTGTTCTTTCGTTGCTAATATTAGTGAGGATTTCATGTCTGTTCCTTCTCTTTCAGCACAAAGTGCCCACATCTTAGAAGTGTAAATGATATCATACCAATAATTTTCTGTGGAGAATAGCATAGCATTCCAGACATGCACATACATTAGTTTTAGCATCGGTCCCCCATGAGCGGGCAGCGAGTGGGCAGAAAAGCCAAAAAGAGTGTGTGTTCTCTGAAGATGGCATGCTTTTATTAACCAAAGGAAGTGACCACTCTAGATAAGACACAGTGAGATAAAGCAGTGCTCTTGGCCCTTATCAGTAGGGCGTCAGAGTCTGACCTTTAACCTCAAGTCTTATTGATCCTGTGAAGGTCTAAGATGTGAAGAAGCCCCCCTTAAAGCATCACTGGATGTAGATACTACCAGGAAACTTCAAAAGATCAACAAGCTGGTTCAAAGCATCCTCCCGCTGGAGTGTCTGAGAATAACCCGAGGTATTTCTGGAGAAGAAATGAGCACTTTTCAGCTACAGACCTGCCTTCTATTTTGAGCCTAGCTAAGCTGCTAATGTTGCATCTGGGGCCCCTGCCTTTCAGCGAATCCATGGCTGCAGCACTGGTACAGAATCTGGAGTGCGCTGCAGAATCACAGAACATGGCCTAGCAGCTTGCCTGATGCCTACGCCAACCAACCAAGCTCTACCCCTTAACATTTTTACATGCAACACTCATGCCTTTCTCTCTTCCCTTGCCCACCCTTGTGTATCTCTTCTTCCTTATTGTTCTCCATCCTTCAATCTTGCTCTCACAAGTTTCCACTCTCCTTTCCCCCTGCCAGTCTCAACCCTCATTCTTCCTCCCTCCTGAATCCTCCACTCTCTGTCCCCACCACTCACCCCTCAGTTCTCACTACCGTGTCACCAGTTCCTGAGTCCCAACCTTGAAAGCTGCTCCTCTAACCTTCCAGGGGCGCTTTTGCTCTCTCCTTCCTTCCTTCATGAGGAGAGCAGGCCCCGTGGTCAGGTGCCTCTAGCCACTTCTTATTCTCAGGCTTCTTTCCCTTCCATTCAGGTCAGGGCAACAATTTGACCAGTCCAGAAAGGAGAGAAACTGATAGCAGGAACAGAAGTGCTTGAGAACCAGGCCTGCTCTCCTCTGTCCTGACCATGGTTGGGGGGCAGCACTGCCTTTCCTATCTATGGCTCCAGCGGGCTGGCTCCAAGGAACAGCAGTGGCCAGTGGTTCTTCAGCTCCACGTAGGCTTCCTCAGAGGGAAGGATTGGTGGTATCCACTTTTTCTTTGGATCTCTACCACATCAGAAGGAGGAGAAGGCAGGGCCAAACTACCATAGTAGCCCGGGATATGGGGCAGTCATCCTGACTACCTCTCTCTTCACGGAACAGTCCTAGTAACAACATAGCAAAGAATAGATCCAAATCTCACAAAAGCTGTTTCTACTAATAAGCTTTTTTTAAATGTTTATTCAATTTTATAACGAAAACACATTATACGATAATAGCACATCTACATCAAATATCTTGCCTCAGTCATAAACAGGTAACAAATAAACATTATCTCCACTCCCCTAACACCCCCCTCCCTCAACTATTCCATGAGGCAGTGGTAGAAGTACTACTATGAACTAACCTCCCAGGATATAGAAAAATCAATAGTTCCAGGGATCTTACATTATCTCATCATGGGTTCACTACAGTTTTCCATGCATGATATAAACCCCATATCGTATGAAATTTCACCAAATGCCCATTACGGCCAGCCGTTAAATGTGACATTTGATATATATAGTCAAGATTGCGAAGAACTATAGGTAACATAGGCATTGCTGATTGTTTCCATGCAGCTCCTATCGATAATTTACTAGCTACAAAAATAATAACTGCAAGCTGATGGATTTCTTTACTAACTCCCCTAGGTTTAAAATGCAATAAACAACGTGCTGCTTTATGTTAACATTTATGTTTAACATTTCTCATTCGTGACTTGAGTTCTCTTCATCACGTCACTTGATGATCATATTTTATCATCATCATTAGCTATAAGACTCCTGATGTAGGCCATCCGGCCGAAACACAACGTTGTGTCGAGTCATTTTTAATGTGGAATTGTGTTATTATTTGTTTGAATATTATTACATTTTGTTTATTTTAAACTTAACTTCAGGTCCAATTATTGGATAGCCTGGCTCATATTCCCACCTTTTTGATAGCTAATCTTGAGCATCTGATGCAGAAGCACTAACGATTCAGATCAGAACTTTTGAGCAAGTGGACAGCCCCACCAGATATGGTACATATCCCCTGCCTCTCCACAGTTGCGCCAACGTAAACCCAAACCTTTGCCAAAAATATGCATTAGGCGCTGTGGGGTATAGTACCAATGATATAATATCTTGTACCCATTCTCCATTAGATTAGCTGACACTGAAGCCTTGAAAAGATATTTAAAGCAATAGCTTATATGTAGATCCCAGCAGTGCTTCTCATTTAGCAGTGTAATGGAGAACAGGCACATTTAGAAGAAGCAGAGCTAAATACAGGTGCGATATACAGCCCTGCCTCGCAGTTCACAACGCCCGTCCCAAGGAGGTCTCCTTGAGCTGCAGCTCACCCAAGCCCACCTCTGAAGGTAATCTCGCAACTGATGATAATGAAATTCATGGTGATTAGGAAGTCCATATTCATCCCTCAACTCTAAAAAAGACACAAGTTCCCTATCTGCGCAAATCTGGTTCAGGGTGTAAACACCCCGCCATTCCCAATGGCGACATAAAGAATCCAGCTGCCCCACTTGAAACCCTGGAGCAAACCGAATCGCCGTCTGCAAAAAGTATTGTCACCCAGGGAAGAGCCAGCGCCACATCCGACTCCAAACCAGAAGAGGGTAGTATAATAATGGAGAAGCCCTACAGGGCACGGATCTCATTTCCAGCCGTTCTAATTGCTCTCCCAGTCTGCCACAAGGCGTAACGTTGCTGCCTGAAAGTATGCTAAAAAAATTGGAAACCCCAGGCCTCCCTTTTGCCTCGGTTAAAACAGCATCACACAGCGTACCCGTGGCGAGCGTGTCCTTCAAATGAGGTGCTGGACATATTCCGTATAATCTGCATTAAGGGCATATATATTAACAATATTATTAACCTGGTTATCAAAAAGAAGAACCAATAGTATATATTGCCCCCCCCCCCCCCCCCGATCTCAAACCACCTGCTTCACCTGCCACCTCTTAGAAGCTGCTAGGGCCACCAAGACCACCTTGGTTTTATTATGCAGATTGTTAGCGGCAAAGTACACAGAGGGATACTTAACATGTCTACAATATCTCTCACGATCTTGTCTCAGATGCGTCTGCTGTACAAGTGCAATGTTCACCTTCAAGCGTAATAACTCTCGAAAAAGTAGGCTGTGTTTGGTTGGTGAATTTAGTCCCCTCACATTGAGGAACATCATAACACGTTCACCCATCCATGTACTGTATTTATTTATTTATTTATTTATTTATTGCATTTGTATCCCACATTTTCCCACCTTTTTGCGGGTTCAGTGTGGCTTACAATATGAGTTGAATGTTGGAAATACAATTTGTTACAGATAGTTAGGGATTATATTAAGCAGGGTGAGACGAAACAATTGAGGTGTCGTTAAGGAATGTAACAATGGAACATAAACATTGAAACTTTGGAAGGAAACAATGGGAGCTTATCCCCAAAATCTTAAACATAATAACAATGGGAGCTTATCCCCAAAATCTTAAACATAATAACGAAACTGAATATATGTGCATATCATTTTCCCTAGAACTACCTAGATGCCACAGCCCCCTCACTAATCCCACTCTAGCCCCCCCACCCTTCCCACCCCTCTACCCATCACCTCTCACTTGGACTACTGCAACTTGCTTCTCACCGGTCTTCCACTCAGCCATCTCTTTCCTCTTCAGTCTGTTCAGAATGCTGCTGCACGATTAATGTTTCGCCAGGGTCGCCGTGCCCATGTCGGCCCTCTTCTGGAGTCACTTCGCTGGCTCCCTGTCCGTTTCTGTATACAGTTCAGGCTCCTCTTGTTGACCTATAAGTGCATTCACTCTGCTGCCCCTCTCTGCCTCTCCACCCTCGTCTCTCCCTACACTCCTTCCCGGGATCTCCGTTCACTAGGCAAATCTCTCCTAATTGTACCCTTCTCCCCCATCGCTAACTCCAGACTCCGTTCCTTTTATCTTGCCGCACCTTATGCCTGGAATAGACTCTCTGAGCCATTACGTCAAGCTCCATCCCTGGCCGCCTTCAAATCCGGGCTAAAGGTCTACCTGTTTGATGCTGCTTTTAATTCCTAACTTGTCACCTGCTTGTAACATTTATCTTGTCTTCCTCTCTTCGATAGTCCCTTCCCATATGTCCTATCTGTCTGTCCCACCCTTATCCCTTATTTGTCCTGTCTGTCTGTCCTATTAGATTGTAAGCTCTCTTGAGCAGGGACTGTCTTTTCTACATGTTAAATTGTGAAGCGCTGCATATGACTGGAAGCAAAAATACATAGTAAAAATTTTTTTAGATACATTAAAAGCAGGAAACCGGCCAAAGAGTCGGTTGGGCCGCTGGACGAAAATGGTGTTAAAGGGGCGATCAAGGAGGACAAAGCCGTAGCGGAGAAATTAAATGAATTCTTTGCTTCGGTCTTCACCGAGGAGGATTTGGGGGGGACACCGGTGCCGGAAAGAATATTTGAAGCGGGGGAGTCGGAGAAACTAAACAAATTCTCTGTAACCTTGGAGGATGTAATGGGTCAGTTCAGCAAGCTGAAGAGTAGTAAATCACCGGGACCTGATGGTATTCATCCCAGAGTATTAATAGAACTAAAAAATGAACTTGCGGAGCTACTGTTAGAAATATGCAATCTGTCCCTAAAATCGAGTGTAGTACCGGAAGACTGGAGGGTAGCCAATGTTACTCCGATTTTTAAGAAGGGCTCCAGAGGAGATCCGGGAAATTATAGACCGGTGAGTCTGACGTCGGTGCCGGGCAAGATGGTGGAGGCTATTATTAAGAATAAAATTGCAGAGCATATACAAAAACATGGACTGATGAGACAAAGTCAGCACGGATTTAGTGAAGGGAAGTCTTGCCTCACCAATCTAATGCATTTTTTTGAGGGGGTAAGCAAACATGTGGACAATGGGGAGCCGGTTGATATTGTATATCTGGATTTTCAGAAGGCGTTTGACAAAGTGCCGCACGAAAGACTCCTGAAGAAATTGCAGAGTCATGGAATCGGAGGTAGGGTATTATTATGGATTAAGAACTGGTTGAAAGATAGGAAGCAGAGAGTAGGATTGCGTGGCCAGTATTCTCAGTGGAGGAGGGTAGTTAGTGGGGTCCCGCAGGGGTCTGTGCTGGGCCCGTTGCTTTTTAATGTATTTATAAATGACCTAGAGATGGGAATAACTAGTGAGGTAATTAAATTCGCCGATGACACAAAATTATTCAGGGTCGTCAAGTCGCAGGAGGAATGTGAACGATTACAGGAGGACCTTGCGAGACTGGGAGAATGGGCGTGCAAGTGGCAGATGAAGTTCAATGTTGACAAGTGCAAAGTGATGCATGTGGGTAAGAGGAACCCGAATTATAGCTACGTCTTGCAAGGTTCCGCGTTAGGAGTTACGGATCAAGAAAGGGATCTGGGTGTCGTCGTCGATGATACGCTGAAACCTTCTGCTCAGTGTGCTGCTGCGGCTAGGAAAGCGAATAGAATGTTGGGTGTTATTAGGAAGGGTATGGAGTCCAGGTGTGCGGATGTTATAATGCCGTTGTATCGCTCCATGGTGCGACCGCACCTGGAGTATTGTGTTCAGTACTGGTCTCCGTATCTCAAAAAAGATATAGTAGAATTGGAAAAGGTACAGCGAAGGGCGACGAAAATGATAGTGGGGATGGGACGACTTTCCTATGAAGAGAGGCTGAGAAGGCTAGGGCTTTTCAGCTTGGAGAAGAGACGGCTGAGGGGAGATATGATAGAAGTGTATAAAATAATGAGTGGAATGGATCGGGTGGATGTGAAGCGACTGTTCACGCTATCCAAAAATACTAGGACTAGAGGGCATGAGTTGAAGCTACAGTGTGGTAAATTTAAAACGAATCGGAGAAAATTTTTCTTCACCCAACGTGTAATTAGACTCTGGAATTCGTTGCCGGAGAACGTGGTACGGGCGGTTAGCTTGACGGAGTTTAAAAAGGGGTTAGATAGATTCCTAAAGGACAAGTCCATAGACCGCTATTAAATGGACTTGGAAAAATTCCGCATTTTTAGGTATAACTTGTCTGGAATGTTGTTACGTTTGGGGAGCGTGCCAGGTGCCCTTGACCTGGATTGGCCACTGTCGGTGACAGGATGCTGGGCTAGATGGACCTTTGGTCTTTCCCAGTATGGCACTACTTATGTACTTATAGAAATGATCTATAGTAGTAGTAGTAGATTTCCTCCATATAGGAGCAAATCCACGGAAGGAGGAAGTGGGCCTTGAGCACAAGCCATGTAACATCCCCAACGCCAAACATAGTGCAGAGTAATTCAGAACTGTGAGAGCTGAGATCCATGCCCCTTTGGGCGACTGCATGGCTACCTAGACCTAAGTTACTCAGTTGCTTGTGTAGGGCTTCTCCATTATTATACTACCCTCTTCTGGTTTGGAGTCAGATGCAGCGCCGGTTCTTCCCTGGGCGACAATACTTTTTGTAGACGGCGATTCGGTTTGCTCCAGGGTTTCAAGTAGGGCAGCTGGATTCTTTATGCCACCATTGGGAATGGCGGGGTGTTTACAGCTGGTATAAAAGCTTGTGCCAGTCACTGTACTAGCTCACCACACATTGACGTAAAGCTTCTTTCAAGGCAACTGTGTGGTAGACTGCTGACGTTGTAGACGTTTCTTGCCTTTAGCCATGCTGGACGAGCCTGCTGTGCTGCCAAAGCTGTTGGGTGAAGTGTAGCCAATGTCGTTCCTGTTTCCGGTAAAAGTTCCTTGGGCTCCGCAACTGAATGAACTTGATGTTTGCTGTCTTTATAAAATACCAACGCAACCATCTGTATCTTATGCCATGGTCTCTGAAACAGGGTCTGATAAGAGTCTCATTTTTAAAATTCTCTGACTTACGTGCTGCTTGCAGGGTTTGTTCCTTTAATTTATAATCTGAAAAGCACGCTATAATGTCTTTGGGCCTATTGTTGTTAGTTGTTTTTTTTTTTTTTTTGTTCCATTTGTACCCCGCGCTTTCCCACTCATGGCAGGCTGTATGCGGCGGGCAATGGAGGGTTAAGTGACTTGCCCAGAGTCACAAGGAGCTGCCTGTGCCAGGAATTGAACTCAGCTCCTCAGGACCAAAGTCCACCACCCTAACCACTAGGCCACTCCTCCACTACCCTAGGGCTCTGTGCGCACGTTACAGTTGCAATGTAGTAGGACTCGGTGGCTGCTGTTCTGTCGAGAGAAGTGCACTGACAATCCTTTGAATAACCGATTCACGATCAGCATATGTGGGAGTCTCAGGTATACACCGAAATTTCAGATTGTGGCAGCGTCCTCTATTTTCTAAATCTTCCAATTTATCTAGAATATGGCTAGCTTGAGTCTGTATCAACTTAAGTTCTTTGTCGAAGACCGTCACAGTTTCCACATGGCCATCTAGATGTGACTCCGCTTCTTTGAGTCTGCGGCCTAGCTCCCCGATTTCGCCCCGTAAATCGGCTCTTAGTGTCGTAAGCTCCATCTGAAAGGAGCCACAAACAGATCTCTTCGAGGGGGTTTAGATCCAGTTCCCCACCTTGGTCTTCTGAAGGTGTGGTATCTGAACACGGGGAAGTCTGCACAGATGAAACCGCCATCGCTACATGTGTTCCTGCTACACGGCTTCCTGTTGATGCACCGCTGTAAGTATATTTAGCCAAATCTGCAGTTTTTAGTTTTTGAGACATCCGATTAACAGTCTCAGTTTTTACTTACATAGAGACGATATATAGTGGTCTCGATGTCTGCAGATTATCCCCAAGATGCTGCTTATTGCAACGGCTTTGCTCGGAGCTAAGCTCTCAAGCGGCCATTTTGCTCCGTGACATCACTTCCTTCCCTTCTTCCTACTAATAAGTTTCAATTTTGCATTAAGTAAGCTCTGTGTCTTTTAAGAGTTTTAGACTGGTCTTCCCTGTTCTTAAAAGAACTCTGTACTCTACACTGGTCCCTTCTTCCCCTTTCCTTTCTTAAGAAACTGGAGAACGCCAAGACAGCATAAACTGAAGGTTTAGCCTGTGTAAAACCCTGCACCAGCTGCCCTCCTTGTGTTTGAAAGAAGAGTGACAACAAAGAAAATCTCCATCCCAGCCAAGAAGTTCATTTTTGGAAATAGGGTGGTAGGCTTAACTGACCCTTGTTCTGACCCAATACTGCAATTCCTTATGTTGTTATTTAAATTATTAAAATTGAAGCGGTGCAAAGAAAAGCTACGAGAATGGTATGGCATTTGCGTTCCAAGACATATGAGGAGAGACTTGCTGACCTGAAGATGTATACCCTGGAGGAAAGGAGGAACAGGGGTGATATGGAGACTGGAGGAGTGGCCTAGTGGTTAGGGTGGTGGACTTTGGTCCTGAGGAACTGAGTTCAATTCCCACTTCAGGCACAGGCAGCTCCTTGTGACTCTGAGCAAGTCACTTAACCCTCCATTGCCCCAGGTACAAATAAGTACCTGAATACAATATGTAAGCCACATTGAGCCTGCCATGAGTGGGAAAGCGCGGGGTACAAATGTAACAAAAAAAATGATACAGACAAATATTTGAAAGGTATTAATCCACAAACAAACCTTTTCCGGAGATGGGAAAGCGGTAGAACGAGAGGACATGAAAGATTGAAGGGGGGCAGACTCAAAAAAGATGTCAGGAAGTATTTTTTCACAGAGAGAGTGGTGGATGCTTGGAATGCCCTCCCGCGGGAGGTGGTGGAGTTGAAAATGGTAATGGAATTCAAACATGCGTGGGATATACATAAAGGAATCCTGTGCAGAAGGAATGGATTCTCAGAAGTTTAGCCGAAATTGGGTGGCGGAGCCGGTGGGGGGAAGAGGGGTTGGTGGTTGGGAGGTGAGGATAGTGGTGGGCAGACTTATATGGTCTGTGCCAGAGCCAGTGGTGGGAGGCGGGACTGGTGGTTGGGAGGCGGCGAATAGTGCTGGGCAGACTTATACGGTCTGTGCCAGAGCTGGTGGTGGGAGGCGGGGATAGTGCTGGGCAGACTTATACGGTCTGTGCCAGAGCCGGTGGTGGGAGGCGGGGCTGGTGGTTGGGAGGAGGGGATAGTGCTGGGCAGACTTATACGGTCTGTGCCCTGAAAAAGACAGGTACAAATCAAGGTAAGGTATACACATGAGTTCATCTTGTTGGGCAGACTGGATGGACCGTGCAGGTCTTTTTCTGCTGTCATCTACTATGTTATAAATCTTTTTGCTTGTGGACGATCGTAGTGATTGGTGCTGCAGGGGTGCCACTTGTCCTGACAACTGTGGCCCGGATAGGTTCCGGGGGGAATATTACAAGCCCACCCTGACCTTGTTTTCAAAACCATAATTGACCAAGGCCCTCTGCTTGACCTGCTCAATACAGCCAAAATAGTTGTTCTTTTGAAGCCAGGGAAAGAACTGGAGAGGCCAGAATCTTATTAACTGATCTCCTTGTTGAATTATGAGGCCACATTGTTGGCTATAATTCTTGCAAATCGGCTGTCTTGGGTTTTGCCCTCTTTAATAGCGGAGCTGCAGGTCAGGTTCGTGAGTGGCCGAGTAATTTCCAAAAATGTGAGGAAGATCTTGGCAGCTTTGGAAACTGCTGGATCAGGGAATACCTCCTGCACTTCTCATCAGCTTTGATGCCGAAAAGGCCTCTGACAGAGTGGTGTGGGGGGGTTTCTATGGAGCCATCAAGGCATATGGACTAAGGGAGTTCTTTCTCAAAGCAGTAGAAGCATTATCACCAAGGGCTCAAGTGTGTGTGACTAGGAGATGTTTGGATCTTTTTGAGATCAAGAGGGGCACTAGGCAAGGGTGTCCTGTGTCTCCCCTATTGTTCGTGTTAACATTGGATCCCTTTATGATCTAACCCGGACATTAAGTGATTTTGTACTAGATCTCATACTTTTAAAATTGCTGTATTCACAGACGATTTATTGTTTTTTTCTTACTGAACTGCAGACCTCCTTTCCTGTTCTTCTAAAATATTTTCAGAATATGGTAAATTCTTGGGGTTTCATCTGGATTACACAAAGTCTGAAGCACTGGGGAGGCCTGCCTCCTTATAGGTGAACTGGAATACATCTTTCCCATTACACTGGGTAACAGAATCATTTTGCTATCTAGGCATATTATTGTCTATGGATACAACATCCCTATATAGAATTAACATTGAGAAACTACATCATGATATGAAGCAACAACTAGAAACTTCGAACACTTTCCTATTGTCTTTGATGGTCAGAATTTGTTTATTTTGCATGGTTCTTTTCCCAGGTTGGCTGTTTGTTCTTCGGACTCTTCCCCTTCAACTGCTACGGAAGGCTTTTGTGAAATTTTGTTGGAGTAGCCAAAAAGCTAAACTGAGATGGTCTTTTCTTATGGGTAGTAGGCAGTGCGTTTTTTGTAGCAAAAAAGGTGCCGGTACTCAAATGCCAGGCCACCCTTCAGGGGTGGGGTGATCGCTGAGGGACCCACCCACAATAACCAGGCCCCCCTGCAACCAGTCACAGAATCTATGACAAGGCAGAATTGGTGTGTAGAGCCTGAGCTCTTTCATTATAATTTGGGGTCCATGGGCTAATTTTAGCGGACAATGGAAAAGGTGCTGGTACTCAGTACCCCCAAGTACCCCCTCAAAAAAAGCCCTGGTAGTAGGAGAAAAGGAGGACTGGGAATGCCAGATATGAAATTGTGCAATCAAGCATGCCTTTTGAGACATCTGAGGGACTGGGTATTTGACTTTAACAGTTCACAGATGTAGCCTTTGAGAAAGGATTATTTTCACCCCTGGCATCTTAATTATCTTCTTCATGCTAGATGGCCTAATATGCCCTCAGATGTTAAGTCCAGTATTTTGCTGCGGCCGCTTTGGTTTACATGAAAGGAATTGCTTACCAGTTGGGATCTGGACCCTACAAAGTACAGTTCTCTTACTGATAATGGTCAACGCAGAGTTCACCCAGGATTTAGACAATGTAGCTTTTCATCATTGTGAGTTGCACAGATTGCTTTAGTGGAACATTTGCTACAGCTGGACGGCCCACTGTTGAAATTTGATGATTTACTGCAATACTTTTTTTTTTTTGGGGGGGGGGGGGGGGGGGGGAGAATCGCAAATCGCTATGCTTATTTAAAGCCGTCTCATTACTTACATACCCAGCCACCTCAAACTTTTCAGCTCAGTGTCGGAAAGAAGATTTGGGAGTTTTTGGAGAGGTCGGAGTTGCTTTGGGCCAAGTGTTGATTTCTTGGCTTTATAGGGGACTCAGCAACATGATAAAGCATATAAGTTGGTGTTAGAGGCATGGGCCAGAGAGCTGGGTAGACCTCTTTTAATCTCATCTCTTAAGGAGATTCTAAATGACATACCAACGGCATAGCAGTGGGACTGTGAATTCCATGTAGCTCAAAGTGCATATTTTTCTCAACAACAGGCATTTTACGCTGGCGATGTGCCCCCCCCCCCCCCCCCGTGTCAATCCAGCACTTTTTCATTGGCTCATGGGCTGTGGCAGTGTCCTCAAATTAGAGCATTTTGGTTATCCCTAATTCAGTATATCCAATCTTTACTTGGTCATCCTTTTCGTTGTCATTTGAAGGGATAGTTTTCACTCACATAGCCTCATTAGGGGCCTGAGGTCATGGGGAAACATTATTTTTGAGCAAGGCTTACATTCTTGGTAAAAAGAAATGTATACTCAATCATAAGTTGAGTGACCAATCACTGAGTTTCTGGTAGAATAAAACCGGTGCAAGGCGGACTTCTACGGTCTGTGCCCTGAGAAAGACAGGGACAAATCAAACTCGGATATACATATAAAGTACTACATACCATATAAAATGAGTTTATCTTGTTGGGCAGACTGGATGGACCGTTCAGGTCTTTATCTGCCGTCATTTACTATGTTACTTCACAAGTTAATGGTGTGGGAATCTTATGAAGTACATCATCATTTAAAAAGGCAAAAACTGTTTCTGCTCATTTGGGAGCCTTATTTAAACATAATTTCCCACAAAGCTCGAAGTCATGCTTTCAATAGCTTTCAGGATGCAGGAGGAAGCCATTGACCTGCACACACTCGGGGGGGGGGGGGGGGGGTGGATTTCTGTTTACCATAGGCAGGGTTGTTTGGTTGGGGACTATCAGAGCTCAAGTCTCTAATCTATGGTTCAGCTGGTGCTTTTTCTTCTTAGTGAGGTTTTAGGGTTTGGGTGGGTGGGTGAGTTTGGGCTGGGGGTGGGAGGGATTGTCTTTTCCTAATGTGTTAGTTTTCTTATATTTGCTATTCATTCATGGTACAAACCATGGAAATGTTCAACATTTTGTGCAGTTGTCTTCTTATTGAATGTAAACAGTTCTTGAAATACATAGAAGCATATTTTCAAAGCACTTTGGGAGGCTAAGTTCCATAGGTTTCTATGGAACTTTGGGAGGCTAAGTGCTTTGAAAATGAGCCTGATAGTAACATAGTAGATGACGGCAGAAAAAGACCTGCACGGTCCATCTAGGCTGCCCAACAAGATAAACTCATATGTGCTACTTCTTGTGTATACCTTACCTTGATTTGTATCTGCCATTTTCAGGACACAGACTGTAGAAGTCTTGCCCAGAACTAGCCCCACCACCCAAACACCAGCCCCGCTTCCCAATCTCGGCTAAGCTTCTGAGGATCCATTCCTTCTGCACAGGATTCCTTTATGTTTATCCCATGCATGCTTGAATTCCGCTACCGTTTTCATCTCCACCACCTCCCGCGGGAGGGCATTCCAAGTATCTACCACTCTCTCCGAGAAAAAATACTTCCTGACATTTTTCTTGAGTCTGCCCCCCTTCAATCTCATATCATGTCCTCTCGTTCTACTGCCTTCTCATCTCCGGAAAAGGTTCGTTTGCGGATTAATACCTTTCAAATATTTGAACGTCTGTATCATATCACCTGTTTCTCCTTTCCTCCAGGGTATACATGTTCAGGTCCGCAAGTCTCTCCTCATACGTCTTGTAACGCAAATCCCGTACCATTCTCGTAGCTTTTCTTTGCACCGCTTCCATTTTTTTTACATCCTTAGCAAGGTACAGCCTCCAGAACTGAACACAATACTCCAGGTCAGGGGCGTAGCCAGACACCCAATTTTGGGTGGGCCTGGGCCCAAGATGGGTGGGGAGAAGAACTCCGCCCTGTCCCACAAGTGATTTGGTCTCTCCCTCTGCATGCCATATGGTCTCTCAAACATCCCCCTCCCCCCATACCTTTTAAATAGCAAATTTTCACTGGCAGCAAGCAGAAAATAATACACACTGCTCATGTTGGCTCCACAATCTTCCTTCTGATGCAACTTCCTGTTTCCGCATAGGCGGGAATACATCAGAGGTAAGGCCTTGGCTATGCCACTGCTCCAGGTGGGGCCTCACCAATGACTTATACAGGGGAAATAACTAGAGGTAAGGTATAGGCTTTGGGTAGGGGGGTAGGGGTGGGGGGGGGGGGATGAAACTGTTCACAGTTTGCTTGGATATTTTAATTTATATACACCTATATTGTTTTCTCTGCATTGTCATCAATAAAAATGTTGAACCATAATAATACTAACATTAATTACAGCATAAGCTATGTGCAAGGAATCATACCAAGCTATAAAACTATCTCCAGCTTATTAAAGAAGGAAAGAGAGCCAGAAAAAAAAGGAAGAATCAAGAAAAAATACATAAAGAAACTACCGTAAAATGCGCTAACACCATATACTAAATGTACAATGCACAATTCCACTGATTAATGAAGGGGAAAAATGTGTTATCTCTTGACCTCCAACCTACAAGATTCATCAACTGGGACAACTGCCTCAATCTTGATTGACTGCACTTTTTGTCCTTTAGACTGTAAGCTCCTTTGAGCAGGGACTGTCCTTCTTTGTTAATTGTATAGCGCTGCGCAACCCTGGTAGCGCTTTAGAAATGTTAAATAGTAGTAGTAGTATTCATAAACAGGCTCTCAGGAAGATGCAGAGGACTCCCAGAACCACACTTATTATCATAGTAAGTAACATTACATAAGTACATAAGTATTGCCATACTGGGACAGACCAAAGGTCCATCAAGCCCAGCATCCAGTTTCCAACAGTGGCCAATCCAGGTCACAAATACCTGGCAAGATCCCCCAAAAGTACAAAACATTTTATGCTGCTTATCTCAGAAATAAGCAGTGGATTTTCCCCTAGTCCATTTTAATAACGACCTATGGACTTTTCCTTTAGGAAGCCGTCCAAAACATTTTAAAACCCCCGTTAAAGCTAACCGCCTTTACCACACTCTCTGGCAACGAATTCCAGAGTTTAATTACACGTTGAGTGAAGAAAACGTTTCTCTGATTTGTTTTAAATGTACTACTTTGTAGCTTCATTGAATGCCCCTAGTCCTAGTATTTTTGGAAAGAGTAAACAGATGCTTCACGTCTACCCATTCCACTCCACTCATTATTTTATAGACCTCTATTATATCTCCCCTCAGCCGTCTTTACTCCAAGCTGAAGGGCCCTAGCCGCTTTAGCCTTTCCTCATTGGGAAGTCATCCCATCCCCTTTATCTTTTTCATCACCCTTCTCTGCACCTTTTCTAATTCCACTATATCTTTTTTCAGACGCGGTGACCAGAATTGAACACAATATTTGAGGTGTGGTCTTACCATGGAGCGATTCAAAGGCATTATAACGTCCTTGTTTTTGTTTTCCATTCCTTTCCCAATAATATCTAACATTCTATTTTCTTTCTTAGCTGCCGCAGCACACTGAGCAGATGGATTCAACGTATCATCAACGATGACACCTAGATCCCTTTCTTGGTCGGTGACTAACGTGGAACCTTGCATTATGTAGCTATAATTCGGGTTCCTCTTTCCCACATGCATCACTTTGCACTTGCTCACATTAAATGTCATCTGCCATTTAGACGCCCAGTCTCCCAGTCTCGTAAGGTCCTCTTGTAATTTTTCACAATCCTCTTGCGATTAAACAACTTTGAATAACTTTGTGTCATCAGCAAATTTAATTACCTCACTACCATCTCTAGTTCTTTTATAAATATGTTAAAAAGCAGCGGTTCCAGCACAAACCCCTGGGGAACTCCACTAACTACCCTTCTCCATTGAGAATACTGACCATTTAATCCTACTCTCTGTTTTCTATCTTTTACATTTTGCAGGATATCTACTACTACTTATCATTTCTATAGTGCTACTAGATGTACCGCAGCGCTGTACACTTGAACATGAAGAGACAGTCCCTGCTCAACAGAGCTTACAATCTAATTAGGACAGACAAACAGGACAAACAAGAGATAACCGGCCAATTCCCGCAAACTACTGAAAACTTATCTCTTCGACAAGATTTATCACAAAGATCAGCACATGTAACTGTACAATCTTTAATATATATAGGAATGTCTTATAACGTCTTTTGCTGTAATACAACCATGTACTTCACCACCATGTAACCCTTACCCTCCATAAACCAAATGTATACTCTTTTCTACTTCCAATATCCACGACGAATTATAAGCCACATTGAGCCTGCAAAGAGGTGGGATAATGTGGGATACAAATGCAATAAATAAAAATAAATAAATAAATAAGGGAATGTTAAAGTGAGGATGATAAAATAAGGGTTCTGAACAAAAACAAAAGTGGCTTTCAACTTCAATATTCAAAGATAAGAAAGAAAGAAACCCTTCCTCCTAGCTTGCTAATTTAAATCTACAATGCAAAATAAACCTTTGAAATATTCTGGTAGAACAATCTCATAACTCTACTCGTTATCTGGTTCCAGCACAAGAGTAATCAACAAGTCTCAGTAGCGCTCACATTCTCCACTGAAGTTTCAAGCTCCTGTGTCAAGGACAGCAGCTGTTCCGGAACATCACCAGGTTTAGATAGAGAAAGAAAGTATTTGCAATCCTTAGGAACAGATAAACACACAACCAAGTCATTTTTAAACATTCTGTCCCTGTGATAGCTTGAATACACAGGAAGTTAAGAGGCCTAATATTCCTAAGAATGAAGACAATTTTCAATTAATTCCTTCCTCCTACTCATGATCATGAAGACCTAAAAACTCATGAAATTCCACATTTTTTCCATGACGTTAATACTCTGTCCTCACTCCATGATCGGCAAAATACCTTATACAGCAGTGTGAAGACTAATCGTCAAAGAATCCTATTATTCAAACACTCCCTATCCTTTCACTTGCTGACAGTTCTAAACAGGATCGTCAGCAAAGCAATAGCATTTAGTGATTTCTCCTATATGCACATGAACATATGTCAACGGTGCATGACTGCACAGGACATGTCTCTCTGTGTCTCCCAGGAGAAGTGGAACAATATGGTACCAGAGTTTTTAAAAAATGGGACAAGTACAGAGGAGTCCTGAATGTATTTATTACTGACATTTATCCAGTGCCTTTTTATTGGTTGCTCACAGCACATGATATTTGGGTACAGCGGGGATTTTCCTATCCCCCAAGGGTTACAACCTAAGGGGCCATTTTACTAAACTGTGTAGGCACCTACGCACGTCCAACGCATTACAATTTGGAGCTACCGCCCGGCTACTGCGTGGCCCGGGCAGGTTTTTTGTTTTTTACGCGCATCTGCTACGCGTGCTGGAAAATAATGTTTATTTCTGGAACGCGGCGGAAACCGGGCGATAATTGACATTCTATGCACGTAGATGATTAATAACGCAGGGTTACTGCATGAGACCTTACCCCTAAGTCAATGGGTGGTGGTAAGGTCTCAGACCCAAAATGGACACACTCCAATTTTTATTTTGCTGCAAGGTGTGCTGAAAAATGTACATAGGCACATAATTATTGCCAAACTGGGAGAGACCAAAGGTCCGTCAAGCCCAGCATCTAGTGGCCAATCCAGGTCACAAAAACCTGGCAAGATCCCAAAAAAGTACAAAACATTTTATGCTCCTTATCCCAGAAATAGTGGATTTTCCCCAAGTTCAATTTAATAATGGTCTATGGACTTTTCCTTTAGGAAGCTATCCAACCCTTTTATAAACTGTGCTAAGCTAACCGCCTTTACCACATTCTCTGACAACAAATTCCAGAGTTTAATTACACGTTGAGTGAAGAAACATTTTCTCCGATTCGTTTTAAATTTACTACTTTGTAGCTTCATCGCATGCCCCCTAGTCCTAGTATTTTTGGAAAGCGTAAACAAACGATTCACGTCTACCCGTTCAACTCCACTCATTATTTTATAGACCTCTATCATATCTGCCCTCAGCTGTCTTTTCTCAAAGCTGAAGAGCCCCAGCCGTGCGTACCCAAAACACGCGCCTACACTAGCGCAGACCATTTTTCAGTGTACCTTATTAAAAGGACCTCTAAGAGCCTTATTGACTATTGTGCATTAACGTGTTATTGCGTTCTAAAGGAATTTAATGCACATTAAATAATGTAAGCCCCAATATTCTCACTGGAGCCCAGTTCTAAGTATAGGGTCTGTATTCAAAAGCACCTGCTATCCGGACAAATGCTGCTTACAGGGATGTTCAGAGGCAGTATCCACACAATGCTGATGAATATTCTTACACACCACCTCAGCACTGGGCCAGGACAATCTGCGTTTAAAAATAATGCTGACTGTAGCAGCTGAATGTATGTGTTTAATGCAAGTAATGCAAGTCTCCTGTAAGCCGAAAAAACTTGAGCAGAGTCGTGTTCGTGTCTGTCACGATCGCGGACAAAAAGAAACTGAAGAGGGCAGGCTCGCGTCGCGGGAAGCCATTTGCGCATGCACGGTGTGTTCAGCCTGCGCAATGGAACGTTCTTCGAGAATTCTTTGTTTTGCTATGCAAGTTTTTTGCCGGTCTCCTTGGCCGTTGCAGACGACGACCCAATTGTGAGAACAAGCAGCCTGCTTGAAATGCTAGTTATTAAATGATGCCCAAGCTCTCTTAGGCTTCCGCAGCTGCCATCATGATTGAAGTTGTCTGGGTCCAGACGCGGCAAGACCTGGACAACTGCAACAAAAACGAGACCCGGTTTGTACCTAGAAGATAAGGTCAAGGCAAAGATCAGGAGGGCTCTGGTCAGGGAAAGCGATACTGGTCAGATTAGATGGAACTTGGGGTATTTACTGTAGTAATGCCACTGTCAGGGCCCCTTTCACAGACACCAGATCTGTCTGCACTAACATAGTAACATAGTAAATGACGGCAGAAAAAGACCTGCATGGTCCATCCAGTCTGCCCTACAAGATAAACTCATATGTGCTACTTTATGTGTATACCTTACCTTGATTTGTACCTGTCCTTTTCACGGCACAGACCGTGTAAGTCCGCCCAGCACTATCCCCGCCTCCCGCCACCGGCTCTGCCACCCAATCTCGGCTAAGCTCCTTAGGATCCATTCCTTCTGAATAGGATTCCTTTATGATTATCCCACGCGTGTTTTAATTCTGTTACCGTTTTCATTTCCACCACCTCCCGCAGGAGGGCATTCCAAGCATCCACTACTCTCTCCGTGAAAAAATACTTCCTGACATTTTTCTTGAGTCTGCCCCCCTTCAATCTCATTTCATGTCGTCTCGTTCTACCGCCTTCGCACCTCCGGAAAAGGTTCGTTTGCGGATTAATACTTTTCAAATATTTGAACGTCTGTATCATATCACCCCTGTTTCTCCTTTCTTCCAGAGTATACATGTTCAGGTCATCAAGTCTCTGCTCATATGTCTTGTAACGCAAATCCCTTACTATTCTCGTAGCTTTTCTTTGCACCGCTTCAATTCTTTTTACATCCTTCGCAAGGTACGGCCTCCAAAACTGAACACAATACTCCAGGTGGAGCCTCACCAACGACTTATATAGGGGCATCAACACCTCCTTTCTTCTGCTGGTCACACCTCTTTCTATACAGCATAACAACCTTCTAGTTACGGCCACCGCTTTGTCACACTGTTTCGTCGCCTTCAGATCCTCAGATACTATCATCCCAAGATCCCTCTCCCCGTCCGTACCTATCAGACTCTCCCCGCCTAACACATACGTCTCCTGAGGATTTCTATTCCCTAAGTGCATCACTTTGCATTTCTTCGCATTGAATTTTAATTGCCAAACCTTAGACCATTCTTCTAGCTTCCTCAGATCCTTTTTCATGTTTTCCACTCCCTCCCGGGTGTCCACTCTGTTACATATCTTAGTACCATCCGCAAATAGGCAAACTTTACCTTCTAACCCTTCGGCAATGTCACTCACAAATATATTGAACAGAATCGGTCCCAGCACCGATCCTTGAGGCACACCACTACTCACTTTTCCCTCCTCTGAGCGAATTCCATTCACCACCACCCTCTGGCTTCTGTCCGTCAACCAGTTCCTAATCCAGTTCACCACTTCGGGTCCTATCTTCAGCCCATCCAGTTTATTTAAGAGCCTCCTGTGGGGAACCGTGTCAAAAGCTTTGCTGAAATCTAAGTAGATTACGTCCATAGCTCGTCCCTGATTCAATTCTCCTGTCACCCAATCAAAGAACTCAATGAGATTCGTTTGGCACGATTTCCCTTTGGTAAAACCATGTTGTCTCGGATCTTGCAACTTATTGGCTTCCAGAAAATTCACTATCCTTTCCTTCAGCATCGCTTCCATTACTTTTCCAATAATCGAAGTGAGGCTTACTGGCCTGTAGTTTCCAGCTTCTTCCCTATCACCACTCTTGTGAAGAAGGACCACCTCCGCCGTTCTCCAATGCCTCGGAACCTCTCCCGTCTGCAAGGATATATTAAACAAATCTTTAAGAGGACCCGCCAGAACCTCTCTGAGCTCCCTCAATATCCTGGGGTGGATCCCATCCAGTCCCATGGCTTTGTCCACCTTTAGCTTTTCAAGCTGTTCATACACAGTCTATTCCGTGAACGGTGCTCTATCCACTTCAATCTCATTTGTACTTTTTGCAGTCCATCGCGGTCCTTCTCCAGGATTTTCTTCTGTGAAAACAGAACAAAAGTATCTATTTAGCAAATTTGCTTTTTCTTCATCATTATCCACATAGCGGTTTGCAGTATCTTTTAGTCTCACAATTCCCTTTTTAGTCATTCTCCTTTCACTTATATACCTGAAGAAATTTTTGTCACCCCTCCTTACATTTCTAGCCATTTGTTCTTCCGCTTGCGCTTTCTCCAGTCGTATCTCTCTCTTGGCTTCTTTCAGTTTCATCCTGTATTCCTCCTCGTGTTCCTTTTCTTGAGTTTTTGTGTATTTCTGGAACGCCAACTCTTTAGCCTTTATTTTCTCAGCCACTTGCTTGGAAGACCATATCGGTTTCCTTTTTCTCTTGCTTTTATTTACTTTCCTTACATAAAGGTTCGTGGCCCTATTTATAGCTTCTTTCAGCCTGGACCACTGTCCTTCCACTTCTCGTATTTCCTCCCAGCCCATCATCTCCTTCCTCAGGTATTCCCCCATTTTACTAAAGTCAGCACGCTTGAAATCCAGAACTTTGAGTTTTGAGTGGCTGCTCTCCACTTTAGCTGTAATATCAAACCAAACCGTTTGATGGTCACTGCTGCCCAGGTGGGCACCCACTCGGATATTTGACATGCTATCCCCATTTGTGAGCACCAGATCCAGTGTCACTCCCTCCCTCGTGGGTTCCATCAACATATGTCTGAGCAAACCGCTTTGTAAAGCATCCACGATCTCTCTACTTCTTTCCGATTCCGCAGACGGAACCTTCCAATCTACATCCGGCAGATTGAAATCTCCCAGCAACAGCACCTCTCTCTTGTTTCCCAACTTTTGAATATCCACTTACCTAAGCCACCTTTCTGGCAGGACCCCTAAGGTTTCAGCAGTGGACAGCTCTTTCAGGTTTGGCATCTGCTGTGCTTCAGTTCTCCCCCTGTTCACATTAACCTTTTCATTGCAATCCCTCTACTGTATCCCCCCAACTTCCCTCACCTCCTGCAGTTAGTAACTGCCCAATTTTCATGATAACGGAGTTGCATAAAAGTAAGTGAATGGAATTACATAAAAAAGTGCAAAAGAGGGAAAAGACCTCAGAAACTGTATCTGTGGATGTGAGAGAATTTTGATACTCAGGGGTCCTTTTACTAAGGTGCGCTGAAAAATGACGCACTAGAGTAGGTGCGTGTTTTGGACGCACGCACGTCCATTTCTCAGTGCGCCTGCTGCAAAAAACGCCTTTTTTTTTGCTGAAAATAGATGTGCGGCAAAATACAAATTGGTGTGCTGCGTCCATTTTGGGTCTGAGACCTTACCGTCACCCATTCACTTAGCGGTAAGGTCTCACACATTAACCAGGCAGTAACAGTCAGCATGCGTACAATGCTGATTACCGCCCGGTTAGCGTCACATGCCAGAAAATAAAAAATATCCTATATAATAAAACGCACCTCCAATATTCTGAAGCTGACTGCATGGCTGAGGCATTCCTGCTCTCTGTATCCATCTCCTGAATTGACATCACGTACTTCCGGGTTCGTCACAAGCAGAAGTGACCAACCACACGAGGTTTCTCGGCTTCAGAATGTTGGAGGTGCATTCTATTAAATAGGATTGGTCAGTTCCTTGAAGCACAGCCAGAGCTCAGCGTCCTGCACAGTAACGTACAGACACCAGAGAGGGGGGGGGGGGGGGAGTATTCTCTGTCACACACACACTGCCTCTCTCACACACACTCTCTCTCTCACAGTCAATGTCTTTCTCTCTCTCACTCTCACACACTGTCTCTCACACACTATGTCTCACACTGTATCACGTTCACTCTCTATGTGTCACACAGTCACTCACACACTCTCTTGGTCTCATACACTCAGTCTCACAGAGTCTGTGTCTCACACACACTCTCTCTCTCTCACACACACTGTACCTGTGTGAAACACACTCTCTCTCACACTGTGTCTCACATACGCACTTGCACACACTCTCTCTCTCACAGACACATTCGCATCCAGACTCACTCTCTCTCTCACACACACACACTCGCACATTCACTCTCTCTCACACACAGTCACTCTCACTCATATACACTCTCTCAAGCATACACACTCCGAGGAAAACCTTGCTAGCGCCCGTTTCATTTGTCAGAAACGGGTCTTTTTTTACTAGTAAGTACATAAGTATTGCCATACTGGGAAAGACCAAAGGTCCATCGAGCCAAGCATCCTGTTTCCAACAGTGGCCAATCCAGGTCACAGATACCCCACAAAATTCCAAAAATGTACAAAACATTTTATACTGCTTATCTCAGAAATAGTGGATTTTCTCCAAGTCCATTTAATAACGGTCTATGGACTTTTCCTTTAGGAAGCCGTCCAAACCTTTTTAAAACTCCACTAAGCTAACCGCCTTTACCACATTCTCTGGCAACTAATTCCAGAGTTTAATTACACGTTGAGTGAAGAAAAGTTTTCTCTGATTCGTTTTAAATTTACTACATTGTAGCTTCATCACATGCCCCCTAGTCCTAGTAGTTTTGGAAAGCGTGAACAGACGCTTCACATCTACCCGTTCAACTTCACTCATTATTTTATATACCTCTATCATATCTCCCCTCAGCCGCCTTTTCTCCAAGCTGAACCTAGCTGCTTTAGCCTTTCCTCATAGGGAAGTCGTCCCATCCTCTTTATCATTTTCGTCGCCCTTCTCTGCACCTTTTCCAATTCCACTATATCTTTTTTGAGATGCGGTAACCAGCGGCGACCAGAATTGAACACAATATTCAAGGTGTGGTCGCACCATGGAGCAATACAAAGGCATTATAACATCCTCATTTTTGTTTTCCATTCCTTTCCTAATAATACCTAACATTCTATTTGCTTTCTTAGCTGCAGCAGCACACTGAGCAGAAGGTTTCAACGTATCATCAACGACGACACCCAGATCCCTTCCTTGGTCTGTGACTCCTAACGTGGAACCCTGCATGACGTAGCTATAATTCGGGTTCCTCTTTCACACATGCATCACTTTGCACTTGCTCACATTAAACGTCATCTGCCATTTAGATGCCCAGTCTCCCAGTCTCGTAAGGTCCGCTTGTAATTTTTCACAATCCTCTTGCGATTTAATGACTTTGAATAACTTTCTGTCATCAGCAAATTTAATTACCTCACTAGTTATTCCCATCTCTAGATCATTTATAAATATGTTAAAAAGCACTGGTCCCAGCACAGAGCCTTGGGGAACCCCACTAACTACCCTTCTCCATTGAGAATACTGACCATTTAAACCTACTCTCTGTTTTCTATCTTTTTACCGGTTTCTAATCTATAATGGAACACTACCTCCTATCCAGGACCAGTCTTAGCAACTATGGGGCCCTAAGCAGACCATTTCAGTGGGTCCTCCCACCCATGCCTTCCACCATAAACCATATTTATCAGTTTAAAAGGAGTTTTAGAGCTCTCGGAACCCCACCTCACCTCATACCTGGATATGTACTCACCACATTTCAGTAAAGAGCGGCAGCAATTTTCATATCCCATCAGCTGTCAAGCCCATAGCCTCCTTGCTGCTGCATCCCACCCTTGCGGAAGCAGGAAGTGACATCAAAAGGGGACGAGACACAGCAGCAGCAAAGAGGCTATGGGCTTGGCAGCTGTCAGGATATGAAAATCGCTGAGGTTTCTTGATGCTCTCTACTGAAATGTGGATGCACATTAAGGTACAAAGCAGGTAGGTGTTCCGAGACAGGAAGACAGACGTGCCAGAGATGTGGGGCCCCTAGGAGCATGAGGCCCTGTAAGACCGGACCTGCTCCAATCCCATGACTCTCCATATTCCTCTGGAGTCTTTCATGAGGCAATTTGTCAAATGCCTTTTGAAAATCCAGATACAAAATATCGACCGGTTCACCTTTATCTACATGTTTGTTCACCCCTTCAAAGAAATGTAATAGATTGGTGAGGCAAGATTTCCCGTCACTAAATCCATGCTGGCTTTGTCTCATTAATCTATGCTTTTGAATATGCTCTGTAATTTTGTTCTTTATAATAGTCTCCACCATTTTGCCTGGTACCGACGTCAGGCTCACCAGTCTATAATTTCCTAGCTGGAACCTTTTTAAAAAATCGGTGTTACATTGGCCACCTTCCAATCTTCCGGTATTATGCTTGATTTTAAAGATAAATTACATATTACTAACAATAGTTCTGCAAGTTTATTTTTCAGTTCTATTAGTACTCTGTTATGAATACCATTCAGTCCAGGCGATTTGCTACTCTTCAATTTGTCAAATTGTGCCATTACATCTTTCAGGTTTATAGAGATTTCATTCAGTTTCTCTGATTCATCAGCTTTGAATACCATTTCTGGCACCGGTATCTCTCCCAAATCTTCTTCAGTGAAGACAGATGCAAAATATTCATTTATTCTTTGCGCTATGGCTTTGCCTTCCCTGACTGCCCCTTTTACCCCTTGGTCATCTAGTGGTCCAACTGATTCTTTTGCCAGCTTCTTGCTTTTAATATACCTAGACGGTTTCCTAAAGGACAAGTCTATAAACCGCTACTAAATGGACTTGGGAAAAATCCACAATTCCAGGAATAACATGTATAGAATGTTTGTACGTTTGGGAAGCTTGCCAGGTGCCCTTGGCCTGGATTGGCTGCTGTCGTGGACAGGATGCTGGGCTCGATGGACCCTTGGTCTTTTCCCAGTGTGGCATTACTTATGTACTTATGTGTTTTTGCCTCCAACGTAATCTTTTTTTCAAAGTCCCTCTTAGCCTTCCTTATCAGCGCTTTGCATTTGACTTG
Organism: Microcaecilia unicolor; assembly: GCF_901765095.1. NCBI lineage: Eukaryota > Metazoa > Chordata > Amphibia > Gymnophiona > Siphonopidae > Microcaecilia > Microcaecilia unicolor. The sequence continues at coordinate 652,354,324 of NC_044032.1, read as the reverse complement.
ACATTCCTTATGCTGTTTCTTATTATTTTCAGTCGGTTCCTTCTTCCATTTTCTGAAGGATTTTCTTTTAGCTCTAATAGCTTCCTTCACCTCACTTTTTAACCATGCCGGCTGTCGTTTGGTCTTCCTCCCTCCTTTTTTAATACGCAGAATATATTTGGCCTGGGCTTCCAGGATGGTATTTTTGAACAGCATCCTCGCCTGATGTAAACTTTTGACCTTTGCAGCTGCTCCTCTAAGTTTTTTTTTCACCGTTCTTATTTTGCCATAGTTTCCTTATTGAAAGTTAAATGTTAACGTATTGGATTTCCTGTGCGTACTTACTCCAGAGCCGATATCAAATCTGATGATATTGTGATCACTGTTTTCAAGCGGCCCCAGCACCATTACCTCCTGCACCAGATCATGTGCTCCACTAAGGACTAGGTCTAGAATTCTTCCTCCTCTCGTTGGCTCCTGTACCAGCTGCTCCAGAAAGTAGCCCTTGATTTCATCAAGGCATTTTACCTCCTTAGCATGCCCTGATGTTACATTTACCCAGTCTGGGCTCCAGTACCGATACTCTCGTTATTTTTGCAGTAGCTTACCTCTTGTTTTCTTTTATTAGACCTGGCTGTTTTCTCCTGTTCAATCTAGCTTCTTGGCCCAAATTAAACACAGATAACATACTGTGTAAGGTGCCAAATTTTGAAAGCACCAGTTATGCAGACCAAACAGGAGCCTGTTGCTGCTTACTATAGAAACCTGGGAAGGAGTAGGAATTCAGAGAACGTCTTCCAGTGAGTGGGCAACTTCAGGTCAAACAAATCTTTGTTGAACAAGCACCACTACAGGACCTGACACAGGACTGTGTTTCGGCAGACAAGACCACCTGCCTCAGGGGTCAAAGACTCTTTGCTGGTTGGGAAACGACCATTAATACATCAAGCTGACCGGTGCAGAAAAAAGATCGCCAAATAACATGCGCAGCGTGCCTTGCACGACGGGTGAAATCACTGTGCTGACAATGGACATCAAAACCTTAAATGCAACCCTGCTATAGTTACAACTACCTGGAGATTTTTCTTTTCCTGTATTTCACATTTCTCCTCCCAACTTTCCCTGAAGTGAAGCCATGCACTGAAGCTCCCTGTGGAACCTTGCAATCATGGTTTCTGAACCTATACGTGCCAACTTGAATGAAGCCCATGACCTCCTTCCCCTCAGTAGCACCTCCAGCTTATCCAGGGAGTAAGTGACCTAGGGAGGGAGGCGGGGAACTTTTTATGTTTTGTGATAGGCAACAAGGCCTACAATGAGAACCAAAAGCCTCACTAAGTCACCTCACCAACCCACTCAATTATGAACACGCAACTCTACAACTACCCTAATCTCCGTCTTCCTTTCCCTATCATTACACGTGACATTACTAACTGTATCTAATATCCTGAAATGAAAATGTTAACAAACCTATGCAAGCCACATTGAGCCTGCAAATAGGTGGGGGAATGTGGGATACAAATGCAATAAATAATAATAATGTAAATGTTTTCTTGTACACCACCTAGGTGGTATAGAAAGTTTTTAAATAAATAAATAAATAAATTACCACCGAGCAACGTGGCCAGCCCACAGAAGGTCATTTGTAACGTTTTTCTGGCCTGCGAATCGGTGTGTTTGTATATTATCCTTGGTTTGAAAGCTTGTAGGCCTGATAACATATTAAATCTGGCACTGTCACTGAGGTTTAAGGACCAAGCCAAACCCAGTCAGGAAGCAAATAAAACAGAGCCTTTTAATTAATGGTTGCACATTTCCACAAAACAGATTTACAGTTTACAAGGAACAAAGTCCAAAAACATAATAGAACTAAGAATTCTCTTTTGTATTCAACTTGTTTTCCTGTTCTGGCCACGAACAAACAATTAAAGCACTCAGGAGCTCAGGTCTGTTTTCCAGACCTTGCTGACTAACAAATCTATAGGGCTTTTATGACAGAACTATTCCAGGAGGCAGGCATTGATTATACAAGGTTTCAAATCCAGAATAAAGGGGTTTCTACAGAGACAGAGAGGTGGCAAAGTGGTTGAGTTACAGAGTAAAGTAAGTATGAATGGGAGGACATGTTTTTACATAGTAACATAGTAGATGACGGCAGAAAAAGACCTGCATGGTCCATCCAGTCTGCCCAACAAGATAAACTCATATGTGTATACCTTACCTTGATTTGTACCTGCCTTTTTCAGGGCACAGACCGTTCAAGTCTGCCCAGCAGTATTTCCCACCTCCCAACCACCAGTCCCGCCTCCCATCACCGGCTCTGGCACAGACCGTATAAGTCTGCCCTCCACTATCCTCGCCTCCCAACCACCAACCTCTCTTCCCCCACCTGCTCTGCCACCCAATTTCGGCTAAGCTTCTGAGGATCCATTCCTACTGCACAGGATTCCTTTACGCACATCCCACGCATGTTTGAATTCCGTTACCGTTTTCATCTCCACCACCTCCCGCGGGAGGGCATTCCAAGCATCCACCACCCTCTCCGTGAAAAAATACTTCCTGACATCTTTTTTGAGTCTGCCCCCCTTCAATCTCATTTCAGAGAACAGCTGAGAGTAAGGCTTAATTCCTCCTCTTCCTTTCTTTTACTCCAGTGGTTCCCAAACCTTTTCAGTTCACGGCACCCTTCGCATCTGTGCAATGGTTTGCAGCACCCCCCCCCCCCAACCTCTGCCCCCCCCCAGCCACACAAGTCTCCATCTTTTTGTCTGTATGATGTCATGGCCGCCTCGTGTATTGCGGTCGCAACATATTTTTAAACTACTGGTTCTGACATTCAAATCCCGTAGGACTGGTTTACCTCCTTACCTCTCATCTCTCACTATTCCTTACTTACCTGTTTGCCTTCTTCGTTTGATAAATGACCCTCGTTTAGTTTTACCCGGTTCTAAATTTGCTCTTTAGACTCTACCCATCGTGCTGCTTTCTCTTTCGCTGCCTCCTTCCATTGGAATTCCGTCCCGTTACACATCTGCGGCAAATGTTCGTCTAAGAATTTTAGGTCAAAGTTAAAGACCTGGTTGTTCACTAAGCTTTTTCCTTAACCTGGATTCATCATGTCCTTTAACTACTGTCCCTCTTTCCCTCCTAATTTAACCCCCTTCCTGTGTCCTTTTCCGGTCCCCCTTCTTGTTATCAGTCATTCTCTTCTCTCATGCTCCTTCCTGTTTTTATTTTCTATTTTTGCTACATTTGTACCCCGCGCTTTCCCACTCATGGCAGGCTCAATGCGGCTTACATGGGGCAATGGAGGGTTAAGTGACTTGCCCAGAGTCACAAGGAGCTGCCTGTGCCTGAAGTGGGAATCAAACTCAGTTCCTCAGTACCAAAGTCCAGCACCCTAACCACTAGGCCACTCCTCCACCACCCTAACCACTAGGCCACTCCTCCACTGTTGCTACTATTTGAGATTCTACATGGAATGTTGCTATTCCACTAGCGAAGTCGGCCCTTGCAGATCATCAATGTGGCCGCGCAGGCTTCTGCTTCTGTGAGTCTGACGTCCTGCACGTACGTGCAGGACGTCAGACTCACAGAAACAGAAGCCTGCGCAGCCTTCTACATGGAATGTTGCTAGTGGAATAGCAACATTCCATGTAGAATCTCCAATAGTATCTATCTTATTTTTGTTACATTTGTACCCTGCTCTTTCCCACTCATGGCAGGCTCAATGCGGCTTACATGGGGCAATGGAGGGTTAAGTGACTTGCCCAGAGTCCCACTAGCAACATTCCACGTAGAAGTCAGCCCTTGCAGATCACCAATGTGGCCGCGCAGGCTTCTGCTTCTGTGAGTCTGACGTCCTGCACGTACGTGCAGGACGTCAGACTCACAGAAACAGAAGCCTGCGCAGCCTTCTACATGGAATGTTGCTAGTGGAATAGCAACATTCCATGTAGAATCTCCAATAGTATCTATCTTATTTTTGTTACATTTGTACCCTGCTCTTTCCCACTCATGGCAGGCTCAATGCGGCTTACATGGGGCAATGGTTGGGCCGCTGGACGAAAATGGTGTTAAAGGGGCGATCAAGGAGGACAAAGCCGTAGCGGAGAAATTAAATGAATTCTTTGCTTCGGTCTTCACCGAGGAGGATTTGGGGGGGACACCGGTGCCGGAAAGAATATTTGAAGCGGGGGAGTCGGAGAAACTAAACAAATTCTCTGTAACCTTGGAGGATGTAATGGGTCAGTTCAGCAAGCTGAAGAGTAGTAAATCACCGGGACCTGATGGTATTCATCCCAGAGTATTAATAGAACTAAAAAATGAACTTGCGGAGCTACTGTTAGAAATATGCAATCTGTCCCTAAAATCGAGTGTAGTACCGGAAGACTGGAGGGTAGCCAATGTTACTCCGATTTTTAAGAAGGGTTCCAGAGGAGATCCGGGAAATTATAGACCGGTGAGTCTGACGTCGGTGCCGGGCAAGATGGTGGAGGCTATTATTAAGAATAAAATTGCAGAGCATATACAAAAACATGGACTGATGAGACAAAGTCAGCACGGATTTAGTGAAGGGAAGTCTTGCCTCACCAATCTAATGCATTTTTTTGAGGGGGTAAGCAAACATGTGGACAATGGGGAGCCGGTTGATATTGTATATCTGGATTTTCAGAAGGCGTTTGACAAAGTGCCGCACGAAAGACTCCTGAAGAAATTGCAGAGTCATGGAATCGGAGGTAGGGTATTATTATGGATTAAGAACTGGTTGAAAGATAGGAAGCAGAGAGTAGGATTGCGTGGCCAGTATTCTCAGTGGAGGAGGGTAGTTAGTGGGGTCCCGCAGGGGTCTGTGCTGGGTCCGTTGCTTTTTAATGTATTTATAAATGACCTAGAGATGGGAATAACTAGTGAGGTAATTAAATTCGCCGATGACACAAAATTATTCAGGGTCGTCAAGTCGCAGGAGGAATGTGAACAATTACAGGAGGACCTTGCGAGACTGGGAGAATGGGCGTGCAAGTGGCAGATGAAGTTCAATGTTGACAAGTGCAAAGTGATGCATGTAGGTAAGAGGAACCCGAATTATAGCTACGTCTTGCAAGGTTCCGCGTTAGGAGTTACGGATCAAGAAAGGGATCTGGGTGTCGTCGTCGATGATACGCTGAAACCTTCTGCTCAGTGTGCTGCTGCGGCTAGGAAAGCGAATAGAATGTTGGGTGTTATTAGGAAGGGTATGGAGTCCAGGTGTGCGGATGTTATAATGCCGTTGTATCGCTCCATGGTGCGACCGCACCTGGAGTATTGTGTTCAGTACTGGTCTCCGTATCTCAAAAAAGATATAGTAGAATTGGAAAAGGTACAGCGAAGGGCGACGAAAATGATAGTGGGGATGGGACGACTTTCCTATGAAGAGAGGCTGAGAAGGCTAGGGCTTTTCAGCTTGGAGAAGAGACGGCTGAGGGGAGATATGATAGAAGTGTATAAAATAATGAGTGGAATGGATCGGGTGGATGTGAAGCGACTGTTCACGCTATCCAAAAATACTAGGACTAGAGGGCATGAGTTGAAGCTACAGTGTGGTAAATTTAAAACGAATCGGAGAAAATTTTTCTTCACCCAACGTGTAATTAGACTCTGGAATTCGTTGCCGGAGAACGTGGTACGGGCGGTTAGCTTGACGGAGTTTAAAAAGGGGTTAGATAGATTCCTAAAGGACAAGTCCATAGACCGCTATTAAATGGACTTGGAAAAATTCCGCATTTTTAGGTATAACTTGTCTGGAATGTTTTTACGTTTGGGGAGCGTGCCAGGTGCCCTTGACCTGGATTGGCCACTGTCGGTGACAGGATGCTGGGCTAGATGGACCTTTGGTCTTTCCCAGTATGGCACTACTTATGTACTTATGTACTTATAAGTGACTTGCCCAGAGTCCCACTAGCAACATTCCACGTAGAAGTCAGCCCTTGCAGATCACCAATGTGGCCGCGCAGGCTTCTGCTTCTGTGAGTCTGACGTCCTGCACGTACGTGCAGGACGTCAGACTCACAGAAACAGAAGCCTGCGCAGCCTTCTACATGGAATGTTGCTAGTGGAATAGCAACATTCCATGTAGAATCTCCAATAGTACCAACATTCCATGTAGAATCTCCAATAGTATCTATCTTATTTTTGTTACATTTGTACCCTGCTCTTTCCCACTCATGGCAGGCTCAATGCGGCTTACATGGGACAATGGAGGGTTAAGTGACTTGCCCAGAGTCACAAGGAGCTGCCTGTGCCTGAAGTGGGAATCCAACTCAGTTCCCCAGGACCAAAGTCCACCACCCTAACCACTAGGCCACTCCTCCACTGTTGCTACTATTTGAGATTCTACATGGAATGTTGCTATTCCACTAGCAACATTCCATGTAGAAGTCGGCCCTTGCAGATCACCAATGTGGCCGCGCAGGCTTCTGCTTCTGTGAGTCTGACATCCTGCACTCACAGAAACAGAAGCCTGCGCAGCCTTCTACATGGAATGTTGCTAGTGGAATAGCAACATTCCATGTAGAATCTCCAATAGTATCTATCTTATTTTTGTTACATTTGTACCCTGCTCTTTCCCACTCATGGCAGGCTCAATGCGGCTTACATTGGGCAATGGAGGGTTAAGTGACTTGCCCAGAGTCCCACTAGCAACATTCCACGTAGAAGTCAGCCCTTGCAGATCACCAATGTGGCCGCGCAGGCTTCTGCGAGTCTGACGTCCTGCACGTACCGCACCTTGAGTATTGTTGTTCAATTCTGGTCGCCGCATCTCAAGAAAGATATAGTGGAATTGGAAAAGGTGCAGCAAAGGGCGACTAAAATGATAGTGGGGATGGGATAACTTCCCTATGAAGAAAGACTAAGGAGGCTAGGGCTTTTCAGCTTGGAGAAGAGACGGCTGAGGACATGATAGAGGTGTATAAAATAATGAGTGGAGTGGAACAGGTGGATGTGAAGCGTCTGTTCACGCTTTCCAAAAATACTAGGACTAGGGGGCATGCGATGAAACTACAGTGTAGTACATTTAAAACAAATTGGAGAAAATTCTTCTTCACCCAATGCGTAATTAAACTCTGGAATTTGTTGCCGGAGAACATGGTGAAGGCGGTTAGCTTGGCAGAGTTTAAAAAGGGGTTAGACGGTTTCCTAAAGGACAAGTACTAAATGGACTTGGGAAAAATCCACAATTCCAGGAATAACATGTATAGAATGTTTGTACGTTTGGGAAGCTTGCCAGGTGCCCTTGGCCTGGATTGGCCGCTGTCGTGGACAGGATGCTGGGCTCGATGGACCCTTGGTCTTTTCCCAGTGTGGCATTACTTATGTACTTATGAAGTTTCTTTATGGTTTGAGCCTTGCATCCCGCATAGATTCCATTACAGTAATCTGCGTGGCTTAGTACCATGGATTGTACCAGGTTACGAAATATTTCTCTCGGTAAGAATGGTTTTATGCGTTTGAATTTCCACATTGAGAAAAACATTTTCTTTATGGTGGATTTCGCTTGGGTCTCTAGTGATAGATTACGCTCGATTGTTACTCCGAGAATTTTCAGGTTGTCTGAGACAGGGAGTGTGTATCCTGGGGTGATTATGTTTGTGGGTTTGTATGTATTGTATTGTATGTATTGTACTATAACTAGCCTGGTTACATTGGACTGCTGAACACACAACCCTAATCTTAGCTGGATAAGTTACCTGATCAACTTTCTGTGTTGAACAGGTAGCGGTGATTATTGGTGCTGTTCAGTTAAGTTTTTGGTACACCCCAGTAATGTCTCACAGCCCTCATCCACTTATCCAAATAACTTCTGGCTGGACTTGAGGAGGCCCAGACAAAAGCTATCTATTCAGTGGCTCCAGGTTTTTTAGCCATGGTGTCAGTGCAGTGCTGCAGAATCAGCTCTGAATGCACTGCCCAGACTATCCTTCATCTGTGGATCATTTAGCTAAGGGACAGTCTCCTCTAGATCCGGCTGGACTGGTTTTAGCTGAGCATCCAGTTCCTGTGATAGATAAAGAGAGGGTGGACAGCTCAGGCAAGCTCCTACAAGGAAGCACACTTTTGTACTGGGAATAAACCACAGCATGAAAACTCTAATGCAGATAGGGAGCAGGTCAGCCGGATGTTTCATTAACCTGCGAGGATTACAGCTACAAGTACAATAATGTTGAGAATGCACAGGACAGGCTGGTACTAAGATCCAGGCTGATGCTGTCCATAAACTAAGCTGAGATAGATTTACCTGTCCATGCAATGCCCAAATGAAACAGTAGAAGGATTTCTGATCTTATACAAACAATAGATTCACAACCTTCAGCTGGGCAGGGTTCAACATATCTCCCCTTCCGCAAAGTTCAAACTAGGAGTAAAGGCCTGCTCAACAGGGCCACCGAGGGGGGGGGGGGGGGCGGTAGGGAGGCAAGATTCCTCCGGGCCCAGCCTCCAAGGAGGGCCCGGTGCCGGGGTCTGTCTTGCTGCTGCTCCTGACGGGACCCGGGGTGATCGCGTCCCTACAAGAGCAGGAGAGCAAAAGCTCCGGCGCTGGGCCCCCCTTAGAGGCTGGGGAGGAGCAGATACAGGGCTTTGGGGCCTTTGGTTTGCCTGGCAGTGGTCCCCAAGCCCCACCAGCAGAAGCCGTCCTCCAGCGCTGTTCTCCGCCGCATTGCCTGCATGCACAAAATGAGGGGAATAGCAGCCACAGGGCAGGCAATGCGGCAGGAAGTGCTGGAGGACCCCCGCCAGCCATGGCATGTGGATTTGCAGCGGGGGGCATGGAGGTGGGGCAAAATGTGCCTCCCCCCCACTTTGGGCTCCGGCACCCTCCAGTTTTTGTGGTCTGGCTCCGTGGTGGGAGGGGGGGGGGGGGCTGGCAGCAGCGGGCCTGGGGGAGGGGGTCCGGCAGCGGTGGCCCTGCCCCAGGCCCGGCTCAGTCTCTTGGCGACCCTGCTGCTCAATATCCTTCCCTCTCTCTTCCTGGGAGGGGGGGGGGGGCAGAAGGCAGACTGGCACGCTGGCAGCAGGGCGGTGAAGGGGCACAGAGATTTGCCACACTACAGCTTTGTTTTCTTATTGCTGTAAACATCCTACCTGTATTAGCCTCCAGGTAAGTGTAGTAAAAAAAAATAATCCTTTTCATGCCAACTTACATAAAGCTTAACCTGCCTGAACTTTGCTATTTCTTACAGAAGTACGCTCGCCAACTTGAACAGCAGTCAGGCTGGTTTTCTGCTTACTGTGTGCTGATCATGGTTTATATATGAGACATACACGTGTGCCTGCCTGTCAGCTCTCTGGGGCAGGGAAAAGTCCACTGAAACTTATTAGTAATGCATTGAGGTTTCAAAAAGTGAATAATTACATCGTAAATCCAGAATTCAGAATCCAAATATGAGCAGAAGGGGGTTATGTACCCAGCCCACCACCACTTTAACGGAAGAGGAGAAGGGAATCCCTTTCAGAGGGTGTTCACACTCTGGACTCCCCTCAGACAACATCAGCTTCCAGCAGCAGCTCAGCCGACAGGGACACTGGAAACAAGGACACATCTGAGAGACTGTACAGATCTAAGAAAGGCCCTGCTCTGCTGATCTGCATTAGAGATATAGATAAAGCAGGAATACTGTATGAAGTTTGGTTTCATATGACAGCTGAAGCGGAGGGCAGCCACTCAAAACTCAAAGTCCTGGATGTCAAGCATGCTGACTTTACTAAAATGGGGGAATACCTGAGGAAAGAGCTGATGGGATGGGAGGATGAATGAGAAGTGGAAGGACAGTGGTCCAGGCTGAAAGAAGCTATAAATATGGCCACAAACCTTTATGTAAGGAGAGAAAATAAAAGCAAGAGAAAAAGGAAACCGATATGGTTCTCCAAGCAAGTGGCTGAGAAAATACAGGCTAAAGAGTTGGCGTTCATGAAATACAGAAAAACTCAAAAAGAGGAACACGGAGAGGAATACCGGAGGAAACTGAAAGAAGCCAAGAGAGAGATACGTCTGGCAAAAGCGCAAGCGGAAGAACAAAAGGCTAGAAATGAAAGGAGGGGTGACAAAAATTTCTTCAGGTACATTAGTGAAAGGAGAATGACTAAAAAAGGAATTGTGAGATTGAAAGATACTGCGAACCGCTATGTGGATAATGATGAAGAAAAAGCAAATTTGCTAAACATACTTTTGTTCTGTTTTCACAGAAGAAAATCCTGGAGAAGGAAAGCACAAATGAGAATGGAGTGGATAGAGCACCGTTCACTGAAGAAAGCGTGTATGAACTTGAAAATCTAAAGGTGGACAAAGCCCAGGTGGATCCACCACAGGATATTGAGGGAGCTCAGAGAGGTTCTGGCGGGTCCTCTTAAAGATTTGTTTAATAAATCCTTGGAGATGGGAGAGGTTCGGTGGGAATGGAGAACGGCGGATGTGGTCCCTCTTCACAAAAGTGGTGATAGGGAAGAAGCTGGAAACTACAGGCCGGTAAGCCTCACTTCGGTTATTGGAAAAGTAATGGAAGCCATGCTGAAGGAAAGGATAGTGAATTTCTTGGAAGCCAATAAGTTGCAAGATCCAAGACAACAATCGTGCCAAACGAATCTCATTGAATTCTTTGACTGGGTGACCGGAGAAGTGAATCAGGGACGTGCTATAGACGTAATCTACTTAGATTTCAGCAAAGCTTTTGACACGGTTCCCCACAGGAGGCTCTTGAATAAACTTGACAGGCTGAAGATAGAACCCGACGTGGTGAACTGGATTAGGAACTGGTTGATGGAGAGATGCCAGAGGGTGGTGGTTAATGGAATTCGCTCGGATGAGGGAAAGGTGAGTAGTGGAGTGCCTCAGGGATCGGTGCTGGGGCCGATTCTGTTCAATATATTTGTGAGTGACATTGCCGAAGGGTTAGAAGGTAAAGTTTGCCTTTTTGCGGATGATACTAAGATTTGTAACAGAGTGGACACCTGGGAGGGCGTGGAAAACATGAAAAAGGATCTGCAGAAGCTAGAAGAATGTCTAAGGTTTGGCAATTAAAATTCAATGCGAAGAAATGCAAAGTGATGCACTTAGGGAGTAGAAATCCATGGGAGACGTATGTGTTAGGCGGTGAGAGTCTGATATGTACGGATGGGGAGAGGGATCTTGGGGTGATAGTATCTGAGGATCTGAAGGCGACAAAACAGTGTGACAAGGCGGTGGCCGTAGCTAGAAGGTTGCTAGACTCCTTCCCTACACCCCTTCCCGTGCTCTCCGCTCCATGGATAAATCCTTCTTATCTGTTCCCTTCTCCACTACTGCCAACTCCAGACTTCGCGCCTTCTGTCTCGCTGCACCCTACGCCTGGAATAAACTTCCTGAGCCCCTACGTCTTGCCTCATCCTTGGCCACCTTTAAATCTAGACTGAAAGCCCATCTCTTTAACATTGCTTTTTACTCGTAACCACTTGTAACCACTCGCCTCCACCTACCCCCCTCTTTTCCTTCCCGTTCACATTAATTGATTTGATTTGCTTACTTTATTTATTTTTTTTTGTCTATTAGATTGTAAGCTCTTTGAGCAGGGACTGTCTTTTTTCCATGTTTGTGCAGCGCTGCGTACGCCTTGTAGCGCTATAGAAATGCTAAATAGTAGTAGTAGTAGTGCTAGGCTGTATAGAGAGAGGTGTGACCAACAGAAGAAAGGAGGTGTTGATGCCCCTGTATAAGTTGTTGGTGAGGCCCCACCTGGAGTATTGTGTTCAGTTTTAGAAGCCACATCTTGCAAAGGATGTAAAAAGAATTGAAGCGGTGCAAAGAAAAGGTACGAGAATGGTATGGGATTTGCGTTACAAGACGTATGAGAGACTTGCTGACCTGAACATGTATACCCTGGAGGAAAGGAGAAACAAGGGTGATATGATACAGACGTTCAAATATTTGAAAGGTATTAATCCGCAAACAAACCTTTTCTGTAGATGGGAAGGCGGTAGAACTAGAGGACAGGAAATGAGATTGAAGGGGGGCAGACTCAAGAAAAATGTCAGGAAGTATTTTTTCACGGAGAGAGTGGTGAATACTTGGAATGCCCTCCCGCGGGAGGTGGTGGAGATGAAAACGGTAACGGAATTCAAACATGCGTGGGATAAACATAAAGGAATCCTGTGCAGAAGGAATGGATCCTCAGAAGCTTAGCCGAGATTAGGTGGCAGAGTCGGTGGGGGGAGGCGGGGCTGGTGGTTGGGAGGCCGGGCTAGTACTGGGCAAGACCTCTACGGTCTGTGCCCTGAAAATGGCAGATACAAATCAAGGTAAGGTATACACAAAAAGTAGCACATATGAGTTTATCTTGTTGGGCAGACTGGATGGACCGTGCAGGCCTTTTTCTGCCGTCATCTACTATGTTACTATAACAGCAGCAGAGCTCCATACAAAACGTGAATACGGTACAGACAGCTGAAGAGCAGATCTCCAGAGCTCCATAAAATGTCATACAGAGAAATACAAAGCATGAACACAGTATGGACAGCTGAAAAGAGGATCATCATCAAAACTGCATGCATGTCATACTGGTAGACAAAGACAGAATTTTAAGGGGACTGGGAAAGGTTCCCTCCATTGCCCCATATAAGATTGTGAGCCCACTAGGGACAGAGAAAATACCTGTATACAGTAAATGCAGACCACTTTTTTGTACCACAGAAAGGAAGTATATCAAATGCATAACTTTTTGGTCTGAGCACATTGATTCGAAAGACTTCTTCCTACGCTGGGATGAAACCTTTAGGGATGTGTTGGACGCTGTGGCAACAATTCAAACGTGCACGTCTAAGCGACAAAGAGTACCACCATGGTTTACCGAGGACCTCAAAGAGCTTAAAGTCATTTCAAGGAGGCGAGAAAGAGCTTGGAGAAAACGGAAAAATGACCTTAACCTTTTAGCACGGAGGAAATCTCAGCGCAAATATAAATATGCCATCAGAAAAGCCAGAACTTTGTACTATAAAACAAAATAGGGCCTGACTACAAGGACATTAGAACACTTTACTTCTTTGTCAACAAGCTACTAAATCCCTCTGCACTCACCTCCCCGTCAACCACCAGCTTGCCGCATACTTCACAGATAAAATACTTTGTCTCCGGAGATCACTAACACAACACTGCTCAGGAGTAGCGCAGTTCATAGATAACCTAACTTCGGATCAAGAACATTCTCATGCTTTTCCACATTTACCGTCAATGCCATCACACAGGAGATCCACAGATGTTCCAGTAAGTTCTGCTACCTGGACACCTGCCCAAACTATCTGCTTAAAAATGCTCCCTCTCGCTTGCTTCATAACTGATCTAACACAGCACCTGAACTTCATGCTAGGTAACGGCTTTTTCCATGACACCCATGGGAACATACTACTCACCCCGGTCCCAAAAGATGCCAAAAAAGAAAGTGCCAATCTAACTATCGCCCTATTGCATCAATACTGCTATTTGTAAAACTTATGGAGAGTATGGTGAATAAGCAACTCACTGAGTATCTGGATGGGTACTCCATATTTCATGAATCGCAATCTGGCTTTCATGCCCTTCACAGCACAGAAACAGTGCTTGTTACACTCCTTACTAGCTTCAAACAAGAAATCGCAGTAGGGAGAAGCATTCTATTACTCCAATTTGACTTATCAAGTGCTTTTGACATGGTAGACCATGCAATCCTGCTGAGGCTTCTCGATCACTTTGGTGTCAGTGGGAATGTCTTATCCTGGCTAGCCAGCTTCCTAACCACCAGGACCTACAAGGTGAAGACTGGCTCACAGTTATCCTCTCCATGGCACCAGATTTGTGGAGTGCCCCAAGGCTCTCCGCTCTCTCCAACCCTATTCAATGTAATGCTGATTCCCCTGGCTGCGGCTCTTTCAAAACTCGGCCTTCACCCATTTATATATGCAGACGATGTCACCATTTACATCCCATTTCGTACAAACTTTGCAGAGATTGCTGATGACATCAGCCTTGGAATAAATACCATGCTGGCGTGGGCCAACGCATTCAAGCTAAAACTTAACGCCGAAAAAACTCACTGCCTCATTCTTGCCTCTCCCTTTAATAAGTTCAGGCCCACCCACTTATCCGTGCCAGGCTTTACCTTGTCCATCTCTGAAAGCCTTCGAATACTAGGTGTCATAGTAGATCAGAACCTAACGCTGCTAGAACATACCATCTCAACCACCAAGAAAGCATTCTCCTCTCTCTGGAAGCTAAAGCGAGTGAAACCATATTTCCCAAGAGAAGTCTTTTGCAATCTAGTCCGATCCTTAGTCTTGAGCCGACTAGATTACTGCAATGGCATCTACGCAGGGTGCACTGGCGTACTCCTAAAGATGCTACAAACTGTCCAAAACACAGCAGCACGACTCATCTATGGAGTATCAAAGTTCACCAGTTCCAGTCCACTCCGTGAGAAATTACATTGGCTTCTAGTCCACAAGATTCTTTATGGAGTAGCCCCAGCGTACATGGACGCCCTTGTCCACCTACCACCAAGAAACTCACTCAGGACTGCCCGTTCATACCTAACCCTCCACTACCCTGCATGTTCTAGGCTGAAGTATAAGACCATGTATGCTTCCACCTTTACCTACGTCAGCACTCACTTGTGGAATACCCTACCAAAATCAGTGAAAACGGTACAGGATCATCTGACTTTTAGGAAATCGCTTAAGACCTGCTTATTTGAGCAAGCCTACCCCAAAGATCCTGTCCACCCTCACTAATCTCAAGAAGCCACCAGTATGGACTGACACTGCTATTATGGACTGACCCATCTATTTATCTTTATCTCTCTGCCCTGCTTACCCCTTTCCTTTTATTGTACCCTGTCTATTTGTTATTCAAATGTTGCAAGCCACATTGAGCCTGCCAGAGGTGGGAAATTGTGGGATATAAGCACTGTAAAATAAATAATAACTCATTAGCTTGGAGAAGAGATGTCTGAAGGGAGATATGATAAAGATGTAGATGTTGTCAAAGCCTGAATGGAGACAAACAGGTAAACGCAAATCGACTGTTTGCTCTATCAAGAAGTACAAAGACTAGGAGACACTGCGGAGCACATTTAAAAGAAATAGGAGAAAATAGTTTTGTTTTATTATTTAGGTCGGAAGTTACCAGGGTGCGATGGAAGGTGAGCTTTTACTGCACCTTGATTTACTATGGCAGCCACCAACCTGAGGTTATCTCAGTACCACGGGTTGCCGACTCGCGTGGCAAATGAACAATGCTGCATGCTGGTACCCTTTAGTCAAATTAGTAGGCACAGCACCCCCCCCCCAATGTGAAGCCCCCTTCCCATAGACTCCCCCTACAAGTGTTCCCCACAACCAGAACTCTCCCCCCCCCCCCGGTCTAGTAGTAATTGGCGTGGTGGACTTATAAAAATGATTGAAACGATCTCATTTTGTTTCAGTCATCTTGCTGGCGTCTCTAGAAGACATCTCTATTAAGACATAAGACATCAGCATCGCCACACTGGGTCAGACCAAAGGTCCATCTAGCCCAGCACCCTGTCTCCGACAGTGGCCAATCCAGGTCACAATCACCCGACAAGATCCACGGAGCAAAGCATTTTGTTCTGCTTGTCCCAGGAATAGTGGATTTTTCCCTACGTTCATTTAATAACATTCTATGGCCTTTTCCTTCAGGAAGCCGTCCAAACCTTTCTTAAACTCTGCTAATCTAACCGCCTTAACCACATTCTGTGGCAACGAATTCCAGAGTCGAATTACGCGCTGAGTAAAGAAAAAGTTTCTCTTATTTGTTAAAATGGCCAGTTGTTCAGAGCATGGCTCCAGAACAAAACCGGTCCATTTCCATATGCATGGAGCTGTGGTTACTTGTTTCCTGGACACAGAAGTTTGCAAGGCTGCCTAGGTAAGAACCTGCTGTAAATATTATTCAGGCAAAACCCAAAAACCAAGAAACAACAGCATCAACCAAGAAAGATTTTGGATTTCCTCCAGCATTGACTTCCCATCTGTTTTTAACTTTTGTATTAATTTGGAAACTTGGCACAGCAGGAGGATCCTAAGAGGGGTGGGGAGGGAACTAGTTAGATCCCACTTTACTAACTTCAGTCTCTCCTTCTGCTGATACATTCCCCATAGTTCCACCAAAACACCTTTCAATGCCTTGTCTTTTAAAGACCAAGTGAACATGTTGACAAGGAAGCGAGACAGGAAGCACTGGAAAAAGTGCTGCTTCAGGGACCTGTATTTGGGGCTTGAAAAAGGACAAGTTCCTCACCTGCAAAATGAAGAGAGCAGTTCATCAGTCACAAAAGCGGGGCTGTGCGACTGTACTCAGCACCAAAGAGACAGAATCTTCCAGAAACCTGAAGCAGAAGTGGGTGGGTTTATGTGACTGATGAACAGATGTTAGAGGCAGGGCCACAGAGGGGGGGGGTGGGGAGCAAGATTCCCCCGACCTGGCCTCCAAGGGGTCTGTCTCTCTTGGGCCGGGTAGTCACAGGTCAGTCTGAGTGGGCCAGGGCTCAGGCCCATCCACTTTGGGGTCAGGCCCACCCGAAATTAGCGCTCTGTAGGCGTGGCTGGTGGGGATCCACAAGCCCCACCAGCTGAAGATCTTCTCCCAGCAAAAAGAATACTTACACCCTGTCCAGCCAGCAGTGTCGCTGAACCGGAGCCACTGCTGCCCTACCTTTCGCGCATGCTCAGCTTGCGCATATGCAGAGGCTGGCCATGTCAGTGGTTCCAGGAACCTACCGCCAGTTGCGCAGGGTTCTTGCTGCTGCGAGGAGATCTTCGGCTGGCGGAACTTGTGGATCCCCACCAGATCAGGTATTTCTTTTGGTTTGATTGAGGGTGGGGGGAAGAGCACTGGAGGGGGCCAAAGAGAGCGGAAAGAGATGAGTTTTCGGGTCCACCCAATTTGGGCTCATGCGTGGCGGGTGGTGCTGGCTGCCTGAGTTTGGGGGGGGGGGGAGTGGTGGCGGCCCTGGTTAGAGTTAAGCTACTTCAATGTCCCTGAAGATAAGCAGATTCCCCTGAATTACCTGTGTGACTTTGTAACTAAGGGGACAATAACAGAATGAGTCTGTATGGACTGAACTCCACACTGCAGCTCTTTATAAAATCTGTAGTGAAAGCAGGTCTCAGCGCTTAGATGAGCTACTAAAGCCACCATGGCCATAGGAGCCGACTTTTCATAAATAAATTCCTTCATCCATTCGTTAGTCGGGCTGAGTCCTATGTCTGTGATTCCACGGACTTTATACAGATGCTTGATCATGTTGAAATGGCCGATAATGATGAGGGAGACATCTTGATGGTGGGATTAGATGTAATCGACCTATCCGCCACTTTTGACACTGTCAATCACAACCTACTTCTTGACACACTGTCCTCTTTTGGGTTCCAGGGCTCTGTCCTCTCATGGTTCTCCTCTTATCTCTCCCATCGTACCTTCAGAGTACACTCTCATGGTTCGTCCTCCACCCCCATCCCGCTCTCTGTTGGAGCTCCTCAGGGATCTGTCCTTGGACCCCTTCTTTTTTCAATCTACACCTCTTCCCTGGGCTCCCTGATCTCATCTCATGGTTTCCACTATCATCTTTATGCTGACGACACCCAGCTTTATCTCTCCACACCTGACATCACTGCAGAAACCCAGGCCAAAGTATCGACCTGCTTATCCGACATTGCTGCCTGGATGTCCAACCGCCACCTGAAACTGAACATGGCCAAGACCGAACTTATTGTCTTCCCACCCAAGCCCACTTTTCCTCTCCCTTCACTCTCTATTTCAGTTGATAACACCCTCATCTACTACTACTACTACTACTTGACATTTCTAAAGCGCTACTAGGGTTACGCAGCGCTGTACAATTTAACATAGAAGGACAGTCCCTGCTCAAAGGAGCTTACAATCTAAAGGACAAATGTACAGTCAGTCAAATAGGGGCAGTCTAGATTTCCTGAAAGGTATAAAGGTTAGGTGCCGAAAGCAACATTGAAGAGATGGGCTTTGAGCAAGGATTTGAAGATGGGTAGGGAGGGGGCTTGGCGTAAGGGCTCAGGAAGTTTATTCCAAGCATAGGGTGAGGCGAGGCAGAATGAGCGGAGCCTGGAGTTGGCGGTGGTGGAGAAGGGTACTGAGAGGAGGGATTTGTCCTGTGAGCGGAGGTTACGGGCGGGAACGTAAGGGGAAATTAGGGTAGAGAGGTAATGAGGGGCTGCAGACTGAGTGCATTTGTAGGTAAGAAGGAGAAGCTTGAACTGTATGCGGTATCTGATTGGAAGCCAGTGAAGTGACCTGAGAAGAGGGGTGATATGAGTATATCGGTTCAGGCGGAATATAAGACGTGCAGCAGAGTTCTGAACAGATTGAAGGGGGGATAGATGGCTGAGTGGGAGGCCAGTAAGGAGTAGGTTGCAGTAAAGGCGAGAGGTAATGAGAGCGTGGACGAGAGTACGGGTGGTGTGCTCAGAGAGGAAAGGGCGAATTTTGCTGATGTTAAAGAGAAAGAAGCGACAGGTCTTGGCTATCTGCTGGATATGTGCAGAGAAGGAGAGGGAGGAGTCGAAGATGACTCCGAGGTTGCGGGCAGATGAAACGGGGAGGATGAGGGTGCCATCAACTGAGATAGAGAGTGGAGGAAGAGGAGAAGTGGGTTTTGGTGGAAAGACGATAAGCTCGGTCTTGGACATGTTCAGTTTCAGGTGGCGGTTGGACATCCATGCAGCAATGTCGGATAAGCAGGCCGATACCTTGGCCTGGGTCTCCGCGGTGATGTCTGGTGTGGAGAGATATAGCTGGGTGTCATCAGCATAAAGATGATACTGGAAACCATGAGATGAGATCAGTGAGCCCAGGGAAGAGGTGTAGATTGAAAAAAGAAGGGGTCCAAGGACAGATCCTTGGGGAACTCCAACAGACAGCGGGATGGAGGTGGAGGAAGATCCATGAGAGTGTACTCTGAAGGTGCGGTGGGAGAGATAGGAGGAGAACCAGGAGAGGACAGAACCCTGGAACCCAAATGAGGACAGTGTGGCAAGAAGTAAATCATGATTGACAGTATCAAAAGCAGCGGATAGATCAAGGAGGATGAGGATGGAGTAGTGGCCTCTGGATTTGGCAAGGAACAGGTCATTACAGACTTTAGAGAGTGCCGTTTCTGTCGAGTGTAGAGGGCGAAAACCGGATTGAAGCGGATCGAGGATGGCATGAGAGGAGAGAAAATCAAGGCAGCGGCTGTGAACAGCACATCATCGTCCCCGTCTCATCTGCCCGCAACCTCGGTGTCATCTTCGACTCCTCCCTCTCCTTTTCTCTGCGCATATCCAGCAGATAGCCAAGACCTGTCGCTTCTTCCTCTATAACATTAGCAAAATTCGCCCCTTCCTCTCTGAGCACACCACCCGAACTCTCATCCACTCTCTCATTACCTCTCGCCTTGACTACTGCAACCTACTCCTCACCGGCCTCCCACTTAGTCATCTATCCCCCCCTTCAGTCCGTTCAGAACTCTGCTGCACGTCTTATCTTCCGCCTAAACCGATATACTCATATCACCCCTCTCCTCAAGTCACTTCACTGGCTTCCGATCAGATACCGCATACAGTTCAAGCTTCTCCTGCTCACCTACAAATGCACCCAATCTGCAGCCCCCCCTACCTCTCTACCCTCATCTCCCCTTACGTTCCTACCCGTAACCTCCGCTCTCAAGACAAATCACTCCTTTCAGTACCCTTCTCCACCACCGCCAACTCCAGGCTCCGCCCTTTCTGCCTCGCCTCACCCCATGCGTGGAACAAACTCCCTGAGCCCATACACCAGGCCACCTCCTTGCCCATCTTCAAATCATTTCTCAAAGCCCACCTCTTCAATGTCGCCTTCGGCACCTAACCACCACACCTCTACTCAAGAAATCTAGACTGCATCAACTTGACATTTCGTCCTTTAGATTGTAAGCTCCTTTGAGCAGGGACCGTCCTTCTTTGTTAATTTGTACAACGCTGCGTAACCCTAGTAGTGCTCTAGAAATGTTAAGTAGTAGTAGTAGTAATAGCCCTGTATACCAATTTACCACAAGATAAAGTTATACAGGTGGCATATGAGTATTTAGATCGTACGACTATGTCTAAATTAAAAATTGGGGCCCTACTTCAGTTGTTAACATGGGTCATATGCAATAATTATTTTGAATTCCAGAATAAGTTTTATGTTCAAAAAGGTGTTCAAAAAGGCGGGGTGGCCATGGGGGCCACTATCGCGCCCTCCTTGGCCTGTCTTTATATGACAGACTTTGAAACCAGACATGTATATAGCTCTTCCCAACACAACAAGGTTGTGTTGTGGAGGAGGTATATAGATGATGTGATTTTGTTTTGGCAAGGATCGAAAGATGAATTAAACACATTTATTACTACCCTTAATGTAGCGGATCCCTATGTTAAATTTACGTCATGCATGTCTACAACTGAAACTGAATTCTTGGACATTAAAATTAACAGAACACGAGCAAGGACATTGTCAACTACGATTTTTAGAAAATCTACCGAAAGGAACACCCTGTTACATTATATCAGCCATCATCTTGAGGCTTTGAGGAAAGGGTGTTTCCGTCGGACAGTTTTTGAGATTGAGACGTCATCATTGGATGAGTTTAAGATTCAAGCAGAGGATATGAGTAGACGGTTCAGGCAACGTGGGTATCCGCAAAAGATCATTAAAAAGGCATATAAAAGAGCATGGTATGCCCATAGGGCTTGGTTATTGTCCCCCAAACACACATCGATGGTCAGACCTTTAGCATGTGTCCTGCCGTTTTCCCATTATGCACCAAGAATTGGGCAAGTGATTCACAAATTCTGGCATGTATTGTCAGTACATTCAGAGTTTCAAGAGCACCCCAAAGTGGCATATTGCAGTAAATCAAATCTAGGTGAATTATTAAAAAGAACTACTTCTCATAGATTTGAAGGACAACACTCCCCTTGTGGTAGGTGTGTATATTGTAAATATGTTGTTATAACAAATTGTATTAAGATTCCGGGTTCCAATCGCTATTTTTATCTTCAGTCTACCACCTCTTGCAACAGCGAGAGAGTGGTATACTGTATTATATGTCATTGTTTGAAGTACTATATTGGCCATACTAAAAGGAAATTGAAAAATAGGTTGGCGGAACATATTAGTAATCTGAGGAATCAAAAAAAAGACAACCCACTTGTGTCCCATTCGATAAGTCAAAATCACAATATTGATGATCTCAGATGTCTGGTGTTAATACAAATTGCACCTCCACAACGGGGAGGCGATGTCACGCCCAACTATTTAATTTAGAACAACGGTATATTTTCCAGTGGAATACCGTAGCCCCTCGGGGTTTAAATCTTGAGGTTGAGTGGTTGTAAGGTCATATGATGTTGTGTAAGGGGCGGAGTTTGTAGGGCTATTTAAACCGTGCATGGTTTAGCACGGCATAACGTTCTGATGTAACATCCGGTAACCCGGTCAGGGATAGCAGTCCTGATGGTAAGCAGCCTAGAGTAATGTAAAGAGGGATTAACAATGATAATGAGAAGCTTATTTGGTAAAATGTATGTGTATGCTAGAAGTTGTTATATGTTTATTCACAGAGTGTATGATTGGTTCTCCTGAAGAAGGTTATACCGAAATGCAGTCTCGCATTGAGGACCAGTAAGTGCTAAGGAAGAAATGGTGAATGAACCTGTATGGTTATTCCAGTAGCCTTCATTCCGTCTGACACAGCATTGTTTGGTGATGAACAGCCATTTTATTGGAAAAAGGAAGTTATAGTACTTTCACCCAACTTCCCTTCATTTTGGTAGCCGTAACGGCTTCTTTCCGGACACTGTTGCACAGAGGATATGGTCAACTTTGTATCTTTGAGAGACTATGCATAGAGTCTTGTGAGGCATTTCATGCGTTTAATTGACTCAGATGAGAGCATTTAAGACCCTAGACAGATAATATATTTGTAACAGTTGACAGGCAACGATATTGGTTTATTATTGAATGATATGATTGAAAGGGAGTAAGGTGGAAACTTGAATGATTGTGAACATATGCTGGACGCATGAAAGGAGTTCTGCAATAAACCGTTTATTATTGGGCGTGAGTACACATAAAAAATAAATTGTTAAACAGAATATATGTTTGCAAAGAGTGCTTTAAAGCGTTATATATTGAGTTAAAATATAATGCCAAGAAGTGTAGAGTGATGCACTTGGGGTGCGGAAACCCATGTAAGCCGCATTGAGCCTGCCTTGAGTGGGAAAGCGCGGGGTACAAATGTAACAAAAAAAAGGAGAGATATCGGATAGGAGGGGAGAGATTAGTAAGCTCGACTCAGGAGAGAGACCTTGGGGTGTTGGTGTCTGAGGATCTGAAGGTGAAGAAACAATGCGACAATGGGACTGGTGGTTGGGAGGCGGGGATAGTGCTGGGCAGACTTATACGGTCTGTGCCAGAGCCGGTGGTGGGAGGCAGGGAAAGTGCTGGGCAGACTTATACGGTCTGTGCCAGAGCCGGTGGTTGGGAGGAGAGGCTGGTGGTTGGGAGGCGGGGATAGTGCTGGGCAGACTTATACGGTCTGTGCCAGAGCCGGTGGTTGGGAGGTGGGGCTGGTGGTTGGGAGGCGGGGATAGTGCTGGGCAGACTTATACGGTCTGTGTCCTGAAGAACACAGGTACAAATCAAAGTAGGGTATACACAAAAAGTAATACACATGAGTTGTCTTGTTGGGCAGACTGGATGGACCGTGCAGGTCTTTTTCTGCCGTCATCTACTATGTTACTATCAAGCTCATTTTCAAAGCACTTAGCCTCCTAAAGTTCCATAGAAACCTATGGAACTTAGCCTCCCAAAGTGCTTTGAAAATATGCCTGTATGTTACTATGACAAGGCAACGGCCCTGACCAGAAGGATGCTAGGCTGGGTAGAGAGGGGCATAACCAGCAGAAAAAAGGAGGTGTTGATGCCCCTCTACAATTCGTTGGTGAGGCCCCACTTTGAGTATTGTGTTCAGTTTTGGAGACCGTATCTTGCTAAAGATGTAAAAAGACTGGAAGTGCTGCAAAGAAAAGCTACAAAAATGGTATGGGATTTGCTTTGCAAACCGTACAAGGACAGACTTGCTGACCTGAACATGTATACCTTGGAGGAAAGGAGAAACAGGGGTGACGTGATACAGACGTTCAAATATTTGAAAGGTATTAATCCACAAATTAACCTTTTCCGGAGATGGGAAGGTGGTAGAGCTAGAGGACATGAATTGAGGTTGCAGGGGGGCAGACTCAGAACTATTGTCAGGAAGTATTTTTTTCACGGAGAGGGTGGTGGATATGTGGAATGTCCTCCCACGGTAGGTGGTGGAGATGAAAACGGTAACGGAATTCAAACATGCATGGGATAAACACAAAGAAATCCTATTTAGAAGAAATGGTTCAGTGGAATCTTAGCGGAGATTGGGTGGCGATGCAGGTAATTGGGAAACAAAACGGGAGCTGGGCAGACTTCCACGGTCTACACCCTGATCGTGACTGAATAGATAGGGATGGGCTGGAGTGTAAATTTTAAGGGGCTTCGGCGTTAGCTTCAGAACTTAGTACGGTTTGTGCCCTGAGAATGGCAAGGACAAATCAAACTTAGGGTTACATATAAAGTATCACATACCATGTAAAATGAGTTTATCTTGTTGGGCAGACTGGATGGACCGTACAGGTCTTTATCTGCCGTCATTTACTATGTTACTATGATGTATTTTGGGAATGTTACCAGTCTCTGTGGCATCTTGCAAGGCCTGTGGGGAATTTCAGCCCACGGGGTTTGCAGCAGTAATGAAAGTCTAAGGATGCAATTTCACCATGACCGTGAGCTGCTGCTTAAGAGAGCCTCTCCGGCCACCTCATTGAAATCCCTGATTTTTACCAGGCAGCGAACCTCTCAAGTACACTCTCTTCACCTGGAACAGTTGGTGAATCTCTCCTGAAGCACTTGAACCATTTTTCTGCTCAGAATGACAGCGCATTGCAAAATAAGGAGAGAAGCCGCAGCCGGGCACTTGAAGACAAAATGGCAGCATCTCCGAGCCCAGCGGGACAATCAGCATCCTCTGCCTGGGTCACAGAGATTACAACGCAGATAACCTCAGCATTAGAGGAAATGTTGGAGAGGAAATTGAATCCAATAGATTCCAAATTGGAAAGACTACAAACTCAGCTGGAGGAACTGACCAGGGGCCATGCGGGATGTCAGGCACAGACTAGAGCAGTGGAGGATTCCCACGCACAGCTTGCAAAGCAAGGTGGAGGACCTAGGTTCTGGAGGAATAACCTCTGTCTGGTGGACCTCCCTGAATCAACAGCAGACAAAGAACTTATTGGATTCTTGGAACTGTGGCTGACATGCGCACTACACTTCCCAGAATGCTATGGGCCCAAGAGTGGGTCCTAAGCTGACCACATCCACCAGACCCCGCATGCTGATACGGAAAGTTCTTAATTTCGTACACAAAAGCACCATTATGCAGGCAGTGCGGGCTGGGAAAGCGCTGACATACGATAACAAGCGCGTCTTACGTTTTCAAAACTACTTCCCCGGGGTGGTAAAAGCGCAAATCTTTTGCCCCTATTTGCTCAAAATAATTTTCTATTAAAGTTCGCATTGCGCTGCTCTATCCCGCCACATTGCATGTGACTCATAATGGCAATACTCAGGTTTGCAACACGATGGAGGAGGCCCAGGCACACCTGATCCAGATTGAAGGACGGAAGACTGTGACCACTTCATCCCAAGGTTGAGAACTGCAGGGCTGACTTCCGACTTAGGTTGGTCTGGCTGTTGTTTTCCTCTCTGTGAGGATGCTGGCAGTTCAATTCGAAGATCAGTATCATAGCCCGCTTTCGGACCCTTTTTTTTTTCCTGCTTCCCTTGCGGGGGGCTCCAGCCTGAGAAATTGTGCTGTGTTTGCATGGCCCTATGAGGGCTGGGTTCTTGGCTGGGGGCCACTTTGTTTGCTTGCCTATCAAGGTAGAGTTGCTACTGTCGGGCCACTGGCTCCAGGTTGGTGGCTGTGGGGCTGGCCACCACTCGTATTGACTGGTGATGATGCCCGCATCTGTTGTTTTTTTTTCTTTTTTTCTCCTCTGGACTCCAAGCTCGACACGAAGATATCTCAGTCTGAAGGAGTTTGATGTCTTTGACTGTATTATGGTTACTACTAAGGGATGAGTAATGGGGGGGGGGGGGGGTCTTTAGATGTGAAGGTCCCTATGATGGGAACTCAGGGGTCTATGAAGGGGGTGGGAAGGGTCTGGGGGTGGGTGGGAGGTTTTGGAGAGAGGGGAAGGGGGAGGTTTATACTTACAGGGGCTTGAACAAATGTTTTAAAAAGGTATTCTTGGATAATTGGCGATATTGGTGAGATGTTATTGGGAGCCTTTGGTCACTGGAATATGATAACCTGGGGGGGGGGGGGGGGTTGCTGCCTGGGATGACCCTTTTAGGACACAATCACTGGTTTTGTTTTTGATTATGTTTCATATACTGGCTTATCACAGTGAAAATTGTAACTTGGAATGTGGGGGGGGGGGGGGGGATTAACTCGCCCATCAAACGAACAAAAAGTTTACACCATCTACAAAGTCCTCATCTACAGGAAACACATCTGAATGCCTTTGAATTTGCCAAGCTTAAAACTTGGTGGGTGGGGGACTGTGTAGCAGCTGCGGCACAAGGGAAGAAGGGGGGCAGACTCAAGAAAAATGTCAGGAAGTATTTTTCACGGAGAGAGTAGTGGATGCTTGGAATGCCCTCCCGCGGGAGGTGGTGGAAATGAAAACGGTAACGGAATTCAAACATGCGTGGAATAAGCATAAAGGAATCCTGTGCTGAAGGAATGGATCTTCAGGAGCTTAGTCAAGATCGGGAGGAGGGGCTGGTGGTTGTGAGGTGGAGATAGTGCTGGGCAGACTTATACGGTCTGTGCCAGAGCCGGTGGTGGGAAGTGGGACTGGTGGTTGGGAGGCAGGGATAGTGCTGGACAGACTTGTACGGTCTGTGCCAGAGTCGGTGGTTGAGAGGCAGGGCTGGTGGTTGGGAGGCGAGGATAGTGCTGGGCAGACTTATACGGTCTGCGCCAGAGCCGGTGGTTGGGAGGCAAAGATAGTGCTCGGCAGACTTATACGGTCTGTGCCCTGAAGAGCACAGGTACAAATCAAAGTAGGGTATACTCAAAAAGTAGCAAATATGAGTTATCTTGTTGGGCAGACTGGATGGACCGTGCAGGTCTTTTTCTGCCGTCATCTACTATGTTACTATGAAGGGAGGAGTGGACATTTTATTTAGGAAGGAGATAATGGAGCAAATTCGCACCATTTTTGCTGACCCTACTGATAGATACCTTTTATGTGGTATCTATCAGTAGGGTCAGTAGGTCACCAGAAACTGATATTTTGCAATATTTATGCTCCTAACCAATTCAATCGTAAGTTTTATAAGAGTGTGACTATTAATCTTTTGAATCACTCTATCACACCCTCAGTGGTTGGGAGTGACTTTAATTCAGTTTGGGACCCAACAATAGTAAGTCCCTTCCTACAGCCTCTACCAACCTCCAACCAGCATAGGCTTGCCCAACATGTGCCATCAGTTGGACTTAATAGACATATGGCAGGTGCTCCATCCTCAAGATAGAGACTATACTCATTTGTCCCGAGCAGTGGGGAGGGGAAGACATTGTAAAGTGGGCCTTAGCAAATAAAATGATGTAATAATACTATCGGATGGTTGGTTCAATAACAATTTGATAACGAATGTGACTGTTGGGTAGACTGGATGGACCACGCAGGTCTTTATCTGCCATGACTTACTAACAAAATGTTCAGCACTAAATCACAGACTATATGGCCTATCCAGTCTGTATGTATGTTTGAAACGTCAGAGAGTGAGGGGCATCATGAGACCTGGTGATCTTTCATTGACAAACACTGTCTATTACAATATGAAAACTGTTTACCTCGGCCCCTGAGTACTTCTCAGTCTGTGCAACAAGCTGGTCCAGGCAGACCTCCTTACTGACGGGCATGGAGTGAAAGCGCAGTCTGAAAATCTCCCTGCGCGTAGCAGCGTCTGGTAAAGGCACATAGATGATTCTGTCAAGCCGTCCAGGGCGCATCAAAGCCTGCAATGAGAAAACAAGGCACATGGGTTATCCACCTCCCTCAGCTGCCTTCGATGACACCCCTGGCACCATGCGCTGGGCCCTCACAAAATGCTAAGGGTTTGCTGGTTACCAGTTCTTCAAAGAAAAACAGATGGCTGGTGATTTACTCTAAATCATGTTAAAAAAACATCAATATAAAATAGAATAAAAATTATCTTTCGAAAAAAGCTTTGCAGATGATGAATTTACAACAGGACTTTTACTATTTATTTAGATTTTGCTGACCCATTTTTCAGTAGTAGCTCAAGGTGAGTTACATTCAGGTACTCTGGATATTTCTCTGTCCCAGGAGGGTTCATAATCTAAGTTTGTACCTGAGGCAATGGAGGGTTAAGTGACTTACCCAAGATCACAAGGAGCAGCAGTGGGATTTGAACTGGCCACCTCTGGATTGCAAGACCTGCTCTAACCACTAGGCCACTCCTCCACTATAGCAACATTCCATGTAGAATCTCAAATAGTAGCAACAGAATCTCAAATAATAGCAACATTCCACATAGAATCTCAAATAGTAGCAACAGAATCTCAAATAATAGCAACATTCCACGTAGAATCTCAAATAGTAGCAACAGAATCTCAAATAATAGCAACATTCCCTGTAGAATCTCAAATAGTAGCAACAGAATCTCAAATAATAGCAACATTCCACGTAGAATCTCAAATAGTAGCAACAGAATCTCAAATAGCAGCAACATTCCATCTAGAATCTCAAAGAATGTTTATTTAGATTTTGCTGACACCTTTTTCAGTAGTAGCTCAAGGTGAGTTACATTCAGGTACTCTGGATATTTCTCTGTCCCAGGAGGGCTCATGATCTAAGCTTGTATGTGAGGCAATGGAGGGTTAAGTGACTTGCCCAAGGTCACAAGGAGTAGTAGTGGGATTTGAACCCACAACCTCTGGATATCAGGACTGGTGCCCTAACCACTAGGCCACTCCTCCATTCCCCTATGTGCCATGTAGAACCCCAAAGAGTAGCAAGATTCTGGAATGGTAAAGAGTAACAAGATTCCATTCAGAATCTTAAATAGTAGCAACATTTCATGTAGAATCTCAAATATTATTTATTTAGATTTTGCTCATACCTTTTTCAGTAGTAGCTCAAGGTGAGTTACATTCAGGTACTCTGGATATTTCTCTGTCCCAGGAGGACTCACAATCTAAGTTTGTACCTGAGGCAATGGAGGGTTAAGTGACTTGCCCAAGATCACAAGCAGTAGCAGTGGGATCTGAACTGGCCACCTCAGGATTGCAAGACCAGTGCTCAAACCACTAGGCCACTCCTCCATTAGTGAGAACTCTTACGTATGCATTAGACAAGAGAATGACCCACTAGCAAGATACCACCACTCTCTGACACTATAACACAGCCTGTTCTCCAAAGTGTATCAATCTTTTAATTACATATTTGATAGACCAGCTCCTGCATCATGTCTTGAGAAAATGTGAGACAGTAAAAAGTGGGGGTGGGGAACAGGAAGCAATTCAGCGCATAGGAGGCAATTCTATAAAATAGGTGAGCATACTTACGCACTGATTACTCATATGTGTGCAAGTGCCGAATATCCACCTAAGCACTATTTTGTAAATAAGCATATATCTTAAAGAGCCTGTATTTCACAGGTACTAATACTACTATAAATCATTTCTATAGCGCTACCAGTCGTACGCAGCGCTTCACACACAGGTACAGTCTGGGTGGGACACACACCTATGCTCATTACTTATAGAGTACTATAAGTTACGTAGGAATAAACCATAATCACACTGGCCCCTACTACTACTACTATTTAGCATTTCTATAGCGCTACAAGGCATACGCAGCGCTGCACAAACATAGAAGAAAGACAGTCCCTGCTCAAAAGAGCTTACAATCTAATAGACAAAAAATAAATAAAGTAATCAAATCAATTAATGTGAACGGGAAGGAAGAGAGGAGGGTAGGTGGAGGCGAGTGGTTACAAGTGGTTACGAGTCAAAAGCAATGTTAAAGAGGTGGGATTTCAGTCTAGATTTAAAGGTGGCCAAGGATGGGGCAAGACGTAGGGGCTCAGGAAGTTTATTCCAGGCGTAGGGTGCAGCGAGACAGAAGGCGCGAAGTCTGGAGTTGGCAGTAGTGGAGAAGGGAACAGATAAGAAGGATTTATCCATGGAGCGGAGTGCACGGGAAGGGGTGTAGGGAAGGACGAGTGTGGAGAGATACTGGGGAGCAGCAGAGTGAATACATTTATAGGTTAGTAGAAGAAGTTTGAACAGGATGCGAAAACGGATAGGGAGCCAGTGAAGGGTCTTGAGGAGAGGGGTAGTATGAGTAAAGCGACCCTGGCGGAAGATGAGACGGGCAGCAGAGTTTTGAACCGACTGGAGAGGGGAGAGGTGACTAAGTGGGAGGCCAGCAAGAAGCAGATTGCAGTAGTCTAAACGAGAGGTGACAAGGGTGTGGACGAGGATTTTGGTAGAGTGCTCGGAAAGAAAGGGGCGGATTTTATGGATGTTGTAAAGAAAGAAACGACAGGTCTTGGCGGTCTGCTGGATATGAGCAGAGAAGGAGAGAGAAGAGTCAAAGATGACCCCAAGGTTTCGAGCTGAGGAGACAGGGAGAATGAGAGAGCCATCAACAGAAATAGAAAACGGGGGGAGCCCCTACTGGGACAGTGTAAGTAGAGATGTGCAAATATTATTTTTTTACAAAGCACTCTGGAAATTATGGAATAATGACATGCCTCTCAATGAGCAATACTGTGTTCAATTCTTTATCTATGCTTAATATTACTAAACTGGAAACATTAAACTGATAGAAATAGTAAACATTTTTATTGACAGAAAGATTTACAACTGAATAAATCAGAAATAATTAGAATATCACAGAATAAAAAGCTAAATATCAATTTAAAACTGCTGGAATATACACTAATCGGACATAGTTAAAACAAACATGCAACTCCCTAGACACAGTAGTCAGTGTCACTTGTTGCTACCTGCAAGTGTTTGCAGAGCTTGGCTTACGACCAAGATCAATAAGCCGGTCCCTCGGGAACAGCAGGAATGGGTCCGTTAGTGAAAGTGTGTAGACAGGACAGCTGATGAGTAGATATCAGATGAAAGGTTCTATTGTTCAGCTGGAGATGTTCATCTTTTATATCATTCTGTTATCAGTGCTGTCTCAGATGGTTTGATAAGATTATGACAAGTGATTTGCTGGTGTCCTTTGTTGTGACTTGAGAAGCCCCAAGAAGGCCTTGTTGCACGTCCTTGCATCAGCCAAATAAAGTCAGCACTGCACCTTTGTATTTAGTGTATTAGCTCTGCAAGGCACTAGTGCTTGTGGTAGAGGCTTGTCCCTCTATATGTCTATTTCCAGCATTTAGGCGCAAGCACTATACAAGTTCTATGGCTGGTATAAGTGCTCACCCCTAAAACCTAGGCACATTTCTAACCTGTTACACTAGTCTCTACTATAATAAAAAGCACCTGCAACGTTGTGAAGCTGACTCCGTGGCTTCACTGAAGTGAAGGGTTCGTAAGGTTCGTCAGTCTGTCACCATCTCTCTCAGCCCCGCCCTTGCGTCAAAATGTGATGACGTCGAGGGCGGCGGACCTATCAGAGGCGCGAGGGCGGGGCTGAGAGAGATGTTGACAGGCTGATGAATCTGACGAACCTTATGAACCCTTCACTTCAGTGAAGCCACGGAGTCAGCTTCACAACGTTGCAGGTGCGTTTTATTACACTACACAGCTCCCTAATTTTGCAGTTAAACATTGCAGGGTGGCTGGAGGGGGGAGGGAGAGAGGGGGGCAACGACCCTGGAATTGGGAGGGAGGGAGAGAGGGGGGGCAACGACACTGGGAGGGGGGACGGACCCTGGAACTTGGAGGGGGGCAGGCGGACCCTGGAACTGGGTGGGAGGGAGGGAGGACGGGTGACCCAGAAACTGGGACACAGGGGGAGAGGGCTGACCCTGCAAATGGGAGGGAGGGGAAACCCTGGAACTGGGAGGGAGGGGGGGGGCCACCCTGGAACTGGGAGGGAGGGGGGGCTCCTGGCATACACTCTCATTCTCACACACACACTCTCGCACCCAGTCTCACTCTCTCTGTCACACACACTCACACAGTCACTCTCTATCAAACACTCACTCTCACACACACTCTGTAAAACACACACACTCCAAGGAAAACCTTGCTAGCGCCCGTTTCATTTGTGTCAGAAACGGGCCTTTTTTCCTAGCATTCTATATAGTAACATAGTAGATGACGGCAGAAAAAGACCTGCACGGTCCATCCAGTCTGCCCAACAAGATAAACTCATATGTGTATACCTTACCTTGATTTGTACCTGTCTTTTTCAGGGCACAGACCGTATAAGTCTGTCCAGCAGTATTTCCCGCCTCCCAACCACCAGTCCCGCCTCCCATCACCGGCTCTGGCACAGACCCCGTATAAGTCTGCCCTCCCCTATCCTAGCCTCTCAACCACCAACCCCTCTTCCCCCCGCCACCCAATATAAAAAAAAGAAGGTGCCTACTTTCCTTTACAGAATGGGTGCCTATATATACACGCACTGTTATACAATTTCCCCAGAATGGCAGAGGCCTGTTTGAAAATAGGACATAGTGCTTGCTTTTCTGCGTTGACACAAATTTTTAGGAAGCAGCAAACCTTTCTTCCCAAGTCTTGCTGGGTATCTTCATGTGAGGACCTGATGTATAAGATCTA
Organism: Microcaecilia unicolor; assembly: GCF_901765095.1. NCBI lineage: Eukaryota > Metazoa > Chordata > Amphibia > Gymnophiona > Siphonopidae > Microcaecilia > Microcaecilia unicolor. Next base: position 652,322,369 of record NC_044032.1, on the reverse strand, counting down.
CACCAAACCTCAGCAAGGCAACAGTACAACAGACGTTTAGTAGGGAGGAAAAAGGAGGTAAGATATACTGGTTGCATGCTACCCAGGACAAAAAAAAAAGCCTATCCATAGCTTTCGCATTAGGGCTAAAGATGGTGGTACCAACAGTGCAAAACCTTCAGGAGAAGACATCATCCCTGATGCAGCAATAGGACCCACTGCAGCTGAAGATAAGCCACAGAATCTAATGAAACTGTTAGGTGGACTCCTGAGGATAACAAGGAGATTACGCACTGCTACTATAATGCCCACATACCTTTTATCTGATTACAGAGGATACACAAAGAGGGCATGCCAAAAAATGGAAGCGAGAGAAAAAAACATGAAAGGAAAAGCTGGAAAAGGAAACCGATGCAAATATAAGATCTATGGACATAATTATGAAAAGTATTTGAGTTAGGACATCTTAACACAGCTTAGCAATGCTGCAGAAAGAGAGAGAGAGAGAGCGGATCTGAAAGGAGTACAGAAGGACAGGTTCAACACAGCACTTGGGGGAGGCATCTGTCAAGGATGAGTGTGTGGTGTGAGAGGGAGAGAGTGATGTAGGTCAGAGTAAGAAGTTGAGTGAGGAGTAGGTGTGGGACAAACCAGTGGGTGGAGAGAGAGTCGAGAGTCAGGAGAGGGACTTGTAGGTCGAGGAGTTGGCAGTGGAGGTCCTGACCTGCCTAGAAACTGATAGGTGTGCTGGGGCACAAGAGAGGGAATGATTGCCTAAGCCAGTGTTCTTCAATGCCAGGTCCAGGGGCCAATGGCGGGTCTTTGGAGACTTCTGGGGCGGCCCTCATCATCATTCTGGCGTTTTTCTTCTGCTACTCTCTGCCTCTCTAACCAAGTTCATGACAGACAGGAGGAAGTGGATGGGAGGAAGAGCCATATGCTTGAAGGACAAGGCAATGCCCACCTCCTTGAGGATAAATAGTAGGCTGATGGGATGGATGTTGTTAACACGCACTGGTCAGCATTGTAATTATCTCACACTGGAAGATGTTTGGGGGCTCCTCATTTAGCTGATTGGATCCAAAGTAGCTCGGACTTAAAAATGAGTGAAGACTACTGGCCTAAGCTAAACCTAACTGCTGGGGGAAAAAAATTAGAGGAAAATCAATAAGTTCATAATCTGTATAAATCATCCATTTATTGATATTGCATACGTAAATCGAATTCAAAATTATGCAGCAAAAACTTCCACTAAAAAGAACACAGGACCAGAAAAAAAAGGAGAGAGACAACAGCTCCTCTTTGGAAAAAATGCACTGACAGAAAAATAAAATCTCTGCAGGCTCAAGTGTCCCTGATAGACAGATATTTCAAAAGATCAAGATAAACAAATGATAATGAGAAAGATCCAAACATCAAACTGAAATAAGCCTGCATTAATGTTAGATGATCTGAAATTCATATGCTCCAATAATAATTGAAAGTAGCAGCAGAAGCACAAAAATTCAGGAAACACAAAGAAAACAGAAGGCGCGATATCAAAATAAACTATTTAGAGACACCCAAAACAGTTCTACTGGGAACTGAGAAAGATCATCAGTACAGTGAAAAAAACACCAATTAAAACTAAAAGAGAAAGGTTTTAGAGAAATGTATACAAAGACCCTGTAGACTGTACTCAAGAAGCAGAAGAGCTTCCCAGTATATGAGAGGGGTTGGAAAAGGCAAACATCAAAATTAGGAAGTGGCCTGAAGTAACTACAAAATAACTGGAAAGCAGGTTAAAAAAAGCCCCAAACTGGGAAAGGCCAGAGAAATGGTGCCCAAATTTGACTCAAACAGTTAACGTCACTCCACCACGACCTGGCCGACTGCAAAATCAGTTGATCAGAAAGCCAGATCTGATACCAGATTGGCTAACAACGGGAAAAACATTTCTCAAAAATTACGGACCAGTAAGTTTATTTATTAGGATTTATTTACCACCTTTTTGAAGGAATTCACTCAAGGCGGTGTACTGTAAGAATAGATCAAACATGAGCAATAGGCAATTAGAGCAGTAAAATTAGTCAAATAACAATACAAAGTATGGCATACCAGCTTATTTTCGAAAGAGAAAGACGCCCATATTTCGATCCAAATCGGGAGATGGGCGTCTTTCTCCCGTGGGCGAACAAATCGGTATAATCGAAAGCCGATTTTGGTCGTCTTCAACTGCACTCCGTCGCAGGAACGAACAAAGTGGGCGGGGGCGTGTCAGAGGCGTGGTTATCGGCCAAGAAGAGATGGGCGTCTTTAGCTGATAATCGAAACAAGAAGGGAGTTTTTGACAAGAATTTGGTCCGCTTTATTTTGACCCTTTTTTTTCAGGTCCAACTCCCAAAAAAGTGCCCCAACTAACCAGATGACCACTGAAGGGAATCAGGGATCACCTCCCCTGACTCCCCCAGTGGTCACTAACCCCCTCCCACCAAAAAAAACCCACTTTACAAACTTTTTTTGCCAGCCTCAAATGCCGTACCCACCTCCATTGTTCTACCCTCTGACAGCCTTTCCCTGGTTCTGATGTGGCTCTCGGGTGAGTGTGACACCTTTTCTGTTATGCACACTGCAAAGTCACATCAGCAATGCATTGTGGTGGGTGTAGGGTATTGGGCTCCGTGATTCCACTAGCTTGTGTTAAATGCTCACGATGTTGGTAGTTGGTAGGCTCTACTCCCATGGTGCTTTTCTCTCTGTTTTGTGCCCTGTTTTGTTTCCGGTAGTCCATGAGGTAGTGGCCATTTTTGTAAGCCAGTTTTAGCTCCCTTTCATGTGTTACCCACGTTACTGAAAGTGGGCATTGTACAGCATTCTGCCAGCTGTGACCTACTGCTAATCTCAGTACCAGGGAGACTCTTTGCCAGTGGGGCACAACCTCTGATCTGCAGTTAACTGTGAGTAAACGTGCTTATTCCAATAAAGGACGTTTTCGGAGAGATTAGTCTTCAGGTGTCAACTGGTGTGCCCAAGTTCGACAGCAGCAACAAGTCCTAGAGGCCTGGAGCACTTTTAGTGGGTACCGCAGTGCACTTCAGGCAGGCAGACCCAGGCCCATCCCCCCTACCTGTAACACTTGTGCTGGTAAATGGGAGGCCTCCAAAACCCACTGACCCCTTCACCCCTAAGAGCTATGGTAGTGTTGTACATTTGTGGGTAGTGGGTTTTGGGGGAGGGGTTGGGGGCTCAGCACCCGTGGTAAGGGAGCTATGCATGTGGGAGCTGTTTCTGAAGTCCACCGCACTGACCTCTAGGGTGCCCAGTTGGTGTCCTGGCATGTCAGGGGGGCCAGTGTACTATGAATCCTGGCCCCTCCCACGACCAAATGGCTCGGATTAGGACGTTTTTGAGCTGGCCGGTTTTAGTTTCCATTATCACTAATAAAAACCCCGTCCAGCTCAGAAACGAACAAATCCATGGCATTTGGTCCATACAAACCGCATTTTCGAAATAAAACAAAGACGTCCATTTTTTTCAAAAATCTGGTCTGTCCCTCCTCTTCACGTACCCATTTTCGGACATAGATGCCCATGGAGATAGGAGTTTGCGTTCGATTATGCCCCTCATAGTCTACTACTTACAATGTCAAAACAATACGTAATAGCCAACTTTGGAATGCTCTACCAAGACCAATCCGAACAATTAACAGCCTTTTGCCCTTCAGAAAAGCTTTGAAGACCCATCTATTCAAGAAAGCCTACCCTAACAATTAAACTAACTAAAGCGTGCACACATGACTTTTACCAACGATTGTTATATATTGACCATGTTTTCCATAATTCTTATTGCTATCCCAAATCTTTTCCTCTCCACATATTCCTCTTCATCTTCCTATGCCTACCTCCCTACGCCCATTCCCTCTTACACCTTATTCCTCCATATTCAATCTAATCGTACACCCAATTCCTCATTTGTTCAATTTACTTATTTGCTAACCCCATTATTATTACGTTTACTACAAATTGCATATTACGTTTACTACTAATGTATATACTTCATATGACTTGTAATTTTTTAAAACATTTTTTTATTGTTACTATGTGTGGGAAAGCGCAGGGTACAAATGTAATAAATACATAAATAAATAAAATAAACAAAGCAAAGATGGAACATATAGATAGGTAAGAGAGTTAGAAAGTAAGGTGACTGATTTAAAGAAAGTTGCACATGAGGTCAGAGAGATGGTTAAATATTTTCTCAGCTAGGGTAGGAGTGGAGTTGTCTACCTACAAATTACAAACTGTTCACAGAATATACAATCATAGCAATTACAATAACATCAAGGCACTAGAACAGAAGGGCAAGAAGAGAAGATGGGAAGGCGGTAGAACTAGACGACATGATATGAGATTGAAGGGGGGGGGCAGACTGAAGAAAAATGTCAGGAAGTATTTTTTCACAGCGAGAGTGGTAGACATTGGAATGCCCTCCCGTGGAAGGTGGTGGAGATGAAAACGGTAGCGGAATTCAAGCATGCGTGGGATAAACATAAATGAAACCTGTTCAGAAGGAATGGATCCTCAGAAGCTTAGCCGAGATTGGGAGGCGGGGCTAGTGCTGGGCAAGAATTCTATGGTCTGTGCCCTGAAAATGGCAGATACAAATCAAGGTAAGGTATACACAAGAAGTAGCACATATGAGTTTATCTTGTTGGGCAGACTAGATGGACCGTGCAGGTCTTTTTCTGCCGTCATCTACTATATTACTATGTTACTATGTAATTGATCGAGTACCTCAATTTCACCATGAAAATGTGGCAAACCACACTCCATTTGAAGTATGAAGATGGAAAGTTTTGGGGTTTTTGGCGCAATTTCCTGGCATTCTTTTCTGCTCCAGCTATTCGTGTCTAACCTCTCGGAGTGGACTATTATTATGGTGAATTACATTTTGTACATTTTGAGCCACGATTCACACATCTTGTGTTGCTTGAATTGACCCCTGAGTCAGGCGTTAGTCACGTTGAAACATGGCCTCTGTTGGGTCATTAACAAAGCACACATCTTCCATTCTTGAGAGCCCTTTGTGCTTTTTTCTGGATTGTTTGAATTTGTGATTCCTAACGTAAATATCTAGTGAGGAATATTTCAGGGAAACTCCCTGTCACCACTCTTGTTTTGTACAGCTTTTAATCATCTGAGTACCCTTCTTAATACTTTGGGCTATGGGTTTAGCCTTAATCTTAAAGAGAAAGTAAAGATCCAGAGCACTAGATGTGGAGTACATAGTAAGGATGGGTTGTCATTTGTAACAACATAGGAAATGTCAACAGCATATCGTATCCTATTCAAATATTTGAAAGGTATTAATCCGCAAACGAACCTTTTCCGGAGACGGGAAGGCGGTAGAACTAGAGGACATGAATTGAAGTTGAAGGGGGGCAGACTCAGGACTAATGTCAGGAAGTATTTTTTCACAGAGAGGGTGGTCCGGTGGTGGATATGTGGAATGCCCTCCCGTGGGAGGTGGTGGAGATGAAAACGGTAATGGAATTCAAACATGCCTGGGATAAACACAAAGGAATCCTGTTTAGAAGGAATGGTTCCGTGGAATCTTAGCGGAGATTGGGTGGTGACGCTGGTAATTGGAAACGAAACAGGAGCTGGGCAGACTTCTATGGTCTACGCCCTGATCGTGACTGAATAGATAGGGATGGACTGGAGTGTACATTTTAAGGGGCTTTGATGTTAGCTTCAGAACTTAGGACAAGAACAGTACTGGGCAGACTTCTACGGTCTGTGCCCTGAGAAAGGCAAGGACAGATCAAACTCGGGTATAAAGTATCACATACCATGTAAAATGAGTTTATCTTGTTGGGCAGACTGGATGGACTGTACAGGTCTTTATCTGCCGTCATTTCATGTCATTATGAAATTAAAAACAAGCAGAAAAAAATTAACATTTTTTCATTAACAAATAATTGTGTGTATTATGTACAAATAATAGTATACTATTTTAGAAAGAGCATGCACTCTTTCCCGGATAATGGAAACATCTTGCATGCATGCACGATTGTTCATGTGCAAACCATTGTCCATAGAGAAACTTTGGAAAAGAGTAGGCCCTCTTTCTGAAATAGCGCTCCCTATTTCCACATAATGCACACTATTCCAAAGAATGTGCACTATTATCGGAGATAACAAAACAAAAGGGAGTTAGAAAAATCCAAAGAAAATGAAAATTCTCATAAATGACAATAAAGAAACATTTTCTAGCTCCTCATCCCTAGTACTTAGATTGCAGCATGCCTTTGACAGTTTCACGTAGGCAATTTAAAGTATAAATAAACTGATTACTCCTGGTATTGTCCCTACAGTGAATGACTGGGTTAGAAACTGGTTGAGCAGTAGGCGACAAAAGGCAGCAGTATACGGAGTTTGCTCTGAGGAAATTAGTGTAACCAGTGGTGTGCCACAGGGATCAGCTCTTCATCCAGGTCTTTCCTAACATTTTTTTCTAAGCCATATAGCGGAAGGAACATCTGTTAGGTTTGTCTCTCTGCAGATAATGTCAAAATGTGCAATAGGGCAGACACTGTGGATGGTGTGCATAACATGATGAAGGATCTAGCAAACCTTGAAGAACGATCTGGAATTTGGCAGCTAAGAATTAATGCTCAAAAAATGCTGGGTCGTGTATTTGGCCAGCAAACCTGAAGGGGTGTGGCGCAGTATAGGGAAATAAAGTACTTCACTTCTTCTGCACGAAAGAGGGTGTGATCCTATGTGATGAAGAAGGTGTCTTTGTATAAGTCTCGGGTGACACCTCATTTAGAGTACTGTGTATATTTCTGGAAACTGCACCTTCAAAAAGATATAAACAGGATGGAGTCGGTCCAGAGGGCAGCTACTAAAAATAGTCAGTGGTCTTTGTCATACAGCACAAAGGGACAGATTTTTAAAGATACACACATGTACTTTTTTGGAAGAGAGGCGAGAAGGGGAGATATGATAGAGCTATTTAAAAATACCTCCGTGGCATAAATGCACAGGAAGTGAGTCTCTTTCAACTGAAATAAAGACCTGGAACAGGGGGCATAAGACAAAGGTGAAAGGGGACTGACTCAGGAGTAATCTAAGGAAATGCTTCTTTACAGAAAGGGCGGTGGATGTGTGGAACAGAATCCCACTGGATGTGGTGGAGACAAAGATTGAATCTGAATTCTAGAAAGCCTGGAACAGAAACAGAAGATTTCTAAGGAACAGGAAGGGCTAGTAAATATTAGTAGTTTGTGGGCAGACTGGATAAGCCATAAGGTCTGTATCTGCTCTCATTTTACTTTTCTAAAGTTCTATGGAAAGTCAGGGATAGGAGGTAGTGTCCTATTGTGGATTAAAAACTGGTTAAAAGATAGAAAACAGAGAGTAGGGTTAAATGGTCAGTATTCTCAATGGAGAAGGGTAGATAGCGGAGTTCCCCAGGGGTCTGTGCTGGGAACATATTTATAAATGATCTAGAGATGGGAGTAACTATTGAGGTCATTAAATTTGCTGATGACACAAAGTTATTCAAAGTTGTTAAATCGCAAGAGGATTGTGAAAAATTACAAGAGGACCTTACGAGACTGGGAGACTGGGCGTCTAATTGGCAGATGACGTTTAATGTGAGCAAGTGCAAAGTGATGCATGTGGGAAAGAGGAACCCAAATTATAGCTACATAATGCAAGGTTCCACGTTAGTCACCGACCAAGAAAGGGATCTAGGTGTCATCGTTGATGATACGTTGAAACCTTCTGCTCCATGTGCTGCGGTGGCTAAGAAAGCAAATAGAATGTTAGGTATTATTAGGAAAGGAAAGGAAAACAAAAATGAGGATGTTATAATGCCTTTGTATCGTTCCATGGTGCAACCGCACCTCGAATACTGTGTTCAATTCTGGTCGCCGTATCTCAAAAAAGATATAGTGGAATTAGAAAAGGTGCAGAGAAGGGCGACGAAAATGATAAAGGGAATGGGACGACTTCCCTATGAGAATAGCTAAAGCGACTAGGGCTCTTCAGCTTGGAGAAAAGGTGACTGAGGGGAGATATGATAGAGGTCTATAAAATAATAAGTGGAGTTGAAAGGTAGATGTGAAGGGTCTGTTTACGCTTTCCAAAAATACTAGGACTAGGGGGCATGCGATGAAGCTACAATGTAGTCAATTTAAAACAAATAGGAGAAAATTTTTCTTCACTCAATGTGTAATTAAACTCTGGAATTCATTGCCAGAGAATGTCAAGATCGGGAGGCAGGGCTGGTGGTTGGGAGGCGGGGATAGTGCTGGACAGACTTGTATGGTCTGTGCCAGAGCCGGTGGTTGGGAGGCAGGGCTGGTGGTTGGGAGGTGAGGATAGTGCTGGGCAGACTTATACGGTCTGTGCCAGAGCCGGTGGTTGGGAGGAGGGGCTGGTGGTTGGGAGGCGGGGATAGTGCTGGGCAGACTTATACGGTCTGTGCCCTGAAGAGCACAGGTACAAATCAAAGTAGGGTATACACAAAAAGCAGTAAATATGAGTTATCTTGTTGGGCAGACTGGATGGACCGTGCAGGTCTTTTTCTGCCGTCATCTACTATGTTACTATGAATGTAGCAAAAGCGGTTAGCTTAGTGGGGTTTAAAAAAGGTTTGGATGGCTTCCTAAAGGAAAAGTCCATAGACCATACTTAAAATGGACTTGGGGAAAATCCACAGCTTATTTCTAGGATAAGCAGCATAAAATGTATTGTACTTTTTTAGGATCTGCCAGGTACTTTGACCTGGATTGGCCGCTGTTGGAAACAGGATGCTGGACTTGATGGACCTTCAGTCTGTCTCAGCATGACAATACTTATGTACATTGGTAAATGGGTTCCATTGAGAATAATGGGACTTGCGTTAAATGACATGTGTTAAACAGTGTTAATGCACATTATTAATCTAGTCCTTAGATAGTTCTGAGCCCAAGTGGATGTAAAAAATACCTATAGTACGTGAATTGTAGCTCAGCTTGAACTTGGATTTAATTGCATGAGTATCTAATTGTTTGTTGAAAAATTATATACCGCCTTTCAGTCGAGAGTCAAAGCATTTATGAATTGTAGACCGTAGCTTCTAACCTGTTGTTTTATTTATTGCATTTGTATCCCAGATTTTCCCACCTTTTTGCAGGCTCAATCTGGCTTACATATTGCTGTTAACGGCGTTAGCCGATTCTGGTCTGAACAAATACATGGTATGAATGAATACAAGGTGATGTTGTGATAGATAAGGTACATTGTAAGGTAGGTGTAGTTGGGGGAACTTAGAAAGGGGGGGAGGAAGAGTCAGGTAATGTCCTTTACGTTCTTTGGTTGCATTGTGTCGCAGGTGTCCATGTATTTTTATGTTGGGTCGGTGGGGTATGCTCTTTTGAAAAGGACCGTTTTTAGTGATTTCTGGAAATTAAGGTGGTTTGGCATAGATTTTACTATTTTTGGCAGTGCGTTCCATAGTTGTGCGCTTAAGTAAGAAAAGCTGGATGCATAGGTGGATTTATATTTGAGTCCTTTGTTGCTTGGGTAGTGGAGGTTTAGGTATGATCGTGTAGATTTAATGGTATTTCTGGTTGGCAGGTCAATGAGGTCTGCCATGTATCCAGGTGCCTCGCCGTAAATGATTTTATGAACAGTCGTGCAGATTTTGAACGTGATTCGTTCTTTGATTGGTAGCCAATACAGTTTTTCTCTGAGTGGTTTGGAACCGTCAAAACGTGTTTTTCCAAATATAAGTCTGGCTGCTGTGTTTTGGGTGGTTTGAAGTTTGTTTATGATTTGATCTTTGCATCCCGCATAGATTCCATTACAGTAGTCTGCATGGCTTAGTACCACTGTTTGTATCAGGTTTTGAAATATTTCCGTCGGGAAGAATCGTTTCATGCGTTTGAGTTTCCACATTGAGAAAAACATTTTCTTTATGGTGGATTTCGCTTGGGTCTCAAGTAAGAGATTACGGTAAATTGTCACTCCAAGAATTTTCAGGCTGTCTGAGATAGGGAGGGTGTATCCTGGGGTGTTGATGCTTGTGGGTTTGTATGTATTGTATTGTGATGAGATGATGAGATGATCAGACTGTGTGTTTTTTCTGTATTGAGTTTTAGTTGGAATGCGTTAGCCCATGAGTTCATGGTGTTTAAGCTGAGTTTGATTTCGTTAGTGATTTCTGCCAAGTCATGTTTGAAGGGAACATATTATTATTATTATTATTATTAGCATTTGTATCCACCAATTCGCAGGCTCAATGTGGCTTACATTTGCCGTAATGGCGATTGCCATTTCCAGGTCACAGAATACAAAAGTCGCTGCATTAAGGTGCATGCATACGTGGTAGAGAGGAATACATTGTGGTAGTGCATATTAATTTCTATGTGATAAATAGGAATGTAACATACATTAGGTAACATATATAATGTAACGTCATCAGCGTAGATAAATGAGTTAAGGCCTTGGGTGGATAAGGTATTGGCTAGTGGCATCATCATGAGGATGAAAAGGATCGGTGATAGTGGTGATCCCTGCGGCACTCCGCAGTCTGGTTTCCACGGTGATGATATATTTGATTTTGATTTCACTTGATATGTTCTTGTGGTTAGAAAGCCCTTGATCCAGTTAAGAGTACTGCCACCGATTCCGAAGTGTTCTAGAAGTCTTAGTAGTATGTTGTGGTTGACCATGTCGAATGCACTTGACATGTCAAATTGGAGGAGAAGAATGCTTTTGCCTATTTCTATTTCCTGCTTGAATTTGGTTAGGAGAGTAAGTAGTACTGTTTCGGTACTGTCTAGGGGTCGAAATCCTGATTGTGACTCATGTAGTATAGTGAATTTGTTTATGTAGTCGTTGAGTTGCTTGGTCACCAGACCTTCCATTAATTTGACTACCAATGGGATATATGCTACTGGGCGGTAATTGGTAATGTCATCTGTTTTTTTCTTGGTGTCTTTTGGTATTGGGATGAGCAGGATGTTGCCTTTTTCTTTGGGGTAGGTACCCTGCTGTAGCATGAAGTTTAAATGGGATGTGAGATCTGTTATGAAGTGATGGGGGGCAGATTGTATTAGGTAGCTGGGACAGGTGTCCAGTTAACAGTGGCTACTGGAGTATTTTTAATCGCCTGGGTGACTGTATCGGTGCTGAGGGGGGCAAAATTTGATCATATTTGGTCAGCAGGGTATTCACCAGGGGTTGGATCTAGACCACTAATGAAGTTTTCTATGTCCATGTTGTTCCTAGGTAGGGCTTTGTGTAGATTTACGATTTTTTCATTGAAATATTTAGCAAGGTTGTCTGTAGATGGGATGCCAGTATGGGTTGTGGTGACCAGCGTTGTGTCCAGTAGTTTGTTCACGAGATGGTATAGTTTCTTCGTGTTTTTGTAGTCTGGCCCAATTTTAGTTTTGTAGTACAATCTTTTGGTCTGCCTTATTGCGTATTTGTATTTCCTTTGTAGTTGTTTCCATGCGTTGAGTGTGTGTTTGTTTTTTATTTTTTTCCATGCGCGTTCCAGTTTCCTAGATTGTGTTTTTAGTTTTTTCAATTCATCGTTGAACCACGGTATCAAGGTATGTCTCTGTGAGGTTCTAGGTTGTAAGGGTGCTCTTTCGTCTAGTACGTGTCTGCATCTTTTGTCCCAATCTGAGAGGTAATATACGGATTCCATTTTTGCTGTCCAGACGTTGTTGTATATCTGGTGCCAGAAAGTAACTGGGTCTACTTGGCCTCTTGTGGTGTGAGTTGTGTGTCTCATGTGTGGGGAGAGCAACTTTTCCGCCAGTTTAGGGACAGGCTTAATTTGTAATGGTCAGACCATGGTGTTTCTGTCCATTTAGTTTGTGTTACAGTTAGGTTCTGATCAGTGGACAGTTTGTGTGAGAAAAGGTTGAGTGAATAACCCTTCGCGTGGGTTTTTTGCATGTGTGGCCATGTGAGATCGCATAGATGAAGGAAGTCCTTGCATTCTCGTGCATTGGTAGAGTTTTGGTCTTCAAGGTGAAGGTTAATGTCTCCTAGTACTAGTGTGTTGGAGTTGGATACACATATGTTTGAAATGAAGTCCATGAAGTCCACCTGGCTTTCGTTCCAGCTGCATGGTGGTCTATAGAATAGTATGCAATTTAGGTGGTCGAGCAGGGTTTTATGGTGGATTCTGATTGAGGCTATTTCGAGGTGGGTTGTTAAAGATTCTGCCGTGGTTTCAATCATGAAGTGAGATCGGTATATGAGTGCTATGCCCCCTCCTCTTTTTCCTTTCCTGATCCAGTGGGTGATTTTATATGCTGGAGGACATAGGTTTAAGATGATAGGGTCCTTTTGATCATGGATCCATGTTTCAGTGATGAAGAGTAGATCAAGTTTCGCTGATGTGATCCAGTCTGTTATTGTTGTTGTTTTGTTTACTACGGATCTGGCGTTGACGTAGCCTATTTGAATGTTTTGGTATAGGTCTTCTGTATTCGGTGTTATGTTGATTTTTGTTAGTTTAAAAAATAATGGAGGGATTCATTACCAGAGATGGGTTCATTACTTTTAAGTAAAAAGAAAAAGTACTGGCTTCAAAAGTAGTGACGTAAAAGTATAAAATCTTATCCCCCCCCCCCAAAAAAAAAAAAATACTTACATGAAAGTAATAAAGTACAGCTCTTAAAACTACTTTTTTTTACTACAAAGTAAAAAGTATTCTTAACAAGCTGGATCACAGGTATGTTTACAAGCTAACTTCTAGGGGTTTAAACAAGGTCTTTCCTAGAAAAAAAACCCTGAACATTGCAGTGGGCAGAAGAACATTAATTCACATATTGGAAAACTAAACAACCTAAGGGCTCCTTTTACAAAGCCGCAGTACATGCGACAGAGGCCACAGGAATTGAATGGGCGTCATCGCATTTACCACGCAGAAATCAGTACTGCTGCTTTCTTTTTAAATTAGTCACCTTATTTTCTAACTCCTCTTACTCTCTTACCTATCTATATGCTCCATCTTTGAGCAGGGACTGTCTCTCTTTGTTAAATTGTACAGCGCTGCGTAACCCTAGTAGCGCTCTAGAAATGTTAAGTAGTAGTAGTAGTTATACCCTTCACTGCCTATTAAAATGTTCTATTATGCATTGTGTTGACATTGTAAGTAGTCTACTATGCCATACTTTGTATTGTTATTTGAATATTTTTAATGCTGTAAATACCTATTGCTCGTTTGATTTATTCTTACTGTACACCGCCTTGAGTGAATTCTTTCAACAAGGCAGTAAATAAATCCTAATCAATCAATCAATCAATCAATCAATAAAAGGAGCCCTGAATTAATACAGATCAGTCCTACACAGATGATGCTAACAGAATACCCGGCCTTTTTCCACACATGAACAAAGGTAGCCCCTCATGAAGTATAGAATAAGTAACCACAAACTAAAAATAGAAACATGTAGACAAAAATTAAACTGAACCCCAAGAAGCCATACTCTGCATACAGTGCAAAACCAAAGAAACAGAAACAGTGCAGAATGGCAGACCTGTGGGCTGCTCAAAATGGGCCCCTTTCTCCTTCCTTCCTTCCTTCCCTCCCTCCCCATAGCATCTGACATTCCTGCCATTCCCTCCCTTTCGCACACACACCACAGCCCCCCAATGTCTCATCCATCATTTTTTACAGGGCCCGGGCCTCCCCTATTTTACAGCCCTCCCCCCCACACATACACACTCACCAGATGGGCTTGACCGGTTGACCCTGGGCCTCCCCTTTTTCACAGTCCATTGCTTATTTTTAACGAGTTACAAGTAAAAAGTATCACAAAAAATGTAACTCATTTCAATTAAAAGTACTGAAAATCATACTTAAGTATTGCAATGAAGTACAAGTATTTCGCTACTACGAGTCTCTGTTCATAACAATAACATTAGCTGTACTATTTGGAAAAACATAGTATTTTGCATGAATCAAAGGGTTTACGAGAATTTTAGTACAGAGGCAGCCATGGAGACTGAGGTAGAAGTTTATTAAGCAAGGGAAAACAAGTTTTAATAATTGTGTTTGATTTAGCTTCTGCCTTTGATGTGGTGGACCACAAATTACCGCTATTGAAGCTTAATGAAATTGGAATCCCAAGAAAGGTATTGACTTGGATTGATGTTTTTTTTGGCCAATAGATCCTTCAGGATTAACATGAAGGGAAGTCATCTGACTCATGGAATGTTGTGTGTTGAATGCCTCAAGTATCTCCATTAATTCCTATATTATTTAGGGCCCTGTTTACTAAGGCACATTGTTGCATTGTGCGCGCCAACGCTAGAGATACTCATATATTCCTATAGGTGTCTCTAGCGTTAGCACGCACCAAAAAGTTAAGCATGCCTACAGCGTGGCTTAGTAAACAGGGCCCTTATTATTTTTTTTTTTATATAAATTTTAACATTTATATCAACTAACATAAATGCACTGAAATATCAGAAATATAATAAAGCAATATAACATAGTGCATTATATCACAATGGTATAATACAAGAAAAAAAATTTTCTTACTTTTGTCCACATTATTTAAGTCAAGCTACTAAGAAATAATTTCAGATGGAAATATACAATAAATTAAATTAAACTGATTACAACGGGAGGGAGTAACAGATGTACATAGACGATAATCCAGCATACTAATCTAAGGGATTGCCTCCATGGCAGGGACAGCCTTTTCCTTTGATTCTATAAACTCTAATAACTTATTGGGAGTAAAAAAGATATAATTCACCAAACCAAGAGAAATACAACATTTACAAGGAAATCGCAGCACAAATGTGCCTCCTAATTTTAAAACCCTAGGTTTATACGACAGATACTCTTTTCTCTTCTTTTGTGTAATTCATGCCAAGTCAGGAAACACTTGAATCTTTTGTCCCAAGAAAGAGTCATTAATATGACGAAAATATGACCGAAGAAAAATGTCAGGAAGTATTTTTTCACGGAGAGAGTGGTGGATGCTTGGAATGCCCTCCCGCGGGAGGTGGTGGAGATGAAAACGGTAACGGAATTCAAACATGCGTGGGATATACATAAAGGAATCCTGGTTCAGAAGGAATGGATCCTCAGAAGCTTAGCCAAGATTGGGTGGCAGAGTCGGTGGGGGGAGGTGGGGCTGGTGGTTGGGAGGCGGGGCTAATGCTGGGCAAGACTTCTACGGTCTGTGCCCTGAAAATGGCAGATACAAATCAAGGTAAGGTATACACAAAAAGTAGCACATATGAATTTATCTTGTTGGGCAAACTGGATGGACCGTGCAGGTCGTTTTCTGCCGTCATCTACTATGTTACTATGAATATTATTTCAGTCAAATTCAAGGGCAAAAGTTACCAACAATGTAGTTCTTTCTGAAATCAATTCAAGAGAGTTCTCCAAGAATTCTGTTAAATTTAGTGTGGGGCCAGGAGACGTTTGAGATTGCTCTTTTGATTGAATAGGTATACCAGTTATGTATTGGGTTCTCGTTATGGGGGGACACCCCTACACTAGGACCCACAATACTTCATTGAAATATTTCTTAAGCATATCTGTTGCATTTATCAAAGGTGATTTCGGAAAATTCAAGAATCTCAAATTATTTCTGTGCCCATTATTATCAAGGTATTCTATTTTTCTATCTTGGATTTCTCTTTCTTTAATCAAAACTGAAGTAATATTTTGTAGTTTTTCAACCTCTCCTCCTATTTTTGTAATTTTAACTTGCTGCTCTTGAGTATGATCGAACAAAGTTTGATTGACCTTTTTCAGGTCCGTTATTTCACTTTTTACGGAGGTGTTCATCAAAAGTAAAGTGTTGTTCCCTGCCTGAATGGCATCCCAGAGTGTATTCATAGTTATCACTGCTGGTCTCGTTAAGCCTCTGATAGACAAGGTTGCAATCTCCCGAGAAATAGGAATAGCGCCCTGCACTGAGTCCTGTGTTGATATTTCTTTTCCCGGAGTTGAAGTGCCCATAGGTCCTCCTTCTACAAGTGCCGAAGGTCTGGATGGATCCAAGGCCTCAAGCTGTCGTGACCCCATGGGCAACAAATCGACTCTGGGTAGCGGAGGAGCAGTGAAGGAAGGAGGACTCAGTGTCACTCTTTCTATGCTGCGCTCGACGCCCTGAGAGGCCGAGTCTATCGAAGTGGGCATTCGTTCTCCAAGGGCGTCCACTCGAAAGCTCTCCAAGGTCATCTGGCGGGTGGCGGGGATTGGCGGTGGAGCCGTGGAGAAAGGAGCCATCGTTTTCCCCTTTCTCTTCCCCATAACAAAATCGGGAAGATCAGTCCTTGCACCAGAGCGTTTTCGAGTCCCAGGTGCTAGGGAGCCTCACTTCCGTTCCCGTCGCCATCTTGACCCGCCTTCTCTCCAGCCCTTATTATTTTAATGTGTTTTTTCGGGTAATGAATTATATCAACTTGGATTACAAGCCTTTATCAATGGAGACAATATTATCTAACTAGCTGAATTGTCCCAAAACATAGAAACAGTCTCCTTTCTGATTTAATATTATATTGGAAGGGTGGAAAAATGAGTATCTTTGCATCAGTTAATACTGAACAAAAGAAAAAAAAAACAAATTTCTTGTAGTTAGGTCCGCTCAACAGTTGACATCTTCCTATTTGAATGTTGGAGGTTTGTGTTCTCCACTTGAACCATCGAAGAAAATTCTGCATGACACATCTTTTGAGATTCAAATTAATGATCTGATTAAAAAGATTTTCCTTTGATTATGACAAATTAGGGAACCTATTTAGAATGCAAACAATTTAAATTTTTCTTCACTCAACGTGTAATTAAACTCTGGAAATCGTTGCTGGAGAATGTGATAAAGGCGGATAGCTTAGCAGAGTTTAAAAAAAGGTTTGGATGGATTCCTAAAGGAAAAGTCCATAGACCATTATTAAATTGGACTTGGGGGAAATCCACTATTTCTGGGATAAGCAGTATAAAATGTTTAGTACTTTTTTGGGATCTCGTCAGGTATTTGTGACCTGGATTGGTCACTGTTGGAAACAGGATGCTGGGCTTGATGGACCTTTGGTCTGTCCCAGTATGGCAATACTTATGAACTTATGTATATTGGTTGTTTAGGCTTTGGTTTTGACAGTTAGAATCCTGTAATGTTTTATGTGTTGGACATTCAGATAAAATGTGAAGGAAGGTGCAGATATTACAGAATACAGCAGCAAGGTTATTATGGGCCCTGTTTACTAAGCCACGCTGTAGGCGCGCTATCGCTTTTAGCATGCGTTCATGCTAGAGACACCCATAGGAATATATGGGTGTCTCTAGCATTAGCACACGCTAAAAACGCTAGCGAGCCTTAGTAAACAGGGCCCTTTGCTAAAAAAAATTTGATAATGTTACACCTTTATTTGTGAAATTACATTGGTTACTACTTGAGGCATGAGTGATTTTTAAGATTTGTACAATGGTATTTAAAATTCTGTACGCAGAAGTTCCGTCCGATACGAATAAGTACATAAGTAATGCCACACTGGGAAAAGACCAAAGGTCCATCGAGCCCAGCATCCTGTCCCTGACAGCGGCCAATCCAGGCCAAGGGCACCTGGCAAGCTTCCCAAACGTACAAACATTCTATACATGTTATTCCTGGAATTGTGGATTTTTCCCAAGTCCATTTAGTAGTGGTTTATGGACTTGTCCTTTAGGAAACCGTCTAACCACTTTTTAAACTCTGCCAAGCTAACCGCCTTCACCACGTTCTCCGGCAACGAATTCCAGAGTTTAATTATACGTTGAGTGAAGAAAACTTTCTCTGATTTGTTTTAAATTTATTACACTGTAGCTTCATCGCATGCCCCCTAGTCCTAGTATTTTTGGAAAGCGTGAGCAGACGCTTCACATCCACCTGTTCCACTCCACTCATTATTTTATATACCTCTATCATGTCTCCCCTCAGCCGTCTCTTCTCCAAGCTGAAAATCCCTAGCCTCCTTAGTCTTTCTTCATAGGGAAGTCGTCCCATCCCCGCTATCATTTTAGTCGCCCTTCGCTGCACCTTTTCCAGTTGTTAATCTCCAGTTTTCTAGTAGTTTACGGTTGAGGATCAACTCATTTCATTTCCCGAATGGGAAGGAGGTACGGTACCTTTCAGGCAGCAAAACTATGGAATAATCTACCTTTACCAACTAAGATCAGTGACAAATGATAGGCCTGGTTGGCAAACAGCTCAAAGCTTTTCTTTTTTTTTAATTACTTCTTGGGGAAATGTACGATGTGTAGACTTTGATCTGTAAACGTGTTGTACTTCCTAGGTATTCCTAGATTTCTTTTTTTGTAAACCGCAATGAACTAACAAAAAAAGGTTCATAAATGATATATTGGTACTGGCAATGAAATCTAAAATCCAAAGATTGCATGCAGAGTGATACTGATGGATCATGTGATGCAGGACATGCTGGGCTACTTGATATATGCCAGGCTACAACTCTATTCACCATGCTAATCTTTGAATTAGGCTCTATTTTCACTCGAAAGAAGCTGTAAATAATCAGAGAAGAAATTAAGGAGTCTAACACTGATTCAGAGCACTGGGCAGAAATACATAGTAACACAGTAGATGATGGCAGAAAAAGACCTGCACGGCCCATCCAGTCTGCCCAACAAGATAAACTCATATGTGCTACTTTTTGTGTATACCTTACCTTGATTTGTACCTGCCTTTTTCAGGGCACAGATCGTACAAGTCTGCCCAGCACTAGCCCCACCTCCCAACCACCAGCCCCGCCTCCCCCCACTGGCTCTGCCACCCAATCTCCGCTAAGCTTCTGAGGATCCATTCCTTCTGAACAGGATTCCTTTATGTTTATCCCACGCATGTTTGAATTCCGTTACCGTTTTCATCTCCACCACTTCCCGCGGGAGGGCATTCCAAGCATCCACCACTCTCTCCGTGAAAAAATGCTTCCTGACATTTTTCTTGAGTCTGCCCCCCTTCAATCTCATTTCATGTCCTCTAGTTCTACCGCCTTCCAATCTCCGGAAAAGGTTTGTTTGCGGATTAATACCTTTCAAATATTTGAACGTCTGTATTATATCACCCCTGTTTCTCCTTTCCTCCAGGGTATACATGTTCAGGTCAGCAAGTCTCTCCTCATACGTCTTGTAATGCAAATCCCATACCATTCTCGTAGCTTTTCTTTGCACCGCTTCAATTCTTTTTACATCCTCTACTTTCTACATTCTAGAGGCCATTTTGAAGATGCTTTAGCCGGCTCTTGCTGTGCTGTTTACATCCAACTCCTGGGCAGTGTACTCTGAATCCCTGTTGACTTCAGGTTTTGTACAGTTGTCCTGGGCTGTTGGCCAGCATGTTCTTTCCCAGCCTGATTCTGTCGGTGAAAGTCCTGCTGAAAAAAATAGGAGGAAAGAGCCCTTCCTTCCTACAAAGCGCCAAAGAAGCTAACACCCTTCCTAGTGTTTCTTTAAAAAGATCCTCGTGGTATTTTAGGACGGAAAAATGTGTGCTGAATGCTAGGAGATGCTGTGTTATTTTAAAAATGAATAACACAAAAGCAGCCATTACGCGAAAACTCTAAACCGCACTCCCTGAGCGCCAGAGATTTCCACATCATTAGACACAATAGATGATGGCTTTTCACAGATGAGTTTCTATTCTGCGGTTTCTATTCCACCTATACCTACTGGATTCAAGGCAGATCACAAATAATAAGTTAATTACACACAACTGAGAAATAACTAAACAGTTAACAGAAATACCAACTTATTGTTGAAAACTGATATTTATTTATACATTTGTACCCCGCTCTTTCCCACATATAGCAGGTTCAGTGCGGCTTACATAGTAAAAGAAAGCATCTTAGATGGTAGAGAATAAAGCAAAACAAGGAAATGTAGGAAGAGTATTATAAACAGTGATTATCATAACTACTTACATTGTGAAAAGCTTTACAAAGGACATGTGAAAAGAATATTATGAACTGAGAAAAAAAACACAGTGGCAACAGCGCCCAGGAATATATGAGTTAGAATAGGGAAGGTAGACAAGGATAGGATGGGTAAAAGGGAAGTAGATTGGGAGGGAAATGGTAAAAGGATGGAGGGGAGAAGATAAGGGATTGAGTATAAGGGGATTAGTGAATAAGGTCAAATGTATCATTGGGGCCAAAGTTAGTGTCGACGTCGTAGCAGGAGTATTGTAGGTGGTCTGGTAGAATTAAGTTGGTCTATTAGGGTAAGCTTGCTTGAAAAAATGGGACTAACATTTTCCTGAAAGGCAAATAGTTGTTATGTCTTGAAGACTTTACGGAACAGTAAATAAGAAGAAACAGATCTTACTTCTAGTGGTAAATCGCTCCATGTTTTTATGCTCTGATAACCAAAAGAATGTTCCGAAACAGATTTACAGAGAATTTTATAAACTGTAGGATAGTTCAGTTTTTTAAAAAAGTAGATGATTAAGCCAGAGAATTGTTATTTGAGAGAAGCTCCATCCAGGGGAAAGAGTCTGAGAATTCATGCCAAATAACGACTTTAAAAGAAATTCTGAGCTTTATAGGGAGCCTATATAAGCTTCTTAACAACTGGGAGGCTTTCTTGAATTTTCCCAGACCACAAATCAATCTCACCGCCGTGTTCTGCAGTAACTGGATATAAGTTTAACACATCACAGTAGTCCAGTTGGGGGAGTACAACGACATACTATAGTTCTTATCTTTTCTCGACTCAGGGAACACCTAATATCACGATAGGGGGTATAAAAGAGTGAACTGAAACACTTCCTCCTACCCATCCCTCCTGTCACGTAATTGTCTAAGCCTAAAGAAAACTGCTACTTTTTCTAGAATGTTTTATGACTATCGTGACATACACTACCTTGTTCGCTCAGTCAAAGAAAATCCGGAATTTTCTAAAGACTGCTACAGTCATCTCTAGAAGAGGCATCTATGACTAACCCACCCCCTATCCAGCATCTATTCTCCCCAGGGGCATAACAGCAAGGGGATCTCGGCCCCCCACTTTGAGTTAAGCCCACTCCAAAATTGTGGCACTGGTTGACTCGCTGGCAGAGATGTCCATGCTTCACTAGCTGAAGAGGTCCACTGCATGATTCCCCCCCCCCCCCCCCCCCCCATCGTGCTGTTTGAGCAGTGCAGCAGTCAGCAGCGTGCTTCAGCCACCAGTGCCAGACCTCCTGCATATGCTCAGTTCAGGCACTTGAAAATGGAAAATAAGATGATACCTTTCTATTGGACTTGCCTAATACCTTTTTCAATTAGCTTTTAGAGGTCAAAACCTCCTGCCTCAGGTCAGGCCAGGACAATATACTGCTGTTATGGTATCCTCTCCTGACCTGAGGAAGGAAGTGTTGGTCTCCGAAGGCTAGTCAAAAATGTATTAAAATTAGTCCAATATAAAAGTATCACCTCATTTTCTATTTTAAGCTTCAAACCGCTCAAAACATAGCAGCCAGACTCATATATGGGAAAGCGAAATACGAAAGCGCCAAACCCCTAAGAGAGAAACTACACTGGCTCCCACTAAAAGAGCGAATTGTGTTCAAAGTTTGCACCCTGGTCCACAAGATCGTCTACGGAGAAGCCCCGACATACATGTCAGACCTTATAGACTTGCCTATTAGGAACGCAAAAAGATCATCACACACATTCCTCAATCTCCACTACCCTAGTTGCAAAGGGCTAAAATACAAATCCATACACGCGACCAGCTTCTCATACATCTGCACGCAACTATGGAATGCGTTGCCGAAGGCCATAAAAACAACGCAAGACCTAACCATCTTCAGAAGGCTACTGAAAACAGATCTATTCAGGAAGGCATACCATAAACCTCCATCTTAAATACTAAATAACAACATTATACACGATCTATACAAAACCAAACTTTATCGCATGACTGCTTAACCTCTCTACTATTAATGATCATGCATTACCATATATACTATGTTCCATATATGTTACCATGTATCTATGCACCTTAATGCAATACCATTTGTAATTCTGCTAACTGGAAATGGCAACCGCCATTACGGCAAATGTAAGCCACATTGAGCCTGCAAATCGGTGGGAAAATGTGGGATACAAATGCTACAAATAATAATAATAATAATAAAAGATTCTGGAACCCTAAAGAGTAGCAACATTCCATGCTACCAATCCACTATATGGACCTATTCCCGCTGCAAGAACTACAGAGAAAAGTGTAATGAAATAAGCCAACAGTCCGTTCTAGATTGGGATCCATGCGCTCTGGACATATGCGAATAATCGCGTTCCAAAGGATGCAATGCCCTCCAGACATCTAAACGTTCCAAAGTGGAGCACAGCATTGGGATAACTTTACCAGAAGTCCCCACTTCCCCCACTGAACTGAGAGACCTATCCAGAGTTGGGTCATGGACCATATTAAAATCTCCTCCCATAAGAACAGGGATATTTGGCAACTGCAAATACCCCGATGAGTAAGTGCTTTTACAAAATTGAGATCGTACACATTAGGGCCATAAACATTACACAGGAGCAAGAGTTTCCTATTAATAGTAGCTTTAACAAAAAGAAATCTACAAGTGGGATTGTTCCAAATCTGATGTACCCTAATGTCTAGTCCCTTCCGAAAAGAATCAAGAGTCTCGCTTTAACGATTCAATGCGGGAACCTCTATTAAGTCTCCAACCCACCACCTCTTGAATTTCATATGTCCTATTGTAGATAAATGTTTCTTGCAAGATGGCCAGATCCACTCTCTGCCGATTCAATGCCTGCAGCACCTTCTGTCTCTTAATGGGAGACGCCACCCCATTAACATTCCATGACACTACCTTAATCGATGTCATAATATAAAATATAAATGGTACATTGAGCTACTACTGAAAAAGGTGTGAGCAAAATCTAAATAAATAATTGATTAAACCCAGACATTTGAAAGGGCCACGGAACTGTCCCAGCCAGCAGTCCCCTACCCTCAAACCACAAAAAACTAGAAGAACATAGTAGTGCTGTTCCATACCACACATGCCCCCAACCCCTCATACCAAAGAACACCAAAAAGGGAAGAAAAAAAATACAAGAGTAAAAAGATAAGAAAAAAATGCAAAAAAAGAAAAACCAAACCAAACATAAAAAACCCAACTCCTGACCCAAAAAATAAAAATCTCCTCTCAGACCCCAGTGTTGACTGCCTCCCCAGTGACCCCCTTTCCTCCCCACCCACCAACCTTCCCCTTTTCCCCTTCATCCCATCACACACTATCCTAATAAGGACTCGGTTCACGCAGAAACTCTGTCCCACAAATCCCAATCTCTTTGAAAATATATATTGTAAAAGAAAAAGGGAACTTAAGGCCTTTATAAATATATATATATATATATATATATATATATATATATATATATATATATATATATATATATACACACACACAAATACATACACATAAACATACATACATACATACACACATGCAGACCTATACACATATATACACACATACACTTGTGTGCGTTCACAAATGTAACTGATTGAATTACAACCATCCATCAAAATCTAAAGTCCCAAACATAGATGCATTGCCCCCATATCACAAACTGTTCTCAACATTCTGCAAAAACTAACCACACTTCAACTAAGAACATTGCAGATAACGCTCAACCGGGGGAGGGGTCATTGCATATATATTAAAAAAACCTGTTTAGTGCGATTACAATTAAACAAAAACCATATATATCTTCACGGTCTGACGTATATCCATACATATATATGTACATCTATATCCCAACATGCGCCATGATGAGGACACTATCGGACTTATTTTAGAAAGTGATCGCCGGCCATCTTCCGACATAAATCGGGAGATGGCTGGCGATCTCTCAAAAGCGGCGAAATTGGTATAATCGAAAGCTGCTTTTTTGACACCATCGCCGCTTTCCCCCGTCGCCGAGCCAGCGAAAGTTCAAGGGGCGTGTCGGTGGCAAAGCAAAGGCGGGACATTGGCGGGCGTGGCTACCAGATGGCCGGCTTTCGCGGATAATGGAAAAAAAAAGTGGCGTTAATTAGTATTTCGCCGGTTTTACTTGGTCCTTTTATTTTCACGACCAAGCCTCAAAAAGGTGCCCCAACTGACCAGATGACCACCAGAGGGAATGGGGGATGACCTCCTCGTACTCCCCCCAGTGGTCACCAACCCCTCCACACTAAAAAATAAAAATAAAAAACCTTTTTTGCCAGCCTCAAATGTCATACCCAGCTCCCTGACAGCAGTATGCAGGTCCCTGGAACAGTTTTTATTGGTTGCAGTGGACTTCAGGCAGGTGGACCCAGGCCCATCCCCCCCCTATCTGTTACACTTGTGGTGGTAAGTGTGAGCCCCTCCAAACTCCCCCAAAACCCACTGTACCCACATGTAGGTGCCCACCTTTACCCATAAGGACTATGGTAGTGGTTTAGAGTTGTGGGGAGTGGGATTTGGGGGTATTTGGGGGGCTCAGCACTCAAGGTAAGGGAGCTATGGACCTGGGAGGTATTTGTATATATTTTTTTAATTTTTAGAAGTGCCCCCTAGGGTGCCCGGTTGGTGTCCTGGCATGTCAGGGGGACCAGTGCACTACAAATGCTGGCTCCTCCCATGACCAAATGCCTTGGATTTCGCCGGGTTTGAGATTGCCGGCATTTTTTTCCATTATCGCTGAAAAACAAAAACGGCCATCTCAAACCCAGCGAACTCTGGCATTTGGCCGGGCCAAACCGTATTATCGAAAGAAAAGATGTACGGCCATCTTTTTCGATAATATGGTTCCGGCCAGCTGTTTGCGGCACCGCCAAAATAGATCGCCGGCAATCTATTCCACCGGCGCCGTTCAATTATTCCCCTCTATGTAGTGAAGGACCTCCAATTGACATATCAGTTATATAAATCACTGCTTCTTCAAAATGCCCCAAAGCATGATGCCATTTATTTATTTATTAGGATTTATTTACCGCCTTTTTGTAGGAAATCACTCAAGGCGGTGTACAGAAAGAATAGATCAAACATGAGCAGGTAGGCAATTACAGCAGTAAAAATATTCAAATAACAATAGTAACTACACAATACGTAATAGAACATTTTAATTGACAGTGTAGTGTATAAGCAGAGATGGAACATATAGATGAGTAAGAAAGTAGGAAGAGTTAGAAAGTAAGGTGATTGATTTGAAGAAAGGTGCACATGAGGTCAGAGAGATGGTTAAATATTATCTCGGTTAGGATAGGAGTGGATAAACATGTCCCGCTGCAGTATGTGCAGCCCGAGTCAAACCTTTTGTGTGTGAGTGAGACTAACAAGTTAGTTACTTCTTCCATTAAAGGCTTGGTTGAAGAGCCAACATACATAGAGGGGCATAATTGAACGAAAACGTCTATCTCCATGGGCGTTTATCTCCGAGAACGGATCCGTGAAGGGGCGGACCGAACCGTATTTTTGAAAAAAATAGACGTCCATGTTTTATTCGACAATTTGTGAGCTGGGCGTTTTTGTTTTTCAGTGATAATGGAAAATGAAAGCGCCCAGCTCAAAAACGAATAAATGCAAGGCATTGGTTCGTGGGAGGGGCCAGGATTCGTAGTGCACTGGTCCCCCTCACATGCCAGGACACCAACCGGGCACCCTAGGGGGCACTTTTACAAAAACAAAAAAAAAAAAGGTCAAAGAGCTCCCAGGTGCATAGCACCCTTCCCTTGTGTGTTGAGCCCCCCAAATCCCCCCCCAAACCCACTGCCCACAAGTCTACACCATTACTATAGCCCTAAGGGGTGAAGGGGGGCACCTACATGTGGGTACAGTGGGTTTGGGGGGTTGGACGACTAAGCATTAAGCAGCACAATTGTAACAGGTAGGGGGGGATGGGCCTGGGTCCACCTGCCTGAAGTCCACTGCACCCCCTAACAACTGCTCCAGGGACCTGCATACTGCTGCCAGGAAGGTGGGTATGACATTTGAGGGTGAAAATAAAAAGTTGTGAAACATCATTTTTTGTGGTGGGGAGGGGGTTAGTGACCACTGGGGGAGTCAGGGGAGGTCATCCCCGATTCCCTCTGGTGGTAATCTGGTCATTTAGGGCACTTTTTGGGGCCTTATTCGTGAAAAAACAGGGTCCAGGAAAAGTGCCCTAAATTCTAGCTACAAACGCATACTTTTTTTTCCATTATCGGTGAAAGGCGCCCACCTCTGTTCGGGTGATAACCACGCCCCAGTCCCGCCTTCACCACGCCTCCGACACGCCCCCGTCAACTTTGTACGCTTCCGCGATGGAGTGCAGTTGAAACGTCCAAGTTCGGGTTTCGATTATATCGCGTTATTTGTTTTTGGGAGATAAACACCTATCTCCCGATTTAGGTTGCAATATAGGCGTTTTTGTCTTTCGATTATAAGCTGGATAGTAATATAGTAGATGACGGCAGAAAAAGACCTGCATGGTCCATCCAGTCTGCCCAACAAGATAAACTCATATGTGCTACTTTTTGTGTATACCATACCTTGATTTGTATCTGTCAATTTCAGGGCACAGACCATATAAGTCTGCCCAGCAATATCCTCGTCTCCCAACCACCAGCCCCGCCTCCCACCACCGGCTCTGCCACATAATCTCAGCTAAGCCTCTGAGGATCCATTCCATCAGAACAGGATTCCTTTATGTTTATCCCATGCATGCTTGAATTCCGTTACCGTTTTCCTCTCCACCACCGCCCGTGGGAGAGCATTCCAAGCATCCACTACTCTCTCTTCTTAACAACGGGGAGGCTTTCTTGAATTTTCCCAGACCATAAATCAATCTCACCGCCGTGTTCTGCAGTAACTGAAGCCTGGATATAACTTATACACATCACAGTAGTCCAGTTGGGGGAGTACAACGACATACTATAGTTCTAAACTTTTCTCGACTCAGGGAAGATCTAATATCACGATAGGGGGTGTAATAAAGTGAACTGAAACACTTCCTCCTACCCATCCCTGCTGTAATGTAATTGTCTAAGCCTAAAGAAAACTGCTACTTTTTCTAGAATGTTTTATGACTGTCGTGACACACACTATGAAGAGCCAAGCTTTCACCTGCTTCCTGAAGTAGAGATAGTCTTGTGTTAAGCGAAGCCTTTCAGAGAGTGCATTCCAGAGTGTGGGGCTACTCCGGAGAAGTATCACATCGTGTAATGTCTTTTTGGAGAGGGTGTAGTTAGTGAAAGGTCCTTGGGAGGACCTTAGTGTCCTTGGCGGTATCTCTTCTTTATGAAATTATAGCAGAATTTGTGCCAACAAAACAGGCCACTACCAAACTCTGCTACTGCATGTCAAACACCACCGACAGTTGAGAGTCACGACGCGTAGGCTCCACAACTCCTTCACAAAATCACAACACTTCTGCTTCAACAAATGTATAGCTGTGAAAATCGGAATCACAGAGAAAACAAACAGTTCTAATCAGAACGTTAGTTACACTTCCATCC
The DNA here is from genome assembly GCF_901765095.1 of Microcaecilia unicolor. Classification (NCBI taxonomy): domain Eukaryota; kingdom Metazoa; phylum Chordata; class Amphibia; order Gymnophiona; family Siphonopidae; genus Microcaecilia; species Microcaecilia unicolor. Next base: position 652,294,889 of record NC_044032.1, on the reverse strand, counting down.
CAGACCCTGACTTAACGCCAAGAAATAACCGCTGTTAAAATAGACTACATCAGACACCCATCCAAACATAGATCCAAAAAGTCCAGTCCACTGAGATTCCACAATTAAAATTGAGTACTTGCGGATGGCAGAGTTTGAAGGAAAGGTTTTAGCTTTTTCAGCCGATTCAAACAGCTGCGGCTCCCCTTCAGTGAACACCTTCAAACGCACTGGATCAGAAGTGTGAACCTGAGTGTGGCATCGGTGCAACTCTGCACATACTGGAACATATGCTTTCCGCAGAAAGGAAACATAACTAAGAAGATGTTTCATTCATGTGGAAACTAAAAAGAATCAGACCATTTTTTCCAAGGACTGTCTTCCGCAATCTGGTACAATCATTGGTACTCAGTCATCTGGACTATTGTAACTCACTCTAGCTGGCTGCAAAGAGCAAATACTCAAAAAACTCCAGACAGCCCAGAACACACGGCAGCCAGTCTATATTCGGCAAACCAAAATACGAAAGCGCAAAACCTCTACAAGAGAAACTACACTGGCTCCCACTTAAAGAACGCATCACGTTCAAACTCTGTACCTAGTCCATAAAATCATCCATGGTGATGCCCAGCCTACATGTCAGACCTACCACCCAGGAACACAAAAAAATCTTCTTGCACATTCCTTAATTCTTCATCCTCCAAGTGTAAAGGTCTGAAATACAAATTAATGTACGCATCTACCTTTTCCTATATGAGCACACAGCTCTGGAACGAGTTACCACGCACCTGAAGACGGTCTATGAATTGACCAATTTCTGTAAACTATTGAAAACCTATCTCTTCAACAAGATATATCACAAAGATCAGCACGTGTAACTGTATATTCTTTAATATATCCAGAAATGTCTTATAATGGTTTTTACTTTGAAAACTATTACGTATTTAAACGCCATGTACCAAATACCCTCTGTAAATCAAATGTATATTCTCTTCTATTTCCAATTTCCATGATTAATTGTAGCCACATTGAGCCTGCAAAGAGGTGGGATAATGGTGGGATACAAATGCAATAATAAATAATAAATAAAATAAACCTGTAAGGAGAAATCCTGGAAGCAGAGTATAGTCTATTGTCATAAGTAAGTGGCCCCTTGTTACGTATGGACCGCAAAATATCTGCTTTGTGAACATAATTAAGTAATTTAAGTATGACCACTTGAGGTCGTGCATTCCGGGGGTTCGATGAGGGCCCAAAACGGTGAGCCCTCTCAACCCGCAAAAGAGCATGCATCGGAGTATAATTGCAACGTAGACACTAACCACGATTCCAAGAACTTCTGAGCTCCGGTTCTGCAACTGTCTCAGGTAAGCCTACCAATCTTAGGTTTCTTCGCCTGAATCAATTTTCGATATCATCCATTTTTCCTCCAGTCCCTGAAGTCGTGTTTGTAAATCCTCATTGGACATGGTGAGCTGTTGCACGCGGTCTTCAAGATCAGAGACACGCTGGCAGCATGTTGTAAATTCTCCGTGCAAGGATTCCAACTGGCCATCAACGATATCCAGTGACTCATCTACAGCCTGTCGAACCTCCGTCACGATCTCGGTAACCCAGGCTGAGCTCGCCGTAGTTGGCCCTGCTGCATCCGCCATTTTAAGATCACTGCAGCGCGATTTCTCTTTCTCTCTGCGTTACGCTTTTGCCGCCATCCACGTTTTCACACCACTCCGTGCTCGTCTCTGAAGAATCTTAATGTGATATTGCTATTTCTACCTAAATAGTCCAGACACTTGCCTTAAATTAAGCGAAGTTTGAGGTTGGGGCCTGGGAGCTCTTCCTGACAAACACCTGCTCGCTAGCACGGCATCAGGTCTTTCTTTCTCTTTTTAAACTTTCATCAAAAAGTGCCTGAGATAATTGCTCCAATTTTCCACTTGGTTGTTCCAGAGGCAGAAAAGGTGCTTTAAAATCCAAAAGTTTTATTTTTTATTTATTTATTTTGGCATTTATATCCCAAATTTTCCCATGTAAGAATACCACCACAAATAAGTCATCCTGAAGGGTTATAACAAATCCCATAACCCCTCCCCCCCATACTAAAGGACTACTCTGCTCAATCCTGACAGCACAGCAGTCTAAGTGTCTGTAAAAAGTCACACTATGAAGCCATTAGCCACATAACCTTTTGGTCTGTTATGACAGCAAGAGAGAGGTCCTTTCCTCAGTCCCACCAAACCTCCTGGCCTTCCGCCTTGCTGCCTACTGCAGGTGTTAAAATGTTGGCAATGCTACTGTCCCCGAGATCCTGTCAGAGCAAAAGATTCCAGGGAGAGTTTATATAGACTAAAAGGTTATTTTAGCTCAGGTTTCATGCCCTGAAACCACTGGATGAGAAAGGTGCTGTCAGCATGGTAAATGCTTTGAACTCTGACCTCTTTGGTGTTTTTTTTTGTTTTTTTGCATTACCTGCCCGTGGTTATTATTCAGGCTTATTTTCCAATCGAATATGCACAAGGCAATGGTGCATAAGTACATAAGTACATAAGTAGTGCCATACTGGGAAAGACCAAAGGTCCATCTAGCCCAGCATCCTGTCAACCGACAGTGGCCAATCCAGGTCAAGGGCACCTGGCACGCTCCCCAAACGTAAAAAACATTCCAGACAAGTTATACCTAAAAATGCGGAATTTTTCCAAGTCCATTTAATAGCGGTCGTATGGACTTGTCCTTTAGGAATCTATCTAACCCCTTTTTAAACTCCGTCAAGCTAACCGCCGCCGTACCCACGTTTCTCCGGCAACGAATTCCAGAGTCTAATTACACGTTGGGTGAAGAAAAAGTTTCTCCGATTCGTTTTAAATTTACTACACTGTAGCTTCAACTCATGCCCTCTAGTCCTAGTATTTTGGATAGCGTGAACAGTCGCTTCACATCCACCCGATCCATTCCACTCATTATTTTATACACTTCTATCATATCTCCCTCAGCCGTCTCTTCTCCAAGCTGAAAAGCCCTAGCCTTCTCAGCCTCTCTTCATAGGAAAGTCGTCCCATCCCCACTATCATTTTCGTCGCCCTTCGCTGTACCTTTTCATCTACTGGTCATTATTTCATCTACTCTTATTTATTTATTTATTGCATTTGTATCCCACATTTTCCCACCTTTTTGCGGGTTCAGTGTGGCTTACAATATGAGTTGAATTTTGGAAATACAATTTGTTACAGATAGTTAGGGATTATATTATGCAAGGTTAAGCGAAACAATTGAGGTGTCGTTAAGGGATGTAATAATGGAACATAGGCATTGCAACTTTGGAAGGAAAACAATGGTAGCTTAGGGGCGATAAAGACATGAAGTCATATGGTATATAACTTTCTGTGAGTAAAGGTATGAGTGATGTGATAATACGGGAGTGGGAGTTCTGAGATGAATGTACGATGCATTAGTGAACAGTAAGTATGGACTTTATGTGTTTTGTTTTTTTCCGCAGACTTGTTCGAAAAGATGGGTCTTCAATAATCTGCGGAAGGAAGCTTGCTCGTTGGTTGTTCTTAGGTTGCGCGGCAGTGTATTCCAAAACTGCGTGCTCTTGTGCTCTTATCCACTGACGACTGAACCTTGGAGATATTAATTAAATCTTCCCCTTACAATCCTTAATAACAGAAATACTTTGCTGAAAGGGAATCTTGTCCAGACTTCTTGCTCGGTTAATATTACCCAGTTAACCACTAGTACATGTTGCATTTACCACTGGAGATTAAAGACTGAGTTAATTTATTGTCATTTATTTGTTACATTTGTATCCCACATTTTCCCACCCATTTGTAGGCTCAATGTGGCTTACATAGTACCAGAGAGGCCTTTGCAGGCTCCGGTGTGAACAAATACAGGGTGATGTTGTGGTAAGATCAAGTTGATGTGGCACAGCCACATTAGGGAATCGGAGAACGGAAGAGTTGTGTTATGTCCATTACGTGCTTTAGTTTGGTTGTGTTGCAGAGATCAGGCATTTAAGTTGGATCGGTAGGGTATGCCTTTTTAAACAGGTTAGTTTTTAGTGATTTCCGGAAGTTTAGGTGGTCGTACGTCGTTTTCAAGGTTTTCGGTAGTGTGTTCCACAGTTGTGTGCTTATGTAGGAAAAACTAGATGCGTAAGTTGTTTTGTAATTAAGTCCTTTGCAGCTTGGGTAGTGCAGATTTAGATAGGATCATGTTGATTCGGATGTATTTCTAATTGGTAAATCGATCAAGTCTGTCATGTAACTCAGGGCTTCTCCGTAGATGATTTTGTGAACCAGGCTGCAGATTTTGAAGGCGATGGGAGCCAGTGTAGTTTTTCACAGAGGGGTTTTGCACTTTCAAATCACGTTTTACCAAATATAAGCCTAGCTGCCGTTTTCTGAGTGATCTGAAGTTTCTTTAAGGTTTGTTCTTTACATTCCGCATAAATTCCATTGCAGTAATCTAAGTGGCTTAGTACCATTGACTGTATCAGGTTGCGAAATGCTGAATCTAGATGTTACAGGCAACAGGTAAATGCCTTTGGAAATAAAAATTGTCTATCTAAAAGGCCCAATACCATCTGTATACAAAGATGCACTGTTTGGGATGAGTGAGGTTGAAAAATTACCCAGATAAAGGCGATATTCGGCCACTATCCGGATAAATGACATATTTATTCACTAATTCTATAAACTTGCAAGTGCAGTTTTATGCTTAGGACTAGATTCTATATATGGTGCCTGAAAAATCTGCGCGGAAAAATATTCTGCCTAGGAGTATTCTCTAAAGCGTCTAAATTTTATAGAATAGGCTTAAATTTCTGTGCACTATACAGAAAACGCTGAGCACTTCTCAAAGCAACCAAATTTAGTCATGACCATTTACTCCATGTTTTACTTGGTATAAATACCGACGCCTAAATTAGGCACAGATCGGATATATTCTATAATAATGTACATAGATTAGACATGTCCTGACCACGCCACCTTTTCAACTTGCGACTTAGAATTTACGTGCACTACGTTACAGAATACACTTAGCGAGCTGTGCGTGTAAATCTCAATGCCAATTAACAGCACTGATTAGCTAGTTAACCAATTAAGTTATGCTATAGAATACGCTTCGATTTCAGCACTGAATTTTTAGGTGCAATATATAGCATCTGGGGGTTAATGTGCAAAAGTTGTACTCACTGGCTATAAAACATTGTCATCTGCATATATAACTTAATATGATAACTAGCTGCTAATTGGGACTAATTAGCAGTTATGAGCGTAAATGCTTGGTCAGGATGCGGCAAATTGCACACGCAAAATCCATAAGGCATAAGTGCAAGGGAGTGTGGACCTGGGAGGGGCATGGGTAGGTCAGGGAACTGCAGGTTGTAGAATATTAACAGTTAAGCACCTGACTTCCTTCAGTTTTCATCTGCCGTTTGGAAGCCCAGTCTTCCAATTTTCTAAGGTCAAAAGGACATAAGAGTAGCCATACTGGGTCAGACCAACGGGCCATCCAGCCCGGTATCCTGTTTTCCAAACAGTGGCCAAGCCAGGACACAAGTACCTACAGAAACCCAAATAGTAGCAAGATTCTGGAATCTCAAAGAGTAGCAAGATTCCGGAACCCCCAAATTGTAGCAACATTCCATGTAGAATCTCAAAGAGTAGCAACATTCTGGAATCCTAAAGAGTAACAAGATTCCAGAATCCCAAACAGTAGCAACTACCAATCCCAGGGCAGGGCGTAAACAACCCATCACTAATGTTAACCAGGAGCCACAGACTGCCAGAACTGCACCTCCTAAGTCTAGGAACTGGGTACTGCTGGTAAGCGAAAGCTAATATTCGCTCTCTCAGGGGGCTGTGGACGCTGCTTCTGCAGACCTCCTCACTCAGGCTAGCCCACAATCAAACCTAGCTGCCTACAGGTGACTGGTTCTGAAACAGACTGTTTATGTACAAAGACAGCTTTCCTTCCACTTTATATTTCTTTACAGGTTTGCATTTTTCATTGCACCATTCGCATATATGGAACAACTAGAGAAGTGAATTATTGGCCCAGAGGCGTAAAAGAGACTTTTCTTTCTCTCAGCACAGGAGAGCCATCCATCACTTCACAGAGATACTTCCTGTTTTCAAGCAGCTGGGAAGACCTGACTTCCAACCCAAATACCGGATTTGGCAAAGCTGTCCCTGTGCTGAGAGATGCTTCTATAATCACGTCATCCCACCTAAAGTGTTTGGTTAAAAGGGAGCAAAGCAGAAGAGGGGGAAGGGGGTTGAGAGGAGGGGAAAACAAGGCAGGAAAGGAAATGCCATAAGCTTAAGCAGCTGAAGGCCAGAGGTGAGCAAACTTCTGACAGATGTTACTCTATAACCTCAAATTGACATAAGGAAAATCAAAAAAAGAACCCGAGCTCCCCCTGGACAAGATCTCTTGAACTTTTGCCAATGAGTACAAGTCTATTCAGAAGCTTTTTGGAAAGTGGTAAGACAGTGCTTTTTTTTCCCTCTCAAACCACCGCAGAGTGATTCAATTACCAGGGCTGGCTCAGGACCCTGTGCGGAGCGCCAGGCCTGGAATGGCAGGGAACAGACAGCAGAAAGACAGCCCAGTCTCTGCTTCTTCCGACGAAGGAGACCTTCTCCCTCACCTCCTGCCAAACAGCTCAGAATGTCCATCCGAGCTGCTCTCTGGCACAGCATACACAATAAGGAATTGTATCCTTGGTGTATTTCTCTCCGGCGTAAAAACAATCTACATGCAAACATTTTCAATATATATTTCAGCTTAATTCTCAGGATCCCTATCAGGCTCATTTTCGAAAGAGAAGGACGCCCATCTTTCGACACAAATCGGAAGATGGGCGTCCTTCTCATGGGGTCGCCCAAATCGGTATAATCGAAAGCCGATTTTGGCCATCCCCAACTGCTTTCCGTCGCGGAGATGAACAAAGTTCACCGGGGCGTGTCGGAGGCGTAGCGAAGGCGGGACTTGGGCGTGCCTAACACATGGACGTCCTCGACCCATAATGGAAAAAAAAAGGGCTGTGAAATATTGCAAGGAGACCTTAGGAAATAGGAAGACTGGGCATCCAAATGGCAGATGAAATTTAATGTGGACAAATGCAAAGTGATGCACATTGGGAAGAATAATCTGAACCATTGTCAGCAAGAAAAAGATTTAGGTGTCATAGCAGACAATACGCTGAAATCTTCTGTCCAGTGTGCGGTGGCAGCCAAAAAAGCAAAATCATCAATGCAATTTTCAGCTAACTGTAAATTGTAAGTCTCTTTGAATCGCAACCTGTTTTTGGATAACAGTGGGATACAAGAATGCATAAATAAAATAAATAAACCATGGCACATGGATCGTGGGGCAGGTGGCTGGAAGGAGGGATAGCAAGGAGAGAGATGCGGGAGACCACTGGGAGGGAATCAGTCAAGAGTCAGCCAGCGACCTCCATAGGCAGAATTAGGCCACAATATTCAATACTAGGCCAAGACCAGGCACCAGCATAAAATATCAAGGGTCATGCTGGCATGTGTGGCCGCTGGATCTTATGTGGTATCTGGCCGATATTCAGCTGGGAACCACATAAGACACTTATGCAGGCACCAGCTGAATATCATCTGGGACCTCACTCCCTCCCCCCAAAAAAAGAAGAGCGCCCAACACCTTCCACTACTCTCTGTAGGCTCCCCAGGGCCTAATTCTGATAGCCCAGGAGCAATGCCCACTTGCAGCTGCGTGCCATGGCTCCAGTCTCAAAATAGCCGTAGCAACTTCTAATGGCAGCCTTGTGGTACTAGCAAATAGGGTAGGAGCCTGAGGGGTTTCTGTTGCCCCTTGCCTCCTTTCTCCCCAGACAAGCTCTTAATTAGATCCCCCCCACCCCACCAGAGGGTACTAACAAGATTGCTAGAAGGATGCATCATCAAAAAGTACATCTTCTGCAAAGAAAGGAAGTCCCAGTTGAGGTGAGAACAGCACAAAATCCTTTATGAAGGGGTCAATTGCTAAAAGACTACGACCAGTCCTTATTCATCTGTATTGCACTCGGAAATACTTTTAAAACAAAAAGGAGGAAATATTTTTTCACTCAATAAATAGTTAAGCTCTGGAACTCTTTGCCGGAGCATGTGGTAACAGCGGTTAGCATATCTGGGTTTAAAGAAGGTTTGGACAAATTCCTGGAGGAAAACACTATAGTCTGCTATTGAGACAGACTTGGGAAGCAACTGCTTGCCCTGGGATTTGTAGCTTGGAATGTTGCTACTCTGAGATTCTACATGGAATCTTGTCACTCTTTAGGATTCCGGAATCTTGCTATTCTTTGGGGTTCTACATGGAATGTTGTCACGATTTGGGTTTCTGCCAGGTACTTGTGACCTGGCTTGGCCACTGTTTGGAAAACAGGATACTGGGCTAGAAGGACCATTGGTCTGACCCAGTATGGCTACTCTTATATTTTTAGGTTACCCTTGTTTGAAACCAGTTTTAAGTGAACGCCATGGTAGAAGCATTTTAAATCTAGGCTAAAATGTGGTTTCTTTCTTTCTGTAATACAAAAAAAAAAAAAAAAAAATGAGGCCTGCATCCTACCTCCTGCATAAAAGTCTAGTAGCTTTCTTTTGGGGGCTGCCCCCAAAGAACAGCAAGATTCTGGAATCCTAAAGAGTGACAAGATTCCAAGTAGAACCCCAAAGAATAGCAAGATTCTGGAATCCTAAAGAGTGACAAGATTCCATGTAGAACCCCAAAGAATAGCAAGATTCTGGAATCCTAAAGAGTGACAAGATTCCATGCAGAAACTCAATTAGTAGCAACATTCCATGTTACCAACCCCAGAGTAAGCAGTAGCTTCCCACATGTCTATCTCAATAACAGACTATAGACTTTTCCTCCAGGAACTTGTCCAAACCTTTTTTAAACCCAGATACACTAACCACTGTTGCCACATCCTCCAGCAACAAGATCTCTAAAGTATGAAAATAAAACCTTGATATGTCTGATCTTTTTGGAACAAAGTGTTATAGACTAATAAAAGGAAAATTAAACTGTTCACACAACCACAAGATACATCTGGGAACCTATTTATTAAAGTGTGATAATGCTTTGTAGTTACCACCCATTAATCGGGAAACTAATATGTGGTTACTGCAAGACCTCAATAGTAACTGTTGGGGATATTCCTAGTATCTGTCAGTCTTGTGTTAACGGCATTGTAGATAACACAATTGAATTAGTTACACCCATGCAGGTGCCATTCATTGCGTCACGTTAGCTGCTGCGTTGAGTTAATGTACAGTAACTGCTGTTCATTTGCTATCTATTTTCCACTCATTCTCCGTTGGGTACATAATGTGGAAATTAGCACAGAGTGTCAAATCGCCCTTCTCTTAGCATGCACTGTATTCCCAAGCTAATTGCCGAGGGAACTGGTTGTCACTCATTTTTTTTCACTATTGAACACTTATTGAAATATGTCATACTAATTTTAAAGTTGGGGCTGTTTTGGATCCAAATGAGCTGAAGGAGAGCCACCAAATATTTTCTCATCCCCAGCAGTCTGCCCTGCCCCCTGCTTTTTCTTTCACGTCGCGCATGCTCGGTTTCAAAAACGAGCATGCGTGGCCTGAGGGGAAAAGCAGCTGCTTGGCAGGCAAAGTGGCAGAATGAAGCGCAGTGCTGGAGGAAGATCTCTTCTGCTGGCGGGGCCCCTGCCACCCAAACCAGAGGATCTGGCCCCAAGCCCTGCTGTGTCTGCTCCTCCCCAGCCTCTAGGGGGGTCTGGTGCCGGAGTTTTCACTCTCCTGCTCCTGTTGGGACATGATCACTCGGGTTCTGGCAGGAGCAGGAAAGAAAGAGAGAGAGAGAGAGACCCCGGCACTGGGCATGGGGAATTCCCCCCCCCCCCCACCCTCCCTTGGCGGCCCTGCCAGTCTGCCTTAAAACTTTTCAAAGTGGGTATCCTGAAGGAGGTAAAGCTTTTACAAATGCATTCTCTGCATCTACAGAGAAATGTCATGTCCTTCAAACATGTGACTCTTCCTCCCATCCACTTCCCCTTGAAACATGATTGGGGGACCGCCACTGGCCCTTGCATTGAAGAATACTGGCTTAGGAAAACCTAGGGGCTATTCCTACGCACGTGCGTGTGTCAAATCAGCATCACTGCCTGGCTAGTGCATGCACCTGGTGCTAATTCAGAGTTCGGTGCGCGCCAAAAACCCGTGACAGAAAACAGTTTTCTATTTTCTACCGTGGGGGCATTCCTGGCGGTAATCGGCAGTTGGCGCGCGCTGGACGGTTACCGCGTGGGTAACGTATGAGCCCTTACTGCTAAGTCAATGGGCTTGTAAATAAACACGTGCTGGTTTTCACTTTGCCGCATGTCCATTTCCCGGCCCAAACCCCTCCTTTTTCAAGACGCGGTAGAGAAATGGTTCAGCATGCATCCAAGACATATGCCTACATTACCTTTGTAGAAGGACCCCTTGGAGAAAAAAAAGCGCAAAGCATTTCAAGAAAAGAGTATCTTGCTAACTATTAAGCCCAGAAGTGGATTTATAGCGGTTTGGGTGATTTGGAAACCAGTGACAATGATTGGAAGGAAGAATAGATTTAACTAAATATCACCATGTCCTAGAAGCTAATGTTCCACGGTTAGTGAAGAAACTGAAGTTGAAAAGAAGTTGGCTACGTCATCTGAAACATACCTGAAAATCTGTACAGGAGAGAACCAGGAAGGTTTTGTAATGGTCCTACCAATCCCCAGACTTAAATGTCATTGAAAATCTGTGGGGAGACCTCGAGGATGCAGTGGCTACTGGGAGATGTAAGAATATTTCTGAGCTAGAAGAATTTTGCAAGGAAGAGTGATGCCATTTTTTTTTGAACAGTGGTCAAGCGAGCCCCGAAAATAAATAATTAAAATAACATTTCCACAGCCAGAATAGAAAGACTGATTGCAGGAAACGTTTGGGAAGCTGTTATTTCTGCCAAAGGAGACAAATTTTAGAACCCACTGAATCTGTAAACAATTTATAAATAAATAGTAATTATGCATGAAAAATTATTGAGCTTAACTGCGCCATGCAGAGGTTGTACAGCTTCTGTGATTCAATGAAACAGTTTGACTGGGGGGGGGGGGGGGGGGGGGGGGGGGTGGGGGCGACTGTGCACGTTCCCGTATTTTCTCATGAGGCAACAACTTTGCTCCTTCCCTGGCACTTCCTTCCATATTTTTTATCCCCTTCGTGAGATAAAGTTCAGGGTCTTCGTCCGATAAATGACATGGCGCGCTCTGTTTGATTCTGTGACAGGCTGCGTGTCTGCTTTCTGAGCACTGACAGACACTCGGATGTCATATAATTCGCCTGCAGAGCTCTGGAAGTCAATGCTGATGGATAAACCCCCAAACTGCGGGATTATGAAAAGAAAACAGAGGGTCCCACGGAGGAAAGGTAGAAAGGAAAATAGTTCAGAACTGTGCTCCAGGTTTCAACCCCCCCCCCCCCCCCCAAAGAATCCTGACCGTCATGAAAGTGTCATTTATTTATTGGGATTTATAAACCGCCTTTATGAAGAGATTCCCCAAGCGAAGTACAGCAGGTACAGTTTAATATAAAACTTACAATTTTGTTAACAGCATAACAATAGTAAAATAACCAAGAATAAACATAAATACAATAATGAGGTAAACTTGAAAACAGTAAATTGAAAGCTAATAATAGAACTACCGTGAAACATATAAAAAATGGAGTTCAAATACCAGAGAACTAATACAATGTTAGCATAATATTAAGATACACCTAATAAGCAGCATTAGAACATTCAACTAACATAGTAGTGTGTTGTGTAGGTTTACAATTTTTTCATTGAAATACTTAGCAAGTTCATCTGCAGATGGATGTCTGTATTCGATGCAGTGACCAGGTTGGTGTCTAGGAGTTTGTTCACGAGTTGGTATAATTTCTTCGTGTCTTTGTAATCTGTCCCTATTTTAGTTTTAAGTATGATCTTTTGGTCGTCTTATAGCGTATTTGTAGTTTCCTTTGTGATTGCTTCCATGTGTTGAGTGTGGTTCATCTTTTGTTTTTTTTCCATGCTCGTTCGAGGTTTCTGGATTGTGTTTTTAGCTTTTTCAGTTCATCGTTGAACCACGGTATCGAGTTATGCTTACGTGAAGAACTTGTTCGTAAGGGTGCTATTTCATCCATGAGGTAGTGAATGGAGTCTGTTTGTAAATGTGAAATGTAAAGGGAAAAAGTCAAATGCTGGTCTAGAATTAGCCCTAAAGACATAATCGAGGGTTTATTAGAAATTGGGATGGTTATTTATTTTAGGCACAAAAGGGGGCGGTGCGGTTGTTCTAGAAATTTAGAGGGTTTCACATTTATTAGTATTTAAATGTAACTTATGATCCTTTCAAAGATATTTGCTGTAATGTGATGCTTGAGGGTAAACATTTTCAGTTTGTAGACCCAAAACAGTTGAAAGAGTTTATTGATGCAAGAGTTGATGTGAATATAGTAAACCTTCCCTAATTAGCAGGCTGGGGTCTGAACCAGAGGAAGCATCTATTGATTATTAATCTTTGTATTTTTTTTCTTTCTTTTTTTTTTGAATTTCCTTAATCTTGGAATCAAATTTCTTTAACTTGTGGACAAATGGGCTGTAAAGATATATACCGTATTTTTCGGACTATAAGACGCACTTTTGCCCCCCAAAGTTGGGAGGAAAATGGGGGGGTGCGTCGTATAGTCCGAAGGTAGCGAGTTCCCTCCCTCCCGCCCTCCCCCCGAGTTCGGGATTGCCCTCCCCCCGGCCCTGTCACCACTTCTCCCCTACTCACGTCACGCGATGTTCCCTGGTGGTCTAGTGACGTCGGGGCAGGAAAGAGCCCCCTCTTCCTGCCCAGCGCGCTGCTCTCCGGCCTCCTGTATGCTGCCTGACGGTCTCTGCGAGATTCAGAATTGAAGTCTCGGCGGCCATTTTGAATCTCGCCGAGACCATCAGGCAGCATAAAGGAGGACGGAGAGCAGCGCGCTGGGCAGGAAAGAGGGGGCTCTTTCCTGCCCCGACGTCACTAGACCACCAGGGAACATCGCGTGACGTGAGTAGGGGAGAAGTGGTGACAGGGCCGGGGGGAGGGCGATCCCGAACTTGGACAAGACGCACCGGAGCACCTAGGTTTTAGAGGAGGGAAAAAGGAAAAATTTTTTTTTCCTATTTCCCTCCTCTAAAACCTAGGTGCGTCTTATGGTCCGGTGAGTCTTATAGTCCGAAAAATACGGTACTTTTCATTTTTGTTTCCTAATGTTAAATAATGCCGATTGCATATTCACTTTTAAGTGGTGATATATTGGAAAATTTAAATAAATAATAATAAAAAAAAAAGATATTTGTGTAGATGCATGATACATCCCATGCATCACTCTCAATCACGAACTGAATATCATCTACATAAAAGTGTACATGAAGACCCAAATTTTGAATCAGCAGGTCTAATGGAGAAAGGAAAACATTAAACAAGATGGGAGCCAAAACTGATCCCTGTGGAACTCCAAAAGAAAGTGGAAATTCAGAAGAGAATTCATTATCAATTGCAGCTTTATAATTCGTCCTGAAAAAATAGGAACAGAACCAGTTTAAAGCTGTCCCTGTAATCCCTGTTTCTTCCTATCTACTCAAAAGGATCAATCATGACAAAAGCTGCTGTCAAATCTAATTGAAGAATGAAAATTTCCTTATAAATGTCCCTATAATTCAAAACCTGATCCAACAGTCTCACTAATAATGTCTCTGTACTATGACCATGATGAAATCCAGATTGATAAGGATGAAATGTATTAGTATATTCCCAGTATTGAATAATCTATTCTACTTACTGCTTTTCCCAAAAGTTTTGATGCAAATGGAAGATTTGCAACAGGCCTATAACTACTGGGATCAGTTCTAGCTAAATTAGGTTTTTTTTTTTCAATAATGGACGTATTGCAGATTTTTTGCACTGATCTGGAAAAAATTCCCTTCTCGTAAATTAGAATTCAGTATCTCCAAAAAAATTGTTACAAAAGAAGGCCAACACTCTTTTACCAATTTGGGTGTAATCATCCTGCTTATTTTCAAAGGAGATGGCCGGCCATCTTCCGACACAAATCGGGAGATGGCCGGCCATCTCCTAAACCCAGCTAAATCGGTATAATCGAAAGTCGATTTTGGCCGGCTCCAACTGCTTTCCGTCGCAGAGCTGGCCAAAGTTCACAGGGGCGTGTTGGCAGGGTACGGAAGGCGGGACGGGGGCGTGGTTAAGACATGGCCGGCTTCGGCCAATAATGGAAAAAAGAAGGCTGGCTCTGATGAGCATTTGGCCGGGTTCACTTGGTCCATTTATTTTTAGGACCAAGCCTCCAAAAAGTGCCCCAACTGACCAGAGGACCACTGGAGGGAATCGGGGATCACCTCCCCGTACTCCCCCAGTGGTCACCAACCCCCTCCCACCCAAAAGAAAAATTAAAAATCATTTTTTTGCCAGTCTCAAATGTCATACCCTGCTCCATGACAGCACTATGCAGGTCCCTGGAGCAGTTTTTAGTGGGTGCAGTGCACTTCAGGCATGTGGACCCAGGCCCATCCCCCCCCCCCCCACCTGTTACACTTGTGGTGGTAAATGGGAGCCCTCCAGACCCCCCCCCCAAAACCCACTGTACCCACATGTAGGTGCCCCCCTTCATCCCTAAGGGCTATGGTAGGGGTGTACAGTTGTGGGGAGTGGGTTTTGGGGGGAATTTGGGGGGCTCAGCACACAAGGTAAGGGACCTATGCACCTGGGAGCTACTTTTGAAGTCCACTGCTGTGCCCCCTAGGGTGCCTGGTTGGTGTCCTGGCATGTGAGGGGGACCAGTGCACTACAAATGCTGGACCCTCCCACGACCAAATGCCTTGGATTTGGCCAGGTTTGAGATGGCCACCATTAGTTTCCATTATCTCTGAAAACCAATGTCGGCCATCTCTAAAGCCGGCCCAAATGTTGAGATTTGGCCGGCTCCAAAACGTATTATTGAAACGAAAGATAGCTGGCTATCTTGTATCGATAATACGGTCGGGACGCCGCTTTACGGGGCCAGTCTTGAACATGGCCAGCCCCGTTCCATTATGCCCCTCCATGTCAGCTATTGAGGATGTTGACCGAACAGAAATCAAAAGTCTTTGAAGTGAGGATAACGTTAACGGAGAAAAATTGTCAAGTGAGCTCATAAGTGAACTAGAACTATCTAGTAATGATAGAGGCTCAAACGCATGAGAAGTAAGTGCCGAAGGCCCCTGTAAAAACCTGCAAATTGATAAAGACGAACGACCCTCTGGAGATAAATTTTCTACAATACGAAATAACTGTTGAGAATAATTTCCATCACAACAAATAAGATTTGAAATACACCCTTGCTTACCACTCCCAAACCTTGATCTTATAGGCATTCAATAATGTTTTATAAGCAGAGAAATATTCTAAGGTAGGGTTTTTTTCTACTACTGCTACTATTTAACATTTCTAAAGCGCTACCAGGGTTACGCAGCGCTGTACAATTAACAAAGAAGGACAGTCCCTGCTCAAAGGAGCTTACAATCTAAAGGTACGCTCAACCCTACGCAGCATTTGTCAATTCAGGGGTATACCAAGTCCTGTTAAAAAGAGGTTTTGATCTAACACATTTCACAGGGGCTACAGATTCCAGTACCTCCTGTAATACTTAAAAAAAAAAAAGATGATACTTTATCCGTTATTAAAGCAGTCTGTCGTTCCTGAAATAGATCTAGGCAGGTTGAAGCAAAATCTGATCTACCTGTAGAAGAGATATACTGACAGACAAACACACAGCACACGTGCGAAAAGGATTTCTTTTTGAATTTCACACTACCTGCTTTACAATGGTCATGCTACCACACCAATTTCTCCTTGCACTCACTCATGTGATATAAGTATGCACCAGGAGACCTCTTTTTAACCAACCAAAAGTTCCCCCAGTCCTATGTCTGAAATCTTTGCAGCTTTATTGCAAGGCCTCCCGTGCTTTTGCCTCTCATTCCCTCAACCTACACAGTCACGTCCAGGCCACAGACAGCAAAAGAGTCTCCCAAGCTCGGCCACCTTCCGAATTCTTGCACAATTTACTGTTGCTCCTGCTCTGGAGATTGACAGAAACAGGGAACCAAAATTCAAAGCCCAGCCCCTTGCCTCTCATTCTTGGCATGGAAAGGAAAAGCCTGGGCTAAGCTCTCCCTGGTTCTTGCCAAGAGTGCAAGCCCTCTCCTGTCACACAGTACTTCATATTTCATTTCAGAACTGGAAGGCTGTTCCTATCCGCTCACGTCTGATCTCAAGGCTGAGGGCTATTCAGTGCCAGCTGAACACAGTTTTGGCTTTCTTACTCTGCAGGAGCCAGGCACTGCAATCTCACAAACAACCGCCCTTTCTTTCCCGCTCTTCCACCTGCTGATTTTTTTTCTAGGGAATTTTAGTGCTGGTGAAAGAGTCTAGCCCAACCCCACTTGAAAGCTGAGTCTTTATTTTCCCTCTGAACAGACAGAGCAGATCAGGGGGCCCCCAGTTCTGGAAGGAATTGATGGTCCTCTGTTCAATGTCCCTGCTCATTGAAGTCACAAAATCTCTAGGTGAGACCTGGTCACTTATACACTAGGGAATGCCATGATATAAGGGGACAGATTTCTTCTGGAGGAAAGATGCTTGCTGCTCTGAAGCTACACAGACATTGCTCACAGGGCAGCAAGTCATTATTTAGATATTAGAGAATTTAAAATTTAGTTTCACTGAGGTTTTTCTCCTCTTTATAAACTAGAACAAAGTGTTTAACTATAAGGTGAATGCACTTTGCAGAAGCAGACATGAGACCTGGAAAGTTCAGGTAAACGGCAATAGGACTGGCTCAGGGCCCTACTGCACTTTATAACACAAAGGAACACGTCATGCTGGCTATACCTCTTATAGGATAAGAGAATTTGAAAGGTACTATGTTCTGAACCTAAGTTGTAGGAGTTTTAAAATGTTTAAATGAGAGGGACAGTGCAGCCCTCATCTCCCCTGCCAAGTTACATGCATGCAACAGTCTGTATGTCAGCAACACGGAGGCAGCAATGAAGCAGGTAAGAAAGAAGAGAGGTAGGAAGTAGAAGCTACTGTCAGTCAGTTCCTGATCAAACTATACCATCTCAGTGACCCTGCACCACTGACACCTCAGCCCCACTTTACTTTGTAGAACCCAATGCATAAGTTAATGATGTGAAACCATTGCAAACTGGCTCATTCTCAGAAATACTGCTAGGGACATAGACAGTGTTCTCTCTCATTTTGCCTGGCCTCGACTCCATGTGTGTTGTATAAACTATGTCCACAATAAAGGAAGACAGCAAAAATGTTTTTTTTTTTGAGAGAGCTCTCTTTCTGATCTTTGTGCACATATGTATAGCTTAGAGGGACCACTGGACATAGAGCAGGATTGCCCAATGACAATACAATGAACAGATTACTCAGGGGATGCAACGATTACTGTGCAGTTCAAGTGACCTGATTCCCAGGGCCTCCGAGAGACTGGGCCGGGGCAAGGTTGCCCCAAGAGCCCCCCCCCCCCCCGCCACCCCCCCCAAGGTTGCTGCCGCCACTCCCCCCCTCCCAGTTCCTCCATCCGCCCCCTGCATTGAAATCAAAGCGCCTCTCACCTCCGTGTGAAAGCGCTGCAGGCAGCAGAGCAGCAGATCGCCTCCCTTCGGGCCTCCTTCCCTCCTTGTGTCCCACCCTCGCGGAAGTTACGTCAGACAAGGGCAGGACACAGGGAGGGAAGGAGGCCCGAAGGGAGGCGATCTGCTGCCCTGCTGCCTGCAGCGCTTTCACACGGAGGTGACAGGTGCTGTGATTTCAATGCAGGGGGCCCGGCCAGGTGGCAGACGGTCGACGATGGAGGGCGGGTGGGACTGTGGCACTGGGCCCGGGGAATTTTCTCCCCCCCCCCCCCCCTCTTGGCGGCTATGCTGATTCCAGATCTCAAAGTGCTCAATCTCATTCTTCAGGGTCAACTACTGACCTCTGAATATAAATGCTCCTGTCTACCACTTAAAGACATTATCATCAAAAGCTCTGTTTTGAAAAGGATCTTAATAAACAGGCTCTTTTGCTAAAAGCGATGCATCCCTCTGCTGCTCTGATAGAATCGTTGCACAGGACAGGAATTCCGCCAGGAAAGTTGGAACAGACCTTAACTGGACTACGGATTCCCTTCAAAAAACAGAAGGCGAGCTTCCTCCGGAGTAGCCCCCAGACTCTGAAAAAGCTTTGCTCAACACAAGGCCATCTCTACTTCAGGAAGAAGGTGAAAGCTTGGCTCTTCAACCAGGCCTTTAACGGACGACGTACCTAACTTCCATACTGTAGCAGGACCTATCAAGGTCTACCCTAGCTGAGATTATATTTATGCATCTTTCTTACATCACGTGTAACCATGTGATCTTACCAGGTACTTGTAATTAAATTCTGGAATTCGTTGCCAGAGAATGTGGTAAAGGTGGTTAGCTTAGCAGGGTTTAAAAAAGGTTTGGACGGCTTCCTAAAGGAAAAGTCCATAGACAATTATTAAATTGACTTGGGGAAAATCCACTGCTTATTTCTGGGATAAGCAGCATAAAATGTATTGAGTTTTCTGAGATTTTGCCATGTATTTTTGACCTGGATTGGCCACTGTTGGAAACAGGATGCTGGGCTTGATGGACCATCAGTCTGTCCCAGTATGGTGATGTTTATGTTCTTATGTCCCCTTATTTTCTAACTCCTATTACCCTAATCTTATCTATATGTTCCACCTTTGCGTCCACCCTATGTTGTCTATTAAAATGTTTTATTGTGTACTATGTTGACATTGTATGTAGCTGTTATTTGCATAATTTTACTGCTGTAACTATCGATTGCTTACTCGCATGTTTAATTTATTCTTGCTGTACTCTCATTGGGTGAATTTCGTCAAAAAAAGGCAGCAAATAAATCCAAATGAATGAATGAAAAGCCTACTTGTCTGTTTCCATGTATGTATAATGGTATGGCCATCACTCGCTAATAACCATTCCTGGGGCTACAACACGATTTTAAAGAACGCAGAGTAAGAAACAGCAGATCAGGACTGGCGTAGACAGGCTGACTATATCCCCCTTCCATGTAGGGGCTTCACCATCCTATTTATTTTCACAGAATAAGGAATCCATTCTGCTAAAGTATAAAACTTGTGAAAATTCATAAAGAACCTTCATGCTAAAATACAGAAAATAGATTCTAGGAACTGATGAAAAGAAAAGGTGTTCTTTAAAACAAAATTCATGTTATTAACTTGCATCTTCATGTCATTAAGAATAAAGCATGATGTCTTGGCACCAGGAGCCTTCAGAAACGGGACACAATTCTATTTATTACAAAAATCGATATTCCAATGTAGACCCGACATGAGCCATGTTTCGGTGCACAGCGCCCTGCGTAAGGGGCCTCCCACTTAGTTACCTCTCCCCTCTCCAGTCGGTTCAAAACTCTGCTGCCCGTCTCGTCTTCCGCCAGGGTCGCTTTACTCATACTACCCCTCTCCTCAAGTCGCTTCACTGGCTCCCTGTCCGTTTTCGCATCCTGTTTAAACTTCTTCTATCTAACCTATAAATGTACTCACTCTGCTGCTCCCCAGTATCTCTCCACACTCGTCCTTCCCTACACCCCTTCCCGTGCACTCCGCTCCATGGATAAATGCTTCTTATCTGTTCCCTTCTCCACTACTGCCAACTCCAGACTTCGCGCCTTCTGTCTCGCTGCACCCTACGCCTGGAATAAACTTCCTGAGCCCCTACGTCTTGCCCCATCCTTGGCCACCTTTAAATCTAGACTGAAAGCCCACCTCTTTAACATTGACTTGTAACCACTCGCCTCCACCTACCCTCCTCTCCTCTTTCCTTTACACATTAATTGATTTGCTTGCTTTATTATTTTTTGTCTTTGAGCAGGGACTTTCTTCTGTGTTTGTGCAGCGCTGCGTATGCCTTGTAGCGCTATAGAAATGCTAAATAGTAGTAGTAGTAGTCTCTTGTAACCAGAGCTAATATTGTGATGTCATAATGCCTCAGTCCACCAATAAGAGCCAACCTCATCAGTGATGTTACAATGGCTTGATTGTCCTATACTTGGCTCACTTTTATTACATAGCTCTTTGAGCAGGGACTTTCTTCTGTGTTTGTGCAGCGCTGCGTACGCCTTGTAGCGCTATAGAAATGCTAAATAGTAGTAGTAGTAATTTTTGTTTGTTTTGTTGCACTTTGGACTCTCTCTGTGCTGTGTTATTGGTTCTGAGGCTGACAGTGAGATGAAGAGTCTCCTGTTTTCTACCTGGCACTTCCACTTCCTGCTCCTACGCAGACCCAGCTTTTCCCCTCTACACCACCAATGTCTTCCTCCTTATAATCCAAATCTCCTACTTGTTTTATTAATGCTGCTGTTTGCATTCTGATGAAATTATGGGATGGAGGAGGTCCCCCAACTCCCAGACAGTGTATCCTGAGAACTGTGGGAACACCAGGATGTCAAAGAGCCTGAGCGCAATAAACCCTCATAAATTAGCCTCTCTCTCACCACAAGAAGGAGAGGGGGATTTTCTCTCCTTCTAAAGGCACTGCAAGTGTCTCCTGAACATTACATCACATTGGGTTTAAACAGAGGCGCTTCTTACAGATCCCAAGACATCATGTCTCAACTGTTTCTTTTTCTAATTATAAACTTGTTAGCAAGAAAAAAAAGGGGGGCAAACTTAAAAAGAAATATTTTCTAACTTATGCAATTATATAGTCAGTTCAAACAAATTATGTCGTCAGGCACAGCTAACTCTTTGGGCCCTTCCTATAGCCTTTACTACCAGATACACTAATGATGTCTTCTGTCACAAGGTTGGTTTTTTTTTTCAGTTGCCTAACATCAAAGCCAGAGTACGAGATGTTTCACTTACTCTCTTATCATTGGTCTCTGCTTCTTTGAATTTAATTGTGGTCTAGAGTACTAAATTCAGTCCTTTCTACCACCCTGGGAAAGTCATGTCCCCTACAACACACCCAAAAGCAAAAGGGACATGGCTACTGTGACATGTGGTCTATCGACAGGAGCTGCTTTGTACCATTCCCTTCCAGTAGCACAAGAGCCAAAGTCAACTGGAGAAAATGAGAAATTCAAGTGTGTGGATTCCCACAGGGACTTCCACAGCTGCCAGCACTGTACCATGCTTCCCTGTGCCACGGGACTTGGGGATTTTAATCAGGAGCCTCTGGTCCACAGAAGGTGGCCTCAGATTTCAATCCCTGTGCCCCAGTGTCAGGGGATTTTCATTAGGAGCCTCTGGTCCACAGAAGGTGGCCTCAGATTTCAATCCCTGTGCCCCAGTGCTAGGGGATTTTCATCAGGAGCCTCTGGTCCACAGAAGGTGGCCTCAGATTTCAATCCCTGTGCCCCAGTGCCAGGGGATTTTCATCAGGAGCCTCTGGTCCACAGAAGGTGGCCTCAGATTTCAATCCCTGTGCCCCAGTGCTAGGGGATTTTCATCAGGAGCCTCTGGTCCACAGAAGGTGGCCTCCGATTTTGAGCTCAGATGTTGAATCCCTGGGATTTTAATCAGAAGCCTCTGGTCCACAGAAGGTGGCCTCAGACATCAACTCCATGTACCCTGGTACTAGAGCATTTTAATTAAGCATCTCTGGTCCACAGAAGGTGGCCTCAGACGCTGAGTCCCTGTGTCCCGGTACTAGGGGATTTTAATCAGGAGCCTCTGGTCCACAGAAGATGGCCTCAGATTTTGAGCTCAGATGTTGAATCCCTGGGATTTTAATCAGAAGCCTCTGGTCCACAGAAGGTGGCCTCAGACATCAACTCCATGTACCCTGGTACTAGAGCATTTTAATTAAGCATCTCTGGTCCACAGAAGGTGGCCTCAGACGCTGAGTCCCTGTGTCCCGGTACTAGGGGATTTTAATCAGGAGCCTCTGGTCCACAGAAGGTGGCCTTAGATAAGTGCATAAGTATTACCATATTAGGACAGACCAAAGGTCCATCAAGCCCAGCATCCTGTTTCCAGCAGTGGCCAATGTGGGAGAAAATCCGCCAGAAAAGCGGAGAACTCAAATGCCCCACGGTAAAGACAATATTGCAGAAAAAGTGGGAGAGCGACCAAGGATACTAGAAACAAGTACCTGGTAAGATCCCCTGTTTATCCTAGAAATACGTAGTGGATTTTCTCCAAGTCCATTTTAATAATGGTCTATGAACTTTTCTCTTAGGACGCTATCCAAATCTTTTTTAAACCCTGCTAACCACTTTTACTACATTCTCTGGCAAACAATTCCAGAGTTTAATTACAATTTGAATCAACGTATGTTCTCCGATTCATTTTAAATTTACTACTTTGTAGCTTCACTGCATGCCCCCTAGTCCTGGTATTTTTGGAAGAGTAAACAAGCGATTCACATCTATCCATTCCACTCCACTCATTATTTTATAGACCTCTATCATATCTCCCCTCAGCCGCCTTTTCTCCAAGCTGAAGAGCCCTAGCCGCTTTAGCCTATTCTCATAGGGAAGTTGTCCCATCTCCTTTATCATTTTTTTCGCCGTTCTCTGTACTTTTTCTAATTCCACTATATCTTTTTTGAGAAGCGGTGTCCAGAACTGTACACAGTATTCGAGTTGCGGTCGTACCATGGAGTGATACAAAGGCATTTTCATTCCTTTCCTAATTATACCTAACATTCTATTTGCTTTCTTAGCCGCCACCACACACTGAGCAGAGGGTTTCAATGTATCAACGATGATGCCTAGATCCCTTTCCTGGCCTCTGATGCCTAATGTGGAACCTTGCATTACGTAGCTATAGTTCGGGTTCCTCTTTCCCACATGCATCACTTTGCACTTGTTCACATTAAAAGTCATCTGCCATTTAGACGCTCAGTCTCCCAGTCTCATAAGGTCCTCTTGTAATTTTTCACAATCCTCTTGTGATTTAACAACTTTGAATAACTTTGTGTCATCAGCAAATTTCATTACCTCACTAGTTACTCTCATCTCTAGGTCATTTATAAATATGTTAAAAATTAACGGTCCCAGCACAGAGCCCTGGGGAACCCCACTAACTACCCTTCTCCATTGAGAATACTGACCATTTAACCCTACTCTCTGTTTTCTATCTTTTAACCAGTTTTTAATCCACAATAGAACACTACCTCCTATCTCATGACTCTCTAATTTCCAGTCTTTCATGAGGTACTTTGTCAAACGCCTTCTGAAAATCCAGATACACAATATCAACCGGCTCCCCCAGATACACAATATCAACTGGCTCACCTTTATCCACATGTTTGTTCACCCCTTCAAAGAAATGTAGTAGATTGCTGAGGCAAGATTTCCCTTCACTAAATCCATGTTGGCTTTGTCTCATTAATCTATGCTTTTGAATGTGCTCTGTAATTTGTTTCTTTATAATAGTCTCTACCATGTTGCCTGACACCAATGTCAGACTCACCGATCTAAAATTTCCCAGATCACTTCTGGAACCTTTTTAAAAAATCGGCGTTATATTGGCCAACCTCCAATCTTCCAGTACCATGCTCGATTTTAAAGATAAATGACACATTACTAACAATAACATAGTAACATAGTAGATGACGGCAGAAAAAAACCTGCACGGTCCATCCAGTCTGCCCAAGAAGATAAATTCATATGTGCTACTTTTTTATTTGTACTGTCCTCTTCAGGGCACAGACCGTATAAGTCTGCCCAGCACTATCCCCGCCTCCCACCACCAGCTCTGGCACAGACCATATAAGTCTGCCCAGCACTATCCCTGCCTCCCACCACCGGCTCTGGCACAGACCGTATAAGTCTGCCCAGCACTAGTCCCGCCTCCCAACCACCAGCCCCGGCACAGACTGTATAAGTCTGGCCAGCCCTATCCCCGCCTCCCAACTACCAGTCCCGCCTCCCACCACCGGCTCTGGCACAGACTGTATAAGTCTGCCCAGCATTATCCCCGCCGCCCAACCACCAGCCCTGGCACAGACCGTATAAGTCTGCCCAGCACTAGCAATAGTTCTGCTAGTTCATTTTTCAATTCTATCACTACTCTGGGATAAATACCATCTGGTCCAGGTGATTTGCTACTCTTCAGATTGTCAAATTGCGTCATTACCTCCTCCAGGTTTATAGAGATTTCATTCAGTTTCTCTGACTCGTCAGCTCTGAATTCCATTTCTGGCACTGGTATCTCTCCCAAATCTTCCTCCGTGTTGACTCCCTGTGCCCTGTTACTAGAGGATTTTAATCAGGAGCCTCTGATCCACAGAAGGTGGCCTGAGATATTGAGTCCCTGTGCCCTGGTACTAGGGGATTTTAAGCAGAACCCTTAGGTGCATAGGAACTAGCAGTGAATACTGTTGGTTTCCATTCTACCAAAGATAAGGAATAGGGAAGAAAATTACTTCCTTCCTTCCTTCCTTCCCTTACTGTCTTTGACCAAGACCAAAGAATTATAGAAATGGAGAATATGATAGGAAATAATGACCACAAGCACAATTGGTCTGCTCAAATTACTCCTGTTACAATGTTTGAGACCAGAGTTCTTTATTTTGGGGTGTGGATGCTATTGGCAGCACATACTGACTCTAGGGGAACTCTCTGACTCTTTTCCCCTAATGCACAATCTCTCTCATCTTGATAGGCGGGTTGCAAACACTGCTGTCTCCTGTTTTCTTCCCACATAATGCTATTCTTGTGAAGCTTGAAGAAGAGCAGAAGGTTCAGGGTTCAGCTCTTCTGTGAGAAAACAGAAGAGCTGATCCTGAGGCGGAGGCACTGGAACCAGGATGGTGGAGGCTGAGTTGGTAGGAAAGGCAGATGGAGATGAGACTGGCTAGCCTGGGGTTGGGGGCAACAGTGTGTATGTGGGGGAGAAGACTACATTTTAGTTATGTGAGTTGCTCAAACTACATCTGAGTGACTGGGCTAGTGATATAAAAACTACTGACTGCTTTATCCTACAGTGGTCCTGGCTCTCAGACTCTTGCTGATCTCAGGATTTATTTTTGCCTTGTAAGTGGGAACCAGTTGAGCCCCAGTTCCAAGACAAAAGCCTATAAAATCTAGACATTCGTCACTCCTCACCCTCCAACAAACAGCCAATATTAGTCGATTTCAGATGAAGAATCGTCTCTTCTCCACCCAGGTGCAAGAACTGCTGCACTTTTCATGAATCTCTGCAATGCGCAGCAACCTCAATTTTCTGGTTGGGGGACAGGAAGAATGATGGAGCCAAGGACTGGGGGAAATGAAGGAAAAGAGAGATATAGGATAAGGTAAAGAACAGAGGGGTCCATTTACAAAGGCGAGCTGAAAAATAGCCTGCATTAGCCTGCATTTTTTTTTTTTTTTGCTGAAAATGGATGTGCAGCAAAATCAAAATTGCTGTGCGTCCATTTTGGGCCTGAGATCTTACTGCCAGCCATAGACCTAGCGGTAAAGAATTTGGGCGGTAATGACCTACGTGCATCAGATGCCACTTGGCACGCGTCTGCTACGCACACCAGAAAATAAAAAATATCTTTCAGACGCGTGTATCGGATGTGCACCAAAAATGAAATTACCGCGAGAGCCACATGGTAGTCAGGTGGAAACTCCATTTTGGCGCATGTTGTGCATACGTAGGCGCCTACACGGCTTAGTGAAATCACCCCAGAGAGTCTAGGAGTGTGATTAAATGACACGTAGGAGTATAAGGGGAGAAAGAGTCTGTGGCAAGAAAAGGAGCAGAAAGAAATGAGAATCTGAGACTGAAGACTTCTAAGACTGATTTTAAATCCAAAACCCTCTGACTATTCTTGATCCTGACCTTTCTATATTAAACACGCTGTTAATTTAATATTTCAGTGATCAGTAGAAACCATCTGTCTTGTCTGTGTCTTTCAACTTGATTGTAAGCTCAGTAAAGCAGGGACTGTCTCGATTTTATGTATCTGTATAGCAGTGCATAAGCCTAATAACACTATATACAGAAAATATTAATTAGCTATAGTAACTATAGGAGGAAAAGGGAAGGAGAGTCAGTGTGTGAGGAAGGAGAGAGATAAGAGACAGAGAATGGAAAAAGGAGAATGAAGGAAAATTTGTAAGGAGGGAGAGAGAACAGTAGGAGTTTGCAATTGAGGCAGGGTGAAGATTCTACTACTACTTGACATTTATAGAGTGCTACTAGGGTTACGCAGCGCTGTCTATAATAACGAAGAAGGACGGTCCCTGCTCAAAGGAGCTTACAATCTAAAGAACGAAATGTCAAGTTGGGCAGTCTAGATTTTCTAGGCAGAGGTGAAGAGGTTAGGTGCCGAAGGCGACATTGAAGAGGTGGGCTTTAAGCAGAGATTTGAAGATGGGCAGGGAGGGGGCCTGGCGTATGGGCTCGGGGAGTTTGTTCCACGCGTGGGGTGAGGCGAGGCAAAAAGGGTGGAGTCTGGAGTTGGCGGTGGTGGAGAAGGGTACTGAAAGGAGGGATTTGTCTTGAGAGCGGAGGTTACGGGCAGGAATGTAAGGGGAGATGAGGGTTGAGAGGTAAGGAGGGGCTGCAGATCGAGTACATTTGTAGGTGAGTAGCAGAAGCTTGAATTGAATGCGGTATCTGATCGGAAGCCAATGAAGCGACCTGAGGAGAGGGGTGACATGAGTGTATCGGTTCAGGCGGAAGATAAGACACGCAGCAGAGTTCTGAATGGATTGAAGGGGGGATAGATGGTTAAGTGGGAGGCCAGTGAGGAGTAGGTTGCAGTAGTCAAGGCGAGAGGTAATGAGAGAGTGGATGAGAGTTCGGGTGGTGTGCTCAGAGAGGAAAGGGCGGATTTTGCTAATGTTATAGAGGAAGAAGCGACAGGTCTTGGCTATCTGCTGGATATGCGCAGAGAAGAAGAGGGAGCTAAAAAGAATATGTGATGTCAAGGAGAAAGAGATGAGAGTTTGGAGGAGGAAGACAGCAAGTGAGGAAAGAGAGAGAAAGTTGGTGGTTAGTGAGAGGGGTGAGAGGGTCTGCAGGTCAGGGAGGAGAAAAGCTATGAGTATGGAAGGAAAGAGAAGAGAGCTTGGAGGGGGAAGAGGATGTGTCAGGTGGGAAGGAAGGAAACAACAAAAAGAACTTGCAGGAAGGAGAGAGATGAACGTCTGGAGATGAGAGAGGCAAGAGAAGATTATGTGGTAGAATGGAGGGTGAGATAAAGTTCAGAGGTGATGGAGAAGTAGCAACAGATTGATGGGCCGGTGTCACTGTTTCTGTTTACATGGCTGGAACTGCAGTAGAGCAGCTGAAATGCTTTAAGAAATCGTGATTCACTGTTAAGTGTCACTGTTCACCACACCTATCATACCAGGGAAAGCAGAACATTCTTCAAAGGGTTTGCTCCTGCAAGTCCTGAGAAGAGTGAGAACGGGAAAAGAAGCAGGGGAGGAGCGCCAGGGGGACACAGACTAGAGAATGATGCGTGGATGGGGCAGGAATGGGGACAAACTTTGTCCCTGTGTCTAAAAGCTTGGGACGGATAAGTGGACAGAGCTGGTGGGTGCTGATCTG
This sequence comes from Microcaecilia unicolor, assembly GCF_901765095.1. Classification (NCBI taxonomy): domain Eukaryota; kingdom Metazoa; phylum Chordata; class Amphibia; order Gymnophiona; family Siphonopidae; genus Microcaecilia; species Microcaecilia unicolor. Next base: position 652,267,230 of record NC_044032.1, on the reverse strand, counting down.
ACCCCTGACGCAGGTGCGGTGGCACCGAAACACGGCCCGTGATAGGGGCAAATTCAGTGGGGCGTCAGGAAAATGTGAAATATAAGGAACTAAATAATATCCAGCACAAAGTTCTAACATTGTTGAAGACTGAGCTAAAAAAGTAAGTTCTCAATAAATTACAAAATAACCCATAATCACTAGTAGATCTAATTTGTTTAGGAAGAGAATTCCAGATTTTGGTGCACTGATAAGAAAAGTTAGCATCGTGAATTGGTGTTATGCATGAGACTAAAAACATTAAGGAAAGGAGAACGGATGATACTAGGAGTTAGACGTCATTCTGGATTGTTATGAAGCAGTCTTTGGGACGAGAAAGGTTTTTAGCCTCTTCCTGAAGCTGAGGTAGCTCTGTTCTGATGGCAATACGCCGAGAGTTCCATATTTTGACTCCAAGAACAGGGAATAGAGAGCTGAATATCTTCTGATTTCAAACTGTCTTTTGGAACGGTGATGCTAGTGTTAGACTAGACCAGATATAGCGAAGTGGTCTTAGTCAGCAGTTCAAAGGTGAAGCCCTGTAGGATTTGAAAAACTAAACAAGCAGCTTTGAACCTGCTCTTCTGGGAAGCCACTGCAGTTTGTTTAGATGAGTTGAAACACTAGTATAACTATTCAATCTGTATATTAGTCTAGCAGCTGTGTTCTGATTGATTTGCAGTTTTTTTCTGATATTTTACACTTAATACTAATCCAAGTGAGGTAGAACTAACATATGGACTAGTAGTGCGAATGCTTTTGGTCGAAGAATGATCTGACTAGACGTAGCTGTCTCATTTTGACTAGTGTTTTCTTCCATAGCTGGTTAATACGGGAAGAGTAGGTAAGTGAAGAATCAAGCAAGACCCTTGGTTTCAGATTTGATTGGAGTTGATGATGAACCTCAACTCCCTGATTTCGGAACCAGAGGACCTTGGTTTTCTGCGCATTCAATTTCAGTTTATTGATCAGGGCCCAGGTGCTAATAGCAGTCATACCATTCGCCACAGACTGAGCTGGATCAATGATTGATGCTGTCACTGGTAAGAGAAGCAGGATGTCATCCACATAGGATAAAAGTAGTTCATTAAGTCCCAGGTGTATTGAGGCATGGGATGACACAAAGAGATTGAACAGGATAGGGGAGATCCCTAGAAGACCAGATTGTAAGCTCCTTGAGCAGGGACTATCCTTCTATGTTAAACTGTACAGCGCTGCGTAACCCTAGTAGTGCTTTAGAAATGTTAAGTAGTAGTAGCAGTAGTAAGTTGGAAAGTTGGCTGTTTTGCTTGACAGAATAGCTTCGATTTGAAAGGAAAATGTTCTTTAAATATTTTTAAATTGGTATACATTTTTTCAGACAGCTATCTCTACTAAATTTCCTCTTGAAACACCACAGTGTTTTTACATCAATAAAACTGTATCTCAGCCACTCCTTCTGTTATTGGGTAAGTAAGTAGCTCCCAAAGGCAAGGCCCTGCCCGTCCCACCCTCCTCATAAGAACATAAGCACTGCCATAGTGGGAAAAGACCAATGGTCCATCAAACCCAGCATTCTGTCTCTAACAGCGGCCAATCCAGGCTTCAAGAACCCGGCAAACCCCTCTCCCCCCCCAAAAAAAAATTAATAATGTTCAATGGACTTTTCCCTCAGGAATCTGTCCAAACCCCCTTTAAACTCTGTAAGGCCAGCTGCTGTCACTACATTCTCTGGCAACGAGTTCCAGAGTCTAACTACACGCTGAGTAAAGAAAACCTTTCTCCTGTTTGTTTTAAATCTACCATATTCTAGCTTCATCTTGTGTCCCCTGGTTCTATTGTTGTTTGAAAGTGTAAACAAACGCTTCACATTTGTCCGCTCTACTCTGCTCATTATCTTGTAGGCTTCTATCATATCAACCCTCAGCCGCCTTTTCTCCAAGCTGAAGAGCCCTAACCTTCTCAGCCTTTCCTCATAGGGAAGTTGTTCCATCCCTTTTATCATTTTCGTCGTCCTTCTCTGCACCTTCTCCAATTCCTTTATATCTTTTTTGAGATGCGGCAACCAGAATTGGACACAATATTCCTCTGCCTTCGGGAGCTAAGAGCACAGGGGCTGGAAGGTGCGGATTGGATAGCAGAGCCGGTAGTGGGAGGCGGGGCTGGAGGTTGGGAGGCGGGGATAGTGCAAGGCAGACTTATACGGTCTGTGCCAGAGCCGGTGGTTGGGAGGCGGGGATAGTGCTGGGCAGACTTATACGGTCTATGCCAGAGCCGGTGGTTGGGAGGCGGGGCTAGTGCTGGGCAGACTTATACGGTCTGTGCCCTGAAGAGCACAGGTACAAATCAAAGTAGGGTATACACAAAAGTAGCACACATGAGTTGTCTTGTTGGGCAGACTGGATGGACCGTGCAGGTCTTTTTCTGCTGTCATCTACTATGTTACTGTTACTCGAAGTGTTGATAACTTGAGTGCTGCTACGGTTGGCTGCTGGTGGGCCTGTGGAGGTGGAACAGATGCACTCAGCAGCAGCGGTAGTAGTAGCCACAAATTAAGGCAGCAACAGGCAGTAGGGGAGGTTAGTCCACCGCTCAAGGCCAATGTGGCAGTTGTTGGTATTGCAGTTTTCCTTCAGCCTCTGGCACCCACCAATGGCTAGAACCCCCTGCCGCGCTTACCATATTAACTGGTTTATGCTGGCCCTTACGTGGATGTAGTGGGTAGCGAGCGGGGGGAGGGGGATATTCCAAGACAGGGGTCAGACGTGCCAGGACCATGGGGCCCTGTGCAACTGCCCATGCTGCATTTTTGTGGATACAATAAAAGAGATTATATCAGTGGTGTAGCCAGAAAGCAATTTTTGGGTGGGCCAACAAGTCAGATGGGTGGGCACCAGGGTTGCCAACTTTTTTGAAATTGAAAAACTTGCCACCTGATACCCCACCCCATGCACCAGCTCCACTCCACTCCCAATAACATCAATAAGGGTAGCAGTGCAGGCTTCAGGGGGAAGTACAAGAGATTGCACTCTTCTGCCTCCATTGAGCCTCGGGTCCCTAACACACATACTTAGCCTGTATAGCAAGACCAAACACTTTTCAACATATCTTTCCAGTTACACACTATAGAAATGATCCCAGAAAGTATAGTCTAATATTAAAGGCAAATAAATTCTGCATCCACAGAACCCCCTGTCCCTCCCCCAATAGGTACAGAGCAGAGTTAGGACATTTCCCCATAAAACTCACTGTAATCTCAACAGCCGCCATATAGTAAATTAAACAATCTTTAAAACAAAATGTCACTCATAACCTAATGCAAATCTACAATGCCAGCACTAACTTCCAAAAGAAGGATCCTATCTATGAAAAAGGCATTGCCCTACATATTACAGTGGGGCCGTAAAATATCAATACATCTATTGGGAAAACTGAACAAACTAAACTTACTACAGAAGGCTACATAGAAAATTCATGCTAACGGAATACCTCGATCACACACACGGAATAAAAATGCCAAATCTAGAATAATTGACTAAAATGTATAAACATAAATATAACCAAAACCCCAAAAAGCCAGATCTTGCATGTAATACAATACCAGAGATACAGAAAGAAATGCATTTCCTCCTGTGCAAAATATAAACATAGTACGTGCCAGGGATGGTGTTGGAGTGCAACTAGAGCAATTGCTCTTGGTCCCCTGGCGGCCTGGCCAGAGAGAGCCACAAGCATGATGGAAGCTGAAGGCAGTGCAGTCTGGTGATGGGCTTTGGGGTTCCCTCCCAAATTTATGGCCTGGGCTCCAGCCATGTCTAACACCAGCTCTGGCAAGATGTACATTCCAAATGTGACACATTTTAATTACAAAATTGAAAAAAAAAATGATTTTTTTTCCTACCTTTTGATGTCTGGTTATTTTATTTTTCAAATCAGCTTGGTTCTAGTCTCTGGTTTCTGCTTTCTTCTGTCTTAATTCACTTACCAGGGTTTCCTGTCTATTTGTCATTTCTTCTCTCTCCATGTCCACCATCCATCTCCCATCTCTGTGTCCCTATAGTTCCTTGTCCAGTATCTCCACTATGTTCAAATTCCTGCATCCATCACCACCCTTCTATCCCCTACCCCTGTGTCCAGCATCACCCCTTGTGTCCCTATGCCCTCACATGCCCAGTATCTCCCTTTTGAGTTCCCATTGTCCCCTATGTCTAGTATCTCTCCCCTGTGACCATATACCCCTCCCTCCAAGTGTCCAGCATAGCCTCTCTATTCTCACATTCCCCCCTCTCTGTCAGGCATCACCCCTCTGTGTTCATATATCATTCCAATACAGCATCTCACGTCTGTTTCTGTATCTCCCCTTTCTTCTTCACTCACACCAATGTCTCTCTCTGCTCTCCGATCCCACCTATCCAGCTACTCTGCTTCTCTCTTCCAGCTTTTGGCTCTTTCTCCCACTGTGGGTTAAACAATTTGTCTTCCTCTTCCTTCATCTCCTTGATCCGCCATCTCTCTCCCTTCCCTCTAATCTCTCCTCCTGGTACAGCACCTCTCTCCCTTCCCTCAAGCCTCCCCTGCAGGCCTTCCCTCCAGCCTCTAGCCCCCCTCCCCACAGGTCCAGCACCTCTCTCCCTTCCTTCCAGCCTGCCCCCCTTGCAAGTCTAACAACTCTCTTCCTTTCCTCCAGCCCCCAGCCTCTCTCCCTTGCAGGTCCAGAACCTCTCATCCTTCCCTCCACCTTCCTCCCCCCCTTTCAGGTCCAGCATCTCTCTCCCTTGCCTTTTACCCTTGCCTCCAGCCAGCCACCACCCTCCTTTGCAGATCCAAAACTCTCTCCCTTCCCTCCAAGCAGCAACCTCTCCCCTTGCAGGTCCCAAACTTGGCTCCCTTCCCTCCAGCCAGCCATCTCCCCCCTTTTGCAGGTCCAGAATCTCTCTCCCTTTTCTCCAGCCAACCCCCCCCCCCCCCCTTTTTGAAGGTCCAGAACCTCTCTCCAATCCCTTCCCTAAGGCCTCAAGCCCCCCCCCCACCTCCCACCCCCACGCAGGTGAAGCCACTGTCTCCCAGCCTGTCCCTCTCCCACCCTACAGGTACAGCCACTCACTCCGTTTTCCTCCCTCACTATCGCTGATCACAGATGAAGAGACCTGCTCCAGAGCCTTCCCTCCACCACGATCAGCTGAGCTCTCTTCAGCGCAACTTCCTGTTTCCGAGAGGGCAGATCGTGGCAGAGGGAAAGCTCTGGAGTGCTCAGCGAATCACTGCTGGCCCCGCCCTTAATTTAAACCGGATGCTTACGGCAGGGGTAAGGGAGGGGAAAGAGATTCATCTCAGCAGCAGGTCACAGAGGGAAGGCTCCGGAGTGGATCTGAAACGCTGCGCCCAGATGCTTTGCAGTGGGGGCGAGGGAGAGAAAAGAAGACTCACGTGAAGCTGCGGTTGCGATCCATTATTTTTGGGTGGGCCTTGGGTGGAAATGGGTGGGCCTGGGCCCACCCAGGCCCACCCGTGGTTACGCCCCTGGATTATATACAGATACTTCTTTTCTACTTGGGGCAATAAAGGGTTAAGTGACTTCTCCGATTCACAAGGAGCTGCAGTGGAAATTTAACCCAATTCCCCTAGTTCTAGGAGTGGCCTAGTGGTTAGGGTGGTGGAATTTGGTCCTGGGGAACTGAGGAACTGAGTTCGATTCCCAGCACAGGCAGCTCCTTGTGACTCTGGGCAAGTCACTTAACTTTCCATTGCCTACCGCATTGAGCCTGCCATGAGTGGGAAAGCGCGGGGTACAAATGTAACAAAAAAAAAACCCAGTATGTTACTCCTCCACATCATGTGTATCATCATGGAGCCCTGAGGCTCCAAATTAAGCCATCCTACTTGATCCTATTCTCACAATGTATCTTATATAACTTAGACAAAAACGTTTGCCGTATGTTTTGCCCTCACAGACCAGGATAAGGATGTTGCAGTCTTTTATATTTCTGAGATGCCCAGAACAAGCCAGTTGCTGAGGCTTCTGAGAATTGCTGAACTTTGGTACAGATCTTAGCCCAAACACTGCTTTCATCCTCTTCGCTATGGGTCGGGAAGAGAGAGGTGCCTCCCACTTTTTAAACTATAAACCGCAAAAGGTGGACATCTTCTTGACAAAGGCCAGGGAAAGGAAAAGTCCATCCGGATGAACAGAAGCAGTGAAGCAGGCGGATCTCTTGAAAGGGAGATCCTCACGGGGCCTACCTGGATTAAAACCACAACCCTAGCATGTGGCTAAAATTTACAAGCTTAGCTAGAAGATTCTGTCCTTTTTGAAGACTACCCCAGATAATACGTGGAACAGCTACACATGATAATACGTCTGTAACGGTGACACAGGGGCCGAAAGAGACATGCGAATACTCTGATTTCACAACATCAAGGTCTTAGGGAATCAATGCTCCATAGCATTGAGGCTCCAGGTCATTCCAGCTCACCCTTTTTTTTAAGAGGAAAACTGCATCCTCATGGCCAGAGGACTCAGATGATGGGAAAGTGGAGATGTAGGTTTCACGCTCAGTAGTACTTTGTTTCTCAGATAGGAGGCTGGTAGGAGAGCAGGTGTCCTTTTTACTCAAACCCTCAGTCAGCCTCTGTCTGCCCAAATGTTTGTACTTCAACGAAATTAGTGGCAACAGTCCCAGTGCTGGGGGGCCTGTGTGAACACACTGAACAACTGAAAGTATCAACTTTACTCCCACGGCTGTCATTAATTGCATGCTGAACACTTTTAGAAACCTGAGGATTATTTCCTAGCCTTCGGTGTAAAAATGGGCTTCTGCCAAAGAATTTGGAAAATAAAGAAAAACAAGAAAATGAAGGAAAACGGGGAAGAGGGGGGGGGGGGGGAAGACTTATGAGAGCCTCTGTGAAGTGGAGCTGCTGCTAAACCCTGCTATTTGCTCCACTGATAAAACAGACTGAAGGATTTTGCTGAGGGCTTCTTGGTGCAATTCCTACTGCATGTGTGCAAATGTTCTAGGCTACGAAAGCAAATAATCTGGCACTCTCAGTATATCTAGTGCCTGCTGCATGTGAGCAAAGCCTTCTAGACTATTCTACCCAATAATCTGACACATTCAGCATATCCTGCACCCCTACTGTTCATGTGCAAAGACTTCTAGATTCTTCTAGTCAATAATCTGGAATTCTCGATATATCTAGTGCCTACTGTTCATGTGCAAAGCCTTCTAGACTATTCTACCCAATAATATGACACTCTCAGTATATCTAGTGCCTGCTGCATGTGAGCAAAGCCTTCTAGACTATTCTACCCAATAATATGACACTCTCGGTATATCTAGTGCCTGCTGCATGTGAGCAAAGCCTTCTAGACTATTCTACCCAATAATCTGACAACTCAGCATATTTTACACCTAGTGCTCATGTGCAAAGCCTAGACTATTCTACTCAATAATCTGACACTCTCAGTAAATTTAGTGCCTGCTGCATGTGAGCAAAGCCTTCTAGACTATTCTACCCAATAATCTGACACATTCAGCATATCTTGCACCCCTACTGTTCATGTGCAAAGACTTCTAGATTCTTCTAGTCAATAATCTGGCATTCTCAATATATCTAGTGCCTACTGCTCATGTGCAAAGCCTTCTAGACTATTCTAGTCAATAATCTCAGTATATTTAGTGCCTGCTGCATATGTGCAAAGCCATCAAGGCTATTCTAGCCAAAAAAACTCAAAGGTTATAGTTTCAGCAACTGGCAGATGGATGACCTATGGGGTGCGTGAGGAGGATTATTTGGGGGGAGAAATTAACATGTGGAAAAAGCGTCTTCTTTGATAACATTATCCTGCACCGCTGTTTATTGTACAGGGAATATCTCTTATGTATTCGTGTACAGTGCTGCACATATCTAGTAGCACTATAGAAATTAGGAGTAGAATCTCATGAACAAGTACAAAAATTAAACGGTTGCACTAGATGGATTTTTGGTCCAGTCTCTTGTGGCTGTTCATATGATTAGGGCTTAAGTAGGTAACAGCAAGGTGATCATATATGTTAAATAAAATATTTCTTCATAGAAAGGCACAAATATTAATAGAATTCGATTAACAAGCACAGGGGATCCTCAGATAAAAAAGAACAAGGGGGAGGTCAGATTTCAGCTGTACTAGGAAGGAAATAAAGTGGGAAGGGTGGATAGGTCTTACGGTCTTCACCTGCAGCGAGATTCCCTGTTTCTGTGCGAGGTCTCTCATCAGAGCGCGTTTTATCTCAATCTCTCTTCTACATGTCTGGACACATTCCATTCGAGTGTATGGCTTGGCTGAAAAGGGTGGCGTGCTTTGTGGGTTTGTGGTGGCAGCTTTCTATCTGTTGATACTTGGATCAGTCTGTAGGCTTGTGGTATATGAATGTTTGCAGTCCTTGTGTCTTATGGAAATAGCTGTAGGGGACCAAGAGATAAACATTCTTGGAAGAGAATTTCCTAAATCCATACATCCTGACTCACATCTACATGAAGGAAGCACCTTTTCAATTACAGACTTGGGCTGGGGAGCGGTATTTTTTAGGGGATGAAGTACTTCCATGTGCGAAAGACCAGGACCTGAAGGTGATCGTGCATGACAAACTTAAGGTGGTAAAACAGGTAGAAAAGGCAACAGCCAAAGCCAGAAGGATGCTCAGGAGTATAGAGAGCAGGAACAAAGAGATGGTTGTGCCCTTGTATAAGTCTCTGGTGAAGCCCCATTTAGATTACTGTGTGCAATTCTGGAGGCTGAACTTTCAAAAAGATAAAAACAGGATGGAGTCACCGCGGTCCAGAGGACTGCTACAAAATTAGTCAGTGGTCTCTGTCATAAAGCGTATGAGGACAGACTTATAGACCTCAATATGTATACAATGGAAGAAAGGCAGGAAAAAGGGGATATGACAGACATTTAAATATCTCCATGGCTTTAATGTACAGGAGTTGAGTCTATTTCAATTGAAAGAAAACTCCAGAATGAGAGCGCAGAGGATGAAGTTAAAAGGTTGTGGACTCAGAAAGAGTTGTGGATGTGTGGAACAGTCTCCTGGTGGAGGTGGTGGACATAAAGATTGTGAAAGCTTGGGACAAGCACATGGGATCTCTTAGGGAAAGGAGGAGGACGGGCAGACTGGATGGACCATTTGGCATTGATCTGCCATCATGGTTCTATGCTTCATGATTCTATGAACCAGAAAACTAAGCCCTGTGGAAGACTATGAGGGATCTCCAGTCTGTTACTCTACTTGTCCATTCAAGGCTGAAGAAAGATATGTGCGGACGGTGTGGCTGCACAGGGCACACAGAAGGTGGGGCTGCCAAAATTGTGTCCCATACATTGGCTTCCCTTGTTTGACCACAATGCACCACAACACAGTACGGGTGGCAGCACTTGGAGGCATGCCATACAGGGTACGTTTCTGGCTCCGGACTCTGCTATGCCCATTATAACATCTTGCTCCCACCCCTCCCCAGTCACGTCTTACTACAAAATAACCTAAACAACTGCCAAACTAGTGAACATACAACCTCTTCAGTCTGTAACCAAGGTGATGCCACTGACCCAGTTGGCCTGGCTGCCCCGAGGCCTGCTGTGGAACTCAAATGGATTTTCCTTCTCCACCCCTTCCATACAACATATGCAACTCAACCATTTGGAATCATTTATCTCTGCCTATTTTTAATTTCAATGCATGTTGGCTATTTGAACTTTCCCCACAACCTCCATGCTATTCAAAAAGGTGTGGAAAAAACATGGAGGATCCCTGTATGGCAAGAGGATGGAATAAAAATGTACAGCCAATAGTCAAAGCAATTTAAGGGGACAGGAGAGGGTCCTGCCTGCTGAAATCATGCTCAGCAGGCTGGCTACTGTCGTTCAGAAGTACTTGAAAGTGCGCAGGAGAGGGGCATTAGAGGGGGCAGAGTCAGGGATGAGACAAGAGTTATGAGGATGCCAGCAATATTTAGTGCCGATGCCTGCATAGCTAACCAGGTAAGAAGAACCTCATAATTAGCAGTCTTTAAAATCAAGCATGGTACGTGGCCAATGTAACACCAATTTTTAAAAAAGGTTCCAGAGGAGATCTGGGAAATTATAGATTGGTGAGCCTGACATCGGTGCCGGGCAAAATAGTAGTATTATAAAGAATAAAATTACTAAGCATATTCAAAAGTGTGAATTAATGAGACATAGAGGCATATTTTCAAAGCACTTAGCCTCCCAAAGTTCCATAGAAACCTATGGAACTTAGCCTCCCAAAGTGCTTTGAAAATATGCCTCAAAGCCAACATGGATTTAGTGAAGGGAAATCTTGCCTCACCAATCTACTACATTTCTTTGAAGGGGTGAACAAACATGTGGATAAAGGTGAGCCGGTCGATATTGTGTATCTGGAATTTCAAAAGACATTTGACAAAGTACCTCATGAAAGACTCCAGAGGAAACTGGAAAGTCCTATTGTGGATTAAAAGCTGGTTAAAAAATAGAAAACAGAGAGTAGGGTTAAATGGTCAGTATTCTCAATGGAGAAGGGTAGTTAGTGGGGTTCCCCAGGGGTCTATGCTGGGACCGTTGCTTTTTAACATATCTGCAAATATTCTAGAGATGAGACTAACTAGTGAGGTAATTAAATTTGCTGATGACACAAAGTTATTCAAAGTTGTTAAATCGTAAGAGGATTGTGAAAAATTACAAGAGGACCTTACGAGACTGGGAGGCTAAATGGCAGATGACATTCAATGTGAGCAAGTGCAAAGTGATGCATGTGGGAAAGATGAACCCGAGCTACAGTTATGTAATGCAAGGTTCCACATTAGGAGTCACTGATCAGGAAAGGAATCTAGGTATCATCGTTGATGATACGTTGAATCCCTCTGCTCAGTGTACTGTGGTGGCTAAGAAAGCAAATAAAATGTTAGGTATTATTAGGAAAGGAAAGGAAAACAAAAATGAGGATGTTATAATGCCTTTGTATCGCTCCATGGAGCGACCGCACCATGAATATTGTGTACAATTCTGGTCACCGCATCTCAAAAAAGATATAGTGAAATTAGAAAAGGTACAGAGAAGGGCGATGAAAATGATAAAGGGGATGGGACGACTTCCCTATGAGGAAAGGCTAAAGCGGCTAGGGCTCTTCAGCTTGGAGAAGAGATAGCTGAGGGAAGATATGGTAGAGGTCTATAAAATAATGAGTGGAGTGGAACAGGTAGACATGAATCGCTTTTTACCCTTTCCAAAAATACTAGTACTAGGGGGCATGCAATGAAGCTACAAAGTAGTAAATTTAAAACGAATCAGAGAAAATATTTCTTCACTCAACATGTAATTAAACTCTGGAATTCGTTGCCAAAAAATGTAGTAAAATCAGTTAGCCTAGCAGGGTTTTAAAAATGTTTAGCTGGCTTCCTAAGGAAAAGTCCATAAACCATTATTAAATTGACTTGGGGAAAATCCACTGCTTATTTCTGGGATAAGCAGCATAAAATGTATTGAACTTTTTTGTGATCTTGCCAGGTATTTGTGACCTGGATTGGCACTGTTGGAAACAGGATGCTGGGCTTGATGGACCTTCAGTCTGTCCCAGAAGTGAGGGAAGACAGGGAGAAATATTGGACCATGGGGGAGAGAGCAGAAGATAGAAGGGACAGGGAGATATCAGGCTGTATGAGAAGGGAGGGGTGAAAGAGGGAGCAGATGCTGGGCTAGAAGGGTGGAGGGAGGGAGAGGCGAGGAGAGGAAGGAAGGAAGTGGCAAGGAAATGAATGAGAAGATAGTGATTACAGAGGGTAGAAATATAGTAATGGGGAGTAGACTAAAGATGAAAGGGAATAGAGGGCTGGGGAAGGCAGGTGTGAGATGGGGAATGGGAGAGCTGGTGGGTGAGAAAAGAAGATGGAAATTTGATAGGTAGCTGTAAAGTAAAAAGGAGAAGAAGGGTGAGAGAGGGTGAAATTTTAGTTGACAGAGAAGCAGAAAAGAAAAAAAAGAGATGAAAGATCTGAAAAGGATCGATCAATATGTCAGAGGCAGGTGTAGTGAGGGTAAAAAAGGCAAATGGACAGTAGCTGCTTGAAGAAGACTTAGCAGACAACAGATAGGAAAACAGAAAAGAGAAACTGGACCCAACATGATGGAAAAATACAATGTCCAGACCACAAAGGTAGAAAAAAAGAATTTTATTTTGAATGTTTAAAATGGAATATGTTAGCTTTGGGAAATGTACATAGCAAAATGACTTTGTACTGTGTTCAGTAGAAAAAGAAATGTATTTCTGTTTCTACTTCTCCAGTGTTGCAGAACATGCTAATTTTAACTTTTGGGGGTTCCCAGTTCAATTTTTGTCTAAATATTTTTATTTCTAATTTGTGATCCCTTGTTTTATATTTAGTGGGGGTCTGTCAGTGTGATAAAAATGGCAAGTGGGGAAATCGGAGCGAAGGCAGGGAGGAGAAGGGATTGGGGAGGGGCCCTCCTTTTTCTGACCTGGGCCCTAGCAAGTCTGATACTGGTTCTGACCCTTGCTGTATACAGTGGGGGAAATAAGTATTTGATCCCTTGCTGATTTTGTAAGTTTGCCCACTGACAAAGACATGAGCAGCCCATAATTGAAGGGTAGGTTATTGGTAACAGTGAGAGATAGCACATCACAAATTAAATCCGGAAAATCACATTGTGGAAAGTATATGAATTTATTTGCATTCTGCAGAGGGAAATAAGTATTTGATCCCCCACCAACCAGTAAGAGATCTGGCCCCTACAGACCAGGTAGATGCTCCAAATCAACTCGTTACCTGCATGACAGACAGCTGTCGGCAATGGTCACCTGTATGAAAGACACCTGTCCACAGACTCAGTGAATCAGTCAGACTCTAACCTCTACAAAATGGCCAAGAGCAAGGAGCTGTCTAAGGATGTCAGGGACAAGATCATACACCTGCACAAGGCTGGAATGGGCTACAAAACCATCAGTAAGACGCTGGGCGAGAAGGAGACAACTGTTGGTGCCATAGTAAGAAAATGGAAGAAGTACAAAATGACTGTCAATCGACAAAGATCTGGGGCTCCACGCAAAATCTCACCTCGTGGGGTATCCTTGATCATGAGGAAGGTTAGAAATCAGCCTACAACTACAAGGGGGGAACTTGTCAATGATCTCAAGGCAGCTGGGACCACTGTCACCACGAAAACCATTGGTAACACATTACGACATAACGGATTGCAATCCTGCAGTGCCCGCAAGGTCCCCCTGCTCCGGAAGGCACATGTGACGGCCCGTCTGAAGTTTGCCAGTGAACACCTGGATGATGCCGAGAGTGATTGGGAGAAGGTGCTGTGGTCAGATGAGACAAAAATTGAGCTCTTTGGCATGAACTCAACTCGCCGTGTTTGGAGGAAGAGAAATGCTGCCTATGACCCAAAGAACATCGTCCCCACTGTCAAGCATGGAGGTGGAAATGTTATGTTTTGGGGGTGTTTCTCTGCTAAGGGCACAGGACTACTTCACCGCATCAATGGGAGAATGGATGGGGCCATGTACCGTACAATTCTGAGTGACAACCTCCTTCCCTCCGCCAGGGCCTTAAAAATGGGTCGTGGCTGGGTTTTCCAGCACGACAATGACCCAAAACATACAGCCAAGGCAACAAAGGAGTGGCTCAGGAAGAAGCACATTAGGGTCATGGAGTGGCCTAGCCAGTCACCAGACCTTAATCCCATTGAAAACTTATGGAGGGAGCTGAAGATGCGAGTTGCCAAGCGACAGCCCAGAACTCTTAATGATTTAGAGATGATCTGCAAAGAGGAGTGGACCAAAATTCCTCCTGACATGTGTGCAAACCTCATCATCAACTACAGAAGACGTCTGACCGCTGTGCTTGCCAACAAGGGTTTTGCCACCAAGTATTAGGTCTTGTTTGCCAGAGGGATTAAATACTTATTTCCCTCTGCAGAATGCAAATAAATTCATATACTTTCCACAATGTGATTTTCCGGATTTAATTTGTGATGTGCTATCTCTCACTGTTACCAATAACCTACCCTTCAATTATGGGCTGCTCATGTCTTTGTCAGTGGGCAAACTTACAAAATCAGCAAGGGATCAAATACTTATTTCCCCCACTGTAGCTGGGTAGGAAACCCAAGCCTCCACAGCTGAGGACCTCCTCCAGAGGCGGCCAGAACTTCCTTCTACCAAGCTCTGCAGTCAGCAACAGCATCCTTGAGCCACCGACAGCTAAGCATGCATGGGGTGCCGGCATCAGTGGCTTAGGGACATTGCGGCTGCTTGCCAAGCTTGGTAAAAGGGAGTTCTGGCCACCTTCAGAGAAAGTCCACAGCTGCCAGAGCTTGGGGATCCTCATTAGCTAATGTACTGATATTTTGAGGTGGGAGTAGGGTGGGGCAGAGAAAATGATGTGCCTACCCACTTTGGGCTCAGTTTTTCCTTCAGGAATCTGTCCAAACCCCCTTTAAATTCCGTAAGGCCAGCTGCTGTCACTACATTCTTTTCTTTGACCAAGAATTTGATTAGGGCCCTTAGGTCTAGGATGAGATGGAACACATCCCTTGCTTTCTTTGGCACAATATCAATACACGCTTTCATACCGCCGCCCTCCCTGCAGTTTAATCATCTAAAGTACCTGGAACAGAATCCCGACTGCGTAGGCCTTTAGAAGGGCAGAGAATTCCTCTGTAAGTATCTTCTTGTGACGAGAACTAAGATGAGATGCTCTTGGTGGGCAATTTGGTGGTGGGTGCCACCAATGCAGGGTATAACTAAAATGGACTATATGAACAACCCACCAGTCTGAGGTCACAAGGGGCCACCTTTCTTGGAAAAAACTTCAGGACGTCCAAATTTTGGACGTTTCTGCAATGGGCAGTTAAGGACGTCCAAAATTGGATGTTTCTATGAGAAAGACGTCTTTCTCATAGAAACATCCAATTTTGGATGTTCTGAACTGACCATTGCAGAAACGTCCAAAATTTTGATGTCCTCTACTGCCCCGTCACAGAAACGTCCACATTTTGGACGTCCTCAACTGCCCCGTCGCTATACCTCCGACACTCCCTTGAAATTTGGCCGTCCCTGCAACAGGCAGTTGAGGACGTCCATCTTCCAATAAATTCCAATAAAGATGGGCATCCTTCTCTTTTCATTGGTCTCCAGCCCAGACCTGTCAAACAAGTGCGGGAGGATTGTACTGAGCGCATGCTCAGGCACAATTCGCCCGCACTTCTACCCCATAATCAGAGATAATTGCGCTGCTTAAATTTGCATGCATTGTCTCTGACCATAGGTCTAATAGCGCCCCGCGCTTTTCCAGCACTATTTTAGAGCACTGTTTGGGACAGCGCGGGGCTTTTGATCATCTGCTTGACAGTGAGATAAATTAACTTTCCTAATGCTACCCAGAGTGCCAGATACAGGGATTTCAGCTCATGTCCCAGACATGGTTCAGTATTCTATTAGGGTAAGGGAAAACTATTACCTCAGACCATTCGGGATCTCCTGATAGCAAATGTGTCCTCCTTTACAGGAAGGTTCCAGGGTACAGTTTCATGTGCTCTACTGACTGAAGAAACTGTGTGAAGTGTGTGTGGGGTGGGGATGTGCAGGGAATCTAATTAACAGCAGTACAAGAATTAAACCACAACAAAAGACATCAAAAAACAGCAGGGCATTGTTTGATTCCCTTTGGCAGGCTGTGAGCCACCACCAGTCTCAGAAACATGAAAGCAAGAGAAAATCAAACAATCCTCTTTCCAAAGAGCAGGGAAGGATGTCTGAGATTAGGAGGGGAGAGAGCTCCCCAGTACAGGAAAACAGAGTCAGCCCATCAGCACTGCAAGAAGTTAAGAGAGAGTTGGCAATCGTGTATTGGTTCTACTTCAGGCTCTTGCAAAATGACTAACTTTATAAATGGGAGGGGGGGTATTTTGAGAAAATGACAGATTCTATCTAGCTGGGGGGAAAGTATTGCCACTCTGGGACAGACCAAAGGTCCATCAAGCCCAGCATCCTGTTTCCAACAGTGGCCAACCCAGGTCACAAATACCCGGCAAGATCCTGAAAAAGTTCAATACATTTTATTTTATTTATTTATTGCATTTGTATCCCACATTTTGCCACCTCTTTGCAGGCTCTATGCAATACATCATGATTAGTGGAAGAATGCTAGAAAATAGACATTTAGTATTACAGAAGGATCTTGGTCAACGTGATGATAATAAGACATAGTAATAGTATACAAGTAGATATTATGATACAGTTCTGAATATATATGCGGCCTATCCTAGAAAAATAGCTAGTTAAGGCTAGTCCTACCATTCAGTGATCGTGTTTTTTGCACATGACCCCACATCCCTCCATATCCCCCAAGTTAACTGACCACCCTCATAGGTAGGTAGGAAAATACAGCTCTGCTCCTTGAGATCCATACAGAGACGCCTGCAAACTTACTGGGCTCCTAAGCAAATGCAACAAATATGTGAAGCATATACTGAAATCAGAACCAGAGCGGCTTCTGTATGAACAGAAAAAGCCCAGTTTTTGGAAAGACAGGACCACTAATCCTTCCCATGCTTCCTGTGCTTCACAGATCACTTATTCCCTCCCACACCTTTCTAGGAAGAGCCAGAGGAAGCAAACATGAAAGGTCAGCTTCTTCATAAAAGCAGAGCAGGACCAGCGATTTGAGCACTCCCTGATGGGAGCCTGCCTCTCCAAAACCTACAGCCTCCTGTGCAAGTGGAAGATAATGAGAAAGGGAATTACTCGGAACAAAAAGAGAGAGAGTAATCCTCACTGCCGCTTTCCAGGAGAGATTTTAGTAATCCCGGTAATCAAAAAACGGCCTTTGTGCTGACTTTATTTTCAGCACAGCAGGATCAGGCCTGGGCCCGTACTTTACACGACAGCTGGTTTCTGCAGGGAGGCAAGGCGTTTTCTCTGAATGAGGCCACAGAGAGATGCATGGTGCTAGGAGGTTGTTAAAACACATGTGGACTGTGAAAAACTGCAGGAAGACCTTAGGAAATTGGAAGACTGGGCATCCAAATGGCAGATGAAATTTGATGTGGACAAATGCAAAGTGATGCACATTGGAAAGAATAATCTGAATCATAGTTACTTGATGCTAGGGTCCGCCTTGGGTAGGGTTACCATATGTCTGGATTTACCTCTTTTTGAGGACATGTCCGGGCGTCCGGAAGGGTTTTGCCAGTCCGCCCGTTTGTCCGGATTTCTGCACAAACGGGCAGGCGGCGGGCTTATCCTAGCCTCCCCTTCCCTTATTTACTATCCTGCCCTGGTGGTCTAGTGACCTCTTCGGGGCAGGAAAGAGCCCCCTCTTTCCTGCCCGGAGCGCTGCCCTTGCCCTGCATTCTGTTGCTGTGACGGTCTTGGGATTATTCAGGAAAGATGTCAGGAAGTATTTTTTCACGGAGAGGGTGGTGGACGCTTGGAATGCCCTCCCGCGGGAGGTGGTGGAGATGAAAACGGTAACGGAGTTCACACATGCGTGGGATATGCATAGAGGAATCCTGTGCAGAAGGAATGGATCCTCAGAAGCTTAGCTGAAATTGGGTGGCGGAGCAGTCACAAAAACCTGAGGGAAAGGTACAGTATAGGGGGTGAAGAGATTTTGTGTACAAAAGAAGAATGGGACTTGGGGGTGATTGTGTCTGATGACTTTAAGGTGGCCAAACAGGTAGAAAAGGCGATGCTCAAAGCCAGAAGGATGCTTGGGTGCATAAGGAGAGGGATGAGCAGCAGGAAAAAAAGAGGTGATAATGCCCTTGTATAAGTCTCTGGTGAGGCCCAGTGGCGTTCCTAGGGGGGGGGGGCGGTGGGGGCGGTCCGCCCCGGGTGCACGCCGCTGGGGGGGGGGTGCCGCGCGCGCCTGTCCTCCGTTGTTCCATGCTTCTTCTCTGCCCCGGAACAGGTTACTTCCTGTTCCGGGGCAGAGAATAAGCATGGAACAACGGAGGACAGGCACACGCGGCAGCCCCCCCCCCGGCGGCGGCGTGCACCCGGCGGGGGGGGGGGGGTTTCCTTCGTGGGGGTGTCCTTTCACCGGGGTGGGGGTCCGCGCTGCATCGGGGGGGGGGGGGCGCTGCACCCGGGGGCGGGGCGAATCGGCGATCCGCCCCGGGTGCCAGCCCCCCTAGGAACGCCACTGGTGAGGCCCCATTTAGAGTACTGCTTGTAATTCTGGAGACCGCACTTACGGAAAGATAGAAACAGGGTGGCGTCGGTCCAGAGGGCGGCTACAAAATTGGTCAGTGGTCTCGGTCATAAAACATATAGGGACAGGCTCAATCTCAACATGTATATGCTGGAAAAGAGGCGGGAGAGAGGGGATATGACAGAGACGTTTAAATACCTCAGTGGCGTTAATGTACTGGAGGTGAGTCTTTTTCAAATGAAGGAAACTTAAGATGAAGTTAAGAGGAAATAGGCTTAGGACGAATCTGAGGAAGTACTCTTTCACGGAAAGGGTGGTGGATGTGTGGAATGGCCTCCCGGTGGAGGTTGTGGAGACGAAGACTGTGTCAGAGTAAAAAGGGTGGGAGAGACACGTGGGATCTCTTAGGAAAAGGAGGAGTTAGTGGTTACTGAGCATGAGCTGACTGGATGGGCCATAGGACCCTTACCTGCCGTCATGTTTCTATGTTTCTATCCCCTGGCACAGGGAGCACAGGCCTCTCTTACACAATAAAAATGAGCATATGGCCATGGTGTATGTGCTGGGTAGCTTTCGAGCAGTGCCCAGGATAAAGAGCAGCCTCAGAGCCCCCAAGCTGTCAGATGAAGCAGCCACCTATCTTTCCCAGGCAGGGCTAGTTACTGCTACTTTTGAGCTTTAAAGAGGGGTCTGCGGCCCATGGGCTCCCTTCCAGGGCAGACTGGCTGCCGCCAGGAACACTAATGTGTGTGTGCATGAGAGCAACAGAAATCCCAGGATACCCAGCTGACTGTCTGCAGGTCCTTCTTCCTGGCTCTCCTCTCTCTTTAGGCCAGAGACATGGGAGCCGGCTCTGTGGGTGCTGTAGCACCCCCAATACTGAGAAAAGTCCTTGTATATGTCCAGGGAGGGGTTGTTTCCACCGGGCTTAGCATCCCCAATAATTTTGAAAAGTTGGCTCCCATGGTCAGAGATGTTGTAGTTTTTTTGGAAATATTCCAGCCATGACCTACCACTTCTCTGAGGCCATCGCTGCTAACCCATTTGTATCCGTTGTATCGCTCCATGGTGCGACCGCACCTGGAGTATTGTGTTCAGTACTGGTCTCCGTATCTCAAAAAAGATATAGTAGAATTGGAAAAGGTACAGCGAAGGGCGACGAAAATGATAGTGGGGATGGGACGACTTTCCTATGAAGAGAGGCTGAGAAGGCTAGGGCTTTTCAGCTTGGAGAAGAGACGGCTGAGGGGAGATATGATAGAAGTGTATAAAATAATGAGTGGAATGGATCGGGTGGATGTGAAGCGACTGTTCACGCTATCCAAAAATACTAGGACTAGAGGGCATGAGTTGAAGCTACAGTGTGGTAAATTTAAAACGAATCGGAGAAAATTTTTCTTCACCCAACGTGTAATTAGACTCTGGAATTCATTGCCGGAGAACGTGGTACGGGCGGTTAGCTGACGGAGTTTAAAAAGGGGTTAGATAGATTCCTAAAGGACAAGTCCATAGACCGCTATTAAATGGACTGGAAAAATTCCTCATTTTTAGGTATAACTTGTCTGGAATGTTTTTACGTTTGGGGAGCGTGCCAGGTGCCCTTGACCTGGATTGGCCACTGTCGGTGACAGGATGCTGGGCTAGATGGACCTTTGGTCTTTCCCAGTATGGCACTACTTATGTACTTATGTACTTATGATTTATTTATATGAGCTGTGTGAGATTGCCTGCGGCAGCCAGATGTATTAAGGCAAAATAGGAAAAAGCTTTCAGTATATTTCTACCACACTTTGGGTTCTCTGCTGATTTCCTTTTGATCTGAGACTGATCTGGTCCTGGTGTGACCCCCACTGGGTGGAGGCATTTGTAGCTCTTAGACTGCGTGAGAATTTATCTAAAAAAATTATATACTTCCAAGACATTCCCAGCCCATTTGTGCCTACCTTGCTCTCAGAATCCAGATAGGTTTCAGTTTTCTGTTATTAGTGAAGTTAGGAGGAGCAAAATGCTACAAAAAGGGCATGCATTCTTCTGCAAATTGGGAACTGGACCCCAAACATCCAAGTCCTAAAGCAAAAATTCTTTGCTTGAAGATTTTTTTCACTGCTGCGCTTCCAAAAGTTAAACTAAAAGCAAACCATCTTTTACGTGTTGTCAGTGAATATACCTTGAAAACTCTAATTTGAAAGCAACTACAAGTTCATGCATGTAAGGAGCCCTGTAATCAGGACTGCAGGAGCCTGTCAGCTGGTGGCAGGGTGTCCATCTGGGCAAATACAATTCCCATAAGAAGTAAGGATTGAGGCAGGAGTTCTTTCAGATTCAGAAGCAATGAGAATTTTATGGTTTCAAGTTCTGACTGGAAAAAACATTTTGGTGTCTGAATTTCAGTTTTCTCCTCTAGCTGATTTACGATTTAATGCTAAAAGGTGTAGGGTCATGCACTTAGGCTACAGAAACCCGAGGGAGCAGTACTAGGGTTGCCATATTTGCGGAGACAAAAAAAGAGGACACAAACGTGAAAATGGTTACTATGTTTGCTAAAGAAATATTTAATCGTAGCAAATGTGTAAATAATTTTTCGTTAATGAACACATATCAAACAGTTACAATAATCTACTTTTCAAACCAGGAATTACCTGACTTTTAAAAAATTATTAAAAACTTGTATTTTTTAATACATTTTTGAATGTTTGAATGCTGATTAACCATTGATGTGATTGGTTAAGTTGTAACTTCCCAGGGTCTGTCCGGTTCTTTTTTTTTTTTGCTTCTGTGATTCACGTAGAACTCCAATGGATGACTGCGGAAAGACTTGTTATAATGTAATGTAATGTGATAGTATGTCTGTATAAGTCTCTGGTGAGGCCCCGTTTAGAGTACTGTGTGCAGTTCTGGAGACCGAACCTTCAAAACGATGTAGCCACGATAGAGTCGGTCCAGAGGGAGGCTAATAAAATGGTCACCAGTCGTCATCATAAAGCATATAGAGATACTCACAGACCTCAATATTTATACTGTAGAAGAAATGAGAGCCCAAGAGCTAGTATCGCAGGGCAATACTAACCTTGGGCTGGGTGCCACCATGCATAGGCTTTATGAGTAGGGAACAGGAGGGGGGGGGGGGGGGGGGGGGGAGGGAGGGAATCAAGAGGGTTAGAGGATTTTTTTTTTTTTTTCC
Source organism: Microcaecilia unicolor (assembly GCF_901765095.1). Lineage (NCBI taxonomy): Eukaryota > Metazoa > Chordata > Amphibia > Gymnophiona > Siphonopidae > Microcaecilia > Microcaecilia unicolor. The sequence goes on along the minus strand of NC_044032.1, from coordinate 652,245,833 downwards.
TGCCTTGGGCCTGCTCAGCCATTGGAACAGGAATTGAGGGAGTGGGTGGCAAGGAAGCTTATTTAAATGTAGCAGGGTCTTTTCCTGCTCCTCAGATGCAGTTGTCAGGGCGGTATTGGTGCTTTTCATGGCAGGGTACCCGGAGGCAGCAAGCAGTATGTCCGGTGACTCTTCTCACGGCACCTCCGTGGACGAAGAATTATTGCTGGTGGCAGGAGATTCTTGTGATGAAGAAGCCAGCCCAGAGCAGGTGAGACTAGGGACTCCCTCTTTGCCCTGCATCGGTCAAAAGCTACAGCCTTGGCGGTTTCGGCAGTGCCCAAATCGAAGGGGAGCCAGAAGCCAGGTCCCCTGCACAGTGGAATGGGAAAATCAACCGCAATGGTTCTAGTGGGTTCCGGCAGCATTTCTAGCGATGCTGGGCAGGAGAAGCAGACGGGGTCTTTGTTGATTCCTGCAGCTTCTGTTCCAAGCACTTCAGGGGTTGGGGTGGATGCGCCTGTGGGGCCTCCAGCTGCATGCGAGCAGGGAGTGACGGGAGGAATTTCTTAGGCAGTCAAAAAATTGCAGGGTGAATGCAGGTGGCTTATGGGCCTTGCAAGCCCTGGGGTGGTTCCAGGCTGGTCCGTGGCTTGGTGGTTTTTGGACTGGTACGCAGGAAGCATGTCAGTTGGGTGTGACATCCCTCAGGGCTTAAGTGAGCAGCTGGGGATGAGGGCGGGCCTCAGTTGGAGTCGTGCTCAGGGTCTGGAAGTGCAGGTAGGCTGGGGCCCAATGCAGGGGGTGGGAGAGCAGGATCGGGCTGGATTGAAGCAAGCGGGGGGTCCAACAGCCAGGTGGCAGCTCCTCTGGGCATGGGAGGCCTTCCTGGTATGGGTTTGTTCCATGGGAAGGGTGGGGCATGGCCTGTGGGTTTGGGATGGCAGGGGTTTCCTATGCAGCAGGTGGCCAGTTGGCAAGGGAACGTGTAGGGTGTTGGATGCATGCTACAAGGGTCACTGCCCGAGGTGGTCAGCTTGGTTTCTGCTGGCCCTTCTTCCTTTTTGTTTCAGGTGTCTCAAGGAGTGGAGGAGCAGCTGGGGCTGAGTGTGAAGAGACCATCTACAAGTGGTGTTGCAAGGAGATCTGTCGTGGCTGTGCCACTGGGAACCCCAGCGGCCCGTACAAGTGGTCAGGATTCTGGAGGGTATCAACCAGGAGGCTGTTGCATCTGCAGTGGTGACAAGTGGAGGAGAGGCTATCGGGCTTGAGAGCTGCAGGAGGAGGAGCTATGGCTAGAGGTAATAGGCAGTATATCAAACCTAAAGGAAACTTGGAAACTTAGGTTGCTGCTAGTTCTGCGGCTAAAGGGGAGACAAAAAAGAAGGGGAAGGGCAAGAGGTGTAGGGGGTCTTCTTCTTCGTCTTCATCTTGTAGTTCTTCTTCTTCCCTTTCAACGTTTGATGAAGGTTCTTCTATACAGAAAGGAGCTGTGGGAGCAGGGATGGGGGGAGACAGGGGAGCACCTGCACTAGTTGCCCTTTCTGAGTTGTGGGAAAAAGTGCTATGTAAGCTGTGCAGAAAGATCAGGAAGCACAGGTGTATTGATATTTGCCAACTGATGGAGGGCAAGACGTGCAGGAAGGGGAAGAAGTAATCTAAAAAGGAGACTGAGGAGGATGGGCATAAGAGGGTGCCCAGAAACATAATTAACTGGGTCCGGTCCGTCTTGTGCCAGACAAGTGTTTGTGGTACTTCCACCCCTGGGCAATGTGGCCTCTTGTTAATTTATGCAGATATAGTCTTGGACTCGTCAGCGTTTTGGTGGTTGGGTGTGGCTCAATTATGATGAGACCTTCTGTGACAATATGGAGGAGAACCTCCACATGTGCTGGGTACCCAGGACATAAACCTTTGGCTGACGCACATGTTCCCTAGCTCGGCGTCAGGTGTGGCAGGGACAAATGCCAAGGGACCCACACAGGGGGTGGGGGCTAGTCAGCCCTTTTCGGGGCTGGTTCTGCCCGCTCAAAAATGGATCAAAGCAGGTGCAGGCACACAGTGATCTTGAGAAAGATCACGGATGAGGGCATGTGCCCTGTCTTTCCAGGTATCTGCAGGTTAGACAATATCAATTCCTGGTAGTGTTGATGAAAGCCCTCAGGCAACTGAGGGAGGATCAGGCTAGTTTCGGGATGCACTTCTTCTGAATTGGGGTGGTGACAAGTGCAGATGGATGGAGTCAATGGGTCAGCACATCAGGGTTGGGAGAACAGCGCCATTAGGGATGGGGTGTTGCTTGCTTTGTTGGGGCTCTCATACTGGATTCTACTTTCTTGGTGGCAGGCTGTTGTTGGCACTGTCTTTCGGGTGGGGCTGGAGACCTTTACTTGACTTCTTCTCTCTTTCGGTTGCAGTTGGCCAGCTCCTCTCAGTGTGGATTGTCTGGCACTCGTTCGTTCACTGGGTGAGTTACGAGCGGTGCAGTGTTCAGGGGACCTACACCTGGGCATGGCGCAACAGGGAATGAGAATTTCCTGGTTGGGAAAGCGAAGTATGACGTGGACTCAGCTACTGCCATTGCTGTACACCATGAAACCTCACCCGTGCCACCTGGCAATTCTGATTATTCATTTAGAGGGGGACGATACTGATTCTTAGACTGGAAAGAGATTGCTGGTCATGGTGCGGGATGACTTGTGATTGGTCTTGGTGTGGTTCCTGACCACACAGGTGGTGTGGTTGGACAGCATTCCTAGGCCTCGCTGTCTGTCTTGTCAGAAGTGTCACGAGGCCTAACAAAGTCAAATTGGCAAGTGGGGCTGTGGTTGATGGCCCAGGGTGGGAGGGGATGCAAGTGAGACATGAATGGGTGGATACGAATTGTGCCATTTAGGAGGGATAGGATTCATTTGACAGATATAGGACTAGACTTGTTTTTGGATGACTTGAAAGTGTTAATTGAAAGGTTTGTTCAACTGCTCAGTATAGGTCACAGCTTTGACTTCTCAGTGGGGGGCGGGTGGAGTGGGGGGATCAGCCTGGGGGGCCGTGCTGACTCCTACCCCTCCGCGGTGAGGGGGGGTCACCAAGCTGATTGGGGGGGGGGGCATGGAGAACTGTGTCTGGCACTTGCCCCAGCTGACATGGCGGGGCACAAAAGGTCAAAGGTTGGAAGAAAGAAAATGTAAAGTTTTAGCTCAGGTGATTGTTACATTTTACACTGTTGTGTGTCTGAAATTTGTTATAATTTGTTACCATAAGTATTGTGAGTTGCATTATTTTCAACTGTGGTTAGGAACAGGGAAAGAAGGGGGGAGGCAGGGTGTGGGGAGGGACAATGAAGGTGGAGGAGGAGAAGAAGCAGGTGGAGGGAGTTACAGGTGGGTGCATGGAACAATCTCCTTGTTGAGGTGGTGAATATGAGGACTGTACCTGAATTCAAGAAAGCATGGGACAGGCCTATGGGATCTCTTAGGGGGAGGAAGAGATGGTAGATGTTGTGAATGGGCAGACTGAATAGGCCACATGGCTTTTATCTGCTGTAATTTTCTTTGTTTCTATGATGCAGAAACATGGAGGAATATTTTCAGGCAGTAGTATCACATCATGCCTTGTGCTGTGGGTTTGTCTTGTTGGGCGGACTGGGTGGAATCTACTATGTTAGAAGAACTCTCCCAGTTGCAGCTGTTTTCTCTCCCCCAGCACACCATGCCAGGGGCACACCAACCCCTGTCAGTGCTGAATGCTGCAATTGCCACCTTGAATTTGTATCATTCAAAGGGTGCTGCTGCCCCCTTCATCTCACTCAATACCAGGAGAGCCAGTAAGTCACCTGTGCTCATTACAGTCTAAGGACATCCTAAAGTCACAGTATAGGCATGAAGTTTCACTCTCATTTGACCTATTACAATAGGTGGCCCCAGTCACAAGATGAATGGCTTTCAATTTTCATTATGACTTGCAAAGAGCTCCCTCAGGGTGAGTTTGTGGAGATGACATTCCAACAACAGAAAAATACCTGACAAGGAGGCAACAGAGGACCTGGATGGAGCTCAGCCCAGAAGAACTCTCATCCCTGAAAGATGAGATGTCTGGAATACCTCAGCACAAGCCTTGGGATACCAGAAAAGGTGTGGGTCATCCCCCTGAAAAGGGCTCTGTACCCACCCTCCTCATCAACCAGTGACACAAATTTCTCCTGCTCTTAAGTCTCCTTTTCCTGGAAAATCTTGAGCACTGCTGCTATGGACTGCTAACAATTCCCTTTTCATCCGGCATTACGTTATGAGACCTGCTGGGGTCCTCTCTGTATTATCTTCCCAATGAACAATATAGAAGTACTGGGGATTGTTTAGAAATAAAGAGAGTCTGGACTTCCTTTTCCTATATCAGAGAGGAAAGAACATACTGTACTGACTTTCTCAATGTCTTTTCTTCTGGCTTTGCTCTAGACACAACGCTGTCAGCGGATGAAATTATTAGAAAGGGAAGCTCAAAATTATAAAATGATACCATTTTTTAAAATTAGTCTATGCTGCAAAATTGGGCTGGTGGAGTTAGAGGAGTAGCAAATTATTTGTTTTTTTTGTAAAAGATAAAATCACAGAGGGGGGGGGGGGGCAATTAATATTTTTAAAATGATTGCTGCCGCAGACTTTTATCTCTGGATATTCAGCACTGGGCTAGGTATTTATTTTTATTACATTTGTACCCTGCGTTTTCCCACTCATGGCAGGCTCAATGCGGCTTACATGGGGCAATGGAGGGTTAAGTGACTTGCCCAGAGTCACAAGGAGCTGCCTGTGCCTGAAGTGGGAATCGAACTCAGGACCAAAGTCCACCACCCTAACCACTAGGCCACTCCTCCACCCTAACCACTCCTCCACTGTTGCTACTATTTGAGATTCTAGAAGTCAGCCCTTGCAGATCACCAATGTGGCCGCGCAGGCTTCTGCTTCTGTGAGTCTGATGTCCTGCACATACAGGACGTCAGACTCACAGAAACAGAAGCCTGCGCAGCCTTCCACATGGAACGTTGCTAGTGGAATAGCAACATTCCATGTAGAATCTCCAATAGTAGCAACATTCCATGTAGAATCTCAAATAGTAGCAACATTCCATATAGAATCTCCAATAGTAGCAACATTCCATGTAGAAGTCAGCCCTTGCAGATCGCCAATGTGGCCGCGCAGGCTTCTGCTTCTGTGAGTCTGACGTCCTGCACGTACGTGCAGGACATCAGACTCACAGAAACAGAAGCCTGCGCAGCCTTCTCCATGGAATGTTGCTAGTGGAATAGCAACATTCCATGTAGAATCTCCAATAGTAGCAACATTCCATGTAGAATCTCCAATAGTATCTATTTTATTTTTGTTACATTTGTACCCTGCGCTTTCCCACTCATGGCAGGCTCAATGCGGCTTACATGGGGCAATGGAGGGTTAAGTGACTTGCCCAGAGTCACAAGGAGCTGCCTGTGCCTGAAGTGGGAATTAAACTCAATTCCTCAGGACCAAAGTCCACCACCCTAACCACTAGGCCACTCCTCCTACTATTTGAGATTCTACATGGAATGTAGCTATTCCAACATTCCATGTAGAAGTTGGCCCTTGCAGATCACCAATGTGGCCGCGCAGGCTTCTGCTTCTGTGAGTCTGACGTCCTGCACGTACGTCAGGACGTCAGACTCACAGAAACAGAAGCCTGCGCAGCCTTCTACATGGAATGTTGCTAGTGGAATAGCAACATTCCATGTAGAATCTCCAATAGTAGCAACAGAATCTCAATGGCAGGCTCAATGCGGCTTACATGGGGCAATGGAGGGTTAAGTGACTTGCCCAGAGTCACAAGGAGCTGCCTGTGCCTGAAGTGGGAATCCAACTCAGTTCCTCAGTTCCCCAGGACCAAAGTCCACCACCCTAACCCCTAGGCCACTCCTCCACTCCAGGTATAATGCGGCCACCAGCATTTATCCAGATACAAGCAATATTCAGCCTGGTACCCAGATAGCTCCTGGACAAATTTAGAACAGCCTTTTTTGCTGTCCTATGCGGCAAGTTACCAAGTTAGCAGACTGCATATTTCATCCACAGGCTGCCTAGACAGTGCCACGGTGGTCTACCTGGATATTCAGAGGCACTATACGGGTATGTGGCACTGAATATCAGGGTTTAGTCCAATCTGCAGGAGATAACCGGGTGGCAGCCTCCCCTACTCAGTTATCTCCCTTTCAATAATGACCCCACAGATTTCATTCAAATGTGTGTCCATGTGGTGATGATGACAGGGGATCCTGGGCTGAAGCTGACTGCTCTGGGCCTCCTGCTGTGACTCTCTACACTTTTTTTCTGGCCCTCCTTCAGTCACTGATTTTATTCATAAACTTCTGACATGAACAGGGACCTCACTTCACTCCAGCAGGTGACTAAACCATTCCACTGCCCCAACCATAAGGGAACGCAGGGAAGGTGAGATTATTTGCTGTCCTAGAGGCAGATGCTCAAAGCTGAACAGCGGTGGAGAAATAGCAGCGGAACTCCTTAATGCTCAATGCTAATGAGATGCAAATATAGGCGCACTCATAACGAGCATTACGGAGTGCGGACTGTGCCTGCTGCATGCGCAGTTAAAGAGTGGAGGAGTGGCCTAGTGGTTAGGGTGGTGGACTTTGGTCCTGGGGAACTGAAGAACTGAGTTCGATTTCCACTTGAGGCACAGGCAGCTCCTTGTGACTCTGGGCAAGTCACTTAACCCTCCATTGCCCCATGTAAGCCGCATTGAGCCTGCCATGAGTGGGAAAGCGCAGGGTACAAATGTAACAAAAATAAAATAGATACTATTGGAGATTCTACATGGAATGTTGCTACTATTGGAGATTCTACATGGAATGTTGCTTCTATTGGAGATTCTAAATGGAATGTTGCTACTATTGAGATTCTCTTGCTACTATTGGAGATTCTACATGGAATGTTGCTACTATTGGAGATTCTACATGGAATGTTGCTATTCCACTAGCAACATTCCATGTAGAAGGCTGCGCAGGCTTCTGTTTCTGTGAGTCTGACGTCCTGCACGTACGTGCAGGACGTCAGACTCACAAAAGCAGAAGCCTGTGCGGCCACATTGGTGATCTGCAAGGGCTGACTTCTACATGGAATGTTGCTAGTGGAATAGCAACATTCCATGTAGAATCTCCAATAGTAGCAACATTGGAGGAGTGGCCTAGTGGTTAGGGTGGTGGACTTTGGTCCTGGGGAACTGAGTTCGATTCCTAGTTCAGGCACAGGCAGCTCCTTGTGACTCCGGGCAAGTCACTTAACCCTCCATTGCCCCATGTAAGCCGCATTGAGCCTGCCATGAGTGGGAAAGCGCAAGGTACAAATGTAACAGAAATAAAATAGATACTATTGGAGATTCTACATGGAATGTTGCTATTCCACTAGCAACATTCCATGTCTGCGCAGGCTTCTGTTTCTGTGAGTCTGACGTCCTACACATATGTGCAGGACGTCAGACTCACAGAAGCAGAAGCCTGCGTGGCCACATTGGTGATCTGCAAGGGCCACATTGTTGATCTGCAAGGGCCATGTAGAATTTCAAATAGTAGCAACAGTGGAGGAGTGGCCTAGTGGAGGAGTGGCCTAGTGGTTAGGGTGGTGGACTTTGGTCCTGCGGAACTGAAGAACTGAGTTCGATTTCCACTTGAGGCACAGGCAGCTCCTTGTGACTCTGGGCAAGTCACTTAACCCTCCATTGCCCCATGTAAGCCGCATTGAGCCTGCCATGAGTGGGAAAGCGCAGGGTACAAATGTAACAAAAATAAAATAGATACTATTGGAGATTCTACATGGAATGTTGCTACTATTGGAGATTCTACGTGGAATGTTGCTACTACTGGAGATTCTACGTGGAATGTTGCTACTATTGGAGATTCTACATGGAATGTTGCTACTACTGGAGATTCTACGTGGAATGTTGCTACTACTGGAGATTCTACGTGGAATGTTGCTACTATTGGAGATTCTAGATGGAATGTTGCTACTATTGGAGATTCTACATGGAATGTTGCTACTATTTCAGATTCTACATGGAATGTTGCTATTCCACTAGCAACATTCCATGTAGAAGCCTGCGCGGCCACATTGGTGATCTGCAAGGGCTCACTTCTACATGCTAGTGGAATAGCAACATTCCATGTAGAATCTCAAATAGTAGCAACAGTGGAGGAGTGGCCTAGTGGTTAGGGTGGTGGACTTTGGTCCTGAGGAACTGAGTTTGATTCCCACTTCAGGCACAGGCAGCTCCTTGTGACTCTGGGCGTCACTTAACCCTCCACTGCCCCATGTAAGCCGCATTGAGCCTGCCATGAGTGGGAAAGCGCAGGGTACAAATGTAACAAAAATAAAATAGATACTATTGGAGATTCTACATGGAATGTTGCTACTTTTGGAGATTCTACATGGAATGTTGCCTCTATTGGAGATTCTACATGGAATGTTGCTACTTTTGGAGATTCTACACGGAATGTTGCTATTCCACTAGCAACATTCCATGTAGAAGGCTGCGCAGGCTTCTGTTTCTGTTTCCAAGCAGAAGCCTGCGCGGCCACATTGGTGATCTGCAAGGGCCGACTTCTACATGGAATGTTGCTAGTGGAATATTCCATGTAGAATCTCAAATAGTAGCAACAGTGGAGGAGTGGCCTAATGGTTAGGGTGGTGGACTTTGGTCCTGGGGAACTGAGGAACTGAGTTCAATTCCCACTTCAGGCACAGGCAGCTCCTTGTGACTCTGGGCAAGTCACTTACCCTCCATTGCCCCATGTAAGCCGCATTGAGTCTGCCATGAGTGGGAATGCGCGGGGTACAAATGTAACAAAAAAAAAAAAAAACTGGAGAGAAGGGAGCCTGCTCTCACCAGAAACATCATCCATCTCGTTAGCCGGCAGCTCATCAGCCACTGACCTCCCTTACACCCCAGTTCTCACTGAGCTGCTGAAAAGAGGTGTCCTTGTTGCTGTTCTAGAATGCTTGGAGCAGTGATTTTCTGATTTCCAGGTTGCTGTATTATTTTATGTCTGCGGGTCAGCATTTGGCAGAGGATTTTTAATGTGTACGGAAAGAAAACCTCAGACAGGTATATAACTATCACAGTGCAACCGTGGAAAATGAGCTTCTCCTGCCTTTCATGACACCTTAATGTCAGTTCCGAGCTGGCGTAGAGTTTACAGCGGGAAGAGCGCCCTTATTTGGCCTGCTGAGCATTGGGGAGGAATATGGAAAAACCTCATCAGCATGCATTTGCATGCTCACTGTGCTGTGAGCCGGTGAGCTTGTTCGTTTGCGTGCTCGTCGGCTCCGAGTATTCCGTGCTAGCAAATATGGGTGCTAGTCCGGTGCTTCTCTTGAGCAGGGACGGTCCTTCCCCATGTTTTAACTTGTACAGCGCTGCGTAACCCTAGTAGCGCTATAGAAATGCTAAGTAGTAGTAGTAGTTCCACCCCCCCCCCCACACCAGAGAGGGTTAAATCCAATGCTGAAAGAGCACCTATGATATTGTATAGTGATTCACATGTGCGGGCCATGTGTCAATAAAGTTTTCTTAATCTGAATCCATATGGAAGAAGGGGATACTTAAAGGCAGGAAATGGAAAGAGATCTCTATTTAACTTAACTTAAATGCCTTAACCCAGCAACACGACAAAACCAAAGCTCGTACTGGACATAACTTAACTCTTCCTCCTTGCGATTCCCAAGTGTGTCTGTCAAACATGAACTTTACCAAAACATTACTCTGTGTTTGTTCATACCGGTATTGGCGATCAGCTTTACAGTACTATGTAAGCCACATTGAGCCTGCAAATAGGTGGGAAAATGTGGGATACAAATTTGTATTAATTTGTTACATTTGTATCCCACATTTTCCCACCTATTTGCAGGCTCAATGTGGCTTACATGGTACCGTAATGGCTTTCGCCAGTTCAAGTATGAACAGATACAAGGTGTTATTGTGATAGAATAAGGTACATGTATGGCTGATGTATTTGGGAACTTAGGGAGGAAGGAGGAGGTTGGGGTGTGTCCATTACGATCTTTGGTTTTGATGTGTTGCAGGTTCTCTGGCTTTTATGTTGGTTCGGTGGGGTATGCCTTTTTGAACAGGTTTGTTTTTAGTTCTTTCCGGAAGTTTAGATGGTCGTATGTTGTTTTTACTATTTTTGGCAGGGCGTTCCATAGTTGTGCGCTTAAATAGGAAAAGCTGGATGCATACGTTGGTTGATTTGTATTTGAGTCCTTTGCAGCTTGGGTAATGAAGATTTGCTTCCGTATACAGTTCAAACTCCTCTTACTGACCTTTAAATTCATCCACTCTATGACCCCTCATTACCTCTCCTCTCTCATCTCTCCCTACACTCCTCCCCGTGAACTCCGCTCTCTGAACAAATCTCTCTTGTCGTCCCCCTTCTTCTCCACCGCTAACTCCAGACTTCGTTCCTTTTGTCTTGCGGCACCTTATGCCTGGAACCGTCTTCCCGAACCCATACGTCTAGCTCCATCTCTACCTGTTTTTAAATCTATGCTGAAGGCTCACCTTTTCACTGCTGCCTTTGGCTCCTAACCGCTACTCATTTGCCCTCCTCCTCCCCCCCCCTGTTCCTCTTTACCCTGTAATTTCCTTCCCGTAATATCTTGTCTGTCTGTTTTATCTAGATTGTAAGCTCTTTGAGCAGGGACTGTCTCTCTATGTCAGGTGTTCAGCACGGCGTGCGTCTGGTAGCGCTATACAAATGCTATTAGTAGTAGTAGTAGTAATGTTCGTGCTGATTTTGTTGTGTTTCTGGTTGGCAGGTCTATGAGGTCATTCATGTAACCTGGGGCTTCGCCGTAGATAATTTTATGAACCAGGGTGCAGATTTTGAAGGCAATACGTTCTTTGATTGGGAGCCAATGCAGTTTTTCTCGGAGGGGTTTGGCGCTTTCAAAATGCGTTTTTGCAAATATAAGCCTGGCTGCGGTGTTTTGAGCGGTTTGAAGTTTCTTTATTATTTGTTCTTTGCAACAAATAATGTAACAAATAAATAAAAATAAAAATCTAAACCCTTTTTTTTCTCATTAGCAATCAACAAAGAGTATCTCCTCCCGTCCAAGCAACTCAGGCCTCTCTGCTGAAGTGTAAGTAACTGAATGACAGAAAGGTGTGGGGTAATGGCCAAGTCCCACCCCTTACCCTGCCAAGTAAATAGCCTTTCAGCAGGCACATTCTTTCAGGTCTACAGCAGGAGGTTCCCTGGTAAAGTTAATAAGCAGGGTCAGCTGAAAGTATTCCTGTGCCATTTGGCCCCACTGGGAAAACAGAGGCAGAGCATTCACAGGCTTCAGGCCTTTCAAGTCAAGACAAGAGACAGGAAACTTCCCAGGGAGATCAAAGTGCCAGATCCCAAGGTTGAAGGAAGCAAGCTTTGTTGCTGAGGGTCAGCAGGAATTGACAAAGGAAGCTGCCCACCCTAGGTGCAGAAAGCAGCGTGGTTCATGAGAGGCTGACCAGGTGCACAGGTGGCAGAGAGCACCATCATTTAATATCCGCATGAGTTGTCATGGGAGGCTGCCCAGGTGGCAGAAGGCATCCTGGCACCTTTCAATTTGAGGATAGGCATACATATCAACCCTGCATACACTGGAGAGCTAGGATATGCAGGAAACCTGGCTGGCTATGGAGTGACCAACACAGTAGCCATGAAAGGCTGGGACCCCTCTGATGAGACAGAGATGACACCTGTTCTGAGAGCTGCTTTTCCGGAGAACCACTGGTGCACAATCCAGGGTTCTGCAATGGGAAACTGAGGCAAGAGAGCTTTAGATTTAAAGCCTTCAAAGATGCAAAGCCAATTCAAACCCACTGCCAAGTCAAACAGCTGCTCTGTCCTTCTCCAGCAGGAAGTATGTGGCAGATTCTACCCAAATGGTAAAAAGAAAAAAAAAGCTGTGTAAAACCTTCCATCTGTGCCCAGTTGCTTATCAGTCAGAAGCTGCTACAAATTCCATTCCCCGGGGCAGGAACAGCAGAAATGTCATTCAGTGATTATATTACTGCTGCCTCTTGTCCGGGTTAGTATCTTTTATAGAACGGACCAGGATTACACACACACCAGCTATTCGCTTTTAATTTTTCTTACAGAGAGGGAGCACTCGTTAAGGAGCCCGTTATAACTGTGCAGACATGTAAACAGCACCCGCCACATTTTCAAACCAAAAATTGCTGGGGGATTGATGCACTTAGGGGGCAGTTCTATGAGGGGCTGCCTCCATTTTACAGACCGAGGCCATACGGTCAGAGCCCTGCTCTATAATGGGATCTGGGCTATTACAGAATAATAACAATGTATTGGCGCTTTACGTTTCTGTGCCACACTGATACCAGCTAGAGACCCTGGTGCAACTGCAGTGGCAGAAATGCGGCAGGTACATGTGTGATTTACAGTATTCAGTAAGTTAAGAACATAAGAACCAATGGTCCATCAAGCCCAGCATCCTGTCTCCGACAGCAGCCAATCCAGGCTTCAAGAACCCGGCAACCCCCCCCCCCCCCCCACACACACACACACAAAAAATTAATTTTTAATAATGTTCAATGGACTTTTCCCTCAGGAATCTGTCCAAACCCCCTTTAAATTCTGTAAGGCCAGCTGCTGTCACTACATTCTCCGGCAACGAGTTCCAGAGTCTAACTAAACGCTGAGTAAAGAAAAACTTTCTCCTGTTTGTTTTAAATCTACCATATTCTAGCTTCATCTTGTGTCCCCTGGTTCTATTATTGTTTGAAAGTGTAAACAAACGCTTCACACCTGTCCGCTCTACTCCGCTCATTATCTTGTAGGCTTCTATCATATCACCCCTCAGTCGCCTTTTCTCCAAGCTGAAGAGCCCTAACCTTCTCAACCTTTCCTCACAGGGAAGTCGTTCCATCCCTTTTATCATTTTCATCACCCTTCTCTGCACCTTCTCCAATTCCTTTATAGCTTTTTAGAGATACGGCGACCAGAATTGGACACAATATTCGAGGTGCGGTCACACCATGGAGCAATACAACGGCATTATAACGTCCTCGTGTTTGTTTTCCATCCCTTTCCTAATAATACCCAACATTCTGTGTGTTTTCTTAGTAGGATTCCACACATATTCCATCCGTATGTCCACTATGCCATAAGAACATAAGAATAGCCAAACTGGGTCAGAACAATGGTCCATCTAGCCTAGTATCCTCCTTCCAACAGTGGCCAATCCAGGTCACAAGTACCTGGCAGAAACCCAAACAGTAGCAACAGTCCATGCTACCAATCATAGTAACATAGTAGATGACGGCAGAAAAAGACCTGCATGGTCCATCCAGTCTGCCCAACAAGATAAATTGATATGTGTATACCTTACCTTGATTTGTACCTGTCTTTTTCAGGACACAGACCGTATAAGTCTGCCCAGCAGGATTCCCCGCCTCCCAACCACCAGTCCTGCCTCCCATCACCGGCTCTGGCACAGACCGTATAAGTCTGCCCTCCACTATCCTCGCTTCCCAACCACCAACCCCTCTTCCCCCCACCTGCTCCGCCACCCAATTTCAGCTAAGCTTCTGAGGATCCATTCCTTCTGCACAGGATTCCTTTATGTATATCCCACGCATGTTTGAATTCTGTTACCGTTTTCATCTCCACCACCTCCTGCGGGAGGGCATTCCAAGCATCCACCACCCTCTCCATGAAAAAATACTTCCTGACATCTTTCCTGAGTCTGTCCCCCTGCAATCTCATTTCATGTCCTCTCGCTCTACCGCCTACCCATCTCTGGAAAAGATTTGTTTGCGGATTAATACCTTTCAAATATTTGAACGTCTGTATCATATCACCCCTGTTCTTCCTTTCCTCCAGGGTATACATGTTCAGGTCAACAAGTCTCTCCTCATACGTCTTGGAACGCAATTCCCAAACCATTCTCGTAGCTTTTCTTTGCACCGCTTCCATTTTTTTAACATCCTTCGCAAGGTACGGCCTCCAAAACTGAACACAATACTCCAGGTGGGGCCTCACCAACGACTTGTACAGGGGCATCAACACTTCCTTTCTTCTGCTGATCACACCTCTCTCTCAATCCCAGGGCAAGCAGTGGCTTCCCCATGTCTATCTCAATAGCTAACATAATAACATATTACATGAATTGAGGTTGAAGGGGGACAGACTCAGGACTAATGTCAGGAAGTATTTTTTCACGGAGAGGGTGGTGGATATGTGGAATGCCCTCCCGCGGGAGGTGGTGGAGATGAAAACTGAACACAATACTCCAAGTGGAGCCTCATCAATGACTTCTCCAAGGGCATCAACATCTCCTGCTGGTTAGACCCCTCTCTTTGCAGCCTAGGATCCTTCTGGCCACAGCCACTGCCTTGTCGCATTGTTTCTTCACCTTCAGATCCTTGGTATACCGTCACCCCAACGTCCCTCTCCAGAGTCAAGCTTACCAATCTCTCCCCTCCTATCTGGTAGCTCTGGGGTTTCTTCAACCCAAGTGCATCACTATGCATTTCTTGGCAAAAGTATCATACAAAGAAACCACTCAGTCCTTTTTTAATATACTAAATCATAAACAAACTAATGTATATCGTGCAATACAAAATATTTTTTCTTTTTTTTTTTATGCTAATAGTGCTCAGTAGGAGGGGTCACAGGATCGTCTTGCAGTATATTACTGCTGACACCCCTTAAGCCATCATAGCACTCCTGCCTGCCAACCACAATATTTTCTGAGCTAGTCGTTATATTAGCAGTGTTTTGAAAAATCCATAAAAGATAGTTCTACTTAGCTCATTCGGGAGTGCACTGATGAATCCGACGTCCTGTGGGGATCCCCATCCGTGTAGTGACTTTTAAAGCCTAGCCGTAGTACACACTACTCCCTAAAAGCGGGATTAAAGTCCATTGTTCCAAGCATGTGTTGCTGCAGGTTCCCTACATGCTGGCATGTTTCGCCATATCGGCGTCCTCAGGGGAACACTACTTCAACTACCCCCAGCAGACCTCCAGTCCCCCCCGACACAGATTCATCTTGTGTGAAGCCCCACCCAGCACATCCCAGAATGCACTGGGAAGGGCTGGGTGCCGCCATTTTCAAGGTGGTGCCGCTGGATGAGTAGGGAGTGTACCTCCCTCCTCTAACAGAGGTAGGAGGGGCAGGGAAGAGGGCCGCTAGACTACCAGGTTGGGGGGTTTGATTTGCAGCCCACTGGGCCACCAGGGCTATTTGGGGGGGGGGGGGTTAGGGGGGCTAGAGACTCACCAGATCTCCACCCCCCCTCCTGAACTTGTGTCGGGGGGGGGGGGGTCAGGGGGACTGGAGCTCCACCGGACCTCCAGCCCCCTTGTCGTTGGCTTGGGGTGGGGGGTTTGGTGGGGGCACTAGGCCATTAGGGCCTTGCTGTTTGGGGTCTGGTGGTCCCACGGACCTCCAGCCCCTGTGTTTGACAGGTCTGGACTTTTGACAGCCCAGACCTGTCAAACTAGTGCGGGAGGATTGTGGCTAAGAATGCGCACTTTACCCTATGATCAGAGATAATAGCGTGCATACATTTGTATGCTATTATCTCTTATCATAGGGGTGGTAAAGCCCCGCGTTGTTCCAGCCCTATTTTTAGAGCGGTGTTTGGAACAGCTCGAGGCTTTCGATCAGCTGGGCATCTGTGCTCTTAACTCTGTTTCCAGGGTTACCTTTCCATTTGCAGTTTCTTTTCTCACCTCCTGCCATATGTCTGTTTGGCACTGATCTTTCCCATTGAGCTTTCATCAATTTCTCTGTCTCCTTCTCAAATCTATCTTGTTTTCCCTTTCTCTTCCCTTCATGTTCAGCCTGTTTCCCGTCTTCCTTTCCTTTATGTGCAACATTTCACTCATTTTCCTCTGTGGCGTTGTCTTTCCTCCTTCTTCTTTCCTTGCAGGTCCTGGAACTTCTCTCCTTCCACACCCCCACCACGTCCAGAACCTCTTTCTCTCTCTGTGCCCCCACCCAACTCATTGGATCTCTCTCTCTTCCATAACTGACCTCCCTGTCCAGCACTTCTCTCCCTCTATGCCCCCCACCCCAATGCAGCACAGCTTTCTCTCCTTGCCCCTTATGCAGAACGTCTCTCCTTCCTTGGTTGGCCTTTCCATTTCTTCTCTCTTCTCTTGTTTTCTTCTTTTCCTTCTCTACATCTGATTGCCACTGATCTTTTTTTTTTCACTTTTCTCTTCTCTGCCTTTATACAGTGGTGGAAATAAGTATTTGATCCCTTGCTGATTTTGTAAGTTTGCCCACTGACAAAGACATGAGCAGCCCATAATTGAAGGGTAGGTTATTGGTAACAGTGAGAGATAGCACATCACAAATTAAATCCGGAAAATCACATTGTGGAAAGTATATGAATTTATTTGCATTCTGCAGAGGGAAATAAGTATTTAATCCCTCTGGCAAACAAGACCTAATACTTGGTGGCAAAACCCTTGTTGGCAAGCACAGCGGTCAGACGTCTTCTGTAGTTGATGATGAGGTTTGCACACATGTCAGGAGGAATTTTGGTCCACTCCTCTTTGCAGATCATCTCTAAATCATTAAGAGTTCTGGGCTGTCGCTTGGCAACTCGCAGCTTCAGCTCCCTCCATAAGTTTTCAATGGGATTAAGGTCTGGTGACTGGCTAGGCCACTCCATGACCCTAATGTGCTTCTTCCTGAGCCACTCCTTTGTTGCCTTGGCTGTATGTTTTGGGTCATTGTCGTGCTGGAAGACCCAGCCACGACCCATTTTTAAGGCCCTGGCGGAGGGAAGGAGGTTGTCACTCAGAATTGTACGGTACATGGCCCCATCCATTCTCCCATTGATGCGGTGAAGTAGTCCTGTGCCCTTAGCAGAGAAACACCCCCAAAACATAACATTTCCACCTCCATGCTTGACAGTGGGGACGGTGTTCTTTGGGTCATAGGCAGCATTTCTCTTCCTCCAAACACGGCGAGTTGAGTTCATGCCAAAGAGCTCAATTTTTGTCTCATCTGACCACAGCACCTTCTCCCAATCACTCTCGGCATCATCCAGGTGTTCACTGGCAAACTTCAGACGGGCCGTCACATGTGCCTTCCGGAGCAGGGGGACCTTGCGGGCACTGCAGGATTGCAATCCGTTATGTCGTAATGTGTTACCAATGGTTTTCGTGGTGACAGTGGTCCCAGCTGCCTTGAGATCATTGACAAGTTCCCCCCTTGTAGTTGTAGGCTGATTTCTAACCTTCCTCATGATCAAGGATACCCCACGAGGTGAGATTTTGCGTGGAGCCCCAGATCTTTGTCGATTGACAGTCATTTTGTACTTCTTCCATTTTCTTACTATGGCACCAACAGTTGTCTCCTTCTCGCCCAGCGTCTTACTGATGGTTTTGTAGCCCATTCCAGCCTTGTGCAGGTGTATGATCTTGTCCCTGACATCCTTAGACAGCTCCTTGCTGAGTCTGTGGACAGGTGTCTTTCATACAGGTGACCATTGCCGACAGCTGTCTGTCATGCAGGTAACGAGTTGATTTGGAGCATCTACCTGGTCTGTAGGGGCCAGATCTCTTACTGGTTGGTGGGGGATCAAATACTTATTTCCCTCTGCAGAATGCAAATAAATTCATATACTTTCCACAATGTGATTTTCCGGATTTAATTTGTGATGTGCTATCTCTCACTGTTACCAATAACCTACCCTTCAATTATGGGCTGCTCATGTCTTTGTCAGTGGGCAAACTTACAAAATTAGCAAGGGATCAAATACTTATTTCCACCACCGTATCTCCCTATTTGATTTTACCCTAATTTATTTATTTATTTAACAAATTTATAGCCCGCTCCATCCAAAGTTCTGGGTGGTTCTCTCTTACCTTCTTTTTAGTCTCCTCCTTTTTACCTCTTATCAGCTTATCCCGTCTCCCTCTCATCTGCTCTCCAGCATTCCCCTTGCTCCCTCTGTCTCTCTTCCTAGTCCTCTGTTTAATGTGACCATAGTAACATAGTGGATGACGGCAGATAAAGACCTGAACAGTCCATTCAGTCTGCTCAATATTCTCTGTACATTCCCTCTCAGCCCTCACCTACCCAGCTCCATCCTTATCTCTCTGCTCTTTTCTTGCCTCCACACACTGTTTTTAATCTCTTACTCTCTACCCCACTTATACAGCTTCTCTTTCACCACCTTTTTAACCCAATTTCCACCCTTACTCAATCCCTTCAGAGATCCATCCCCTTCCTCCAATACCCCTCTCTCAAGACCCCATCCCTTTTCAATGCCTCTCATTTTCTCTCCAGTCTACCAGGTCATTCACATTATGTCTCAGCCTTCCCCCACTCACCTCCCCCCCCCCATTTCACACTCTCACTCATTCTCCCAACCCATCAACACACCCTCACTCTTACCTACTAATTGCCAGATCCTCACTATCTCCTCAAAAGTCTCTATCTCTCCCATCCATAGTCCCCCCCCAAACACTCCCCAACTCAATCCCCAATTCCCAGTCATCTTCTGCTCTGTTCCCCTAGCCCTCAGTCCTGTCTTTCCAAGATCTCCAGTCTATTTGACATTTCTTCCGTCTCCATATCCACCATCATTCCCTCTGTGTCCTGTCCAGCACTTGCCCACTGTGTCCGCACACCTCCCTCCCCCTGTGTTCCTGCCCCTCCTAGTGTCCAGCTTTCCCCCCTCATCCAAGGGCAGGTATCTGTCTCATTTTTTCTGTTTCCATCTGCTCACTTGCTTTCCTGCCCCTTAGCATCTCTCTCTCTCTCTCTTTCCTCTTCCCGCCATTACTCCAGCCTCTCTCCCACTCTCTCACTACCTTATCCAATTTCTCTCTTCTCTTCAGGTCACCTTCCCCCTCCCAATGTCATCTCTCTCCCTCCTTGCTTGCCCCATTGTCAGGCATCTTTGTTTCCTTGACTCACCCCCCCTGTTCTGCTCAGCAGATGGGCAGCATCTTTTTCTAATCTCTCTCCCCCTAAAGTCAGGCATCCCACCTGTGCCCCCACCCCCAAATCAGCATCTTCCACCCGCACTGCCCCTCCCCTCCCCAAACTGGCATCTTCCACCTGTGCCCCCCCCCCCCCCCCCGAGAACAGGCTACTACTACTACTAATCATTTCTATAGCGCTACAAGGCATACGCAGCGCTGTACACCATAAACAAAAAGACAGTCCCTGCTCAGAGCTTACAATCTAGATAAGACAGGCAGACAGACAGAACAATTAAGGGAAAGGGAATAAAGAGGTGAGGATAAAAGGACAGGGCAAGTGAGGGTTAGGAGTCAAAAGTAGTGGTAAAGAGGTGGGTTTTGAGTTTGGACTTGAAAACGGCCAAAGACGGGGCTAGATGTACAGGCTTGGGATGCCTATTCCAGGCTTGAGGTGCAGCAAGATAAAAGGAACGGAGTCTTGAATTAGCAGTAGAGGAGAAGGGGACAGATAAGAGAGATTTATCTACAGAATGGAGTACCCGAGGGGGGGCGTAGGGAGAGACAAGAGTGGAAAGGTACTGGGGAGCAGCAGAGTGAATGCACTTATAGGTCAATAGGAGAAGTTTGAATTGAATGTGGAAACGGATAGGGAGCCAATGAAGTGACTTAAGGAGAGGGCTAATGTGAGCATAGCGACTTTGGTGGAAAATGAGTCACGCAGCAGAGTTTTGGACTGATTGAAGAGGAGAGAGATGGCTAAGAGGGAGGCCGGTGAGAAGCAGGTTACAATAATCAAGACGAGAGGTGATAAGAGTGTGGATAAGGGTTCTGGTAGAGTGCTCAGAGATGAAGGGACGGATTTTGCATCTCCCACCCGTGCTCCTCCCCCTCCACCGAGGTCCAGCAACTATTTTTATTCCTTTCCTCCTCTCCCAGGTGCTCTTCCAACCTTCTCATTCAGTACCAGCAGTGTTGGTGATCAAAAAAGGCCAGTCCCTGAAGCTTTTTCTGCAGCTCCAATGTAACGCCGAGGATTTTCAGGCTGTCTGCGATAGGAAGGGTGTAATCTGGGGTGTTGATAATTGTGGGGTTGTCTGTGCTGTATTGGGATGAGAGGATATGACAGTGTGTTTTTCCTTTGTTGAGTTTTAGTTGAAATGCATTTGCCCAAGAGTCCATGATGTTCAAGCTGATCTTGATTTCGTTAGTGATTTCTGTCAGTTTAGATTTGTAAGGAATGTATATTGGGACATCGTCTGCATAGATGAAGGGGTTAAGGCCTTGGTTGGATAAGGACTTGGCTAGTGGGGTCATCATTAGGTTGAAGAGGATCGGTGATAGCGGTGATCCTTGCGGTACTCCGCAGTCTGCTTTCCATGGTGATGATATGTTTGATTTTACTTGGTATGTTCTTGTGGTTAGGAAACCCTTGATCCAGCTAAGTATGTTTCCACCAATCCCGAACTTATCTAGTATTCTTATTAATATATTGTGGTTTACCATGTCGAATGCACTAGACATGTCGAATTGGAGGAGGAGGATATTTTTGCCTATTGCTATTTCCTGCTTGAATTTGGCTAGGAGAGTGAGTAGTACTGTTTCTGTGCTGTGGAGGGAGCGAAAACCTGACTGTGATTTGTGTAATATTGAAAATTTGTTTATATATTCTGTAAGTTGTTTGTTGTCAATTGGACTGTGTTTCACCGGTCCAAGCTGCTAAGGTCATGACAATGATAACAAAGATGAAGAAAGGAGGTGTTGATGCCCCTCTACAAGTTGTTGGTGAGGCCCCACTTGGAGTATTGTGTTCAGTTTTGGAGGCCGTATCTTGCTAAAGATGTAAAAAGACTGGAAGCGGTGCAAAGAAAAGCTACAAAAATGGTATGGGATTTGTGTTGCAAACCGTACGAGGAGAGACTTGCTGACCTAAACATGTATACCTTGGAGGAAAGGAGAAACGGGTGATATGATACAGACATTCAAATATTTGAAAGGTATTAATCCGCCAACAAACCTTTTCCGGAGATGGGAAGGCGGTACAACCAAAGCACATGAATTGAGGTTGAAGGCTGGAAGATCCGGACTGGACCGGAGTAACCTCTGGAGCATGGGAAACAGCCAGCAGTCAGTCCATGGCAGTCACCAGACCTAGCCACCAGGTGGCAATATGAATGAGAGCCGGAAGCATTGGCAATATCGTAACAGTAGTATACATCTTAATGTGTCCTTGTAGAAAACTCTATGTAGGAAAAACTACTAGAACACTAAAGCAAAGACTCAGCGAACATAAACACAATCTACTCAATCGAAAAAATAGAAGCCTCCATGTAGAGAATTTCAATAGGAGACTGAATCTTCGAATGCTGAACTTTCCTAAAATATTGGGAGAATCTCCAAAAGATTTGTTCCAGAGATATCTAAAAGAAAATCTAAATTTTCCCCAAGAAGTATTCCCTCCTCTGGAAAAAATTTACTATATACCAAGTACGATGAAAAAAGTTGGGACAGGAAATTCTATTGATTTACAAAATGTCACAGCCATTTTGGAGCAAACAATTGAGGAATCACCAGAAAGGGGGACATTGATAATTTCCTTTGTATTTCAACAGGATTTAAATGCGGTTATGCGTCTTTACTTTAAATCCACTAATCGAGAATTTGCAGGCCAAAAGATTTGGCTTTACCCGGACGTGACTAAATCCACACAAGAAAAACGTAAAAAGTTTCTATCTATGAGGTCAAAGGTATTGGAATTGGGAGGCTCTTTCCTCCTGGCTTATCCATGTAAATGTGTCATCAGGTTGAATCAAGTTAAATATATATATTATATGCCTGAACAGCTTCAGACTTTTCTAGACACTAAACAACGATAGAGGTAGAATTAAAATGGGACTGACGGAACCAAAATTTTCATTTATAATGTTATGATTTTGTATAACTTCACTATTTCCTGCCCCCCCATTATTGAGGTCTAAGGAAGCCAATATTTGATTTTATTTAGATAATTTGATGTATTATTATTTTTTCTTTTGTGTATGCAATGGCTGTATTATACTTTTGCAGTATGATAATTTCTGTAAAGTATGTATAAAATTAATAAAAATTATGAATCATAGAAAATAGAAGCCTCCATAGCCATACATCACAAAGAACACCAACACACATTCACTGACTATCGATGTGTAGTGATAGATCAGATAAGATCCACTATTAGAGGAGGGGATTTAAATCGGAAGTTACTCCAAAAAGAGCAACGATGGATTTATAAAAACTTGCTCAACCCCCAGGGTCTAAAAACAATAGAATAGAGTGGAAAGTGTTCTTATAAAATGAGGGCAGCATAAGATAGAACATGGTCGATCAGATCTGTCCCCTTTAAAAAATCAATCGGACAAAGAAATCAGTTGATTGGTCTACACTAATGAGCGTCTCTACAAAAGCGGATTGGCGCCATTTGCATTGGGTTGTCAGCACAGCAAACGAAAAGGGAAGGCACTCAGACAAAGGTAGCAATTCATACCATAAGCACGCCACGAATTCCATAGTATTTTACTCAAAGAAACTTTAATTTTCTCTCCTGATTCAGGTCTATCTGAAATCATAACTCCGCAGGTGCAGCTCCCGACGAAGCAGAAAAGTGAAACGGAAGCGTTCTGTTGAGCTCACCGAGCAAGCGGACAAATACATTCAGCTAAGTGCCTGTTTTATTCATTTACATGACAACTTCAATATAAAAATTAATGAAAGTGTGAAGGAGACAATATTGAAAATTGATAAAAGAAAAAACATGTAAAAAAAAAAGAAGGTTAACGGACCAGTGAGGAAGTTCGCTCAGCGACTGAGGTAGAAATCAAACTCCACAGGCTGAGCTTCTGAGGTCTTTTCCTTCGAGGGCTAAAATAAGTACTAACTTGCTATTTTTGTAGTAACAATATCTATAAAGTGGCTGAGTGGATTTGGATTTATCCCCTTGTCTACACCGTGCTCAAGCAGTGACTTTCCCAAGATCATTAGAAGCATCAGGATTTGAACCCTGGCACTCAGCCAGCACTTCCTCCGTGCTGACTGCAATTTGAAAGATATTTCAGCTGCCTGGGCCATATTTTCTAGGGTTTTTTTTTGGCAAGCAAACAGCAGGGGCATCCCACTCTCTTAATCCACCCATCAGGACCTAAGCCTCCCCTGAGTACAGAACAATGAACATCTGCTGTGACCCCACTCATTCGGACACAGGGAGGATCCTGTCCATGGAACAGCGAGCAAAGAGAAACCGAGAAAAAATAAAGAGAATTCTTCAGTACAACCATTCATTGACTTACAGCCCTCTTACATGAGGCGGTAGAACTAGAGGACATGAATTGAGGTTGAAGGGGGCAGACTCAGGACTAAAGTCAGGATGTATTTTTTCACGGAGAGGGTGGTGGATATGTGGAATGCCCTCCCGTGGGAGGTGGTGGAGATGAAAACGGTAATGGAATTCAAACATGTGTGGGATAAACACAAAGGAATCCTGTTGGGAAGGAATGGATCTACGGAATCTTAGCAGAGGTTGGGTGGCAACGCTGGTAATTGGGAAGCAAAACGGGAGCTGGGCAGACTTCTACGGTCTTTGCCCTGATTGTGACTGAATTGATAGGGATGGGATGGAGTGTAAATTTTAAGGGGCTTCGATGTTGGCTCCAGAACTTAGTACAAGAACAGTGCTGGGCAGACTTCTACAGTCTGTGCCCTGAGAAAGGCAAGGACAAATCAAACTCGGGTATACATATAAAGTATCACATACCATGTAAAATGAGTTTTTCTTGTTGGGCAGACTGGATGGACTTTACAGGTCTTTATCTGTTGTCATTTACTATGTTACTTGTTTCCAGTCCGGGCTTTGTCCCGTTGCATCTATGGACTTGTAGTTGCAGTTTTTTCTATTTATTTTATTATTTGCTCAGATTTTAATCACTCAGCATGGAGCAAACCGAACCTGCCCCTAAAATCCCTGCTGTCATCCGCTTGTGCTCAGGTGTGGAAGATGAACCAGATTATTTTGGGGGGTGGGGGGGGGGGGGGAACACACACAAAAAGGAATGTTGCACTATAGTGGAGGAGTGGCCTAGTGGTTAGAGTGATGGACTTTGGTCCTGAGGAACTGAGTTTCATTCCCACTGCAGGCACAGGCAGCTCCTTGTGACTCTGGGCAAGTCACTTAACCCTCCATTGCCCCATGTAAGCCGCATTGAGCCTGCCATGAGTGGGAAAGCGCAGGGTACAAATGTAACAAAAATAAAATAGATACTGTTGGAGATTCTACATGGAATGTTGCTACTATTGGAGGTTCTAGATGGAATGTTGCTACTACTGGAGATTCTACATGGAATGTTGCTACTATTGAGATTCTGTTGCTACTATTGGAGATTCTACATGGAATGTTGCTATTCCACTAGCAACATTCCATGTAGAAGGCTGCGCAGGCTTCTGTTTCTGTGAGTCTGACGTCCTGCACGTACGTGCAGGACGTCAGACTCACAGAAGCAGAAGCCTGCGCGGCCACTTTGATGATCTGCAAGGGCTGACTTCTAGAATCTGAAATAGTAGCAACAGTGGAGGAGTGGCCTAGTGGTTAGGGTGGTGGACTTTGGTCCTGGGGAACTGAGTTGGATTCCCACTTCAGGCACAGGCAGCTCCTTGTGACTCTGGGTAAGTCACTTAACCCTCCATTGCCCCATGTAAGCCGCATTGAGCCTGCCATGAGTGGGAAAGCGCAGGGTACAAATGTAACAAAAATAAAATAGATACTATTGGAGATTCTACATGGAATGTTGCTACTATTGGAGGTTCTAGATGGAATGTTGCTACTACTGGAGATTCTACATGGAATGTTGCTACTATTGAGATTCTGTTGCTACTATTGGAGATTCTACATGGAATGTTGCTATTCCACTAGCAACATTCCATGTAGAAGGCTGCGCAGGCTTCTGTTTCTGTGAGTCTGACGTCCTGCACGTACGTGCAGGACGTCAGACTCACAGAAGCAGAAGCCTGCGCGGCCACTTTGATGATCTGCAAGGGCTGACTTCTAGAATCTGAAATAGTAGCAACAGTGGAGGAGTGGCCTAGTGGTTAGGGTGGTGGACTTTGGTCCTGGGGAACTGAGTTGGATTCCCACTTCAGGCACAGGCAGCTCCTTGTGACTCTGGGCAAGTCACTTAACCCTCCATTGCCCCATGTAAGCCGCATTGAGCCTGCCATGAGTGGGAAAGCGCAGGGTACAAATGTAACAAAAATCAAATAGATACTATTGGAGATTCTACATGGAATGTTGCTTCTATTGGAGATTCTACATGGAATGTTGCTATTCCACTAGCAATATTCCATGTAGAAGGCTGCACAGGCTTCTGTTTCTGTGAGTCTGACGTGCAGGATGTCAGACTCACAGAAGCAGAAGCCTGCGCAGCCACACATTGGTGATCTGCAAGGGCTGACTTCTACATGGAATGTTGCTAGTGGAATAGTGGAATAGCAACATTCCATGTAGAATCTCAAATAGTAGCAACAGTGGAGCAGTGGCCTAGTGGTTAGGGTGGTGGACTTTGGTCCTGGGGAACTGAGTTGGATTCCCACTTCAGGCACAGGCAGCTCCTTGTGACTCTGGGCAAGTCACTTAACCCTCCATTGCCCCATGTAAGCCGCATTGAGCCTGCCATGAGTGGGAAAGCGCAGGGTACAAATGTAACAAAAATAAAATAGATACTATTGGAGATTCTACATGGAATGTTGCTACTATTGGAGGTTCTAGATGGAATGTTGCTACTACTGGAGATTCTACATGGAATGTTCCTACTATTGAGATTCTGTTGCTACTATTGGAGATTCTACATGGAATGTTGCTATTCCACTAGCAACATTCCATGTAGAAGGCTGCGCAGGCTTCTGTTTCTGTGAGTCTGACGTCCTGCACGTACGTGCAGGACGTCAGACTCACAGAAGCAGAAGCCTGCGCGGCCACTTTGATGATCTGCAAGGGCTGACTTCTAGAATCTGAAATAGTAGCAACAGTGGAGGAGTGGCCTAGTGGTTAGGGTGGTGGACTTTGGTCCTGGGGAACTGAGTTGGATTCCCACTTCAGGCACAGGCAGCTCCTTGTGACTCTGGGCAAGTCACTTAACCCTCCATTGCCCCATGTAAGCCGCATTGAGCCTGCCATGAGTGGGAAAGCGCAGGGTACAAATGTAACAAAAATCAAATAGATACTATTGGAGATTCTACATGGAATGTTGCTTCTATTGGAGATTCTACATGGAATGTTGCTATTCCACTAGCAATATTCCATGTAGAAGGCTGCACAGGCTTCTGTTTCTGTGAGTCTGACGTGCAGGATGTCAGACTCACAGAAGCAGAAGCCTGCGCAGCCACACATTGGTGATCTGCAAGGGCTGACTTCTACATGGAATGTTGCTAGTGGAATAGTGGAATAGCAACATTCCATGTAGAATCTCAAATAGTAGCAACAGTGGAGCAGTGGCCTAGTGGTTAGGGTGGTGGACTTTGGTCCTGGGAACTGGGTTCAATTCCCACTTCAGGCACAGGCAGCTCCTTGTGACTCTGGGCAAGTCACTTAACCCTCCATTGCCCCAGGTACAAATAAGTACCTAAGCCGCATTGAGCCTGCCATGAGTGGGAAAGCGCGGGGTACAAAAAAAAAAACCTCAAAATATAGTAACATAGTAAATGACGGCAGATAAAGACCTGTACAGTCCATCCAGTCTGCCCAACAAGATAAACTCATTTTACATGGTATGTGATACTTTATACCCAAGTTTGATTTGTCTTTGCCATTCTCAGGGCACAGACCGTAGAAGTCTGCCCAGCACTGTTCTTGTACTAAAAGTTCTGAAGATTCTGGAATCCTAAAGAGTTACAAGATTCCAGAATCCCAATTAGTAGCAACATTCCATGTAGAACCCCAAAGAGTAACAAAGTAACATAGTACATGACGGCAGATAAAGACCTGTACAGTCCATCCAGTCTGCCCAACAAGATAAACTCATTTTACATGGTATGTGACACTTTATACCCGAGTTTGATTTGTCCTTGCCATTCTCAGGGCACAGACCGTAGAAGTCTGCCCAGCACTGTTCTTGTACTAAGTTCTATTGTAATCAATAGAAATAAAATAAAAGATAGAAAAGAAAAGAAGCCGATACCTTTTTTATTGGACTAACAATACATTTCTTGATTAGCTTTCGAAGGTGGCCGTTCTTCATCAGATAATCAAAAGATAATCAAAAAATGTATTTAGTCCAATAAAAAAGGTATCGGCTTATTTTTTTCTATCTTTTATTTTATTTCTATTGATTTCCTTTAACAGTGGACTAACATGGCTACCAAACATCTCCCTATAAGACTGGAATCCTCATTTCCTAAATGTAAATCCCTCTTTAAAACTCACTTAATTACATTAAACTTTGGAGTCCCAACCATCTGTCTCCCGGAGGCAGGGTCCAGGCTGACTACTACGGCTGTAGTCTTATCTGCTTTTTAGTTCACAATGAAGTGTGAGTGATCCCTGTCTTATCATTTCTTGGCGTCCTTTTCTATAACCCGCCTGATGTTTTGATTTTAAATTCGTACGCCCCTGTGATCTGTGCGTCACAAAATGGCAGTATATCAAATAATAAATGAACATAAAGATATGTCTGCATAAAACACCAATATTAATGCACAGGAAAGCATTACAGCTCAGGGCTGCAGAGAGACAAAGCCAGGCCCAAGGTAAACAATCTTAAGGGCCCCTCCCTCGTACTTCTCCCCACACATCATCAGTCAGGGTACTGAGCAGTTACAGCATCCAAGGCCAAACGCTGAATTGGGTTCTGGTTCCTTTAAGTCGGGACTGTCTCTGAAGGATTCATGATTTTGTGCATGTGTACACGTTAACTTGCTCTCCAAAGACCGAGTCTACATCACTTCACTAATCAAAATCAAAACTGCAGTTTGACCGTCTCTTACTGCATCTGCTCCCTCCATCTCTCTTCTCTCTCCTGCTCCTGTGTGCTACAGCCTGGGTTATTGCGTTAATGCGCATTCTGTTTTGCTGCCACAGGTCTTTCTTCCTGCCATGTCCCCTCCCGCCTATGCAGCAACAAGAAGTCCTTCACATAGGAGGTGGCAGGACAAGGCGGGAAGAAGGACCTCTGGCAGAAGAGCACATTAATGAGATAACCTGGATTCCGGGCCCGGCACACAGGGTCAGGAGACCGGTTCGGCTGCCTTCTGCCTGTGTGTGCCTGCCTGGCCTGCCTGCCACCGGAACCCGAACCCTTGCCGGCACCATGCCCAGGGAATCTTCTCCCCCCCCCCCCCCGCCCCTTGGTGACCCTGTTCCAGAAATGCACATACAGTTAGATAAATTCCACTACTCATTAACTGACTGTCTGGTGTTTCACTCTTTATTTAAGACACCTCCCCTCAGCTCTTTTTGCTTTATTGCTTACCCATGCTCTTCATGGACGGCAGAGAAGGGTTTTCAGGTCTTATGCTGATAGTAAAGGAAAGAAACGGGCCTGAAATCCTCCACTCCGCTGCACTAACCACTAGGCTACTCCTTGACTTGTGGAGGAGTAGCCTAGTGGTTAGTGCAGCGGACTTTGATCCTGGGGAACTGGGTTCGATTCCTACTGCAGCTCCTTGTGACTCTGGGCAAGTCACTTAACCCTCCATTGCCCCTGGTACAAAACATGCCAAAAAAAATGGAAATCCCATTGCAAGCAGTGGCTTTCCCATGTCTATCTCAACTGCAGACTATGGACTTTTCCTCCAGGAACTTGTCTAAATCTTTTTTAAGCCCAGATATGCTAACTGTGGTTACCACATCCTCCACAAACGAGTTCCAGAGCTTAACTATTCATTGCATGACAAAATATTTCCTCCTATTTGTTTTTTAAAGTATTTCCATGTAACTCTGAGCGTCCTCTAGTCTTTCTACTTTTTGAAAGAGAAAACAATCGCTTTACATTTACCTGTTCTACTCCACTCAGGATTTTGTAGACCTCCATCATACCTCCCCCCACCCCCTTTCAGCAGTCTCCTCTTCAAGCTGAAGAGCTCTATCTGAATTTCTTCGTACGAGGAGTAGTTCCATCCCCTTTATCATTTTGGTCACCCTCTTGAAACTTTTCTAATTCCGCTTTTGAGATATGGTGACCAGAACTGCTGCACACAATACTCAGGGTGAGGTCGCACAACTGGGTGATGTCATCTTGATAACGTCAAACCAGAAAGTCTCTTCCAGAGCTCTCCAGAAAGTTATTCATCTCTCCTTGGCATTCACATACCATACCCCAGTGGTGCAGCCTGCTAGCAAATACCTCACAACACCAACCGTGTCCTTCATGCTACCCTACTGAACTAGACACCAGATGGACAGCAAAGCTCGGCTTTTGTGACTGGTCACCTACCACAACAGACAGGTCATTTTGTTTTCTCTGGGAAGAAGCGGTTCACCAATCACGCAACTGGGATGCTCTACGTATGGGCTGTTGCTAAAAGAAAGTGGTGAAAGCATACAGACGTATGGTATGACTGCTTTCCAACCCAGATTTGTAGAAGGGGGTGTATGGGGGTGTGTTTGGAGGGAGGACAGGGTACAGGTGGGTGTGGAAGGAAGGAGGGAAATGGGGATGTGGATATGTATGTGTGTTCTTGCATGCCTGGGTGGTGGGCGAGTTGTGGAAGGGGATTCTGGAAGGGGATTTGTTTGGGGGGATGTCGGAAGAGCATGAAGGGCTGCACATAGGGGATGTATTATCTGCATGAGTTTGGGTGGATAGTGGTTGTACAGGGAGTTGATGGATGTGTGTTTTTTGATGTGTACAATTTAATGGATGGAGTGTAGGTGAATGGGGGGTTATGTGCATGTGTGTACATGGGATGTGTATTTTGGGTATATGTGTGTAGGTAAAAGGTTAATTAAAGAATGTGTGGGGTAAACACAAAGGATTCCTATACCCACCTCTTCAATAATGCTTTTGGCACCTAACCTTTATACCTTTCAGGAAATCTAGACCGCCCCAATTTGACTGCCCCTACTTGACTGACTGTACACTTGTCCTTTAGATCGTAAGCTCTTTGAGCAGGGACTGTCCTTCTATGTTAAATTGTACAGCGCTGCATAACCCTAGTAGCGCTTTAGAAATGTCAAGTAGTAGTAGTAGTACTATACGGAAAGAGAATGGATTCAAAACGTAGTGGTGCTTAGACGACTCCAGTAAGTGACTAACAAGGCCAGTGTGGGGCAGATTTCTATGTTCTGTCCCCCTGATCATGGCGTTGATAAGGCTCCGTTATAAAGAGGACTTGATCCGAATAAGCTAAGTAGCTTTCAATTTCATGAGTCTTTAGAATATTTTGTAGAGTTCTGGTGAGGCTATTTATATAAAAAGAAAAAAAAAAAGTAAAGAAAAACAGTTGTTTAAAGACTATAGTTCAGAGGTTTTTGGGCCGATGATGAAGCAGCCCAGCCCCCGAGAGCTATGCTGGAGACCTTCACATCATCATCCAGTGACAAACTCCACAGCTTGAGAGTGAAAAAAATACTTTCTCCAATTTGTTTTCAAATCTGCTGTTAGTTTAATGTTTTAGTACCATTTGAACAGGTAAATAAGTCTTCCTTATTTACAGCCTGGTCCACTGCACTAATGATTGTAACTTTACTCTATCTGCAGGCTGAAAAGCCCTAACCCGTTTAGCCATTCCCTACCCTTCTCTATACCTTTTCCAGTTCTGCTTCACCTGTTTGACATGAGTTGGCCAGAACTGCACAAAATAGTCAAGGTGCAACCACACCACGGATCTGCATTCTCTCTTTTATTCTCTATACTTATACAAATCAGGGGCGTAGCTAGGTGGGTCCACAGGCGCATGGGCCCCCACTACTTTCAACTCCCCCGCCACTTTCGATCCTGCCGCCGCCAGGTACCTTTGCTGGCGGGGGTCCCCACCCCCTACCAGCTGGTCTTTTTTTTTTTAATAATATTTTTGGCAGAAGAAACACACAATCACATAACTTACGTGCAACAATAACAGTCTGAAAAAATACAGAAAAAAGTGCAAAGAGGGGTACAGGGAAAGCTATATTATGATGTATTTCTAGCGCCCACAACAAGATTATGATGAACATTGTCCTGTTGTCTAAGATTAGCTCTCAAGGACCCCTCAGACCCATTTCGCCATCATATCTCATATAGAATGTAGCACTTCCTCCACCAGCTGAAGTCTCCGGCACCTTCGCTGATCTGTTTCTGTCGCTCCTGACGTCCTGCGTACACATCCTGTATGTAGCCCCATGCAGGACGTCAGGAGTGACAGAAACAGATCGGCGAAGGCGCCGGAGACCGGCGCTGAAGAGGACTTCAGCCCCCACCAGCAAAGGTACCTGGCAGGGGAGGGTCAGCGGGGGGGGGGGGGGGTCGGTGGCTGGGGGAGGCAGACTAAACTGTGCCCCCCACACCTCGGGCTCTGGACCCCCCTCCCACCGAGGTCTGGCTACGCCCCTGATACAAGTAATTCGTAATATTCACCTGGGACATGTTCCATGCTGAGATGCTGGAGGGACTGACTGCTCCGGTGATGACTCTGGTGCCCAGGAGTTTCGTTGAGGTTTTGGTGCTGGTGCCTCCAGCTGGCCCTTTGCTGACAGCCCTTCATGCTGTTAGTGTTCTTCAGATTCACAGCAAAGAAGAGAATGAATGTGTCAACACAGGCAGTGACAGAATCTCTAACCTTGAGCTCTTCTTAGCACTGCTGTGGGAGCAGGCCTCACCTTGCAAGCTAGAGTGACTTCTTCGACACTTGACCACCACTCTACCCCTCGAGAGGGGCTTCTTGGAGCCCTGCCTGCTGCACAGTGTTGGAGGAAAGTAAGGTCTCGGTCATTTTTGAAGCCCTAAACATCGTGGCCCTGGGGACCATCCAACCACAATAGTGCATCTTTTTAAACTCAGGGAATCTACCATGGAGAAGGTGGAAGCTTATAGAAGATAAAGAAATCAAAATTAAAATGTAAGAAAAAAGAGAAGCTGAAGCAGTGCAAGAAGCTCAAGAGGAGGAAGGAGCAGCAGCATTTCTAGACTAGCACTGATGAAATGAGACTGAGAGGGAAGGGGAAGAGAACTGGGACTTGATATACTGCCTTCCTGTGGTTTTTGCAACTACATTCAAAGTGGTTTACATATATTCAGGTACTTATTTTGTACCAGGGGCAATGGAGGGTTAAGTGACTTGCCCAGAGTCACAAGGAGCTGCAGTGGGAATGGAACCCAGTTCCCCAGGATCAAAGTCCACTGGACTAACCACTAGGCTGTTCCTCCACTCCATAGGCCTCTTCTGGTTCCATCATTGTTACAACAAGCAACTGGGTTCAGGACCAGTCACAGTTTTGGACATATTAGATGAAGGAGAAGGAACTGAGGTTGGGGGGGAAGAGGAGACTTTTTATTGTGTCCCCAGGCACAAAGAAGATTGGTCCAGGCCTCAACCTGTTGAGGTTCAACCTGTTTAGCAAGTGACAAAAGGGTCATCAATTGTTCCTAAGAACTGGCTAATAATGTTCTTGGTGTCCTCAGCTTTACTCTTTGGAAACCAAAGGAAATTCCAAGTATGACAGACAATGGAAAGCATATCAATAAAGCTCTGTGAATAATAAACAATTTGCATCTGAGGTCTAATTAATAGGCCTCCTGTGAACTTCACAGTGGCACCAAAGCACACTTGAATTACAAGCAGCCTGTCTTTGAGGTGGGTTTTCCAGTTTCATCTCACCATGAATTAGTGTCTACCACTCAGTGCCTCTTTCATCAGGGTCTTGTAGTGCCTTCAGGTGCCCAGAAATTCCTTCCCCTCTTTTGTCAGAGCACTTATCTATCAGACCATGTCATCAATTTTACTGCAGGCAAGAGACTGACACACCTCTCACTAAGGCCCAGAGAGCTTTGCCTTTAGCCCAGCTCTTCTCAGCCTTACCACTTCATATCAGTTCATGCCAACTGCTATAATCATCCAGGACTTACCGAAGTAAACAAAGGGCAGTTTTCAGGCCCTCTCTGGGTTTTGTTTCAGCTCTGCTGGATGCTGTGCCTGAGGGTCTCTCAACTTGGGAGACTGGGCATTTCCAGTAAATGGCAGGTAACGTTTTAATTATGACAACTACAAATAATAATCCCAATTACAAAATGCTGGGATATGTTGCACATAGGGATAAATGAAACCATACTAGGAGCCCTCGTCATGGAAAAGGATTGAGCTGTCACCATGGACAAATACATTGAAATCTTCTGCTCAGTGTGCAGCAGTGGCCAAAACAGCAAAGAAAAAACAAATGTTGGGAATTATTAGGAAAGGAATGAATATCGTAATTCATTTACTTATTTGTTGCATTTGTATCCCACATTTTCCCACCTATTTGCAGGCTCAATGTGGCTTACATTGTTCTGTCATGGCGATCACCATTCCGGAGTGAGAGATACAAGTGGTATTACATAGAGAACATGAATGACAAAATAAAATTGAGCAAACAGGTATAAAGAGAACACATTCAGGATAATAGGTAAAGAGGCAATGCGTTAAAGTTCGTATGAAGGATCATTGCGCCTTGTTAAAGAGGTAGGTTTTCAGTAATTTCCGAAAGTTGGTTAGGTCGCTTTGTTTTTTCACGTCAAGTGGTAATGCATTCCATAGCTGTGTACCTATGTAGGAAAAGCTGGTTGCATGTGTTAATTTGTATTTTAGTCCTTTGCAGCTGGGGAAATGAAGATTTAGGAATGTGCGTGCTGATCTTTTAGTATTCCTGGGTGGCAAGTCTATGAGGTCTGACATGTAAACCGGGGCGTCACCGTAAATGATTTTATGAACCAGGGTGCAGACCTTGAACGTAATACTTCTGTATTGCTCCATGACAAGGCGGCACCTTGAATACTGTACAATTCTGGTCACCACATTCAAAAAAGATATAGTGGAACTGAAAAAGGTACAGAGAAGGGCGACCACAATGATTAAGGGGATGGAACTCCTCTCATATGAGGAAAGGCTGAAGCGGCTAGGGTTCTTCAGCTCGGAGAAGAGATGGCTGAGAGGAGATATTACAGGAGGTCTATAAAATCTTGAGAGGAGTGGAAAAGGTAGATGTGAAGCAATAGTTTACTCTTTCAAAAAGTACAAAGATTAGGGGACACATCTTGAGGTTATGTAGTGGCACGTTTAAAACAAAGAGAAAAACATCTTTTTTTCACTCAGAATATCATTAAGCTCTGGAACTCAATGCTAGAGCAAATGATAAAAACAGTAAATTTAGCTGGGTTTAAAAACCAGTTCAGGCAAAGTCCATTAGCCACTATTGAGATAGACCTGGGGAAAGCTTCCGCTGTTGGAAACAGGATACTGGGCTTGATGGACCTTTGGTCTGAGCAGTTCTTTTCTCATTGACCCTCTTGTAGACGTCCTTGTTTTTGATGCTCTTGAAATGGTTTTGTAACAGGCTTCTTCTCAAAACCTTGTTTGGATGGTCTTATTCATAATTTACATTTAGCTTTCTTATGCCT
Source organism: Microcaecilia unicolor (assembly GCF_901765095.1). Taxonomy (NCBI): domain Eukaryota; kingdom Metazoa; phylum Chordata; class Amphibia; order Gymnophiona; family Siphonopidae; genus Microcaecilia; species Microcaecilia unicolor. Next base: position 652,211,276 of record NC_044032.1, on the reverse strand, counting down.
AAACTCTCTCTCTCTACTTTTCTAGCTTAGACTTGCTTTCTGTTCTTTAAAAGATGTCCCTTTTACTTCCTTCACCCTCTTCCATGGCACTGGAGGGTCAATGTTTACACTTGGGTACACCCCCATCAAGTGGGCCCCACAGTGCTTTTGTTTTCTTTTTCTCCCCTGCCCCTCAGGCTGGCGCCCGGGGCCATGGCTCCTTCCCAAACCCCCACTGGTATGCTACTGCCCCCCCCACCTTCCTGGCCCCCTTGCACTGCCGCAATCTGGGCTTAGGAGGAACCAGTACCTGTTTCTTGTGTACATTCCTTAACTCCCAGGCTGGTTTGCGAAATGTCATGTCTAGCTGTGTCCACACTGATCTCTGGCAATGAATTTCACCAGGGGAGAAGAGAAACTCCCCCCAACCCAGGCCTCAATACACACCTCTGTGAAAGGTCAGAAGTCCTGAGGCTATTAGCTGAGTGACAGGCCCTCTGACTCCTGCATTTACTAATAGATCACATTTAATTATGCTGAATCCCAGAGGAAGAGAAGAAGTTTGAGAAAAAAAAGAAACAGGAGACTTGAGGTTTGTGCCCCTATTTTTTTGGCCAAGGTGACCACATTTCATTGTCTCCATTCTACAGTTTTCTTGCATCCACTGGGATTGGTAGCATGGAATCATGCTACTCTTTGGGATTCCGGAATTGCTACTCTTTGGGATTCTGGAATCTTGCTACTCATTGGGTTCCAGAATATTGACACTCTTTGGAGTTCTGGAATCTTGCTACTTTTTGGGGTTCTAGAATGTTGTTACTCTTTGGGGTTCCGGAATCTTGCTACTTTTTTGGACTCTTGCAGGTACTCGTAACCTGGATTGGCCACTGTTGAAAACAGGATACTGGGCTAGATGGACCACTATAATAATTCTTACGTTCTTAGTGGCTTTCATTGCATACAATTTACCCTTGATAACCAAATCTCCTACTTAAAAAATCTGCTAATTTAAATAGCAAATGTGAAGTACTTTTTAAATATTTCCCAATAGGTTCGGGCTATATGTCTGAGGTGGGGGGGGGGGAGTGTGGGGGTTCTGCATCACTGCCATTGCGCTTGCACAACAGCACATACATGAAAGGCATACTATAATCAAAAGGTGACTGCAGAACAATGTCTGCGCATTGCCTTGGAGAGATTTGAACATGTTACAGATGATCTATCCACTATTATGTTCATCCCAACCTGTGCAGAGTCTTCCTGCACTCTTAGAGAGGGGATCCCCAGTCCACTGATAACTCTCTCTGTGTACCCTACCCTTTGCAGTCTCTTCCTGTAGTCTTGTAGAGGGGGATCCCCAGTTCACTGATACCTTTTGCTCTCTCTGTACCCCGCCCTACGCAGGGTCTTCTTGTGCTCTTGGAGAGGGGATCCCCAGTCCACTGATAACTCTCTGTGTACCCCACCATGTACAGAGCCTTCCTGCGCCCTTAGAGAGTGGGTCATAAGACATAAGCATCGCCATACTAGGACAGACCAAAGGTCCATCTAGCCCAGCACCCTGTCTCTGACAGTGGCCAATCCAGGTCACTATCACCCGACACAAGATCCACGGATCAAAGCACCCCACCCTTTGCAGTGTCTTCCTGTACTTTAGCGGTTGGGATCCATGCAGCACATCCCTTTTTTTTTGTTCTTTCTTTGACTATTTCATGGTTTTTCTTCAAAACACTATTATTATTATTTTTTTTTTTTAGCAAAGATACAACTTTACGTTTTCCAAAGACACCTTCATCAGGAGCACAGAATAGGAGAAAAGCCCCAAAAAGCTGCAATAAACTACAAAATGGACTATTTCAGGAGAGCCCCATTTCTTCAGATAATGGAACTCTTATCCCACAACAAAAAAAGAAACTCCTGCTATATATGAGAATTTCAGAGAATGGGACATTTTCCAAATAGTAAGTGATATGATGAGAGAAGTATCTCTGGATAATGGATCAGGACCCTGAGATTTTCTGGGTAATGACAGCTGGGAAAGCTGAGGAAAAAAAATGAATTGTCTAAACTCAGGAGCTACTAATACTACTTGACATTTCTAAAGCGCTACTAGGGTTATGCAGCGCTGTACAGTTTAACAAAGAAGGACTACTACTACTACTACTACTACTACTATTTAGCATTTCTATAGCGCTACAAGGCGTACGCAGCGCTGCACAAACATAGAAGAAAGACAGTCCCTGCTCAAAGAGCTATGTAATAAAAGTGAGCCAAGTATAGGACAATCAAGCCATTGTGACATCACTGATGAGGTTGGCTCTTATTGGTGGACTGAGGCATTATGACATCACAATATTAGCTCTGGTTACAAGAGACTACTACTACTACTATTTAGCATTTCTATAGCGCTACAAGGCGTGCGCAGCGCTGCACAAACATAGAAGAAAGACAGTCCCTGCTCAAAGAGCTATGTAATAAAAGTGAGCCAAGTATAGGACAATCAAGCCATTGTGACATCACTGATGAGGTTGGCTCTTATTGGTGGACTGAGGCATTATGACATCACAATATTAGCTCTGGTTACAAGAGACTACTACTACTACTATTTAGCATTTCTATAGCGCTACAAGGCGTACGCAGCGCTGCACAAACATAGAAGAAAGACAGTCCCTGCTCAAAGAGCTTACAATCTAATAGACAAAAATAAAGTAAGCAAATCAAATCAATTAATGTGAACGGGAAGGAAGAGAGGAGGGTAGGTGGAGGCGAGTGGTTACAAGTGGTTACGAGTCAAAAGCAATGTTAAAGAGGTGGGCTTTCAGTCTAGATTTAAAGGTGGCCAAGGTTGGGGCAAGACGTAGGGGCTCAGGAAGTTTATTCCAGGCGTAGGGTGCAGCGAGACAGAAGGCGCAAAGTCTGGAGTTGGCAGTAGTGGAGAAGGGAACAGATTACTACTACTATTTAGCATTTCTATAGCGCTACAAGGCGTACGCAGCGCTGCACAAACATAGAAGAAAGACAGTCCCTGCTCAAAGAGCTTACAATCTAATAGACAAAAAATAAATAAAGTAAGCAAATCAAATCAACTAATGTGAACGGGAAGGAAGAGAGGAGGGTAGGTGGAGGCGAGTGATTACGAGTCAAAAGCAATGTTAAAGAGGTGGGCTTTCAGTCTAGATTTAAAGGTGGCCAAGGATGGGGCAAGACGTAGGGGCTCAGGAAGTTTATTCCAGGCGTAGGGTGCAGCGAGACAGAAGGCGCGAAGTCTGGAGTTGGCAGTAGTGGAGAAGGGTACTGAAAGGAGATGTGACTAGAACTGACCTACACAGGTACAAAAGTGACTTTCCAATGTTGAGATTACAATTGATGCACAGGGAATTGGGGAGAATCATTGAGCAGGGGTTAAACTGCTCTTCTTTGAGCACACAAGGCATTCACAGCATGGTTCAAAGCATGACATGCTGTCCCTAGGTTATACAGGATCAGGAAGATGCCCCCCCCCCCCCAAGGAACTACACTGTCCTAGTGCCCTGTTTCCCATGTTGATCCTGGAATACCCCTTTGCCAGTCAGGTTTTCAGGATATGCACAATGACTATGAATGAAATGGATTTCCATACATTGCCTCCATTATATGCAAATCTCTTTCATGCATATTCATTGTGGATATCCTGAAAACATGACTGGCAAAGGGGTACTCCAGGACCGACTTGAGAAACAGGAAGGCTAGATTCACACACATGTGGAAGCAAGGAGGTTGTTATTGTGGGGGGCTAGTGAGGGGATCAGCATAGGAGGTGAGGCAGGGGTAGGCTACATGAGGCCCACCAGACCATGCAAAGTATTGCACACAAATCTCATTAACCAGAGTTTTGCTGTCAATGGAGCTGTTGAAGTCTTTTTTGACCAGAGTTAGCAACTGTTTGGAAAGACAAAAGTGTGCGATAGGAGACCATTCTGGTAATAATTTATGTTCATTCCGTCATTGCACTGAGTTTTATTGGTGCGGCTAGGGAGAGAACTGACATCCATGCGACCATCTGTGTATAGAGGTTATGGAGTTTATGGAGTTAGAGGAGACAGTAGGGAGGGCATGAAAGGCAGTAGGAATGAGGAAACTGATGGGGTGGAGGTGGGAGTAAAGTGGAGGAGGGAAGGTGAGTGGACTGGATAGGGTGTAGGATATATATATATATAAAAGGCAACCCCAACGTTCTGAAGCCTCCACGGAAGTTGAGGCGCCCGAGATATCCGGTGTGCCCTGGAGTGTCTGCACCGCCCTCGCGTCAAAACGTCATGACGTCGAGGGCGGAAACGGCCCACAGCGAACAAGGCAAGTAGCTTCGAGGGACGGAGGGAGGGGGCCCCTTGCTAGCGCCCGTTTCATTCCGCTCAGAAACGGGCATTTTTTCCTAGTATATAATAATGTTTCTGAGTGAATAAATGAGAAAAGAGCTCATCAGAAGGGGTGAGAATGGATCCACCCTCTTTCTCTGATTCAGAACCCCCTTTTTTTTCACCCCTTTCCCAGCACTGGTCACTTTATTTATTTTTATTTTATTTATTTGTTACATTTGTATCCCACATTTTCCCACCTTTTTGCAGGCTCAATGTGACTTACATAGTACTGGAATTTACTGTTTCCAGTGTGTATAAATACATTGTGTTGTTGTGGTAAGATGAAGTTTGTATGGCAAAGCCACAGAATAGTCGTAATGCGGAAGAGTAGTGTTGTGATCATTCGTGCTTTGGTTTTCTTGTGTAGCCGAGGTTGGATTGGGATGATATGCCTTTTTGAACAGGGTGCTTTTAACATGTTCCGGTGGTCGTAGGTCGTTTTCACTGCTTTTGGTAGCGCGTTCCACAGTTGTGTGCTTATATAGGAAAAGCTGGGTGCGTAAGTAGATTTGTACTTAAGACCTTTGCAGCTTGGGTAGTGTAGGTATAGGTATGATCGTGTTGATTTGGAGGCGTTTTTGGTTGGTAGGTCGATTAAGTCTATCATGTATCCTGGAGCTTCACCACAGAGGATTTTATGAACCATGGTGTAGATTTTAAAGGCAATGCGTTCTTTGATTGGGAGCCAGGGTAGTTTTTCTCGGACGGGTTTTGCACTTTCGAATCGCGTTTTTTTCAAATATGAGTCTAGCTGCCGTGTTTTCAGCTTCAATCGCTTCAATCGCTTCCCCCCAAAAAAGAACAAAACAAGAACTATATTAAAAAATCTATTTGTAGAAAGTATATTACGTTATTTGATATGCAAATGTACCATATAGTTGCTACAGAACTCCTAACACTTGCTATAGAACTTCACCTTAAGCTGTGACAGGAAACTGGGGGTTCTGCCCACATTCACTCATTTATTTTTATTACATTTGTACCCCACGCTTTCCCACTCATGGCAGGCTCAATGCGCAGCTTACATGGGGCAATGGAGGGTTAAGTGACTTGCCCAGAGTCACAAGGAGCTGCCTGTGCCTGAAGTGGGAATCAAACTCAGTTCCTCAGTTCCCCAGGACCAAAGTCCACCACCCTAACCACTAGGCCACTCCTCCACTGTTGCTACTATTTGAGATTCTACATGGAATGTTGCTATTCCACTAGCAACATTCCATGTAGAAGTCGGCCCTTGCAGATCACCAATGTGGCCGCGCAGGCTTCTGCTTCTGTGAGTCTGACGTCCTGCACGTACGTGCAGGACGTCAGACTCACAGAAACAGAAGCCTGCGCAGCCTTCTACATGGAATGTTGCTAGTGGAATAGCAACATTCCATGTAGAATCTCCAAAAGTAGCAACATTCCATGTAGAATCTCCAGTAGTAGCAACATTCCATGTGGAATCTCCAGTAGTAGCAACAGAAACTCAATAGTAGCAACATTCCATGTAGAATCTCCAATAGTAGCAACAGAATCTCAATAGTAGCAACATTCCATGTAGAATCTCCAATAGTAGCAACATTCCGTGTAGAATCTCCAATAGTAGCAACATTCCATGTAGAATCTCCAATAGTATCTATTTTATTTTTGTTACATTTGTACCCTGCGCTTTCCCACTCATGGCAGGCTCAATGCGGCTTACATGGGGCAATGGAGAGTTAAGTGACTTGCTCAGAGTCACAAGGAGCTGCCTGTGCCTGAAGTGGGAATCAAACTCAGTTCCCCAGGACCAAAGTCCACCACCCTAACCACTAGGCCACTCCTCCACTGTTGTTACTATTTGAGATTCTATTCCACTAGCAACATTCCATGTAGAATTCGGCCCTTGCAGATCACCAATGTGGCCGCGCAGGCTTCTGCTTCTGGGAGTCTGACGTCCTGCACGTACGTGCAGGCGTGCAGGACGTCAGACTCACAGAAACAGAAGCCTGCGCAGCCTTCTACATGGAATGTTGCTAGTGGAATAGCAACATTCCATGTAGAATCTCCAATAGTAGCAACATTCCATGTAGAATCTCCAGTAGTAGCAACATTCCATGTAGAATCTCCAATAGTATCTATTTTATTTTTGTTACATTTGTACCCTGCGCTTTCCCACTCATGGCAGGCTCAATGCGGCAGGCAATGGAGGGTTAAGTGACTTGCCCAGAGTCACAAGGAGCTGCCTGTGCCTGAAGTGGGAATCCAACTCAGTTCCTCAGTTCCCCAGGACCAAAGTCCACCACCCTAACCACTAGGCCACTCCTCCACTCATGTGTCAATGGAGCTCATTCACTGTAACAGTAGCAGTTACATTTTGCACAGGTCTCATAAAATTTCTTCGTTTCTTCATCAGATTCTTTCTATGTTTTCTTTTACCCTTTAATTCCTTATATTTCTGAAAAATAAAAAAATACACACTCAGGCCCGAGGGTACATGACACCCTAGATAAACATTTAGCCATATGTCCCCTCCCCCCAGAGATGTCTCAAGGCTCTACCCCCTACTCATAGTCCAGCATCTCCCCTCCCTTTCCCTTCCCTATTTCACCATAGTCCAGCATCTGACCTTCCCTACCCCTCCAGTGTCCAACATCTCCCCTTTCTTTGCCTACCACCCTCCAATAGTCTAGCATCTCCCCTTCCTTCCCTAGCCCTTCCCCCGCCCATGGTATCCCGCATCTTATCTCCACTTCCTTTGCCTACTCCACAGTCCAGCATCTCCCCTTTCCTTCTTGCCCTCCAAGTTGTTCAGCATTTCATATCCTGTTTGCTACCCCCTTGTGTCTAGCATTTCCCATCCTCTTTCCTCTCCAATATTGGGCCTGTTGCTGCCTCCACCACCCTACCTCCACTCAGGTGGAGACCTCAGCAAAGCTAAACTCAGCACAGCATGAGGCTTTGAATAAAGGCCGCATCCCACCCCCTCCAACACAAACTTCCTGTTGAGGTGGGGGAGTTGACACAGCAAGGCTTGAGCAATGGCCTGTACTTCGCTCAGGCTGCACCAGTGTCTGATCACTACCCCTCTCAAATTCTGCCATCCTAGGTGGATACCTGGTCTGTCTAGTGACAGGGCTGGCCCTGTGCAAACCTTTTTTTTTCATTTGCAGCCTTATTCCTGCTTTACAGAAGGTGCCTTCCATTTCCTGAGGTTTGCAATGCAGGCAGACACTTCAGAGACTGAAATCAACTCAGGAATGAAATACGCTAGGAGAAAGGGGGTCTTTATTATTTTAGCAGCCGGAGGATCTAAAAGCAGTTTTTCGCTGGTTTAGGCAGTGAAAGCGAGAGCCTTTGGCACAGGCAAAGGGTTTCTGGATTCTTTAGTGCAACTCCTTTTTGTTGCAATGGCAAACTGTGAAAATGTGCACTCCCTTATCCATTCTGCTTTTAATTATGTACCATGCTTAAGCAAGAATTGAACAACAAAAAAAAGAAGACACCCCGGTAATTAATGCACCCTGTAATTAGCCTGTGGTTTGGGGTAGGATCCCCCTTCTCCTTGCCTTTCCTGATCTCCTCTCCCTTGATAATGTAATCTTATCCTCTGGGGATACCTGGATCTGGCTCCTACTATCACACACTATTTATTAAACAGAGCTGTCTGGCCTTGCTAATGGCAGAACAAAGACAAGGGAATGCAGCCCTGCTGTTTCTACAATGCTCACCACTTCAAAAGAAAGGGAAGGCCAAGATAATTACTATCACCTTTCTTTGGGAAGTTGGCATTTTGCTCTAATTGCTGAGGATGCTGAGCAGGCCTCCGGGGCCCCACCCAAGGATGCATTCATTTCCTCAGGGAGATCTTCTGTCAGGGCCAGATGCACTAAACTTAACCAGCCAGCAACCTGGTTTTTAAACTGGTTCTAGCCAGTTTAGCGCGCGTAGTAAACCGGGACATGCACAAAAGGGTTCTCCAAGCCATTTTCCTGTCAGGGTAGCAGCTAACGAAAACGGAATGCAAATGAGATGATTACTATTATAATGTGAATGCGATGCGATGCACTACCGTTTCCGACCCCACGCACCGTGGAAAACCTAACGGGAGGTCTGCACCTCTTGTTGGGGCTGCTGTGAGCGGGACCCCATGCAGAGGAGGACGCCCATCGCAAAAATCAGAAGAAAAAAAAACGTCCAAGTGCTCGTCAGGGACGTCCTTTCAAGTGCCTACACTGAAAAAAAAAAAAAAAAAAGGACATCCCTGAGGAACACTTGGACGGATTTTTCTTCAGATTTTGTGATGGGCGTCCTTCTCTTGGACGTGTTTTTCATACGTGCCCGAAAACCACCAGCCCCGCCTCCCGATCTTGACTAAGCTCCTGAGGATCCATTCCTTCTGAACAGGATTCCTTTATGTTTATCCCACGCATTTTTGAATTCCCTTACTGTTTTCATCTCCACCACCTCCCGCGGGAGGGCATTCCAAGCATCCACTACTCTCTCCGTGAAAAAATACTTCCTGATTTTTCTTGAGTCTGCCCCCCTTCAATCTCATTTCATGTCCTCTCGTTCTACCGCCTTCGCACCTCCGGAAAAGGTTCATTTGCAGATTAATACCTTTCAAATATTTGAACATCTGTATCATATCACCCCTGTTTCTCCTTTCCTCCAGAGTATACATGTTTAATTCAGCATTATAAATCATAAAATTCTACTGCTTTGTCACTCTCTTATCACCCATCTATTGCTCCCTGTTTCTCACCTAACTCTCCCCACCCTCTTCCTGTGAGACTGTCATTGGAATGTTTTTGTCTTTCACTTACACATTCTGATACTTGTCAACATTTGCTCATTTCTGATCTGGAGAAAAATGTGTTACCTTCAAAAGCTAATCAAAAAAGGTACAATCTTCTTTTCCTTCCTCTGTTTTGTTTTCTTTTATTTCTATTTAACACCCAGGAATGAACAGAATTGTAGATCGTGTGGGCTATAAATATTTCAAATAAATAAATAAAAACTCACTGCACAGCTTGATGGGTTATCGAATGCTGCAGCTTTATAACGCCGCGGCAAGAAGATTGACCGAGCAACCTGAGCCTAAATCTGAACACTGATCCCTCGCTAATCAGTCTGCTCCTGCCACTTCTGCATCAGCTCAGGGGCTCACCCCTTCTCAGATACACGGGTAACTTGCCATGCTTGCCAAGCTGGGCTCCCATTCTGCAAAATCACCCTGTGTTTTAACTTTTGAATAATCATGAGTCTTCTATAAATCACTTATTGTTCCTATTTCCAGGTCAATAATGAATATATTAAACACCACTGGGCCCAATATGGCTCCCTGGAGCAAACAGAGAAACACAGATAAAGACCATTCATGCCATCTACTCTCCTTATCACTCCATTAAAGAGCCCATGGACTTGTCCCCAGGGCCGGTCGCACAGGGCCTCATGCTCCTAGGGGCCCCGCATCTCTGGCAGGCCTGTCCTCCTGTCTTGGAGCACCTGCCTGCTCTGTATCTTAATGTGCATCCACATTTCAGCAGGGGCGTAGCCAGACTTCGGCGGGAGGGGGGTTAGAGCCCGAGGTGAGGGGGCACATTTTAGCCCCCCCGGCCATTATCGACCCCCCCCCCCCCCCGCCGCCAACTTTGATTACCCCTTCTGACGACCCTCTCGACCCCCCCCCCCATCCCACTGCCAACCCTCTCCGTCGTTGCCTACCTTTGCTGGCGGGGACCCCAATCCCCATCAGCCGAGGAGGTCCTCTTCTTCCCGCGAAGGCTTTGTTCTGTTTCTGACGTCAGACTCACAGAAACAGAACGAAGCCTTGCGCGGGAAGAAGAGGACCTCGCTGGCTGATCTGCAAGGCTTCGTTCTGTTTCTGTCAGTCTGACATCCTGCACGACGTCAGACTCACAGAAACAGAACGAAGCCTTGCGCGGGAAGAAGAGGACCTCGCTGGCTGATCTGCAAGGCTTCGTTCTGTTTCTGTCAGTCTGACATCCTGCACGATGTCAGACTCACAGAAACAGAACAAAGCCTTTGCGGGAAGAAGAGGACCTCCTCAGCTGGTGGGGATTGGGGTCTCCCGCCAGCAAAGGTAGCCCATGGTGACGGCGGGGGAGGGTTGGTGGCGGGAGGGGGGGTTGAGAGGGTCATCGGCAGGGGGGTCCAGGGCCAAATCTACAGGGGCCCAGGCCCCCCCTGGCCCCCCGTAGCTACACCACTGCATTTCAGTAGAGAGCATCACGCAGCGGCAGTGATTTTTATATCCTGTCAGCTGCTGCGTCCTGCCCCTTTTCTTGTCACTTCCTGCTTCTGCAAGGGCGGGATGCAGCAGTGAGGACGCTATGGGCTCAGTAGCTGACGGGATATGAAAATTGCTGCCGCCATCTGCCGCTCCCTACTGAAATGTGGTGGACGCATACAGGGGTGTGTTGGTAAATTTTTAACAACAGGCTCTTTCTCCGGACATAGCCAGCTCTGCAGTTGGAAGGGCCAGGGGTGGCCGGGTGAGGTGGGGAGCAACGCTTGCCTCTCTCTCCTCCCTCCCTTCGTGCGGGCACGCTAGGCATACCTTTGCTGGCAACCAATAAATGGACTGCCACCACTCCCAAAGTCTGCTCAGAGCTGGAAACAAGTAGCTGGGAGCAGCAGCAGTCTATTTACTTGGCTGGCAGGGCTCAGCATCCCCACCAGCAAAGTAAAAGAGAATTCAGCAGGGGGCCCAAGCCCACATTTTGGGAGCCAGTTGTTAAAGTAGCCATGGAGGGCCCTACTTTAACAACCGGCTCCCAAAATTCTTAAAAACTTAACAACCGGCTCTTGCGAGCCTGTGACAGCCTGCTCCAGCACACCACTGGATGCATATCAAAGTATGGGGTGAGGTGAGGTTCCGAGAGCTCTACAATTCCATTTAAACTGATAAATTATGACTTATGGTGGTGGGCGTGGGAAGGGGGTGGGTGGGGGGGGGGGGCACTGAACAGGTCTGCACAGGGCCCCACAATTGCTAAGAGCAGCCCTGCTTGTCCCAAGCTCTCTTGAATTCAGATACTGTTTTTGTCTCCATCACTTCCGCGAGTCTGTCCCCTTTCACCTTCATCATTCCAGAGCTTCCTTTGCTACCTGTGCATTTATGCCTCTTAGGTGGAACATGGTAACCAGGTTATGCATGGCAGAGGGTGCCAGAGACTGCAATGCTTACCCTTGCTTACCCTCCCCCCACAGCAATGCCGTCATCCTCCTCCCGCCCTGGTGTTGTAGTGGTCTCTGCGGCTACAGGGGCAGGAAAGAATCCCACTCTTTAACTAAGCCGCATATGTACATAAGTACATAAGTACATAAGTAGTGCCATACTGGGAAAGACCAAAGGTCCATCTAGCCCAGCATCCTGTCACCGACAGTGGCCAATCCAGGTCAAGGGCACCTGGCACGCTCCCCAAACGTAAAAACATTCCAGACAAGTTATACCTAAAAATTAGGAATTTTTCCAGTCCATTTAATAGCGGTCTATGGACTTGTCCTTTAGGAATCTATCTAACCCCTTTTTAAACTCCGTCAAGCTAACCGCCCGTACCACGTTCTCCGGCAATGAATTCCAGAGTCTAATTACACGTTGGGTGAAGAAAAATTTTCTCCGATTCGTTTTAAATTTACCACACTGTAGCTTCAACTCATGCCCTCTAGTCCTAGTATTTTTGGATAGCGTGAACAGTCGCTTCACATCCACCCGATCCATTCCACTCATTATTTTATACACTTCTATCATATCTCCCCTCAGCCGTCTCTTCTCCAAGCTGAAAAGCCCTAGCCTTCTCAGCCTCTCTTCATAGGAAAGTCGTCCCATCCCCACTATCATTTTCGTCGCCCTTCGCTGTACCTTTTCCAATTCTACTATATCTTTTTTGAGATACGGAGACCAGTACTGAACACAATACTCCAGGTGCGGTCGCACCATGGAGCGATACAACGGCATTATAACATCCGCACACCTGGACTCCATACCCTTCTTAATAACACCCAACATTCTATTCGCTTTCCTAGCCGCAGCAGCACACTGAGCAGAAGGTTTCAGCGTATCATCGACGACGACACCCAGATCCCTTTCTTGATCCGTAACTCCTAACGCGGAACCTTGCAAGACGTAGCTATAATTCGGGTTCCTCTTACCCACATGCATCACTTTGCACTTGTCAACATTGAACTTCATCTGCCACTTGCACGCCCATTCTCCCAGTCTCGCAAGGTCCTCCTGTAATCGTTCACATTCCTCCTGCGACTTGACGACCCTGAATAATTTTGTGTCATCGGCGAATTTAATTACCTCACTAGTTATTCCCATCTCTAGGTCATTTATAAATACATTAAAAAGCAACGGACCCAGCACAGACCCCTGCGGGACCCCACTAACTACCCTCCTCCACTGAGAATACTGGCCACGCAATCCTACTCTCTGCTTCCTATCTTTCAACCAGTTCTTAATCCATAATAATACCCTACCTCCGATTCCATGACTCTGCAATTTCTTCAGGAGTCTTTCGTGCGGCACTTTGTCAAACGCCTTCTGAAAATCCAGATATACAATATCAACCGGCTCCCCATTGTCCACATGTTTGCTTACCCCCTCAAAAAAATGCATTAGATTGGTGAGGCAAGACTTCCCTTCACTAAATCCGTGCTGACTTTGTCTCATCAGTCCATGTTTTTGTATATGCTCTGCAATTTTATTCTTAATAATAGCCTCCACCATCTTGCCCGGCACCGACGTCAGACTCACCGGTCTATAATTTCCCGGATCTCCTCTGGAACCTTTCTTAAAAATCGGAGTAACATTGGCTACCCTCCAGTCTTCCGGTATTACACTTGATTTTAGGGACAGATTGCATATTTCTAACAGTAGCTCCGCAAGTTCATTTTTTAGTTCTATTAATACTCTGGGATGAATACCATCAGGTCCCGGTGATTTACTACTCTTCAGCTTGCTGAACTGACCCATTACATCCTCCAAGGTTACAGAGAATTTGTTTAGTTTCTCCGACTCCCCCGCTTCAAATATTCTTTCCGGCACCGGTGTCCCCCCCAAATCCTCCTCGGTGAAGATGCATTTACGCACGCCAAAATAGAGTTACCGCCCGACTACCGCGTGGCTCTTGCGGTAATTTCATTTTTGGCGCGCATCCGATACACGCGTCTGAAAAATATTTTGTATTTTTAGGTGCGCGTAACGGACGCGTGCCAAGTGGCATTCGGCGCGCGTAGGCCACTACTGCCCGGTTACCGCGTGAGTCTTTAGGTCAATGGCTGGTGGTAAGGTCTCAGACCCAAAATGGAAGCAAAGGACTCCGTTCCTTTTATCTCGCTGCACCTCACGCTTGGAATAGACTTCCTGAGCCTGTACGTCTAGCCCCGTCTTTAGCTGTTTTCAAGTCCAAACTCAAAACCAGCCAGAAACAGCTCTTGGCCGGCTGAATCCCTTGCGCAGGGCTATCTGCTAATATTCAGCAGCACTTAACCGGTTAGAGCGTTGAATATTATCACAGACCGCTAAGCTGAGCCCGCTGTTTTGTAAGCAGTCTGGGGGCGGAGTTGGCACTTATGCAGTTAATTGCCAATATTAAGCACTTAGGGGCCCTTTTACCACTGCCTTTGACTCCTAACTCACTTGCCCTGTCCTTTATCCTCACCTCTTCATTCCCTTACCCTTAATTGTTCTGTCTGTCTGCCTGTCTTATCTAGATTGTGAGCTCTTTGAGCAGGGACTGTCTTTTTGTATGGTGTACAGCGCTGCGTATGCCTTGTAGCACTATAGAAGTGATAAGTAGTAGTAGTAATTTTCATTTTGCCGCACGTCCATTTTCGGCAGAAATAAAAAAAGGCCTTTTTACAAGGTGCTAAAAAATGGATCGGCGCGCGCCCAAAACTCGCACCTACACTACCAGAAGCCATTTTCAGTGCGCCTTTGTAACAGGACCCCTCAAGGCGCTGTACAGTAAGAATAGATCAAACCTGAGCAATAAGCAATTACAGCAGTAAAAATATTCAAGTAACAATATGAAGTATGGCATGGTATACTACTTGCAATGACAACCTAGAACATTATAATTGGTAGAGAAGGGTAAGGCAAAGTTGTAACATATAGATGAGTATGAAAGTAGGAAGAATTAGAAAGTAAGGTGATTGATTTGAAGAAAGTTGCACATGAGATCAGGGAGATGGTTAAATATTATCTCAGCTAGGGTAGGAGTGGATAAACATGTCCCGCTGCATTATGTGCAGCCTGAGTCAATCCTTGTGTGTGTGAGTGAGACTAACAAGTTAGTTACTTCTTCCATTAAAGGCTTGGTTGAAGAGCCAAGCTTTCACCTGCTTCCTGAAGTAGAGGTAGTCTTGCGTTAAGCGAAGCCTTTCAGAGAGTGCATTCCAGAGTGTGGGGACTACTATGGAGAAGGCTTTCTTGCGGGTATCACATCATGTAATGTCTTTTGGAGACGGTCTGGTTAGTGATAGTCCTTGAGAGAACCTTAGTGTGCTTGGCGGTGTGTGGAGGATCATCCTATTCTTCAGATACTCGGGGCCATTTCCTTTCAGGGCCTTGAAGATCAGACATAGAGTTTTAAATTTAGCCCTGTATTGTACTGGTAGCCAATGAAGTTTTTGCAAAAATGGTGTGATGCGGTTACGTCGCTTGCAACCTTCTATGAGTCTTGCTGCTGCATTCTGAATCAGCTGGAGCTGGTGCAGGCCCTTTGTAGTCAGACTAGTGCATTGCAGTAATCCAGTCTTGATGTGATCATGGCATGCACAACTGGGATAAGATTTGCCTTCTCGATGTAAAGAGAGAGGCAGCGTAGCTGTCGCAAATAGTAGAAGCAGCTCTTGAAGGTTGCTTGGATTTGGGGAATCAGAGTAAGTGTTGAATCTAACTGTATTCCAAGGTTTCTGATCTGTGATTTGAGGGATTTTGATGTCAGGTATGTATCCACTTGTGTTAGGGACCCAGAGAAGCTCGGTTTTACTTGGTTCAGGCAAAGTTTGTTGTGTTTAGCCCATTCTTGAATTGATGCTAGACAAGTGATCAGTTTATTCAAGGCTGTAGGTAAGTCAGGTTCAATGGGTATGAGTAGCTGCACATCATCCGCATAGATGTACATATCTCTGTTTCCTTTGCTTCTGAATTTCAAAGCAACAGGTAATTGAACTTTCATTCCAATCTTCCTGTTGCCTAAGCAGTGGAGTTTGATTTACAACACTGCTTTAGAAAAGGTGAATCAGGGCTGCACAAAGTCAGAGGCCACAGAAAAATCCCTTTGTTTTCCTGGGTCCTATTTAATTTTTGGTTTATCCTTTCCTGAAGGCATTTACTCTTTACCTTCTTCCATCTGGCTCTCATTAAGGCACCATCAGGTCAGGTCACTCTCCCTACACCTGTACATCCTAAGACAGCCAACAATTGTACTGGCTTCTGATGACTTAGTGAATCTAATTTAAGACTCTCAGAGGCCGATGCACAAGGGTCGCTGTTAAATACGGCAGCCGCTGGTGAACTTAGCAAGTTGCAAAGAGTGACTGATGCACAAAGGGGATGGCATGCAAATGAGATGGATGGACATTTAACAGCCGCCCCTGGAAGCACCTAGCTCATGTGCACAACAGGATTTGTTTCCTGGACACAGCGGGGGGGGGGGGGAGCCTGCATAGCCAGCTTGGAATGTGGCAGGGGCTCGGGGGGGGGGGGGGGGGGGGGGGGGGGGGGGTGCGTGAGGCTGAAGCTGAACAAAGGCCAGCAGAATGCCGGAAGGAGGGGAGGGCTCCCTGCACCAGGCCAGGGGGTGATTGAGGAAGACGCTGTAAACTGGACAGGGGGTCAGCCCCGGAGTTGCCAGAATGGATGAAGAGCAGGGCTGCCGGGGGGGGGGGGGGGGGCAATATTCCCCAGCCTTGGCACTGGTGCTGTGTCAGCTCGGCGTATCGGAATTCAGCAAGGCTTCTCGGCCGTCAGGGGTGGCGCTGGCAGCCAAGCCGTGCAGGCAGAAGAAAGAAGGCTGCAATGCATTCATTGTTTTCCTGGGTTATTGTGTTAATACATCGGGTTATCTTCTCTGTTGCAGTGCCACAGCAGGTCCTCATCCTTCTTCCTCCTACCTCGCTTGCCCCGCCTCCTCGTGACTCTATCACTTCCTGTTTCCACACTGTGGGATGCGGCAGGAACAATCTGTGGGCTGTGGCAGAAGAGACTCAGGGTAAACACATTAATGCGATAACCCGGAACCGACCAGAACACAGCGTGAATGGCAGTGCAGCAGGAGATACATAACCGGTCCGGTCCGAAGGGGAGTACTAGTCTGCAGATGCTGAGGTACGGTCATCATGTTAAAGGTTGATAATTTACAAGTGGTGGCCCAAGTGGGGGGGGGGGGGGGGGGCTGCAGTGGCCCTTTCCCTGTCCCGGATCTGTATCTCAGAAGCCTTGATGAAGAGGGCTCCTCTCTGAAAGCTCCTGACTTGCTGTAAAATCTAGCATGTTAAAGGTAGGCGCTCCTTTCTGTGCATTGCACGGAATGCTCATTATAATACTAATGAGCTCGTTGTAATACATTCGCATGGGATTATTGGTAGCTGCTACAGAATGTGGTTAAAACCATGCAAAATTCCTTTGTGCAATAGCTGTTTGCTTTAGACTGGCTCCAAAAGGTCTAAAGCAAACATTGCAATCACGGTAAGCTTTGTGCATCGGCCCCTCAGTTTGCTTTAAAAGCCTGTATATCACTGCAGTATCCCTTAGTAGCTTAGGGGTCTTTTAATAAAACTTAGTGTTTGCGAACGAAATCAGAACACAGTAAATACTAGGAAGCTCACAGATATGAAGTGGGCTTCTCAGCATTTAGCACACACTAAGTTTTAGTAAAAGGGCCCTGGGATGGGGAAAGAGGTTTCCCCGAGTTGCTGTTTTTTAAGCTTGAGGTGACCTCTTTCCCAGTGACGACACCTACACCCTGTCACAGGCCCCTTAGCGGGAAATTGGTTTCTTATGTTCAATAAGGGCCACTTCGATCATCCCGGCAAGGCTATATGCCGTCACTAGCTGGGGTCAAATGAGAGAATACTGAACAGCGAGTATTTGTGGAATTCACCTCCCACTGAAATCCAGCCGGAAAAGGATTATCTGTTTTTGAAAAAAGACATGCTTGTTTAACAAGGAATTTGGAAATACCATTGAAATGTGTAATCAGAAGTTTAGGAGGCAAGGAATGAGATTTTTTTAAAATATTGTTTGATAGATGGAATTATTTATTTATTACTAGGATTTATTTGTCGCCTTTTTGAAGGAATTCACTCAAGGCAGTGTACAGTAAAAATAAGTCAAACATGAGCAATGGGCAATTACAGCAGGAAAAATATTTAACTAACAATACAAAGTATGGCATAGCATACTATTCACAATGTCAACACAAAACGCAATAAAACGTTTTAATTGACAGTGAAGGGTATAAGCAAAGATGGAACATACAGATAGGTTAGAAAGCAAGGTGACTAATTTAAAGAAAGCTGGACACGAGGTGAGAGAGATGATTAAAGACAGTATTTTAGTGTTTTGACTTCTGTATTGTAACTTTAGAATGATCTAATCTCTTTGGCTGAATTCAGAGAAATGTGTAATAAAGTGAAAGAAAGAAATATGTGCATGGAAATGATTAGAATACCGGGCAAACATGCTTATAGCTGCATCCATGTTTTCCCTCATGATGCCTCTGCACAACACTATCCTCCCTTCTGAAACAACGCCCAGCCCCATGGAAAGGCGGCCAGGGCCACCTGTCAACTGGTGCAAAGGAGCATGCCAGCCTGCAGGGCAGATGTTTACAGCTAGTGTGGCTGTTTCTTTCAGGGAAGGAAATAACATAGGCAGCCGAGAGACCTCCTATTAAAATTTTACAGCAGTACACTAAATACAATCATGACAAGACACAAGGTATTTAATATGGCATAACACGGCCGCAGCTTTATTTAGGTCCAGAATTTTTAACATGGGTATACCCAAGCCGCTCCAGCCTCTGGCTCAATGTCCACCCCAGTCCGCCGTCATAGCAGGACTGGCCAATCGTAACCTGAGCTCCCCGCCGTCCAGCAAGGGAGCTCCACCGAAATCGCAGCTGCCACAGCTGCCTATCTTACACCATCAGGCTTGGGTACCCCGCCACTAGGCTGGGGTAGCATAGCTTGCCCCGGACCTCCCACTCTAATAGCTGTGGCCTGTTGTGCCGAAAAGATCTCCTCTAACACATTCTGTAGATCATTGTTGAATAGGTCATTTCCTATGTCGGATAGGTGCGTACCATCTTTCCAGAATAATCCTTCGCACAGTTCATTGGCCCACGTGTGTGTGATCTGCCACCCGCCCCTAACCATCACCCCTGCCGCAATCTGCCTGTTCACTTTCTTTCTGGGCCTGCCCCATATCTTCCGGTATCTATGCCGCCATCTTGGGAGTATGTCCGACCAGACAATGTGAGAATTGGGAAAGAGTTGAGAAATTAGTGACAGGTTTCGTTCCGCAATGCGAACTATGTCGATGCATGGGAGTGTTCCGATGTTGTTTCCTCCCAGATGAATTATGACGGCTACGGGGGTGGCCAAGATGTCAGCTTTGCGGCGTAGTAATGGGACCAGCTGGGGCCATTTCATGCCTGGCACGCCTGACCAATGAATTCTCACACCTCTTGTTGCCATGCCTAAATGTGCGCCACCCGGTCTTGTCTCGGCTCTGCGTGCAGCCCACTTAATGAACGAGTGCCTGACGATCCATACAGTTGGAGACCCTGCAATATAGAATGATGTGTATGTTACATAGTGCCCATCGGGCCCAGATTACCGAGTGACTTATCCCTTATGTATCCCTTGTACGCGTTAGACCTCCATCTACCTAATTTTTGAATGGATGGTGGTGGGAATCCTAAAGCAGCCGCACATGTGGCGGCTCCTATCCTAAAGGAATGTGTTCCAAAGCTCTATGGGTCGCGTCCTGCCCTCAGCAAGCATTTGCGCAATACCGCAGAGAATTGGAATAGGGTTAGCGGGGATCTGTCCAGGTGTACTAGCAGGGCTTCGCAACCTGAGGGCCTCATTGCTAGGTATTTTCTGACATTGTCTACGGGACACGTCTGTAATGCATTTACCTGGGTTAAGGTGACAGACTGCCCCCTGCCGAGTTGGTCCGTCTTCGATTTATGGATTACAATCCGTAGTGTATTGACTGACAACTGGACCCCATCTAGTTGAAGGCCCACTCTTGCAGCGTGTTTCTTGGATGGAGCTACCAATTCGCTTACCCTCAAAGCCCCAAAGAAGGCCAATGTAAATGCTGCTCGGAAAAGCCAGATTTCCAGCAACAAGTCGTGCGTGATTGGTAGTCTTCCATCTGGTCTAGCGCTGCGTTCGCGCCGCCAACCTTCTAGTAATTTTTTGGCTAGAAACCTGTTTCTTGGGTCGCCCCATCCCGCAATGTTTGTGTAAAATGAGAATGCAATCTGGATACAGAGCTGAGGTACCCTCCCTCCTGTTTTGCGTGTATTATGTAGTCCGCGATCGCGTTGTCTGGCACTGGAGTCCAATACGAAAGGGGTTGTTCGGGCTCCACCCCGGGGCTTTTAAACCCCGCTTCCTCTCCTCCCTCTCCCAGCGGGTTGCCCATCTGCGGCGGGACTGAGCCCGCCTCGCGTCCGCCTAGGCACCCCGCTGGCCCGAACACGCATGCCCCCTCGGTGCACGGCGCCATGTTATCTCCGGCTCCGTGCACCTAAGGGGCACTGCGCCTCTCTTTAAGACCAGTGCAATCTTGCTCAGAAGCCAACTAGGGGCCAGCAATGAAGAGCCTGAGGTACTGCACAGTGGCAGACTGATTCATTTAACTTTCATATGCTCAGATTCTGTCAGTTTTGGACCTGTTATACTACTACTACTTATAATTTCTAAAGCGCTACTAGACATACGCAGAGCTGTACACTTGAACATGAAGAGACAGTCCCTGCTTGACAGAGCTTACAATCTAATTAAAACAGATAAACAGGCCAAATAAGAGATAAGGACAAAGAGTAGCAAGATTCCATGCAGAATCCTAAAGAGTAGCAAGATTCCGGAATCCCAAAGACTACTACTACTTATCATTTCTATAGCACTACTAGACGTATGCAGCGCTGTACACTTGAACATGAAGAGACAGTCCCTGCTCGACAGAGCTTACAATCTAATCAAGACAAACAGGACAAATAAGGGATAAGGACAAAGAGTGGCAAGATTCCGGAATCCCAAACACTAACAAGGTTCCAGAATCCCAAAGACTCCTATTACTACTTATCATTTCTAAAGCACTACTAGACGTACGCAGCACTGTACACTTGAACATGAAAAGACAGTCCCTGCTCGACAGAGCTTACAATCTAATTAGGACAGATAAACAGGCCAAATAAGAGATAAGGACAAAGAGTAGCAAGATTCCATGCGGAATCCCAAAGAGTAGCAAGATTCCATGCGGAATCCCAAAGAGTAGCAAGATTCCATGCGGAATCCCAAAGAGTAGCAAGATTCCGGAATCCCAAAGACTACTACTACTACTTATCATTTCTAAAGCACTACTAGACGTACGCAGAGCTGTACACTTGAACATGAAGAGACAGTCCCTGCTCGACAGAACTTACAATCTAATTAGGACAAACAGGACAAATAAGAGATAAGGGAATATTAAAGTGAGGATGATAAAATCAGGGCTCTGAACAAGTGAATAAGGGTTATAACGGGGTTTATAACTATACAATTATCTTCTGGAGGGCTCAGTATTCCAAACTAGTAGTAAATCAGTGCTACGTAGATATCACTATTCAAATCCAGGCTTGGGGTGGTAAACAGAATCTTCTGTCTCCTTTGCCTCCTGACATCAATGACCCCGGACGTTCTTCTGAGGGGCTGCAAAATCAAGCACGCACCTCTAGCTTTCTAACAACTGGTCACAAGGACCAAGAACAGGGAAAGGGGGGGGGGGGGATATAGTATGCAGACCTTGGAAAAGGTGCAGCGAAGGGTGACGAAAATGATAGCGGGCATGGGACGACTTCCCTATGAAGAAAGACTAAGGAGGCTAGGGCTTTTCAGCTTGGGAGAAGAGATGGCTGAGGGGAGACATGATAGAGGTATATAAAATAATGAGTGGAGTGGAACAGGTGGATGTGAAGCGTCTGTTCACGCTTTCCAAAAATACTAGGACTAGGGGGCATGCGATGAAACTACAGTGTAGTAAATTTAAAACAAATCGGAGAAAATATTTCTTCATCCAACGCGTAATTAAACTCTGGAATTTGTTGCCAGAGAATGTGGTCAAGGCGGTTAGCTTGGCAGAGTTTAAAAAGGGGTTAGACGGTTTCCTAAAGGCCAAGTCCATAAACCGCTACTAAACGGACTTGGAAAACTCCAAAATTCCAGGAATAACATGTATAGAATGTTTGTACGTTTGGGAAGCTCACCAGGTGCCCTTGGCCTGGATTGGCCGCTGTCGTGGACAGGGCTCGATGGACCCTTGGTCTTTTCCCAGTGTGGCATTACTTATGTACTTATGACAGGAAGAGGCAACATAGTTCAAGAGACAGGAGATCTACTAGCAGCCTTTTTACCCCAATAACCACATCTGAACATTTAATCTAGAACCTGAAAGGAAGACGAGGTGTGCCTGCAGCAGAAATGGCAGCACAAGCATCCACTATCCTGCTACAGCTCACCACTAGAACAGTGCTTATAAATGAGTGTGCACAATCTGTCTAGGTAGATCTATGGGAAACTATTCTCTCTCCCGCCTGACATCACCCAGCTGAGGAGGAAGGGGCAGTGCAACATTTCAGCCAACTGGCCATCCAAACCAATTGAACATACTCAATATAACATAAAAAGAACACCATCTGAACCCCAAACAAATCCCCGGGGTCAGTAGAATGGAATCTTGCTGCTCTTTGGGGTTCTGGAATCTTGTTGCTCTTTGGGATTCAGGAATCTTGCTGTCCTATGGGGTTCCGGAGTCTTGCTGCTCTTTGGGATTCCAGAATCTTGCTGTCCTTTGGGGTTTCGGAATCTTGCTGTCCTTTGGGATTCCAGAATCTTGCTGTCCTTTGGGGTTCCGGAATCTTGCTGTCCTTTGGGGTTCCGGAATCTTGCTACTCTTTGGAACTCTGCTTCCAGCACACTTGCACAAATATTCTGCCATCTGCAGCTTCCAGTCTGCTGGGCAGGAATATCTAACAGCTAAACTGATGTGCAAATGTTTTGATTAGGGATTTAAGTAATTGATATTATGTTAAGTGTTCAACTCTATTCCCCCAGGACCAGAACTGTTTTCCCCTTAATCTGGGTTTCCTGGCCAACACATTTAAAATAATTAAATAAGTACATGGCAGGGCTGAGCTCTAAAGTCTGACAGCAGCCTGTGGCTGAATATTAATTACCTCTGCAATTTCCGGACAGTTTCAGAAACAAATATTCTCACAAAAATATATTAATGTGATTCTGTTTTACATCCTGCCACTCTCCGCTATATAAGGAAGGGAGGGAGCCCTCACCGAGGAGGACATGAGCCTGACCTGTATAATAGGGAAAGGGGGGTGAGACTTGATATATATTACAAACAGGTACTTATTTTGTACCTGAGGCAATGGAGGGTTAAGTGACTTGCCCAGAGTCACAAGTTGCTACAGTGGGAATATAACCCAGTTCACCAGGTTCAAAGCCCGCTGCACTAACCACTAGGCTACTCCTCTACTAATAAGGACAGAAATCAAGTTCTGATTGCATCATATAAGGGTTAGGGACAGAAAGTCCCATCTGTAACAAATATAGGACTACACCCTCCTGTACAACAGGGAAAGGGACTGAGTACCTCCTGTATAATAAGGACAGGAACTAGATATTAAGCCCCATCTATAATAAAGGTGGGACCAAGCCCTCCTATATAACAGAGACAAGGAGAAACTTCCTCCTGTATATTAAGGACAGGGACATTGTTCCTCCTGTACAATAAGGACAGGAACAAAGCTCTTATTATATCCTAAGGTTGAGGGATAGAAAGCCCCATCTATAACAAAGGCAGGACCAAGCCTCTCCTGTAAAACAGGGACAGGGACTGAGTTCCTTCCTGTACAATAAGGACAGGAACAAAGCTGGGATTGCATCCTAAAGCCCCATCTATAAGAAAGGTGGGACCAAGCCCCTGCTGTATCATAAAGGCAATTAGCAAGCCTCTCCTGTAAAACAGGGACAGGGACTGAGTTCCTTCCTGTACAATAAGGACAGGAACAAAGCTCAGATTGCATCCTAAAGCCCCATCTATAAGAAAGGTGGGACCAAGCCCCTGCTGTATCATAAAGGCAATTAGGAAGCCTCTCCTGTAAAACAGGGACAGGGACTGAGTTCCTTCCTGTACAATAAGGACAGGAACAAAGCTCAGATTGCATCCTAAAGCCCCATCTATAAGAAAGGTGGGACCAAGCCCCTGCTGTATCATAAAGGCAATTAGGAAGCCTCTCCTGTAAAACAGGGACAGGGACTGAGTTCCTTCCTGTACAATAAGGACAGGAACAAAGCTCAGATTGCATCCTAAAGCCCCATCTATAAGAAAGGTGGGACCAAGCCCCTGCTGTATCATAAAGGCAATTAGGAAGCCTCTCCTGTAAAACAGGGACAGGGACTGAGTTCCTTCCTGTACAATAAGGACAGGAACAAAGCTCGGATTGCATCCTAAAGCCCCATCTATAAGAAAGGTGGGACCAAGCCCCTGCTGTATCATAAAGGCAATTAGGAAGCCTCTCCTGTAAAACAGGGACAGGGACTGAGTTCCTTCCTGTACAATAAGGACAGGAACAAAGCTCAGATTGCATCCTAAAGCCCCATCTATAAGAAAGGTGGGACCAAGCCCCTGCTGTATCATAAAGGCAATTAGGAAGCCTCTCCTGTAAAACAGGGACAGGGACTGAGTTCCTTCCTGTACAATAAGGACAGGAACAAAGCTCAGATTGCATCCTAAAGCCCCATCTATAAGAAAGGTGGGACCAAGCCCCTGCTGTATCATAAAGGCAATTAGGAAGCCTCTCCTGTAAAACAGGGACAGGGACTGAGTTCCTTCCTGTACAATAAGGACAGGAACAAAGCTCAGATTGCATCCTAAAGCCCCATCTATAAGAAAGGTGGGACCAAGCCCCTGCTGTATCATAAAGGCAATTAGGAAGCCTCTCCTGTAAAACAGGGACAGGGACTGAGTTCCTTCCTGTACAATAAGGACAGGAACAAAGCTGGGATTGCATCCTAAAGCCCCATCTATAAGAAAGGTGGGACCAAGCCCCTGCTGTATCATAAAGGCAATTAGGAAGCCTCTCCTGTAAAACAGGGACTGAGTTCCTTCCTGTACAATAAGGACAGGAACAAAGCTCAGATTGCATCCTAAAGCCCCATCTATAAGAAAGGTGGGACCAAGCCCCTGCTGTATCATAAAGGCAATTAGGAAGCCTCTCCTGTAAAACAGGGACAGGGACTGAGTTCCTTCCTGTACAATAAGGACAGGAACAAAGCTCAGATTGCATCCTAAAGCCCCATCTATAAGAAAGGTGGGACCAAGCCCCTGCTGTATCATAAAGGCAATTAGGAAGCCTCTCCTGTAAAACAGGGACAGGGACTGAGTTCCTTCCTGTACAATAAGGACAGGAACAAAGCTCAGATTGCATCCTAAAGCCCCATCTATAAGAAAGGTGGGACCAAGCCCCTGCTGTATCATAAAGGCAATTAGGAAGCCTCTCCTGTAAAACAGGGACAGGGACTGAGTTCCTTCCTGTACAATAAGGACAGGAACAAAGCTCAGATTGCATCCTAAAGCCCCATCTATAAGAAAGGTGGGACCAAGCCCCTGCTGTATCATAAAGGCAATTAGGAAGCCTCTCCTGTAAAACAGGGACAGGGACTGAGTTCCTTCCTGTACAATAAGGACAGGAACAAAGCTCAGATTGCATCCTAAAGCCCCATCTATAAGAAAGGTGGGACCAAGCCCCTGCTGTATCATAAAGGCAATTAGGAAGCCTCTCCTGTAAAACAGGGACAGGGACTGAGTTCCTTCCTGTACAATAAGGACAGGAACAAAGCTCGGATTGCATCCTAAAGCCCCATCTATAAGAAAGGTGGGACCAAGCCCCTGCTGTATCATAAAGGCAATTAGGAAGCCTCTCCTGTAAAACAGGGACAGGGACTGAGTTCCTTCCTGTACAATAAGGACGGGAACAAAGCTCTTACTGTATCCTATGGGCAAGGTATAGAAATCCCCATCTATAATAAAGGTGGGACCAAGCCCTCCTATATAACAGAGACAAGGAGAAACTTCCTCCTGTAAAACAGGGACAGGGACTGAGTTCCTTCCTGTACAATAAGGACAGGAACAAAGCTCGGATTGCATCCTAAAGCCCCATCTATAATAAAGGTGAGACCAAGCCCTCCATGACAGGGACAGGGATCAACTCCTCTTGTATAACAAGGCCAGGGACTAAACTCAGATTCTGAGCCCCATCGACTTCCTGCTGACTCTAAACCTTGTCCTTTTGGTTTGCAGCTTTAAGGTGGGGGGGAAGGAAAAGTAATGTATTAAAAGTTTCCTTTTTATAGTAATGCTGTTTGCTTGTCACTGGTCCATGAAATGGCAGAGTCAGAGGAGACAGACTTTTAACCTCTGAAGCCCATTGTGAACACTTCCTCCCCACAAACCCATGTGGTGCCAGAGAAGCTGAGATTGTTGTGCCCTGGGCTAAAGTGGAGGGAGAGGTTTGAGCGCTGGGCTGGGCCAGGGAGGCTTCTGCCTGTTTACAATTACTGCGTTCCTGCTTTTAATGACTCTCACTGAATGACCACCAAGTGTAGGTTTTGTTCTGTCAGGAACAAGGCAGCTATTAGTGGGGCACTGGGAAACGGATGGAGGAAAGCAGGCCAACAAGCCTCTGCCAAACCCCAGGGCCTTAGGGCTGCAATATCCCTTGGGTAATCTGCTTCTCTGGCACCGAGCTTTCCCTGCACAGTTTATTAAGTCAGGGTATTTTTTTCTGTTTTAAATTACAGTTCTTCCTTCCTTTCTTTGCTCTTATGTAACAGTGAAAGAGATGAAGTCAGGAGCCTGACATGACCCTGCACCTGGCTGCAGAAGCACAGACTGAATCAATTCTCCCTGCTCATGTCATTCGCAGCCCCTTCCTCTAGAACCTCCAACTGCATGGAAGCAATGGAGGGGGCAACAGGACACGGAGGAAGCCAAAAAGCTAATCTGGCAATGTAGCCACCAGGAGTGGCAACCTTGGGAGTAAGAGAAAAGAGGCTGGGCTGATGCAAGAGTATTGAATGACCTAGGCAAACCTTCAGCTTTACAAGCCCCATTCACAAGATTTAGATAATTAAACTCTACAGTCATGATCATCCTACAACCATAGTAGGAACCAGCTCAGTGGGGCGGGGCGGGGGGCAGTGGGAGCTGAGCACTCCCAGTATCCAGCAAGCTCCTTCAGCGTGTCCAGGAAGGAGTCATTTGCATTCTGTTTGGCGCCCCCTAGCCAGTATTGGGTTAATAAATAGTTAAGGGAGCTGGAGGCAGAGGAAATGACAGAGGTAAAAGGTGAAGAACCCTGTGAGGAAAGAATGAAGACTGATAGGAAGATGGTAACATAGTAACTGAGGGCAGATAACGACCTTAACGGCCCATCTAGTCTGCCCAAAAAGATAAACTCATTTTACATGGTATGTGATACTTTATACCTGAGTTTGATTTGTCCTTGCCATTCTCAGGTCACAGACCGTAGAAGTCTTCCCAGCACTGTTATTGTACTAAAAGTTCTGAAGATTCTGGAATCCTAAAGAGTTACAAGATTCCGGAATCCCAATTACTAGCAACATTCCATGTAGAACCCCAAAGAGTAACACAGTAAATGACGGCAGATAAAGACCTGAATGGTCCATCTAGTCTGCCCAACAAGATAAACTCATTTTACATGGTATGTGATACTTTATATCCGAGTTTGATTTGTCCCTGCCTTTCTCAGGGCACAGACCGTAGAAGTCTGCCCAGCACTGTTCTTGTACTAAGTTCTGGAACCAACATCAAAGCCCCTTAAAATTTACACTCCAGCCCATCCCTCTCTATTCAGTCACGATCAGGGCATAGACCGTAGAAGTCTGCCCAGCACTGATTTTGCTTTCCAATTACCGGCGTCGCCACCCAAACTCCGCTAAGATTCTGTGGATCCATTCCTTCTAAACAGGATTCCTTTGTGTTTATCCCACACATTTTTGAATTCTGTTACCGTTTTCATCTCCACCACCTCCCACGGGAGGGCATTCCATGCATCCACCACCCTTTCCGTGAAAAAATACTTCCTGACATTTCTCCTGAGCCTGCCTCCCTTCAATCTCAATTCACGCCCTCTACTTCCATTTCCTTTTCCCTTCCTCCAAGGTTTACATACTACTACTACTTGACATTTCTAAAGCGCTACTAGGGTTACGCAGCGCTGTACAGTTTAACATAGAAGGACAGTCCCTGCTCAAGGAGCTTACAATCCAAAGGACAAATGTACAGTATATATGTTCAGGTTGGCAAATCTCTCCTGGTACGGTTTGCAATGCAAATCCCATACCATTTTTGTAGCTTTTCTTTGCACCGCTTCCAGTCTATTTACATGGAAAGGAGTTTATAGAGAGGCTGCCAGACTAACATTCAGGATGTAAGCAGGCTCATTCTGTTACTGTACCCCCTCCCGGAAAAAACGAACATAATCTATGCTCTTCCACCCAAACCTTATCTGTGACCCCTTAAATCAAGAACCACAGATCTGTAGAGTAACATATGGGACCCCAAAGGGCACCTTTCATCCAGACTGCAGGGCTTGAACTCACAGGCCTGAGGCCTCTGGTACCATTAGGGATGTACAGGAAATGAGACTGTACAAAGGCCAGCACCAGAGCACATTACAAGTACAGGGTTATTCTTTACCATTTCATTTTATGCTTCAGTTAGCACCATGAGAAATGGTAATAATTACAGTAAACTACAACATTCTCAAGAGACCTGAAGCCTGGATGTGGGACAGAAGGGCAATTACTTCTTGAATGCCACTTAGGAAGTTAACTGGCAGAAATAATGCACCGTGAAACAGCAGGAAGGCTAAAGGCAGGGCTGAAACCATCTGCTGCACTGATCCCAGACCCAGGAGCAGCCTGTGGCCACTGGGGAGAGAAATCAACTGCCATGCTGGAGTTAAAACAAGCCCAGTCTCCCAGAAACCCCATCACACCTGAAGGGGACAAAGGGATTTGACTTTAGCTGGCACCTTTCTCAATATTCAGTGCGTTTTTTTCTAGCGAAAAAGGTGCCGGTACTCAAATGCTAGGCCACCCTTCAGGGGTGGGGTGATCACTGAGGGGACCCACCCCACAATAGCCAGGCCCCCTGAAACCAGTCACAGAATCGGCGTGTAGAGCCTGAGCTCTTTCATTAAAACTTGCGGACCATGGGTCAGTTTTTAGCAGACAATGGACTAGGTGCCGGTACTAAGTACCCCCAAGTACCCCCTCAAAAAAAGCCCTGGTTATATTCAGGTACAATCCCCGAAGGGGCTGAAGCACAAAGCTTGCATTCGACCCCTGCACTCACGGTTCAGCGCATGGTTTCTAACCCAAGTGCACGATTTTTTCTTTCTCAATTCGGTGAACTGACGGCATGTAAATTACTATCACGTTAAAAAGTACAAGCTATCAGGAAAAAACAGCACACAGATCCCCCCCCAATTCTATAAAAGTTGCTAAAAATTGCACATGCAAATTTGGGTACCTGCCCAATTTGCAAATGCATTTTAATTGAATGAGTTAATTAGCACCAATAATTGGCCTTTCAACAAGCAACTATTGGCATTAATTAGATTTAACTGAAATGTATACATGAGTCAAAAAAGGGGGGGGTGTGGAAATGGAAGGGTGGATGGCGGATCGGGAGCGTTCCTTTAAGTTACAAGCGTAGTTAGAGAATAAGGGTATCTCCACCTACATTTACGCACATTTTAGTTGGCGCTATTCTATAAACCGTGCCCAACTTGCAGAATAATACGACCTAACAATCTTCCGAAAACTACTGAAAACTGACCTATTCAAGAAGGCATATCATAACGATCCATCATAAATACTAGACAACTAGCCTTTACATGAACTAGACAAAACTGAACTTCATTACACTTGAATGATAACCGTTGATGCTACTAATGAATGTGACGCAATACGCACCACCACTTTAATTCTCATGTCGGAAATGAACTTTCTATAGTTGATTATCTAACTTATGTTATATTTTACTCTATCACTCAGGATCTTCTATGCAATACCACTTTGTACTCTACCTTACCATGTATGCACCTTAACGCAATACCATTTGTAATTTTCTATCCGGAAATGGCGATCGCCATTACGGCACAGTGTAAGCCACATTGAGCCTGCAAATTGGTGGGAAAATGTGGGATACAAATGCTATAAATAATAATATTGCTCGTTTTCGGTGCCAGAGTGGTGATTCTGTACGGCCATTTGCTGCTGAAAGCAATAATTTAATTTGAACATTTATATTCTGCTAAATCCACAGCTTTCTAGGCATAGGGTTACCATATTTTGTCCCCCCAAAAGGAGGACACATGCCCCGCCCCCAACACACACCCCACCCCGCCCCCCTTTCACACCCCACCCTGCCCCCTTTCACGTCCTCGCTTCACCCCCTGTCACATTTTCCCCTCCCCTCTGTCACACACCCCATCACCTCCCCTCCCCGTCACCCCCCTCCCCTTACCTTACTACTGCCCTGGTGGTCTAGTGACCTCTTCCGCCTTCGGGGCAGGAAAGAGCCCCCTCTTTCCTGCTCAGAGCGCTGCCTTGCTCGCATCCTTCCTGTTGCTGATCTCGGCGCTGATGAGGTCACTTCAACTCTCGGCGGCCATTTTGAATCGGCGCCGAGATCAGGAACAGGAAGGATGCGAGCAAGGCAGCGCTCTGAGCAGGAAAGAGGGGGCTCTTTCCTGCCCCGAAGGCGGAAGAGGTCACTAGACCACCAGGGCAGTAGTAATCTGCCTGTTTGTCCAGAAATCCGGACAAACAGGCAGATTGGCAAAACCCGCCCGGTTGCCCGGACATGTCCTCAAAAAGAGGCCACGTCCGGGTAAATCCGGACATATGGTAACCCTATCTAGGCAGATCATAGTAAAAATATCAGAGTACAAACCCAGTTGACAGAAATAAAATTCTAATACAAAACTGAGGGTCATTTTACTAAGGTGTGCCAAAAAGTGGCCGGCGCCGGTGTGGATGTGTGTATTGGACGCACACAGGTCCATTTTTCAGCACACCTGCAAAAAAAGGCCTTTTGGGGGGGGGGGGGCGAAAATGGACATGTACCAAAATTTTAATTGGTGCGCGTGAAACCTTATCGCCACCCGTAGACCTTGCGATAAAGTCTCATGCGGACAATAATGGTCTACGTGTGTACAATGTCGATTACTCCCCAGTTAGCGTCGTGCGCTGTAAAATTTCTGGCGCGCTTAGTGGACACGCACAGTAGTTCAAAATTGACGCATGTAGGACAAGGGTAGGCGCCTATGAAGCTTAGTAAAAGGGCCCCTGAGAGAAATTGCAAAAATAACAAGTGTAAATGCAAATTGAATCCAGTTGAAACAAAAACAAAGAAAGATCTTAAAACATTATTCTAAAATAACATGTAAAAACATATCTCAGACTCAGGAAAGATGTCAGGAAGTATTTTTTCACGGAGAGGGTGGTGGACGCTTGGAATGCCCTCCCGCGGGAGGTGGTGGAGATGAAAACGGTAACAGAGTTCAAACATGCGTGGGATATGCATAGAGGAATCCTATGCAGAAGGAATGGATCCTCAGAAGCTTAGCTGAAATTGGGTGGCGGAGCAGGTGGGGGGAAGAGGGGGTGGTGGTTGGGAGGCGAGGATAGGGGAGGGCAGACTTATACGGTCTGTACCAGAGCCGGTGATGGGAGGCGGGACTGGTGGTTGGTAGGCGGGAAATACTGCTGGGCAGACTTATATGGTCTGTGCCCTGAAAAGGACAGGTACAAATTCAAGGTAAGGTATACACATATGAGTTTGTCTTGGGCAGACTGGATGGACCATGCAGGTCTTTTTCTGCCGTCATCTACTATGTTACTATGTTCCTGTCGGTAATGAACGGTGAAGGGAGACATTTTTTTTGTTTATAGCCCACTGACTCCCTCTGGGTCACCTTCACCCCTCCCTCCACCAAAGATCCCTGGTACTCTAGTGGATCCCCCCACTCCCCAGAAACGACTTCCCCCTGCCCCAATCCCCCAGGAGAGACCCAATGCCCATCTGTCCTAGCTTTCTGCTTGGTCCCCTAAGTTTGTACTGAGGCAACAGAAGATTAGAGAGACATCCATTCTTGTTATTCATTCTCGTGGATAAGCAGTGGCTTTCTTAAAGCTATTTATTTATTCATTTATATCCCACATTTTCCCACCTATTTGCAGGCTCAATGTGGCTTACATAGTTCCGTAATGGTGATTACCAGTTCTGGAAAAGAGAAATACATAGTTAAGGCAGAGGAGGCAGAATGGATTAGGTATTCAGGTAAGAACAGTTCATTTTATAATGAGATATGAAAGGTATTGGATTAAACTTCATTCATAATAAAAATTAGCTTGAACAATCAGGAATATTAAACTTCGAAACATGATAATATTGATATAAACAATTAGGAAATAAAGAGTTACGTTTAATGCTATCTTGCTAATAATGAGTTATGGATTTTTCTTCCAGGAATTTCCCTAAATCTCTATTAAAATCAGCTTGACCATATCCTCTGGCAACAAGGTCTACAGCTTGATTAACTCCCGCCCCCTTCCATGCACACTGCCTCAGATACAACCACAGTGGGGGGATTCTTAAATGGCTTTCAAAAATGGATACCGAGAAAAATCAGCTCTAATGCTATTCTGTAAAGCACACGTCCTTCACAGGATCACGTGCGCTGCTGATTCCCGCACCTAACTTAGACCTGTTGAAACCTGGTGTAAATGCCGACGTCCAACTCAGACACTGACGCCGTATTCTGTAACTACTTGCGTAACGTTTCGGAATTCCCTGGCCCCTCCCATGGCCACGCTCCCTTTGGGGTTACACACTATGGCGATTGGGCACCCTGCCTTATAGAATAACATGCAACCAAATGCGAGCGCAAATTTTAATGAGTGCCAATTAGCATCAATAACTAGCCAATGGCTGATGGTGAAGAGCTCATTAACCAATTAATCTGCATGCACATCTTGGCTGTGTGCCCCAATTTGGGTGCCATAAGCCCTCGATATTGAGAGAGGTGGGCCAGATCCCTGAGAAGGTTCCTAAGAACATAAGAGTAGCCATACCAGGTCAGACCAACAGTCCATCTAGCCCAGTATCCTGTTTCCAACAGTGGCCAAGACAGGTCACAAGTACCTGGCAGAAACCTAAATTGTGGCAACATTCCATGCTACCAATCCCTGGGCAATCAGTTGCTTCCCCATATCTGTCTCAATAACAGACTATGGATTTTTCCTCCAGGAATTTGCCCCAACCTTTTTTTAAATCCAGATATACTCACCGCTGTTACCATATCCTCAGTCAAAGAGTTCCAGAGCTTAACTATTTGTTGAGTGAAAAAAATATTTCCTCCTATTTGTTTTAAAACTATTTCCATGTAACTTCCTAGTGTGTCCCCTTGTCTTTGTACTTTGGAACGAGTAAAAAATCGATTTACTTCTACTCGTTTTACACCACTCAGGATTTTGTAGACCTAAATCATATCTCCCCACCTCCTTCTCTTTTCCAAGTCGAAAAGCCCTAACCTCTTTAGCCTTTCCTCATAAGAGAGGATTTCCATCACCTTTATCATTTTGGTCGCTCTTCTTTAAACCTTTTCGAGTTCTTCATTGCCCCTGGTACAAAATAAGTACCTGAATATTTGTAAACCGCTTTGAATGTAGTTGCAAAAACCTCAGAAAGGCGGTATGTCAAGTCCCAATTCCCCCTTTCCCTTATGACATCACAATATCAGAAGTGAGCCAAGTATCGGGCAATCAAGCCATTGTGACATCACTGATGAGGTTGGCTTTTATTGGTGGAATGAGTGGAGGAGTAGCCTAGTGGTTAGTGCAGCAGACTTTGATCCTGGGGAACTGGGTTTGATTCCCACTGCAGCTCCTTGTGACTCTGGGCAAGTCACTTAACCCTCCATTTCCCCTGGTACAAAATAAGTACCTGAATATATGTAAGCCGCTTTGAATGTAGTTGCAAAAACTTCAGAAAGGTGGTATATCAAGTCCCAATTCCCTTTCTATATCTTTTTTTGAGATACGGCGATACTCAAGGTCAGGTCACACCACTGAGCAATACAGAGGCATTATAGTATTTCTGTCTTATTCACCACCCCTTTCCTATTAATTCCTAGCATCCTGTTTGCTTTTTTGGCTGCCGCCACACACTGGGAAGAAGATTTCATGGTATTGTCTAAAATGACACCTAGATCTTTTTCTTGAGTTTTGAACCCCAAGGTGGACCCTGGCATCAAATTACTATGATTCAGATTATTCTTCTCAATGTGAATCATTTTGCATTTGTGTACACTACATTTTATCTGCCAGTTGGATGTCCAGTCTAATATTTCGCCAGAGTCGCTATGCCTTATCAGTCCTCTTCTGAAATCACTTCACTGGCTCCCTATCCGTTTCCGTATACAGTTCAAGCTCCTCTTATCTACTATAATAAAACTCACCCTCAACGTTCTGAGGACACTGACGTCAGTGAAGCCAAGCCACTGACAACAGTTCCTTCAGGTTCGAAGGTTTGTGTTGGTGAAGCCACCAGGCCCCGCCCTCGCGTCAAACGTCATGACAACGAGGGCGGAGCAAATGTTGAGGGTGAGTTTTATTACTGTACCTGTGCTCCGCCCTCGCGTCAAAACGCGATGACGTCGAGGGCGGCACAGGAAAATCGACACCCACACAGAGCAACGCTAACAACAGTGGCGGCAAACGAACCACCTACAACCGCGACGAGCCACGGGGCGGCCCAGGAAAATCGCCACTGATCTCCGTATGTGAGTCACCCCCCCCCCCCCCCAAAAAAAAAAAGCTAGCGCCCATTTCATTGCTCACAGAAACGGGCCTTCTTTCCTAGTTAACCTATAAGTGCATTCACTCTGCTGCCCCTCACTACCTCTCCACCCTCATCTCTCCCTACACCCCTTCCCAGGAACTCCGTTCACTAGGCAAATCTCTTCTAGTTGTACCCCTCTCCTCCATCGCTAACTCCAGACTCCGTTCCTTTTATCTCGCTGCACCTTATGCCTGGAATAGACTTCCTGAGCCATTACGTCAAGCTCCATCCCTGGCCGCCTTCAAATCCGGGCTAAAGGCCTACCTGTTTGATGCTGCTTTTAATTCCTAACTTGTCACCTGCTCGTAACCTTTATCTTGTCTTCCTCTCTTCAATAGTCCCTTCCTTATGTGTCCTTCTATCTGTCCTACCCTTATCCTCATTGATCCTGTCTGTCTGTCTGTCCTGATTTAGATTGTAAGCTCCTTTGAGCAGGGACTGCCTTTTCGTCATGTTCAATTATGAAGCGCTGCGTACGACAGGTAACTTCCTGTTCCGGGGCAGAGGGAGCAGGGAGCCAGCAGAGCCGAGAGCTGCGTGGCTGCTCCCAGCCACTAAGAATACCCCGGGGGGGAGGGAGGTTGATGCGCCAGGGGGTGTCATTGCATCAGGGGGGGTGTCGTGCTGCACCCGGGGTGGGGGTGGGGTGCGCATTGGCGATCCGCCCCAGGTGGCAGCTGAACTAGGATCGTCACTGTAGAAGCTATATTGTGTATGATTTGCAGGTTTTTTTCTGATACTGACACTTAATACCAGGAACTAGAACGTTACAGCAATCCAAGTGAGGTAGGACTAACATTTGGACTACTAGTGCAAAGGCTTTTTGGTCGAAGAATGATTTGACTAGACATAGCTTTTAAAATAAATCAAAGAAAATATTTTTTCACTCAATGACTAGTTAAGCTCTGGAATTCATCGCCAGAGGATATGGTAACAGTGCTTAACATATCTGGGTTTAAAAAAAGGTTTGGACAAATTCCTGGAGGAAAAGTCCATAATCTGGGGAAAGCCAGTACTTTTTCCCTGGAATTGGTAGCATGGAATGTTGCTGCTCTTTGGATTCTGCATGGAATCTTGTTACTCTTTAAGATTCTGGAATCTTTCCTTGTGGGTTCTACATGGAATGTTGCTACTCTTTGGGTTTCTGCCAGGTACCTGTGACCTGAATTGGCCACTGTTGGAAGCAGGATATTGGGTTTGATGCACCATTGGTCCGAACCAGTATGACTATTCTTATGTTCTTATGTAGGACAAGAACCAGGACATTTTCTGGGGCCGGTTTGTACATTTTTCAGGATAGAACATATTTTGCTGCTGTTTCTCTGGTATCCCTCAGGATATACAGAATCTGCCTGCTTTCTCTTTGCTGTGAGGTCTTGGATTTTCTCCGCTCGTCTTGGGACACGCGTGTCTGATATTTTTGCTTCGTAATAATGGATAGGGCTCTTTTCTGTTTCTAGTTCTGCAGGACTGCACTGCACGCAGAGTCAGGTTTTTTTTTTTTTTTTGGGGGGGGGGGGGGGGTTCCAGTTTGGTTTGTAATTCCCATCCGAGGTCACTTATTTTCAGTGCGCTGAGGGTCTGTCTGTGTGACTTGCTTGCGGTTTTCAGGCGTGCTGCAAGCCGCCATGAATTCCTTTAGGATACTGAGTAAAGAAATGCAATCGCCACGTTAAGCCACTTGGATATGTGTAACTAAGGATCAACAGAGAGGTCACAGGTGATAACTTTTTATTTAAGCAACAGGTCTGCGACTTGCTACCTTCAGCCAGCCGGTTACTGTAGTTTCTTCACTGACCTTATAAAGCTTATCACAGATGTATAACTCCAATAAAAGGTCTCACCTCCAACTTGTTTGTTAATCCTTATCTCTCGGATATTGTGAGTCGATAGGGGAAATCCTACAGCTATACATACGTTTCCCTGTTCGTACAAATTTTCAAAATGAAAGCTTCGGAACGATCTCCCACCGTATATACGAAATGAACTTTCTTTACCCAAGTTAGGACTTATTTATTTATTGCATTTGTATCCCACATTTTCCCACCTATTTGCAGGCTCAATGTGGCTTACAGAGGCAGATAATATATCTTATTTATAGGAGGAATATTTTGAAAAGGAATCTTTACATTTTCAGTAAGATATTTCTTAAGTAATTCTAATGGAAGGACTCCAACTGGCCTTGGAAAATTTAATATCCTCAAACGTCTATTATAGTTTTCCAATGTGTTCAATTTTCTGATGTATAATCAAATTATCTTTCATAACTGCTGCCATATTGTCCTTAATCTTGGAAACATCAATTTGAGATTTTTGTACCTGGTCATTAAAGTCCTGCTTTAATTTATCCATCGACTTGGAGAGCTGCTCCACTGTAGAAACAAGATTCGCAGTTTCCTGAGTTGACTTTGTAATCGAGGAGTTCAGTCTCTCAATTGCCTGCCAGAGGATGTCTAGCGTGACCACCACGGGAGGGTTCAACATTCCCTTCCTATCAGAGGTTGCAAATCCCGCCGCAGATCACTCGGAGAAAAAGCCATTACCACTGGTCCCAATCTGAGCGACTTCCGCAAGGTTGGGGCCTGCCTTCTCCTCCCTCGTCACGGCGGGGCATGGTGGTGCTTCGGCTTCCGGAGGTGAGAGTGTTGTCTCATGTTCCTGGAGCGTTGAGGTTCCTCCCTCAACGCTCAAAGCAGAACCCACTCCAGTACTAATCTGTGGGCGCCTGAGTACGAAGCTGTCTAGGGTTTGATGTATCAGGGAGGAAGTAAGGGCAGGTAATGATAAAGCCCTTACTATCCCCTTTCTCTTAGTGTGAGGCATAATGGAAAAACAAGAAAAAAAAAAGACTTGCCGACCTGAACAAGTATACCTTGGAGGAAAGGAGAAACAGGGGTGACATGACACAGACGTTCAAATATTTGAAAGGTATTAATCCGCATTCGAACCTTTTCCGGAGACAGGAAGGTGGCAGAACTAGAGGACATGAATTGAGATTGCAGGGGGGCAGACTCAGGAGTAATATCAGGAAGTATTTTTTCACGGAGAGGGTGGTAGATATGTGTGGAATGCCCTTCCGTGGGAGGTGGTGGAGATGAAAACGGTAATGGAATTCAAACATGTGTGGGATAAACACAAAGGAATCCTGTTTAGAAGGAATGGATCTATGGAATCTTAGCGGACATTGGGTGGCAACACCGGTATTTGAAGAATAAAACCTGTGCAGGGCAGACTTCTACGGTCTGTGCCCTGAGAAAGGCAGGGAGAAATCAAACTCGGATATACATATAAAGGATTACATACCATGTAAAAAAAGTTTATCTTGTTGGGCAGACTGGATGGACCGTTCAGGTCTTTATCTGCCGTCATTTACTATGTTACTATGCCATTTTTAAAAATTACTGCAGCAGCACACATCACCACCCATAGGCTCCAACTCTGTGGGTGCTCAAGCACCCCAAATATTTTAACCCGCCAGAAGTTCCGGTTCTGATTCCAACCCCAGCCAGCCCGACCTGCCCGCCCTCTTCTCCCTCAATAGTCCTCCGTCCTCGCCTTCCTGCCGCCCAGAAATGAAAACTTATCTTACCTTGGGTCCCGGCAGCAGTGAAAGGCGAGAAGGCTCAGTGCTTCAGCCTTCTCTTCTCTCTCAGCTCTGGTCCCTCCCTCATTTCCTGTTTCCGCAAGGGCGGGACCAGAGCTGAAAGAGAATGGAAGGCTGAAGCACTGAGCCTGCTTGCCTTTCACTGCTGAGAATAGTGGGAGAAGAGGTCGGACTGGGGGGACCTGGAACTCGGAGGAGAGGGGGGCTGAAAAGGGGCAGGTGGTGTTTGGGGCGAGTTACTGGACATGGAGGGGAGAAAGAAAAAATTGCTGGACATGGAAGAGAGGGCAGGGGAGAGATGAGACTTGTTGGACATGGATGGGGGGAGGGCAGGGGAGAGAGGAGAATTTGCTGGACATGGATGAGAGGGGAGGGTAGGGGGTGAGGAGAATTGCTGGATATGAATGGAGGAGAGGGCAGGGGAGAGAGGAGAATTGTTGAATATGAATGGAGGGGGGAGGAGGGGGAGAGAGGTGAGAGGGGGGAAATGCACCACCTGTAAAAAAAAAAAAAAAAAAAAAAATTTTCAGCACCCTCAATCATTTTGAAAAGTTGGCTTCTATGTCACCCCCTATTTTGTAGGCAGAAAGGACTCCAGGGTTATCCAAGGTATAACCAATTAATGCACAGTAATGTAGATGCATTAACTGCAGGAATGCCCACTCTACACCCCTTCGAAAATTAATTCCCTAAAAAATATTTACCATACAGTTAGCACGCGGCAATGCAAAAACGAACATTTGATGGTTTAGTGCATCCTGCATTTGGCCCAAATTAGCACCTAACCCAGCTTAGTAAAAGGACCCCACAGTGAGTTATAGAAAAAAAAAATAAACCCCCACACATTTATATTAACGATATATAAGGAGATCTTTCACATGCTCATCCTCAAATGTGGTATATATCATTCAGTGTGAAGGGTGCTATATTGGAGAAACAAGTCAGATGCTAAAGAGGGAGACTCATTCCAATGCCAACCAGGATGTCACCTCAGTGGGACAGCAGAACACTTAAAAGGAAATGTTAAGACAATCCTCATCCACCCAGCTCTCCCTGTCTCTCACCTAACCCACCCCACCCTCAGCCTGTGACACTGTCACTAAAATGCTTTGATGTTTCACTTAAACATATTGGGTTAGTTATCACCATGTGCTTATTTCTGATCTGATGAAGAAGGGCTACCTCGGAAAGCTAAGCAAAAAATGTATTTAGTCCAATAAAAAAGGTATCAAGCTATTTCCTTTTCTATGTTTTATTTTATTTCTATTGAAAATAATCCAGGAAGTTAAGACCTTTGAAGTCAAAATGATTAAATCTTTTGACACCCATCAGACAGGACTTAAAGATCTGGGTTTCTATCCCATTATCCTATATAATAAAACTCACCCTCAACGTTCTGAGGACACTGACGTCAGTGCCACTTCCTTCGGGTTTGAAGTGGTGAAGCCACCAAAATCACTGTCTCTGGGCCCCGCCCTCGCGTCAAACGTGATGACGTTGAGGGCGGAGCAATGGCGTCACAGAGCAAGGGCGGAGCAATGGCGTCAGTGGCTTCACGACTCAGGAGATGAAGGTGGCGTGTGTTGACGAGGTGCGGAGCAATGGCGGTCAGTGGCTTCACAACGCCGAAGGGGTGGGTAGGGAGGGGGGGTTCGGGAGGAAAACCTTGCTAGCGCCCGTTTCATTTGCTTCATTTGTTTTACTAGTAAACCATAAAATTCTACTGCTTTGTCCTTCTCTTATCAGCCATTCATCTCTCCCTGTTTCTCACCTAACCCACCCCACCCTCTTCCTGTGAGACCTGTCATTAGAATGCTTTTATCTTTCACTGATATATTCTGATATTTGTCAACATTTGCTCATTTCTGATCTGAAGAATATGGGTTACCTTTGAAAACTAATCAAAAAATGTATCAAGTTAGTCCAATAATAATAAAAAAAAAGAATCTTATTTTCTTTTCTATGTTTAGATTTATTTCTATTTATTACCTTTAATATTAACAATACAAACTTCAATTAAACACCAAAACAGAAGTACAAAATCAGACTAAAAACGGCAGCTTTAAAAAACTAATGAAAGGAGGGGATTTCTAGTCGGCTTCACACCTCCAGGCGAGGTCTATTCAGGTACAGCAGGGCCATCTCTAGATAAAACCACACAAAAAATCATATTCTCAGTAGGAAAAGCCATCAATTCTACCCAGTGTCTGACCTCAAGTTATTCCCAGCACTTCCCTGCCCTTTGGGCCCATTTCTGTCCAGTTCCTGAGCACAGCGCCAGTAAATGAAAGACAATAAAATCCCCCAGAGGCAATGGTGCTGGCAGTAATCAAGGACATGAAGAATGTCTGAGGTAAGGAGAGAGAGGGAGGGTGGGCTGTGGAATTAAGCAAGCTGGGTCACCTTCCAAAGCTAATTCAATAAAAGAGGACTAACATGGCTTCCTTCCTTACTACTACTTAACATTTCTAAAGCGCTACTAGGGTTACGCAGCGCTGTACAATTTAACATAAAAGGACAGGCCCTGCTCAAAGAGCTTACAATCTAAGGACAAGTGAGTAGACAATACGATAGGGGCAGTCAAATTACGGTTCCTGGTCGCTCTATGGATCGGTGTTTGCCGTGCTAAAGACACGGCTCAGTTTACACAGATACAGTGACACCTCGATAATCCGTCCGAAAACAATCGGCAAAATCTGAAACCGAAGAAAACCGAGGCAATTATTTCCATATGAATCAATGAGCAGGAGAACACGTGGGTCGCCCTTTGTTTTCGCAAAATTAGCAGCGAGGTCAGGTGGGCACGCCAACGAAATCCGAGGCGACCGACGAAATCCGAGACAAATTTTTTGCGGGAAAAATCGACGAAAACTGAAACCGACGATAACCGAAGTCAACGAAAACCAAGGTATTACTGTACAATATTAAACATTCTAACATGGCTACATCGCTTTACTAGGAATCCAGATAAACGGAGGACGCATTTTATATATTGATATATGTTTTAGCGTTTAATTGATGTTTTTATCTTTAATTTGTTAAAGGATGCGTTAGGTGCCAATGCATGCGTGTTATTGTACGTAAAGTCAAAGAACCTGGCAGTATATTTCTAGCACCCGGACTATATGCAAGATCTGGATTCAGCTCACATCATTTTCACTTGTAGTCAAAGTGCATGCCCAATGCGTGGCAATTCGGAGTTACCGCCCGGCTACCGCGTGGTCCGTGTGGTAATTTCATTTTTTTTTACCTGTGTCCACTACGCGCACCGGAAAATATTTTTATTTTCTGCTACACAGGCGGTAATCTGCATTTTACGCACGTAGACCGTTACCACCTGGTTACCGCGTGAGACCTTACCGTTAGGCCAATGGCTGGCGGTAAGGTATCAGACCCAAAATGGACGCGCAGCAATTTTCATTTTGCCGAAAAAATTTTTAAAAGGCATTTTTTACAGGTGCGCTGAAAAATGATTCTGCGCGTGCCCAAAACACACTTCTACACTACTGCAGGCCATTTTTCAGCGTGCCTTAGTAAAAGTTCCCCAAAGTGAGTTACATCCAGGTACACTAGGAATTTTTCTTGTCCTCAGAGGGTTTACAGTCAATTATTGCCTCAGGTACAAACATAGACTATAAAACCCTCTGAGGACAAGAAAAATTCCTAGTCTACCTGGACTAGTTAAGCGACTAGTCCAGTATCACAAGAAGCAGCAGTGAGATTTGAACACTGGCTTCCTGGTTCTCAGTCTGCTGTTCTAAACCATATTAAAGGTGGTAAAAATCAGATACCAGTATCTCACTTAGGGCCAAGTTGCATTCGGGAGAGCACATGAATCAATACATCTAGTAGAGCTCTTGCTCAGGCAGAGCGTCAGGGACAGAGTGGGCTTTGAACTCGCATTTCTGGAGTTCACATATGCCGGATGCTCAAGAGGCACCACTCTGGACCTACGTGATACAAGTCATACTCTGACGTCATTTTGGAACAGATATTGAGGATCTGCTGTAAACTACCTACTCCTACATCGACCCACTTCAAAAACACCATCTACAAAACTATCTACACAGCAGGATTTAGCTACCTGGTTTCCAAATAGTGGAACTCAAAACCAAGAACCGTAAGAAGCATCACAAACCTCCTCCAATTCAGAAAAGAAATGAAAACCTACGTCTTTAAAAAATTTAACAGCTAATCACAAAGATATCGTCGCCTTCCTTTCTAATCTACCTCTTCAAAAATTATACGAAGAAATATTACCAAAAATCTACAACTGAACACTAAAGCTACCAGTATCTTTTCCAAGGGTAGATGTGAAGCGTCTGTTCACGCTTTCCAAAAATACTAGGACTAGGGGGCATGCGATGAAGCTACAATATAGTACATTTAAAACGAATCGGAGAAAATCTTTCTTCACTCAACGTGTAATTAAACTCTGGAATTCGTTGCCAGAGAATGTGATAAAGGCGGTTAGCTTAGCGGAGTTTAAAAAAGGTTTGGACGGCTATCATTTGATGTCCCCATGCATACCTCCTACCCACCCCCATCCTCCCACCCTGTCAGACTGTCATAGTAATGCTTGAATGTTTTCACTTATATACACTGTCAGCTAGCACATTTGCTTATTTCCGATCTGACGAAGAAGGGCAACCTTGGAAAGCTAATCAAGAAATGTATTAAGTTATGTCCAATAAAAAAGGTATCATCTTATTTTCTTTTCCATGTTTTATTTTGTTTGATTTCTATTGATAACCTTAAGAGTGGACTAACATGGCTACCACACTCCTCTACTAAAGGCCCATCAGCAACCACCCTGAGAACAAACACTGCTTCTGGGCTGAAGGGATTATTTCTGTGCACCCTTCTCGCCTTTAGGGAAGGACAGAGCCCCTCACTCCACAGTGTGACTTCAGAAGGGGCTTATGAAAGGCAGCAGTAAACTATCCCAGCCCAGCCCACACACAACCCTGAGCTCCCATGTCAGAAAACCCTGATGTGGAGAACTGAGAGGATCAGCAATCGGCATCTGAATTCATATGTTATGTTAGCAGCCAGTGATCGTTGCCTCTTA
Source organism: Microcaecilia unicolor (assembly GCF_901765095.1). Taxonomy (NCBI): domain Eukaryota; kingdom Metazoa; phylum Chordata; class Amphibia; order Gymnophiona; family Siphonopidae; genus Microcaecilia; species Microcaecilia unicolor. Next base: position 652,168,002 of record NC_044032.1, on the reverse strand, counting down.
TGACATTTCATTTGTACTCTGCTGTCATTTATCATATTTTTCTTATTACTACTACTACTACTATTTAGCATTTCTATAGCGCTACAAGGTGTACGCAGCGCTGCAGAAACACAGAAGAAAGACAGTCCCTGCTCAAAGAGCTTACAATCTAACAGACAAAAAATAAAGTAAGCAAATCAATTAATGTGAACGGGAAGGAGGAGAGGAGGGTAGGTGGAGGCGAGTGGTTACAAGTGGTTACGAGTCAAAAGCAATGTTAAAGAGGTGGGCTTTCAGTCTAGATTTAAAGGTGGCCAATGATGGGGCAAGACGTAGGGGCTCAGGAAGTTTATTCCAGGCGTAGGGTGCAGCGAGAGGAAGGATTTAGCTGGCTAAGTGGGGGAATGGGGATAGAGGCAAGAGGTGACTGATTTCCTAGATGGTGAGAGCTAGCAGGGGAGGGATGACTGGAGGGTCAGGAAAATGGGATGGGGGATTAAGACTGGGGGGGGAGAGAGGGATAAGAGAAAGTCTAGGTGATAAAGTGGGAGAATAAAACAGAGACAGACAATGGGTGACAAAAGAGTATTATAACATTGTTCTGCTGTGCTATTTAATTCTGCATATTTCTGATACTGTATCACGTTACTCCCATTTGATTACCTCATTGATTTATATTTATGCTTTGGTTTGATTATTCCACTATCATTATGTTACTAACAAAACTGAAAGTTTACTGTTGTCCATTGCCTTGGGTGTTAATAAATCCCAATAAATAATTAAATATAGCTTATGAACATCTACAGAAGGGGACGTTATATGTTACCTGGCAGTTGGTAAACATACAAATTCCTTAGAAAGTTGATCCCACTGTTTTCCATGCTATGGAATAGAGGAGGAATTACAAAACTAATATTTATTTATTAGGATTTATTTACCGCCTTTTTGAAGGAATTCACTGAAGGCTTTGTACAGAAAGAATAGATCCAACATGAGCATATGTGCTCTCCAGTAGAGAAATATTCTACTCGGGGGGGCGGGGGGAGCGGGGGGGCCAGAGTGAGGGGGCAGAAGTGGCTGCAGCAGCCCTGGCTCTGTCTCTTGGCGGCCCTGATTTCAAATAGTAAGGAAATACAAAGACAGAAGAACACAACAAACAACAACAGACCCATCCAAAACCACTATCCTATGTCCCACCCCACCCCTCAAGCCTCCCCCACCCCACAAGCATCATAAACGATCCCCCATCGTATTCCAAAATCGCCTACACCCAAATAATAATGAGCAATCACAATTAAACCTCTAATGAATTGAGGAGGGCAGAGTTGCACCTGTGAGGATACGGTAGCGAACTAGGCAGACCAGGAGCGCAAGAGTTTCCTACGCACCCGGCCCGATCTGGTGTCCATGTTAAACAATTCGTACATCTGACTCCGCCATAACATCAAAGCGGGTGGATCTGGCCGAATCCACTGCAACACTGCAAGAGTTGCCTTGTGGAGAAACAGTGAGAAACCTGAGTGCCCTCTACCACCAGCGATAAATCATCCAGCAAGCAAATCTGGGGAGTGGTACCCCGATTTCTATTATAAAGCATGCTCAAGTGTTGCCCAGAGATCAGTCCAAAACAGATGAATTCCTGGGCAGTCCCAAATACAGGGCTCCTAGCGGGCCCTCATTTCCAGCGCTACCTGGTGGTAATCGGGCACTGCCGCGTGTTGCCCAGTTACCACTGGGTTAATGCAGGAGCCCTTACCGCCACCTTAATGAATGGTAACAGATAGCACAGGGTGTAAGCAAAGATGGAATACAGAGATAGATAACTAGAATCTGTTTTACTCTTTTGGTATCTTGCCAGGTACTTGTGACCTGGGTTGGCCACTGCTGGAAACAAGATACTGGACTTGATGGACCTCCGATCTGTGTCAGTATGGCTACTCTTATGTTTATACATTAAACACTAGTGATCTATGTAAATCAAGGCACTGTTGCTCTGATCTAAGCATATGGACACATATGTGAAGTATGACGACAGATGAAGACAGAATCTTCCTCAGAGGCCCACTGATAAATACAAGGCCTGAATACAGTATGGACAGCTGAAGTTATAAGTACACATGTAAAGCATTTACTGGGTGTCCTTCTGTAAGACCACAGGGCCCTAAGCCACCAGATGCTCAGGCAAAAGGCTCATTAATTGTGGCAGCTATCTTGCATTCCTAACTAATATAAAAGCATCGGGAATTAAATTAGGACTAAAATTTGATTGAGTTGAGCAAAACAGTTGGTCAGAAGAAAGAGTCAAGTTGCTAAGTTAGAAGAATCTACGGAAGAGCCACTATGAGAAAGGATGGATAAGGAAATCTTTCTTCATGGCAAAGGTACAGGATGGACACAACAGCCTCCAGATAGAAGAAAGAGAGAATAAAACTTGCAGGTTGGATCTCTCTGCTTCCGGGCTTCCATATTCATGGACCTTTTATTTGCAGAAAGTACACAACCAATGACAATTCTGGAAGCTGATTTGAGCTACAGAGTGCGAAAGCCTCCACAGAAAAAAAGAACAATTTTCATAGCATCCCCATGTGGATTAAAGAATGGCCGGACAGCCTTGGCCCTGTCAAGGGATGACAATTAACATACCACCATTGTCATTAAAAGGCAGAGCCAGATGCCCGCAGAGGTTGAGGCTGACTGAAGGGATAAAGGATCCTGCTGTTTGTTGGTTTTTTCACACTCTGTTGACTTCCTGTCTCCATGGCTTTTGTCTGCTGAGGATTATGTAGTGATGTAGGCTACCCCCACCCATCCCCTCCTCAACTCATCTATCCTCATAGCCCTCCCACTGGAATCCCACACACTGCTCATTGTCAGAGGCTTTCCCCATGTATGTATGGCCCCGGGAGCAGTGCAAAGGCAGCCAGGAACAGCTGGAATATAAATATTAACCAGAGGGAGAACTGGGACCCTCTGGGCTTTCATTCCGCATTTCATTTGAGCTGCTTTTTCCACAATGTTGGAATTGGCACAAGTGTGGAACTTGTTTGATGTCCCACCGGGCTTCCACCTTAAGACCGGATCCTGGATGACTGGCATGACGGTTCACAAGATTCATTTGGGAGCTTTCCTGGATGTGCTTCCACATCTCCAAATTTATCTGCATAAAACAGGATGAAAAGCAAACCATAGGAACTTTAAACAATTTGGAAAGGAGGTTCCCTGATAGTTTAGTGACCATGCTGTGTGCTACCAGGTCAGGTACCCAGGGTGCAGTGGTGCTTGAGGAGGGAGTCAGCGTCATAGCTCAATAGCAACATCTAGTGGTCAAACTCTGGGAACGCACACAGAAAGTTTCAGAGGAAGCCACAGTCTGTGAACCCTGGCCAGGGACCTACCACTGCAAGTGGTTAGGTTGGGTGGGTGGGGGAGGGGGTTCATAAAGGTAGTTGTGAATGGAGGTTTATAGGTTAGAAAATAAAGAAGTATGGCAAAACTATTAGCAACCCCCCCCCCCCCCAAAAAGAGAAACCTTCTAGAAAACAAAGACCATATGACTATCAAGTCTGCTCATTCACACCAACTACTAAGCTCAAAAATCACTTCCTGTCCCTTTGACATCCTCTGATAAAGGGGCGTAGGCAGACTCTCAATTTTGGGTGGGCCTGAGCCCAAAGTGAGTGGGCAGAGGAACCCTGCCCCACAAGCGATTTGGTGTCTCCCACCCACCGCAGGTCATCTGGTCTCTCAACCCCCCCACCCCTGTTGCCACGTAACGTTTAAACAGCAGACCTTCGCCAGCAGCAACAGACACACACTGTTAACGCTGGCCCCACAGCCTTCCGCCTATGAGGAAACAGGAAGTTACATCAGAGAGAAGGCTGTGGAGCCAGCGTGAGCAGTATGTATCAGTCGCTGCTCGCTGCCAGCAAAGATCTACTATTTAAGAGGTATGCAGGAGGGAGAAGTGTTGGGCGTTTTCAACAGCGGGACTTGGGGGATCCCTGCCAGCCACATCATAGGTGTGCTGCTACTGGGTGGCCTGAGCCCTGGGCCCACCTGTGGCTACATTACTGATCCAATAGAAAATAGAATGGTCAGAGCTATGGCAGTTATACTTTAGTACAGAAAAACCAAGAATCATACATTTGGGATGCAGAAATGCAAGAGCCAAACACCATCTGAAGTTAAAGAATTAGCAGTCACCGCACAAGAAAGAGACTAACTAGTAACATAGTAACATAGTAGATGACGGCAGAAAAAGACCTGCATGGTCCATCCAGTCTGCCCAAGACAAACTCATATGTGTAAACCTTACCTTGAATTTGTACCTGTCCTTTTCAGGGCACAGACCATATAAGTCTGCCCAGCAGTATTTCCCGCCTCCCAACCACCAGTCCCGCCTTCCATCACCGGCTCTGGTACAGACCGTATAAGTCTTCCCTCCCCTATCCTCGCCTCCCAACCACCACCCCATCTTCCCCCCAACTGCTCCGCCACCCAATTTCAGCTAAGCTTCTGAGGATCCATTCCTTCTGCACAGGATTCCTCTATGCATATCCCACGCATGTTTGAACTCCGTTACCATTTTCATCTCCACCACCTCCCGCGGGAGGGCATTCCAAGCGTCCACCATCCTCTCCTAGTGGGAATGGAAATGGAGGTAAACCTCTCTGATGACCTGAAGACACCTGGATGTTGGATTTAGCTCATGTCTGTCTCAGCAGGTTTTTTTTAAATACCTAAGTGGAACGGAGGAGTAGCTTAGAGGTTAGTACAGTAAACTTTGATCCTGGGCAGGGCCGCTGAGACACTGAGCCGGGCCTGGGGCAAGGCCACCCCTGGGCCCCACCCCAAGGACTGCCCCACGCCGCCCCCACCCCAATCGCTACTGCTGCTGTCGCCTCCATCTCCTGCTCCAAGCCGCTGGTGCCACAGTCCCCAGTCTCCACCTGCCTACCCTCAGCTCTCTCGACAGCCCTCTTCTGTCTGCCACAGGGCCCCCTGCATTAAAAAAAAAAATCTCTAAATCGGGAATGCCAGCGAACAGCGCCTTGCATCTGTGTGAAAGCAGCAGATTGTCTTGGGCCTTTCCTCACTGTGCCCTGCCCTCGCTTTAAAGCTGCAGTAAGTGCAAAACTTTACAGATTGAGTAACAAACCTGGACCAGTATAGCCAGATCCTCGCAAACCAAGTTAATTACATAAGAATAGACATACTGGGTCAGACCAATGGTCCAACTAGCCCAGTATCCTGCTTCCAACAGTGGCCAATCCACTAGTACCTGGCAGAATCCCAAAGAGTAGCAACATTCCATGTAGAACCCCAAAGAATAGCAAGATTCCAGAATCCTAAAGAGTAACAAGATTTTATTTATTTATTGTATTATTACATTTATATCCCACATTTTCCCACTGATCGCAGGCTCAAAGTGGCTTACAAGGTCTGTAGTGCAAGCTACAGTACAAGAAAAACAATTATACAAATTGAGAATAAGATATAAAATAACAATTAAACATCAAAAGGCAAGTGATAATGACAGGTAATTATTGTCCTTGGATCTGAATTTATAGTAATAGTTAATTCAAGTTAGGTTAAACCTGGGGAATAAGCCTTCTTAAACAAAACTGATTTCAATAATTTTCGGAAATGTAAGCAGAATCTCAAAGAGTAGCAACACTCTGTGTAGAACCCCAAAGAATAGCAAGATTTTGGAATCCTAAAACAGTAACAAGATTCCATGCAGAATCTCAAAGAGTAATAACATTCCACGTAAAACCCCAAAGAATAGCAACATTCTGGAATCCTAAAGAGTAACAAGATTCCATGCAGAATCTCAAAGAGTAGCAACATTCCACGTAGAACCCCAAAGAATAGCAAGATTCTGGAATCCTAAACAGTAACAAGATTCCATGCAGAATCTCAAAGAGTAATAACATTCCACGTAGAACCCCAAAGAATAGCAACATTCTGGAATCCTAAAGAGTAACAAGATTCCATGCAGAATCTCAGAAAGCAGCAACATTCCACGTAGAACCCCAAAGAATAGCAAGATTCTGGAATCCTAAAGAGTAACAAGATTACATGCAGAATTTCAAAGAGTAGCAACATTCCATGTAGAACTCCAAAGAGTAGCAAGATTCTGGAATCCTAAAGAGTGACAAGATTCCAGGCAGAATCTCAAAGAGTAGCAACATTCCAAGCTACCAATCCCAGGGCAAGCAGTGGCTTCCCCATGCCTGTGTCTATAGCAGACTATGGACTTTTCCTCCAGAAACTTGTAATTTGGGTTTAAAAAAAAGTTTGGACAAGGGTCAGTAGGTGTCATCTATGTGACCATCTCTAGGAAAACATGACCAAAGAAGTGGATGCAAAATGCTGAGAATGGCTGATTTTTCATATCATGGGTCCATAAGCAGTTTGAAAAAGTTACTTTCATTTTTTCCACATAAAAGGATGGGGTTTGTTTCCTCTAACTGAAATAATTAAAAACTCATTTTTTTTTGTTTCTGGTGACTTTAATCACCTTTTCCCAGAAATGGTCACACATATTCACAAATTCTCTACTAGGATATATTTTTCATTTAGCACAAAAAGCGAATTCAGTGAAATTGGTTTTAATTAAAGCGGTTTACATATGATATACATACACTTATTTTGTACCTGGAGCATCAGAAGGTTTAAGTGACTTGCCCGGAGTCACAAGGAGTTGCATTGAGAATTGAATCCACTTCCCCTAGTTCTCAGGCCACTGCACTAACCATCTAAACTTTTCCACAGTTTAAGAAAACAGATTGGCAAAAAAACCCTAAATGAATAAAAATAATAAAAGCACCATGAACAGTTCAAGTTCTTTATGATTATGCACGCTGTTAATCACATCACTTTGACATCTTAGACGTTTAATATATACCCATTACTGAAATCCAGTCTTCTGCAAGAGAAAGCCTGAAGCACAAGAACAGCCCAACCCCTTCCGAATCAAGATTATGGTTTGCAAAGAGCTAGACATTTTCTTTTTGTTACATTTGTACCCTGCGCTTTCCCACTCATGGCAGGCTCACTGCGGCAGGCAATGGAGGGTTAAGTGACTTGCCCAGAGTCACAAGGAGCTGCCTGTGCCGGGAATCAAACTCAGTTCCTCAGTTCCCCAGGACTAAAGTCCACCACCCTAACCACCACCCTCCTCCTCTAGCAAGGGTTTTGTTGTTGTTGTGTGTTGTTTTACTTCTGCAGATGTCTGTTACCCCATACTTAAGGTTTCAGGATTTCTCCCTCCCAGACTCCTCACCTGTGATTCTAGTGGTTGATTCTTACTCCACAGTGCAGGCGGAGGGGAAGCCTGAACCAAGCATTTCCAAAAACACAGAGAGTTAAAACTTGAGACGGTTTAGGATAGACTATTTTGAGATCTTTTCCAGGCATGTGATTCATTTCCTCACAGACTCAGCCTGATCTTTGCCCAGAGATATGTAGAGTTGGAAATCATCCAAATATAGAAAGCATTTTAGTTCACAGGTACAGATAAGATTCCTCGGATAAACCCCTGCGGCACTTCGGAATTAGATAGACAGGTTCTAAGACTAATTTGCTGCATCCAACAGGATGCAATTTATGTATTTAAAAATTCCTAAGTGGCTCATGGGTTTTTTTGATAGACCACCTTTCTGTGGTAAAACTACAGTGGTTACATATATCCTATGCAGGTACTATTTATTTACTACATTTGTACCCCACATTTTCCCACCTATTTGCAGGCTCAATGTGGCTTACATAGTACCGGAGAGGCATTTGCCAATTCAGTTGATAACAGATGAGGTAGGTGTGGATCAGGCATCAAGGGTCGAAGGAAGTGAAGATTATAAATTGTCCAGTACGATCATTAGTTATGCTGTGCTTCTGGGTGTGAGGATTTACGTTGGATCTGTTGGGTAGGCCTTTTTGAAGAGGTGAATTTAAATGGTCATGGATTGTTCTCACAGCATTTGGAAGTCCGTTCCATAGTTGTGCACTTATGTAGGAGAAGCTGGATGCGTAGGTTGTTTTGTATCTTAGTCCTTTACAGTTGGGATAATGTAGGTTTTAGGTACGATCGTGATGATCTGATTCTGTTTCTGGTTGGTAGATCTATGAGGTCTATCATGTATCCTGGTACTACGCCGTAGACGATTTTGTGTACCAAGGTGCAGATTTTGAAGATGGTCCGTTCTTTGATTGGGAGCCAGTGCAACTTTCCTCATAGGGGTTTAGCACTTTCGAATCGTGTTTTACCATATATCCTGTCCTTAGTGGCTTTAGAAACTGCCATATGTACTCGACTCTAAGTAGATCTTGGGTATAAATTGAGGGCAGTTTTGGGGACTAAAAATGGCCAAAATTGGCTTGACCCGTGTACAAGTCAAGGAAATGATGAAACTACTGGCGGCACAGCAACCGAGTAAGGACACAACATGCCCTCTCTGCTGTCCCCCCCCCACCCCACCCCACGGATATGCTTTTTCTCTCTCTCTGTGCTGCCCAGCATATCTTTTCTTTTTTTGTTACATTTGTACCCTGCGCTTTCCCACTCATGGCAGGCTCAATGCGGCTTACATGGGGCAATGGAGGGTTAAGTGACTTGCCCAGAGTCACAAGGAGCTGCCTGTGCCTGAAGTGGGAATCCAACTCAGTTCCTCAGGACCAAAGTCCACCACCCTAACCACTAGGCCACTCCTCCACTGTTGCTACTATTTGAGATTCTACATGGAATGTTGCTATTCCACTAGCAACATTCCATGTAGAAGTCGGCCCTTGCAGATCACCAATCTGGCTGCGCAGGCTTCTGCTTCTGTGAGTCTGACGTCCTGCACGTACGTGCAGGACGTCAGACTCACAGAAACAGAAGCCTGCGCAGCCTTCTACGTGGAATGTTGCTAGTGGAATAGCAACATTCCATGTAGAATCTCCAATAGTATCTATTTTATTGTTGTTACATTTGTAGATTCCATGTAGAGTCTCCAATAGTAGCAACATTCCATGTAGAATCTCCAATAGTATCTATTTTATTTTTGTTACATTTGTACCCTGCGCTTTCCCACTCATGGCAGGCTCAATGCGGCTTACATGGGGCAATGGAGGGTTAAGTGACTTGCCCAGAGTCACAAAGAGCTGGCTGTGCCTGAAATGGGAATCGAACTCAGTTCCTCAGTTCCCCAGGACCAAAGTCCACCACCCTAACCATTAGGCCACTCCTCCACTCCAGCTACAGCTTCACACAATTTGCACTTTTTAAATTGGTCCTGACCATGCGGAAACAGGGATGAGGGACCACTCAGGAGCAGATCGCAGGGGGCTTAGCTATAGCAGTGCGCTGCCGCTGCTCTATGGAAGAGAGTTTTAAAGGTACACAGTAGGGAGGGTGGTTAAGGGAAGGAACTGAGATGCTGAACTGCAAGTAGAGTTGTGCCATCGGCAGGAATGGTGGGGGGGGGGGGGGGGGGGAAATTACATTTTTTTAGAACTATGGGGTGCTACCCATAGATCAGGGCCACTGAGGGGGGGGGGGGGGGAGATTCTTCAGGCCCTGTCTCCAAGGGGGGCCCGGTGCCGGCAAGGTTTTGAGGGAGCAGATTGCCTGCTTCCAAGTCTCTTTCTCCTGCTCTTGTTGCATTAACGAAATAACCCAGGTCCAGGCACAAAGGAGCAGGAGATGACAGATTCAGGGAGGAGCAGACACAGGAAGGACCGAGTGTGGGGGCAAAAGGCGGTGGCCCAGGTGGGGGGTGGTCCTGCCGTAGATAAGGTGACCCTGGGCTTTTTTTTTTTAATTATTCATTTTGAAGCAAACATTTCTCGACTTATAGTTGAGTATACATTGTAGGCTTTCTGTACCTGGGGCGGTGGAGGGTTAAGTGACCTGCCCAGGATCACAAGGAGAAGCAGCAGGAAATCAACCCACTTCCTCAGGTTCTAAGCCAACTGCTCTAACCATTAGGCTGCTCCTCCACTCCAATTATATCATATGCCATATTTTGTTCAGGTAGAAAATATTTTCAAACTGAAGTACAAATTATTTGTAACAAACTCTACCCTCCCTTTCAAAGCCAATACAATGAAATACCCCCCAAACAAGCAATACAATCAGTGGCGTAGCCACAGGTGGGCTTGGGTGGGCCAGGGCCCACCCATTTATGGCTCAGGCCCACCCAACACTAGCACATGTTTAATGGTAACTGGTGGGAATCCCAAGCTCCGCCAGCTGAAGATTTTCCCCTGATGGTAGCGAAAACACTACTCTCCATGACACTGGCACCTGCGCATGCTCAGTTTTCAGTGAATGCCTGCTGCCAAGGTGGAAAAAAGTGTTTTCCCACCTACCCAATTCTTGCCTAGGCCCACCCAAAATCTGTTGTCTGGCTACGCCCCTGAATACAATGCAAACTCATCCAATATAAAACCATTATCAAAATAAAGGCTGACGCTCAAATTATAATCATCACACAAACAAAAGTAAACAAATATATAAAGACATATCGAAATGCTATGAGCACCATATTCTAAGATCACCATACCATCCTGCATATCGCCAAACCACTTTGACGTGTCTCCTCAAGAAGAGCAGTAAATACCACCATAAGAAACATAATCATCTTACATTTCTCTGAAAATGAATGTGTCATATTCTTTGCTAGAAACTTCAGCAGAAAACACATGTAACGGAAAGAGAAGACTGTCACGTCACCAAGACCAGCTTAAAGAGCTGTCTTGAGCATTTTCGATGTAACGTCTAAGTCCGACTAAACGTCCAAAATCCAAATAGGAAAGAAGATTTTTTTTTTTTTTTTTTTGCAAAAATACTATTTCAAACGTAGAAAATCAAGCCATTGGGATGTAGGAGGGGTCACCATTTTTAGCAGACTGGTCCCCTAGGGAGCCAATGAGGACTGGTGCTGCTGGATATCAGCTCTATTCCCACCGCCATGTGAGCCCGAGTTAGTTGCCTGCTTGCCCACCTGCCTGAATGAACTGCCCAGTGTCTGAGCTGGTAAGTATCACTCCCCCCTCCAAGGTCTGGCACTCTTTGTCACCCGGCTCCCCCCCCCCCCCCCCCAAGGTTCCGCAGTCTCTCTCACCCACTCCCAGTCAGGCAGCACACAGTGTTATGTGTGTGGGAGAGGACTGGGGTGGAAGAGAGATGCAGTCACACAGGCTGTGCGTGCATCTATCTTCCCTCCTGTCCTCCTCTTCTCCCCCCCCAACACACACATACAGTGTGACTGTCATGGCATGGTCTGTGACTCACAGGGCAGTCAGGCAGTACACAGTGGGGGGTGGGGTGGGGGGACAGGGGTGAAAGAGACATGCATTCACACAGGATATGAGTGTAACTGCATCCATCTTCCCTCCTGTTCTCATCCACTCCCTCTCCCCACTTACTTTATTTTTAATTGCATAAGTAATTGTGAGATTAAACATTTTATTTGAAATGCAGCCCTATTTCATATAGATTCTCTGCAGCAAAGAATAAAATAATATAGTGGTTAAAGAAGCAGGCCTTGGGCAAGTCACCTTCATCCTCCACTGCCTCATGTATAGCTTAGAATCCACGTCAACAGGGCAGAAAAATAATTTATGCACCTAAATGTAATTTAACTTGAGCTCAGATTTAGGAAAACATAAATAATAAATCTAAAAATCGAATCCAAGATGAAGTTTGGAACTTCAGCATATAACCACTGCCAACTTTTACTCTGACATTCCTAATCTCCTCAGAGAATGGAATCTCTGCTCCCTGTAACATGGCCTACTTTGCACAAACTCTCCCAAGCACACCTCTAACTGTGAACATCCCCTAATATTAACATAATAAATGGCAGCCAGGGCTGTTAAAAGAGGCAGTTAAGGGCACTGGATGTGGGTAGGGGTACCATGCTGTTCTTTGGAGTCAGCCTGTGAATATATCAGTCCAAAAGGCAACACAAAAGCAACCCCTTCCATGAGTTCCATTATGTCCGGCGACTGCCCTGATGACAGCAGAAAAGGACTATGTATTCTGCCCAGTTATCTTTTCCACACTGCTAAGGATACAACCCAGTGTGACCATCTACAAGATTTCTCCTTACCCAGCAGAGTTATTTTTCCATCTTTATTGTTTGTACTCCGCCATCTTGGGTAGAACAGCATACAAATGAAAGAGGAGAAACCGAACTTGTAAACCCAACACTGAAGACTCAACAAAAACTGTACATTAAAACTAAAGGCTAATGGTGGTTGGCGATTCCCTTCTGAGGGGCACAGATGCATCCATTTGATGACCAGACATAAGAAGTGCTGGAAGTCAGATTTGAAAATCTAAAATAATACGAAAGATTGCCAAGAATCATCAAGCATGCTGCTCATTCATATCGACATGAATGATACTGCAAGGTGACACCCATGGAGAGAGGATAAAAGAGATGCACCACTGGTATTTTTCTGAACCCTTCCTGTCAAGAGCCATAACAGAAAAGTTTGCGTTCTGTAGATGAAGGCATGACAGTGCAGATCGGGGCTTCCCAAATTGTGTGTTGTGACCCCAAACCCTGCATTTAGGGTCATGACCTAGGCGGGTTGAAAATAGAAAAATCATTGGCTATGCCTCCGGGGGGGGGGGGGGGGGGCATGTGCTTTCTGTGGCTGTGATAATGTTGTAGACGGTATCAACAAAAGCATTTCGACTTCCTGGACAACCATGGGATGATATTCCAAGGTCTGCTGATACAGTTGGGTACCGCATCTTCCAAAACCAGGTGAGGAGGCCTTTAAACTAACACTGTCAGGGATAGGTGAAGAAAGCCTTCAGATAAGTAAAACTTTAAGGACTCGTAGAGAAATAGGAATAAAGAGTAACATCCGGAAGCTATGTATATTATTTCCATACTATCAAGTTCATTAAAAATTTGATATACCGCCCAATTAGAAACACCTTTCTATTGAGGAAACTCCGTCGCATGTGTTGTTATTTTGAACAAGATCAGTTTAAATTACTGGTTCAGTCACTTCTGATTCTGTCAATCAGATAATTGTAATCTTTTGTACTTGGGTTGTAATAAAGGTCTCCTCAGGAGACTGCAGACTATACAGAATACTGCAGTCTGCTTGATTTTTGGATTATCTAAATATGATAACATTTCTCTCAGCTATTTGAAACTCCACTGGTTGCCTATCGAAGCCAGATTATATTTCAAGCTAGCATGTTTTCATAAGATCTTGCACGGTTGAGCACCGGACTATTTCTATGATCATTGTTGTGTTTTTCAGTATTCAGATGTCTAGACGTAATGATGCTGTGGGTTTTTCATTCCCTTTGGCTAAAGGAAAAAGGAGATTACGATTATTTGAATTAGGTCTGCCTTTCCAAACTGCTAGGTTTTGGAATGAGCTTGCTATGATTTTTTTCATTCCTCTCATTCACGGAGTGATACAAAGGCATTATAATATTTTCAGTCTTATTCACCATCCCTTTCCTAATAATTCCTAGCATCCCGTTTGCTTTTTTGATCACCGCGCACTGAACAGAAGATTTCAGCATATTATCTACAACGACACTCAGCTCTTTTTCTTGAGCGCTGACCATAGACGGTCAGTAGCCCAACTGTTTGGGGAGGCTAAAGGGGGCGGAGCTTACCTCCATACGCTCCGTGGCAGCGACGTCAATGAAGAAAAAGACTACAGGCTCGCCGCCAGCTTCTCCCTTCTCTCTGCACACAGTGTCCCGTGATGCATTTCCTGTTTCCGCGAGAGCAGAGAGAAGGGAGAAGCTGGCGGCGAGCCTGTAGTCTTTTTCTTCATTGACGTCGCTGCCACGGAAATAAAAGATAAAAATGCGCGGGGCGGGAGGGTGGGCTGCACCACAAGCGGAAGTTGACGATTGGGCTGGGGAGGCTTAGCCTCCCCAAGCCTCTTATACGGGGCGCCTATGGCGCTGACCCCCAAGGTGGACCCTAGCATCAGGTAAGTATGATTCGGATTATTTGTTCCAATGTGCACCACCCGCAAGAAAACCGCTAACTGGAGAGTATAGAGAAGTAGCTGTACTCACGGGAAAAGCGCTAATTCATGACAGTGGCGTAGCCACAGGTGGGCCTGGGCCCATCCACTTAGGACTCAGGCCCACCCAACAGCAGCACATATTTAGTGCTAGCTAGTGGGGATCCCAAGCTACGCCAGATGAAGACCCTCCCCCTGATGGTGCTGAAAACACTGCTCTCCACTTCAGCAGTCTAAGCTTCCTAAGCTGTTGATACTGACCTCATCATATTGGGGGGGGGGGGGGGGAGGAGAACACTTGGTGCCCACCCACTTCTTGACTAGGCCCACCCAAAATCTGCTGTCTGGCCACGCCCCTGATTTCATGAGTTTAGTTAAGCAGCTGTACTTACAGGAAACACACTAATTAGTGAGTATAGAGACCCAATATTCTCCCTCCATCTGCCACCACCAAAAAAGAAATAGTCCTAGCTTTCATTCAAAGATTAACACGAGTTTAGCTTGCATACTATTCCTTATTCCTGAGAAATTACTGTACCATCAAATCACTGTCCCCTGCACATTTTAAAATCCACACCGTACCTTGTTAAGACCAGGGGCGTAGCCAGACAACAGATTTTGGATGGGCCTAGGCAAGAAGTGGGTGGGCATCGAGTGTTCTCCCTTCCCCCAAACCACCACCAAAAAAATATTCCATCTAGCAGGAAAACCTTCTTTCCAACTTGGCAGTCTACAGCAGGCATGTGCTGAAAACTGAGCATTAACAGGTGCCAGTATGGTGGAGAGTAACGTTTTCGCTACCATTAGGGGGAAGTCTTCAGCTGACAGAGTTTGGGATCCCCATCAGCTACCGCTAAACGTGTGCTACTGTTGGGTGGGCCTGAGCCCTAAGTGGGTGGGCTCTGGCCCACCCAGGCCCACCTGTGGCTACGTCACTGGTTAAGACATCTTTAACACTGTACACAAACCTGGGCAAAAACACACTCAGAATATTACCATAACATAATAGCACTAACTGCCAGGACATGAAAGCTACAACCTCATGTGTGAAAAGGCAGCAGCGTAAATACACTGAGCCCTAAAACACCAATACACTACCCAGTGAATAAAAACAAACCAAAGAAGATCTCTGTGCAGAATATCACACCATGGTCACACATAAAAAACACAGGACGCAACAAATATATCACAAGGAAACCTCAAGAAGTCAACTAAAATGGAAAATTTCAGAGACTTACATTTCAGACAACAAAGGTAGAAAAAAGTATTTTATTCTGAAGTAATTTTTCAGTTCACTTTGGTGCAAATGTCTAATTTCTGCGTGTTTTTTTTTTTTGTCTTTGCTGTGGTTTGTCCATTTGACATTTCTTCTCACTCTATGTTCACCATCCTTCTCTGTGTCCCTGCCCCTTACGTTCTTCCATTTTCAGTATCTGCCTTCTCAGTGTCCTGATCCAACCCTTATATTCAGCATTTCCCCTCTGTGTTTATCTTGCCCTATCCTGTATTTCCCCGTGTCCCTGTTCATCCCCCTCCCCCATCTCCAGCATTACTCCTCTGTGTCCCCCATTACCCCTTCCCCCTCCATGCCCAGCATCTGTCTCCCTGTCCCTCCGTTCTTCCCCCTGGGGCCAGTATCTCTCTCTGTAGCTTCCCACCCACATCCCACATTCCTCATGGATCTACAGTGTGTCTCCCCCTCTCTTCCATCCAGAATCTTCTTCCCCCAGTCTCTCTCTATTCCCCCCCCCCAAACTGGTCCAGCATCTATCCCTCTCCCATTTCCATCCAGCACCTTTTCCTGTCTGTCCCTCCCTCCCCTCTCCCCTTTCCTAGTCCAGCAGAGCAGCACCTTATCTCTCCCTCCCTCTGGCCTGCAGGTCCATGTTTTCCCCCTTTGTCTCCCCCCCCCCTCTCCCCGTGGTTCACAAGTGCTGCTAACTACCTTGATTGCTACGGGTAGAGGCACCAAAGTGATTGAAAGATGCTGCCTCGGGGCCTCGATCTTCCCTGTAACGCCACATCCTGCCCAAGCAGAACAGGAAGTTGCATCAGAGGAGGCAGGAAGCATCACAGGGAAGAACAAGGCCCTGAGGCAGCTCCGCTCCTTTCAATCACAGCAGTGTATCTACCTGCATCAAACAAGGTAGTTAGCAGCACTCGTAAGCCACAGGGAGAGGGAGAACTGCCAGCAGTGGGACGTCATGAACTAAGAATGGGAGGGGGAGGGGTTCCTCTTGTAGAGTGTTGTACTTGTCATGCCCCAAAATATTGGGGGTGCTTGAGCTCCTATAGCACCCACACAGTCAGCGCCTATGCTAGGCACAGTATGTAAATCTATTCATTCATATTTATTGTGGATATTCTGAAAACCTGATTGGATGGGTAATTGTTCCCTGACTTGGGCTGAGAACCACTGAGCCACAAAATAGTAGAAACAAATCAAAGGAAACAAGTATTTGCAAGAGGGAAAGCACACAACAGGATCGTTTGGTTTTTTCTCTCCTTATTCCTGCAATTAACATGCAGAAATCAACTTTACGCTCAATAATTCAGAGTTTTTACACACATATAGTAACATAGTAGATGACGGCAGAAAAAGACCTGCCCAAAAAGATAAACTCACGTGTGCCATTTTTTGTGTATACCTTACCTTGATTTGTACCTGTCTTTTTCAGGGCACAGACCGTATACGTCTGCCCAGCACAATCTCCGCCTCCCAACCACCAGCACCGCCTCCCACCACCGGCTCTGGCACAGACCGTATACGTCTGCCCAGCACTATCCCCGCCTCCCAACCACCAGCCCTGCCTCCCACCGCTGGCTAAGCTTCTGGGGATCCCTTCCTTCTGAGCAGGATTCCTTTATGTTTATCCCACGCACGATGTTTGAATTCCGTTACCGTTTTCCTCTCCACCACCTCCCGCAGGAGGGCATTCCAAGCGTCCACTACCCTCTCCGTGAAAATGGAATTTGAAAGTGTTCTTTGCACACACTCATTTCCAAACCAAAACTGCAAACTAAGGGGCCTTTTAACTAAAATTTATCACATGCTAAATGACAAGAAGGCCATAGGCATTAAAATGGGCTTCTGTTAGCGCGCACTAAGCTTTAGTAAAAGGACCCCCTAAATCGTCACCTCCAATGTCCAATTCTCCGTTTTGCAGGAACATTCTGGGAGGGGCGGTGTTAGAATGATCACGGTGGTGGATCTCAGGTGGGATCTCTGGGTACAGCATTTCCGATATTACAGTGACGCACACACGTGCAGGATCTCCTGCTGTATCCTTCCTTTCTACAAATTCTGTCCTGACCTGAGGAAGGGGTTTTAGCTTCCAAAAGCTACTCGGTTAATATAATAAGATTCTATTCATTAGTTTTCTCTTTTATTTATTCACTTTTATTTCTGTAATAAAGCGGGCTAACACAACAGCTACACCACATTCTACAAATGTAGGGGTTAATGCGGAAAGCACACAGTGCAGCTACGTGGCTTTTACTACAAAATTAACAATAAAATATACAGGCATGGAAAGTGCTAGCCACAGCTCTAGTGCTTTGTGATAATGTCCACCTTCCTGTCCGTGCACGAGCAAAGGGTTATTGGCTCATGCACTGACAAGAAGGAAGACATTAAAAAAAAAAAAAAAGAAGCCGTCATCTTCAAATCCCCTAACAACAAAATCTCCATTAGTCTAAAAGCCCCAATCTTCCCCTGCCTAAAACCAATAATTCCACACAGCCAACTTCAAGTAGCCTCTGAGTTGCCATCTTGGAAAATAGCAATTCCATGTTCTGCCCCCATATTCATGGAAGCAGGTTAATTATTTGTTTATATACAGTGCACTCCATTTAAGTGCACGTCGGATAAGCGCATGCTCTGTTTAACTGCATGCCGTACTTCGGTCCCGTTTTTGACACCATCAATTTCTATGGGGACAAACTTCGGTTTAGTGCACCCACTGATAAGTGCAAGATTCGCTTATATGCATGGTTCAAGACCGCTCCTCTGCAGGAAAGACTCCGCAAAAGCGCGCGCATGGAATATGGAAGCCGATTGGCGCGTGACAACCAACGAGATTTCAAATTTACTGCCTCTTTAACTGCCACAGGCAGAATAAGCGAAAGAATGTTGTTAGGGCGTACACCGGGGTTGTCGTCACGGCGGAACTGTAAGACTTTAACACTGGCTGAACGAATAGAAGTTCTTAAAAAATTAGAAAACAAACAAAGTCAAGCATCTATTGCTAAAGAATATGGTGTCAATCCCAGTCAAATTTCACTTGTCTTGAAGCAGAAAGACCAGCTTCTCGAAGACTGGCAAAACAATACAAATCCACAACGGAAACGAAACGGGCGGGAAAAGCTGAGGAGGTAGAAGATGCTCTTCTTCTGTGGTTTTCTCGAGTCAGGAGCAGACAGTTTCCTGTCAGTGGTCCACTGCTTATGGAGAAAGCTAACCAGCTAGCTGAAAGTCTTGGACTAACTGAATTCAAAGCCACTGTTGGATGGTTGGAAAGATGGAAGGAGAGGAACAACATAAAATTCAAGAAGCAGCATGGTGAGAAACAAGACGCTGATGATTTTGGTGCTGAAAATTGGGTTGTTTCAGTTCTTCCTACCGTCTTGAACGAGTTTGCACCTCGTGACATTTTCAATGCTGACGAAAATGGTCTCTACTGGCGAGCGATTCCTGATGGAACACTTGCATTCAAACACGCCGAAACTACTAGAGGTAAAACATCGAAGGACCGACTGACAATCCTCCTTTGCTGCAATATGGATGGGAGTAAGAAGTTGGAACCCCTCGTCATTGGAAAGAGAAAACAGCCCCATTGCTTCAAGAAAGTTAAGCGACTTCTTGTGTCATACGAGGCTAACGCAAATTCATGGATGACTGGGGAAATTTGGAAGCAGTGGCCAAAGAAGTTAGACACTAGAATGCGGGCACAAAAGCGTCAGATTTTGTTGCTTTGTGATAATTGTGCTGCACACAGGGACGATGTCAGGCTGTCTAACGTCAAGGTGGTCTTCCTGCCACCAAACACTACCTCTCTGATCCAACCTATGAATCAGGGCATAATAGCCAATTTCAAACAACATTATTGGGCTCTTGTGCTACTTTGTCTGATGAGCGTTATGGAAGACCAGACTGC
Source organism: Microcaecilia unicolor (assembly GCF_901765095.1). Taxonomy (NCBI): domain Eukaryota; kingdom Metazoa; phylum Chordata; class Amphibia; order Gymnophiona; family Siphonopidae; genus Microcaecilia; species Microcaecilia unicolor. Next base: position 652,148,863 of record NC_044032.1, on the reverse strand, counting down.
CAAGGATAAACGTGCTGTTGAACTGGCTCGTAATTTATCACTGTTGGATTCCCAACATATGCAGAAAGAAGCCTGGAATCATGTTACACAGGCAACCACTGTGAACTGCTACAAGCGGGCAAGCTTTGTTAAGGATGTGGAGAGGGACTCATCAGATGAAGAGGTTATTGACATCCCAGCCGGTGTTACTGAAGAGGAGTTCCATCGCTATGTAGCTGTTGATTACAATCTACAAACAGCTGAAGACAGCACTGATGTCAAGATATGTACCTACACGCAGGCAACAACGGCTGATGATGGAACCGATGAAGAAATGAGCAGCGAGGCACATGCTGATGAAATTCAACAGCCTCCTCCTATCATTTTTGCAAGAGCGCTGGAGAGTATCAACACCGTGTGGGCCTATCTGGAGGCCCCTGGATGTCAGTGCTATGACAGTTTTTACTGTCTGGCAGACATAGTCTATGGAAGTCACAGACCCAAGAGTGTACAGAGGACTATAACTGATTACGTCAAGCCAGCCTGTCAGTTAACTGAGACTGTATACTATACGTATAATAATAAACAGTACTGTACATATGTTTATCAGATGTCAAGCTTCTTTGAGTCACAACGGTTAAGTGCACGCTCTGGTTAACTGCATGCATTTCTTTGGTCCCAGACCCTTGCACTTAAGCGGTTTGCACTGTATATATATTGGACATTGCTCTATCAGATTGCTTTGCTGTAATAGTTTGCATTGCTTGTGCCTTTAAGAAAGGCAGAAAGTGCCTTTGGACTACAAACGTTGGTCTTCCTGATGTGCTCTATAATAGGCTTTACCTGAGCACATGTCCCAATTCCCTGTGCCTTGTGGGACTTTTCTTATTGGCTGGCCTTGTCCCTGTTATATGGGCTGCAGCCCGCCCTTCTTTTTTCTTTTTGGGGGGTTTGAGAGTGTGATGACTACAGCATGGTTTTCTAAGGACTGTAAGCTGACTTTGCTGTCCCTGTTGCATACTCCCACTCTTTCAAGCTACTGTAAACGCCCCCGGGTTTTACTCATTTAAAAGTATTTACAGCATTCACTCTTCAGTGCTGAAAGCCATCCCCAGCTTATCTCTGCAGTGAGAGACAGGGTGAGCTTGTAGGGAACAGACTCTCAGTTCTGCAAGGCAGAGACTCTTGTCCAGCACATCTACAACTCTAAGTTATTTTCTTTTGTTTGATTTGTATTAAAGAAGATTTTGGTTCAAGAGTTGTGAGTCTTCACATTGATATTCTATACTCTGGTTAACTGCATGCTGATCTCCTGAGTAGATAGAGACTATCAGGAAAGCGAGCAGAACACTCCACACAGTACATCCTGGGATGCATTGAGCAGGGTCAGTCAGCCAAATAAGGAAAATTTCCCCTTATTTGATAGTCTCTGCCCAGACTACCAAATAAGGGGGAAATTCTCTTTTTTGACAAACTGACCCTGCTTAGTATGCCCAAGGATACACCACTAGAATCAGGTGTCACCATTTTCCAAGAGGGCAGTGAGGAGGCACAAGCAAGTGGGCATCACTCTTACATCTTTAAGATATGCTTTGGAGGGGTGAGGGGGCGTGCCCTAAGCAGGAGGTCTGGGTTGGGAAGGTGCCACTGGACAAAAGGAATATTTTTAAAGTTTGGGAGAAGGAGTCATGTTGGTGGGGGGGGGGGGGGACAGATGACCAGAGAATTGTTCTTTCTATGTTGGGGGGAGAGGGATGCAGGTATGGGGGCTGCTAGAATACCAGAGATTATTTTTTAATGTAAGGGTAGGTGTGGTCGCATCTGGACCAGATCAGGGTACCACTAGACTACTAAGGATTTATATTATTACGTTGGGGGAAGGGGGGTTGGGTCAGGAAGTATTAAACTTCCCCTCAACAAATTCTCCTATGCTACCTCAAACCTGATCCATGGGTAGACAGCACAATGCTTAAAAATTCATCTGCATTGTTGTGGATAACTAATGACCTGCTTACCTAACATTTTAATGTGCTATGTCCTTATGTCTACTGCACAAGTTAACCACTGCTAAAGCCCTTTCTGCATCATGCGGCCAGTAACGAGCATGTAGCCCCACTTCTGCCCGCAGTACCTTTCTGTATCGGCCCCTCCACATTTAAAAAAGCCAGCCGATCATTGTTAAGAATCATTTAGACAGCACATACCAGTTGCATATAAGCCTGAATGGGGGAGACACACAGAGTGTCATTTTCAACTGGGAGAGGGTGCTTGCAATCTGGTTTTTAAAAAGAAATTCTCCGTAGCACTTAAGGGAGCACCATGTCAACAAGCTTATCCCAAGGCGATTCCCTGCTGCATCTGAACACTAACAAGAGCATCTGCCAGGCACAGAGAAGACTGGCAAAGGATGGTGACAAGCCCAGCCCAACACAGAGCAAGGGAAGCTGGCAGGGCTTCAGTCAAAATCTTTCTACCTAACCTGATGTGTTTCTCTGCAGGTTTCACCTCTGAGATTTCTCTCCTCTGGCTTCGCTGTATTTCTAGGAGGACTCTGATAAACGGGCCTGATTAAAAGAGGACAAGAGAAGTGCACTGCTGTACACACTGCAGGTTTACAATCCCCAGGTCCCTTACTATGGCCAAAAATGTTCTGAACCTCAACCTGCATTTTGTGAGGCTTCCTCAGACTGAGACTTCACAAGCCCTGCAGGGCCAAAAATCAAGGTGTTTTTGCTTCTTCTCTCTGCTCCTCCTTTCTCATATTTTATTTCCAGACATGACTACTTGAAAAGAAAATTGGAAGTCTGATGGAATTCATGGGGGGGAGGGAGGATACGTAGTGCTCCTGCCCTGCCTGTACAACACTGCCATCTGTTGTTCACTATCAAGAACTACACCAGCACAGCCATGGGATGGATCCCTTTGCACAAACTACTCAGACAGTAACATAATAACTTGTTGAATAAATACGGAATATGAGAAAAGGAAAAGTTGAGAAGTAAAAATCAGTTGAAACGACTATTTGAGGTATTTTATATAACAGGGCACCTAAATGCCTCTGTGTACCAAGGGCCGCCGAGAGGGGGAGGGTGGGAGGGAGGGGGGCAAAATTCCCCGGGGCAAGCTTCTTCTTGCCGCCTGCTTCCACCTCTGTCCTCCCCCGCTCTTGCATGCCGCCCAGGACCCGGATGATTGCATTAGCTCGATATCGCGTTAATGCAATCATCCTGGTCCTGACTCCCAGCACAGACAGGAGCAGGAGAGGACAGACTGTGGGAGCAGACACACAGGAAGCGGCTTGCCGGTGTGGGCCCCCCCCCCCCCCTTGGAGGCAAAGACAAAAAGGTGGGGGGGGGGGCAGTGCGAGTGGCTTGCCAGTGCCGGGCTGCCCTTAGAGTCAAAGACAAAAAGGTGCAGGAGCACCAGTGCCATGTGGGGGGGGGGGGGGGGGGAGCAGAAGTAGGGAGGGTGGCCCGTAGCAGTCCAGCCTTGCCCTGGGCGGCCCTGTGTGCACCTACAAGCAGCCGTAAGAAAGTGCAAGCGTTATGGGCTAGATTCTATATAGGAGTCTGAAACTTCTGCACAGAAAAGAAATAAGTCTAGGCATATTCTGCAAAATACACCTACATTTTAAAGAATAGCCTTAAATTCCGTGCAGTATATAGAATACACCGAGTGCCTGTCCAAGAAACCAAATTTCGGCCACATTTTACTTGGTGTAAATCCCGACACCTACGTTAGGCGCAGAGTGAGTGCTTTCTATAATAATGTGCGTACACGTTAGAAACGCTCACACCACGCCCATGGCCATGCCCCCTTTCCAACTATGTGACTTCGAATTTAGGTGCACCACGTTATAGCATACACTTAGCGAGTTGTACGCGGAAATCTCAATGCCAGTTAGTACTGCTAATTGCTTGTTAACATCCAATTACCAGTGCTGATTAGCTAGCTAAACAAATTAAGTTATGCGCATTGTTATAGAATCCGGTTTGATTTCCACAAGGATATTGCAACACCATATTTATTTATTTGTGACATTTATATCCCACACTATCCCAAACAAATTGGAGTTCAATGTGGCTTACAATAAACAGTAACAAAGAACAATGCATAAGAAAGTAATTTGTTGTATTGTGTTCAGTTTCGGAGGCCGTATCTTGTTAAAGATGTAAAAAGACTGGAAGCGGTGCAAAGAAAAGCTACAAAAAATGGTTTGGGATTTGCATTGCAAACCATGCGAGGAGAGACTTGCTGACCTGAACGTGTATACCTTGGAGGAAAGGAGAAGCAGGGGTGACATGATACAGACGTTCAAATATTTCAAAACGAACCTTTTCCGGAGATGGGAAGGCGGTAGAACTAGAGGACATGAATTGAGGTTGAAGGGGGGCAGACTAATGTCAGGAAGTATATTTTCACGGAGAGGGTGGTGGATGTGTGGAATGTCCTCCCACGGGAGGTGGTGGAGATGAAAACGGTAACGGAATTCAAACATGCGTGGGATAAACACTAAGGAATCCTGTTTAGAAGGAATGGTTCAGTGGAATCTTAGCGGAGATTGGGTGGCGACGCCGGTAATTGGGAAACAAAACGGGAGCTGGGCAGACTTCTACAGTCTACACCCTGATCGTGACTGAATAGATAGGGATGGGCTAGAGTGCAGATTTTAAGGGGTTTCCATTACCTTCAGAACTTAGTACAAGAACAGTGCTGGGCAGACTTCTACGGTCTGTGCCCTGAGAATGGCAAGGACAAATCAAACTTAGGGTTACATATAAAGTATCACATACCATGTAAATGAGTTTATCTTGTTGGGCAGACTGGATGGACCGTACAGGTCTTTATCTGCCGTCATTCACTATGTTACTCTTTGGAGTTCTACATGGAATGTTGCTACTAATTGGGATTCCGAAATCTTGTAACTCTTTAGGATTCCAGAATCTTCAGAACTTTTAGTTCAAGAACAGTGCTGGGCAGACTTCTACGGTCTGTGCCCTGAAAACGGCAAGGACAAATCAAACTCGGGTATAAAGTATCACATACCATGTAAAATGAGTTTATCTTGTTGGGCAGACCATACAGGTCTTTATCTGCCGTCATTTACTATGTTCCTATGTTGTAAGAATCTAATTTTACAATATAGTATCATAAACATCCTGAGATAGTTATGGACATTTAACATGTAGAAAATCTATTCTGCATGAAGCAAAAAGAAGGATTATATATATATATATATATATATATATATATATATATATATATATATATATATATATATATATATAGTACGTCTGTACTGTCATATTTTATAAAATACGCTCCTATGACTCAGCTCCGCCTCTCGGAATGCCTACACACCACCTTGTCAGTGGACATACTTATTCACATAAATTCAGCCATTTTCCGCATGGCAAACATAGAAATGGCTTATAGAATTATCAACTTGGGTTTTAATGTGAAACTGTCATATTATCAGCGGGGGTGTGCACGGCAGAGCTCTCTTTGCATCCTCCTCTGCTCCAGCTACTACTACTACTTATCATTTCTAAAGCGCTACTAGACGTACGCAGCGCTGTAGACTTGAACATGAAGAGACAGTCCCTGCTCGACAGAGCTTACAACCTAATTAGGACAGACAAACAGGTCAAACAAGAGATAAGGGAATATTAAAGTGAGGATGATAAAATAAGGGTTCTGAACAAGTACGTGCAGGACGTCAGACTCACAGAAACAGAAGCCTGTGCAGCCTTCTACATGGAATGTTGCTAGAATAGCAACATTCCATGTAGAATCTCCAACAGTAGCAACAGAATCTGAATAGTAGCAACATTCCATGTAGAATCTCCAATAGTAGCAACATTCCATGTAGAATCTCCAACAGTAGCAACAGAATCTGAATAGTAGCAACATTCCATGTAGAATCTCCAATAGTAACAACATTCCATGTAGAATCTCCAATAGTATCTATTTTATTTTTGTTACATTTGTACCCTGCGCTTTCCCACTCATGGCAGGCTCAATGCGGCTTACATGGGGCAATGGAGGGTTAAGTGACTTGCCCAGAGTCACAAGGAGCTGCCTGTGCCAGGAATCAAACTCAGTTCCTCAGGACCAAAGTCCACCACCCTAACCACTAGGCCACTCCTTCACTGTTGCTACTATTTGAGATTCTACATGGAATGTTGCTATTCCACTAGCAACATTCCATGTAGAAGTCGGCCCTTGCAGATCACCAATGTGGCCGCGCAGGCTTCTGCTTCTGTGAGTCTGACATCCTGCACGTACGTGCAGGACGTCAGACTCACAGAAACAGAAGCCTGCGCTGCCTTCTACATGGAATGTTGCTAGTGGAATAGCAACATTCCATGTAGAATCTCAAAGAGTAGCAACATTCCATGTAGAATCTCCAATAGTATCTATTTTATTTTTGTTAAATTTGTACCCTGCGCTTTCCCACTCATGGCAGGCTCAATGCAGCTTACGTGGGGCAATGGAGGGTTAAGTGACTTGCCCAGAGTCACAAGGAGCTGCCTGTGCCTGAAGTGGGAATCCAACTCAGTTTCCCAGTTCCCCAGGACCAAAGTCCACCACCTTAACCACTAGGCCACTCCTCCACTGTTGCTACTATTTGAGATTCTACATGGAATGTTGCTATTCCACTAGCAACATTCCATGTAGAAGTCGGCCCTTGCAGATCACCAATGTGGCCTCGCAGGCTTCTGCTTCTGTGAGTCTGACATCCTGCATGTCAGACTCACAGAAACAGAAGCCTGCGCAGCCTTTTACATGGAATGTTGCTAGTGGAATAGCAACATTCCATGTAGAATCTCCAATAGTATCTATTTTATTTTTGTTAAATTTGTACCCTGCGCTTTCCCACTCATGGCAGGCTCAATGCAGCTTACGTGGGGCAATGGAGGGTTAAGTGACTTGCCCAGAGTCACAAGGAGCTGCCTGTGCCTGAAGTGGGAATCCAACTCATTTCCTCAGGACCAAAGTCCACCACCCTAACCATTAGGCCACTCCTCCACTCCTGTGGAACTGTAAAATTGTTTGAGAGTCTCTTCTCCATCGGTCCAAATCATGGAAATGTCATCAATATACCGGTAGTATTTTAAGGGTTTAGTTTGATGTGTATTTAAAAAACGTCTCTTCCAGGTCTGCCATATTGGTTGAATGTATATATAGAATGTTGATAGAAACCAGGTTATCATCCATCTAAATACAACAGATCTGACTAACCCCCCCCCCCCCCCCCCCACCCCATCACCACAAATACCTCATTCATCTTCATTTGTCCAGTCATAACATGCCATTCTTATGTAAACTGTGTGACAAGGAGGTGTGGAACTGTCAGAAGCCCCAGGCTCCATCACTCTGGCCCCTTTTTTCACATCAGGGCTGATGTTTTTGACATTCAAATCTGGCACAGCAGGAGGCCAAACAGTCTGATTCAGGAAGCCCTATCTCCCTTCCTGTCTGAGCTCCCCACAGTCTCCCACCGGACAGATCTTTGTTCCTGGCCCATTTCAATCTAATGCAACAGGAAGAAGGAATTTAGCCACTTATCATAACAGTAACTGTGTGCCCGGGACCTAAATTCTGTGCTGGCTTCAGCACATCACAAAAATTCATGTCACTGTTAAGAGGGGCCCTGATAATATTCGGTACATCCATATAAAAGTACTAATTTATTTATTTTATTTATTTATTAGGATTTATTTACTGCCTTTTTGAAGGAATTCACTCAAGGCGGTGTACAGTAAGAATAGATCAAACATGAGCAATAGACAATTACAGCGGTAAAAATATTCAAATAACAATACAAAGTATAGCATAGTAAACTACTTACAATGTCAACACAATACGTAACAGAACACTTTAATTGAAAGTGAAGGGTAAAGATGGAACATATAGATAGGTAAGAGAGTATGAGGAGTTAGAAAATAAGGTGATTAATTTAAAGAAAGTTGCACATGAGGTCAGAGAAGTCTTGCTGCAGTATGTGCAGCCCAAGTCACTCCTTGTGTGTGTGTGTGTGAGAGAGACTAACGAGCAGTGGCGTTCCTAGGGGCGCTGACATCCAGGGCGGATCGCTGATGCGTCCCGCCCCCCCCCCCCCCGGCGAAAGAACCCCCTCACCCCCGGGTGCACGCCTCTGGGGGGGGTGCCGTGCGCCGGTCAGCGGCGTTGTTTCCATGCTCCCTCTGCCACGGAACAGGTTACTTCCTGTTCCGGGGCTGAGGGAGCATGGAAACGAACGATGCTGACCGGCACACGGCACCCCCCCCAGAGGCGTGCACCCGGGGCGGACCGCCCCCACCGACCCCCCTTGGTATGCCACTGCTAACGAGTTAGTTACTTCTTCCATTAAAGGCCTGGTTGAAGCTTTCATCTGCTTCCTGAAGTAGAGATAGTCTTGTGTTAAGCGGAGCCTTTCAGGCAGTGCATTCCAGAGTGTGGGAGCTACTCCGGATGAAGGCTCCCTTGCAGGTATCACATTGTGTGATGTCTTTTGGAGAGGGTGTGGTTAGTGATACCCTTGAGAGGACCTTAGTGTCCTTGGTGGTGTGTGGAGTAGGGTTACCATATTTTGTCCACCAAAAAGGAGGACACATGCCCCACCCCACCCTGCCCCCTTTCATGTCCTCGCTCCGCCCTCTGTCACACACCCCATCACCCCCCCTTCCTGTCACCCCCCTCCCCTTACCTTACTACTGCCCTGGTGGTCTAGTGACCTCTTCGGGGCAGGAAAGAGCCCTGCATGGATCCTTCCTGTTGCTGATCTCGGCGCAGATTCAAAATGGCCGCTGAGAGTTGACGTCTTGTGAGGTCACCAACTCTCGGCGGCCATTTTGAATCGGCGCCGAGATCAGCAACAAGAAGGATGCATGCAGGGCAGCGCTCAGGGCAGGAAAGAGGGGGCTCTTTCCTGCCCCGAAGGTGGAAGAGGTCACTAGACCACCAGGGCAGTAGTAAGTAAGGGGAGGGGAGGCTAACAATCTGCCCGTTTGTCCGCCCACCAGCCTGCCCGTTTGTCCAGAAATCCGGACAAACGGGCAGATTGGCAAAACCCGCCCGGTTGCCCGGACATGTCCTCAAAAAGAGGACAAGTCCGGGTAAATCCGGACATATGGTAACCCTAATGTTGTACAGGTTACCATGGGGCTCATTTTCGAAGCAGAACAATGTCTAAAAAGTAGCATAAAGCAGCATTTGGAATTTTACAACAAATGAAGTTTCTCCCTCTCACCACACTTCTTTCAATATGTTTAGGTTGTCTAGGGGTCAAAAATGTGCTGGCAGGTCTTCTACCCAAGGCAATGGCCTACCAGCAGAGTGGAGGAGTAGCTTAATGGTTAGAGCAATTGGCTAAGAACTAGTGAAGCCCGGGATGAAATCCCACTACTCGAACTCACGCTCTTTGTGGCCAACTACTACTACTACTACTACTTAGCATTTCTATAGCGCTGCCAGGGTTACGCAGCGCTGTACAAGTTTAAACACGGGGAGGGACAGTCCCTGCTCAAGAGAGCTTACAATCTAACGGTAATAGACTACGCAGTCAGTGTAGGTAACAGGAATGGGGAAGGTGGTTAGGCGCCAAAAGCAAGGGAGAAGAGATGGGCCTTGAGTAAGGACTTGAAGATGGGCAGGGAGGGCGCATGGCGTATGGGCTCAGGAAGTCTGTTCCAGGCATAAGGTGCTGCGAGGCAGAAGGGGCGGAGTCTGGAGTTAGCGGTGGTGGAGAAGGGTACAGATAGGAGTGATTTGTCCTGAGAGCAGAGGTTACGGGTGGGAACATACGGGGAGAGGAGGGTAGAGAGGTAATGGGGGGCAGCAGATTGAGTGCACTTGAAGGTCAATAGAAGAAGCTTGAACTGTATACGGTAGTGGATTGGGAGCCAGTGAAGCGACTTGAGGAGGGGGGTGATATGAGAGTATCGGTTCATGCGGTAGATAAGACGTGCGGCGGAATTTTGGACAGATTGAAGGGGGGATAGGTGGCTAAGCGGGAGGCCAGCGAGGAGAAGGTTGCAATAGTCAAGACGAGAGGTAACGAGTGAGTGGACGAGGGTGCGGGTGGTCTGTTCAGAGAGGAAGGGGCGAATTTTGCTAATATTATAGAGGAAGAAGCGACAGGTCTTAGCTGTCTGTTGGATATGGGCAGAGAAGGAGAGGGAGGAATCGAAGATGACTCCGAGATTGCGTGCTGAAGAGACGGGGAGGATGAGGGTGTTGTCAACAGAGACGGAAAGTGGGGGAAGAGGAGAAGAGGGTTTGGGTGGAAAGATAAGGAGCTCAGTCTTTGCCATGTTCAGTTTCAGATGCCGGTTGGACATCCAGGCAGCGATGTCGGAAAGGCAGGCTGAAACTTTGGCCTGGGTTTCAACTGTGATGTCGGGAGTGGAGAGGTAAAGCTGGGTGTCATCGGCATAGAGATGGTACTGGAAACCATGACATGAGATCAACGAGCCAAGGGAAGAGGTGTATATCGAGAAGAGAAGCGGTCCAAGGACAGATCCTTGGGGAACCCCAACAGAGAGCGGGATGGGGGTGGAAGAGGAGCCATTAGAAGATACTCTGAAGGTGCGTTGGGAAAGATACGAGGAGAACCAGGAGAGGACGGAGCCCTGGAACCCAAATGAGGACAGTGTGTCAAGAAGTAAATTATGATTGACGGTGTCAAAGGCGGCGGATAGGTCGAGGAGGATGAGGATGGAGTAATGGCCTTTGGATTTGGCGAGGAACAGGTCATTGCAGACTTTAGAGAGTGCTGTTTCTGTCGAGTGTAGTGGGCGAAAGCCAGATTGAAGCGGGTCGAGGACAGCCTGAGAGGAGAGGAAGTCAAAGCAACGGCTGTGGACAGCACGCTCAAGTAGTTTGGAGAGGAAGGGTAGAAGAGAAATGGGGCGGTAGTTGGAGGGACAGGTTGGGTCAAGTGATGGTTTTTTGAGAAGTGGTGTGACTACTGCGTGCTTGAAGGTGTCAGGGACAGTAGCAGTGGAGAGAGAGAGGTTGAGGATGTGACAGATTGAGGGGATAACTGTAGGAGAGATGTTGGTAAGCAGATTGGTGGGAATGGGATCCGAGGAACAGGTGGTGCACTTGGAGGAAGAAAGAAGGCGAGCAGTTTCCTCTTCGGTGATCTCAGGGAAGGAGGAAAAGGAGGCCGGGTTAGGTTGGTTGAGGGAGTGGGTTAAGAAGTCACAGGGAGGAGAAGGCTTGGAAGTGAATTCAAGGTTGATCTTCTGCACTTTATCGCGGAAGTGGTCAGCTAGTGAGGAGAGAGTGAGGGAGGGGTGGGAGCGGAGGGTACTTTAAGTAGGGAGTTGAGGGTGGCAAAGAGGCGACGAGGGTTGGAGCCAAGAGAATTGGTTAATTGAGAATAATATTCCTGTTTGGCAAGGAATAGGGAGGATTGGAAGGAGGATAGCATGAATTTGTAATGGGTGAAGTCTGATAGGGTGCGAGATTTCCTCCAGAGTCGTTCAGCAGATCGGGTGCAGGAGCGAAGGTAACGGATGCAGGGGGTTAACCAGGGCTGCGGATTAGTGCGCTTAGTGGGGCGAGAGACAGATGGTGCTAGGGTATCCAGAGCGGTGGAGAGAGTTTCATTGTAGGTAGAGACAGCCGTGTCGACAGATTCAGAAGACGAGATGGAAGGGAAGAGATTGGAGATGTGGGAGGATAGGGTAGGGGGGTCGACAGCTTGGAGATTCCTGAAAGGCGTGGTTATAGTTGGGCGAGGTTGAGGGGGAGGGTGATGAAGTGTGAGGGTAATTAGGTGATGATCTGAGATAGGAAGGACTGAGGTGCAGAAATTGGAAGGTGAGCAGGAAGAGACGAGAACGAGGTCGAGACAATGGCCATCACGGTGAGTAGGGGTGGTAGAGCATAGTCGGAGGTTAAAGGAGGATATCAGAGTAAGGAATTTAGAAGCGTAGGCATTGGATGGGTTGTCAACGTGAATGTTAAAATCACCAAGAATGAGGGAAGGAGATGCGGGATCAAGAAAGACGGTGAGCCAAGCGTCGAAGTCAGTAAGGAATGAAGAGAGGGGTTTGTCAGGGGGGCGGTAGATGACTGCAACTCTGAGTGGTAATGGATGGAATAGCCGGATGGAGTGAGCTTCGAAGGACGAGAAGCAGTGAGACTGCGGTAGGAGGAGGGGTTGGAAACTACAGGAGGGTGAGAGAAGTAGCCCGACGCCTCCACCGCGGCCATCTGGGCGGGGAGTGTGGGAGAAGAGATAGCCTCCATGACAGAGGGCCGCGACTGAGGCAGAGTCGTCAGGGGAGAGCCAGGTTTCAGTTAGGGCGAGCAGTTGGAGGGAACGAGAGATGAAGAGATCGTGGGTGAAGGGCAGTTTGTTGCCGATCGAGTGGGCATTCCACAAGGCACATGAGAAGGGGAGGGAAGAGGGGGGGAGGAGGGGAATAGGGACGAGGTTGGAGACATCACGGAAGCGTTTGAATGGAAAGGAGGAGGACAGGTGGGGGGGGCCTGGATTAGGGTTAATGTCTCCCGCGGATAGCAGGAGGAGGAGCAAGAGAGTGCGGAGGAGGGTGGGGGAGGTCGGGCGACGAAGGCGACGAAGACGGGGTGCACATAGGAGGAATGGTGAAGGGTTAATGGTAGGAAGGAGATGTTGGAGATTAAGGGCTAGGAAGGAGGAGGGGGACAGGAGAGATGGTGAGGTGGTGAGGGATGCCGTAGCGGGCAGGATGGGAGGGAACACGGGAGGGCAATGGGTTCCAGCGGTAGACAGCGGTAAGGGGAGGGGAAAAAGATTAGGAAGGGACAGGGCAAGGAAGAAGATGTGGACAGGGGCCATAAGTAGTGGTTACAGTGTGACAGGTGTAAGTGTAGTGACAGAGCGAAGAGCCGGAGGCTTGGAATTGGTGGGATTGATGTACTGGAGAGTGGGTAAGTGCGTGGCTGGCAGGTTAGGAGGCAGGCAAGTGTGGCAGTGGCTGCAAGCTTGTAGGCGGGGTGAAGCAGGCTGGTGCGGATGGACAGGAACGAGCAGGGAGAGGCAGGTGGGCTGGAACAAGCAGTGAGGCAGGTAGGTTGACAAGTTAGCAGGTCAGCAGGTAAATCAGTGGGAGACAGGTTAGCGGGCGGGTTGGGGCATGCTGGTGCCGATGGATAGGAATGAGCAGGGAGACGCTGGAGAGCAGGTAAGTTAAGGGCTGACAAGTTAGCAGGCGGGCTGGAGCATACTGATGCAGGAGGACAGGAGTGAGCAGGGAGAAACTGGAGAGCAGGTATGTCAATGGCTGGTGAGTTAGCGGGCTAGTAAGCTAGTAGGCAAGTAAGTCAATGGCTGACAAGCTAGCAGGTGGGCTGGAGCAGCTGGTGCGGATGAATAGGAACGAGCATGGAGAAGCTGGAGCAGGCAGTCTGGAGCAGATGGACTGAGACAGGCAGGGAGAAGCTGGTTCAGGCGGACTGGAACACGCTGGAGCAGATGTGCTGGAGTAGGTAGGCTGGAGCAGGTGTACCGGAGCAAGTAGGCTGAAGCAAGCAAGGAGAAGCTGGAACAGTCGGACTGGAATGCTGGAGCAGGTGTACCGGAGCAAGTAGGCTGAAGCAAGCAAGGAGAAGCTGGAACAGTCGGACTGGAATGCTGGAGCAGGTGTACCGGAGCAAGTAGGCTGAAGCAAGCAAAGAGAAGCTGGAACAGTCGGACTGGAATGCTGGAGCAAACAGGGAAGCTGGATCGGTGGACTGGAACAAGCTGGGATTGGAGCAGGTGTACCGGAGCAAGTAGGCTGAAGCAGATGGGCTGGAACAAGAAGGGAGAAGCTGGAACGCTGGAGCAAACAGGGAAGCTGGATTGGTGGACTGGAACAAGATGGGATCATGCAGACTGGAACGAGCTTGGGGCAGGTGGACTGGAACACACTAGAGCGTTTGGACTGGAACAAGCAGGCTGGAGTAGATGGACTGGAACAAACAAGGGGGACGCTGGAGCAACCAGGGATCGGGCGGACTGGAACAAGATGGGATCATGCAGACTGGAACGAGCTTGGAGCAGGCGGACTGGAACACACTAGAAGCAGGCTGGAGTAGATGGACTGGAACAAACAAGGGGGACGCTGGATCGGCGAACTGGAACAGGATGGGCTCAGGCGGGCTGGAACAAGCTGGGAAACTGGAGGGCCGGAACAATCTGGGGTCAGGCGGACCGGATCGGAACAAGCCAAGCTGGGATCAGGCGGACTGGAACACGGTAGACCGGCTGGATTGCAGCAAGCAGGGGGGAGCTGGATCAGCGGACTGGAAGAAGCTGGAACCGTCAGACTGTAGCAGGCAAGCGGAGAGAGGCAGGTTCGGGTGGACCAGGGAAAGCTGGGGTGTTCTCAGAGCAACTGGAGCGTTAATACTTCCTCCTGATGCAGGGAGATTTGCTGATCCGTGGTGCCTGTGGTGCCTGTGGACTGCTTCGTTGTGCACCGACAGCCCAGTGTGGAAGATTCGCGGTGGAGGCTGGCCGTGCCACGCGGCGGGAAGGGCAACATGGGCGTCGGGCTGCTGGGCCAGGGATCGCTGCGGTGGTGTGGTGGGTCCCCAGATCGCTGGGCCGGCAGATCCGCGAACACCCACTGAAGAGGCCCACACGCCGCCCGGACCGGGCTCGCGCCACGAGGCCGGGCCCGCACTACAGGCCACAGGCGAACTCCCTCCAACTCCTAGCCGACACGGTCCCGGGCAGTTCCTGCCGGGGAGCGCGACGGCCGAGGTGAGCACACGGAGCTCACGGATCGGCCAAGTCACACCACCACAGCCTCAGATATATGACAGTACCTGAAACACAAATAAATAAACCTGAGCTTACCACAAGTTACAACTATTCATAAACCAGAACACTGGTCAATAACCAGTCCACACTGTGAACTACACATACATAATATAGTACAACAACAGAATCCGACAAACATTATTAAAAAACTGATCAAATAAAGTATAAAACCAAATCATAAAATCAACATCCCCAGAAGAAGTTATCCCAAAGTTATCCCGTTTCCGAAACTTTAGCAGGTCTCATTTTGAGTGTAAAGCATAGGCGTAGACTTGGGGGGGGGCGAGGGGGGGCAATGCCCCCCAAACGACGCGAGGCGCCACCGCGCCATTAGTTAAAAAAAAAAAAACACATGCAGGCACGCGCTCCTCTCCATCCGCTTGGCTTCCCTGCCCTCTCTATCTGCGTCCCGCCTTCCTCTGATGTCATTTCCGTTCGGGCGGGACGCAGACAGAGAGGGCAGGGAAGCCAAGCGGACAGAGAGGAGCGTGTCCGTCTACCCCTCTCTCTTCCTCCCTCCCTCCGGCGCAGGCAGCAGTCTTTTCCTGCGTTCCTGGCAGCGGTAGCGTTGTACACGCTGCCTTTGGCTCTGCCCCTGCCCCGAAGCCTTCTCTTCAAGTTCCTGTTCCCGCATAGGTGGGAACAGGAACTTGAAGAGAAGGCTTCCGGGGCAGACCGAAGGCAGCGTGTACATCGCTACCGCTGCCAGGAACGCTGAAAAAGCTGAAGACTGTTGCCTGCGCCGGAGGGAGGGAGGAAGAGAGGGGGTAAACGGAGTCACCATCTTGGACCTCGCGGGGGGGGGGGCAGTAGAAGGAAAATGGATGGAACTGGGAGGGGTGGGACTGGGAGGGGTGGGGAGCAGAGGGAAGGAGCAAGAGATGGTTGGGACTGGGAGGGGTGGGGAGCAGAGGGAAGGAGCAAGAGATGGATGGGACTGCGAGGGGTGGGGAGCAGAGGAAAGATGGATGGGACTGGGAGGGGTGGGGATCAGAGGGATGGAGCAGGAGATGGATGGGATTGGGAGAGGTCAGGCACAGCAGAGGGAAGGAGCAGAAGATGGATGGGACGGAGGGATGGTGAGCAGAGGGAAGGAACAGAAGATGGATGGGACTGGGAGGGGTGGGGAGCAGAGGGAAGGAGCAAGAGATGGATGGCACTGGGAGGGTGGGGAACAGAGGGAAGCCTACTGGAAAGAAGACACTGCATAAAACAGAAGACACTGGGATCAAAGCGAATAGAAAAACTAAATGATCAGACAACAAAGGTAAATAAAAGTATTTTATTCATAATTTATTAATTGAAGTGTCAGCTTTTTGAAATGTGCATCTGTGATATTTTGCCTGTAAATTTCATTTCCTTCCTCCATATTAGCATATCATTTGCATATGTATATATGCAAATGATATGCTAATATGCTCCGCCCATTCTTTGCCCCCCCCCCCCCCCAAATGAAACAGTCAAACTACGCCTATGGTGTAAAGCTAAAGGCAAGGAATTCCGTAAGCATGGCCCTGCAACAGAAAAAGTCCTATCTCCAGTAGAGGACAATTCTACAACAGCCAGAACCAGAAACTCCAAGAGATGGAGTTCAGCTGAGCACAAATTACTTGCTTCTTGATAACCTGTTTAACAGTTCCTTTAAAGAGAACGGGGCCTTAAACATAAGTAGCCAAGGTTTAAACTTAACACACTGAAGAACAGGGGAATTATTTCTTTATTCCTCCACCGGTCATCTGGTCATTTAGGACACTTTATGGGGACTTAGTTTCAGGGCCACCGAGAGGCTAGGCCGGGCTCAGGGCTAGGCCGCCCCGCCTCCGCCCCCCACTGCCCCAGCTCCTCGGCTCCGGGCCCCCTTCATTCAAAGCGGCAGTCGCAGATCGTGTCTCTTCTGGCCTTCCCTCCCTGTGCCCCGCCCTCATCTGATGTAACTTCCAGTTTCCGTGAGGGCGGGACACAGGGCGGGAAGGCCAGAAGAGACACGATCTGCGACTCCTGCTTTGAATGAAGGGGGCCCGGAGCCGTGGAGGCAGGCAGGTGAGACCGGGGACTGCAGCGCCGGCGGCCTGACCCCGGCGCCAGGCTCCCCTTGGAGGCCCGGGCCCGGGGAATTTTGCCCCCCCTCTCAGCAGCCCTGCTTAGTTTTAGTCCTGGACATTTTGGTTTTGTTCCATTATGGCTGAAAAATATCCAGGTCTTAGGAACACCTAAATCCTGCCCTTAACACGCCCCCTTCAGATTTGGACACACTGCAGATGAACTGCATAGAAAAACGTCTGGAAATAGGTTTTGAAAATACCAATTTGGACATTTTGGTGAGAAAATGTCCAAATGTTGCTTTATGCTACTTTTTAGACATTTTTCTCTTTCGAAAATGAGCCCCATTGTCACCTATACAACTTTGTAAGTCTACTTGCATTGAAAATGAGCCTCCACATGAGTTAATAAGAAATTAGTTTTTTCTTTATTCAGTGTTAATTTGTGTGTTGTTACCCATCTTTCAATAACATCCATACAACCTTTTAACCATTGAATAGTATCGTCCCAGTCATGATGCATTGAAAGTAGTGCTGTAATGTCATCAGTATATACAACCCACTACTTAAAGAGTACAACAAAACATTAAACAGAATAAGGGATAATGGAGACCCCTGCGGAACACGGCAACAAGCTGGCCATTTCCTAGACAAATCCTGTTTCATCTTAACTTGATATGATCTTTTAGATAAAAAACAAAATTTGTATTAAAAGTGTATGATCCTTGTGACTCTGGGCAAGTCACTTAACCCTCCATTGCCCCATGTAAGCCGCATTGAGCCTGCCATGAGTGGGAAAGCGCAGGGTACAAATGTAACAAAAATAAAATAGATACTATTGGAGATTCTACATGGAATGTTGCTACTATTGGAGATTCTACATGGAATGTTGCTTCTATTGGAGATTCTACATGGAATGTTGCTACTGTTGGAGATTCTACATGGAATGTTGCTATTCCACTAGCAACATTCCATGTAGAACCCTCCATTGCCCTATATAAGCCGCATTGAGCCTGCCATGAGTAGGAAAGCGCGGGGTACAAATGTAACAAAAAAAAAATGATCGACAAGATCACATGCGCTTGATTCAAATTGCAGCACTATAATCTGTTAATCTCAGCTCAAACATAGACTTCCCTAAAGCAACCAAAGAACACAAAACAGTTTCCGTACAAAAATCTTTCTGGGAACCCGATCGTGTTGCATATAAGATGTTAAACTTCTCCAACTATCATTCCAATTCACTTACAACCCACCCTTCCATCATTTTGGCAAAGAGAGAATGGAAGCTACCGGCCTATAGTTAGTTGATTCATGAGTGCCTGTCTTCTTATTCTTTGGGTGGAGACAAACAAAGCAGATCAATCAGTGATATGGTTCAAAACTTTATTTTCAGAGGGGGTGAATCTCTGAAAATAAAGTTTTGAACCATATCACTGATTGATCTGCTTTGTTTGTCTCCACGTTGGATTTTGCAGATCGCTTGCCATCTTGTTTCTTAGGACATTCTTATTCTTTGGAACAGGAGTTAAACCAGTTTCTCCTAAACTATCAGGGAAATTACCGGACTTTAGATGATCATTCAGCTAGACAAAATGCAAAGAAAAGGTGGAGAAGCTGCTTGAATCAAATATGGGGGCAAACATAGAGCTTGTGTAGTAAACCCCTATGCAGCCAATGTTTTAAAATGATTTTCTTCAGAATCCGTTCCATGGCTACTACATCTATTTCACAAAATATTTTCAACTGGTGCTTTTCCTACTGAAATTAGTATGATAATACTTGAAACCTATTTTGAAAGATAAAAACGAACCATCAGACACATGTTCTACTTACAGGCTGATAATTACACTCAACTTGTAATTAAACTCTGGCATTCGTTGCCAGAGAATGTGGTAAAGGCAGTTAGCTTAGCGGGGTTTAAAAAGGGTCTGGACGGCTTCCTAAAGGAAAAGTACATAAACCATTATTAAATTAACCTGGGAAAATCCACTGCTTACTTCTGGGATAAGCATCATAAAATGTATCGAGCTTTTCTGGGATCTTGCCAGGTATTTGTGACCTGGATTGGCCACTGTTGGAAACAGGATACTGGGCTTGATGGACCTTTGGTCTGTCCCAGTGTAGCAATACTTATGTACTTTTCCAGTTAAGGTTTCCAAAGAACATTTGGATAAACATGCAATTCTTGATCATATGAAGTCAGGTTTTCGCTGAGACATGTTTAATATCATTAGTCACAAACCTAAGATCATTTTTGACAAGGATATTCCTTCAATTTTAATGAAGCTAGATTTATTGGCTGCCTTCAATTTAGTTGATCATGATTTCCTGTAGCTTAAATTGCCATCCATTGGACTATCAAGTGTATACCTGGATTTCAGGTATTCTAAAGAATCATAAGCACATAGTTAAAATGACTAATAACTTTTCAGAATCTTAGATATCATGTTGTGGAGTTCCTCAAGGTTCAAAAATTAAAGAATGACCCATCGAGTGGTGTCATTTTTTCTGACCTCTACACTTTATTGGCCAAGTCCTTTTCAACGTATGACGTCATGCTTACTTTTTTGAGCTGGCAGAGTCTTCGGACAGCAGTCATGTTTGTAGATGTCGTCTAGTTTAAGAAATGTGTGACCAAGTGATAAATGTTGATGTGGTTATGCTCCATGATTTAACTTCTTCTATTTTTTTACAGCCCCGATTTTCAAGACCCTGAAGCAGCAACGCTAATCTGACCCGAGCGAAACGCTGGCCAACGTTGGTCTGGTGTGCTGACAGATGTTGGAACACAGCTACAAGAGCTGTATGAGCTCCAGGAGGGACATCTAAAGTTTGCTTGAGCTAAGCACCTTCTCTGGAGTGGATTTCGCTTTCGTGATGCACACTGAAGGTTTGATGCACATGGAGAATTTGATGCCTTGAGCAATCTGGATGTTTTTTTTATATAATAATCTGCTACATAATTAGAAGGGGTTTTTTTTAAGCCAACGATGAAGTACAGATCAATTTGATCACCTTTAGCTCTATAGATCTTTAGATCTGGCGCTCTTTGAGGCTTTTTTCCTTTTGTTCACAAATTTTTGTAATTTTGGTGGGTCATTCTTTATTTTTTTTTTATTTTGAGTTTTGCTCAGATTGACTTCACATCCATTCAGTTTTTTTGCTTTAGTTGTTCCTCAATGTTCTCCATTCTCTCCTACCATGTTCAGGGCCCTGTTTACTAAGCCACGCAGGAATCTATGGGTGTCTTTAGCGTTTCATGCAATAATTGTAGCGCGTCTTAAGAAACAGAGCCCTCAATGTTTTATTCAGCTCCTTAGGTAAAGAGCAGTCCGATGGGCCTAAACTATTATATTTATGTGGACGACGTACATATTATTTTTCCAGTCACTAATACCTTGAAAGATACATTTTAAAATGATGACTACTAGTTTAGAATATATTTCTCTTTGAATGTTTGATCATAGATTGAAGTTAAACTCTGATAAGACTTCTTTGCTATGTGTTGGAGGTAGGAAACATCTGTCACCAACTGAACATTTCTTGTTTGAAGGAAAGACCCTTCCCCAACTAACAACAATTTGTAGCCTGGGAGTCTGGCTCGACTCTACTCTAGATGGTAAGACTCAAGTTAGTTAATCATATTATTACTTCAGTCTTTTTTTCAGTTATGTTCACTGCATCAAATTCACTGTTTTTCCTCTCAAGCTGATCTTCAGATATTGGTGTCCGGACTAATTTTTTCATAAATGGGAAGCAAAACTATATAAAGATATCCCACTATACTTACTACCATGGTCATATACAAACAAATCAGAAACTAATCCAATTATCTCTGCATCTCAAATATCTTTCAATTCACTGGACTCTTGTGTAAAAGCACCAATTCACTCAACCACCATGATTCCTCTCTGGAACAATCCAAATCTTAAAATCAATGGGAAGTGCATTGCATGGCCCAATTGGATGGAAGCTAAAATTTGGTATCTACATCAACTCTTGGACAAACATAAATGGATACCCTTCTCTAAATTACAAGAAACATATAATCTGCATAAACATTGCCTTTTCCAGTGGATCCAACTAAAACATTGTATTTCTTCTAGCTTTAACATTAATACTTTAAAGGACGATACACCAAGTTATTTAACATTATGTCATCAACTGGATACAAAAAAGAATATGGTACAAAATCCTACAAGAACATACTTCTCATCCTCCATTGGCTTTGCAGAACATTTGGATTACTGTAATTCTTTCTACTTAGGAATTTCTACAGTATTATTATCTCATTTACAATTACTTCAAAATACAGCAACTAGAATCATGTTATATAAAACTAAAAGCAATAGCGTTACTCCTTTTCTGAGATAACTCCATTGTCTACTTGTGATCACTATAATAGATTTAACTTTTGTTTGTTTTGTATTCAAAATTTTGCTTGGTAACTGTCCTCAATATTTATCCACTGCTTTCGTATCCAACTGTTCTGTCCACATCAATAAATTTCTAATTATATCTCTCAATAAGCAAAAGACTTTTCGATACAGATCCTCCTCATAAATGGAATTCTCTGCCTTTTAATGTTAGAATAGAAACAAACTGAGGTTTCGTAAAATGTTAAAAACCTAGCTATATGTTAAATATTTTGGTTAATATTTTATAAATTATTTTGTAATGGGTTTTAAAATTTGCACTGTTAAATGTTTTCTTTTGTAAACCGTTCTCAAGCCTGTTGGGTAAAGATGGCATATAAAAACTTTGTTTATTATTATTATTATTACTATAAACATCACAACTGGACTACTGTGATGTCCTGTAATTGGTCAAACCAAAACAAGTTTACACCAGCTCCAAAACTAATTCAGAATGCTGCAGCATGACTGATAGAGGACCATATCACACCTTCCTGCCAGAATTATATCAAATTACAACTCTATCTTTGATTTTGTGGTCCTCAAACAAAATGAGCCAGAGTATCTTCTTCTACATGCCTCTGAAGCCTCCACGGTCCTTTCAAGGAGCATCACTGTCTGTACCCTCAACAAAATGTAATCAAATGTAACACAATGTAATCCATAACCGAGTAGTAACAAACTGTATTCCTATCACTCACAACTTATTGTAAGCCACACTTAGCCCGCAAAAAGGTGGGAAAATGTGGGATACAAATGCAATAAAATAAAGAAAGAAAGAAATGATGCGATGCTCGCCATTAAACCGTCTCAGGAGTGGCCCCCACACTTTGGAACCTGACACTGCATCCTCACGTATATAATATTACGTTAATTGTTGATTTAATCTTGAATTGATCATGAATTTGACTGTTGGGCAGACTGGATGAGCGATTAAGGTCTTTATCTGTGACGTCTGTGGTCGTGACCCCTCACAGCCTCTACCTGATGTCTGGGGGTCAGCTTCTGAGCTGGCTTCTGCCTATCCTTTCTGGAGTAGTTCTGTCTTTGGGAAGATCTGTTTCGGTTTCCTATCTCTGGCAGCCGTCAGCTGGGTTGGCTCAAGGGTGGCAGCCATCTTGGATGGCTCAAGAGTGGTAGCCATCTTGGATAGCTCAAGAGGTACAGTCACCTTGGATAGATCATATCATAGGAAGCCATCTTGGACTAACGAGGACAGGAAGGAAGCCCATATTTGGTCCTTAGAGATCTCCTGTGGGAACAGCCTTCATGGTTACTTGGATTTGCTGCAGCTGCATCTCAGGTGTGGATGGGCTTTATTAATCACCTACAGACTGCAGTCCTTTGCCTTTGTATTGTGTCTTAGGCCCTGGTATATGGGTGCTGGTGCACTTCTGCCTGAGAGACTTTGTCTGATCCTGAATCTGTGTTTGCTGGTTTCTTGCCTTTTGAACCCTGCCTGTTACTGGACTATTCTTCTGCTTGCTGCCTGCCTAGACCCGGAGTGTTACTGGACTATTCTTCTGCTTGCCACCTGCCTAGACCCGGAGTGTCACTGGAATATTCTTCTGCTTGCCGCCTGCCTAGACCCGGAGTGTTACTGGACTATTGTTTTGCTTGCCGCCTGCCTTTTGAACCTTTACCTGGACCTGACTTTGTTTTGCTTGCCGCCTGCCTTTTGAACCTTTGCCTGGACCTGTCTTCTGCTTGCTGGCTGACTGCCAGAGACCTAGCCTGGATTTACCGGTACGTCTGTTCTGCCTTGCTTCTGGTGTGGGGTGGTTTTGCCTGCCACTGCTGCTCCTCGGCAGTGGCCCAAGGGCTCACAAACCCAGTTCCTGTTTAGTGAACGTGACATTATCTGCTGTCACTTACTATGCTACTATGGTGGTACAATTAGTAGGATTCAAATTGCCATCTCCAAGTTTACTTCATTGATTGTTTTTATGTTTATATTTGGTCATTTTACTGTTGTTATGCTATTGACAAAATAGAAGTGTTTTGTTTAACATAAGTGTTATGTTAAACTATACCTGCTGTACATTGCCTTGGGCAAATCTATCTCTTCACAAAGGTGGTTAATAAATCCCAATAAATAAGTAGATGTTGTTTGGTTTTCCACATCTATCTGCATGATTATGTTGTTTTATCATGGCTCCTGGTCTATTTTTTTCACAGTGCACACAATATGCCAGTGGGCAGGAGGCAATAGGAAACACTTCAAGACCTATAGGCCAACTCGGAGGTTCTCAACCCAGTCCTCGGAACACACCTAGTCAATCAGATTTTCAGGACACCCACAATGAATATATATGAGATAGATTGCATAGAGCAGAACTAGCATTTTCAAATCTAGCTCATGCATATTCATTGTGGTTATCCTGAAAACCTGACTAGCTGGGTATGTCCTGAGGACTGGGTTGAGAACCCCCGGCTAACTGCATAGGGGTGGAAAGAATCAGAGAGCAAAAGTCCATAGATTTAAGCTGATCATTTAAAAAGAGATGAGCTTAGAGGACTTTACCCTCTCTATATTGAGCCATTAAGAATCATTTCACATGCTCCCAAAGCAGGGAAAGGGGAGGGAATTTGATATACCACCTTCCTGTGGTTACAATCAAAGTGTTTTATATATTATATTCAGATAGTTATTTTGTACCTGGGGCGATGGAGTGACTTGCCCAGAGTCACAAGGCACTGCAGTGGGAATTGAACCCAGCTCCCCAGGATCAAAGCCTGCTGTACTAACCACTAGGCTACTCATCCACTAGCAACATTCCATGTAGAATCTCAAATGGAAATGGGACTTGATTATACCGCCTTTCTATGGTTTTTGCAACTACATTCAAGGCAGTTTATATAGTATATACAGGTGCTTATCTGTATCTGGGGCAATGGAGGGTTAAGTGACTTGCCTAAAGTCACAAGGAGCTACAGTGTGCATTGAACTTGGTTCCCCAGGATCAAAATCTGCTGCACTACCCACTAGGCTACTCCTCCACTAGCAACATTCCATGTAGAATCTCAAATAGTAGCAACATTCCATGTAGAATCTGAAATGGTAGCAACAGAATCTCAAATAGTAGCAACATTCCATGTAGAATCTCAAATAGTAGCATCAGAATCTCAAATAGTAGCAACATTCCATATAGAATCTCAAATAGTAGCAACAGAATCTCAAATAGTAGCAACATTTGATGCAGAATCTCAAATAGTAGCAACATTCCATGTAGAATCTCAAATGGTAGCAACAGAATCTCAAATAATAGCAACATTAAATGTAAGATCTCAAATAAGGAAAGGGAAATGGGACTTGATATATTGCCTTATATACAGGTACTTATTTGTACCTGGGACAATGGAGGGTTAAGTGACTTGCCCAGAGTCACAAGGAGCTGCAGTGGGAATTGAACCCAGTTCCCCAGAATCAGAGTCTGCTGCATTAACAACCAGGCTACTCCTCCATTACCCCATGTAGAATCTCAAATACGGAAAGGGAACTGGGACTTGATATACCACCTTCCTGTGGTTACAATCAAAGTGTTTTATATATCATATTCAGATAGTTATTTTGTACCTGGGGCGATGGAGTGACTTGCCCAGAGTCACAAGGCACTGCAGTGGGAATTGAACCCAGCTCCCCAGGATCAAAGCCTGTTGTACTACCCACTAGGCTACTCATCCTCTAGCAACATTCCATGTAGAATCTCAAATAGTAGCAACATCTCATGTAGAATCTTGAATAGTAGCAACAGAATATCAAATAGTAGCAACATTCCATGTAGAATCTCAAATAGTAGCATCAGAATATCAAATAGTAGCAACATTTGATGCAGAATCTCAAATAGTAGCAACATTCCATGTAGAATCTCAAATAGTAGCAACATCTCATGTAGAATCTTGAATAGTAGCAACAGAATATCAAATAGTAGCAACATTCCATGTAGAATCTCAAATGGTAGCAATAGAATCTCAAATAGTAGCAACATTAAATGTAAGATCTCAAATAAGGAAAGGGAAATGGGACTTGATATATTGCCTTATATACAGGTATTTATTTGTACCTGGGGCAATGGAGGGTTAAGTGACTTGCCCAGAGTCACAAGGAGCTGCAGTGGGAATTGAACCCAGTTCCCCAGAATCAGAGTCTGTTGCATTAACAACCAGGCTACTCCTCCATTACCCCATGTAGAATCTCAAATAGGGAAAGGGAACTGGGACTTGATATACCACCTTTCTGTGGTTTTTGCAACTACATTCAGAGCAGTTTACATAGTATATACAGATACTTATTTGTAAGGGTCAGAGGGCAGCCAGATGCCTGGCACCACAAAAGTGAGCCGCAGAATCAAGGTGAAAATAGCATTTATACCTTATGAATCTCAAGGCTCAACTCTTTAGGAGGATTTCAACAATCTCAAAATCTTTCTAGGGACTCTCTGAAAAACACCTAAGATCATTTTAATATGAAGGACAAAACATGGAAATTTAAAACAAAAAAACAAAAAAAAACCTCAACGCATAATTTGTTCTCTGGAAAATCTCAGATGTATCCACTTATTAACTCTTCAGCCCTACAGGGGAGTTAAGTATCAGGAGGCTGTCACTAACCAAGCGGCCCGAGAATCGTCGAAAGTTCCTGGGGAAAAGGAGTGCTCTTGCTTTCTACATTTGATGCAAACTCTCGGCTCCAGTTCTAGCTTTATTTTTATTTGTAGCATTTGTATCCCACATTCTCCCACCGATTTGCAGGCTCAATGTGGCTTACCATTTGCCGAAATGGCGGTTGCCATTTCCGGTTAACAGAGTTACAACTGGTATTACATTAAGATGCATACATACATTGTAAAGAAGAATACATTATGGTATTGCTTATAGGTTCCTGAGTGATAGATTGGATTGTAACATACGTTAGGTCATCAACTATAGGGAAATCATTTTCGACATGAGGATTAAAGTGGTAGAGTTTATTCATTAATAGCAATGTAGTTGGTCAGACAGTAATAAGAGTTCGGTTTTGTCTAGTTCATGTTCAGTCTTATTAGTATTTAGGATGGATGTTTATGGTATGCCTTCTTGAACAGGTCAGTTTTCAGTAGCTTTCGGAAGGTAGTTAGGTCTTGAGTTACTACTACTACTACTACTTAACATTTCTAGAGCGCTACAAGGGTTATGCAGCGCTGTACAATTTAACGAATAAGGACGGTCCCTGCTCAGAAGAGCTTACAATCTAAAAGACGAAATGTCAAGTTGGGGTAGATGAGATTTCCTGAGAAGAGATGAAGTGATTAGGTGCCGAAGGCGACATTGAAGAGGTGGGCTTTGAGCAATGATTTGAAGATGGGTAGGGAGGGGGCTTGGCGTATGGGCTCAAGGAGTTTGTTCCAAGCATGGGGTGAGGCGAGGCAGAAAGGGTGAAGCCTAGAGTTGGCGGTGGTGGAGAAGGGTACTGAAAGGAAGGATTTGTCTTGAGAGCGGAGGTTACGGGTAGGGGCGTAAGGGGAGATGAGGGTAGAGAGGTAAGGAGGGGCTGTCCTTCGGTAGTGCGTTCCATAGTTGCGTGCAAATGTAGGAGAAACTGGTTGCGTATGTGGATTTGTATTTTAGTCCTTTACAGTTGGGGTAGTGGAGATTGAGGAATATGCGTGCTGATCTTTTTGCGTTCCTAGTAGGCAGGTCTTAGTCTGACATATAGGTCGGGGCTTCCCTGTGAATAATTTTGTGGACCAGGGTGCAGACTTTGAAACATTTAAGCTTTAAATGTTTGAATTTGGTCACTCCAGAACACTTAGCTGAATCTGTATCATAATAATGAGCCCACAAGACCTTTGCTGCATTTGTGGTGGGCTGTCACTAGAAACATGGTATCGTCAGTGTGAAACTCTCTCTCAGTTCTGAAGTGAAAAAAGTGAGACTTTATTTTGAGGGAGGGCAGGGCCATGCCGACACGGTAAACGAGGTAAGCACGGCAGGGGGGCGCCGTCCTCTGGGGGGCGCCGTCGCCGCACCCTGCTTACCTTGCCCTCCCACTCCCATGTCCGAACTGCCCACCCTCTTCTCCCCCCCCCCCCCACCCAAGATCCCTTTCCTTTTTTTTTCCTTTTAAATTTACCTCCGTCCGGCAGCGCAGCGTCAGTGAAGGAGGCGGCGCTCCCGACGTCTCTAGCCAGCCTTCCCTTCACTCAGTGTTCCGCCTTCTTCTGACGTCATTTCCTTGATGTCAGAAGAAGGCAGGACACTGAGCGAAGGGAAGGCTGGCTAGAGACGTCGGGAGCGCCGCCTCCTTCACTGACGCTGCGCTACCGGACGGAGGTAAATTTAAAAGAAAAAAAAAGGAAAGGGATCTTGGGGGGGGGGGGAGAAGAGGGTGGGCAGTTCGGACATGGGAGCGGGAGGGCAGGGGAGAGAGGAGCATGGATGGGAGGGGAGAGAGGAGCATGGACGGCAGAGAGGGGAATTGCTGGATAGAGATGAATGGAGGGGGCAGGGGACAGATGGGCATGGATGGATATGGATTGCAGGGCTCAGGGAGAGAGGGGAATTGCTGGATAGAGATGAATGGAGGGGACAGATGGGCATGGATGGATATGGACTGCAGGGCTCAGGGAGAGAGGGGAATTGCTGGATAGAGATGAATGGAGGGAACAGATGGGCATGGATGGATATGGATTGCAGGGCTCAGGGAGAGAGGGGAATTGCTGGATAGGGATGAATGGAGGGGGCAGGGGATATAGAGCAAGAAATGAAGAAGAAAGGAGGAAAGTAAAGAAATAAATGGAAAGGAAGCTCTGGAAACGGAGTTAAGAGGACAGATAGCAGCAGAATCAGATACTGGGCCAGCATGATCAGAAAAAGAAAGTCACCAGACAACAAAGGTAGAAAAAAATCATTTTATTTTCATTTTAGTGTTTGGAATATGTCTACTTTGAGAATTTACATCTGCTATCTTATTTTGCAATGTACAGCAATTTGTTTCTAAGAATTGCTGACAGTTCCTGTCAGTGTGGCAAGTGGTGAGCGATCACTTTCACAGGGGTGGGGGGGTGGGGGCGCACCAACTGATAGTCTGCAGGGGGGCGCCAGAGACCCTAGGCACGGCCCTGAGGTAGGGAAAGCAAAGGCTTGGCTGTATGGCATAGTGCCTGCTTCAATTTACTGAATTCAAGGTAGGTTTTTACCGATGGCATTTGCCAAGGCAAGCAAGAGGGCTATACCATATCCTGCTCTGACATTCTTGGAAAACACAGGCAATCAAGTTTAATGCAAAAACATATTGGACTATTTGCAAAGAGTAGGAATTCTGCAACTCAGTCCCCGAGAACCCAGAAATTTCACTACATCC
Source organism: Microcaecilia unicolor (assembly GCF_901765095.1). Classification (NCBI taxonomy): domain Eukaryota; kingdom Metazoa; phylum Chordata; class Amphibia; order Gymnophiona; family Siphonopidae; genus Microcaecilia; species Microcaecilia unicolor. The sequence goes on along the minus strand of NC_044032.1, from coordinate 652,120,273 downwards.
AGTCCTGCACTAGCCTGCAACTCAGCTTCCTTTCCCTGGATCCTTTCTTTGACTGTTTTCCACAATTTCCCTGCTGCATTTTGTCCTGGCATCGCAAACATTTACAAAAATAGATTTCCCTGGTATTAAAGGACATTCATTATTGGTTTTCTTACTGCTCCAAGCAGTGAGAGAGTGAGAGTGCTGACTTCCAGCAGACACTTGAGACCTGAGCTCCCATCACAGGCTTGTTAAAAGTGAGAGGAACGGAGGGGCCCAGAACAATGCATTATGTATTTGTTTTAACAACTATAATAATTGAAGAGGATGGGAGGGCAGGATGTTTGCAACAGGGAACAAACAGCTCAAATCTTTGATCCCCTGTGATGTGAAACAGCCAAGAAGTGAAGTTGGTAGGATCATGTCCTGCACGTACGCATCCCAGGCAGGACTGAAACACGGTGCCTGCATCCAAAAACAAAGTCCATAAGACATGCCTGAGTGCCTGGCTCTGGGCTATTTATAGTAAGGAGGGGACACACCAGGCTGGAGTGATTAAGCAGAGCAATGGAAACAGCTGCAGAACCTTTAGCAGACACAGCCACACAATGACCTGGGGGAGTGGGGTAAACCATGGGGGGGGGGGGGGGGGACCAGTGCGCTTCTTGGAAATAGGTTCATGAGATTGTTAAATCCTGTTTTCCCTGGGTGTTTTAAGGGAAGAGGCGATCTTCTTGGAGATTATTTGGGGGGGCTGTATCCTTTTTGCTTGAAGGGTTCAGGGCCAGATGCATCAACCAAATGTTAAAAAATAAGAAACGTAAAAGTGCTTAACGATTTTTAAAAAACGAGGAATGCACTACAAAAACACTCCAGAAATGTTCGGAGCGGTATTGCAAAGTAGGATGTATCACAGCATCATTAAACCCGTCGTTAATCAGCGCCCAAAGCATGCGCAGAGCAGCCAAGCGTTATGCTGGCTGCTCTGCGCATGCCACAAAGGCCCAGCTGTCAAAACAAAAAAAAAAAACTCCACAAACACGTGTGTTTCGGGAGGGGGCAAAGGCGCTCGTCATGAGCGTCCTTGTATGGACGCCTTGCCCCCTCCCCCGCTGCTCCCTGCTTCCCCCCCCCTGCACGAAAAAACTCCAATTTTAGCAGCTCCAGCCCAGCCCTCCTCCCTTCCTGTTTATTCTCCCACACTAGCTCTGCCTCCTGCCATGCTCCGGTCCCGTGCCCCGCCCCCGCCGCTCCCCCCCCCCCCCTCCAACGACCCCCCCCCTTTGCCTTACTGGCCCGTGCAGCGCCTCTCACCTCTGCTACACAGGCAAGAACAGCTGATCGGCGATTCAGAAGGCCTCCTCAGACGTCCCTTCTTTCTTCCTGAGCCCGCCCTCCTCTGACGTAGTTTACCTACCTAGATTTCAAGGTGTTCTCCTGCGTTAAACGAATCGGAAAAGGTTAGTGCATGTCATTACAATGGGATTTGTAGAAGAATTGCTCATCTGCATTCAGTTTTCGTTAGCTGCTACTGTCGTCGGAAATTAGGCTTTAGTGCATGGAAAGGATAGGAAATTCTGCCTTGAGGGCTCATTTAACGATGAAAAACGTTTAGTGCATCTGGGTCAGGATTTTTGAGGTGTTTATCCTGACTTAATCCTTCAAACAAAAAGGAAATAGCTCCAAAATAATCTCCAAGAGGATTGCCTCTTCCCTTAAAACAGAGTGGGAAAGTGCGGGGTACAAATATAACAAAAAAAAAAAAAAAAAGGTAAAACCTAGGGTAGTACAAAAAACAGAAAACCAGAGAGGGGCGTAGCCAGACGACAGATTGTGGGTGGGCCTAGGAAAGAAGTGGGTGGGCATCAAGTGTTCTTCCCCCCCCCCCCCCCCCCTACCATCACCACCACCAAAAAAATATCTAAGCTGGCAGGAAAACGCTTCTTTCCACCTTGGCAGTCTGCAAAGGCATGCGCTGAAAACTGAGCACGCGCAGGTTCCGGTATCGTTGAGAGTAGCGTTTTTGTTATCATTAGGCAGAAGTCTTCAGCTGGCGGAGCTTGGGATCCCCACCAGCTACCGCTAAACTCATGCTACTGTTGGGTGGGTCTAAGCCCTAAGTAGGTGGGCCCTGGCCCACCCAGGCCCACCTGTGGCTACGCCACTGGAGAGAGAGAGAGAGAGTCCCTTGTAGTGACATACATTCCAAAGCTGGAAAAACTGAGAAGAACCATAAAAGATCTACAGCCACTACTCCGGAAGGATGAACTACTGAAAGAGGTATTCCCAGCTCCATCAATGTTGGCCTTCTGACAACCAACTAATCTGAAAGAAAAATTAGTGAAACACAAGCTCCCAATAGAAATGGAAAAACAGAATGGCACAAGTCCATGCAATATTATACCAAGCTGCAAACTGTGCCAACACATCGCACAGGACCCCACAGTCACTCATGTGGGAAAAACACTCAGAATAAGGGGACCCTACACATGCTCATGTTCAAATGCAGTGTGTATTATTCAATGCAAAAAATGTGAAGGATGATGCTATATTGGAGAGAGAAGCCAAATGCTTAATACCAGACATCAAACACCACAGTGCTAACCAGGTGACACCTCTGTGGAAGGCCATTGCAAGACCAAACATGCGTGGGATAAACACAACGGAATCCTATTTAGAAGGAATGGTTCTATGGAATCATAGCGGAGATTAGGTGGCAACGCCAGTAATTGGGAAGAAAAACCAGTGCTGGGCAGACTTCTATGGTCTACACCCTGATCGTGACTGAATAGATAAGAATGGGCTGGAGTGTAAATTTTAAGGGGCTTCGACATTACCTTCAGAACGTTTAGTACAAGAAGAGTGCTGGGTAGACTTCTACGGTCTGTGCCCTGAGAAAGGCAGGGACAAATCAAACTTGAGTATAAAGTATCACATACCATGTAAAATGAGTTTATCTTGTTGGGCAGACTGGATGAACCGTACAGGTCTTTATCTGCCGTCATTTACTGTGTTACTATGACCAGGGCACTGCACGAATTATATTATGGTGAGAATACTAAAAGGACATTTTAAAACAATCCAGGAACCTAAGACCTTTGAAGTTAAAATGATGAAATATTTTGACAACCACCAGACAGGACTAAACAAAAACCTGGGTTTCCTATCATATTATAAGTTGTAAAATTATACTGCTTTGTCAAGCTCTGATCACCCATCCATCTCTCCCTGTTTCTCATCCTCCCCACTCCTAACTTTTCCCATGAGACTGTCATTGGAATGCTTTTAATGTTTCGCAGATATCTTCTGAATGATATATGTCACCATTCGCTCATTTCTGAATTTCTGATCTGAAGACAATATTGCCTTGAAAAGCTAATCAAAAAAGGTATTTGGTCCATCTCTTTTCCGTTTCCTTATTTTATTTCTATTTATTACCTTTATAAATGTACTAACACAACTGCCACACCACTTTTTTATATAGGTAGAAACTCCTCCAAGCCAGCTCTTTCAGGAAAGCTGGACTGATTTCCAGCATGATTAAATGGGGAGGTGAAAGAGGCCATTAACAACAAATAGGGATTTTTGAAAATCAGAAGGAAAATGGGGCACAGCACAAGGACAGATTAATAAGACAGGCCAAGAAAGAATAAAGACAAAAAAATAGTTTAAACGTCCCTCAAAAACAAGAAGCCCGCAAGGCAGTCATTTGGACAAATAGGTAACCAGCATAGGGGCACTTAAAGCCATAATAGATAAATTCAACAAAGTTTTGCTTTGATCTTCACTGATAATGATTCTGAAGAACTAAAGCAAATAACTGTGAAAGTTCAAACTGTAAAACATGCCATCTTACCTGGCATCTAAGATCTCACCCCACATCCGTTCTGTAACTCAATCTCATCTCTGCATTCCCTCTGGGTTTGTGCTTCAACCAGATAAAAGGCCTTTGTTGCATCTCCCCATTTCTCTGCAATTCACAGCTCTCCTATCCCATCTTTTCTCTCTTGCCTTTCCAGGAGCAAGGGGTATAGCCACAGTGGTGGCCGTGGTTTCAGCAGTGGGCAGAGAAGGAGATACTTAAGAAACCCCCCCCCACACACACACCTTTATTTATTTACTATCCTTACTTTTAAGAATTTGTAGCTTTTTTCTTGATTACATTGTAAACACTCTTGATTGCTTATTAGAAGGGCGGTATACCAAGAAACTAAGCATTGTCATACTGGGACAGACCAAAAGCTCCATCAAGCCCAGTATCCTGTTTCCAACAGTGGCCAATCCAGGTGACAAGTATTCTGGCAAGATCCCAAAAGAGTAAAACAGATTTTATGCTGCTTATCCTAGAAATAAGGAGTTTCCAAAGTCCATCAATATTGGCTTATGGACTTTTCTCTTAGGAACTTGTCCAAAATGTAATAGAATAACTTGGCAAAGTAAAGATTATCTAATCATCTGGATCAAATAACATTCACCTTAGAGTTGTAAAAGGCCTGAAATATAAAACTGCAGACCTGTTACTAGCAATCTGTAATGTATCATCAAAAATCAGTCCCTCTGTCTGAAGACTGGAGGGTGACCAATCTAACACTAACTTCCAAACAACAGTGCAAGGGGGAATCGGGAAAACTAAATACCAGTCAACCTCACATTGGAAAAAGCCATTCTAAAATGCTAAATTACTGGGCATTTGAATTTCCTTTAAAATCTTCTTTCAGAGAAAAGAGATGTGTTTAACTGACATTTTGGAAAATTCAGAAGTTATAGATAGAGAGCGAATGCTACATACCTGTAGAAGGTATTCTCCGAGGACAGCAGGCTGATTGTTCTCACTGATGGGTGACGTCCACGGCAGCCCTTCCAATTGGAATCTTCACTAGCAAAGTCCTTTGCTAGCCCTCGCGCGCCGATGCGCACCGCGCATGCGCGGCCGTCTTCCCGCCCGAAACCGGCTTGTGCCGGCCAGTCTCATATGTAGCAAGACAAAGACAAGGGAAGACACAACTCCAAAGGGGAGGCGGGCGGGTTTGTGAGAACAATCAGCCTGCTGTCCTCGGAGAATACCTTCTACAGGTATGTAGCATTCGCTTTCTCCGAGGACAAGCAGGCTGCTTGTTGTCACTGATGGGGTATCCCTAGCCCCCAGGCTCACTCAAAACAACAACCATGGTCAATTGGGCCTCGCAACGGCGAGGACATAACTGAGATTGACCTAAAAAATTTACCAACTAACTGAGAGTGCAGCCTGGAACAGAACAAACAGGGCCCTCGGGGGGTGGAGTTGGATCCTAAAGCCCAAACAGGTTCTGAAGTACTGACTGCCCGAACCGACTGTCGCGTCGGGTATCCTGCTGCAGGCAGTAATGGGATGTGAATGTGTGGACAGATGACCACGTCGCAGCTTTGCAGATCTCTTCAATAGTGGCTGACTTCAAGTGGGCTACCGACGCTGCCATGGCTCTAACATTATGAGCCGTGACATGACCCTCAAGAGCCAGCCCAGCCTGGGCGTAAGTGAAGGAAATGCAATCTGCTAGCCAATTGGATATGGTGCGTTTTCCTACAGCCACTCCCCTCCTATTGGGATCAAAAGAAACAAACAATTGGGCGGACTGTCTGTTGGGCTGTGTCCGCTCCAAATAGAAGGCCAATGCTCTCTTGCAGTCCAATGTGTGCAGCTGACGTTCAGCAGGGCAGGAATGAGGACGGGGAAAAAATGTTGGCAAGACAATTGACTGGTTCAGATGGAACTCCGACACAACCTTTGGCAAGAACTTAGGGTGAGTGCGGAGGACTACTCTGTTATGATGAAATTTGGTGTAAGGGGCCTGGGCTACTAGGGCCTGAAGCTCACTGACTCTACGAGCTGAAGTAACTGCCACCAAGAAAATGACCTTCCAGGTCAAGTACTTCAGATGGCAGGAGTTCAGTGGCTCAAAAGGAGGTTTCATCAGCTGGGTGAGAATGACATTGAGATCCCATGACACTGTAGGAGGCTTGACAGGGGGCTTTGACAAAAGCAAACCTCTCATGAAGCGAACAACTAAAGGCTGTCCTGAGATCGGCTTACCTTCCACACGGTAATGGTATGCACTGATTGCACTAAGGTGAACCCTTACAGAGTTGGTCTTAAGACCCGACTCAGACAAGTGCAGAAGGTATTCAAGCAGGGTCTGTGTAGGACAAGAACGAGGATCTAGGGCCTTGCTGTCACACCAGACGGCAAACCTCCTCCACAGAAAGAAATAACTCCTCTTAGTGGAATCTTTCCTGGAAGCAAGCAAGATACGGGAGACACCCTCTGACAGACCCAAAGAGGCAAAATCTACGCTCTCAACATCCAGGCCGTGAGAGCCAGGGACCAGAGGCTGGGATGCAGAAGCGCCCCTTCGTCCTGTGTGATGAGGGTCGGAAAACACTCCAATCTCCACGGTTCTTCGGAGGACAACTCCAGAAGAAGAGGGAACCAGATCTGACGCGGCCAAAAAGGAGCAATCAGAATCATGGTGCCTCGGTCTTGCTTGAGTTTCAACAAAGTCTTCCCCACCAGAGGTATGGGAGGATAAGCATACAGCAGACCCTCCCCCCAGTCCAGGAGGAAGGCATCCGATGCCAGTCTGCCGTGGGCCTGAAGCCTGGAACAGAACTGAGGGACTTTGTGGTTGGCTCGAGATGCGAAGAGATCCACCAAGGGGGTGCCCCACACCTGGAAGATCTGTCGCACTACACGAGAATTGAGCGACCACTCGTGAGGTTGCATAATCCTGCTCAACCTGTCGGCCAGACTGTTGTTTACGCCTGCCAGGTATGTGGCTTGGAGCACCATGCCGTGACGGCGAGCCCAGAGCCACATGCTGACGGCTTCCTGACACAGGGGGCGAGATCCGGTGCCCCCCTGCTTGTTGATGTAATACATGGCAACCTGGTTGTCTGTCTGAATTTGGATAATTTGGTGGGACAGCTGATCTCTGAAAGCCTTCAGAGCGTTCCAGATCGCTCGCAGCTCCAGAAGATTGATCTGCAGATCGCGTTCCTGGAGGGACCAGCTTCCTTGGGTGTGAAGCCCATCGACATGAGCTCCCAAGCCCAGGAGAGACGCATCCGTGGTCAGCACTTTTTGTGGCTGAGGAATTTGGAAAGGACGTCCCAGAGTCAAATTGGACCAAATCGTCCACCAATACAGGGATTTGAGAAAACTCGTGGACAGGTGGATCACGTCTTCTAGATCCCCAGCAGCCTGAAACCACTGGGAAGCTAGGGTCCATTGAGCAGATCTCATGTGAAGGCGGGCCATGGGAGTCACATGAACTGTGGAGGCCATGTGGCCCAGCAATCTCAACATCTGCCGAGCTGTGATTTGCTGTGACGCTCGTACCCACGAGACGAGGGACAACAAGTTGCTGGCCCTCGCCTCTGGGAGGTAGGCGCGAGCTGTCTGAGAATCCAGCAGAGCTCCTATGAACTCGAGTTTCTGCACTGGTAGAAGATGGGACTTTGGGTAATTTATCACAAACCCCAGTAGCTCCAGGAGGCGAATAGTCATCTGCTTGGACTGCAGGGCTCCTGCCTCGGATGTGTTCTTCACCAGCCAATCGTCGAGATATGGGAACACGTGCACCCCCAGCCTGCGAAGTGCCGCTGCTACTACAGCCAAGCACTTTGTGAACACCCTGGGCGCAGAGGCGAGCCCAAAGGGTAGCACACAGTACTGGAAGTGACGTGTGCCCAGCTGAAATCGCAGATACTGTCTGTGAGCTGGCAGTATCGGGATGTGTGTATAGGCGTCCTTCAAGTCCAGAGAGCATAGCCAATCGTTTTCCTGAATCATGGGAAGAAGGGTGCCCAGGGAAAGCATCCTGAACTTTTCTTTTACGAGATATTTGTTTAGGGCCCTTAGGTCTAGGATGGGACGCATCCCCCTTGTTTTCTTTTCCACAAGGAAGTACCTGGAATAGAATCCCAGCCCTTCCTGCCCAGATGGCACGGGCTCGACCGCATTGGCGCTGAGAAGGGCGGAGAGTTCCTCTGCAAGTACCTGCTTGTGCTGGAAGCTGTAAGACTGAGCTCCCGGTGGACAATTTGGAGGTTTGGAGGCCAAATTGAGGGTGTATCCTTGCCGGACTATTTGCAGAACCCACTGATCGGAGGTTATGAGAGGCCACCTTTGGTGAAAAGCTTTCAACCTCCCCCCGACTGGCAGGTCGCCCGGCACTGACACTTGGATGTCGGCTATGCTCTGCTGGAGCCAGTCAAAAGCCCGTCCCTTGCTTTTGCTGGGGAGCCGAGGGGCCTTGCTGAGTCGCACGCTGCTGACGAGAGCGAGCGCGCTGGGGCTTAGCCTGGGCCACAGGCTGTCGAGAAGGAGGATTGTACCTACGCTTGCCAGAAGAGTAGGGACCAGTCTTCCTTCCCCCGAAAAATCTTCTACCTGAAGAGGTAGATGCTGAAGGCTGCCGGCGGGAGAACTTGTCGAATGCGGTATCCCGCTGGTGGAGATGCTCTACCACCTGTTCGACCTTCTCTCCAAAAATATTGTCCGCACGGCAAGGCGAGTCCGCAATCCGCTGCTGGAGTCTGTTCTCCAGGTCGGAGGCACGCAGCCATGAGAGCCTGCGCATCACCACACCTTGAGCAGCGGCCCTGGACGCAACATCAAAGGTGTCATACACCCCTCTGGCCAGGAATTTTCTGCACGCCTTCAGCTGCCTGACCACCTCCTAAAATGGCTTGGCTTGCTCAGGGGGGAGCGCATCAACCAAGCCCGCCAACTGCCGCACATTGTTCCGCATGTGTATGCTCGTGTAGAGCTGGTAAGACTGGATTTTGGCCACGAGCATAGAAGAATGGTAGGCCTTCCTCCCAAAGGAGTCTAAGGTTCTAGAGTCTTTGCCCGGGGGCGCCGAAGCATGCTCCCTAGAACTCTTAGCCTTCTTTAGGGCCAAATCCCCAACTCCAGAGTCATGAGGCAACTGGGTGCGCATCAGCTCTGGGTCCCCATGGATCCGGTACTGGGACTCGATCTTCTTGGGAATGTGGGGATTAGTTAGAGGTTTTGTCCAGTTCGCCAGCAATGTCTTCTTAAGGACATGGTGCATGGGTACTGTGGACGCTTCCTTAGGTGGAGAAGGATAGTCCAGGAGCTCAAACATTTCAGCCCTGGGCTCGTCCTCCACAACCACCGGGAAGGGGATGGCCGTAGACATCTCCCGGACAAAGGAAGCGAAAGACAGACTCTCAGGAGAGGGAGTGGGATCAGAGGGAAGACCTTCAGACTCCTCGTCAGAGAAATACCTGATGTCTTCCTCTTCCTCCCACGAGGCCTCACCCTCGGTGTCAGATACAAGTTCACGAACCTGTGTCTGCAACCGCGCCCGACTCGACTCCGTGGAGCCACGTCCACGATGGGGGCGTCGAGAGGTAGACTCCCTCGCCCGCATCAGCGAAGCTCCCTCCGCCGACGTAGTCGGGGAGCCCTCCTGGGAGGCGACGGCAGTCGGTACCGCATGCGGCACCGACGCTGGTGACCTCACCTCGGGCGATGGACCAGCTGGCGCCACGCTCGACGGTACCGGAGGTGCAAGCACCGCTGGTACCGGAGGGGTAGGGCGCAACAGCTCTCCCAGAATCTCTGGAAGAACGGCCCGGAGGCTCTCATTCAGAGCGGCTGCAGAAAAAGGCATGGAAGTCGATGCAGGCGTCGACGTCAGAACCTGTTCCGGGCGTGGAGGCTGTTCCGGGCTGTCCAGAGTGGAGCGCATCGACACCTCTTGAACAGAGGGTGAGCGGTCCTCTCGGTGCCGATGCCTGCTGGGTGCCGACTCCCTCGGCGACCCAGAGCTCTCGGTGCCGACACGGGAAGGGGACCGGTGTCGATGCTTCTTAGATTTTTTGCGAAGCACGTCACCGGCGCTTCCCGGCACTGACGAGGACATAGAATCCAGCCGTCTCTTCCTCGGGGCCGAGACCGAAGAGGGTCGATCTCAGGGGGGCTGTACCGCAGGAGCCCTCAGGGTAGGGGGAGACCCACCCGAAGGCTCACCGCCACCAGCAGGGGAGTGGACAGCCCTCACCTGCACTCCAGACGAAGCACCACCGTCCGACGACATCAGCAGACGAGGTCCCGGTACCACCGACGTCGATGCAGTCACCCGATGTCTCGGCGCCGATGCAGAAGGTCGATGCCTCGATGCACTGGCCGCCGAGGATGAAGGTCTGGACGCTGCAGACGTCGATGCACTCGATATCCCCGGTGCCGATGCCGACGAAGAGCCCGAGAACAAAAAGTTCCACTGGGCCAACCTCGCTACCTGAGTCCGCTTCTGTAAAAGGGAACACAGACTACAGGCCTGAGGGCGGTGCTCGGCCCCCAGACACCGAAGACACGAAGCGTGCCTGTCAGTGAACGAGATTACCCGGGCGCACTGGGTGCACTTCTTGAAGCCGCTGGAAGGCTTCGATGTCATGGGCGGAAAAATCACGCCGGCGAGATCGAACGACGAAATGGCGAAATTTGGCACCAGCAGAAAAAAGCGGGAAGGAAATTTCGACCGGGGCCTAAGTAAGGCCTACCCCGACGACGAAAGAAAACTTACCGGGGTGAAAAACTCGAACTAGAGGAAGGGAAAAAGCCAAAAGAGGTTTTCTCCAACACTTTTGAAGCGAAACGAGTCGAAAACGACGTGCGAGGTCAACTTTTTCGGGGCACGAAACGGAAACACAACCGTCCCGAGCGCGGAGAAAAGAAGACTGGCCGGCACAAGCCGGTTTCGGGCGGGAAGACGGCCGCGCATGCGCGGTGCGCATCGGCGCGCGAGGGCTAGCAAAGGACTTTGCTAGTGAAGATTCCGATTGGAGGGGCTGCCGTGGACGTCACCCATCAGTGAGAACAAGCAGCCTGCTTGTCCTCGGAGAATTATATTATTAGTGACTTTCGTCTTTGATTAGATAGGAACAACGTTTTGAAATTGTATTTCCGATATATGGTTGATAGTTTTTTGGGTTCAAAGATGAATATATTTCCTGACACATCAAGGGAATTGTAGACTGGGAGGTGTGAAGTCTAGGCTTTTCAGCCAGGAATCATTGCCCCAGGTGGCTGGGGCCTGTACAGAGTGGTAGGCATGGCTCTGACCACCTTGTTAGGCAGACTAGATGGACCATGCAGGTCTTTATCTGCCATCATTTACTGTGTTACTGTATCTGAGAAGTCTCATGTTTGAGACTTTGGAGGTATTTTTTTCTTAAACATTGCATAGTGTTTTATTATTGTTGTAATTACCATGGAGTTTTATTTTCATTGTAATTAACCTTGAATTTGATTTTTTTATTTCATAAAGGTAGAATATAACTGGATTTTGAATGAAATAAAATGATATTAAAAAGTCATGGGATAGGAGGCAATGTCATACTGAGCACACTACCTGAACCCTCAACCACACTCTTACCACCTCTCGCTTAGACTATTGCAACTTGCTTCTCACAGGTCTCCCATTTAGCCATCTCTCTCCCCTTCAATCTGTTCAAAATTCTGCTGCACGACTAATATTCCGCCAGTGTCGTTATGCTCATATTAGCCCTCTCCTCAAGTCACTTCACTGGCTTCCTATCTGTTTCCGCATACAGTTCAAACTCCTCTTATTGACCTATAAGTGCATTCACTCTGCAGCTCCTCAGTACCTCTCCACTCTCATCTCTCCCTACATTCATCCCCGGGAACTCCGTTCACTGGGTAAATCTCTCTTATCTGCACCCTTCTCCTCCACTGCTAACTCCAGACTCCGTTCCTTTTATCTTGCTGCACCATATGCCTGGAATAGACTTCCTGAGCCGGTACGTCAAGCTCCATCTCTGGCCGTCTTCAAATCTAAGCTAAAAGCTCACCTTTTTGATGCTGCTTTTAACTCCTAACCCTTATTCACTTGTTCAGAACCCTTATTTTATCATCCTCACTTTAATATTCCCTTATCTCTTGTTTGTCCTGTTTGTCTGTCCTAATTAAATTGTAAGCTCTGTCGAGCAGGGACTGTCTCTTCATGTTCAAGTGTATAGCGCTGCGTACGTCTAGTAGCGCTTTAGAAATGATAAATAGTAGTAGTAGTAGTAATGTAGTGAAATTGGCAGAGGCAGGTGGCACCTGATAGACTAAGCAATTTAGGGGGTCCTTTTACCAAGCTGCAGTAAACGTTGGCCATAGCTCACCCTTCTATGGCTTTTTCTTACACTCTGAGGCCATTTTTACTGCAGCCAGAAAATGGCTGATTTAATGGCCATGCGCTAATGTCACACTTAACGACATCTATTTTGTAGGTGGTAAGGGCTCCTGCGCTAATCCTGAGCTAATCAGTTAGCATGCATTAATGCGAACGCACTAATTGATTAGCGCTGGAACACCTACTCTCTCTACTACTACCACTTATCACTTCTATAGCACTACAAGGCATACGCAGCGCTGTACACCATACATGAAAAGACAGTCCCTGCTCAAAGAGCTCACAATCGAAATAGGACAGACAGAACAACTAAGAGGTAAGGGAATTAAAGAGGTGGGGATAAAAGGGTACAGGGCAAGTGAGTAGTGGTTAGGAGTCAAAAGCAGCGTTAAAGAGGTGGGCTTTTAGCCTGGATTTGAAAACGGCCAAAGACGGGCCTAGAAGTACAGGCTCGGGAAGTGTATTCCAGGCGTGAGGTGCAGCAAGATAAAGGAACAGAGTCTGGAATTAGCAGTAGAGGAGAAGAGGACAGACAAGAGAGATTTATCCACAGAATGGAGTACTCGAGGGGGGGGGGGCGTATGGAGAGACAAGAGTGGAGAGGTATTGGGGAGTGGTAGAGTGAATACACTTATAGGTCAGTAAGAGAAGTTTGAATTGAATGTGGAAACGGATAGGGAGCCAGTGAAATGACTTGAGAAGAGGGCGAAAGTGAGTATACTGTCTTTCCCCCCCCCCCCCCAGACACGCCTCCTCCATGCAAAACATAATAATAATTTTTTTTTTTGTGTGTGCACGTAGCACGCACTGATTGGGAAGTTACTGCAGGACGCCTGAGCGCATCTCACGGTTAAGCATGTGTTAATGCTGACCACAGCTTAGTAGAAGGACCCACTTATTTAAGAATGCGTTTTTAAGGACCAGAGTCCATCAGATGTTGGTTAAATGGTTAAAACACAGGAAACAGAAATTGGACTAAATGATTCGTTTTTCACTGAGTGGACAGATGTGAACGGTGGATTTGTACTGGGGACTTGTGCAGGTTAACATTTACACAAAGGATCTGGAAATGGAAATATGATGAAACTGAAGATGACGCAAACTTACTCAAAGATGTTCAACCTCATGTGGACTGTAAGAAATTGCAGAATGGACTTGTCAGAGTGGAGAACTGAGCATTCAAATGGCAGCAGAAAATGAACATGGAAAAGAGGGTAGTTTTAAAAACAGACTGGCTAAGTTGTCCAAGGCACAAAAACAGATGTGGAGTGCGGGAGTGGCCTAGTGGTTAGAGCACAGGTCTTGACTTCCAGAGGTGGCTGGGTTCAAATCCCACTGCTGCTCCTTGTGATCTTGGGCAAGTCACTTAACCCTCCATTGCCTCAGGTACAAACTTAGATTGTGAGCCCTCCTGGGACAGAGAAATATCCAGAGTACCTGAATGTAACTCACCTTGAGCTACTACTGAACAAGGTGTGAACAAAAACAAAATAGACATTTTATGACTGAGTTGAAACAAGCTTCATCAGGCAGCTGGCACTTAAATCGGAGGGGAAGCATCCTTGAGACAGCGTTTGTGAGTTGGATTATTGGTCCCTGACCCGGCATGGAGTTCAAAACTCACTTAAGATGAGTATTTTAATAGCGTTATATGAATAACATTAAAAATTGGACAGAATCTCATTTAAGTTTATTAAAAGTGAATAATCTAAAACTAAATTTGCTTAAAAAAATGTCTTTATCTATTGGTTGACAAAGAGGTGGTGGGTGCTGTAAATCTTGCAGTGTAAAGTTGGCAGACTAGCAAGTTACACCACTGAGACCATTAGATTAATTGAGTTGGGATTGTAGAAGACAGAATACTTTTGATAATATGCTTCTGCAGTAAAAGCCACCTGGATTTGGGTTTCTGCCAGGTACTTGTGACCTGGCTTAGCCACCGTTTGGAAAACAGAATACTGGGCTAGATGGACCATTGGTCTGACCCAGAATGGCTACTCTTATTTTCTTTTGTTTATGAAGGAAACATATGCGTCTCTGTGTGCCGTCACCATTTTTTGTACTTGGGAAATTATCAGCAGCGCTATAGCGAGAGCTATTTTTCCATGATGAAGCCTCGGTGAAATGCTGTTAGAGGGATTCTGATTACTGCTAAGATAAGTGTCACCGGTTTATCCATTGTGCCATTGCTGCTGTGGAAGTGTTTAGAGTGATTATGACGTGCAATTAAAAAGATAAGAAAAAGAAAAACTATTTTTCAGATATAAGATTTTTAATGTGAAAAATTGCAAGATGACCGTACGAGACTGGGAGACTGGGCATCCAGATGGCAGATGACGTTTAATGTGAGCAAGTGCAAAGTGATGCATGTGGGAAAGAGGAACCCGAACTGTAGCTACGTAATGCAAGGTTCCACGTTAGAAGTCACCAAGAAAAGGATTCGGGCCCGGCTTTGTCTCTCGGTGGCCCTGCCGTAAACCATTATTATATTAGACCTGGAGAAAGTCACTGCTTATCCCTGAGGTTAAGTAACATAGAACCGGTGACAGGATGCTGGGCTAGATGGACCTTTGGTCTTTCCCAGTATGGCACTACTTATGTACTTATGTACTTATGTAGAATCTTGCTGCCTTTTCAGACTGGCCACTGTTGGAAACAGGATACTGGGCTAGATTGTCCCTTGATCTGACCCAGTAGGGGAACTTTTGTGTCCATAGAGTTGCCTTCCAGAAGGGCGAAGAGATAATCTGTTGATTTTAATTGAGTCACAGAATGAGTTTTGTGTTGATGCTGAATTTATTTCATTTAATGTACTGTATTGTTTGGAAGAATTTATTATGAATGTTATACTAAAACGCACTGTGAACGTTCTGAAGACAACGTTCTGAAGTCACTCAAACACTTCCTGAAGGGTTCGTGGATTCGTGGTGTGAAGCCACCCAGCCGTCTCTGCCCCGCCCTCGCGTCAAACGTCATGACGTCGAGGGCGGGGAAAAAAAAACGGATCGCGAGGCCAGAAAAAAAAACAAACAAACTGATCGCACCCACGCACGGTGCGTTTTAGTATATTAGATTTACCTCCGTGGTGGCGGTTCCGGCAGCGCAGCATCAGGGAAGGAGGCAGCGCTCCCGACGTCTCTAGCCTTCCCTTCACTGTGTTCCGCCTTCTTCTGACGTCAAGGATGACGTCAGAAGAAGGCGGAACAAAGCGAAGGGAAGGCTAGACGTCGGGAGCGCCGCCTCCTTTCCTGACGCTGCGCTGCCGGAACCGCCACCACGGAGGTAAATTTAAAAAGAAAAACAAAAGAAAAGGGATGTTGGGGGGAGAGAAGAGGGTGGGCAGTAAAGTTGAACAATGGGAGCAGGAGGGCAGGGGAAAAACGACAGCATGGATGCGAAGGGGGGGGCATGGATGCGAAGGGGGAGGGGGCATGGATGCGAAGGGGGGGGGAAGAAGAGGGCGGGCCAGGCTGGGACATGGGAGAGAGAGGAGCATGGATGCAAGGGGGGGTCATGGAAGGAAGAGAGGGGAACTGCAGGAAAAGGAAGAATGGAGGGGGCAGGGGACAGAGGAACATGGATGGGCATGGATTGGGAGGGCAGGGCTCAGGGAGAGAGGGGAATTGCTGGATAGGGATGAATGGAGGGGACAGATGGGCATGGATGGATATGGATTGCAGGGCAGGGCTCAGGGAGAGAGGGGAATTGCTGGATAGGGATGAATGGAGGGGGCAGGTGACAGAGGAGCCTGGATGGGCATGGATTGGGAGGGCAGGGCTCAGGGAAAGAGGGGAATTGCTGGAAAAGGATGAATGGAGGGGGCAGGGGACAGAGGAGCATGGATGGGCATGGATTGGGAGGGCAGGGCTCAGGGAGAGAGGGGAATTGCTGGATAGGGATGAATGGAGGGGACAGATGGGCATGGATGGATATGGATTGCAGGGCAGGGCTCAGGGAGAGAGGGGAATTGCTGGATAGGGATGAATGGAGGGGGCAGGTGACAGAGGAGCCTGGATGGGCATGGATTGGGAGGGCAGGGCTCAGGGAAAGAGGGGAATTGCTGGAAAAGGATGAATGGAGGGGGCAGGGGACAGATGGGCATGGATTGGGAGGGCAGGGCTCACACTCTCTCTCTCATATACAATGTCTTTCTGACTCTCACTCTCACACACTCTGTCTCACACTGTATCACATTCACTCTCTATGTGCCACACAGTCACTCACACACTCGCTTGGTCTCATATACTCACTCTCACAGAGAATCTGTGTCTCACACACAGTCTCTCTCTCGCACACACACACACACTCTCTCTCACACTGTGTCTCAAATACACACTTGCACACACTCTCATTCTCACACACACACTCTCTCACAAACACACTCACACCCAGACTCACTCTCTCTCTCTCACACACACACACTCACACTTTCACTCTGTCTCTCACACAGTCACTCTCACATACACTCTCCCAAACATACACACTCCGAGGAAAACCTTGCTAGCGCCCGTTTCATTTGTGTCAGAAACGGGCCTTTTTTACTAGTGAATGTTATATTGTGATCCACCTTGTGAAAGGTGGAATATTTTAAATTAAATTAAAACAGAATTCTTAGATACCATCAAGGCCATGAGCTCTGTATGGTTTACAACAACATAAAAAGCACCAACACAGTGGGAATATAACAATGATATTCAAAACATCTTCATATAAAATGAAGTAAAATACTGCTTAAAAAGCCAAGTTTTTAAAATGTAAAATAATGACTTTCAAACCTCAGAGGTAGTTGGGAAAGCAGTGGTAGCTCTGTTAGAAAGGCCTTCTCATGGGCACAGCTGGACCAGGTTTGGACTTATGTGGCTAAAAGCCCACCCTTTGAGGCTGCTTTTAACGCCTAACCCCAATTCACTTGTTCAGTACTCATGTCTGTTTCATCATTCCCACCTTAAGTAATTCCCTTATCCCTTATTTGTCCTGTTTGTCTGTCCTGATTACATTGTAAGCTCTGTCAAGCAGGGACTGTCTCTTGCATGTCCAGTGTACAGCACTGCATATGTCTAGTAGCACCAGTGCTTTTTTTGTAGGAAAAAAGGTACCGGTACTCATTATGGGCAGGATTGCGTGGCCAGTATTCTCAGTGGAGGAGGGTAGTTAGTGGGGTCCCGCAGGGGTCTGTGCTGGGTCCGTTGCTTTTTAATGTATTTATAAATGACCTAGAGATGGGAATAACTAGTGAGGTAATTAAATTCGCCGATGACACAAAATTATTCAGGGTCGTCAAGTCGCAGGAGGAATGTGAACGATTACAGGAGGACCTTGCGAGACTGGGAGAATGGGCGTGCAAGTGGCAGATGAAGTTCAATGTTGACAAGTGCAAAGTGATGCATGTGGGTAAGAGGAACCCGAATTATAGCTACGTCTTGCAAGGTTCCGCGTTAGGAGTTACGGATCAAGAAAGGGATCTGGGTGTCGTCGTCGATGATACGCTGAAACCTTCTGCTCAGTGTGCTGCTGCGGCTAGGAAAGCGAATAGAATGTTGGGTGTTATTAAGAAGGGTATGGAGTCCAGGTGTGCGGATGTTATAATGCCGTTGTATCGCTCCATGGTGCGACCGCACCTGGAGTATTGTGTTCAGTACTGGTCTCCGTATCTCAAAAAAGATATAGTAGAATTGGAAAAGGTACAGCGAAGGGCGACGAAAATGATAGTGGGGATGGGACGACTTTCCTATGAAGAGAGGCTGAGAAGGCTAGGGCTTTTCAGCTTGGAGAAGAGACGGCTGAGGGGAGATATGATAGAAGTGTATAAAATAATGAGTGGAATGGATCGGGTGGATGTGAAGCGACTGTTCACGCTATCCAAAAATACTAGGACTAGAGGGCATGAGTTGAAGCTACAGTGTGGTAAATTTAAAACGAATCGGAGAAAATTTTTCTTCACCCAACGTGTAATTAGACTCTGGAATTCATTGCCGGAGAACGTGGTACGGGCGGTTAGCTTGACGGAGTTTAAAAAGGGGTTAGATAGATTCCTAAAGGACAAGTCCATAGACCGCTATTAAATGGACTGGAAAAATTCCTCATTTTTAGGTACAACTTGTCTGGAATGTTTTTACGTTTGGGGAGCGTGCCAGGTGCCCTTGACCTGGATTGGCCACTGTCGGTGACAGGATGCTGGGCTAGATGGACCTTTGGTCTTTCCCAGTATGGCACTACTTATGTACTTATGTACTTATATGGCTCCACCCCTATAGTAGCCACACCCCTTATACCAGCCATGGCACATATAAACAAGTATCATTGAAAATACTATACCAGCATAGGAGAAAAAAATAAATTCTGATTATTTTTTATTCATTATAAATAATTTCTGTAAGCTGTTACAGCTCCAGTATACTACTACTTAACATTTCTAGAGCGCTACTAGGGTTACACAGCGCTGTACAAATTAACAAAGAAGGACAGTCCCTGCTCAAAGGAGCTTACAATCTAAAGGACGAAATGTCAAGTTGGGGTAGTCTAGATTTCCTGAGTAGAGGTGTAGTGGTTAGGTGCCAAAGGCGACATTGAAGAGGTGGGCTTTGAGCAATGATTTGAAGATGGGTAGGGAGGGGGCCTGGCGTATGGGCTCAGGGAGTTTGTTCGAAGCATGGGATGAGGCGAGGCAGAAAGGGTGGAGCCTGGAGTTGGCGGTGGTGGAGAAGGGTAATGAAAGGAAGGATTTGTCTTGAGAGCAGATGTAAATTCTCAAACTGGATATATTCCAAACACTAAAATGAAAATAAAATGATTTTTTTCTACTTTTGTTGTCTGTCGACTTTGTTTTTTTGATCATGTTGGTCCCAGTCTCTGATTCTGCTGCTCTCTATCTGTTCACTTGACTCCGTTTCCAGGGCTTCCTTTCCATTTATTTCTTTACTCTCCTCTTCTTCATTTCTTGCCCTACATCCATAGGTAAAAGCTGGGTCCTCCGCGACTTGACTGGAGGAGGTACAGAGTGGATCCAGCTTTTGCCTATTTTCTCCATCCATGTGCAATTTTTCTCCTCTTTTCCCTTTCCATCTCCGTCAGTACGCATCTCCTTCCTCTTTCTTTCTTTCTTTCTTTCTTCCCTCCCCTCCATCCATATGCATCTCCTTCTTCTCTCTTCCCTCTTCCCTCTCATCCATCCATGCCCAGCTTTTTTCCTCTCCCCCTCGCCATCCATGTCCAGCATTTCTCCTCTTTCCTCCCCTCCATCCATGTTCATCTCACTTCCCTCTCCTCCATCCGTCCAGCAACTCTCCTCTCTCCCCTGTCCTCCCCTCCCATCCATGTCCAGTGATTGTTCTTTGCCCCTATCCTCCCCTCCTGTCCATGTCCAGCATTTCTCCTCTCTGCCTTCCCCTCCATCCGTGTGCATCTCCTTCCTCTGTCTTTCCTTCCCTACAACATTTCTCCTCTCTCCCCTGCCCTCTACTCCATCCATGTCCAGCATTTCTCCTCTCTCTCCTCCCCTCCATCCATGTGCATCTCCTTCCTGTCTTCTCTCTCCTCCATCCATGTCCAGCAACTCTCCTCTCTCCCCTGTCCTCCCCCTCCCATCCACATCCAGCGATTCTCCTCTGCCATTCCCTCCCATCCATGTCCAGCGATTCTCCTTTGCCCCTACCCTCCCATCCATGTCCAGTGATTCTCCTCTCTCCTCTGCCCTCTTCTCCCATCCATGTCCAGCGATTCTCCTCTGCCCTCCCCTAATCATCCATGTCCAGCGATTTCTCCTCTGTCCCCTGCCCGCCCATCCATGTCCAGCGATTCTCCTTTGCCCCCTTATCCTCCCCTCCTATCCATGTCCAGTGATTCACCTCAGCCTCCACCTGCCCCCCTTTTCAGCCCCCAAGTTCCAGTTCCAACCCCAGCCCCACCTGCCCGTCCTCAGCTCACTGACAGCCCTCCTTTCTGCTCCTGCTGCCACCCTGCATTTAAATCTTTTATTTTACCTCAAGTCACAGTGGTGGTGGCGGCAGCAGTGAAAGCAGCAGGCTCGCCTCCAGTCTTCCTTTCCCTCTCAGTGTCCCGCCTTCTTCTGATGTATTTCCTGTTTCGGCAAGGGCAGGACACTGAGAGAGAAGGGAAGGCTGGAGGTGAGCCTGCTGCTTTCACTGCCGTCGCTGCGACGAGGTAAAATAAGGGTGGTGGCAGAAACGGAAAGGAGGGCTATTGGGGAGCTAAGGGTGGGCAGGTGAGCCGGCCCTGGGAAAAAAGGTGCCGGTACGCTGTAACAGCACAAAAAAAGCACTGAGTAGCGCTATAGAAATGATAAGAAGTAGTAGTGGTAGTCTTTGGGATTCTGCACAGAATCTTGCTACTCTTTGTCCTTATCCCTTATTTGTCCTGTTTGTCTGTCCTGATTATTGTAAGCTCTGATGAGCAGGGACTGTCTCTTAAGTGTTCAGTGTACAGCGCTGCGTAAGTCTAGTGGCGCTATAGAAATGATAAGAAGTAGTATTTTGGGATTTTCAAAAGCATGTGTGTAAATGTGTGCCGGTATTTTTGGAAGGACAATTTTCAAAGGAAAGCTATGCATGTAGGTTCCCAAGAAGGAATGTAATTTAGGCACATATTTCATGCAAAGTTAGGTAGCCTCTTACGAAATTATCTCTTCCGTATTGATGTGTCATGTACTGCATTCAAGGGATCATGAGGCTCCAAGGGGACATCAGGAAATATTTAATCATGAAAATTTTGGTAGATGCATAGAACAGCCTCCCAGAGTTGCTGGTAGAGTCACAAACAGTAAATAAATTCAAGAAGGCCTGGGATGGACACCGAGGACTCTTAATTACAAGGGAGCGTAGGAAGCCCAAGAGCAATGACACAAAGTAAACTGGACAGACTGGATGAGACTTATCTGCAAGTTCTCTGTTTTGTCTTACAAGTTTTTTCCTTTGTTTGCATGGGGCTCCCAGGACACTTTCAGTCTTCATAACAGATGTTGTGGGAAAGCACTTTGCTTATGAGTCTGGTAATGAAGCAGCCAGGAAGTAAATAAATTAATTACAATAAAGACATTGCTGCATATTTCCAGGACCCAATGTGCTGGCACGTGCATCCATATTCAGAAAATGTTGCAAACAAGAATAGCTCTCAATAAAAACAGGAAAAAATGTGGCTTTCAGTCCTAACGATGTCATACTATTCAGTAAATCTATGAAATAATTACAGGATATGTGGTCAATTAGCCTTGTAGAGTAAATACTTTGCTCCTCCTTGTATCTATAAGTAGCCTAACAAGTAAGCTTGGCATCTGCTTGAGGTAGGTGCAGCTCTTAGTCCCATTTGCAGAGTAGTCTAGAGACTACAAGAGAGACAAAGGTGACAAAGTGGTGGTGGCTGCTGGCCAGGTGCTAGTGGATGCTAGCCGGCTGCTTCAGGCTTGCTTTTTGAGCCTTCCCCACCCTGCAGAATCTGGGGAGCAGGGTGGCCATAGACTGGAAAAGCCAAGCCTTTGGGGACAAAGTCTGCTTCAGGAAAATGGGATGTGAGGTACTGATGTACAGAGCTGGAGGACAGGTTCCAGGAGCTGAGGGCCTGGTTGAAGCAAAGGGGGAACATTAAGCATTGCTGGCAATCTTGAATCTGCTAAAACAGTATTCTGCAAACCCAATTACTGAGGTAGCAGAGACCTGCAGTTAACGGTGAAACAGCTAGAGAAGAGCAAAGAGCATCCTGCCAGCAAATCCTGCTCCTCACGCCAAAGAGGACGCCAGCCATCCTTGAGAAACAGAACAAGCCAAAGTCAAACAAAAGATCTAATCATGAGAGGTCAAACACCACACTTGCCAACTTTGTGATGGAAAATGAATACAACCAGACAGGCAATAATTCTTCAGATTACAGGATAGCTACTTGTAATCTGAAGACTGTTGGGAAGCATCAAGAATACATCTAGGCTTGAATCCTGGTATCCCAGTGTTCTCCTAAAAACTGAGCACAAAGAGGGTAATTTTATAATTTTCTAGCATTGTTGATCCACTCCTACCCTATCTGAGATAATATTTAACCATCTCTCTGACCTCATGTGCCACTTTCTTTAAATTAGTCACCTTACTTTCTAACTCCTCTTACTCTCTTACCTATCTATATGCTCCATCTTTGCTTTATCCTTCACTATCAATTAAAATGTTCTATTACGTTATTTGAATATTTTTATTGCTGTAATTGAATATTGCTCATGTTTGATCTATTCTTACTGTACACCACCTTGAGTGAATTCCTAATAAATAAATATAGTGATTACTGAGGGTGTCCGCTCAGCTTTCCCTGGAATCACGGGCGGGGGGGGGGGGGGGGGGTGAGAGCGAGCATGGGATGTCCCTGGGTGGGAGGAAGCCCAGCCCAAGGGGAGTGGTGTTGAAATAAGTTGCAGAAAGAAAGTGGGGTTATAAGTTGAGTGATAAGGGAGGCGGAGCTAAATGTGATAAAGGATCCTAATTGTGGGGAGAAGTGGTCTTTTGTTGTCTGTACCCCCGCCGAAACCTTTGAAGGACAGGGGGATCCCAAAGTGGCTAAATAAACTCAGGTTAAATGGAGGAGCAGTTGCTGCCCATACTCTTTCTGTGTGAGTTACAATATGAAGGTAATATCTACATCCCAAGCGCAGGGTTTTATTTCTCTTATTTTATTGCTCCTAACTCAAGTTCTCTTCAGCACTATGTGCTTATATCATCCTATACCTATGCACTGGAGACACTGGCCCTGCACGCACAATACTTTTGTTACTGGCAACCAGGTGAGTCAAATCGTTCTTCTACCGGGTTCTACTAATGCTTTTTCAACATCTGCATCAATTTGCTCTACGAATATCGCTCTTAATTGTCCGTTCAGAACTCTGCTGCACGTCTTATCTTCCGCCTGAACCGCTACACTCATATGACCCCTCTCCTCAAGTCACTTCATTGGCTTCCGATCAGATACCGCATTCAATTCAAGCTTCTGCTACTAACCTACAAATGTACTCGATCTGCAGCCCCTCCTTACCTCTCAACCCTCATCTCCCCTTACGTTCCTACCCGTAACCTCCACTCTCAAGACAAATCCTTCCTTTCAATACCCTTCTCCACCACCGCCAACTCCAGGCTCCGCCCTTTCTGCCTCGCCTCACCCCACGCGTGGAACAGACTCCCTGAGCCCATACGCCAGGCCCCCTCCCTGCCCATCTTCAAATCTCTGCTTAAAGCCCACCTCTTCAATGTCGCTTTCGGCAACTAACCTCTACACCTCTACCCAGGAAAGCTAGACTGCCCCCACTTGACATTTCGTTCTTTAGATTGTAAGCTCATTTGAGCAGGGACCGTCCTTCTTTGTTTATTTTGTACAGCGCTGCGTAACCCTAGTAGCGCTCTAGAAATGTTAAGTAGTAGTAGTAGTAGTAGTAATTGTCGTTCACTTGGAGGAAAACACTTTCGAATACATGATCTCATAACCTTTCATAAACTTGAGAACTTATTACAAATTATATTAAACATATTTAATATTTATCTACTCCTGTGTGTTCTATTTCTGTTTCTACAAGTAAAAATATATAACATAGTAACATAGTAGATGACGGCAGAAAAAGACTTACATGGTCCATCCAGTCTGCCCAACAAGATAAACTCATATGTGTATACCTTACCTTGATTTGTACCTGCCTTTTTCAGGGCACAGACCGTACAAGTCTGCCCAGCAGTATTTCCCGCCTCCCAACCACCAGTCCCGCCTCCCATCACCGGCTCTGGAACAGACCGTATAAGTCTGCCCTCCACTATCCTCGCCTCCCAACCACCAACCTCTCTTCCCCCACCTGCTCCGCCACCCAATTTCGGCTAAGCTTCTGAGGATCCATTCCTACTGCACAGGATTCCTTTATGCATATCCCATGCTCTTTATGCTTCATTTCTCGCATTAAAGACAACAAAATGTAATAACCATCATAAACAAGTGTTATTCCACACAAATAAACCTTGCTTTTCTCAATTACAAAGTACTAACCTATCGCTGAGCAACACCAGTGGGGACAGCTAGTATACTATAAGCTCATTGCTCTTCGTTCCTCTACCCCTGATCTCCTCTTCGATAAATCTTACAATAAACTCTTTGATATAATGTTGGCTCTAGTTATTTATCACTGGAAAAACAATTACAATCTCAACATGCATGAATGGTGAAGCCATCTGTGTGTTGTTCAAAACTATGAAGAATCAGCTGCTATTAAAACACAGAATTTAATCAACTTTTAAAAACCTATAGGCCCCATTTGACTAATTCTGCAAGAATACTTAAAATATTTTCCGCTTTTTGTCTATTTCCTCTTGCATTACATTTGACACTAATTGTCATTAATAATTTGTTATTAAAGTGTTTGACTACTTCTGTTACTGTACTTCCTTTTGAAAGTCCAATAAAGAATCATATGAAAACAAGGAGGAAAATCAGCGTGAGGATCATGAGATTGCACAGCCCATGGAGCCTACAGCAGCTTTTCCTCTCATCCTACACAAGTTTCTTGTTACCACGCATATATCTATGTGAAAGGCAGGGCAGGCGCAGTAGTAATTATTTATTTAATTTGTATCCTGCCTTTTCCCAAAGTGAGTAACAGAAAAACATGCATAGAATTAATGAAAACACAAACCAACAATAATCAACAACAATTAATACATCAACCCAATTAAATGAAAAACAGTAACTTCAGTAACACTTCATTCTTCTAGAAAGGCCTTTAAAACCTAGTGAGTCTTTAAGAGTCGTTTAAAATGCTGAACATTATCACACAGTCTTAAATGTCCAAAGCAGAGGACCAGCAATCGAAAATGCTTGTGCTTAGTGATACATCGCTGGAGAAGGCAAATGGAGCTAACATAGTAAGGGGCCCTTTTACAAAGGCGCGCTGAAAAACAGCCTGCGGTTGTGCAGACACGTGTTTTGGACATGCGCAGAATCATTTTTTTAGTGCACCTGTAAAAAAAAAAATGCCTTTTTTAAAATTTTTGCCAAAAATGGACGTGCGGCAAAATGAAAATTGTCGAGCGTCCATTTTGGGTCTGAGACCTTACCGCCAGCCATTGACCTAGCGGTAAAGTCTCATGCAGTAACCAGGCAGTCATGACCTACGCGCGTCAAAATGCCAAACTATTTTTCGGACGCGCGTATCAGAAGCATGTCAAAAATGAAATTACCGCAAGAGCCATGCGGTAGCTTTGGTGCGCATTGGGCGTGTGATGACGCTTATGCGGCTTAGTAAAAGGGCTCCTAAATGACAGCAGATAAAGACCTGTATGGTCCATCCAGTCTGCCCCAGGGGCCCCCACAGATTACACCCTCCCCCCCCACCACCGCATCATCAGGTACCTTGTTTGCTGGTGGGGGTCCCCAATCCCCGCCAGCCGAAGAGTCTTCTTCAGCGCTGGTCGACTCTGGCGCCTTCGTTGTGTGATCATCTGTTTCCGACGCCTTATGTCCTGCACCGTGCATGTAGCCCCGTGCAGGACGTAAGGCGTCGGAAACAGATGATCACACAACGAAGGCGCCGGAGTCGACCAGCACTGAAGAAGACACTTTGGCTGGCGGGGATTGGGGACCCCCGCCAGCAAACAAGGTACCTGATGCGGCAGCGGGGCAGGGGGCGGGGGGGGGGGGTGTTGCGGTTGCGGCGTCCAAAGTGGTGGGCAGGCAGGGGAGGGGGGTCAGCAGCAGGGGGAGGTGGCTAAACAGTGACCCCCCACCTCGGGCTCTGGCCCCCCCTCCCACCGAGGTCTGGCTACACCCATGGACTCTGCCCAACAAGATAAACTTATTTTACTGTTTAGATTTCTCAGATCTTAACTATCATCCTGACTTGTACATTTTTAAAAATTTACAAAAATAATCAGGAACAATCCCATATACATTTACTAGGCATGTGCTAGCCTTTTCTGCAGCGCTATGGTGCCACAAGACGACTTTCTCCCAGTGGCCCTGCTTTTGATACTCTTAAGTTGTGTCACCCTGCTGCCTGAAACTCTTTCTAAGACTAACCAAATGAGATTCTCCTCCTCCACACAGGATACAATTTGGCCTAGGGCTAACTACTAAACCAGCAGTGTCACAAGTGCAATTATCCTTACCTTGTCTATCATATCAGGCCGGTTAGTGGCTGCCAGAACGGTGACATCCTTTAATTGTTCTATGCCGTCCATTTCAGTTAGCAACTGAGCGAGGACACGATCTGCAACATTTCCAGCACCTGCAGAACTGAAGGGGAAAAAAATGGGATTATTTTTCTTTCCCTTCTAAAATCAACGAATCCAGCAGACTCTGAAAACTAGCATGTGAAAAATAAAGGTGTCTTTGTCTCAACTTCACATTAAGTAACTGTACAAAATGTTAAGAAAGACACCACCACCTCTTCCAATAATAACAACAAAAGACAAACAAACACAGAGAAACAAAAGAATAATGAAAAGATGATAAGAAAGGTAAGGATGAGTCAGGCCAAGGACCATTGAGCTCAACAGCCTGTCTCTGGCAGTGACCAGTCCTAGTCCCACATACCCAGCAGATCCCAAAAAGTACATCTGCTTCTCATAGCTCATTTCCAGGGATGAGCAATGGCTTTCATAAAGTCTACCTGGCTAATAATCTTAAATGGACTTTTCCTCCAGGAACCTGTCCAAACCTCTTTTGAATCCCACTATGTTTCTTTCTAGGAACAGAATTTTAAAATAATGCCATGGTAATTTACTTTTTTTCTTATTTTTGAAACCAAAATACCTTTAGATGCCTCATGGGTTCCCTACAATAAACAAAACGGCACCACATGTAGACTTCACATTTATATATATATATATATCCTAAATCTTCCCGTGTGGTCTGTGATATATTGGGCACACAATTAGAAAAATTAAGACTAGGATCGCACAACATCTCAGTAACATTCGCCTAGCAAAACAGGAAGCCCCTTTAGTATCACATTGGCTTTAGTATCACATTGGGGGGCGGCAGGACATGAACTCCAGGATTTACGTTTTGTGGTACTATTTCAGGGTCAGAACAATAGTAGGGGGGCAATATATCCCATTACTGCTCCTACGTCGGGAGCAATGTATGATATTCATGTGGAATACTATTGCTCCGTCTGGATTGAATAGGGAAGTTGAGTGGCTAAACTTGTGAGGGGGTGTGGTTTAGAGATGTTAAAAACAGCTGAGTGAGTACAGCAATCCATACGCATGCGCCAGCGTTTTTTCGCTGGCGAGTGGATGCATATGGATGTTTGAAGTCCAGCTCATCTGGTATCCATGAATGGTGAATAACCGTCCATTGTGAGTAAATTAGTCTTATTGAAGATTTAGGATATATATATATAAATGTGAAATCGACATGTGGTGCCGTTTTGTTTATTGTAGGGACCCGACCCCTGATGATGCTCAAGTGGCGAAACACAGACTGTGTCGGGTCTGGGGTGAATTGTGAGCGGCAAAGGGATTGTTTGCACACCAACCTTGAATGCCTTTACAAGATTAAAAGTGATACAACTACAACCGTTGAGCCTGTTGATTGAAAGGAGAAGGAGGGATTCTCCAGTAATTCGAGTCCAAGCACTAACTATATGGACAGGATTAGTTGCATGAACAATATTTTTGACGTATGAAGAGATCATCAGCATTACTACCTAATAGGTGGTTTCATTCACAGCGCTGTGATTTATTGCATACGCTCCATATATACATGGAGAAGGAACTGTACGCAGTGAATTGGAACTGATTAATGAGCTAATTTGCTGATTATCATAAACCTGTTTGCAGATTCAGGGGGGTAGTGAGAGACTTGATGTATTAGATAGTTGATACAAGGTATGGTGGGATGTGAGAAAGTTTGAATGTGCACGTATGTGGTTTGTTTTATGAAGAAACAATTATTTTTGTTATTTGTTATACAGAATAAAGAGCAATTACAATAGCACATAGGAATACATTGGCGTCATTAGCGTTTAGCACGTACCTATTTTTAACACATGCTAAAACGCCAGCGCGCCTACGAAAAAGACCCCCTTAGTTTGCATTAAGAAAGTGATCAGTACTAAAGATTTTACTTCAATAGAAAAAGAAAGTAAAAATGTGGTAGAAGAAAATAAATACACAAGAAGGTTTTTTATTTGAGGAATTGTGAGGAAGCTGCTCAGATATTAGTCCAACAAACAAGCGAGACGTATTCTGAGCTTCTGAAGTCCTTTTTCCTCCCTTTTTTGAAAATGATTTATCTTGGATAAAGACTTTGAATTGTTGTGTACTACTTGCATTATTTGAAGATCCTTTAACCATTTCTAAAATGTACCACCTTCAACATTAATCCAAGCAAGACTCATCTTTTATTTATTTATTAGGATTTATTAGAACTACCACCCAGAAACGCAAAAAAAATCTTCCCGCACATTCCTCAACCTTCATCCTCCCAAGTGCAAAGGCTTGAAATACAAATCAATGCATGCATCAACCTTTTCGTATGCAAGCACACAGCTCTGGAACGCGCTGCCACGCAACCTGAAAACGGTCTATGAATTGACCAACTTCCGCAAACTACTGAAAACTTATCTCTTTGACAAAATATATCATAAAGATTAACACGTATAACTGCACTATCTCTAATATATCCAGAAATGTGCTTTAATGTCTAATGCTTTAAAACCATCATGTATTTCACCACCATGTAACCCAAAACCCTCTGTAAAACCAAATGTATGTTCTCTTCTACCTCCAGCATCCATGACGAATTGTAAGCCACATTGAGCCTGCAAAGAGGTGGGATAATGTGGGATACAAATGCAATAAATAAAAATAAATAAAATTTACCGCCTTTTTGAAGGAATTCACTCAAGGCGGTGTACAGTAAGAATAGATCAAACATGAGCAACAGACAATTACAGCAGTAAAAATATTCAAATACAATACAAAGTATAGCATGGAGGGGCATAATCGAACGGGGCGCCCAAGTTTTCCTGGAGCCGTCCTCGCAGGATGGCTCCGTAAAGGGGCGGGGAAACCCGTATTATCCTTCACAACTCTTTCTAAAACTCTTTCTAAGGTACATTCTGACTGCACAAGAACAGACACTGCAGTGATGGGATATGGAAGGGGGAAAGATGGTGTCGAGGTCTTTGGGTCAAGCATGTTTCCTGCCGAAGGATTTGCAGCGCATGGACACACCATTCACCAAAATGCCTGAAAATGGAGCGGTGAGATTTATGAATGTCCTGACCTTCTCTGCAAGACATCTCACACGCCATGTTGCACCAGGACAACTAAACAAAGCCATATTAGGTACAGTCCTCTGGCAAGCCAACTTTGTGGTGGGAGGGGATTAGCGCAATATCACAAACAGCCAGATATTTAGAGAGTGGTTTACACAAAAACTGCCTACAAACTGTCTCGGTTGTGTGCTTCATAGACCGATGATTGTACAAGTGTTTCCTCACTGACAGTTTCTCTCATTCAGGCTGCCAAGACATTTTGACATAAATGCAGGCCATCTGAGAGGAGCAAATCAGAGCTTAACCCCTGCAGCCTCTCTTTACAGAATGTGAAAAGGAATCTGCACCCAAGCTGTTCTCCCTGACCTCTATATGCATTAATGGCTCTGATATCCATGTCCTGCCATAGAACAAGCAGGCAACAAAGGCCACATGCTGGCCTCAGTATTTCCTGCCAGCCAACCTGAGTGTATGTCAAGGAAAAGATGATTCCTGAGCAAAAAGTAACTTCTCCAAGCTTGGACAAGATCACCAGTGACAGTCAGGATGAAGATCAAGTGAAAACAGACCAGGATGGACAATAAAAGTCAATCATCATATCATCACCGTTTATTTGTGTCTTTCTTTTCCAACCAATAGGGCTCAAATATTTGCTGGAGGTCTGTAAGTTATATTCCCATTGACGTAATAAATTGGTTGTATGTATAATATAACTTCTCTGGCAATAAACCATGAGGACATTGAAAACAGATTTATAATAACTATTAAATGAATTATTTTGTCAACTTGAAATTTACAAAATCAAATTGTGTCTTTCACATTGTAAGGGGTGTGGTAGCCGTGTTAGTCCACTCTTAAAGGTTATGAATAGAAATCAAACAAAATAAAACATGGAAAAGAAAATAAGATGATACCTTTTTTATTGGACATACAGTAATACATTTCTTGATTAGCTTTCGAAGGTTGCCCTTCTTCCTCAGATCGGAAATAAGCAAATGTGCTAGCTGACAGTGTATATAAGTGAAAACATTCAAGCATTACTATGACAGTCTGACAGGGTGGGAGGATGGGGGTGGGTCGGAGGTATGCATGGGGACTTCAAAGCATTTCATTGATATTCTAACAGAATGGGTGTTGGTAGGTGAGAGGAGGGTACCCCCACCCTCCCACTCTGTCAGACAGTCAAAGTAATGCTTTGATGCTTCTCTTATATATACTATCTGCTACCACATTTGCTTATTTCCGATCTGAGGAAGAAGGGCAACCTTCGAAAGCTAATCAAGAAATGTATTAATTATGTCCAATAAAAAAGGTATCATCTTATTTTCTTTTCCATGTTTTATTTTGTTTGATTTCTATTGATAACATTGTAAGGGGGAAGAGGCTTAAAATTATTTTATACCACTTACTGACTCCACAATTACTGGTGGTGGCTGTGGTCAATTATCTCATCACTGTCTCATATCTCCCACCTGCCAATGTCCATAAATACTTTTTCAAACTATGTTTCATTTTTTAAGTAAAGGCTGAACACCACCCCCAGGACACCTCCTCAATTTGGCTAAATGTATGAGCTTTCTGGGAGACTGCAGGCACTTGCCAGCTAACGTGGATAAAATGTCTTGTACTCACTGGATTGCACAGGAGTTGGGGATTTTTCTCACACCTTTTTCAGCAGTAGCTACAGCCTACAATGTGAAACAGGTTTTTGCCTGCACAGGAGAGGGCAAAGGATGGATTAATGAGACAAAGTCAGGGCAAAGGATGGATTAATGAGACAAAGTCAACATGGATTTAGTGAAGGGAAATGTTGCCTCACCAATCTACTACATTTCTTTGAAGGGGTGAACAAACATGTGGATAAAGGGGAGCTGGTTGATATTGAGTATCTGGATTTTCAGAAGGCGTTTGACAAAGTACCTCATGAAAGACTGGAAATTGGAGAGTCATGGGATAGGAGGTAATGTTCTATTGTGGATTAAAAACTGGTTAAAAGAAAACAGAGTAGAGTTAAATGATCAGTATTCTCAATGGAGAAGGGTGGATAGTGGGGTTCTCCAGGGGTCTGTGCTGGGACTGCTGCTTTTTAACATATTTAGAAATGACATAGAGATGGGAGTAACTAGTGAGGTAATTACATTTGCTGATGACACAAAGTTATTCAAAGTCATTAAATCGCTGGAGGATTGTGAAAAATTACAAGCGGACCTTACGAGACTGGGAGACTGGGCATATAAATGGCAGATAAGGTTTAATGTGAGCAAGTGCAAAGTGATGCATATGGGAAAGAGGAACCCGAATTATAGCTACGTCATGCAAGGTTCCACGTTAGGAGTCACAGACCAAGAAAGGGATCTAGGTGTCGTCGTTGATGATACGTTGGAACCTTCTGCTCAGTGTGCTGCTGCGGCTAAGAAAGCAAATAGAATGTTAGGTATTATTAGGAAAGGAATGGAAAACAAAAATGAGGACATTATAATGCCTTTGTATTCGCTCCATGGTGAGACCGCACCTCGAATATTGTGTTCAATTCTGGTCGCCACATCTCAAAAAAGATATAGTGAAATTATAAAAGGTGCAGAGAAGGGCGACGAAAATGATAAAGGGGATGGGACAACTTCCCTATGAGGAAAGGCTACAACGGCTAGAGCTCTTCAGCTTGGAGAAAAGACGGCTGAGGGGAGATTACGATAGATGTTTATAAATTATGAGTGGAGTGGAACAGGTAGACGTGAATCACTTTACTCTTTCCAAAAATACTAGGACGGAGGCATGCAATGAAGCTACAAAGTAGTAAATTTAAAACAAATCGGAGAAAATATTTCTTCACTCAACATGTAATTAAACTCTGGAATTCATTGCCAGAGAATTTGGTAAAACAGTTAGCTTAGCGGGGTTTTAAAAAAAAGGTTTAGATAACTTCCTAAAAGAAAAGTCCATAAGCCATTATTAAGATGGGCTTGGGGGAAAATCCACTGCTTATTTCTGGGATAAGCAGCATAACATGTATTGTACTGTTTTGCGATCTTGCCAGGTACTTGTAACCTGGATTGGCCACTGTTGGAAACAGGATGCTGGGCTTGATGGGCCTTTGGTCTGTCCCAGTATGGCAACGCTTATGTTGTTATGAAATAACAGCTTAGATTGAAAGCCCTTTCTATCTACTTACCTACTGTACCTCAACTGTAACTCATTTTGATCACAGGTTTTATAAAAGTGAGAAATGAAATCCAAATCTAGGTGGAAAGGGGGTAGACTCAGCAGAAATACATGGAAATCCTTCTTAATGGAGAGAGAAATGGCTCAATGCAATCCTCTGCTAATGGAGGGCAGGTACAGCTGTAAGAGGAAGGAAAGACCAGAGAGCAAGAAGAGTCTGCAGTGAAACAGCTGATGAAGCAACTAAAGAAGCCAGATTTGAATAAGTGGAACAAGAGAATCTTATGTACCAACAAGAACTGTGGTACTGTCATCTCTTTCCACTCTCACAAACTTCCGAGACCGATCATGCAAGACCAATCTGGAAAACATCCTTGAGATTTTTGTATGATTTTTAAAAATAACATGCTACGCTCCCTCTCCAGCAAGTGTGTCTAATCACTTTATGTTTTCTCATACTCCCTACTTCTGCCAATACCTGGAGCAGAGGAGCAACAACATTGGTTACAACGAGGGCTGAGAACCAGGGAAGGCAGGATTCAAAACTTACTAATGCTCACTGTGGTGTGAGGCAAACTTAGGGCTCCTTTTACTAAGGTGTGCTAACGGATTTAGCGTGCACTAATGATTAGCATACGCTAAGAGGGGCATTTTCAATATGACATCTAAGTCCGACTTTGGACGTTTTGCACAAAACGTCCAAAATCCGATTAGGAAAGAGGGTCATTTTCGAAATAGGGAAAGGGAATTGGGACTTGATATACCGCCTTTCTGAGGTTTTTGCAACTACATTCAAAGCAGTTTACATATATTCAGGTACTTATTTTGTACCAGGGGCAATGGAGGGTTAATTGACTTGCCCAGAGTCACAAGGAGCTGCAGTGGGAATTGAACTCAGCTCCCCAGGATCAAAGTCCACTGCACTAACCACTAGGCTACTAAAACGTACATTTTGTTTTTCTCAAAAATAATGTTTTGAACAAGGTTTTGTACTTTGTACGTGTTTTTATTTTTTTGACCATTTTCAAAAAAAAAAGCCCAAGCGAAAAACACAGAAAATCAAGCCATTGGGATGCAGGATGGGCCAGCATTTCTGGTAGACTGGTCCTCAAGACATCCCATCCCAGTACAGCAATGGAGCACCCTCGAGGGCGCTGCAGTGGACTTAAAGAAATGCTCCCAGGTATCTCACTGTTGCTCCCTTATCTTGTCTGCTGAGCCCCCGTACAACCCACACCCCCATCTGTACACCACAATAGCCCTTATTGGTGAAGGGGGCACCTATATGTGGGTACAGTGATAGGAGGAAGTGCCAAAATGGCATTGCGAGGGTGAAGGGGAGGAACATGTAGAAGCTGATAAAAATAAAGTTGAACTGCTTAACAATTATTTTTTTGTGTGTGTGTGTTACATTTGTACTCCGCGCTTTCCCACTCATGGCAGGCTCAATGCGGCTTACATGGGGCAATGGAGGGTTAAGTGACTTGCCCAGAGTCACAAGGAGCTGCCTGTGCCTGAAGTGGGAATCCAACTCAGTTCCTCAGTTCCCCAGGACCAAAGTCCACCACCCTAACCACTAGGCCACTCCTCCACTGTTGCTACTATTTGAGATTCTATGTTGCTATTCCACTAGCAACATTCCATGTAGAATCTCAAAGAGTAGCAACATTCCATGTAGAATCTCCACTCCTCCACTGTTGCTAGTATTTGAGATTCTACATGGAATGTTGCTTGCAGAGTCGGCCCTTGCAGATCACCAATGTGGCCGCGCAGGCTTCTGCTTCTGTGAGTCTGACGTCCTGCACGTACGTGCAGGACGTCAGACTCACAGAAACAGAAGCCTGCGCAGCCTTGTACATGGAATGTTGCTAGTGGAATAGTGACATTCCATGTAGAATCTCCAATAGTATCTATTTTATTTTTGTTACATTTGTATCCTGCGCTTTCCCACTCATGGCAGGCTCAATGCGGCTTACATGGGGCAATGGAGGGTTAAGTGACTTGCCCAGAGTCACAAGGAGCTGCCTGTGGCTGAAGTGGGAATCAAACTCAGTTCCTCAGTTCCCCAGGACCAAAGTCCACCACCCTAACCACTAGGCCACTCCTCCACTGTTGCTACTATTTGAAATTCTACATGGAATGTTGCTATTCCACTAGCAACATTCCATGTAGAAGTCGGCCCTTGCAGATCACCAATGTGGCCGCGCAGGCTTCTGCTTCTGTGAGTCTGACGTCCTGCGTCAGACTCACAGAAACAGAAGCCTGCGCAGCCTTGTACATGGAATGTTGCTAGTGGAATAGTGACATTCCATGTAGAATCTCCAATAGTATCTATTTTATTTTGGTTACATTTGTACCCTGCGCTTTCCCACTCATGGCAGGCTCAATGCGGCTTACATGGGGCAATGGAGGGTTAAGTGACTTGCCCAGAGTCACAAGGAGCTGCCTGTGCCTGAAGTGGGAATCAAACTCAGTTCCTCAGGACCAAAGTCCACCACCCTAACCACTAGGCCACTCAGTCACTTGACTGACTAACCTCTTTCACTTTAACCCTATGTTGAATATGGCTTCTCTACAGCCGATGACCTAATGTATGTTACAATCCTATCTATCACACAGGAACCAATACACACTACCACAATGTATTCTTTTTTTACCATGTATGTATGCACCTTAATGTAATGCCTTTTGTACTCTGTTACCCCGAAATGGCAACCGCCATTACGGCAAATGTAAGCCACATTGAGCCTGCAAATCGGTGGGAAAATGTGGGATACAAATGCTACAAATAAATGTGTTTCATCTTTGCTTACACCCTATGCTGTCTATTGAAATGTTTTATTGTGTTGACATAAGTAGTATACTAAATATTTTTACTGCTTTGTCTAATGCTTATATTTGACTTATCCTTGCTGTACTGTACCTTGAGTGAATCTCTTCAAAAAGGCGGTAAGTAAATAAATTAATTAATTAATTAATAAGGAAACTTGCACTGCCAGTGCCCAGGCTCTGCCTCTTCTGTAGATAAATGGAGGTGTTTAAGCTGACACTTTCCACAAGCACTAAATTTACTGTGTTAACATGCCCTTGTGCTCAGCATCTGGCACACACCAAGGCAGTGCTCCAGCACTTACTGAAGCTGATCAGAGCCGCAGGTCCCTGATAGGCTCAGCAATGCCACTCAGAGGCAGCCTGGGGTCTTGCACCCACAAGACAGGCTTAAAACTATAAAGGACAGGTAGTTTAGCACTGTTATCACTTGCTAGAGAAGCTACTTCATCTTTTCACAAGGTTACAGTACTGACTCTCCATTAAATGCTAACATATCCACAGGAAAGCTGCTCTGCCTCCAGCACGTTGGAGGAGGAGGGACCTGTGTCCTCAAAAACTCAAGTGCATCTCAATCTTCTAAGGTATCACAGTCTATAACCCTGTAAACCGCTTCTTACCTCTCGCTGGGAATTGCGCGGTATACCAGCTGCAGATTAGATTAGAGCATAACAGCTGAAAGGATGATGCACATAAGAATCCCAGGTCCTGCAGGTCTCCACCACCCCCATCCATTTACAACTTTTTAAAAACAAAACTATTTCATTTCTACTCAAGTACAGAGATGTGGTAGCCGTGTTAGTCCACTTCTAAAGCCAGTCAATAGAAATAGAATAAAATAAAACAGAGAAAAGAAGGGCTACCTTCGAGAGCTAATCAAAAATGCTGGGCAGACTTATACGGTCTGTGCCAGAGCCGGTGGTGGGAGGAGGGGCTGGTGGTTGGGAGGCGGGGATGGTGCTGGGCAGACTTATACAGTCTGTGCCCTGAAAATGGCAGATACAAATCAAGGTAAGGTATACACAAAAGGTAGCACACATGAGTTTATCTTGTTGGGCAGACTAGATGGACCGTGCAGGTCTTTTTCTGCCATCATCTACTATGTTACTATATTTATCACAAAATTCCTTAGGATTTATGACCATCTACAGTAGGCATTGAGCTCTTTATAACGTTATTATTATAATCGTCAGTCCAGCCAACCAAAAATGATTTTATATCTACATCTATCTCTAAATCTCTACACACACACACACACACACACACACACACACACACATATATGGCATAAAAATCCAGCAGTGATGCTAAAAGCATAAAAAGCATAATATTTAGCTTCAAAATTGCAGCTCACCAATTGCAAATCAGCAACACAACCATGTTTCAAGTAACTGCTGTGCAACAGGAAAATCATCTTCACTGTAGAAAATCTTCAAAAATCAAAATATATTTTTTAAAAAAAGCTCCTCAAAGTCCAAAAATATTCAACAAAGACTTTAATGCTTAATAAAAAAAAAAAACTACCATGCTTCACTCTTCAAAAAAAGATAACATGGCATCGAGGCTTATGTCCAGACAAGAGTGCGACCAGAAATCCTCCATTCAGCGTTATCATCAGCCAGTGCAGAACATCTTTTCCAAACACCCAAACAGGCACATCAAAGCAGCACTAGCAATTCCATATCTTCATTAATCACCACAGGTGCAAAGATTGCGGCGTACATATCAAATGTTCTTCATGAAAATATAGTTGATGATCCCAGTCACCTCCAAGAACACATAGAGGGGCATAATCGAACAGCGCCAGCCAAACAGCTGGCCGGCGCCGTAAAGGGGCGGAGCAAACCGTATTATCGAAAATTATGGCCGGCCATCTTTTCCTTTGATAATACGGTTGGCTCCGACTAAATCTCAACATATGTTGAGATCGCTGAGTGTAGAGATGGCCGGCTTCGCTTTTTTGCCATAATGGAAACCGGGCCCGGCCATCTCAAACCCGGCGAAATGCAAGCCTTTTGGTTGTGGGAGGAGCCAGCATTTGTAGTGCACTGGCCCCCCTGACATGCCAGGACACCAACCCCAGGCACCCTTGGAGGCACTGCAGTGGACTTCATAAATTGCTCCCAGGTACATAGCTCCCTTTCCTTGTGTGCTGAGCCCCCTAAATCCCCCCCCCCCCAACTTTACATCACTACCATAGCCCTAAGGGATGAAGGGGGTCACCTACATGTGGGTACAGTGGGTTTTAGGGGGTTTTGGAAGGCTCAACATATACCACCACAAGCTTAACAGGTGGGGGGGTGGGCCTGGGTCCACCTGCCTGAAGTGCACTGCACCCACTAAAAGTGCTCCATGGACCTGGGTATGACATTTGATTCTGGCAAAAAAAAATGTTTTCTTTTAATTTTTTTTGGGTGGGAGGGGGTTGGTGACCACTGGGGGAGTAAGGGGAGGTGATCCCCGATTCCCTCCGGTGGTCATCTGGTCAATTGGGGCACTTTTTTGAGACTTGGTCCTAAAAATAAATGGACCAAGTGCAGCCGGCAAAATGCTCGTCAGAGCCAGCCATCTTTTTTCCATTATCGGGGGAAGCCGGCCATCTCGTAACCACGCCCCGCCCCTGCCCTGCCTTCTGTACCCTGCCTTGAAGTTTGGCCGGCTCCACGACGGAAAGCAGTTGGCGCCGGCCAAAATCGGCTTTCAATAATACTGATTTGGCTGGGTTCAGGAGATCGCCGGCCATCTCCCGATTTGTGTCGGAAGATGGCCGGCGATCTCTTTCGAAAATAAGCTGGATAACGGTCAAGTACCAATTACTCTCCATCATATAACTTGAACCTGATGGAACATGGCCATCCAGAGAGCCACTAGTGAGGCTGATAGGAACCCATTCTCGGACGACTTTTACATTCATTTAAACAGAGGCGAATAGCTCTTTTCATTTTGCCTGCACAAACCAAAGGGCAAGGGCATAGAAATCACCTAGATCAGATCAGATGAGTCACAGTTAGAATCATAGAATCACTTTTGGCATATATTACAAAATGATTAGAGGGAGATGCCCAAGAGAGACTTTCTATCGCTGAACCACACCAAGTATTTATTTTTTTTTATTTTGTTACATTTGTACCCCGCACTTTTTCCCACTCATGGCAGGCTCAATGCGGCTTACATGGGGCAATGGAGGGTTAAGTGACTTGCCCAGAGTCACAAGGAGCTGCCTGTGCCTGAAGTGGGAATCAAACTCAGTTCCTCAGGACCAAAGTCCACCTCCCTAACCACTAGGCCACTCCTCCACTGTTGCTACTAGTTGAGATTCTACATGGAATGTTGCTATTCCACTAGCGAAGTCGGCCCTTGCAGATCACCAATGTGGCCGCGCAGGCTTCTGCTTCTGTGAGTCTGACGTCCTGCACGTACGTCAGACTCACAGAAACAGAAGCCTGCGCAGCCTTCTGCTAGTGGAAAAGCAACATTCCATGTAGAATCTCCAATAGTATCTATTTTATTTTTGTTACATTTGTACCCTGCGCTTTCCCACTCATGGCAGGCTCAATGCGGCTTACATGGGGCAATGGAGGGTTAAGTGACTTGCCCAGAGTCACAAGGAGCTGCCTGTGCCTGAAGTGGGAATCCAACTCAGTTCCCCAGGACCAGAGTCCACCACCCTAACCACTAGGCCACTCCTCCAGAGGTTACGTCTGTATTTCTTCTAACAGGTTTAGGAGCTAAAGATTCCCCAATATTTTTGCCTGACATATACGGTAACACAGAAGTTAATGTGCTCAGGATTTCTTTATTATATTCTAATAGCAATTCACAGGGAGTATATATAGCATACACTGGCATATTTTCCTGTAATTAAACTTTGGAATTCGTTAACAGAAAATGTGGTAAAAGCAGTTAGCTTAGCAGGATTTAAAAAAAAAAAAAGTTTGGATAATTTCCTGTAACAAGAGTCCATAAACCATTATTAAGATGGACTTGGGAAAATCCACTGCTTATTTCTAGGATAAGCAGCATAAAATCTGCTTTACTGCTCTGGGATCTTGCCAGGTACTTGTGACCTGGATTGGCCACTGTTGGAAACAGGACACTGGGCTTGATGGACTTTTGGTCTGTCCTAGTATAGCAACATTTATGTTCTAAGGTACTTTATTCTTTATATACCACTAAAGGACATGCCATCATAGCAGTTCACAATGTAATCATGTTATCGGAGAGATTACAGAAAAGAACTGCAAAACTTATAGGTAAGAGCAGGGAAAAATCCAAGAGGCCAAGACACACAGTCACAGCCTCACAATCTGGTGAGGAAAGGATCAAAACAATAAAGAACCAGGGAAGAGGGCCCAAAAACATTCAAAAGTTATAGCATATCCCCATACACTTGCCTACACAAGTAATTTTCAAGGCTGCCCTGAACTCCGAATGGGATCGTAATTGATGCATATCAGTGGGGAGTTTTCTTAATA
The DNA here is from genome assembly GCF_901765095.1 of Microcaecilia unicolor. Taxonomy (NCBI): domain Eukaryota; kingdom Metazoa; phylum Chordata; class Amphibia; order Gymnophiona; family Siphonopidae; genus Microcaecilia; species Microcaecilia unicolor. The sequence goes on along the minus strand of NC_044032.1, from coordinate 652,080,374 downwards.
GAGGCAAAGAATTTCGACCCTGAAGAAATCTACCAGTAAGTTCTCTGCTTGATTTTGAAATTCTGCAGAGTCTCAAATACTGGCTGATAGGCAGACTCGTTTTGAGATGATAGGGTTGGTGACTAGTAAATCACAGATAATTATTTCTGTCCACTGATTTTGGTAAGGAGAAGTAGTCATAGAGCCTTGACTCTTTATTTGAATATCCAAAAAAATCATATCAAGACTTGATGATATTTCATAGCAAATTGTGAATTAGTCTTCATCAAATTCAACTTACGCACAAAAGAGAGCCGGTCATCCATATAAAAAGTAAGTCATCTAAAAACCTGTGCCAAAATCAAATGTTAAATTCTGGTACTAAATACACACAAAAAAATGGTCAAATTCTGCTACATACAACATGAAAATAGCCGGTGCCAGTCAGGCCCCCACCCCTGTGGCCAACACTTCACAAGACCAGAACACTGCACCAGTGATTTCACAGTAAGAATACTGAAAGGTAACTTTAAAACAATACAGGAACGTAAGACCTTTGAAATAAGAATGATTGAATATTTTGACACCCAACAAACAGGACTTAATAAGGATCTGGGTTTTCTAACCCATTATAAACCATAAAGCTCTATTTCTCTGTTTATTACCCTCCTCTCACCTACCAACACCCATCCTGTTAGAATATCAATGAAATGCTTTGATGTCCCCAAGCACACCCTCACCCTCCCACTCTGTCAGACTGTCAAAGTAATGCTTTGATGTTTCTCTGTTATATACTATCTGCTACCACATTTGCTTATTTCCGATCTGAGGAAGAAGGGCAACCTTCGAAAGCTAATCAAGAAATGTATTAAGTTATGGCCAATAAAAAAGGTATCATCTTATTTTCTTTTCCATGTTTTATTTTGTTTGATTTCTATTGCTACATACAACAAAACCACTGAAGGGGCAAAAGCTGCTTCCACTGCGATTCCATAGGTCTGATAAGAAATTCTTCGCCAAAGAAAAAAGAATTTTAGAACAAAACTAGTCCTGCCAAAGCCTTTTCTTTTCTTGAGCTGTAAAATCTTCAGAAGATATTTTTGGACCATGAAGAGCTTTTATTTTTCTTTTAATTAGATTTTGATTTACAGAGATTTCCCTGATGCAGAGCAGTTTGTGTCAGTGATTTACAATTGCTGATCTGTTTTGAAGCTAACTAAGCATTATTTATACATTCCAGAATCACTGGTGTATTTTTTGTGTGTGGATTTTCTTCTGATTATATATTGATCAGGAGTAATTGAAGGAAATACTTCTGTACATAAAGGGTGGTGTAAGTACAGAACTACCTCCCAAAGGAGGTGGTGGAGATGAAAACCATATCTGAAATCAAGAAAGCTTGGGACAAGCACATAGGATCTCTAAGGGACAGGGAGGGATAGTATGGATAGGCCACACGATCCTGATCTGCTTTCATTTTTCTCTGTTTCTATCTTTTTTGATTGGCTGGACTGATGATGGCGCCTGAAAAATCTGTGTGGAAAAAAATTAGGCCTAGGTGTATTCTCTAAAATAAGCCTAAATATTATAGAATAGGCTTAAATTTTCACACAGTATATAGAATACGCTGAGTGACTCACCTCATGATTAAATTTGGTCGGGTCCATTTAGGCCACGTTTTACGTGGTGTAAACCCCAACAACTAAAATTTTCCTGCTCCCAGTGGGCACTTTAGAAATGCGGCTTTTTACAGCTCATTATCGACACTGCTTTTTTCAGCTCCCGGTGGACTCTTTATTAACGTGGCTTTTTCAGCTCATTATCCACTTGGCTTTCCTGCTCCCGGTGGAGACTTTAGAAATGTGGCTTTTTTCAGCTCATTATCCCACGTGGCTTTTCCTGATCCTGGTGGACTCTTTATAAATGCAGCTTTCATGTTCACGGTGGACTCATTATAAACATGGCTTTTTTCAGCTCATTATCCCAAGCGGCTTTTCCTGCTCTCACTGGACTCTTTAGAAATATGGGTTTTATCAGATCATTTTCCACGTGGCTTTTCCTGATCCCAGCAGACTCTTTAGAAATGTGTTTTTTTTTTCAGCTCCACTTATCTTTCCTGCTCCCCGTGGATTCTTTAGAAATGTGGCTTTCCTGCTCCCAGTGGACTCTTTATAAGTACATAAGTATTGCTATACTGGGAAAGACCAAAGGTCCATCGAGCCCAGCATCCTGTTTCCAACAGTGGCCAATCCAGGTCACAAATACCTGGCAAGATCCCAAAAAAGTACAAAACATTTTATACTGCTTATCCCAGAAATAGCAGATTTTCCCCAAGTCCATTTAATAATGGTCTATGGACTTTTTCTTTAGGAAGCCGTCCAAACCTTTTTTAAACTCCGCTAAGCTAACCGCCTTTATCACATTCTCTGGCAACGAATTCCAGAGTTTAATTACACATTGAGTGAAGCAAGATTTTCTCCGATTCATTTTAAATTTACTACATTGTAGCTTCATCGCATGCCCCCTAGTCCGAGCATTTTTGGAAAGCGTAAACACACACTTCACATCTACCCGTTCAACTCCACTCATTATTTTATAGACCTCTATCATATCTCCCCTCAGCCGCCATTTCTCCAAGCTGAAGGAAGCTTTAGCCTTTCCTCATAGGGAAGTCATCCCATCCCCTTTATCATTTTTCGTAGCTTTTCTCAGCTTATTATCCACAGGGCTTTTTTCAGCTCCCAGTGGACTCTTTATAAACATGGCTTTTTTTCAGCTCATTATCTACACGGCTTTTTCTGCTCCTGCTGGACTCTCTATAAATGTGGCTTTTTTTCAGCTTATTATCCCATGCAACTTTTCCTGCTCCTGATAGACTCTTTAGAAAAGCGGCTTTTTCAGCTCATAATCCACGTGGATTTTCTGGTCCCAGTGGACTCTTTATAAGCACGGCTTTTTTTCAACTCATTATCCATGCAACTTTTCCTGCTCCCGCTGGACTCTTTGTAAACACGGCTTTTTAAAGCTCATTATCCCAAGCATCTTTTCCTGTACCTGGCGGACTCTTTAGAAATTCGGCTTTTTCAGCTCATTATCCACGTGGCTTTCCTTCTCCCAGAGGATTCTATAAATGTGGCTTTTTCAGCTCATTATGCATGTGGTTTTCCTGTGACACTTTAGAAATGTGACTTTTTTTAGCTTATTATTGACACGGCTTTTTTCAGCTCCTGGTGGACTCTTTATAAACGTGGGTTTTTTTCAGCTCATTATCCACGTGGCTTTCCTGCTCTCAGTGGACTCTAGAAATGCAGCTTTTTTCAGCTCATTATCCACGTGGCTTTCCTGCTTCCAGTGGACTCTTCATGAACGTAGCTTTTTTCATCTCCCGGTGGACTCTTTAGAAATGCGTCTTTTATCAGCTCAATATCCAGTTGGCTTTTCTGCTCCCTGTGTACTCTTTATGAATACAGCTTTTTTTCAGCTCATTATCCACACAGCTTTTTTCAGCTCCCGGTGGACTCTTTATAAAATAATACCACTTTTTTCAGCTCATTATCCACTTTGTTTTCCTACCTTCCATTCTACTTTTCTATGACAGTAAGAAATGTCATTCTTTGCATGGCAGAAGAGAAGGAAGGTAGAAGCTTTTGAAGAAAGCAAAGAGGAGGGAAAGCTGACAGCATAAACAGGTGCCCACTGCCTGGTTAGTCCCAACCACGAAGGAGATCTCCACAGGCTGCAAAAATGTTCTCATCTCTGGCACATCTGCAAACTCCTACGATGAAAAACAACTTGTACGAGGCCACTTCTAATAAATGTCTTGTCTGGGTTCCTCCACCATTTCATTTCACATGGATTTTAATGCATATTTCCCTGCCCCATCTGGTCCCAATTTCACAATGAAATACTTGTATGCCCCACCTGCTGTTCTTTTTCAGCCTCTGGAAACAAATGTGTCTTCTGAAACATAAGGGCAGAAGGTTTTCTCACATGCTTCAGCTAGCTCAGTCTGTGCCGACTGTTGTGCTGGGGATGAAACGGCAAGAGGTCATTTCACCCTAATTCTTGTCCTATGGCAGTGTCTTCCTGGATCAAGTGAACAGAATTAAAAGGGTAAGATCCAAGGCCTCACCTTGCTCATAATCAAGGTGTTGCTTGTGTTTTCTAAAAGAAGCCGCTTGCAAACCAGAACATAGTAAAGTGGTAAGTGACGGCAGGTAAAGACCAGCAGGGCCCATCCAGTCTGTCCAGAAAGGAGGCCAGGGATCTACGTGCTGCTCTGTGCAAGTTATCCTGATGCCATTTTAAATTCTGTCACTGTTTGTCCCCACCACCTCCCATGGAAGAGCATTCAAGGCATCCACCAACATGAAAAAGTATTTCCTGACGTTGCTTTTCAGTTTTGCTCCTTGCAACTTCATCTAGTGCCCTGTGATTCTATAGCCTCTCCATTTTTGGAAAAGGTTTGTTTAATTCATATTTTCAAGTATCAAAATATCTATATCCCTCCTCTCCTCTCAGGTCTTCAAGTCTCTTCTTATATGTCTTCTGACACAAACTCCACACCATTTGGTCTTTTTCTTCTGAACAGCTTTTTCTCATTGGCACAAAACAGCCTCTAAAACTGAACCCAGGACAAGTCCATAGAACGCTACTAAATGGACTTGGGAAAAATCCACAATTCCAGGAATAACATGTATAGAATGTTTGTACGTTTGGGAAGCTTGCCAGGTGCCCTTGGCCTGGATTGGCCGCTGTCGTGGACAGGATGCTGGGCTCGATGGACCCTTGGTCTTTTCCCAGTGTGGCATTACTTATGTACTTATGTCCTCTACTTGGCTCACTTTTATTACATAGAGCAGTGATTTAACCTATTGTGATGTCATAGTGGCTCATTCCACCAATAAGAGCCAACCTCATTAGTGATGTCACAATGGCTTGATTGTATAGAATGTTTGTACGTTTGGGAAGCTCGCCAGGTGCCCTTGGCCTGGATTGGCCACTGTCGTGGACAGGATGCTGGGCTCGATGGACCCTTGGTCTTTTCCCAGTATGGCATTACTTATGTACAGTACTGTTCTGTGTATAGCAGCCTCTCAACTCTATGGCATACAGTCTCTTTGGATTTCTGTATCCCAAATGTATCACTCAACATTTCTTCACATTAAAGCTTAACTGCCAAGCATTATCTCAAGCTCCTAAATTCTTGTAGATGACTTTTCATGCCTTTCTCTTCCTCTGGGGTGTCAACTCGGTTACTAATCTTCGTGTCATCCAGAGAAAGGCATACTTTTCCTTCTAACTCTTTGGCAATGCCACTCACAAAGATATTGAACAGAATCAGTCCCAGAACAGATCCTCGAGGGGCTCCACTGCTCACCTTTCTTTCTTCCGAGTGAATTCCATTTACCACCACGCATGATTGCCTATCAGTTAACCGCCACCTTGGGTCCCATCTTTAAGAAGATTAGTTTATTCATGAGCTTCTTATGAAGGACAATAGCTAAACTGACCACAACCAGCACATATTCTTGACCTAGTTCTGTTCTTGTCCAGTCAAAGAACCAGATTCATTTGGCATGGTCTGTCTTGGATAAAAGCATGTGGACCAATGGACTGTAAAAAGTTCACTTTCCTTTCCTTCAGTAGTATCTCGATTACTTTTCCCATCACCAAGATAAAGCTTACCAGCCTGTACTTTCCCATCTCTTCTCTGTTTTACATTTACTGGTATTTGATATACCGAATCGGCTGACTAGCATGTCACTGTGGTTTATACAACAAAATAAAAGCAAGGAAAAGAACACCATCAAAATCTAGGAAAGAGATACAATCATACCAAAGTGTGAGACTCCGGGCGAGTGTCATGGGGTGGCCCTGGGAATAACTGTTTTATTCACCTGAATCCTGGGACCTGTTAACTCACCTGCCAGGAACCTCAGAAGCAACCATCTCTCTCTCTGGTTTAATAACAGTCTTGAGTAGGCCTCTGGCTAGCAGGCCCAGAAGTCTGTGGCTGGTGGGGCTGCTTTGCCCCAAACATAGCCTGTAAGTTCTTCTGTCTTCTGAGACTAAAGTCTCTGGCCCAAGCCAGACCTCAGCAACCTTTGCAAGTCTTAACAAGAAGCTAAGTTGGCTTACCTCAGCCAGGTCACAGCAGCTAAACACAATCAGTAAAGGCATAGCCTTGGGCTTCAGTTCTTCCTTCCCACCCTGGCCCTATTAAACTCCCAGGTATTGACTCTGCCCCTCCTGGCTCATTTTCTCCCAGGGTGGGACCAGTGCTCTTAAGGAGGCCCAGGCTACTTAGAGAGGGACTTTTCTTAAGGATGAGGGGCAGAGTTCTATAAACCCACCTCACACAAAGTTACACAACAAATATAGGACATGTGGGAGACAGGGAGGTTAGCCAGTATCAAACGAAAATTGTACAGGCGCCACACGTGTGCAGAGGTATGTCAGTGCATAGGTCTAAAATTGTCCTCAAAAAAGTAAGTCTTCAGTAATATTTTAAATTTAGCTTAAGATTGTTCAGATTGCAAGAAAGGCAGAAGATTATTCCAAAGCTGATGGGTGAGGAAAAAAATGCTGAGCGCCTGGTACATTCAAGATGAGCATGATGTGGAGAAGGAAGGAAAATATGATGAGAATGAAGAGAGCGCATGCAGGAGTATAAGGTATAATACGTGAGGACAGGTAGGAAGGAGTGTCTTGGCAGAGGACTTTGAAATGCAGCCAGGTGTGGACAGGAAACACGTGGACACAAAAAAGGGAGAGGGGATGCGTGCTTAATGCATTGGGCATCATATAGAAGGTGGGCTACTATGTCCTGAAGCATTTGGAAACGTTTAAGTTGGGATTTAGGAAGACCAACATATGCAGAGTTGCAATAGTGAATGCGGGACATTACAAAAGCATGCACTAATGTTTGGGAGGCAGAAAAGTCAAGTATGTTCAGTAACGAACAAATTTGACAAAGGGCAAAAAACCCAGACTGCAAAACAGAGGAAATCAGTCAATGGAACGTCGGACCAGAATGAAAGATAATACTTAGGTAACAAAAATGATCTGTGCGAAAACACAAAGGGAAAGGGAAATGGGACTTGACATACCGCCTTTCTGAGGTTTTGGCAACTACATTCAAAGTGGTTTACATATATCAGGTACTTATTTTGTACCAGGGACAATGGAGGGTTAAGTAGGACATCAGACTCGCAGAAACAGAAGCCTGTGCGGCCGCGTTGCTGATCTGCAAGGGCAGGCTTCTACATGGAATGTTGCTAGTGGAATAGCAACATTAACATTCCATCTAGAATCTCAAATAGTAGCAACAGAATCTCAAATAGTAGTAACATTCCATCTAGAATCTCAAATAGTAGCAACAGAATCTCAATAGTAGCAATATTCCATCTAGAATCTCAAATAGTAGAAACATTCCATGTAGAACCTTAAATAGTAGCAACAGAATCTCAATAGTAGCAACATTCCACGTAGAATCTCAATAGTAGCAACATTCCATGTAGAATCTCAAATAGTAGCAACAGAATCTCAATAGTAGCAATATTCCATCTAGAATCTCAAATAGTAGAAACATTCCATGTAGAACCTTAAATAGTAGCAACAGAATCTCAATAGTAGCAACATTCCATGTAGAATCTCAATAGTAGCAACATTCCATGTAGAATCTCAAATAGGGAAAGGGAACTGGGACTTGATATACCGCCTTTCTGAGGTTTTTGCAACTACATTCAAAGCGGTTTACATATATTCAGGTACTTATTTTGTACCAGGGGCAATGGAGGGTTAAGTGACTTGCACAGAGTCACAAGGAGCTGCAATGGGAATTGAACCCAGTTCCCCAGGATCAGAGTCTGCTGCACTAACCGCTAGGCTACTCCTCCACTAGCAACATGCTATGTAGAAGCCTGCCCTTGCAGATCACCAATGCGGCTGCGCAGGCTTCTGTTTCTGTCAGTCTGACGACTCACAGAAACAGAATCCTGCGCGCCCATATTGCTGATCTGCAAGGGCAGGCTTCTACATGGACTGTTGCTAGTGGAATAGCAGCATTCCATGTAGAACCTTAAATAGTAGCAACAGAATCTCAATAGTAGCAACATTCCATGTAGAATCTACAAATAATAGCAACAGAATCTCCAATAGTAGCAACATTCCATGTAGAATCTCAAATAGTAGCAACAGAATCTCCAATAGTAGCAACATTCCATGTAGAATCTCAAATAGTAGCAACAGAATCTCAATAGTAGCAATATTCCATCTAGAATCTCAAATAGTAGAAACATTCCATGTAGAACCTTAAATAGTAGCAACAGAATCTCAATAGTAGCAACATTCCATGTAGAATCTCAAATAGGGAAAGGGAAATGGGACTTGATATACCGCCTTTCTGAGGTTTTTGCAACTACATTCAAAGGGGGTTACATATATTCAGGTACTTATTTTGTACCAGGGGCAATGGAGGGTTAAGTGACTTGCACAGAGTCACAAGGAGCTGCAATGGGAATTGAACCCAGTTCCCCAGGATCAAAGTCTGCTGCACTAAGCACTAGGCTACTCCTCCACTCATTCCACCAATAAGAGCCAACCTCATCAGTGATGTCATAATGCCTTGGCTCACTTCTGATATTGTGATGTCATAAGGAAAAGGGGGAAAGGGAAATGGGACTTGATATACCGCCTTTCTGAGGTTTTTGCAACTACATTCAAAGCGGTTTACATATATTCAGGTACTTATTTTGTACCAGGGGCAATGGAGGGTTAAGTGACTTGCCCAGAGTCACAAGGAGCTGCAGTGGGAATCGAACCCAGCTCCCCAGGATCAAAGCCTACTGCACTAACCACTAAGCTACTCCTCCACTAACAAAGGTTCCTTGGGGTAAGAAAGATTTCCAGAAATTCAGTATGTTGTCATTCTGTTAGCAGATCACCTCAGCTTGACATAACAAAGCCCTCTGTTGTTGGCCAAGTCTTGCAGTCACAGGTTAGAGGTTTTGGTGTGATTTTGGACAACCCTCTTATGATGAAGCCACAAGTAAGGGAAGTGTTAAAAACTGATTTGCAGACTGAGTTAATGTAGAAGACCAAAAACTGTTTTGGATTCAAATAATTTTAGAACTGCTTTACAAACTTTAGTTTTAGGAAAAATTAGATTACTGTAATTCACTTGGGATTGCCAATGAATATTATAAGTGCATTACAAACAGTACAGAATCAGCAGCTAGAACTCTGACAGGCTTTGGAAGTTCTGAACATATAAAATCAGTTTTGACCTTCTTCCACTGGCCTGGTAGTGCTTTGGTGTGTGAAATATAAAGTGCTCAACTTTATCCATTGAGCTGCTGTTGATTGGGGAACCACAATCCATTATTTACATAAGTACATAAGTAATGCCACACTGGGAAAAGACCAAGGGTCCATCGAGCCCAGCATCCTGTCCACGACAGCGGCCAATCCAGGCCAAGGGCACCTGGCAAGCTTCCCAAACGTACAAACATTCTATACAATCAAGCCATTGTGACATCATTAATGAGGTTGGCTCTTATTGGTGGAATGAGCCACTATGACATCACAATAGGTTAAATCACTGCTCTATGTAATAAAAGTGAGCCAAGTAGAGGACATAAGTACATAAGTAATGCCACACTGGGAAAAGACCAAGGGTCCATCGAGCCCAGCATCCTGTCCACGACAGCGGCCAATCCAGGCCAAGGGCAACTGGCAAGCTTCCCAAACGTACAAACATTCTATACAAGTTATTCCCGAAATTGTGGATTTTTCCCTACTCCATTTCGTAGCGGTCTATGGACTTATCCTTTAGGAAACCATCCAACCCCTTTTTAAACTCTGCCAAACTAACCGCCTTCATCACGTTCTCTGGCAATGAATTCCAGAGTTTAATTATGCGTTGGGTGAAGAAACATTTTCTCTGATTTGTTTTAAATTTACTACACTGTAGTTTCATCGCATGCCCCCTAGTCCTAGTATTTTTGGAAAGCGTGAACAGACGCTTCACATCCACCTGTTCCACTCCACTCATTATTTTATATACCTCTATCATGTCTCCCCTCAGCCGTCTCTTCTCCAAGCTGAAAAGCCCTAGCCTCCTTAGTCTTTCATTGTTAAAGATTTACAAGCCTAGTAGGATTGGATTATTGAGGTCCAAAAGAACCCAGGATTTACATCCACTCTTAGAGAGGCAGTTTCATTTACTAGAAAGAAGAAACCAAGCTTTTTTATTAGCAGGGCCAATTAAGTGGAACAAGTTACCTGTATAATTATAGCTTCTGGAAAACTACAGTAGCTGAAAAAGGTTTTCGCTTCCCTACTTACTTAGGCTGTGATTAATGGCCATGAGATTTATCTGCTTTGCTCTGAAAAAGACTGCTCTTTCTTTCACGGAGTGTTTGGAATTGATGTTTTGTTATTTCATTGTTTGATTATGTCTGTCTTTTAAGAAGTCTATGATGTTTTATTACATATGTTGCTGCTGAAGTATTGTTTGTTATTTTGGTTATGTATCCTGAAAGGTTTTATGGATGTTCCTCTGCTCCCTACCCTGTGGACGGGCAGGTTATAAGTATTTTAAATAAAGAAATACAACGGCACTGGGACTGGGCTGCCCCTAGCAGAACATAAGCACCTGTCTGTGTATGTGCACATGCGTACGACGTTCTATATGCTCACGGAATTAAAGCTCATTACAGGATACCAGAAAATCACTCACTGGAAATATTGTGAATATTTTCCATGATTCTCAAATGTTGACTGTAGCAAGGGGAAGGGATTGATATTTGATATACTGCCTTTCTGTGGTTACAATCAAAGAGGTTTATTTATTTATTGCATTTGTGTCCCACATTTTCCCACCTATTTGCAGGCTCAATGTGGCTTACAGAGTTTGGTTATGACATAATCATTCCATGATATCAGACACAATTAGTGATGTACAAAGATTAGGTGAGGGAAGAGAGAAGGAAGGTGTTAGGCAGGATATAAGGTGGACTGTAATAATTGGGTGAGTTGGTGAGGTAGTTTTGTAAGGCTATGGGTTCTCTTTGTAGGCCTTGTTGAATAGATATTATATCCAGGTACTTATTTTGTACCTGAGGCAATGGAGGGTTAAGTGACTTGCCCAGAGTCACAAGGAGCTGCAGTGGGAATCGAATTTGGCTCCTTTGGATTTCAGGCTGCTGCACTAACCATTAGCTTAGTGAATTTCTTGATTGTGCAGGGAGTTAGAGCAGAGGAGAGCGCAGGATACAGTTTATTAGGCCAGAAGTGGCCAGTCTGGGGACAGGTTTTAAGATAAAGTAGCTGCTTAATAAGCAACAGATGGTGACAGCAAAGGAGGGTCACTAGCAGTGCTACGGTCTCTCCTTTCACTCAAAGCTTTCACAAGTGATATTGCAGAGGAGCAACTGGCCTGAAACTACAAAAGGAATGGTAAAACCAGGAGAGGTTTAAGAAAGTGGCCAGGAGTGCGGCAGCCAAAAATTCATGCAAAAAAGCTCAAAGAAACCAAGAGATCAGTATGGAATGGGGATGAAATGACTAAAACAGAGATGTTGTATCTGATTTACTTTCACCCTTAACCCATGAGCCTTGCAAAACGCTAAGACGATGCTCTGCAAGGAGTGCCTATTCTAGAACTGCATCTGGGCAGCTCGATTCTGTTTTACGTAGAATACTAGCATAAACCAGCATTACCATATCTACATCTAGGCATGACTAGCTACGCTGGGTCAATAACAGGACTAAATGGGCAGGCCTATGGGCACCATACAATCTGCATAACTCACAGAAATCTATAACTTGCACAGGTTAGTTGGAGACATGTTCATTGCGGTTACAAACTGTCTTAAAGAGTATTGCATAGTGCACTTACAGGCTGCTGCATGCGCCCCTTTACACGAGAATGCCCACGCCCACTTACACGCAAATGCACGTACCCATTTACATGCAACTGCACATGCCCACTTACACGCAAATGCACGTGCCCAATTACATGCAACTGCCAACTTACATGCAACTGCACGTGCCCACTTACACACAAATACACGTACCCATTTACACGCAAATGCACGTGCCCACTTACACACAAATACACGTACCCATTTACACGCAAATGCACGTGCCCACTTACACACAACTGCCCACTTACATGCAACTGCATGTGCCCATTTACATGCAACTGCCCACTTACACGCAAATGCACGTACCCATTTACATGCAACTGCCCACTTACACGCAACTGTCCACTTACACGCAAATGCATGTGCCCACTTACACGCAAATGCACATACCCATTTAAATGCCAACTGCCCACTTACACGCAAATGCACGTACCCATTTACATGCAACTGCACATGCCCACTTACACGCAAATGCATGTGCCCAATTACATGCAACTGCCAACTTACATGCAACTGCACATGCCCACTTAAACACAAATACACGTACCCATTTACACGCAAATGCACGTGCCCACTTACACACAAATACACGTACCCATTTACACGCAAATGCACGTGCCCACTTACACACAACTGCCCACTTACATGCAACTGCATGTGCCCATTTACATGCAACTGCCCACTTACACGCAAATGCACGTACCCATTTACATGCAACTGCCCACTTACACGCAACTGTCCACTTACACGCAAATGCATGTGCCCACTTACACGCAAATGCACATACCCATTTAAATGCCAACTGCCCACTTACTAGCAACTGCATGTGCCCACTTACACGCAACTGCCCACTTACATGCAAATGCATGTGCCCACTTACATACAAATGCACGTACCCATTTACACGCAAATGCACGTGCCCACTTACACACAAATACACGTACCCATTTACACGCAAATGCACGTGCCCACTTACACACAACTGCCCACTTACATGCAACTGCATGTGCCCATTTACATGCAACTGCCCACTTACACGCAAATGCACGTACCCATTTACATGCAACTGCCCACTTACACGCAACTGTCCACTTACACGCAAATGCATGTGCCCACTTACACGCAAATGCACATACCCATTTAAATGCCAACTGCCCACTTACTAGCAACTGCATGTGCCCACTTACACGCAACTGCCCACTTACATGCAAATGCATGTGCCCACTTACATACAAATGCACGTACCCACTTACACACAAATACACGTACCCATTTACACGCAAATGCACGTGCCCACTTACACACAACTGCCCACTTACATGCAACTGCATGTGCCCATTTACATGCAACTGCCCACTTACACGCAAATGCACGTACCCATTTACATGCAACTGCCCACTTACACGCAACTGTCCACTTACACGCAAATGCATGTGCCCACTTACACGCAAATGCACATACCCATTTAAATGCCAACTGCCCACTTACTAGCAACTGCATGTGCCCACTTACACGCAACTGCCCACTTACATGCAAATGCATGTGCCCACTTACACACAAATGCACGTACCCATTTACATGCAAATGCCCACTTACACGCAAATGTACGTGCCCATTTACATGCAATTGCCCACTTACACGCAAATGCACGTGCCCACTTACATGCAACTGCCCACTCACACACAAATACACGTACCCATTTACACGCAAATGCACGTGCCCACTTACACGCAAAGGCACGTACCCATTTACATCCAACTGCCCACTTACACACAAATGCACGTGCCCACTTACACGCAAATGCACGTGCCCACTTACACACAAATACACGTACCCATTTACACGCAAATGCACGTGCCCACTTACACACAACTGCCCACTTACATGCAACTGCATGTGCCCATTTACATGCAACTGCCCACTTACACGCAAATGCACGTACCCATTTACATGCAACTGCCCACTTACACGCAACTGTCCACTTACACGCAAATGCATGTGCCCACTTACACGCAAATGCACATACCCATTTAAATGCAACTGCACATGCCCACTTACACGCAAATGCATGTGCCCAATTACATGCAACTGCCAACTTACATGCAACTGCACATGCCCACTTAAACACAAATACACGTACCCATTTACACGCAAATGCACGTGCCCACTTACACACAAATACACGTACCCATTTACACGCAAATGCACGTGCCCACTTACACACAACTGCCCACTTACATGCAACTGCCCACTTACACGCAAATGCACGTACCCATTTACATGCAACTGCCCACTTACACGCAACTGTCCACTTACACGCAAATGCATGTGCCCACTTACACGCAAATGCACATACCCATTTAAATGCCAACTGCCCACTTACTAGCAACTGCATGTGCCCACTTACACGCAACTGCCCACTTACATGCAAATGCATGTGCCCACTTACATACAAATGCACGTACCCATTTACACGCAAATGCACGTGCCCACTTACACACAAATACACGTACCCATTTACACGCAAATGCACGTGCCCACTTACACACAACTGCCCACTTACATGCAACTGCATGTGCCCATTTACATGCAACTGCCCACTTACACGCAAATGCACGTACCCATTTACATGCAACTGCCCACTTACACGCAACTGTCCACTTACACGCAAATGCATGTGCCCACTTACACGCAAATGCACATACCCATTTAAATGCCAACTGCCCACTTACTAGCAACTGCATGTGCCCACTTACACGCAACTGCCCACTTACATGCAAATGCATGTGCCCACTTACACACAAATGCACGTACCCATTTACATGCAAATGCCCGCTTACACGCAAATGTACGTGCCCATTTACATGCAATTGCCCACTTACACGCAAATGCACGTGCCCACTTACATGCAACTGCCCACTCACACACAAATGCACGTACCCATTTACACGCAAATGCACGTGCCCACTTACACGCAAAGGCACGTACCCATTTACATGCAACTGCCCACTTACACGCAAATGCACGTACCCATTTACATGCAACTGCCCACTTACACGCAACTGTCCACTCACACGCAAATGCATGTGCCCACTTACACGCAAATGCACATACCCATTTACATGCCAACTGCCCACTTACTAGCAACTGCACGTGCCCACTTACACGCAAATGCACGTGCCCACTTACACACAAATGCACGTACCCATTTACATGCAACTGCCCACTTACACGCAAATGCACGTACCCATTTACATGCAATTGCCCACTTACACGCAACTGCCCACTTACATACAAATGCACGTACCCATTTACATGCAACTGCCCACTTACACGCAAATGCCCACTTACACACAAATGCATGTGCCCACTTACACACAATTGCACAGGTGCCCACTTACACGCAACTACTACTACTACTACTACTACTACTAGTAAACATTTCTAGAGCGCTACTAGGGTTACGCAGTGCTGTACAGTTTAACAAAAAAGGACAGTCCCTGCTCAAAGGAGCTTACAATCTAAAGGACGGAATGTCAAGTTGGGGCAGTCTAGATTTCATGAATAGAGGTATAGTGGTTAGGTGCCAAAGGTGACATTGAAGAGGTGGGCTTTGAGCAAGGACTTGAAAATGGGCAGGGAGGGGGCCTGGCGTATGGGCTCAGGGAGTTTATTCCAAGCATGGGGTGAGGCGAGGCAGAAAGGGCGGAGTCTGGAGTTGGCGGTGGTGGAGAAGGGTACTGAGAGGAGGGATTTGTCTTGATAGCGGAGGTTTCGGGTAGAAACGTAAGGGGAGATGAGGGTAGAGAGATAAGGAGGGGCTGCAGATCGAGTGCATTTGTAGGTTAGTAGGAGAAGCTTGAACTGTATGTGGTATCTGATCGGAAGTCAGTGAAGTGACTTGAGGAGAGGGGTGATATGAGTATATCGGTCCAGGCGGAAGATAAGATGTGCAGCAGAGTTCTGAACGGACTGAAGGGGGGATAGATGGCTAAGTGGGAGGCCAGTGAGGAGAAGGTTGCAGTAGTCAAGGCGAGAGGTAATGAGAGAGTGGATGAGAGTTCGGGTGGTGTGCTCAGAGAGGAAAGGGCGAATTTTGCTAATGTTGTAGAGGAAGAAGCGACAGGTCTTGGCTATCTGCTGGATATGCGCAGAGAAGGAGAGGGAGGAGTCAAAGATGACCTCAAGGTTGCGGGCAGATGAGACAGGGATGATGAGGGTGTTATCAACCGAGATAGAGAGTGGAGGGAGAGGAGAAGTGGGTTTGGGTGGGAAGACAATAACTGCATGTGCCCTACTACATGTGATTACACGCAGCCAGTTACAAAATTGCCTTTCATGACCTACAGTTATAAGATGATACTATAGAAAGAACACAGTGATGAAAGAATTATTACCACTGAACCAACTAAGATTTCGGATGCTCAATCAGTGATCAAGAATTTAGCACCTAAACAACTAAGATTTAATGGGAAAAAAAGGGACAGAGTCAAGGATTCAGCACACTGAAATCCAAAAGGACAAAGAACTCAGGGTGATTATCTGAAGACAGTAAAACGTTCAAACACTTTTACTACTTTAACTGTCTATTGCTTATGTTTGATTTTTCCTTACTGTACACCGCCTTGAGCGAATTCTTTCAAAAAGGCAAACAACAGAGTGATAAGTGTCAGAGAGATTCTAGGATGTATAGGGAGAGGCAGGATCCATAGAAAAAACAGGTGCTAATGCCTTTGTACTGTGTCTACTTTTGGATGCTAGACCTCCTGAAGAATATAGACAGAGAAGGACTGCCAAAATGGCACAGTCTGTACTGCAAATCCTATGAAATTGGCCAAAATATGTACACCCTAGAAAACAGAAGCAAGAGAACTTATACGGTATACATTTTCAAATACCTCAAAAAATACAAACCTGCATGAGAAACAAGCATTTTGCAAGGGGGGAAAAATTACACAGCAGTAAAAGGAAATATTTCTTCAAAGACAGGATGGTGGATGCACAGAACAGCCTCCTAGTGGGAGAGAAAAAGCAGGAGAAGAGAAGCCAAGGAGACGGCATTGTCAGGGACTACCCAAGTTTTAATAATAGCTAGAAGAGAGAGTTCATAAGATAAAAACAGATCAAGGACAACATAAGATTTTCATTTTGCTGGCTCTGCCAGGCTCTCTGACCTGAATAAAAGTCAAGTCAATTCTCTCTCCGATCTCTTGCATTTGAGTCTCATCTAGACTAGACTGTATCTGGGAATAGAATAAACGTTCATAATCTGGGCTCCAGCCTCCGACAAAGATCTTGAGTCTGCCTTGTGGATAATACAACTTGGATGTAGCACCAATTTCCATCACAGAGAGCACAGTAAGGTTTTTTTTTATTTTTTATTTAAAGAACTATTTTATTGAACACCACAACAAGGCAAACAAACATTATAAAAAATGCATCTTATGAGCTAAGCAAATAAACAAAAAGCTTACTGTATTACTACTACTACAAATCATTTCTACAGCGCTACCAGTCGTACGCAGCGCTTCACAATTGAACACGAAGAAAAGACAGTCCCTGCTCAAAAGAGCTTACAATCTAAATCAGGACAGACAGACAGGACCAATAAGGATAAGGGTAGAAGGACACATAGGAATGATTCTAAATGGAATGTTGCTACTATTGGAGATTCTAGATGGAATGTTAATGTTGCTATTCCGCTAGCAGCATTCCATGTAGAAGCCTGCCCTTCCAGATCAGCAACACGGCCGCGCAGGCTCACAGAAACAGAAGCCTGCGCGGCCGTGTTGCTGATCTGCAAGGGCAGGCTTCTACTACTACTACTACTATAAATCATTTCTATAGCGCTACCAGTCGTACGCAGCGCTTCACAATTGAACATGAAGAAAAGACAGTCCCTGCTCAAAAGAGCTTACAATCTAAATCAGGACAGACAGACAGGACCAATAAGGATAAGGGTAGAAGGACACATAGGAATGATTCTAAATGGAATGTTGCTACTATTAGAGATTCTAGATGGAATGTTAATGTTGCTATTCCGCTAGCAGCATTCCATGTAGAAGCCTGCCCTTGCAGATCAGCCACGCGGCCGCGCAGGCTTCTGTTTCTGTGAGTCTGACGTCCTGCACATACGTGCAGGACGTCAGACTCACAGAAACAGAAGCCTGCGCGGCCGCGTGGCTGATCTGCAACGGCAGGCTTCTACTACTATAAATCATTTCTATAGCGCTACCAGTCGTACGCAGCGCTTCACAATTGAACACGAAGAAAAGACAGTCCCTGCTCAAAAGAGCTTACAATCTAAATCAGGACAGACAGACAGGACCAATAAGGATAAGGGTAGAAGGACACATAGGAATGATTCTAAATGGAATGTTGCTACTATTGGAGATTCTAGATGGAATGTTAATGTTGCTATTCCGCTAGCAGCATTCCATGTAGAAGCCTGCCCTTGCAGATCAGCAACACGGCCGCGCAGGCTCACAGAAGCCTGCGCGGCCGTGTTGCTGATCTGCAAGGGCAGGCTTCTACTACTACTATAAATCATTTCTATAGCGCTACCAGTCGTACGCAGCGCTTCACAATTGAACATGAAGAAAAGACAGTCCCTGCTCAAAAGAGCTTACAATCTAAATCAGGACAGACAGACAGGACCAATAAGGGATAAGGGTAGGACAGACAGATAGGACACGATACGAGCAGGTGACAAGCTAGGAATTAAAAGCAGCATCAAACAGGTAGGCCTTTAGCCCGGATTTGAAGGCGGCCAGGGATGGAGCTTGACGTAATGGCTCAGGGAGTCTATTCCAGGCGTAGAGATACAAGGCATAGTAACACCAGAGTTACTACTTATATTAGCAAAGTAGAGACTTTTGAGACACAATAGCAAGAAAAAAATTCTACCAACCTCTCCTTTTAACATTTTTATAGTGGAGAACAGCTAGGAACCAGTGATGGGAGTCTCTATGGGATCTGATACCAACAGTACATCATTTTAGTGTGGGTTTCTTGAATATTAGAAGAAACAGCTAATTTTGGCAACATCAACTCCAATGACACCCATTTCAAAGTCTCAGAGCTAACCCCAAGTTAGCCCACTTAGTTCTATGGAGAAAGTCGGTGGTGGTGGTGTGTGGGGGAGGGGAGGGGTCCAGGTCCCACAGGTATTGTATTGGGCAGCAACCAGCTGTTTTGTTGATCAAAAATCCTCACAAATTTCTTCTAAAAAGGTGGCATCTCCTGTCAACTGACTTTTAATGTCTCTACGTAAAAGCAGGTGGCTGAGTTGAATATATGCAAAATTTATTTTATTTGTTACATTTGTATCCCACATTTTCCCACCTCTTTGCAGGCTCGATGTGGCTTACATAGTACTGGAGAGGCGTTCGCAGACTACGATGTGAACAAATGCAAAGTGATGTTGTGGTAAGATAAAGTTCAGTCAGCGGAAGAGTTGTGTTATGTCCATTATGTACTTTACTTTTGTTATGTTGCAGGGATCAAGAATTTAAGTTGGATCTGCGGTTATGCCTTATTAAACAGGTTAGTCTTTAGCGATTTCCAGAAGTTTAGGTGGTCGTACTTTGTTTTCAAGGCTTTTGGTAATGCGTTCCACAGTTGTGTGCTTATGTAGGGAAAAACTGGATGCATTAGTTGATTTGTATTTAAGTCCTTTGCAGCTTGGGTAGTGCAGATTTAGATATGTTCTTGTTGATTTGGATGTGTTTCTGGTTGGTATGTCGGTGAGGTCTGTCATGTATCTCGGGGCTTCACCGTAGATAATTTTGTGAACCAAGGTACAGATTTTGAAGGCAACGCGTTCTTTGATTGGGAGCCAGTGTAGTTTTTCACGGAGGGGTTTTGCGTTTTCAAATTGCGTTTTTCCAAAGATAAGCCTGGCTGCTGTGTTTTGGGCTGTCTGCAGTGCCGTAGCGTGGGCTAACGGCACCCGGGGCGGGTCGCCGCTGCGCACCCCCCCCCCCCCAGGTGCAGCACGGCGCGACCCCCCCCCCCCGCGGCACGACCCCCCCCTCTGCGGCGCACCCTCCCCCTCCCCCCGGACCGCATTCTTACCTGCGGGAAGGCCGATCCGCCCCGAGTGCACGTCACTCGGAGCTGCGTTGGCCCCGCTGGTTCCCTGCTCTCTCTGCCCCGGAACAGGAAGTAACTTGTTCCGGGGCAGAGAGAGCAGGGAACCAGCGGGACCGGCACCCCCCGGACGCGTGCACCCGGGGCGGACCGGCCCTCCCTTCCTACGCCACTGGCTGTCTGAAGTTTCTTTAAGGTTTGTTCTTTGTATCCCACATAAAATCCATTGCAGTAGTTTACATGGCTTAGTACCATTGATTGTATTAGGTTGCGAAATGTTTCCCTCGAGAAGAATGGTTTCACGCGTTTGAGTTTCCACACTGAGTGGAACATTTTCTTTGTTATGAATTTCACTTGGCTCTCTAGTGTTAAGTTACATATGTATGTATGTGGGGGATCTGATACGTGTGAGCAAGTGATCCAAATGATATCAAGGTGGACTCATCAAATAGTTGTCCCCTTCTCCCAATGCTTAAAACTTGGGGAAGTCAACCCAGGCTGAAATAAAGGATTGTCACAAATTGGTGTAAATCACATTTCTTACACAGTATCCCATACTTTCCATAGTAAGATAGTAAATGACGGCAGATAAAGATCTGTA
The DNA here is from genome assembly GCF_901765095.1 of Microcaecilia unicolor. Classification (NCBI taxonomy): domain Eukaryota; kingdom Metazoa; phylum Chordata; class Amphibia; order Gymnophiona; family Siphonopidae; genus Microcaecilia; species Microcaecilia unicolor. The sequence continues at coordinate 652,059,770 of NC_044032.1, read as the reverse complement.
CGGTCCATCCAGTCTGCCCAACAAGATACTTTATATGTATACCTGAGTTTGATTTGTCCTTGCCTTTCTCAGGGCTCTGCCACCCAGGTCTTGTGGGGATGGTTGTGGAAAGGACAGTTAACTTCCTAGAAGCCAACGGGTTACAGGATCCAAGGCAACATGGCTTTATCAAAGGAAAATCCTGCCAAATTAATCTTACTGACTTCTTCGACCGGATGACCAAAGAATTGGATGAAGGACACACTCTAGACACACTTTGATACGGTCCTTCACAGAAGACTCATGAATAAGCTGAGAGGACTGAACTAAGAACCCAAAGTGGTGAACTGGATTTGAAACTGGTTGACTGACAGGTGGCAGAGGATGGTGGTAAATGGAATCTGCTCAGAGGAAAATAAGGTAAGTAGTGGGTTGATGCCGGGGCTGATTCTGAAGCATTAGAAGGAAAAGTTTGCCTTTTTGCAGATGACATGAAGATAGCCAATACATGAGAAGGGATCTCCAAATGATAGAAGAATGGTCAAGGGTCTGGAAGTTAAAATTTAATCACTACACAATACCTGGGGTATCTTATTTCCTCCTGGTTTCAAATGTTCAAACACTATTGAAGCACTAGACTGCGAAACACAGCTAGTGTTGGGAAGATCTATAATAGGAAGGGAGTACCTGCGAACAGATGAAAAACAAGTTTGGGAAACTTGTGAGATTGTTTTAAGAGAGCACGAGCACACAATCACATTTATTATTCACTCCGATTGAAGAAATCACGTCTTGTTGTGGAACACGGAGACCCAATACACCATCTCCAGATAAGTACTACATGGTCACTAAAATGAATGCTAACCATCATTACTAAGTGCTTTATGTTATATACTGGAGGCAGGAAGGGACTCAGTGCAATGATGCACGTAAAATTATACCATATGGTCAATCATTCGTAGTGACAGCTGAGCAATGTATTATTATTTAATAGTGTTTATCCAAGATTGGGTAAACGCTGCTAATAGTAACACTTATTGAAATAAGTAAGCAAGTATTTACATTAATATTTAAGAGCATAATAAAAAAGAAAAAATAAACAATATTCAACGTTTTGTATTTGTGAAAATCAGAGTTAAAATTAAATGCCAAGAAGTGCACAGTGATGCACTTCAGCTGCAGAAATCCAAAAGAAATATACCGGATGACAGGGGAGAGATTGGTAAGCTCGGCTCAGGAGAGAGACCTTGGGGTAATGGTGTCCGAGGATCTGAAGGTGATGAAACAATGTGACAAAGCAGTGGTCATTGCCAGAAGGATGCTAGGCTGCATGGAAAGGGGTATACCCAGTAGAAGAAAGGAGGTGTTGATGTCCCTCTACAAATCGTTGGTGAGGCCCCACTTAGAGTATTGTGTTCAGTTTTGGAGGCCGTACCTTACTAAGGATGTAAAAAGACTTGAAGCGATTTAGAGAAAAGTGACGAAAATGTTATAGAATTTGCTTTGCAGGACGTACAAGGAGAGACTTACTGCCCTGAACATGTATATCCTGATGGAAAAGAGAAACAGGGTTGATATGATACAGACGGTCAAATATTTGAAAGGTATTAATCCGTAAACAAACCTTTTCCAGAGACGGGAAGGTGCTAGAACGAGAGGACATGAATTGAGGTTGAGAGGGGGCAGACACAGGAATAATGTGCCTCCTACCCCATCCACACTCCCAAACAAAAGCAGCTTCCCTGCTCATGGACCCCCCCCCCCCCCCCACACACACACTTACCTGCTCAACCATAGCCACAGTGGGGGGGGGGGGGGATTGGTGTCCTAGCCCTCCCCTTTATATCATGGTGCTGGGTGTATATTGCTATGGCTGGCGGGGATCTCCAAGCCCTGCCAACAGAAAAATTTCTCCACTGGCACTCTCCATCAACTCCCCCTGCCCCCCCCCCCCCACAAGCAGAAAACTGAGCATATATGGGGCAGCCCCCCCCCCCCCCCCCCCCCCCCCCCATGCTCAGTTTTGCAAAAACCCTAAGGATAACATTGACGTCTGCACTCAGTGCCACATTTCTGGAAGTCTTTGTTCATGCTTTCTTATTATGGTCTTCATACTCTCCGGCAGTGATGTCATTAGCATGGGAGTTTGCTCTTCTGGATGAACTGGAGTTTGACGGTGAAATTTTGCTACTCTTAGTGCACGAGCCACTAAACTCCTTCTCCAAAAACAATATTTTCAAATTAAGAGCCCCATGTAAAAGGAATATTTCCCACATACACAAAATGGGAGAAAATCTTTAGTGCATCAACAATCAAGACTTTGACAGAGGATAAGTGGGTATGAAGGAGCCAGAAATACAGCTATATCTGAGTGTCTGAGAACTCCTCATTAAATCTCTCTCTTTCAGATGGTGTCTCTTACCTCCCCCGCTCAACAGCCAAAGCATCAATCTCATCAAAGAAGAGGATGGAAGGAGCCACGGCTCGGGCCTTCCGGAAGATCTAGGAAGAGAAGATACTGCATAAGAGGCAACTTCTTTCAAAAGGAAACCAAATTTTCCTTGGAAGAACTGATGGTAAAACAAAAAAAGAAAACAGGCTGCATACTGCATCTCAAAGACAAAACACAGAATTGAGGATAATCAGGGGAGCCTGGTTCAAACCCCCACTGCACAGGGCCAGCATTGGGTGGGGAGTGGTGGGGGGTAAACAGGAAAGCTGTCCTGGGCCCCACAGTTACAAGGGGCCCCCATGGGCCACTATCTCTTCCCCTTCTCGCCACCCCGATCCGGTCTCCCTCCCTTCCCTGTCCAGCTGTCCACCCCCTTCTGGCACAACTTCCTGTTTCAATGGAACGCAGTAGAGGAACAGCACTGGGGAGGTCACAGGCAGCGTGTCAGAATCGCTGCCACGCCAATGATCTCCCATAAAGAAAAACATGAAGTAAGCTGGACGAGAAAGGTGAGGGGAAGGGAGGGAGAGACCTTGGATCAGGGTGGCAAGAAGGGGAAGAGATGGCGGACTATGGGACCCCTCTGGAGCTATCTTAAAGTAGACCGGGGGGGAGGGATTTGAGAGATAGGGGGACATGCCATACTGGGAGTGGAGGGAGGGGATGAAGGAAGAAATGATGGGCTCGGGAACAGAGGGGAGGAAGAGAGAGAGATGCCAGACAATAGGGTGGAGGGAAGGAAGAGAGAGGGAAAGTTATTGGACTCGGGAGTAGTGTGGAGGGAGGGAGAGATGCTAGATGGGAGGGCAGTAGGAAAGAAAGAGAAAGAGTTAGACCCAGGGAAGGAAGGGAGGAAGAGGCAGATGTTGAACAATGGGAGGGAGGGAAGATGGAAGGAGAGATGTTGGCTCATGTGGGATAGGGTGGGGGGAGGGAACAACAGAAAGAAAGAGAGAGGGAGCAATGTTGGACCATGGAGGGGAGAGAGAGGAAGAGATGATTAACAATAGGGGGGTGTCCGAAAGGAAGAGAGTTAGGACAGAAGCATGGTGGGGGTGTGGAAAAAAAGGGACAGGGAGATGTTAGGCCATGGGGGGAGGGGAGAGGAAATACTGGGCTACAAGTGTGGAGGGAGGGGAAATAGTGGAAATGGAAGGCCCATGTGGGAAAGGCCAAGAAGGGGTAGCAAGATAATGAGTGAGAGGAGGATAGTGAATACAGAGGTAGAAATGTAGTAATGGAGGGAGGGTAGATGAAAGATAGAAGGGAACAGGAGGCTGGAGAAGAAGAGATGGGAAATGCGATAGCAAGGGAATGAGAAAAGAATAAGGCAAGTTAATAGGTAGCTGAAAAGTTAAACGAAGAAGGGTGAGAAAGATGACAAAATTTGAGTGGACAGAGAGGCTGAAAAGAAAAAAAGGGAGAAAAAAAAACGATAAAGGCAGGATCAATATGTTAGACACAGGTGTAACGAAGGAATAGAACAAGACAGGAGAGAGAAGAAAAGACAAATGGACAAAAGTCACTGGAGAAACTGGGACCAACATGACAGAAAAATAAAATGTCCAGACAACAAAGGAAGAAAGTCTTTTATTTTGAATGTATTAACTGGAATGTGTTAACTTTGGGATTTGTGTATCACACACGACTTTTTTTTTATCATGTTCAGTGGCATAGCCAGACGGTCGATTAGCGAGGGGGTGGGGCTGAACTCAAACATGGGTGGGCACCAAATTTCCTACCTGCCACCTGCCCGAATGTAAAATATAAATACCTGAGCTGGAAGGATCTCCAGGCCCCTCCAGGTGAAGACTTCCTCTTCCGACAGCCAGAACTCTCCACGCTCTGCAACCAGCGGCAGCATGCCCGAGCTGCTACCGCCACTGCTGCCCCACCCCCGTGCATGCTTGGTTTTTCTGCATACATGAAAACTGAGCATGCATGGGCGGGCCCAGCAATGGTGCCAGCAGCTTAAGGACACAGCCACCAGCTGCAGAGCTCTGGCTGCCGGACTAGAGGATGCGGTGTTCAGCCAGCCACAGCAAGGGTGATGGCTAATTTGGGGGGAGGGGTCCTGAGCCCAAAGTGGGAGGGGCCCTCATGTCTAAAAAAAAATCAAACATGGGTACTAGACTGTGCTGCAGGGGGTGTGGTGAAGTGGGACGCTTTTACTGTATGTGATGGAGCTGCCCAGAAATCCACACGTACCAAGACAACAGGTTCCTCCCCAGCATTATCTAACTCCTATCTAGGTGATGCGTGAACTCCACCACCTTTGCACCAGGCAGGCAAGTGACCAGGCAATCCTGACGTCTACCAGCCACCCAGCTATCTACATACCTAATGATTGAAACACCAACTACAACAGCTGTCCTAACCCTGAAGCCACTGGAGAAACATCCTCAGTGTGACAGAATATTACATCCCCTGGTAGGCAGGTCCTGGCTACAGGCTTACTTCCTACTTCACTAGGGTGATGCTCTCCTTATAGGAGACCTCCCTCTTCCAAGGAGGCACAGAGGCTACCAAACTGGAGGTGGGACTTCACTACAACATCCCTTTAGTCTCCTCTAGGTAACTTTGTCTCCCTCAGTTTCTCCAAGTCTACTACTCTAACCTCAGGAGAATGGGCTTGCTATCTGAGAGGTAGGAGCTCTTTGCATCAAGCACACACATATAACCTCTCGTCAATTGGGAGATAATCATATATATGACACTCAATACAAAAGACTGGATAGCACCCCTCTTACTGCTGGACTGCCGAGAAACACATGCACACTGTCACCATGTCAGAAATGCATATATTCATTCTCTGTGAGAAATACAAACCCTCTTTTCTCTTCTCAAAAAACTGTATATAGACTAATTCTCTCACATGAACATACTCATTCTCTCTATGAGAAATACATGCATACCCGCACTCTCACAGAAATACATATACTCATCCTCTGAGAAATACTCTTTTTTTTCCTTCTCTGAGAAAAAACTTGCACACTGTCACTCTATGAGCAAAACACACACTTTTCTCTATCTGAGAATCACAGACATTAGTTCTTTTAGAAATGCATATACTCATTCTATGAGAAATACACAAAAACTCTTTCTTCTCTCTGAGAATCACATGCACACGGATCACTCTCTTTCTCAAAAATGCATATACTCATTCTCTCTCCGAGAAATACAAACACTCTTTTCTCTGTCTAGAAGCACATGCACACTGTCACGGTCTCAGAAATGTATATACTCACTGTCAATCTCGCTGTGAGAAATACAAACTCTTTCTTCTCTGAGAAATACAAGAACACTGACACTCTCTTAACACATAAACTGAGTGACTGTATGAAACAGTCACTCTTTCAATCCTCTCTGGGAAAAACACACTCTGAGAGTAGCAGGTATTGTTTTCCCATGGGCAAGCTCAAGAGATGGCCTTCAAAAGAACATATGTCTTTGACCCTTACTTTAAAACAGAAAACACTGTAGATCCAAATGCACTGAATTACAAATCTGGTCTAATATATACTTTACAAAGTTTATCTAACTTTGAACATTTCCTAATACATCAACCTTTAATACATTAACGGTATTAATCCGCAAATGAACCTTTTTCAGAGACGGGAAGGCGGTAGAACTAGAGGACATGAATTGAGGTTGAAGGGGGGGGCAGACTCAGGACTAATGTCAGGAAGTATTTTTTCACGGAGAGGGTGATGGATATGTGGAATGCCCTCCCGCGGGAGGTGGTGGAGATGAAAATGGTAATGGAATTCAAACATGAGTGGGATAAACATAAAGGAATCCTGTTTAGAAGGAATGGATCCACGGAATCTTAGCAGAGATTGGGTGGCGACGCTGGTAATTGGGAAAAAAAAATGGGAGCTTGGCAGACTTCTACGGTCTGTGCCCTGATTGTGACTAAATAGATAGGGAAGGGATGGGCTGGAGTGTAAATTTTAAGGGGCTTTGACGTTAGCTTCAGAACTTAGTACAAGAACAGTACTGGGCAGACTTCTACGGTCTGTGTCCTGAGAAAGGCAAGGACAAATCAAACTCAGGTATACAAATAAAGTATCACATACCATGTAAATTGAGTTTGTCTTGTTGGGCAGGCTGGATGGACAGGGCAAGTCCTTATCTGCCGTCATTTACTACCATGTCACCATGTAACTATTAGATTTTGGATTTCCTTAACAACTCCAGGTAACTGAGCTGGTCTATTAGTAGAGAAATGTATTATCAGTAATAATTGGGTGAGGGGGTGGTTACCATAAGCCACAGTTTTCTTACCTCTCTCACAGCGCGCTCCGACTCCCCCACAAACTTATTCATCAGCTCAGGCCCCTGAGAAGCAGAAAAATGAACAGCACATCACTCGGTTTACTCCTGGTCTTTAAGACAGGTAACACAGTTTTAACAAAACCCTGAATCCCCAGTTTCTGAACTTTGGTACGTCATCAGAACGCACAGATGTCTGGCAAAAAGCTTACAGGAACAGTGCAAGAAAATATCAAAGCAGACTTGGCACCATAACGAAGGTATGATTCTCATTTGCACCAGGCACATCTCAAACAAAATAAGTGGCCTGTTTTGTAAACGCTTTCTGTAAAGTATTACAACCAAAAGGCAGAATCTTCTTGTCATATTTTTCACTAAGTATTAAGAATGCTGATGTAAAAATAAACCTTTCAAAGCAGAGGCTGCGACTCTTCTGCAGAAAATGTAATGGAGTGCGTGCCACTGCGTGTGCCTTGTATGTGGAGGTGCCCAGAAAAGAGCCAATTAATGCCTATGTGCACTGCACTCTATCCTATAAAGACAGCGCATCAGTGCTATAGCATGTAACTGGAATGGGTGGAGTAAGGGGTGTTGTCACAGGCGGAGCATGAGGCGTAGGCATGTCTCCAACATATGCGTGCAGCTTACAGAACACTTTACGGCAGGTACTTTGCATATGCATTCAGGTGCACCCGTTTAAGCCTGCCATTGACCTGGCACAAGTGGTCAGGCCTAAATTAGCTACACCAATTTAGGTTTACACTAGTAATACAATAACAGTACCTTGGCGAACAGATGCTGTTATACCACTGGTGCTGAGTGTGCAGGATCTACCCACGCCTAAAGGAGGCACCAAGCTATAGAAATGCTCCCGTGGCCTGGGAATGATCTCCACATACACAGCATTGTCTTCCTCACATAAATCAGCTATCCAAAAATTGCAAAACCCTGTGTCCAGGTCAAAAGAAGTGCCTAGTTCAACAATGCATGCTCTTTTACGCACATTCAGATTGGCATCCCCAGGGACAGAGTAGGAGACTGAAATTATACCCTTTGGGCCCGATGCCAGTGCTATTTAACCAGCCAGGAATGCCTCGAGATAGCCAGTTATCTCCGCCGAATATTAACGCTTAGTGGCTAGATGCTAACCGGATATGTTACGCGACTTAGCCGGCTAAGCGCAAATATTCAGAGCTAAACCAAATAAGTTAAGAAGTTAAGCTGCTTAAACAGCAGGCCTATCGTTAACTGCTATTAACTTAACTGGCTAGCGCTGAATAATCGCTTAGCCAGTTAAAAGTTGCCACCGCCAAAACTGAAACCAGATATTCAATGCCAGTTGCCCAGCACTGAATATCTGGGGTCTGCACTGCCTACACCAGCTGAATATTGGGAGGGTTTGTACAGTAGAGAGTCTAGCTTATCAGATAAACAAAAAGTCAGATAATACGGGACTCACTGCATTCGCTTGATAGCCACCCCCATACAGCAGCCGCATCCCTCAAGCTAGTGTCTTTCTCTCTTTCTCCCCTACCTCCCCCCTCCCCCACTGAACATTTTATTTATTTGGATTTTGCTCACATCTTTTTCAGTAGTAGCTCAAGGTGAGTTACATTCACGTACTCTGGATATTTCTCTGTCCCAGGAGGGCTCACAATCTAAGTTTGTACCTCAGGCAGTGGAGGGTTAAGTGACTTGCCCAAGATCACAAGGAGCATGCGCTGAGGAAGTCAGGAGTCAGGCCAACTTATCACCCGCCCACCCCTGGCACAACTCTTCATTTATAGTCAGTTATTGTAATTAGGATAACAGGCAATGAGTTATCTTATAGAGTTTTAATTACATTTCATTACTTCCTAAAAATAAAACACTAAATGAATCACACAATATGCCATATAAACTAAAGACATTTTTTATATTAGGCTAATATCCTTAATACTGTAGCAAAAGTTTTAAATTATTGAAAAACTTAAAAACACTAAGGTGGAGTCAGCAGTCCAGCAGCGAGAGGGGTGCTATCCAGTCTTTTGCATTGAGTGTCACATGTATGATTATCTCCCAGTTGGTGAGATGTCATATGTGTGTGCCCGATGTAAAGAGCTCCTAGTTCTCAGAGAATGGGTCTGTTCTCTTGAGGCTAGAGTAGCAGACTTGGTGACGCTGAGGGAGACAGAGAGGTACATAGAGGAGACCTACAGGGATGTTGTAGAGAAGTCCCACCTCCAGTCTGGTAGCCCCTGTGCTTCCTTGGAGGGAGGTCTCCTAGAAGGAGAGCATCACCCTGGTGAAGTAGCAAGTCCTCCTGTAGCCAGGACCTGCCCACCAGGGGATATACTATCCTCTCACACCGAGGATATGTCTCCAAGTTCTGCCCAGGAGTAAAGGGTTAGGACAGCTGTTGTAGTTGGTGATTTGATCATTAGGCATATAGATAGCAGGGTGGCTGGTGGTGGATGTGAGGATTGCCTGGTCACTTGCCTCTCTGGTGCGAAGGTGGCAGACCTCACGCGTCATCTAAACAGGATCTTAGATAGTGCTGGGGAGCAGCTGGCTGTCTTGGTACATGTGGGAACCAATGACATAGGAAAATGTGGGAAGGAAGCAGAAGTCCAGATCCTCCAGGGTCGTATTTTCAGAGATGCTTCCCGTTCCAGGCAGAGCTCCAAAGTCTCAATGTGTGGTTGAGGCGATGCTGCAGAGATGAGGGATTTTGAATTGTTAGGAACTAGGTGACATTCTGGGAAAGGGCGAGACTGTTCAGAAAGGGTGGGCTCCACCTTAACCCAGATGGAACCAGGCTGCTGGCGCTAACTTTTAAAAAGGAGATAGAGCAGCTTTTAAACTAGAATGGGGAAGAAGCCAACAGTTGTTCAGGAGCGCATGGTTCGGTGTGGAGCATCCTTGAAGAATACTATTGGAACAGGACTTATAGGGAATCCCAGTACAGAGGTTTCAATAATGCTTAAAGTAAGCCAGGTGTGCCTAATGAGAGAGCAGGATAAAAGATGCACATTATCCCCTTCAACTTCTAAGCAGCTTGTAGATCAAAGGAAAAAACACAATTTGAAGTGCCTGTATACAAATGCTCGTCTGCCATGTGACTGGAGCCTGGAACAGAAATGAGGGACTTTGTTGTAAGGATGAATGGCAAAAAGATCCACCGATGGGGTGCCCCATTCTCGAAAGATCTTGTGGGCTATCCCCATGTTGAGAGACCACTCATAAGGTTGCATCACCTTGCTCAGTCTGTCCGCCAGCCTTGTCAGCCAGCATCTAGGACCATCCCGTGAAGGACAGCCCACTGTCACATCCCCACCGCTTCCTGACACAAGGAGTAGGATCCCATAACCCTCTGCTTGTTCACATAGTACATCGCAACCTACTTGTCTGTTTGAATGCGGACAATTTGTTTCTGTAACTAATCTCTGAAAGCCTTTAGAGCATTCCATATGGTCCTCAGTTCCTGAGCAGACTATGTTTCTTGGGTGTGAAGTCATCTATATGAGCTCCCCATCCAAGGTTGGATGCATCTGTTATCAACACCGTCAGAAGGGGTGGAATTTGGAATGGTAGCCCCACGGTCAAATTTGGCAGAACTATGGCGATACCAGACAGGGGAATAGCGCAGCACAACGGGCAGGAAAGAATATGCCCCCCCACCCCCGCAGAGGCCACTACATCTCCAGCAGCGTGCCTTTAAAGGTAGGGCCGGGGAGGGCTGTAGTGTGTTGTAGGCATCTGGGCAAAGCCTCTGGGCCCTCAGCACTGCCCGGTTGCCCGAATAGTCAGTCCGCCCCTGGGTCCTAAGGCTTTTCCTCTTTAACTACTAGCTTTAGAGCAAAGTTTTAGAACAATTTCTTTGAGATTTATTCTCTTCATTGACCCTGTGTAATAATAAACACTAAATATCATAAGTACATAAGTATTGCCATACTGGGAAAGACCAAAGGTCCATCAAGCCCAGCATCCTGTTTCCAACAGTGGCCAATCCAGGTCACAAATACCCGGCAAGATCCCAAAAAAGTACAAAACATTTTATACTGCTTATCCCAGAAATAGTGGATTTCCCCCAAGTCCATTTAATAACGGTCTATGGACTTTTCCTTTAGGAAGCCATCCAAACTCCGCTAAGCTAACCACCTTTACCACATTCTCTGGCAACAAATTCCAGAGTTTAATTACACGTTGAGTGAAGAAATCTTTTCTCCGATTCATTTTAAATTTACTACATTGTAGCTTCATCGCATGCCCCCTAATCCTAGCATTTTTGGAAAGCTTGAACAGACGCTTCACATCTACCCGTTCAACTCCACTCATTATTTTATAGACCTCTATCATATCTCCCCTCAGCCGCCTTTTCTCCAAGCTGAAGAGCCCTAGCCGCTTTAGCCTTTCCTCATAGGGAAGGCGTCCCATCGTTGGGGAAAGGCCTCTTGTACTTTGCTCTACTGTCACTGTGGAGGAGTGGCCTAGTGGTTAGGGTGGTGGACTTTGGTCCTGGAGAACTGAGTTCGATTCCCGGCACAGGCAGCTCCTTGTGACTCTGGGCAAGTCACTTAACCCTCCATTGCCTGCCGCATTGAGCCTGCCATGAGTGGGAAAGCGCGGGGTACAAATGTAACAAAAATAAATAAAATACACCCAAACTTCACTAGCAAGAGTTTAAATAGTACCAAGAGTTGGCAGGAATTAATAAGATGTAGAAAGCACATTGCCGTTTCAAATTCTACACTCAAAGTTTCTCCTAATCTTTGTAACAGAACCACATCGTAAAAAGTTGGAGGAGGGAGAAATGAGAGGCTGTTAAAACTGGGCCTATTTTTACATACTAATTTTAAGTTAAAATTTCACCTATAGTTTCAGCCAAACTTCAACAGTCATAAATCTGAAGTGCTGAATGCCTGCAGAGAAAGCTCATTTCCCACTCCCCAAGGCTTATGAGGAAGCCAGGAGCTTCCCTGCCTGCAGACAGACAGAGAGAGAGAGAGAGCGAGGAAGGCAGAAGAAAGGTACCCCTTGCTGTATAAGGAACAGACTGACTGGCAACACACGATCTAGTACATAAGTACATAAGCATTGCCACGCTGGGAAAAGACCAAAGGTCCATCAAGCCCAGCACTCCGTCTCCGACAGCGGCCAATCCAGGCCCCAAGAACCTGGCAAAAACCCAAAATTTAATAATGGTCAATGGACTTTTCCTTCAGGAATCTGTCCAAACCCCCTTTAAACTCAGCAAGGCCAGCTGCCGTCACTACCTTCTCCGGCAATGAGTTCCAGAGTCTAACCACGCGCTGAGTAAATAAAAACTTTCTCCAATTTGTTTTAAACCTACCACATTCTAATTTCATCTTGTGTCCCCTGGTTCTATTATTGTTAGAAAGCGTAAACAAACGCTTCACATCTGTCCGCTCTACCCCACTCATTATTTTGTAGACCTCTATCATATCACCCCTCAGCCGCCTTTTCTCCAGGCTAAAGAGTCCTAGCCGTCTTAAACCTCTCCTTATAAGGTAGTCGTCCCATCCCTTTTATCATTTTCGTCGCAAAATAAGCACGTAAGAGGGAAGGTAAAATTATGTATCATACCTGATAATTTTCTTTCCATTAATCATAGCTGATCAATCCATAGACTGGTGGGTTGTGTCCATCTACCAGCAGGTGGAGATAGAGAGCAATCCTTTTGCCTCCCTTTATGTGGTCATGTGCTGCCGGAAACTCCTCAGTATGTCGATATCAAAGCTCCATCCGCAGGACTCAGCACTTAGAGAATTACACCCACAAAGGGACACTCTGCCCAGCTCACCACCGCCGAAACGGGGGAGGGGAATCAACCCAGCTCATCCCCACACAAGTGGGGGAGGGGAATCCGTCCAGCTCATCCCCGCGGAGCGGGGGAGGGACACTACACCCGCCGATGCGGGGGGGATCTGGCTTAACCTGTGACCGCAACCGCGGGAGGAGCTGGCTGACCCTAACACCACTGAAGCGGGAGGGATATAAGGCTGCCCTACTGCCGCACGAAGCGGGAAGGAGCGCCGGCAGAATTTAGGTCTCAATCCAGCCCCGTAAAACGGAGGGGAGAGGAATGCAGCAGCTCACTGTAACACAAAATCGTCTCAACTCCAGAAGAATTCAATCGAAAAAACTTGAACACGAAGATCCTCCTGAACAGGAACTGAAGACTAAACTTGAACCTGAAATGCAACCAGAATATAAACAGTACAGATATCTGGGAGGGGCTATGGATTGATCAGCTATGATTAATGGAAAGAAAATTATCAGGTATGATACATAATTTTACCTTCCATATCATCATGCTGATCAATCCATAGACTGGTGGGATGTACCGAAGCAGTACTCACCCAGGGTGGGACATAGAAATCCCTGACCGCAACACTGAAGCTCCAAACCGGGCCTCCGCCCGAGCAGCCACAGTCAAGCGGTAATGCCTGGAGAAGGTATGAGCCGATGCCCAAGTTGCCGCCTTACAAATCTCTTCCAAGGAGACGGACCCGGCCTCTGCCATCGAGGCCGCCTGTGCTCTAGCGGAGTGAGCCTTCAGCTGGATAGGCGGCATCTTCCCCACGGCCACATAAGCCGCTGCAATGGTTTCCTTGACCCATCGTGCCACTATAGGCTTGGATGCCTGCAGACCCTTACGTGGACCTGCGAACAGCACAAACAGATGATCCAACTTCCGGAAATCATTGGTCACCTCCAAGTATCTGATGATGACTCGTCTCACATCTAGATATTTGAGAGCAGAGTACTCCTCTGGGGAGTTTCCGGCAGCACATGACCACATATAGGGAGGCAAAAGGATTGCTCTCTATCTCCACCTGCTGGTAGATGGACACAACCCACCAGTCTATGGATTGATCAGCATGATGATATGGAAATTTTATAAAGTGATTTGATTAATGTAAAAGGGTCTCAAATCTGGTCCTGGGGACACATCAAAGCAGTTAGCTTTTCAAGTTATCCACAATGAATACGCAGAAGATCAATTTGCAGGCACTGCTTCCACTGTAGTCAAATCTCTCTCATGCACATTCATTTTGGGTATCCTGGGGTTGAGAGCCATCTAAGCACTATTCTGTAAATTCACGCATACCGTACATAGTACGCATGTGGGATTGCATGAACCGAGTTGGGCAGGAGGCCCTCATAGAAGAAGAAGTGAAACAAAACACCTATATTACAGAAGCCTGATATCCCACAGGTACAGTGAATAAAGACTATAGGCTCTTTACTCCAGAGGCAACTTTGCACAAGCTTGTAAACTACTGGCCTTAACCCCATAGTATGTACACATATACTTGTCAGGTTTTACCACAAGGGTCTGCCTCCCACCAGTCCTCAAGGACATGAAGGGAAAGGGAATGGGACTTGATATACTCCATTCTGTGGATTTTGCAACTACATTCAAAGTGGTTTACAAAGTATATACAGGTACTTATTTGTACCTAGGGGCAATGGAGGGTTAAGTGACTTGCCCACAGTCACAATGAACTGCAGTGGGAATTGAACTCAGTTCCCCAGGATCAAAGTCTGCATTAATCACTAGGCTACTCTTCCACTAGCAACATTTTTTTTTTTTTGTTACATTTGTACCCCGCGCTTTCCCACTCATGGCAGGCTCTATGCAGCAGGCAATGGAGGGTTAAGTGACTTGCCCAGAGTCACAAGGAGCTGCCTGTGCCTGAAGTGGGAATTGAACTCAGTTCCTCAGGACCAAAGTCCACCACTAGGCCACTCCTCCATTCCACTAGCAACATTCCATGTAGAAGTTGCAGATCGCCAATGTGCACCTGCAGATCTGCCATATTTTATGGATGGAGTAGAGGAGTGGCCTAGTGGTTAGAGCAGCGGTCTTGGAATCCAGAGGTGGCCGGTTCAAATCCCACTGCTGCTCCTTGTGACTCTGGGCAAGTCACTTAACCCTCCATTGCCTCAGGTACAAACTTAGATTGTGAGCCCTCCTGGGACAGAGAAATATCCAGAGTACCTGAATGTAACTCACCTTGAGCTACTACTGGAAAAGGTGTGAGCAAAATCTAAATAAATAAATATTTGTGGTCAGTATTTACTTCTGTTCTTCATCTTTTCCTGTTGTTATCTGTTCTTTCTCCATTCCTGACAACCATTTTGCCTCTCCCCTATTTTCACTGAAGGCACTTGCTTAATAGATCTTAGGCTTTGCCCTGCATAATATAGTCATGTGAAGGACTTCTGGGTGGATGGACAGGACACCATTCTGCGTGTCGGTCTTTCTGCAGTTTCCATTCCCTTCATCTGCTTTGTCCCAAAGGGCCCCAAATGGAAAACAGTTGGGGACGCCCAAAATCGGCTTTCGATTATTCCGATTTGGGCGACCCTGTGAGAAGGACGCCCATCTTCCGATTTGTGTCAAAAGATGGGCGTCCTTCTCTTTCGAAAATAAGCCTGCAAGTGGAAATAAACTAAACAAAGTAAACTTACTCCCATTTCTAATCTGCTTTGAACTCTATAGGGTAAAGGTGGGCTAGACATGCCTGTATTAAGTTTAACCTCCGCTCTCAAGACAAATCCCTCCTTTCAGTACCCTTCTCCACCACCGCCAACTCCAGGCTCCGCCCCTTCTGCCTCGCCTCACCCCATGCTTGGAATAAACTCCCTGAGCCCATACGCCAGGCCCCCCCTCCCTGCCCATCTTCAAGTCCTTGCTCAAAGCCCACCTCTTCAATGTCGCCTTCGGCACCTAACCACTACACCTCTACTCAGGAAATCTAGACTACCCCAACTTGACATTTCGTCCTTTAGATTGTAAGCTCCTTTGTTCAGGGACCGTTCTTCTTTGTTAATTTGTACAGCGCTGTGTAACCCTAGTAGCGCTCTAGAAATGTGTAGTAGTAGTAATTAATCTGGGTGGTTTACAATAAGAATGTTTAAAATCATTTACATGAACATAAATTTCACAAAAGCTAAATAGTTAAAACAAATAAGGCAAACAGCGCAAAAAAAACAGAGTAAATTTCCTCTTCCATCGGGTTGCGACATATCCCAGAACAAGTCACTGCTGTTCATGTGCTGGCAGGATCCCCAGCCTATGTCCAGTGTCAGAGCACTGCTCAAGGGATGCCAAATTTGGAGCTGACACAAGGAGATCTGTCAGCTTCTTCTGCGTTCAAAACTGGCCATTTCTTCTGCTTAACTCCCCCAGATGACTGCATTTTAACGGGAAATTAATGCCCCTCTCTAGCTTTTCAGTGAAAATATTACGGTGGCCTTTTGATTTCCAGCCTCTTCTCCGACTTACAACATGCATTACCCTGGTGGGAAAATGATTTAAAATATCACTTCATTAAAAGCAGAGACAGGTTTAAATAGCTCTTGCCTATATGCAACTGGTCAAGCGTGCACCCCTACCTTTACTGCAAGGAAGTTTAATCCACTCTCATTGGCCAAGGCCTTTGCTATCATGGTTTTGGAGCAGCCAGGAGGTCCGTAAAGCAGCACACCTTTCGGTGGCTGAATTCCCATGCGGAGGAAAGACTCTGGGTGCTTCAGTGGCCACTCCACTGCCTGTTTCAGCTTCAACTTCACATTTTCCCAGCCCTCCTATGTCCGACCAAGATACCTGGAAAACAGAGCATTGTACAGTCATCTCAGAGCAGCAGGTGAGTAAGTGACCAGGAGAATCCTCTCATCAGATCTGCCCGACGTGTCTAAAAAGCCTGTGTTTCAATTTGCTTAGGTGACAGTAGACAGAACATCATTCTGAGCTCACAATATGGCACACGTGCGGTATGAAGAGGGACAGAATCATTTCCCACAACCTACCCTGGTGTCTCCAACCTTAGAAAAAAGCTCTGAGCTGCTAACAGGGACTTCCAAGGTACAATTCCTCTCTCTCCAGCAGGCAGATGATCAAAAGCAAATGCCGGCGCTAGAGGCTGCTAACGCCATACTAGCGCCGGCGTTTGCTACCGCCCCATGATCAGAGCCCTCGAGCACATGAAACAACGTGCTCATGGGCTCTTAGCGCACATAGCATGCAAATGCATGCTAAACAGGGCTCTTAGTGCAAGTAGCTTGCAAATACATGCTAATCAGCTCTTAATGCATTCATCCCCAATGATCACCGTCCAGCATGCCAAAGATTGGGTCGCTGGCTGCGACAAACCCTATGCCAGCTCCGAGCTGGCGTTAGGGTTTGCAGATCATTGGGGAGGAATGGTAAGCCCTGTCCAGCATGCATTTGCATGCTGGCAGGCCCCCATTCCCCCCTACAGCAAACCTGCCAGCGAGGGCAGTTGAGTACGTCCAAAATTTGGACGTTTCTGCAACGGGCAGTTAAGGACATCCAAAATTGGATGTTTCTACGAGAAAGACGTCTTTCTCATAGAAACATCCAATTTTGGACATCCTTACTGCCCATTGCAGAAACGTCCAAATTTGGGCATCCTCAACTGCCCCGTCACAGAAACGTCCAAATTTTGGACGTCCTCAACTGCCCTGTCGCTATACCTCCGACACACCCTTGAAATTTGGCCGTCCCTGCAACAGGGCAGTTGAGGACATCCATCTTCCGATTTAAAGGTGGACATCCTTCTCTTTTCATTGGTCTCCAGCCCAGACCTGTCTAGTGCGGGAGGATTGTGCTGAGCGCATGCTCAGGCACAATTCTCCCGCACTTCTACCCCATGATCAGAGATAATTGCGCTGCTTAAATTTGCATGCATTATCTCTGATCATAGGTCTAATAGCGCCCCGCGCTGTTCCAGTGCTATTTTAGAGCGCTGTTTGGAACAGCGCAGGGCTTTTGATCATCTGCCTGCAGGTGCAGCAGGCTGGGTAACATCTTAGTGTGCTGCTGTAACAAAAGCTAGCCCCCCCCCCCCCCCCCCCAGGCAGCACTGAAACAGCTGTAAAAACAGTGTGCCAAATGCCCTGAGCCACAGAAAAGTAGATCCAACTGACATTCCCTGTAGCAGAGAGCCTGGCAGGTCAGCCACTGCATGAGACAACAAATGAGAATGTGAATTGGAAAGTTCAAATGAACAATTCAGATCATATATGTACAAAGTACCAAATGCTTGGATAAGGAAGGAGTTGGAACCAGATCACAAATACGCTAATAGTGGCAACGGAAGTGAGTGAGGAATCTTATTTGGCATTATCCAAAGTCTGTAATGACTTGTTCCTCGCCAAATCCAAAGGTCATTACTCCATCTTCATTCTCCTCGACCTATCCGCCGCTTTTGACACTGTCAATCACAACTTACTTCTGGACACACTGTCCTCTTTTGGGTTCCAGGGCTCTGTCCTCTCCTGGTTCTCCTCTTATCTCTCCCATCGTACCTTCAGAGTACACTCTCATGGTTCTTCCTCCACCCCTATCCCGCTCTCTGTTGGAGTCCCTCAGGGTTCTGTCCTTGGACCCCTTCTTTTCTCTATCTACACCTCTTCCCTGGGCTCCCTGATCTCATCTCATGGCTTCCAGTATCATCTTTATGCTGACGACACCCAGCTTTATCTCTCCACACCTGACATCACTGCGGAAACCCAGGCCAAAGTATCAGCCTGCTTATCCGACATTGCTGCCTGGATGTCCGACCGCCACCTGAAACTGAACGTGGCCAAGACCGAACTTCTTGTCTTCCCACCCAAACCCACTTCTCCTCTACCTCCACTCTCTATTTCGGTTGATAACACCCTCATTGTCCCCGTCTCATCTGCCCGCAACCTCTGTGTCATCTTCGACTCCTCCCTCTCCTTCTCTGCGCACATCCAGCAGATAGCCAAGACCTGTCGCTTCTTCCTCTATAACATTAGCAAAATCCGCCCTTTCCTCTCTGAGCACACCACCCGAACTCTCATCCACTCCCTCGTTACCTCCCGCCTTGACTACTGCAACCTACTCCTCACTGGTCTCCCACTTAGCCACCTATCCCCCCCCCCCTTCAGTCCGTTCAGAACTCTGCTGCAAGTCTTATCTTCCGCCTGAACCGATACACTCATACCACCCCTCTCCTCAAGTCACTTCATTGGCTTCCGATCAGGTACCGCATTCAATTCAAGCTTCTGCTACTAACCTACAAATGTACTCGATCTGCAGCCCCTCCTTACCTCTCAACCCTCATCTCCCTTTACGTTCCTACCCGTAACCTCCGCTCTCAAGACAAATCCCTCCTTTCAGTACCCTTCTCCACCACCGCCAACTCCAGACTCCACCCTTTTTGCCTCGCCTCACCCCACGCGTGGAACAAACTCCCCGAGCCCATACGCCAGGCCCCCTCCCTGCCCATCTTCAAATCTCTGCTTAAAGCCCACCTCTTCAATGTTGCCTTCGGCACCTAACCTCTACACCTCTACCCAGGAAATCTAGACTGCCCAACTTGACATTTCGTTCTTTAGATTGTAAGCTCCTTTGAGCAGGGACCGTCCTTCTTTGTTTATTTTGTACAGCGCTGCGTACCCTAGTAGCGCTCTAGAAATGTAAGTAGTAGTAGTAGTAGTAAGGTAGCAATAAGCAATGTTTTTTCTTGGGTACATGTGTAATTACTCACCTTGATTCCTGCCCTCCCCCCATGAAAAGGTAGGGTATCCATTTGACTGCCTTACTACGCACCTGCAGGAAAAGTGTCTGGACTGAATTTTTTAAAAAGAGAAATTCCCTCTGAAAATTTATATATAGGTCCACGGCTTTAATTATTGCCCTCCCTATTTATTTAATTACATAACTTATTTAAATAATCTTACTTGTTGTGCTCTATGTTCTAAGCTTCCTGGCCAGTCATGATCAGGTCCAACCATAGTCCTCCGATTGCTGAGTTAAAGTAAAAAACTCAGAAACACAGAATACTTAGGCACACAAACCCCTAAAAGCACATATGATCTGCCCATCTCCCGTTCCTAATGGTTGCAATTCATCTGTTTACCTTTTGTCTATTATGGGTATTATGCAGGCCTGACATTCTACTTTGGTTCAGGCTCTGAACTGACAGTAAAACTGACAAGGCCCAATTCTAAGTGACTTTCAGCTGAATTCCAGAGTGAGTCAAGAACTCATGATCTGTTGAGACACAATGTCACAAAGTGGAGGTGCAAGAAAATAGCTGACCACAGTGTCATAAGCCATATGAGGAAGAGTGGAGGTGCAAGAAAATAGCTGACCACAGGGGTTTAGTATGTGACAGTTAGTGACAATGTTCAAGAGGAAAAAAAGAGCAATGTGGTTTCACGGGTAGATGACAAGGCTTCCAGAAATGTTAGCCATTTCATTATTATACAACCAATTATTTGTGACCAATTAATTAACATGTAACCTATCATATGTAACTAATTATCATATAGCCAGTTACCTGTAACCACGATATTATCATATGCTACTGAAATTACCTGTATAAAAGTGATTTATTTATTTATTGCATTTGTATCCCACATTTTCTCACCTCTTTGCAGGCTCAATGTGGCTTACATTATGCCGTAAAAGCAAGCGCCATTACCGAAAGGAGAGATACAGAATATTATTGCATTTAAAATAGAGAAATATAAAATAAATTAGAATAAACAATATATAAATCATTTCAGTGTAAGAGAACTAGGATAATATATACCATTCAATAAAGATATACTGATTATAGTAAACAAATAGCATAGTAAATATATAAAACAGATAATAAGAGATCATAGATAACTTGTTCAGGTAAAAGTTTTGGTGTCAGTTCAATTATGAAGGACTTTTGTGGTAAGTGTCATTGAACAGGTTGGTCTTTAGTAATTTTCAGGTTACCAAATCGTACCAGGAAATTGGAATCGGAGTGTTAGGTACAGCCAATACTTGTGTATAGCAGTTCTATACTCCCATGAGAAATTACTATCTGATATCTGTGATTGGTGAGTAATAAACAATCACATTTCTCATTCTAACGTAGCCTTGGTTTATTTATTCCACCTATTAGGAGGCAGCTGGTCCATACAACCTTAGTAAGGGATAAATAAACCTAAATGAATTCACTTTTCTCAGCAACCTTGGTGGTTAACTCCATCATCATGACCCACATTGGGCCTGGGTTGCTGCTACCTCATGCTTCTCAAGCATTTGGGCCACAAACTGAGAAGTTTGCAATTCATCTGCATGCTTACATTACTGATATACTTTGAAGAACACCACAACCTACACGAACTTCCACCACCCTGTAGCACCATATTTCCTCGATTCTAAGACGTACGTTTTTGCCAGTTTTAACGTCCGTGGAAAGTAAGTGTGGCTTACATTTGATGAAGTCTTAGAATCAAGGTCCAAAATTTGAAATCATGCGACCTAATTCCTTATTCTGTCCACATATCCACCAGCAATTGAAAATAAACGTGTTTGTGCTTTTCCTTCTGCATGTGTTTGTTTACAGTACTTATTTACCATATTTTCACTTTTGCAAAATGAGGGTGCATCTTAGAATCAAGGTCGTCTTATAATCGAGTGTTTTTCCCCCCTTGTATGCAAAGGGGGATGCATCTTGGAAACGAGGAAATACGGTATTATCTCATATTCGATCGTTATTTTTCATGGTTCTGTTACATGGTTCTCTTCTTATAGCTAATCCTTCAGAGCCTAACTTCTGTTGCAAACCACTAAAAAAAACAACAAAAAAACCTGAATCACTTCTATAGTGCTACTAGACGTACACAGTGCTGTACACATCATATGCAGGTATTTTCTCTGTCCCCAGAGGGCCCACAATCTACGTTTTTTTTGTACCTGGGGCAATGGAGGGTTAAGTGACTTGCCCAAGGTCACAAGGAGCTGTAGTGGGAATTGAACCCAGGTCGCCAGGCTCAGTCCACTGCACTAACCATTTGGCTACTCCACTACTAAAATCAAGACCACTGTACCCATCATCTAGGTTCCTCACCTCACCAGCCATCGTATCTTCAATACAACTGTGGATATCGATATCAATCCCAATCCCGGCCCTTCAAGGCAATTGTCCTCCCATCTTTGCAAATATAACTATTTCCCTTCCAATTTTATCCTTCTCTGCCCCTCCTTCCTCCCTCTTCTCCTTTCTCATGCGTCCTATGGAATGCCCACTCAATTTCCAGCAAGTCTTCCTACATTCATGACCTACAGCTCCCATACTCTTCACCTTCCAGCTTTGAATTTCCCTTGAGGACTGCCTCAGTTGTTGCTCTTCAAGATTAAGGTAGTCATTTCTCCCATAAGAAAAAAAGAAAAGAAATAGATGGAGAACTGTGGTGTGAGAAAGCGGTTGAAATTTGAGTTGGCAGGCAGAAAAAGAAAAGGAGGAAAGAACAAAAACAGAAAGATCACTATGTCAGAGACAGATGTAATAAGGAAATGGAGCAAGACAGGAGGAGAAAAGAGAAATGAGAAACAGACAACAGCCCCTGGAAAAAGAAGACAGACAGGAAAGCAGAAAAGAAAAATTAGGATAAACATGATGGGAAAAATGTCCATATAACATGGAAGAAAAAGTGTTTTATTTTGAATTTATTAATTATGTTAAGTTTAGGAAATGTCCATCTTGGATGCTTTCTATTATGTTCAGTATTAGAGGTAATGAATTTCTGTTTTTATTTCTCCCCATGTTGTGGTAACATGGCCTAGTTTGACTTCTTGGGGTTCTCAGTTTCAATTTTTATCTTTTATACCCACTTCTAATTTGTAATCCCATTCTGTACTTTGTGAGGGTCTCAGGTGGCGTTCCTAGAGGGGGGTGCGGGTCCGCGTCGGGTGCACGCCCCGGGTGCCATGGAACGAACGAAGGACAGGCGCGCGCGCGGCACTTTCCCCCCCCCCCCCCCCAGTGCCGTGCACCGGGAGAGAGGGTTTCTTTCGCGGGGGAGAGGAGGGGGGGGGTCGCGCTGCATCCGGGGGGGCGGGGCACATCGGCGATCCGCCCCAGGTGTCAGCCCCCCTAGGAACGCCACTGGAGGGTCTGTCTGTGTTTTTGCATGTGACTGAGGTATGGTATTCTCTGGACATGTAGCTTCCTGTGTAGAGATCTGAAGCTGTCCCACTTGTTCTGTTTTACCAGTAGAGGAGGTGTACTGATCTTTTTGGGCCCAGTGTAATATTTGTAGTGCTGCCTAATCATACGTAGGGTTCTTGCTATTTGAATCATAGGAATTAGTGATACTGTTGTATGACATATTTGTACGTGAATGTTAGGATTTTTTTTTCAGGTTTTGTATTTCACAATGTGCTTACCCTGTTTCCCTGAAAGTAAGACATCCCCGCAAATAAGACCTAGTAAAGGTTTTCCTCAATTGGTAGATATAAGGCCTCCCCCCGAAAGTAAGACCTAGCAAATTTTGTTGAAAGCAGGGCTGCCAAGAGCCGGACAAGGCCGCCCCCCCCCCCCCCCCCACCTCCATCCACCCTCTGTCGCTCCCGGAACTAACCTTAAACGCCTCCTTTCCACCTTCGCAGCAAGCAGCATCAGGGGCAGGACCTCTCCTTCCTTCCGTACCCTGCCCTCGAGGACGTTACGTCAGGCGAGGGCGGGGCATGGAAGGAAGGAGTGGCCTGCTCTGCTGCTGCTTGCTGCGAAGGTGAAAGGAGGCATTTAAGGTTAGTTCCGGGAGCGACGGGCGAGCGGGCCAACCCCCGATCCAACCCCGATGTTTCCCCGAAAAATAAGACAGGCCCTAAAATAGACCTAGCGCATTTTTGGGGGCAAAAATTAATATAAGACAGTGTCTTATTTTCGGGGAAACACGGTAGTAGTGAAGAGTTTTATTTTGCTGTAGCTCAGATGACATGAGAATCACAATATTTTTTGAATGATGCCTTCTATGTTTTTGATGCATGTTACTTGTGGCTAATTTTATCATCTTTGCAGTGTATTGTTGCCCTTTTGTCAACTTGTCTTCAATAAAAATATTCAACTATGGGGGGCAAGATGGCGGCTTGAAGGGAGTGTAGAGAAGACGCTCTCAACTTACCTCAACCATTTTGAGATTTATCTTGCCTTTTTTTCTCCTCTGTGCCTAAAAGAAGAGGCAGACAGCGCGCTAGCTCTGCGGCGCTTGTTTCGCCTGTGGTGGGGACATTGGATCGTTTCTTTGGATCAGGTTCAATATCGGGTCATTCCTCGCAGCTGGGAGTCGCAAGGAGAGGTGTGCTGCGCTCTCAACTTGAGGCAGAAACATCCTTTAGTCCCGAACTACGGAGCCCTCCTCCTATGCCGGCGGACACACAGAGAAGGGACCAGGAGACCCCCCAAGCTGACGAGCAGAGATGGGGTTTCACGGTGCGGGCGCCGACTCGAGTAGTGAAACGCCGAGCTTGACCGCACCGGTCTCAGTATGGGAAGGAGGCGGCAACAATCTTGAAGGGAACATCCTGACGAAGGAGAAATCACCGATAAAGGATCTTTCATCTGAGTTGGGCTTATTTAGTAAGTCTTTTATACCTCAAAAACCTGTTACAATAACTCTGGAAGCTATCTGGGAGGCATTGGTAGGCCTAGAAACCTCTTTCTCACAAACTCTATCAGTAAAGTATCTGTGATTGAAGAAAATATATTCACATTGGAAAAGGAAACTGGGAAAAATTCTAAGGATATTCAGGGTTGTCATCAAATTCGAGATCTATTGGCATGCACTACCTCCACTGGGATCCATTCAATCCTGAAAACCCAAACTGGCAAAGGTCGAGGATGGACACCCCTGATTTATACAGTCGCATAACAAGAAACATAATAAAATCAAATCAAATCTGTCCTACAATCCCAATTCCATTCCTCCTCACTCTTGCTACATGCTGAATGACATCATAAAATATTTTTCTTGTCTCAACCCTAAGGAACTGAAGTTCCATAAGGAGAGAATAAGAGAGCCAAAAACTGCAAGAAACCATAGGATTCAGATTTTACATAAGCCAAAGACTAAGCAAATTTGTTAAAGTTTATTAAACATTTACACTAGGGTTTACTAAGCCGGTAGCGTGGCTGGCTGTGTGCTAGTGCAGACACAGCCCATTCACGTTGAACGGGCTGTGTCGGGAATGTCGCACGGAATAGTAAACAAACCCCTTAATTTCTCATCTATATACTACTACTACTACTACTTAGCATTTCTATAGCGCTGCCAGGGTTACGCAGCGTTGTACAAGTTTAACATGGGGAAGGACAGTCCCTGCTCGAAAGAGCTTACAATCTAAAGGTTACAAACTATGTAGTCAGTGTAGGTATCATGAATGGGGAAGGTGGTTAGGTGCCAAAAGCAAGGGAGAAGAGATGGGCTTTGAGTGAGGACTTGAAAATGGGTAGGGAGGGCGCATGGCGTATGGACTCGGGAAGTCTGTTCCAGGCATAAGGTGATGCGAGGCAGAAGGGGCGGAGTCTAGAGTTAGCGGTGGTGGAGAAGGGTACAGATAGGAGTGATTTGTCCTGAGAGCGGAGGTTACGGGTGGGAACATACGGGGAGAGGAGGGTAGAGAGGTAATGGGGGACTGCAGATTGAGTGCACTTGAAGGTCAATAGGAGGAGCTTGAACTGTATACGGTAGCGGATCGGGAGCCAGTGAAGCGACTTGAGGAGGGGGGTGATATGAGAGTAACGGTTCACGGGTAGATGAGACGTGCGGCGGAATTTTGGACAGATTGAAGGGGGGATAGGTGGCTAAGCGGGAGGCCAGCGAGGAGAAGGTTGCAATAGTCAAGACGAGAGGTAACGAGCGAGTGGACGAGGGTTCGGGTGGTCTGTTCAGAGAGGAATGGGCGAATTTTGCTAATATTATAGAGGAAGAAGCGACAGGTCTTAGCTGTCTGCTGGATATGGGCAGAGAAGGAGAGGGAGGAGTCGAAGATGACTCCGAGATTGCGGCTGAAGAGACGGGGAGGATGAGGGGCATTGTCAACAGAGATGGAAAGTGGGGGAAGAGGAGAAGAGGGTTTGGGTGGAAAGACAAGGAGCTCAGTCTTTGCCATGTTCAGTTTCAGTGTTACCAGTCCTGTAAGGAGCAGGAGTGGAGGAAAGACATTTGTTCCACCAGGATCTTTCTGTGTGCCAGATTTGCTGTTTAAATTAAGGTAAACTGGCACAAAAACAAGGCTGGAGGTTTGTTTTTGTTTTGTTAGTATCCTGTTAGAACACGTACGGGTGACGTACAAATCTAACACTGCTGAAAGGACCTGCATCCAATTTAAATATTGGGGATCCAAAGAGAGTTTGGAAGAATATTCAAGGCCTCAACAGTTGTCCTCTAACCCAGTGGTTCCCGAACCCAGCCCTGGAAACACCCTAGCCAGTCAGGTTTTTAGGATATTCAGAATGAAAATTCATATGAGAGAATCGCATGCACTGCCAGCCCCACAACACTTCAGTAGCCTAAAACAAACATAGTAACATAGTAGATGACGGCAGAAAAAGACCCGCACGGTCCATCCAGTCTGCCCAACAAGATAAACTCATGTGTATGCCTTACCTTGATTTGTACCTGCCTTTTTCAGGGCACAGACCATACAAGTCTGCCCAGCAGTACTTCCCGCCTCCCAACCACCAGCCCCGCCTCCCACCACCGGCTCTGGCACAGACCGTGTAAGTCTGCCCAGCACTATTCCCCGCCTCCCAACCACCAGCCCCGCCTCCCACCACCGGCTCTGGCACAGACCGTGTAAGTCTGCCCAGCACTATTCCCCGCCTCCCAACCACCAGTCCCGCCTCCCACCACTGGATCTGGCACAGACCGTATAAGTCTGCCCAGCACTATCTTCGCCTCCCCACCACCAACCCCTCTTCCCCCCACCGGCTCCACCACCATATATCCAGCATTTGTTTCCATATTACATATTGTAATAATCAATCCTCATTTACTTTGTTATTACTACTTAATGTACACTATCCCGCATCACTTCCTCGTCATCTGAAGACATCCAAACAGACAATTGTGCAGGATTAAAGGAAAACCTCCAACTAACCAAAAATATTAGTAATATTAAAAAAAAAAAAAAAAAAAGACATCTCAAGTTCTGTTCTTTCGATATGCTCCTTGGACATACACTTGCAGCGTAAACATCAGGGTGCCAGGCACTAAGAGAGGCTTCCAGGGGGCGTTAACTTGTCAATCAATCAGCAGGTTTAAGCACTTATAGAACTATTACAAATACAAGTGAATGATCACATGGATGCCACAGTGTCGGGCAATGAGTGGCTTCCAGGTGGTATCACCTTGTCAATCAAAAGGCAGGCCTAATCAATGGTGTAAGAGAGCGAAATGTACTACTACTTATCATTTCTATAGCGCTACTAGACGTACGCAGCGCTGTACACTTGAACATGAAGAGACAGTCCCTGCTTGACAGAGCTTACAATCTAATTAGGACAGACAAACAGGACAAATAAGGGATAAGGACAAAGTAGCAAGATTCCATGCAGAATCCCAAAGAGTAGCAAAATTCCGGAATCCCATAGTAGCAAGATTCTGAGTGGAATCCCAAAGAGTAGCAAGATTCCAGAATCCCAAAGACTACTTGTACTTATCATTTCTAAAGCGCTACTAGACATAAACAGTGCTGTACACTTAAACATGAAGAGACAGTCCCTGCTCGACAGAGCTTACAATCTAATTAGGACAGATAAACAGGACAAATAAGAGATAAGGACAAAGAGTAGCAAGATTCCGGAATCCCAAAGAGTACCAAGATTCCGGAATCCCAAAGAGTAGCAAGATTCCGGAATCCCAACGACTACTACTACTACTACTTATCATTTCTATAGTGCTACAAGACGTACGCAGCGCTGTACATTTGAACATGAAGAGACAGTCCCTGCTTGACAGAGCTTACAATCTAATTAGGACAGACAAACAGGACAAATAAGGGATAAGGGAAATGGGACTTGACATACCGCCTTTCTGAGGTTTTTGCAACTACATTCAAAGCGGTTCACATATATTCAGGTACTTATTTTGTACCAGGGGCAATGGAGGGTTAAGTGACTTGCCCAGAGTCACAAGGAGCTGCAGTGGGAATCGAACTCAGTTCCCCACGATCAAAGTCGTGAATATGCAAGTGAGGATGATAAAATAAGGGTTCTGAACAAGTGAATAAGGGTTAGGAGTTAAAAGCAGCATCAAAAAGGTGGGCTTTTAGCTCAGATTTGAAGATGGCCATGTACTGTGTATTCATTCACAGAGAGGGTGTAACTTGCACGTATGATCATTATCAGTACATCTGCAAGGAGTTCTATAAATGGCCGATAAAATTCAGCACTAAGCACTTTTCTGTAAAGGAAGCGCAACTTATATAGAACAGGGTTTAGTGCAGATCCCACACCTAACTTTTGGGCGCCGGACTTACAGCTGCTGAAACCTGGGGTAAACGCCGGTGCCCAATGTCGGCAGTTTTCACTAATTGCACAGGCAAATTTTTGGAATGCTCCTGAGACGCCCTCTTTTCAGACACGCACTATGAGAGTTAGGTGCCGAGCCTCCTAGAATGGCACACAGCAAATCCTAATTGATGCCAATTAACTGCAATAATTGCTTGTTAGAACCCAATTATTACTAGTTAAAGGCTCATTAATCAATTAGGTTGTACATCATATATAGAATCCAGTGGTTTATGTAAGTCTTTATCCATATATCCAGGACAACTCCCTAGTAAGATAAGTACATAAGAACATACGTGGTGCCAAATTGGGACAGATCGAAGGTTCATCAAGCCCAGTATCCTGTTTCCAACAGTGGCCAACCTAGGTCACAAGTACCTGGCAAGATCCTAAAACAGTACAATACAATTTATGCTGCTTGTCCCAGAAATAAGCAATGGATTTTCCCCAAGTCCATTTTAATAATGGCTTATGGAAGTTTTTTTTTAGGAAGCTAGCCAAACCTTTTTTTTAAACCCTGCTAAGCTAACCACTTTTACCACATTCTCTGGCAATGAACTCCAGAGTTTAATTACACGTTGAGTGAAGAAATATTTTCTCTGATGATGAGGAGAAATTTACACACATCAGTTAAACACACCATTTTAAATTTACTACTTTGTAGCTTCATTGCATGCCCCCTAGTCCTACTATTTTGGAAAGAGTAAACAAGCGATTCCCATTTATCCATTGCAGTCCACTCATTATTTTATAGACCTCTATCATATAACTCTTCTCAGACATCTTTTCTCCAAACTGAAGAACCCTAGCTGCTTTAGCTGTTCCTCATAGGGACGTTGTCCCACCCCTTTACTATTTTCGTCACTTTTTTCTAATTCCATTATATCTTTTTTGAGATGCGATGACCAAAATTGCACACAGTCGCACCATGGAGTAACAGAAAGACATTACAATGTCCTCACTTTTGTTTCCATTCCTTTCCTAATAATTCCTAACATTCTATTCGCTTTCTTAGCCGCTGCCGCACACTGAGCAGAGGGTTTCAATGTATCATCAACGACGACACCTAGATCCCTTTCCTGTTTGGTGACTCCTAATGATCTTTATCAAAGTACTACTACTACTACTATTACTATTTAGCATTTCTATAGCGCTACAAGGTGTACGCAGCGCTGCACAAACATAGAAGAAAGACACTCCCTGCTCAAAGAGCTTACAATCTAATAGACAAGAAATAAAGTAAGCAAATCAAATCAATTAATGTGAACGGGAAGGAAGAGAGGAGGGTAGGTGGAGGCGAGTGGTTATAAGTGGTTACGAGTCAAAAGCAATGTTAAAGAGGTGGGCTTTCAGTCTAGATTTAAAGGTGGCCAAGGATGGGGCAAGACGTAGGGGCTCAGGAAGTTTATTCCAGGCGTAGGGTGCAGCAAGACAGAAGGCGCAAAGTCTGGAGTTGGCAGTAGTGGAGAAGGGAACAGATTACTACTACTATTTAGCATTTCTATAGCGCTACAAGGCATACGCAGCGCTGCACAAACATAGAAGAAAGACAGTCCCTGCTCAAAGAGCTTACAATCTAATAGACAAAAAATAAATAAAGTAAGCAAATCAAATCAACTAATGTGAACGGGAAGGAAGAGAGGAGGGTAGGGTAGGGTAGGGTAGTACTCAAAGAAACCTTCAACCTTTTTGAATGATCCTAGAGAATGACTCCATGCGCAAACCTTAGCTGTATCTCTCTCACATGCAAGCTGTATCAATGAGTCCAAAGAGACTGCAGGGGCCTTATGACCTTTTTCTGCCATCTTTTCTATGTTTCTTTGATTATTAACACATCTAGAGAAAGACTTTTCTTCTCTTAGAGGATTTGAGTTATTGCATTTTACTATTTGTATTATAACTACTGTAATTGCTTGTTATATTTTTTTAGGCCCTTAACTGGATCTGGTAAGGGAAAATATAGTGGAATTAGAAAAGGTGCAGAGAAGGGCGATGAAAATGTTAAAGGGGAAGGGGTGACTTCCCTATGAGGAAAAGCTAAAGTGACTGGGGATCTTCAGCTTGTAGAAAAGACGGCTGAGGGGAGATATGATAGAGGTCTATAAAGTAATGAGTGGAGTGGAGCGGGTAGACGTGAAGCATCTGTTTACGCTTTACAAAATACTAGGACTAGGGGACATGCAATGAAGCTACAAAGTAGTAAATTTAAAATAAATCAGAGAAAATATTTCTTCACCCAATGTGTAATTGAAGGGGTGGAACGCCGGATACTACTCGAATACTATGAATACTACTGACCACCAGAACAACCTCATGTTTTGTGCCTACTGATGGACTTATACTTATGGACTCTAACTCTGCTTTTGGTCTTTTTAGCCATACTTTACTGATGCTCTGGACCTTTTGTGCCTTACATATAATAAGCCTAGACTAAGACTAGAACCTGTGCAGTTTAGACTTTTACTAGTAGTATGTATTTGTTAACCAGCAGCTAGATAACAAATTGTAGTAGTCAGCAATTTAGGGCAGCTGGCTCTGCCAGCACAGTCTCGTGATCCCTGCATAGAGGCTGTATTGTGTAAATGTGCTGGAACTTGTGCTACTTATCAGTATATTGCCTTATATGGTATATGCAATGCCAAATAACTGTGAATAGACTAGAGACCAGTGTTGGAAATAGAGGGGTGTGAGCAAAGCCAAAGATAAGTTTCGTTTCCTGGGTTCTGTGTAAGATCCTCTGTCTGTAACTGCGCATGACTACTGATAAGAGTGTATAAGAACGAGTGTCAGGTGACGCTCAGGGAGCAGTATCCTGAGATTACTTAGTACTGTTCAATTGCTAGCAATAAAGCTGTCATGCCTTTGGAACCAAATTGGCCTTTCGTCTCCTGATTTCCGAGCCTGTTTCATAATTAAACTCTGAAATTCGTTGCCAGAGAATGTAGTAAAGGTGGTTAGCTTAGCAGGGTTTAAAAAAAGGTTTGGACGGCTTCCTTAAGGAAAAGTCCATAGACCATTATTAAAATGGACCTGGGGAAAATCTACTGCTTATTTCTGGGATAAGTAAAATAAAATGTTTTGTACTTTTTGGGGATCTTGCCAGGTACTTGTGTCCTGGATTGGCCACTGTTGGAAACAGGATGCGGGATTGATGGACCTTTGGTCTTTCCCAGTATGGCAATACTTATGTACTTAACTCTGTGCTCTATTTGTGACTTTGACCAGGATATTTGGTTATGGATTTTCTTATGTATATCTGGTGATAGATTGTGCGACCTGTAATTTGAGAAAGAACACTATGTACGATCTGTATCTGCTTAGGGAACGTCCTGGGTGTGGCCTCTAACATCCAGTATCTAGTGAAGGAGCCCCTTGTGTACGATTTATAACACGGTAGTCGTTGTGTGTGTGTGCAAGAGACAAATCAAGAACAAGGCACCTGGTAACTCAGCCCTATTATGTGTCATGTGTAACAATGTATCTACTGTGAGCGAAGGAAATGGCTTACTTTTGGCACATCTATGGCCACCTCCCTCATGGCACTGGGCCTGACATCATTCATCGCCTGCAGGAAGTCGTTAAGAGTAATCATCACCGACCCAGCCACCTCGCCGTCTGGAGGTTTGGCCACATCTCCCAGCACTCTCCGCAGAGCGTTTAAGCCTGCAAGAAATAACAGATACTCATCCTAAGAACACATACAACAATAAATAAAACAAGAAATCCCTTCCAAGACGGATAGGAAATGAGCTAAACAGAACAGTGCAGACCTTCAAATAGACAGACAAAGCTCAGAGCTATGATGAAAACAGAAGGATTGCAAATAGCTCTCAAAATGCCAGCGTGCCTGGGTTGCAGTTCTACTCCCTCTGTCCTGTGCAGTTCTGCACTTTATTAAATAAAACAGCAATATACAGCAGCACGTAATCAGTTAATATCATCTAGACATTCTGCAAATTATCTGAAAACGATGCAAGCGACTACAACCAGTTCAAGATATCCTGTTATCTTTTATTCATGATCGACAAACCCAGATCATTTTACATTTTTGATTGACATTTTATGTCTACAATGTTTCCCATTGAATGCGCTGTTTTGTTTTGGGTATTTTGTGGGGTTTTTTTTTTTAATTTAGCAGATGCTTGGACAACTTATCAGTTCATTGGCCCCGACTGCTGACAGTAAAGGATTTTTCTGGTTAACACTCAAGATTAACCAGATAAATCTTTCTGAATACTGACTTCCTACATTTCTGTTTCTAGATAGTACATACGTATTGCCACACTGGGATAGACCAAAGGTCCATCAAGTCCAGTATCCTGTTTTCAACACTGGCCAGTCCAGGTTACAAGTACAGGGCAAAATCCCAAAACAGTACAATACATTTCAGCACCCCCAATCATTTTGAAAAGTTGGCTCCTATGGCAAGATCCCAAAAGAGGAAAACAGATTTTATGCTGCTTATTCCAGAAATAAGCAGTGGATTTTCCCCAAGTCCATCTTAATAATTTTTTTTAGGGAGTTATCCAAACGTTTTTTAAACCCTGCTAACTGCTTTTACCAAATTCTCTGGCAACGAATTCCAGAGTTTACACGTTGAGTGAAGAAATATTTCCTACAATATGTTTTAAATTTACTACTTAGTAGTTTCAATGCTTGCCCCCTATTCCTAGTATTTTTGGAAAGAGTAAAGCGATTCGTAAGTACATAAGTGTTGCCATACTGGGACAGATCAAAGGTCCATGGTCCAGCATCCCGTTTCCAACAGCGGCCAATCCAGTTCACAAGTACCCGGCAAGATCCCAAAACAGAATAATACATTTGATGCTGCTTATCCTAGAAATAAGCAGTGGATTTTCCCCATTTTAATAATGGTCTAAGGGCAAGCTTAGTTCTAAGGAAGCAACTTCACAATGAGCTTCTGCGGCACTCGTTGGTACTCACATGCAGGGCCCATCCTTAAGGGGTGGGGTGACCATCGTGGTGCCTGACCCTACAATAGCCACACCCACTGTAACCCACCCCATTTAAACAGATTATTCTGGCAGGGTTGGTGTTGGGGTGATCGCGATGGTTTGGGAGAGAGGGGCCTTAAGGCTGAAGGTTTACGTAATGCCCTTGTTCTAGCCATATGTGTACGGACTTGTAGCACTCCAGTTTCTTCTAGAACATACCTCTTCTTGGGAGAACAAGCTGGAGTACAACACATTCCAGCCCCAACCCTGCCAGAATAATTTGTTTAAGTGGGGTATAGGCGTCCACTCCTCCCCGGGAACTCCGTTCACTGGGTAAATCTCTCTTATATGTACCCTTCTCTTCCACTGCTAACTCCAGACTCCGTTCCTTTTATCTTGCTGCACCATATGCCTGGAATAGACTTCCTGAGCCGGTACGTCAAGCTCCATCTCTGGCCGTCTTCAAATCTAGGCTAAAAGCCCTCCCTTTTTGATGCTGCTTTTAACTCCTAACCCTTACTCACTTGGGGCCACATGCACTAAACTTAATGAGACATTAACGAGCAAGTAGTAAACCCTGGCATGCAGTAAACACTTTTTTCCGACGACGGCAGCAGCTAACAAAAACGAAATGCAGATGAGCAAATTGTGTAGAAACCCTATTGTAATGAGATGAACTAACCTTTTCCCGATTGCGTTAACGCTGGAAAATCTAACAAGAGGTCTGTACCTCTCGTTGGGGCTGCGTGAGATTGAAAAACTGCAACAAAAGTAACAAAAAAAAAATAGCGCTCTGCTTTAAAAAAAACGTCCATTTTGGCCATCATTCCACCCCCCCCCCCCCCCCGAAGTACAGTTGATGCCGCCCATACAAAAAAACGTCCATTTTGGCCGTCATTCCCCCCTTGCAATAATAAAAACATCTTTTTTGGCAGTGCTTCACTCAGCTGAGAGACCAGGAAGTCCCAGAGCCAATCACAATGCGTTTAGCTGAGCTAGACACGCTGTGATTGGCTCAGAGACTTCAAAGTCTCTCAGCTGAGTGAAGCACTGCCAAAAAAGACGTTTTTATCATTGCGGGGGGGGGGGGGGGGGGAGGGAAAGACGGCCTAAATGGACGTTTTTTTTTGGATGGGCGGCCTCAACTGCACTGTCCTGTGGATCGAGCCGCATCGGAGGGGGTGAGCAGCATGGCGCCTTCGGGTGGGGGGGGGGGGGAGAATGATGGCCAAAATGGACGTTTTTTTTTTTCAGGCGGCACAGGGAGGCATATTTGGCATGCGCAGAACAGCCAGCATAACGCTTGGCTGCTCTGCGCATGCTCGACCGGCCGATTGGCCGACTGTTTAACGATGGAATAGAGAATGCAAGTGAGCTACAACGAGCAGCTCATTTGCATTCCCTTTCCTTAATGCATGCCCGTTCCTTACCGATTCGCTAAGGGAATCGGTAAGGGAAGGGCTCTAACGATTGTTTAGTGCATCTGGCCCTTGTTCAGTACTCATATTTTATCATTCCCACCTTAGTAATTCCCTTATCTCTTATTTGTCCTGTTTGTCTGTCCTGATTAGATTGTAAGCTCTGTCGAGCAGGGACTGTCTCTTCATGGTCAAACGTACAGCGCTGCGTACGTCTTGTAGCGCTACAGAAATGATAAGTAGTAGTAGTAGTAGTCTTTGGGATTCTGGAATCTTGCTACTCTTGTCCTTATCTCTTATTCGTCCTGTTTATCTGTCCTAATTAGATTGTAAGCTCTGTCGAGCAGGGACTGTCTCTTCATGTTCAAATGTACAGCGCTGCGTACGTCTTGTAGCGCTTTAGAAATGATAAGTACTAGTAGTCTTTGAGATTCTGGAATCTTGCTACTCTTTGGGATTCCACTCAGAATCTGGCTACTCTGGGATTCCGGAATCTTGCTACTGTTTGGGATTCTGTACAGAGTCTTGCTACTCTTTGTCCTTATCTCTTATTTGTCCTGTTTGTCTGTCCTAATTAGATTGTAAGCTCTGTGGAGCAGGGACTGTCACTTCATGTTCAAGTACAGTGCTGCATACATCTAGTAGTGCTATAGAAATGGTAAGTAGTAGTAGTATAGGGATGGGCAGCCAGAAAATTTCTGTGCCATTTTTTTTCTAGGCTTTTAGTTATTTTGGTTTTGTTTTTTTATTTCAAAATGAATGTCATGTAATTTTCCTAAAGAGTGCACACTATGAGCTTGATTCTCTATTTGTCACCCAAAAAGTCTGTGTGGAAGGAAAACAAGTTAAGCGTTGTTTAATACACATAGGAGAAGTGTTAGGTTCTCAGGTTCAAAACACGCAGACACGGACTCTGGAGTAATCATGAGCCCTTGGGCTGCTGACGAGGAGAGGCAGCAGCAGGCAAAACCCACCAACCAACACTGGGCTAGAACGCCCCGGACTGGTACGCACTGAACTGGAACACACTGGACAGGAACACATGGGACTGGACCTAGGCTTCACCTACACTTAGCCGCCGTTCCCCGGGGGTTGAGCCCCCGGGTGCAGGCAGGGCTTGGAGGAAAACTGGTACTGGAATTAGCAGGCAGGAACACCAGAAAACTCACACTAGGAGGGACACTAAACAAGCCAGACCACAACAGGGTTCAAGATAGGATACAGGATTTCCAAACAGACCGGACTGGAAGGAAACTGAAAGCAAGCAGGGCAGACAGGGTTCAGAAGTGCCCACAGGCACCTAGACAAAGGCAAGGCAGACAAAGGCAAGGCAGACAGGGGTTCAGGGTACTCAGGCAGGAGGGAAAGGAAGCCAAAAGCAGACAGGATTCAGAAGTGC
The DNA here is from genome assembly GCF_901765095.1 of Microcaecilia unicolor. Lineage (NCBI taxonomy): Eukaryota > Metazoa > Chordata > Amphibia > Gymnophiona > Siphonopidae > Microcaecilia > Microcaecilia unicolor. The sequence goes on along the minus strand of NC_044032.1, from coordinate 652,023,951 downwards.
CACCAGGCACCCAGACAAGAGCAAGGCAGAAGTGCTAACTGCACCAGGAATACAGGGTTCTAAGACAGGAGGGAAAGGGAGCCAAAAGCAGACAGGATTCAGAAGTGCCACCGGGCACCCAAGAGCAAGGCAGAAGTGTTAACTGCACCAGGAATACAGGGTTCTCAGACAGAAGGGAAAGGGAGCCAACAGGACTGGAATCAGGATAGGATTCAAGGCAAGCAAGGCAAGGCAGAAGTGCTAACAGCACCAAACACTAACCTGGACATTTGGCGTTTGCAAAGGCCCTGAATGGAAGAACATCACTTCCTTATCAAGGGCCTGACTGATGATGTCACAGCTACAGGACTCAGGCAGAAAGCATATTGAAGCACAGAGAGGCTCAACACATACAGGTGCAGTATAGTGGAGTAATTAGAGCCACGCTGGAAGCAGCCAGCACACAGAGACAGAGGCAGAGCTAACTCAGGCAACACACACAGGTACAGTATAGTGAAGCAATCAGAACCATGCTGGGAGCAGCCAGCACACAGAGACAGAGCTAACTCAGGAAGGACAGACAGAAGCCAGCTAAGAAGCTTGAGAGGGGTCACGACCACAATCGTAACAAGAAGACTCTATAAATGGTGCGTGGACTTTCACGCGAAATACACGTGTAACAATTGGCGTAACAAACCAATTAGCATTTTTAGCAGCACTTAACAAGCAACAATGAGCACTAATTGGCAATTATCAAATTTATGCAAGGAAATCGCTAAGTGTGCCTAAATTGTAAAACGCACAGTTCTAAATAAATGCGCGTAGTTTAAAAGGGGCATGCTTATGGGCGTTTCGTGAGCGTTCCAAAATTTCCACACGTAATTACGGAATGCGGGTCAGTGTGCCTAAATTTACGCATGCGGATTTACACCAGGTTTTTAACTGGCGTAAATGGGCATGCATAGATTTAGGCCCTACAGTAACCATTAAGCGTAAACTGCATCTAAATCTTACAGCATACGCTTAGTTCCACGTGGATTTTTTTAGGCACCACATTTATTTATTTATTTATTGCATTTGTATCCCACCTATTTGCAGGCTCAAAGTGGCTTACATAGTACTGTTAACACAGTTATTCCAGTATATCAAGTATAGTTAGTATTGTGTAGAGATTAATTAAGAAAAGAAAGAAGAAGGAAGGGATTTATTAGGGTATTTATAGAAGGTGGGCTTTCATAACTGAATGGGTTGGTGGAGTGGATTCGTGGGGCTGTAGGTTCTCATTGTAGGCCTTGTTGAAGAAATATGTCTTCAGAGATTTGCGAAAGGTAGTTGTTTCGTCAATTGTTTTCAGATCTGTGGGTAATGCGTTCCATAACTGCGTGCTCATGTAAGAGAAGGTGGTGGCGTGCATCAGCTTGTATTTTAGTCCTTTACAGCTGGGGAAGTGTAGGTTGAGAAATTTGCGAGATGATCTTTTGGCATTTCTGGGAGGTAGGTCCACGAGGTTTAGCATGTAGGTTGGGGCGTCTGCGTGAATGATTTTGTGTACAATCGTGCAGATCTTGAATGCAATGTGTTCCTTAAGTGGGAGCCAGTGGAGTTTTTCTCTTAAGGGTTTTGCACTTTCATATTTAGTTTTTCCATATATGAGTCTGGCGGCCGTATTCTGGGCAGTCTGGAGTTTTTTAATAGTCTGTTCTTTGCAGCCAGCATACAGTGCGTTGCAGTAATCCAGATGGCTTATTACCATTGACTGTACCAATGTACGGAAGATGTATCTCGGGAAGAAAGGTTTTACTCTTTTGAGTTTCCACATGGAGTAGAACATCTTTTTCGTAGTGTTTTTCACGTGGGCATCAAGAGTGAGGTTTCGATCAATGGTGACCAAGAATTTTCAAGTTTTGTGAAACAGGAAGAGAACAATATGGTGTGGTTATGGTGGAGAAGTTTTTTGTGTTATATTGTGAGGTAAGTACAAGACATTGTGTTTTTTCTGCATTAAGTTTTAGTTGGAATGCATCTGCCCAGGTGTGCATTATTTGGAGGCTTTGGTTGATCTCGTTGGTGATTTCATTTAGATCATGTTTGAACGGGATGTAAATTGTGACGTCATCTGCATATATGTAGGGGTTGAGGTTTTGATTGGCTAGAAGTTTGGCTAAAGGTATCATCATTAGGTTGAATAAAGTTGGTGAGAGGGGGGATCCTTGGGGTACTCCACATTCAGGTGTCCATGAGAGTGATCTGTCCGCGTTCGTTGTTACTTGGTATGATCTGGTGGTCAGGAATCCTTTGAACCATTTGAGAACTGTGCCTCCTACTCCGAAGTATTCTAGTATATGTAAAAGTATTTCGTGATTAACCATGTCGAAGGCGCTGGACATGTCGAATTGTAGGAGGAGTATGTTGTTACCAGTTGCAATTGCTTGTTTGAATGAGTTCATTGCGGACACTAGAACTGTTTCGGTGCTGTGATTTGACCGAAATCCTGATTGAGACTCGTGCAGGATTGAGTGTTTACTTAGGTATTCCGTAAGTTGTTTCGTCGCTATGCCTTCCACGAGTTTGGTTATAAGTGGAATAGATGCTACTGGGCGATAGTTGGTTAAGTCCATTGTGCTTTTCTTTGCGTCTTTCGGTAGCGAAGTAAGTAGGATTTTTCCTTTATCCATGGGAAAGAGCCCATTTTGGAGTCTATAGTTTACATGGTTCGTGAGGTCTGCTTTGAATTGTTTGGGTGCAGATCTTATTAGACTGTTAGGGCAGTTTGCATTGTGATTTGGTGTATTTTCCGAGCCAATGTGAGATTTCATTTGATTAAAGCGTGTCAAAGTTGGTCCATGATCGATCTGCTGGGTATTCTCCGTGTTTTGGGTCTAGATATTCAAGGATATTTGTGTAATCCATTATGTTGGTAGGTATCATGAGTCGGAGCTTTATGATTTTCTCCTTGAAGTAATTTGCAAGGTTGGTTGCTGATGGGGTATCTGTGTTGTTGGAGGTAACCGTATTAGTATTTAAGAGATTGTTTACGAGTGAGAAGAGTTTGTGTGTATCCTTGTCGTTTGGTCCTATTTTGGTTTTGTAATATGTCCTTTTAGTTTGTCTGATAGTGTATTTGTATTTTCTTTGTAGTTGTTTCCAGTCTTTGAGTGTATTTTCGTCTTTTTTCTTGCTCCAAGCTCTTTCTAATCTTCTGACCTGTGTTTTTAGTTCTTTCAGTTCTTCGTTGAACTATGTTATTGAGTTTTTTCTATGTGAGGTTCTGGTTTGAAGTGGTGCTATATTGTCTAGTATTGTTCTACATCTGTTATCCCATTCTTGAAGAAATTGGGGTGAGTCTGTAGGTGTTGTCCATTCGTCAGTGTATAACTGTTGCCAGAATGTTAGTGGGTCTATTTTGCCTCTTGTAGTGTAGGTTTGTTGTTTTTGTTTTTGTTGTGTCTTTTTTGTTCTCCAGTAGAGGGAAATGTTTGCACTGTAGTGATCGGACCATGGTTGGGCTGTCCATTTTGTGTCTATTGGTGTGAGATTTGGTTCTGATGAGAATTTGTGGGTGATGATATCTAGTGTATGTCCTTTGTTATGGGTGGGTTATATGTTTGGCCAGTGGAGCTCCCATAATTGGAGGAAGTCTATGCATTCGCGTACATTGTTTGAGTTAGTATCTTCAAGGTGAAGGTTGATATCTCCTGCTATGAGAAGGTTCTGGGTGGAAACACAAGTATTCGCTATGAAATCCAGAAAGTGCGTTTGTGCGTCTTGCCAGTTGCCCGGGGGTCTGTAAAATAGGATGAGGTTTAAGTGATCAAGTAAGTTGGAGTGGTTGATTCTGACTGAGGTTATTTCAAGTTGGGGAAGAATTGATTCTGCTGTTGTTGTGACTGTGAAATGAGATTTATAAATTATTGCTATGCCTCCTCCTCTTTTTCCTTCTCTTGTCCAGTGGGTGATTTTGTATGCTGGGGGACAGAGCTCTAAAATTATCGGATCTTTGGGATCATGGATCCAAGTTTCGCTGATAAGTAGGAAGTCGAGATGGTCAGTTGTAATCCAGTCAGTTAGTATCGTGGTTTTATTGACTGCTGATCTATCCCACATACCATGGTAACTTACATCAGAGGAGGGCGGGCCCAAGAAGAACAGAGGGATGTCGGAGAAGGCAGCACTGATCGCAGATCAGCTGCTCTTACCCGTGCAGCGCCTTCACACAGAGGTGAGAGGAGCTGCGTGGGCCAGTAAAACGGAGGGGGGATCCGGTAGAGGGGGGGGGGGGGGCGGCGGCGATGACCTCAGGGGCAGGGCACAGGGGCGGAGTATGCCGGGAGGCGGAGCTATGGGAGAAGGAGAAACAGAGAGAGACAGGAAGGGAGGGGGACCGGGGCTGCTAAACTTTTGAGTTTTGTTTTTATTTTTTATTTTATACGGGCGGAAGCGGGGAGCAGCGGCAACCTCGGGTGGGGGGGCAAGGCCGTCCATACAGGACGCTCCTGACGAGCGCCTTTGCCTCCTCCCGATCCTTTTTCTATGTATGTTTAGTTTTGTATTGATGCAGGGGGAAGCCCTCCATCGTTCTCTTGGTAGCACTTGGATTTTTATGGTGCAGGGGGAAGCGGGGAGATGACAGCTCAGGCCTTAACGACAGGTCTGAGCTCACGTTAAATTTCTCACGGTAAATGATTCATTGCAATCGTCGGTATGGTTAGTGCATTCCAAATTGTCCACATTTCAATGGTAGTTTCTCGTTTGCATTCCGTTTTTGTTAGCTGCTAGCATCGTCGGAAAATGGCTTTTAATGCATGCTACGGTTGAAAATTTCTGTTAAAGGGTACTTTAAAGGGTCCTTAAAGGGTCGTTAAGGTTTAGTGCATCTGGGCCTATATCAGCAAAATTCACCCTTTCCTTTCTGAGCACACTACCAGAACCCTCATCCACACTCTTATCACCTCTCGCTTACACTATTGCAACTTGCTCTCACAGGTCTCCCACTTAGCCATCTCTCTCCTCTTCAATCTGTTCAAAATTCTGCTGTACGACTAATATTCCGTCAGTGTCGTTCTGCTCATATTAGCCCTCTCCTCAAGTCACTTCACTGGCTTCCTATCCATTTCCATATACAGTTCAAACTCCTCTTATTGACCTATAAGTGCATTCTCTCTGCAGCTCCTCAGTACCTCTCCACTCTCATCTCTCCCTACATTCCTCCCCGGGAACTCCGTTCACTGGGTAAATCTCTCTTATCTGCACCCTTCTCCTCCACTGCTAACTCCAGACTCCGTTCCTTTTATCTTGCTGCACCATATGCCTGGAATAGACTTCCTGAGCCGGTACGTCAAGCTCCATCTCTGGCCGTCTTCAAATCTAAGCTAACAGCCCACCTTTTTGATGCTGCTTTTAACTCCTAACCCTTAGTCACTTGTTCAGAACCCTTATTTTATCATCCTCACTTTAATATTCCCTTATCTCTTGTCTGTCCTGTTTGTCTGTCCTAATTAGATTGTAAGCTCTGTTGAGCAGGGACTGTCTCTTCATGTACAAGTGTACAGCGCTGCGTACATCTAGTAGCGCTATAGAAATGATACGTAGTAGTAGTTAGGGATCTTCTGTGCATCACAATCCTTTTTCAATTCCATCACTAATTTTGTCTTCACCCTCTCCTCCAGGAAGGTCAGTCCAGGCTTCCACTACCCTTTCGGTGAAACCCAAAATTTCCTGACCTCAGTTCTCAGTCTACTCCTTGCAGCTTCATCTCAGGTACTCTAGTTGTACTGCTTCTCTTCCTTTCGAAAAGGTTGTTCTTTAATACCGTCTGAGTATGTAAATGTCTGCATGTCCTCCCTCCCTCCTCTCCTCTACATTACATAGTAACATAGTAAATGACGGCAGATAAAGACCTCTACGGTCCATCCAGTCTGCCCAACAAGATAAACTCATTTTACATGGTATGTGATACTTTATATGTATACCTGAGTTTTTTCTTTTATTTTTTGTTACATTTGTACCCCGCGCTTTCCCATTCATGGCAGGCTCAATGCGGCTTACAGGTACTTATTTGTACCTGGGGCAATGGAGGGTTAAGTGACTTGCCCAGAGTCACAAGGAGCTGCCTGTGCCTGAAGTGAGAATCGAACTCAGTTCCCCAGTTGGTATTCATCCCAGAGTACTGATAGAACTGAAAAATGAGCTTGTGGAGCTATTGTTAGTAATATGTAATTTATCCTTAAAATCGAGCGTGGTACCAGAAGATTGGAGGGTGGCCAATGTAACGCCGATTTTTAAAAAAGGTTCCAGAGGAGATCCGGGAAATTATAGACCGGTAAGTTTGATGTCTGTGCCGGGCAAAATGGTAGAGACTATTATTAAGAACAAAATAACAGAGCATATTCAAAAGCCTGGATTAATGAGACAAAGTCAACATGGATTTAGTGAAGGGAAATTTTGCCTCACCAATCTACTACATTTCTTTGAAGGGGTGAAAAAACATGTGGATAAAGGTGAGCCGGTTGATATTGTGTATCTGGATTTTCAGAAGGCGTTTGACAAAGTACCTCATGAAAGACTCCAGAGAAAATTGGAGAGTCATGGAATAGGAGGTAGTGTCCTATTGTGGATTAAAAACTGGTTAAAAGATAGAAAACAGAGAGTAGAGTTAAATGGTCAGTATTCTCAATGGAGAAGGGTAGTTAGTGGGGTTCCCCAGGGCTCTGTGCTGGGACCGCTGCTTTTTAACATATTTAGAAATGACCTAGAGATGGGAGTGAGGTAATTACATTTGCTGATGACACAAAGTTATTCAAAGTCGTTAAATCGCAGGAGGATTGTGAAAATTTACAAGAGGACGAGACTGGGAAACAGGGAGTCTAAATGGCAGATGACATTTAATGTGAGCAAGTGCAAAGTGATGCATGTGGGAAAGCGGAACCTGAATTATAGCTACGTCATGCAAGGTTCCACGTTAGGAGTCACAGACCAAGAAAGGGATCTAGGTGTCGTTGTTGATGACATGTTGAAACCTTCTGCTCAGTGTGCTGCTGCGGCTAAGAAAGCAAATAGAATGTTAGGTATTATTAGGAAAGGAATGGAAAACAAAAGTGAGGACGTTATTATGCCTTCATATCGGTCCATGGTGCGACCGCACCTCAAATACTGTGTTCAATTCTGGTTGCCGCATCTCAAAAAAAGATATAGTGGAATTAGAAAAGGTGCAGAGAAGGGCGAGGAAAATGATAAAGGGGATGGGACGACTTCCCTATGAGGAAAGGCTAAAGCGGCTAGGGCTCTTCAGCTTGGAGAAAAGGCGGTTGTTGAGAGATACGATAGAGGTCGATAAAATAATGTATGGAGTTGAACGGGTAGACATGAGACATCTGTTTCAACAATACTAGGACTAGGGGGCATGCGATGAAGCTACAAAGCAGTAAATTTAAAACAAATCAGAGAAAATATTTCTTTAGTCAACGTGTAATTAAACTCTGGAATTCGTTGCCAGAAAATGTGGTAAAGGCGGTTAGCTTAGCAGAGTTTAAAAAAGGTTTGGACAGCTTCCTAAAGGAAAAGTCCATAGACCATTATTAAACTGGACTTGGGGAAAATCCACTATTTATGGGATAAGCAGCATAAAATGTTTTGTACTTTTTTGAGATCTTGCCAGGTATTTGTGATCTGGATTGGCCACTGTTGGAAACAGATGCTGGGCTTCATGGACCTTTGGTCTGTCCCAGTATGGCAATACTTATGTACTTATGACCCCAGAGCCAATTTGGGGGGTCCATGCCCCTGTGGCCCCCCGTAGCTACGCCACTGAGAAGAGCAGGGTAGGCAATGCGGTGAGACTAGCGCGTATCAATTGCTTCAGCTGGTGTGGGTTGGAGACCCCCACCAGCCAAACCGGGGGCCCCAGCACCAATTTGGGCCTGTGCCCCCCCATAGCTACACCACTGATTGAGAATGCAAGTCTTGTCTCAGTTGTGCATGCCATGATAACATCAAAACTGGATTACTGTAATGCACTCTACACTGGTCTGACTACAAAGGGTCTGCACCAGCTCCAATTGATTCAGAATGCTGCAGCAAGACTAATAGAAGGTTGCAAGCAACGTGACCATATCACACCATTTTTACAAAAACTTCACTGGCTATCCGTACAATACAGGGCTAAATTTAAAACTCTTATGTCTGATTGTTTTGCCTTATAGGCAATGGCCCAGGGTACTTGAAAAACAGGACCTCCCTCTACACATGTATGTCCAGTAGCGCTACAGAAATGATAAGTAGTAGTAGTACACACCTCCAAGGTCACCAAGGTCCTCCCAAGGAATATCTCTAACCAAACCCTGTCCAAAGGACATTACGTGATGTGATACTCACCAGCCGGAGGACCTCTCACACTCTGGAATGCACTGCCTGAAAGGCTCCACTTAACACAAGACTATCTCTACTTCTGGAAGTAGGTCAAAGTTTGACTGTTCAGCCAGGCGTTCAAAGGAAGAAGTAACTAACTTGTTAGTCTCACACACTCACAAAGAGCAACACCAACTGGTGGTGGGAGGCGGGGATAGTGCTGGGCAGACTTATACGGTCAGTGCCAGAGCCGGTGGTGGGAGGCGGGGATAGTGCTGGGCAGACTTATACGGTCAGTGCCAGAGCCGGTGGTGGGAGGCGGGGATAGTGCTGGGCAGACTTATACGGTCAGTGCCAGAGCCGATGGTGGGAGGCGGGGTTAGTGCTGGGCAGACTTATACGGTCAGTGCCAGAGCTGGTGGTGGGAGGCGGGGCTGGTGGTTGGGAGGCAGGGATAGTGCTGGGCAGACTTATACGGCCTGTGCCAGAGCCGGTGGTTGGGAGGCAGGGCTGGTGGTTGGGAGGCAGGGATAGTGCTGGACAGACTTGTACGGTCTGTGCCAGAGCCGGTGGTTGGGAGGCAGGGCTGGTGGTTGGGAGGTGAGGATAGGGCTGGGCAGACTTATACGGTCTGTGCCAGAGCTGGTGGTTGGGAGGCGGGGATAGTGCTGGGCAGACTTATACGGTCTGTGCCAGAGCCGGTGGTTGGGAGGCAGGGCTGGTGGTTGGGAGGTGAGGATAGGGCTGGGCAGACTTATACGGTCTGTGCCAGAGCCGGTGGTTGGGAGGAGGGGCTGGTGGTTGGGAGGCGGGGATAGTGCTGGGCAGACTTATACGGTCTGTGCCCTGAAGAGCACAGGTACAAATCAAAGTAGGGTATACACAAAAATTAGCACATATGAGTTATCTTGTTCGGCAGACTGGATGGACCGTGCAGGTCTTTTTCTGCCGTCATCTACTATGTTACTATGCTACTATATTGTGGAGCAGGACTTGCTCATCTATAGTCAAGCACCTTTCTGACTTCCTGTGCAACTTGCTTTAAATTAGTCACCTTATTTTCTACCTCCTGTTACTCTAGCTATATGTTCCATCTTTGCTTATACCTTATGCTGTCTATTCAAATGTTTTATTGAGTATCGTGTTGATATTCCATACTTTGCATTATTATCTGAATATTTTTATTGCTATAATTGTCTATTGCTTAAGTTTGATTTCTTCTTGCTGCACACTGAAGAAAGTGAATTTCTTCAAAAAGGTGATAAATCCTAATAAATAAAAAAGTTCAAAATCACAGGTCCCTTTAAGATGGTCCCCAGGAGGATTGAGCTGCGTGTTAGCAGTCTGACGTTCCTAGGGGAAAAAAATAATACAGCTCAAAGCTGACATTATCTTTCCACAACACACACAGCCTGCAAATTTAAAGACAGGTTATATTATTTTATTTGCATAATAAAAAGTGACGTCCTTGTATTTACATGCTTTGCAGCTCATTATTATGTAGCCATGTGTTGGTGTTAAGGACAAACAATGCAGGGTTTTGCATTTTAATATGCTTTATGTAGCAAAAATTCTGCATTATCTCCTTAATGCAAATTAATAACAATCCTCTGAATGTCTGTCTTGACAAAGAATTATAACACTGAATTACTGAGTTTCCTGTGTGCAAACATCAATTGTCTAAAGGAGAAATTTTGGCTACTTATATGACGAAGTTTTCACAATTGCAATGTATTTTATTATTATTGTTATTATGAATTGCTAGGATGCATTCTTTTACTATTTATTTATTAGGATTTATTTACCACCTTAAAAGAATTCACTCAAGGAGGTGTATAGCAGGAATAAGTCAAACATAAGCAATAGACAATGACAGCAGTAAAAATATTCAAAAAAATACAAGGTATGGCATAGAGGGGCATAATTGAACGAAAACGTCTATCTCCATGGGCGTTTATCTCCGAGAACGGGTCCGTAAAGGGGCAGACCAAACCGTATTTTCGAAAAAAATAGACGTCCATGTTTTATTCGACAATTTGTGAGCTGGGCGTTTTTGTTTTTCAGCGATAATGGAAAATGAAAGCGCCCAGCTCAAAAACGAATAAATCCAAGGCATTTGTTCGTGGGAGGGGCCAGGATTCGTAGTGCACTGGTCCCCCTCACATGCCAGGACACCAACCGGGCACCCTAGGGGGCACTTTTACAAAAAAAAGGTAAAAGAGCTCCCAGGTGCATAGCACCCTTCCCTTGTGTGTTGAGCCCCCCAAATCCCCCTCAAAACCCACTGCCCACAAGTCTACACCATTACTATAGCCCTAAGGGGTGAAGGGGGCACCTACATGTGGGTACAGTGGGTTTGGGGGGTGGTTTGGAGGGCTCCCATTTACCAGCACAAGTGTAACAGGTGGGGGGGGGATGGGCCTGGGTCCACCTGCCTGAAGTCCACTGCACCCCCTAACAACTGCTCCAGGGACCTGCATACTGCTACCGATGTCTGGGTGCATAGACTGTTGTGAATTGATACGGGCAATTTTAACCCGAGTCCCTGATGAAAGCGTTGAAACCCGCGGCGTCGGGCGTAATTTAGGGAAAGCCTAAGTGGACTCCAACAGCGTGAGACACGGAGTGGAACTTAAGATAAGTTTTTCACAAGTTTTATTTAGAGCACTTGTAGCTTTGAACACTTTGGTAGTGTGTGTTTGCAATAGCAATACAATAGCATTGAAAAACAGTTTACTAAGGGATAGCCCGATGAGGAGATACTGTGCCGCTAGGCAAAAAGTTTTTTTGATATTGCCGTTAAGTGGTGTCTTCTGAGGGTTCCCAAACTATTTCGGATATATATATATATATTTTCACATATGATTTGATGTTTGGGTTTGGTAACAACAAAAGAAGAAACAAGAGAAAAATAATATAAAAGAAAAATCCCATAGGAAAAGTGCTTACAAACAATTAGTTCTTATCTTTGGATTTTGTGAAGTGTATAGGGAGGTGGGTATGACATTTGAGGGTGAAAAAAAAAAGTTGTGAAACATCATGTTTTGTGGTGGAAGGGGGTTAGTGACCACTGGGAGAGTCAGGGGAGGTCATCCCCGATTCCCTCTGGTGGTAATCTGGTCATTTAGGGCACTTTTTGGGGCCTTATTCGTGAAAAAACAGGGTCCAGGAAAAGTGCCCTAAATTCTAGCTACAAACGCATACTTTTTTTCCATTATCGGCGAAAGGCGCCTATCTCTCCTCGGCCGATAACCACGCCCCAGTTCCACCTTCGCCACGCCTCCAACACGCCCCCGTCAACTTTCTACGCTTCCGCGATGGAGTGCAGTTGAAAACGTCCAAAATCGGCTTTCCATTATACCGATTTATTCGTTTTTGTGAGATAAACGTCTATCTCCCGATTTGGGTCGAAATCTAGGCGTTTTTCTCTTTCAATTATAAGCTGGATAGTCTGCTACATTACAACGCCAAAACAATACACAATAAAACATTTTAATACACAGCACAGGCTGTGAGCAAAGATGAAACATATAGATAGATAAGATAGAGTAACAGGAGACAGAAAATAAGGGACTAGTTTAAAGAAAGTTGCAAATGAGGTCAGAAAAGTGCTTGAATCAGTGGCGTAGCTACATGGGGCCAGGGGGCCTGGGCCCCTGTGGATTCGGCCCTGGACCCCCCCTGCCGACGACCCTCTCGATCCCCCCTCCTGCCATCGCCTGCCTTTGCTGGCAGGGGACCCCAACCTCCGCCAGCCGAGGTCCTCTTCTTCCCACGCAAGGCTTCCTTCTGTTTCTAACGTTTCTGAAAGAGCCAGGCGGACTTCTACGGTCTATGTCCCAGAAACGCCAAAGAAAGACTCATGATAAAGTATATAGTGGAGGAGTGGCCTAGTGGTTAGAGCACCAGTCTTGCAATCCAGAGGTGACCGGTTCAAATCTCACTGCTGCTGCTCGTGATCTTGGGCAAGTCACTTAACCCTCCATTGCCTCAGGTATAAACTTAGATTGTGAGCCCACCCGAGCCAGAGAAATATCCCATGTACGGTGTGAGCGAAATCCAAATAAATAAAATAATTATAAAAAAAAATTAATGAGTTGCAATTTCATTTTCCACGTTTGCACAGATTGAAAAAAAAAAAGGACAGCTGTGCGTTCTCATTTTATTTTGGCAGGGCCTAGAACAGAGCTGCCTGTATAAAGCGGGATCCCCCCCCCCCCCCCCCCCCAAAGGCCTTACTGAAGTGTTATTATAAACACTGGGCCTTCAGGAATGAGAAAAATGCAATCCTTTATTTATGATGAATACCCGACACGGGCCGTGTTTCGGCGTACAAACGCCTGCATCAGGGGTCAAAAAGCTCTGATAAGAGGAGAGTTTGTGCTACCTCTTGCTGTACTTGAGCAGAAATAGACATCAAGAAAGGAATATAACCTGATTGTTTATCATCTTTAACTACTAGCTAATTAGCTGACCTAGAAGAGCTTTTTGACCCCTGATGCAGGCGTTTGTACGCCGAAACACGGCCCGTGTCGGGTATTCATCATAAATAAAGGATTGCATTTTTCTCATTCCTGAAGGCCCAGTGTTTACTTTGTCTGTTTGTTTGGTTGCTTTTGTATGCTGTTTTCCCTCTTTTTTGTGACTGAAGGTGTTATTATAACACTTTTCCTCCCCCTTCCTAATCCGTTACTCTAAAGAAAGGTATGGATTGGCAGAATCACATTCCCAACACGTTTAAAGTACACCATATGGCTCCAGAAAAAGGAGGACGGATTGAGCCAGCCGGGTTTTACTTCCATTGAAAGCAATGGAAGTAAAACCCGGCTGGCTCAATCCGTCCTCCTTTTTCTGGAGCCATATGGTAACCCGAAGTACACTGCACTGCTGCATTGTAAAAAAAAAAAAAAGCCACATTCTGATGCCAGCAGGGGAAAGGCAGGAACACTCGGCCACTCAGTTTAGCAAGAAGATTCCTCTGTAAATAATGGCATTAATCTCAGGCAGGGGCAAAGGGCTTCCTAAAAACAGACTAAATTAAGTGCAATGAGGAAGGGTGTTACAGATTAGATCAGAGGCTCACATGGCAAATGCTTCCACTCTCACTATAAACACACTGTCCAGGAGCAAACCCCCTGCAGCAGAAACCCAGCTCGGCACGTCCTCTCCACCCGCAGCCTTACAAGGACTGGTGTAGCAGAAATCGCTATATTTGGAAAACCAGGCCCCTGACCACACTCCAGAATTAAGAGTTTGCAGTGCTTCCCAACGCACAACTTACTGCTAACACTACACAGGGAGAGAGAATCAGTAGGAGAGGACAAATGTGAGGCCCCAGGACTGTAAACACAGACACTGACATGGAGAATCTGTCATATAGGCAGCAGGTCCAGCTGAAAGAAAGCAGGCTGGAATGTCTCTAAAGGGCTTAGTTTTGTGCAAACCCTGACAGCAATGAACCTCACTAGGTATGACCTCAATCTGTCAAATGTACTGCTAGTGCTTGCCGCTGTGCCAAAGAGAGCTTCCTTCTAAAGTTCACAGGAAGTAACATGTACAGACAACAATAAGAGCATGCACTTGGAAATGGATTTTCCGTTTATCCAGCAGTGCCAAATGCAGTTCAGAACATTTCAGAATCTTTCTGCCACATTTCCTTGGCCTCTGTAACTCTTGGGTACTTGAGGATCTCTTTCTGACCATACAGTGAATAAAATCATTGTTTGGCACTGCAAATATATATCCGGCATTTTTGCATCAAGCTATTTATCAGATAGGATTTGAACGCTCCAGGTGATCACAACCTCCTTATTTTTTAAAAAGTTTTATTACAACAATAAGTTTGGAGAAGAGACGGCTGAGGGGAAACATGATAGAGGTATATAAAATAATGAGTGGAGTGGAACAGTGGATGTGAAGGTAAAATTATGTATCATACCTGATAATTTTCTTTCCATTAATCATAGCTGATCAATCCATAGACTGGTGGGTTGTGTCCATCTACCAGCAGGTGGAGATAGAGAGCAAACTTTTGCCTCCCTATATGTGGTCATGTGCTGCCGGAAACTCCTCAGTATGTCGATATCAAAGCTCCATCCGCAGGACTCAGCACTTAGAGAATTACACCCACGAAGGGACACTCTGCCCAGCTCACCACCGCCGAAACGGGGGAGGGGAATTAACCCAGCTCATCCCCACACAAGTGGGGGAGGGGAATCCGTCCAGCTCATCCCCGCGGAGCGGGGGAGGGACACCACACCCGCCGATGCGGGGGGATCTGGCTTATCCTGCAACCGCAACCGCGGGAGGAGCTGACTGACCCTAACACCGCCGAAGTGGGAGGGGTACAAAGCTGCCCTACAGCCGCACGAAGCGGGAGGGAGTGCCGGCAGAATTTAAGTCTCAATCCAGCCCCGTAAAACGGAGGGGAGAGGAATGCAGCAGCTCACTGTAACACAAACTCGTCTCAACTCCTGAAGAATCCAAGTGAAAAAACTTGAACACGAAGTCCTCCTGAAGTAACTGAAGCCTAAACTTGAACCAAAAAGTCAACCAGAATATAAACAGTACAGATATCTGGGAGGGGCTATGGATTGATCAGCTATGATTAATGGAAAGAAAATTATCAGGTATGATACATAATTTTACCTTCCATATCATCATGCTGATCAATCCATAGACTGGTGGGATGTACCGAAGCAGTACTCACCCAGGGTGGGACATTGAAATCCCTGACCGCAACACTGAAGCTCCAAACCGGGCCTCCGCCCGAGCAGCCACAGTCAAGCGGTAATGCCTGGAGAAGGTATGGGCCGAAGCCCAAGTTGCCGCCTTGAAAATCTCTTCCAAGGAGACGGACCCGGCCTCTGCCATCGAGGCCGCCTGAGCTCTAGTGGAGTGAGCCTTCAGCTGGATAGGCGGCACCTTCCCCGCGGCCACATAAGCCGCTGCAATGGCTTCCTTGACCCATCTTGCCACTGTAGGCTTAGCAGCCTGCAGACCCTTACGAGGACCTGCAAACAGGACAAACAGATGATCCGATTTCCGGAAATCATTGGTCACTTCCAAGTATCTGATGATGACACGTCTCACATCCAGATATTTGAGAGCATTCCTCTGGGTAGTCCTCCCTACGAAAGGAAGGGAGACAGAGCTGCTGATTCACATGGAAGCGAGAAACAATCTTGGGCAGGAAGGAAGGCACTGTGCGAATAGTCACTCCTGCCTCAGTGAACTGCAGAAAAGGCTCTCGACATGAGAGTGCCTGGAGCTCGGAAACTCTTCTGGCTGAAGTGATAGCCACCAAAAAGACGGCTTTCAACGTCAGATCTTTCAGAGATGCCCTCGACAAGGGCTCAAAAGGCGGCTTCTGCAATGCTCTTAGCACCAGGTTGAGATTCCACGCAGGCACCACTGAGTGCAGAGGAGGGTGCAGGTGATTAACTCCCTTGAGAAAGCGCACCACATCTGGCTACGAAGCCAGGGAAACCCCCTTCAGGCGGCCCCTGAAGCAAGCCAGAGCCGCTACCTGGACTTTAAGGGAACTGAGCGACAGGCCTTTCTCCAGACCTTCTTGCAGGAACGCCAACACTGAAGAAATTGGAGCAGTGAAGGGAGAAAGTGAGCCTGCTTCACACCACGCTGCAAAGATACGCCAAACCCTGGCGTAAGCAGTAGAAGTAGAGCGCTTCCTCGCTCTCAGCATAGTGGCGATGACCTTGTCTGAGAAGCCCTTCTTTCTCAGACGCTGCCGCTCAATAGCCAGGCCGTAAGACCAAAGGGGGAGGGATCCTCCATCACCACGGGACCCTGATGTAACAGGCCCTGCTCCACTGGCAGCCGCAGAGGATCGTCGACTGCGAGCCTGATCAAGTCCGCATACCAGGGACGTCTGGGCCAATCCGGACCCACCAGGATTATCCGGCCCGGATGCTTTGCCACCTGGTCTAGCACCCTGCCCAACATGGGCCAGGGCGGGAACACATAGAGAAGCTCTTGTGTCGGCCACTGTTGGAGAAGAGCATCTACTCCCAGGGATCGAGGGTCCCGTCCTCTGCTGAAAAAGCGCGGCACTTGGCAATTGGCCGATGACGCCATCAGATCTAGGCTCGGCTGGCCCCAGCGCTTCGTGATGTCCAAGAACGCCTGAGCAGATAGCTGCCACTCTCCGGGCTCCAAAGTATGGCGACTGAGAAAGTCCGCCTTGACATTCATGACTCCGGCAATGTGAGCCGCTGACAGCTGTTCCAGGTTCGCTTCTGCCCACTGGCATAGATTCATGGCCTCCTTGGCTAGAGGGGCGCTCTTGGTACCTCCCTGGCGGTTGACATAGGCCACAGCCGTGGCATTGTCCGACAGGACCCGTACTGGCTTCAACGCCAGTACCGGGATGAACTCCAAAAGCGCCAACCGAATGGCTCTGAGTTCCAGGAGGTTGATAGACCACTTTGCCTCTGCAGGAGACCAGAGCCCCTGCGCTGTCCTTCCCAAGCAGTGGGCTCCCCAGCCCGACAAAGAGGCGTCCGTCGTGACGACAATCCACTCCGGGGTCACCAGAGGCATTCCTGCAGACAACTTGTCTGTCTGCGTCCACCAGCTCAGCGCCTTGTGCACTGCTGGGTCCAAGGGAAGGCGCACAGCATAATCCTCCAACATCGGAGTCCAGCGCTGCAGCAGAGAGTGTTGTAGTGGTCTCATATGAGCCCTGGCCCAGGGCACTACTTCCATCGTGGCCGTCATAGAGCCCAACAGCTGCACATAGTCCCAAGCCCGAAGAGGAGAGGCTACTAGGAACTGGTCCACCTGAGCCTGAAGTTTGACAATCCGATTGTCTGGCAGGAACACTCTGCCCACTTGGGTGTCGAAACGAACTCCCAGATACTCCAGGGACTGAGTCGGGCGCAGCTGGCTCTTCTCCCAGTTGATGATCCATCCCAGGGAGCTCAAAAGAGCAACTACCCGGTCCACAGCTTTGCCGCACTCTGCATAAGAGGGGGCTCGGATCAACCAGTCGTCCAGATAAGGATGGACTTGTACTCCTTCCTTTCGCAGGAAGGCCGCGATGACCACCATTACTTTGGAAAAGGTCCGCGGAGCAGTAGCCAACCCGAAAGGGAGGGCTCTGAACTGGAAGTGTCGTCCCAGGACTGCAAAACGCAGAAAGCGTTGATGAGGAGGCCAGATGGGAATATGCAGGTACGCTTCCTTGATGTCCAAGGAAGCCAAGAACTCTCCTGCTTTCACTGCCGCTATAACAGAGCGGAGAGTCTCCATGCGAAAGTGCCGCACTTTCAAGGCCCGATTGACCCCTTTGAGGTCGAGGATAGGCCGGACAGAACCTCCTTTCTTTGGTACCACAAAGTAAATGGAGTAACGTCCCTTGCCAATCTGATTTTCTGGCACCGGAACGACCGCACCCAGGCGGATCAGGTTGTCCAAGGTCTGCTGCACTGCCACAGCTTTGACCGGAGACTTGCAGGGAGAGTGTACAAACCCGTCTCTTAAGGGTCGGCAGAACTCTAGCTTGTAGCCGTCTCTGATGACTTCCAGCACCCAAGCGTCTGAAGTTATTGTGGTCCACTCGCCCAGAAACGAGGACAGCCGTCCTCCAATCTGCACTGGGGCGTGGACCAAGGCCCCGTCATTGGGTACGAGACCCTGGGGGAGGACCGGAGGGAGCACCTCCGGGACGGCGGTCTCTGAGAAAGGAATGCTGCTTGGGGGAGAAGTTCCTCTTGAAGGAAGAGGGGGCAGAGGAGCCCGACCTGCCCGGGCGGTACCGACGGGCTTCCTGAAACCGTCCTCTGGAGGTACCGGGGCGAGGACTAGCCCGAGCCCTGACCTCTGGTAACTTCTTGCCCTTAGACGTGCCGAGATCGGTCACGATTTTGTCCAGCTCGACCCCAAAGAGCAGCTTGCCTTTAAAAGGCAACCTAGCCAGGCGGGATTTAGAGGCGTGGTCAGCAGACCAATGCTTCAGCCAAAGCCACCGCCGCGCAGAGATTGTCTGAGCCATGCCTTTAGCTGAGGCCCTCAAGACATCATACAGCAAGTCTGCCAAATAGGCTAAGCCCGATTCCAGGGCCGGCCAATCAGCCCTCAAGGAATGATCCGAGGGGGAAGCCTGCTGCACCATAGTCAGGCACGCCCTGGCCACATAGGAGCCGCAAACTGAGGCCTGCAAACTTAAAGCAGCCGCCTCAAAGGACGACCTTAAGGCCGCCTCCAATCTTCTGTCTTGGGCGTCCTTTAGGGCCGTGCCACCTTCCACCGGCAACGCCGTTTTCTTAGTCACCGCAGTGATTAAAGAATCCACAGTAGGCCACAGATAGGCCTCACGTTCACTTTCAGGCAAAGGATAGAGGCGGGACATAGCCCTAGCCACTTTAAGGCTCGCTTCCGGGACATCCCATTGAGCCGAAATTAAGGTGTGCATGGCATCATGCACGTGGAAGGTTCTAGGCGGGCGCTTCGTCCCCAGCATAATGGCAGAGCCAACAGGGGCTGAGGGAGAGACGTCCTCCGGAGAGGAAATCTTCAAAATGCCCATGGCCTGCACCAACAGGTTGGGCAAATCCTCTGAGCTAAAAAGCCGCACTGCAGAGGGGTCATCCGCTCCATCCGAGCGGGGATCCGTCTCCTCCAAGGAATCCGCAAAGGACTGTTGGGAGAACTCAGATACGCTGCCCTCATCTACATCGGAGGAGACAAAGTCCTCCAAGGCCTGGGAATCAACCCGAGGACGTTTACCTCCGGGGGCCTCAACCTCTTTACCAGACGAGGGAGCCGGGGCAGCGTTTTGCATAAGGAAGGCCTGATGCAGCAGCAAAACAAACTCGGGGGAGAAACCCCCCAGACTGTGCACTTCCGCAGCCTGGGCTACAGCCCTAGACGCCCCCTCAACCGGCGCTCGCAAGAGCGGGGGAGAGACATGCTGCGCATCCAAGATGGCGTCCGGCGCGACACTCCGCGAAGGAGCCGCGTGGGAAGAACGGCGCTTAACTTTAGCCGCTTTTGTGCCGTCGCCCAAATTAAGGGCGTTCATGGCATTAATGTCTCCTACCTCAAGGGCGGCCCAAGAAGAAGCCGTCTGAGCCGCATGGCCGGCCAAGATGGCGGAGGCGAGCAGCGGGGGATGGGCGTTTATGGCGGGAAAAACCGCCACACCGGAGGAAGGACCGGGACACTCATCGGTCACGAAACTGTCACCCAACAAGGGCGAATCAGACTTTAAGACCCCCGCATCCCCTCTAGAAGCGCCCAAGCGATCCGGGGAGCGACTCTTTGCGCCCTCGCCCTCCGACGCCATATGCCACGTGGAGATCAATCGGGGAACCCCCTGCTCGCTATAAAAAGGTAAAAACTACCTGCTTTCCGCTCCGAGCTGTAACGACCTGGTGTCCCAGTGAGTAGCTGCAATAAACGTTTAAATAAACGTCGAAATAAACGCCTTTAAGGACGTTCAAAATTTTTTTTTTTTTTTTTAACGGAGCCAGCGGGAGGGGGGAGAAAAGGAGGGACCTGGCGCCACCAGGTTTGCACTTGCTCAAGAAGAGCCCTCAACCCCAGGCACTCAACAAAACCTAAAAATTAGGCTTGGAGGCCTAGCCAGAGCTGCTGCTGTGTGTGACCACCACCTGCTGAGATAGAGAACATACTGGGGAGTTTCCGGCAGCACATGACCACATATAGGGAGGCAAAAGTTTGCTCTCTATCTCCACCTGCTGGTAGATGGACACAACCCACCAGTCTATGGATTGATCAGCATGATGATATGGAAGCGTCTGTTCATGCTTTCCAAAAATACTAGGACTAGGGGGCATACGATGAAACAACAGTGTAGTAAATTTAAAACAAATCGGAGAAATTTTTTCTTCACCCAACGCGTAATTAAACTCTGGAATTCGTTGCCGGAGAATGTGGTGAAGGCGGTTAGCTTAGCAGAGTTTAAAAAGGGTTTGGACGGTTTCCTAAAGGACAAGTCCATAAACCGCTACTAAATGGACTTGGGAAAAATCCACAATTCCAGGAATAACATGTATAGAATGTTTGTACGTTTGGGAAGCTTGCCAGGTGCCCTTGGCCTGGATTGGCCGCTGTCGTGGATAGGATGCTGGGCTCGATAGACCCTTGGTCTTTTCCCAGTATGGCATTACTTATGTACTTATGTAATAAGTTTTGCAGAAATAGGTTCCCCGGCCCTCAGATATAAGAAATACCCAATATAAATACAAAACAGCAAACTTCAATAGACAAGGGGGAAAAAAATCTTCCAATGCACCCAAGCATCCTTCTGGCTTTGGCCACTGCCCTGGCTTTCCACCTGTTTGGCCACCTTATCATCAAATACGATCACCCTCAAGTCTTGCTCTTCTTTTGAACACAGACGTACTATTCTGGGAGGCTTACAATGCTACGTACATAATCATCTCTCTAACGTTCTGAAGCCTCCACAAGTCCCAACGTTCTAAATGCATGGTGGTGAAACACAGAATTCGCCCATGAGTGCTGGCCCCGCCCCCCCATGGTCAAACGTCATGACGTCGAGGGCAGACCAATGACATTCAATCAATCACATCGCGAACCCGTTACTAAGCGACGGAACGTGACATAAGACACATCGCGGAACAATGAAAACCAGCAGCACACAGTTGCTACGCGACGTCAAGAGCAACGCTAAAAGGACCATATAGATCTCTGCTCTCCACACAAACAACGGACACGGAGGGCATATGAGGGAAGGAAAAAAACCAGCACATACACACACACTCTCACTCTTAACTGGCTATAATGAGCAACTGACCTGCCACTATCACAGGGACTGCTGGCACCTCTCTCTCTCTCACACACACATACACACGGGACACAGAGGGGATGGAAGACAAGGAACGAATCGTTGGGTATGGAGGGGGCGGCAGGGGGGAGATAAGGCAATAACTGCCTCAAATGTTTGTGCTGTGATATGTACAATTATAATGCTGTCTCTTCATTTTGACATTACCCTTTCACACTCACTTTCACACACACGCACACACACACACTTACACTGTCTGTATCTCACACACACACGCACCCACACACATATACACACTCTCTCACACAGACACACAAACATGCCTCAAATGGTTCAGTTGTCCTATGTATAATTTCACTGCTGTCTCTTCATTTTCACCCTACCTGTGCACACTCTCTTTCACACAGAGACACACACACACACACTTTCTCTGTGTCACACACACACAGACACACATACATATACACACTCTCACTTTCTCTATAGCCTTGCTAGCGCCCGTTTCATTTGTTTACGAAACGGGCCTTTTTTACTAGTTTCTACATATAACAGCACATAATTCCCCCTGCTAAATGCTACTGCATAGACAACTAATAAATAAACTGAGTGCCCTCAGTGCGGGCCCTAAAGTGACTAGGTTAGGAACTGGTTGAGTGAAAGGCAACAGAGGGTAGCAGTAAATGGTGTTCATTCTGAGGAAAAGAATAAAGACCAGGGGACACTCAATGACATTATTTTATTTTTTGTTACATTTGTACCCTGCGCTTTCCCACTCATGGCAGGCTCAATGCGGCTTACATGGGGCAATGGAAGGTTAAGTGACTTGCCCAG
The DNA here is from genome assembly GCF_901765095.1 of Microcaecilia unicolor. Classification (NCBI taxonomy): domain Eukaryota; kingdom Metazoa; phylum Chordata; class Amphibia; order Gymnophiona; family Siphonopidae; genus Microcaecilia; species Microcaecilia unicolor. The sequence continues at coordinate 652,002,005 of NC_044032.1, read as the reverse complement.
AATCACACCAATGTGGCCGCGCAGGCTTCTGCTTCTGTGAGTCTGACGTCCTGCACGTACGTGCAGGACGTCAGACTCACAGAAACAGAAGCCTGCGCAGCCTTCTACATGGAATGTTGCTAGTGGAATAGCAACATTCCATGTAGAATCTCCAATAGTAGCAACATTCCATGTAGAATCTCCAATAGTAGCAACATTCCATGTAGAACCTCCAATAGTAGCAACATTCCATGTAGAACCTCCAATAGTAGCAACATTCCATGTAGAATCTCCAATAGTAGCAACATTCCATGTAGAATCTCCAAGAGTAGCAACATAATCTCAATAGTAGCAACATTCCATGTAGAATCTCCAATAGTATCTATTTTATTTTTGTTACATTTGTACCCTGCGCTTTCCCACTCATGGCAGGCTCAATGCGGCTTACATGGGGCAATGGAAGGTTAAGTGACTTGCCCAGAATCACACCAATGTGGCCGCGCAGGCTTCTGCTTCTGTGAGTCTGACGTCCTGCACGTACGTGCAGGACGTCAGACTCACAGAAACAGAAGCCTGCGCAGCCTTCTACATGGAATGTTGCTAGTGGAATAGCAACATTCCATGTAGAATCTCCAATAGTAGCAACATTCCATGTAGAATCTCCAATAGTAGCAACATTCCATGTAGAACCTCCAATAGTAGCAACATTCCATGTAGAATCTCCAATAGTAGCAACATTCCATGTAGAACCTCCAATAGTAGCAACATTCCATATAGAATCTCCAATAGTAGCAACATTCCATGTAGAATCTCTAATAGTATCTATTTTATTTTTGTTACATTTGTACCCCGCGCTTTCCCACTCATGGCAGGCTCAATGTGGCTTACATGGGGCAATGGAGGGTTAAGTGACTTGCCCAGAGTCACAAGGAGCTGCCTGTGCCTGAAGTGGGAATCCAACTCAGTTCCTCAGGACCAAAGTCCACCACCCTAACCACTAGGCCACTCCTCCACTGTTGCTACTATTTGAGATTCTACATGGAATGTTGCTATTCCACTAGCAACATTCCATGTAGAAGTCGGCCCTTGCAGATCACCAATGTGGCCGCGCAGGCTTCTGCTTCTGTGAGTCTGACGTCCTGCATGTACGTGCAGGACGTCAGACTCACAGAAACAGAAGCCTGCACAGCCTTCTACATGGAATGTTGCTAGTGGAATAGCAACATTCCATGTAGAATCTCCAATAGTAGCAACATTCCATGTAGAATCTCCAATAGTATCTATTTTATTTTTGTTACATTTGTACCCTGCGCTTTCCCACTCATGGCAGGCTCAATGCGGCTTACATGGGGCAATGGAAGGTTAAGTGACTTGCCCAGAATCACACCAATGTGGCCGCGCAGGCTTCTGCTTCTGTGAGTCTGACGTCCTGCACGTACGTGCAGGACATCAGACTCACAGAAACAGAAGCCTGCGCAGCCTTCTACATGGAATGTTGCTAGTGGAATAGCAACATTCCATGTAGAATCTCCAATAGTAGCAACATTCCATGTAGAATCTCCAATAGTAGCAACATTCCATGTAGAACCTCCAATAGTAGCAACATTCCATGTAGAACCTCCAATAGTAGCAACATTCCATGTAGAACCTCCAATAGTAGCAACATTCCATATAGAATCTCCAATAGTAGCAACATTCCATGTAGAATCTCTAATAGTATCTATTTTATTTTTGTTACATTTGTACCCTGCGCTTTCCCACTCTTGGCAGGCTCAATGCAGCTTACATGGGGCAATGGAGGGTTAAGCGACTTGCCCAGAGTCACAAGGAGCTGCCTGTGCCTGAAGTGGGAATTGAACTCAGTTCCTCAGTTCCCCAGGACCAAAGTCCAACACCCTAACCACTAGGCCACTCCTCCACTCCTACATGGAAATACTTCTAAAACAAAAATAGTTTAAGATCTGGAACTTGTTGCCAGAGGATGTGGTAACGGTGGGTAGCATATCTGACTTTAAAAGAGGTTAGGACACGTTCCTGAAGGAAAAGTCCATAGTCTGCGATTGAGACATGGGGAAGCCACTGCTTGCCCTGGGATTGGTAGCATGGAATGTTGCTACTATTTGGGTTTCTGCCAGGTACTTGTGTCCTGGATTGGCCACTGTTGGAAGCAGGATACTGGGCAAGATGGACCACTGGTCTGACCCAGTATGGCTATTCTTATGTGTGTCAAAAGGATGTAGGGCTGCAGGGTCAGGGGGATTTATGGGGCTGGTCTTGTGATGCAAGCTGTACAGAATCTTAGAGGAGATTGGGTGGCAACGCCGGTAATTGGGAAGAAAAACCGGTGCTGGGCAGACTTCTACGGTCTACGCCCTGATCGTAACTGAATCCTCCCTTACCTAATCTTTAAACAGTAATAATTGTACTTATTATCATGAAACGACTATGCCTATCTTCTCTTACCAACATTCAAACTATAAGAATTGTACTTGTTATCACGAAATGATTATGTCATAACCACACTATGTAAGCCACTTTGAGCCTACAAATAGGTGGGAAAAGGTGGGATACAAATGCAATAAATAAATAAATAGAAAGGGATGGGCTGTAGTGTAAATTTTAAGGGGCTTCAGAACTTTTAGTACAAGAACAGGGCTGGGCAGACTTCTCTGTCTGTGCCCTGAGAATGGCAAGGACAAATCAAACTCAGGTATAAAGTCTCACATACCATGTAAATGAGTTTATCTTGTTGGGCAGACTTTATCTATCGTCAATTACTATGTTACTATGAACAGACAGGGAAATGCTTCGAATAGGCTAAGTGTAGCCCACATCAGTACATTTGGCCCTCTACCTGGACCCAGCAGGGCACCTATATAACTAGGATAATTGGCATGGAACACCTGTGATATGACCCAGGTTCCATCCTCCAACATGGAGCTGGACTTGGGGACCTGCATGCCAGGTGTCTGCCACTGTCACAGAACAGGCAGCCCCATGAACTCCAGCTTTCCCTCAGATCTCAGGTGGTAGCATTGGTATTGTAGAAGGGCCAGATATCCGTCCCTCCCCCCCCCCCCCCCAAAAGGGACAGATGGCTATAAAGTTCAATTGTGAGGTAGATGGTCAGTCTGGCCCATACTGTGTATTTTTATGTCCAGGTCACTGTACCCACATTAAGGGATAATGCTTCTCTATTCAGGACCCTTCCCCCTAATCCCCAGAGAAACACTGCCTGAGCCAATGGGTGTAGGGTAAGTGAGGGTGGAGCCCTTCCTGAGCAGAGCTGAGAAGCCAGATATCAGCCTACCAGGTCCTGGGGGCCAACTAGCCACTCAGTTGGTGAGGCTATGCAGCAACAGGATTCCCTGCACATGTCTCTCAAGACTGCTGTCCTGCCCTTCTTGCCAACTGAGGTGCCTGCTTGCCTCAGGCCTCGGCAAGCCAATATTTGGCCCCTTGACTCAGCCAGGGAATGGACCCACACCCAATGCCCTACAGCCATGATCCTTGGAGAAGAGAGTGAACTCTCAACGTGGCATGGGGGCATCTAACTTTCAGTTATTATACTATAAGATAGCCCAGTTACAAGTGGTTGCAGCCTGGTTAAAGATTCTAGCCAACCCATGGCTCAATCTAGAACAACATGTAACATAGTAGCATAGTAGATGACGGCAGATGGAAAATGAACAGAGCAGATCGTTAAAAGACAAACGTAATTTATTGTTAAGAACCAATTAAAAAAGATCACCTGAAGTCAAACTGACAATATCATATCTCAGAGATATGAGATTGTCAGTTTGACTTCATTATTCTGTTTTTGGCATCTCTGACTGCGCTGTTTTCTCAAATCAAGGTGATCTTTTTTACATTTTCCTTCAGCACACTCAATATATATTCATTACACTTGACAGTAAAAGGACTGTTATGTAGCCCCTGAAGCAGCCCTGTTGGGCGAAACACGGCCTGTGTCGGGCTGTTTATGTGTATATATATATATATATATATATATATATATATTTTAATTGGTTCTTAATAAATTACGGTTTTTCAGAGTACCAATAATGCTTTTTGAAGAAAGATAAACGAAAAGATATACACTATAATTGATAAAACTAAAAAACCCTCTGCAGCAACTTCCTTTAGTTACCACTGTACCGGCTGCAATTACCGATTAACCTTCCTCCCTCAGAAAATATGAATCTGTAAGGGCGTCGTAAGAAGCGTACCGCTGACAGCTTCAGGTACGACGACTCAGATGACGCTGGACCAATTTGCCACAAGCACCCCACGAATGACCGGCGGGAAAGTGAAGGAGCACTAAGCCCACAAGGTTTAGAAGCATCATTGTCTTCGCCGGAAGTGAATCCGCCGCCATGCCCTGCAACTGCCTGGGAGCGTCTGGAGGTCCAGGAGCATTCGGAGGTCGTTGCTCAAGAATTACCAGTCGGCGGAGACACTCCAAAGGCGGTGGGGGAGAACATGGCGCCAACATTGGAATCTATTTTGTCAGCGATTCGGTCTTTATCATCTATAGTTACTCAAGCTGCTCAGGAAACTACACAAATAGTGAGTAAATTGGATTCGCTAACTATCGCGTTTGAGGCATTGAAACAGGAAACTTCTTCAAATAAAACGCAGGTTCAACAAGATATCTCACTGCTGACTAATAAAACGGATTTATTGATTAAGGATAAAACAATCATTCATCGTAAAATTGAGAATATCGAAAACTACAATAGGCGTTTGAACCTCCGGATTTTAAATTTCCCCCACTCCTCTGAAATTAACGCTCTTGAGTTGTTTAAAAAATACCTTGTTGAAAATTTATCTATTTCTTCAGACTTAATACCGCCAATCAACAAAATATATTATCTACCAGTTCCTAAAAGGAGAATAGAGGGGAATGAAGGATTGCAGGACCTATCGGCTTTCTTGGAAAATTCTAATGATGGGATTTTTGAGAGGCAAACTCTCCTTGTTTCAATGGTCTTTGAACAAGATTTGAACATGATCAAAAAATTGTACTTTAGAAATTTGGCTAAACCATTTTATGGTGAAACTCTTCGGATATATCCAGATGTAGTGAAGACTACCCAGGAAAGACGGCGTTCTTTCTTGGCAATGAGAGACGAAGTCAAGGCATTAGGTGCTAATTTTATACTGGCATATCCTTGTAAATGTCAGATTAAATATCTGGAAAATAAATACCAATTCTTAGATCCTGAACACTTGAGAAATTTCATAGATTTGAAGAAAGTGAACAAGTAGATCCTCTGTTAGTTTAAGAACATGTTATTCACAATATAAATGTTTTGTGGGTGAATCCAGGCCTTATTTCTTAAAAAAAAAAAAAAAACCTATTCTTTTGATTTACTCCTAATGTATCTCGGCCCCTCCACTACAATTATTGTGGTCTAAGAAAGAAGTTGAATTATGTTGGCAGAATAATGTACTGAAAAATGTATTTTCTTTCTGTTTTTCTTAACAAGATATAATGCTTGTGATATGATTTAAAATCAATAAATATAATAATAATAAAACCCACCAGAAACCCACATCCAGGTCCCCCCCTTGACCCATAAGGGCTATAGTAGTAGTGTACAGTTGTGGGTAGTGGGGGGGGGGGTTGAGGGGCTCAGCACACAAGGTAAGGGAGCTATGTACCTGGGAGCAATTTCTGAAGTCCACTGCAGTGCCCCCTAGGGTGCTCAGTTGGTGTCCTGGCATGTCAGGGGGACCAGTATACTACAAATACTGGCTCCTCCCACGACCAAATGGCTTGCATTTGGTCGTTTCTGAGATGGACGCCCTCGGTTTCGATTATCGCTGAAAATCAGAAACGACCAAGTCTAGGGACCACCAAATTTAAGGATTTGGACATTCCTGACCGTATTATCGACACGAAAGATGGATGTCCATCTTGTTTCGAAAATACGGGTTTCCCCGCCCCTGGATTGGGATGTTTTGCGAGGATGTCCTCATCAAAACTTGGATGTCCCTTTTGAAAATGCCCCTCTAAGTCTACTTTTTGTTGAGTTTTTCACTGTCTATCTAACATTTATAGCTCAGAATAATCCTGCAAAACAAAAATCCCAGATTTAAAGCCACATGCAGCTCCTGCTCCAGTGTTTGCCTCACCTGCTTCTTTGCACAGTGCTGCCAGGTCGGCCCCCACGTACCCGTGGGCAGCGTCTGCCAGCTGAAGCAGCTCTGTCGATGCTAGCGAGTGAGGGACTCTCTTCAGAAGCTTCTGCAGGATGTCCAAGCGGTCCTGGGCATTAGGGACCCCGATTTCTATCTCCTTATCAAAACGGCCAGGACGGCGCAGAGCAGCATCCAGGGCGTGGGGGCGGTTTGTGGCACCAAGTACCAACAGCTGCCCCTCACTCTCCTCCTGCAGCAGGCACAAGACAGAGCACGTGGCTTATGTAGCTGAGAAACCAGCAATCTCTAAGAACAAGTAAAACCTTTCATGGCTGAAGCTCTGCGTTATCACCAGCTGTGGGAAATTGCTGTTTTCAGCAAGGAAGAACCTGAGATGTTACTGCTGACCGTCAGAACTTGCACGAACATTGCTCGTGACTGGTGAAATATGAAGCTTGTGCATATCTACAGGTATAATCAATTAGACTCCTGATTACAGAGCCTGCACTGTCTTACACACCTACGCCACAATTTCCAGGGCATTTTTGGTTCCAAACAGGTGTCTCGGCAGCAGGGCTTCTCACTTATGGCAAGACTAAAATTGCCAGTCAATAGCAGATCTGAGCCATCATTACAGGGTCATTTTCTTTCTAGGAGCCTCAAGAACAACAACAACAAAAACAAAAAAAAATTAAATCCTCAAATATGCCCTCTACTGGTACCAGCTGGTTCATCAAATCCTGGTTTAACCCCATTGCCGTCCTATGCTTTTCTCATGGAAATCAGAACAAAGTCTCCCCTAGTGCATTAGAAGTAAAACCAGCACTGGATAAGCTTCTGTGAAAAATGTGGAATCAGCTGGTCAGCCCACCTAGTGTCGCTAGAAAGAGGAGGTAAAAGGTGAGGGACATTTTAGCCCTGTTAATGCAACATGCCTTTGCTGGTAAGTTACTACATTAATGGGACAGCTGTGTTTGGATTGTTTGTGGAAGCTTTTGGTTTTCTTCTTTTTATGGACAGCTCGGTGACTTCTAGCCCTAAGGACTGGCACCACGTCAGTCAGTCAATAATATAGACCAATGCCAAACATTTAATTTTCTCTTTGACTTTCCTTCTTTAGCCATCCCTATGCTGCATCCTTATGGTTTCACTGATTCTGTTTTGAGATGTGCTAATTAGCTTTTGATAGATTTTGCATACCAAATGCAAGTGCCATTCTGAAACATGGCAAAATGTCAGGTTAAGTGTATGACTTTTGCAGAGTTTCGATATATATTTTTTTAAGATTTTAATTTTATTTTTCATTCTTAGTTTGACTGCTTGTCTTTGCCTGTGCCAGGACTACTTTGCAGGGGCTTTGTCTCTCTTTTTTTCTTCTTCTCTGATTCTTAGGCTGCTGCTCTAACCACTAGGCCACTCCTCCCCTCCTATCTCTATCAGTAATATTCATATATACACATGAATATGAATACTTGTATGCAATCTGCATGTTGGTGTTCCCAGGGGTAGTGTTTGGACAGAGTTGTGAGGTAGACATGTACCTACATAGAGTACATATGCATAGATGTCTCAAAGCAGGTACAACTTTGTGTATTACCAAGGACAGCTTTGGCAGCCTATTCCTTAAAGGCACATACCGGTGGGCATAGTCTAGGACTGCGTTTTTGGTAGGGTCTGAAGTTAAGATGGATGGGAACTAGGTAATTCAATGATGATATCACTTCCCATTCTCTTCTTTTTATTTATTTTGCTTGGCATTTATTTTCAAAATTCTTACAAAATTACACCAAGTTCAATAGCAACATTGGCCTGTGTTAATGTCATTAACTGGGTGAGTCACCCTCAAACATGGGGGCACTACTGCCCAACTGTGGATACAACTCGGGGGCAAAAAGTAGAAGAGGAAGTGGGATGCTTGACCAATGAAACCAAACTCTGGAAAGGTGTATTCTTCAAAAAACTAACGTTTATTTAATCAAAAGGCTCGACACAAACGTTGTGTTTCGGCCGTTAGGCCTGCATCAGGAGTCTACAGGAAAAACATATATTTATATTTGTATTTACAATTTGAAACAATAAAAACATCATTTAAAATAAGAATAAAAAGAAGAACAAGGATATTAAGACATACAAATATATTTATAATCTTAACTGAAATAGACACAAATATATTTTTTTAACAAACAGAATATGTGTGTATTGGAAATAAAAAATGTGTAAACATTTACATAAATACCTCTCATAAGGGAATTAGTGTGTGTCAATAAAAATATGTGTGCTATTGAAAGAGTAATTAAAATAAATAAGAGACAATTAACCTTACATATGCATGAACATAATGTCATCAAACAATTATATGAAATTAAAATGAAAAAAATAAAAATATTTGCATTATATGCAAATCATCTTAATTCAAAACAACTAATAAAAGCATAACAAACAAAATATGCCTTTTATATAGCATAAAAACACATCCATAAAAATATATACGTAGACAAACATATGTGCAAAAGAACTAACAAAGGATATATACAAGCATATCTCTCATTCTTATTTTAAATGATGTTTTTATTGTTTCAAATTGTAAATACAAATATAAATATATGTTTTTTCTGTAGACTCCTGATGCAGGCCTAATGGCCAAAACACAACGTTTGTGTCGAGTCTTTTGATTAAATAAACGTTAGTTTTTTGAAGAATACACCTTTCCAGAGTTTGGTTTCATTGGTCAAGCATCCCACTTCCTCTTCTACTTTGTGTTTCTCCGTGGGACGTTTCTGTTCTCTGCCGTCGGCGGATGGTCCCGAATACAACCCTGGGGCATACACAAGTACACTGCCTTTATAAAATAGGTAAAAAAAGGTGAAATTTGTTCTTACCTGCTAATTTCCTTTCCTTGATTCCTGCTAGACTACTCAAGACACATGGGTTATGCACCCCTACCAGCAGATGGAGGTAGAGAACACTGACAATTCAGTGACATCATTCAGGGCCGCCGAGAGACTGAGCCAGGTCCAGGGCAAGGCCGCCCTTGGGCCCCCCCTCCCAAGGATCGCTACTGCCCAAATTGCTACTGCTGCCGCCTCCCTCTCCTGCTCCCAAGGCTGCCGGCGCCGCAGTCCCCAGTCTCCCCCTGCCTACCCTCAGCTCCTTCAACAGCCCCCTTCTGTCTGCCACCGGGCCCCCAGCATTTAAAATAAAAAAAATCTCTAAATCAGCAGCACAGCGCCTCGCCTCTGTGTGAAAGCGGCAAATCACCTCGGGCCTTCCCTCACTGTGCCCCGCTCTCGCGGAAATAGGAAGTTACATCAGACGAGGGCGGGACATAGTGAGGGAAGGCCCGACTACGATCTGCCACTGTCACACAGTCATGAGGCGCAGCACAGCCGATTTAGAGATTATTTTTTTTTAAATGCAGGGGGCCCGGTGGCAGACAGAAGGGGACTGTCGAGGGAGCTGAGGGTAGACATGTGGAGACTGGGAACTGCGGCGCTGGCGGCCTAGGAGCAGGAGAGGGAGAGAGACCCCGGTGCCGGACCCCCCTTGAATGTCCAGGCCCAGGAAAGTTTGTCCCCCCCCTGCTCCCCCTCTCGGCGACCCTGACATCATTACCAATATTAGAAGTGGTGTAGCCCTGGAGCTTGCCAGTATACTAGTGACAAAGCAGATCTGCAACACTTGAACAGTTTTATAAATCAATCTCATATAACCACCTCTGAGGATCAGCACAATAAGTCAAGGTCCTAGCATGACAAAATAGTCCCAAAGCATACAGCACCCTTATAATGCAATATAGTACAGTATTACAGCACAGCATTATTGCATAGAATAACTGCTTAGCATTACTGCATCAAATGAACACAGCTCATTACAGTGGAGTACTACAGTGTGGGACTACAGAGCGTCCTATCGAGCAGCTCCACTGCGCAGTGTTTGGGTCTGTTGGTGCTGTGTCTCAGAACCAAAACCCAGCACCTCACCCATACAGATTCCCCAACTGGTTTCTTAGGCCCACCGGCCTGATAAGTACCAAAAACAACTATAAACAAAAGAAGCTTCTCACATTACCAAAGTTTATTCTTACCCAAGAACACGAAAAATAAGAAATAATGGAAAATTAGGAGCAGCACATAAGAAACAGGGTAGTGAGGGAACATAAACAAAAGGGAGCTGCCATGTACAGTGGGGGAAATAAGTATTTGATCCCTTGCTGATTTTGTAAGTTTACCCACTGACAAAGACATGAGCAGCCCATAATTGAAGGGTAGGTTATTGGTAACAGTGAGAGATAGCACATCACAAATTAAATCCGGAAAATCACATTGTGGAAAGTATATGAATTTATTTGCATTCTGCAGAGGGAAATAAGTATTTAATCCCTCTGGCAAACAAGACCTAATACTTGGTGGCAAAACCCTTGTTGGCAAGCACAGCGGTCAGACGTCTTCTGTAGTTGATGATGAGGTTTGCACACATGTCAGGAGGAATTTTGGTCCACTCCTCTTTGCAGATCATCTCTAAATCATTAAGAGTTCTGGGCTGTCGCTTGGCAACTCGCAGCTTCAGCTCCCTCCATACGTTTTCAATGGGATTAAGGTCTGGTGACTGGCTAGGCCACTCCATGACCCTAATGTGCTTCTTCCTGAGCCACTCCTTTGTTGCCTTGGCTGTATGTTTTGGGTCATTGTCGTGCTGGAAGACCCAGCCACGACCCATTTTTAAGGCCCTGGCGGAGGGAAGGAGGTTGTCACTCAGAATTGTACGGTACATGGCCCCATCCATTCTCCCATTGATGCGGTGAAGTAGTCCTGTGCCCTTAGCAGAGAAACACCCCCAAAACATAACATTTCCACCTCCATGCTTGACAGTGGGGACGGTGTTCTTTGGGTCATAGGCAGCATTTCTCTTCCTCCAAACACGGCGAGTTGAGTTCATGCCAAAGAGCTCAATTTTGTCTCATCTGACCACAGCACCTTCTCCCAATCACTCTCGGCATCATCCAGGTGTTCACTGGCAAACTTCAGACGGGCCGTCACATGTGCCTTCCGGAGCAGGGGGACCTTGCGGGCACTGCAGGATTGCAATCCGTTATGTCGTAATGTGTTACCAATGGTTTTCGTGGTGACAGTGGTCCCAGCTGCCTTGAGATCATTGACAAGTTCCCCCCTTGTAGTTGTAGGCTGATTTCTAACCTTCCTCATGATCAAGGATACCCCACGAGGTGAGATTTTGCGTGGAGCCCCAGATCTTTGTCGATTGACAGTCATTTTGTACTTCTTCCATTTTCTTACTATGGCACCAACAGTTGTCTCCTTCTCGCCCAGCGTCTTACTGATGGTTTTGTAGCCCATTCCAGCCTTGTGCAGGTGTATGATCTTGTCCCTGACATCCTTAGACAGCTCCTTGCTCTTGGCCATTTTGTAGAGGTTAGAGTCTGACTGATTCACTGAGTCTGTGGACAGGTGTCTTTCATACAGGTGACCATTGCCGACAGCTGTCTGTCATGCAGGTAACGAGTTGATTTGGAGCATCTACCTGGTCTGTAGGGGCCAGATCTCTTACTGGTTGGTGGGGGATCAAATACTTATTTCCCTCTGCAGAATGCAAATAAATTCATATACTTTCCACAATGTGATTTTCCGGATTTAATTTGTGATGTGCTATCTCTCACTGTTACCAATAACCTACCCTTCAATTATGGGCTGCTCATGTCTTTGTCAGTGGGCAAACTTACAAAATCAGCAAGGGATCAAATACTTATTTCCCCCACTGTATATTCCTTAGTCTGTTGAGACTAAGAGGCAGATGCACTAAAGCTAAATGAGCCTTTAATGACCCTCCAACGAGGAAAATTTGATCCGTTGCATGCATCAAAGGGCTTTTACCGAGGAAGCCAGCAGCTAACGAAAACGGAATGGAGATGAGCAATTAGTGTGAAAACCCCATTGAAACGACATGCACTAACCTTTTCCGATTGCCTTTACGCAGGAAAAAGGCAGGAAATCTAACGAGAGGTCTGGACCTCTCGTTAGGACAGCTCTGTGCCAGGAAAAATCATTAAGTGAAAAAATAAACAAACTTTGAGCCAATCCCAGCGCATTAGCAGAGCTAAAAGCGCTGTGATTGGTCCAAAGGACGTCAGAAAACACATCAAATAAAAAAAATAAAAAAAGGATCGGGAGGGGGCAAGGGCGCTCATCAGGAGCGTCCTGTATGGACAGCCTTGCCCCCCCCCCCGCTGCTCCCCACTTTCCGCCGCTCCCCCCCCCCCCCCCCGAAAAAGCAAAATGCTAGCTGCCCCGGTCCCCCTCCCTTCCTGTTCCTGTAGAGCTAACTCCGCCTCCCGTCATTAGGTTACTTACGTCAGAAGGAGGCGGGGCCTAGGCCAGGGAAGAAGAGACGTCATGGAGACTCTACAACCAACACAATAGATCTTCCTGCCCGTGCAGCGCTTCTGAAAGAGGTGAGAGGCGCTGCTCGGGTCGTTAATAGGGAGGGGGGTCTCGGTGGAGGGGGGGAGCGGCGTAGTCGACCTCAGGGGGGGCAGCGGGGGCGGGGCACGGTGCGAAAGAATGACGGGAGGCGGAGTTAGCTCTGCAGAACACAGGAACAGGAAGGGAGGGGGACCGGGGCAGCCAGCTAGCATTTTGCTTTTTCGGGGGGGGGGGGGGGGGGGAGGAGCGGCGGAAAGTGGGGAGCAGCGGGGGGGGGGGGGGGCAAGGCCGTCCATACAGGACGCTCCTGATGAGCGCCCTTTGTCCCCTCCCGATCCTTTGTTTTTGGATTTTGCTGACCGGGTAGCCACGTGTATGTGTTGTGGCTTTTTTTTTTTTGTTTGTTTTTACGTTTGCAGCATGCGCAGAGCAGCCAGCAAAACGCTTGGCTGCTCTGCGCATGATTTAGGGGCCGATTACCGATGTGTATTGTGATTCTTTGATACATTGTACGTTGAATACCGATCTGAGCATGTGTGACTTTTTTTTTTGGTGTATTCTTCGTTTTTTAAAAATCGTTAGGGACTTTAACGATTTTGATTTTTTTACGTTTGGTTGCTGCATCTGCCTCTAAGTGAGGAAGATTTACACAGACCCCCCCCCCCCCCCCCCCCCCCCCCCCCCGCCTTTCAGATCAGGCATTTATATAGCATTTCTCAGCCCAAAGAACTGGTATTTTCAGGAATACATCATTCAGGTTATGTCATTGGCTGGTTACAATTGCCAAAACATACATAAAAAATATTGCATGTCCTTAAAAGATACATTTCAGTTCTTAAGCACATCCTCAGTAAAACAATCTTTATCCTACTTCAAAGAGTCAGGATTCTGTTCTCACAAACCCTACCCTTGCAATATGCCATTCTTTCCTGTCCTGACCACAGAATCTTGTCTCTCTCTTCTGCCAGTTACCTTGCCCCCTTCACATGGAAATCAGTTCTGCAGCCTAAAAGTCTCCAATTAGCCTCCTTGAACACACTCATGGTAAACAGTGAATTGCTTGACTCATTGTCTTTCAATTACCTGGCCAGAGGAAGGTAGGAAGGGGTGGGGTACTTGCTTGTTTGTGCTGAGCACCAAATGGCCTTGCTTATTTCTTTTGTAATCCACAGAACAAAAAAGGGGTCCCCACACCTTACCATGTGTAGATTAAGATTATTCTTTATATTAAATATTACCAGCACTGGAACTGCATGGTCTAGGCCTTCATAAGTGCATAGAACTCCAGGATATGGTAGTATTCGAGTTCCCAGACTTCTCAGGACTAAGACCCCCTCTGCTTAAGGATCCACCATCACAAAAAAGTCTAAAAGGACCCCTTATTCACCAAATGATAGCAAGAGGAAGATCTAGTAGCCACATTCTTCCTAGGAAAGTTCTAGACTGCTCAAGCAGAATTCAAGGAATTAGCAGGTAAGAACAAAATTTACCTTCCTTACCATCCTATTAGTCCAATCCAGATGACATACCAAAGCTCTAAGGATCCCAGAAGGCCAAGCCTTGACATGTTACATCCTCTCAAGCGCCAACTTTGGCCTTTGAGCATTGCTACATCAATAATTGAACTAGTAAGGCGCAAGAAAACATACCACTCCTATCCTCATTTACTATGTCCCTGGGACTTAAAAACTACACTGGCTCCCACTTAAAGAACGCATCACGTTCAAACTTTGTACCCTACTCCACAAGATCATCCATGGAGACGCCCCAGCCTACATGTCAGACCTAATAGAACTACCCCACAGGAACGCAATAAAATCTTCTCGCACTTTCCTCAATCTTCATCCTCCCAGTTGTAAAGGTCTGAAATACAAAGTGTTGCATGGGTCTACATTCTCCTATATGGGCACGCAGCTATGGAACGCACTACCACGCAACCTGAAAACGGTTCCATGATCTGGCCAACTTCCGCAAACTACTGAAAACTTATCTCTTTGAAAAAATATATCACAAAGATCAACACGTGTAACTGCACAATCTTTATTATAGATAGTAATGTCTTATAACGTCTTTTATACAACCATGTACTTCACCACCATGTAACCCAAACCCTCTATAAACCAAATGTATATTTTCTACTTTCTATTTCCAATATTCACAATGAATTGCAAGCCACATTGAGCCTGCAAAGAGGTGGGATAATGTGGGATACAAATGCAATAAATAAATAAATAAATATGGAGCTCAAGCAACAATTGAGGGAGGAACACAACTGCTGAATCCATAAATGAACCAAAACTTTTGACACAACTGACACTGCTCCATTCCTTTGTTGAACCCCGAGCAAAACTACTGCAACTACCTGTATACCAAGAAAAATTTGTTTCAGAAACCGTGTGCACAACCAAGGTGAGGAGACCAGGTTCTTAGCCTAACAAAAACTGAATGTAAACCATGTTGGGCACTAAGGAAAGAATGCTGAATCTGGAGAACTTCTAGGCCACCCCACCAAACCCTGGAAGACTAACCTAAGAGAGACATGAAGGTCACAAAATCACTAATTATGGGGTGAACTTGCAAATGTCAATAGTACCCAACCATGACCCCATTGGTAGGAATGGGGCAGAGGAAGAACCATAAACAGAACAAAGGAAGGTTCCAGGGAATTTCTAACACACTCTCCCAAGCCAACCACAAGACAGCAGGAAGAGACATCTCCAGGGCAGAGCCGAGTAAGGTCTTATTACTCATTCTTTTTTAAAACCAAATCTCTCAACTGGTAGAATTTCACAAAAGGTTAGAACTTAGACAAACCACAAGGGTTGAACAAGCATTGGAATCCAAGACTTGACAAGGTGCAGGAGCCATAGAGCCCTTAACCGGACTATACACAGACCTGAACTATTCACAGACCAGGCCAAACTTCCTAAGGAACAACAGACCGTGTAATACAAACGAGCCTTACTCCGACCAGCAATCACTCTCTCCCTTCAGGGAAGCAGATGTAGGAATCCACAACCATGCAGTAGTTGATCACTGGACATCTTTGAGGGTTCCATTTTCCTGGAAGAGACTGCTCCAGGAAGACACCAATACACAAATGGACACGATTCAAAACTCAATACCCCAGAGCAATAGCCTGGAGCTCAAACTCAGTAGAAGCGATCCCAAACACACCACCAAGAGATCCTAGAACCAGGGTAGTGGTCCTGCATTCCACTTGTGTGAAGCCCAAAGATCAAGAACTTCCAAGGAAGAACAAGGCTACTCCATGCTCTCAAAACTAGGAGGAATAAATGCCCAGAAGCATACAACAGTGCGGATATTCCATACTCACAGAATGTAAACATGGTCAACTCTCCTGTACAGACTTGGACATAAGAAAGGCCACCCCTGAACTTTTTACTCTTACTCCCAGGTACTCTGGGTTTTGGGCAGCCCAAGAAAGGGAAGGACGAAGCTGCTAGCACAATCCCAGGATACTGAAAACCGGGTATTTGAAAGGGACCTCTACATCCAAGTAGGGAAGCCCCTAAAGGAGGGCTACCATAAGCATGGGCAGCCCAACTCCAGGTAAACTCCATGCCCCACTAACAAGCATTAATCCCCTTGGCCAATCACAAAAGAATCATCAACACCAAAACCTAGAGAAAGGCTAAGGCGGATCCTTCTGAGCTGTGCCCCAGCAAAAACAATGCAAAGACATCAGCATTTTCAAGAACAGCACCACCTGACCAGAGCTACTGACAGCAAGGAAAAAGACAACAGCCAACCCTCTGTCAAAAACATCTCCCTGAGCGAGGATGAGAAATGCTTGAATAGCATTGGAAATAGCTCCTAACTAAGCTCTACCATGGCCAGAATCCAAGGAAGATGCAATTTGCACTTGCACAACTCTCTCAAGGCTATTATGCTCGCCCCTGTTCTGGCACAGGTGACCAAATCTGGAGGTTCTGCACCTCACTAGCTCTGTCCGGCCAACTGAAGGATCCAACAGAGGAGCCCACAGAATGGAGCAGTCAGCCTGAGAGTGCCAGATCTCACACAGGGATGTTCAGCACCTCTTTTCACTGCATCCTCAGATTGCTTAGGGATGCTGGACCCAAAACAAATACCTTGAGGAATGAGGTCTTCAGCCTAGCTGTTTAGAAAGAGAGGCTATAGATAAAGCAAAGAAAGTAAAATAAACTCCACATCTTTCTGCCAGCCAAGTCCCTGACAGATATTTTTCATGAATCTGGGCCACCTGAAAGGGGCAATGTTTCTAGGCCCTGTACCAAATTCTTCCCCTTCCCCCTCCAGTCAAGGCCTCTGAAGATCAGGAGGTGGCCAGCCAGTCAGCCAGCCTGAGAATTAAATCTCAGGTACTCAAATGGAGGGGGGCTTAAAATCCATGGATCAGATCCACCCCCCCACCACCACCCCAAGAGCACTGCATCCCCAGGGTCACTCCAGAAGCAAAACCTCAACCTTAGGGAACATCACTCAAACTATCAAATTGTGGGGCAGCTCTCCCCAGAAGCTCCAACCAACAAAGTCTCCGGCCAATACCAGTACTGAGCTACACTGCACCAATGATCCCAGGACTAAAAACTCCAAGAGAAATCCCAGACCAGCAAAGCTGGTGGCTATTTCCACTCCCAAGAATGCCCACCACAGGTCTCAGAAATCTCCAGCAGCCTCTATGTCCACACATAAAACATAGGTAGCTCTGCACTGCAGGGTAATGGTGTTGCCCTCACCTCCAATTTATCCCTGGAGAATGCATCCCTGAAGTGGAAATGTCTGATACCCCAAGCTAAGCTGTAAGGACAGTCTAACCCAGGGGAGACTCAAGCAGGTGAAACACCATGTCGGTGTCCCTGGTCCCCGCATCACTGGTTTGAACTGAGATCCAGCCAACATCCTAACGTAGACAATATGGCTGCTGCTCCCTTATACAGGAGCCAAGCCTCCACCATAGCGTGGGCCTCATTTACAGAGCAGCCCTGCTTGAAGGACCCCACCAAGATCAGCCATATGGTGGCCAGTCCTAGGTAATTCTGCAAGCATCAGGTGCACCAGCAAATGCACACTCACCCTTCTTTGGCTCTTGCAACTAACCACAAGCAATTCCAGAGACCACAGAAACCACCGTGACCACTTCCCTCACTTTGTGGCCTCAGCAGCAATAGGAACCCCAGCAAGCACGCTGACAGAAGCTTGAGTTGCCCTGCCAGAAGAGTGAGCCACAGAGATAAACCAGCCTACCATCCAGCATGAGTGCAATGTCTCAAGCCAAGAGGCACTCATGCCAGACAGTGGCGAACAGCTAAATAAGACCTTACTATCTGCCAGAGCTTCCAAACCTGTCTTTTTTTCCAGCCCTAGAATCAGCCTTAGGAGCAGGGAGAGTGAGGAGTGAAAACCAAACAGTGCCTAGGTGGGATAGGATAAAGGAAGAAGTTAGCACCTGAAAGTCCATACTTACCATCCTGGACAGCCATCTTCATCAGTCAAGACTGAGCCTCCAGATCAGAGTCTTGGAAGTGGGACCAGGGAAGGGGAAGGAGCAATCATCCTCCCCTGCCAGAATATTCACACTAAGCCAAGATCCATGGTCAAGGCTTGGAGCTGAGGAGAGAGAAACTCTCCAAGCTCCATCAGGACAAAAGGTCCATAGAATGATCCATGAGAGCTCCCACAAGCCAACGGACTCAAACAGAGGGCCACAGGCTGCAGCCTGCATCTCAAGGAGTCTGGCCTACTTCTACACATCTTGCTGCACCAGTCCATCTGGCAGGGGGCTTTACCCCATACAGTCTGGTGGTGGAGGCAGAGAAATCCTGGCAAGCTCCAGGGCTGAACCACACCTCATACTGGTGATGACATCACTGAATTATCAGTGTTTTCTGCCTCCATCTGTTGGTAGACTCGTCTGGACTGGTCTAACAGGATAAGGAATACACACTTTCCAAATGTTAATAGGTGCCCTGTTATAATTTTTTGTTGTTGTTGTTGTTACATTTGTACCCCGTGCTTTCCCACTCATGGCAGGCTCAATGCGGCTTACATATACAGGTACTTATTTGTACCTGGGGCAATGGAGGGTTAAGTGACTCTTGAAGGACCAAAACTTAAGAACCAAATGTATCTGGGTAACAAGATCTGAATATTACATCACATCACAATTTGTACACGTTACTACATAATAATCCCCGAGTATTATGTCACAAGCATCTCTGTATGTTACATCACAGTCTGTGCTACATAATTGCTTGTGACATCACAATAAGTTCACGCTGACTCTGTAATATGCACTGGACACAGGCACTCTGAAATATGACCGTACACATTGCTCTTGTGACTTTGCTATCTCTAACACTGAGATGCCCCCTCTACTGTCATGTGTGCGTGTCATCAGGATACCCACCGCCCCGATGCCATCCATCAGTGTGAGTAATGAGGCCACCACTCGCTTCTCTACTTCATTTTGAACCTCTTCTCTCTTTGGACACAGAGCATCCAACTCATCGATAAATATAATGGATGGCCGGCTGAAAAAGACGTTACAGAAAGCATTAGCCAATCAATCTTTACTGAAGCACAGTTCATGAGCAATTAAAATCTTGTGATATCAACAGTTTCTAATATTTTCCCTTTAAGATGCCCTGGTACTAAGAAACTGCTGGTCTGAGGATACAGGAGCCCTGAATGCTGCTGCTTCCAAGCTTAGTCACTAGCAAAGCAGTAGCCGGTCCAGCTTTTGAGCAATACCAGGTAACACAAACCCTGCCATGGTGATGGTGGCAATGGCTAATCTTCTGCCCTTTATATAAATTAATGAGTGGAGTGGAACAGGTGGATGTGAAGCGTCTGTTCACGCTTTCCAAAAATACTAGGACTAGGGGGCATGCGATTAAACTACAGTGTAGTAAATTTAAAACAAATCGGAGAAAATTTTTCTTCACCCAACGCGTAATTCTGGAATTCGTTGCCGGAGAACGTGGTGAAGGCAGTTAGCTTGGCAGAGTTTAAAAAGGGGTTAGATGGTTTCCTAAAGGACTAGTCCATAAACCACTACTAAATGGACTTGGGAAAAATCCACAATTCCAGGAATAACTTGTATAAAATATTTGTATGTTTGGATAGCTTGCCAGGTGCCCTTGACCTGGATTGGCTGCTGTCGGGGACAGGATGCTGGGCTCGATGGACCTTTTGTCTTTTCCCAGTATGGCATTACTTATGTACTTTAGGTACATGGGGGCTGTGCGCCCATCGGGCTAAGAGAATATATGGTATCTCCCTGCTAAAGGTAAGACACAGTCCCAGAGAAGAACTGGACAGCACACAGTTTCCTGTCTCTCAAGAGTACAAATTCACACCAGACTCCTACAAACGTAGTAAATACAGCAGAATGTTCTTTTGGGATCTTTTATGTTGTGTTTTCAAATGATTTACCGTATTTGTGTAATATATATTTTTAATTGTAAACCACATTAGATGGGTTTTAATCAGTGTTACAATACACAAATGTGTTTCTAAATAAGCACCACACAGTATCAAAGCCTAGAGGGTAATTTTTACAACAGGGACTTAGGCTAGGGTGTATGTGAGACTTGCAGAAGTAGCAAGCAACCAAATTGGCCAAGTGGGTAATAAGAGTGGAAGGGATGGTGCTCTGAAGCAAAGGAGGATGGTGAGTGAGCAGCAGGGTGGGGTGCACAGGGAGGGCTGGTGTGGGAGAGGCAAAGGTGGTGTACGAGGGACAATTGTGTGAATGGTGAATAGCCCTTTCCTTTTCTTTTCTATACCCCTGGCCTATTGCCTGCGACCTTTTTCTCCCCCTTCCCTCCTCCCTTTCACTCTCTGCTTTTCTGTCTCTTCTCGCCTTCCCTTTCCCTCCTGTTATTTTTCTTTCCCAGCCAGCTCACAGATTTCTAGTCAGTCTGGGATCTGCTGCTCTTCCTATACTTGTTTCCATCATTTAATATACCACTCTTCAAAGAAATATCAGAGCAGTGTACAATTATAGTTAAAATACTGCAAAATAAAATCTCAGAAATAAACAAGACAAAATACAAAAAGGATGTAATGTTTAAAACTACAATTATTATCCCAAGGCAATTGTACAAATCTGATACACAAAAGGATAGATGAGGTTATGTGAGACACTAGAAATCTAAAATGAATTTAGATTAAAAACTTTGCCTAAATAGCCATGTCTTAATAGACAGTTTCAATTTCTGAACAGAAGTCTCCAAACAGACTTCTAATGGAAGGGAGTTCCATAACTGTGGTGCGATACAACCAAAATATTGGCAGGAGATGAGTCTCCATGGGCAAATTTGTGCCTCTGAGTTACAAGAGTCTTCCACTTCTTTGGCAGGTGGGCCCAAAGCTCCTCACGTGCAGTATCGCTTCTCTGTGCTCTTCAGGTGATCAAGCTTGGCCTCCCTGCCTCCCTCCTTCTGCAGCCACCAGCAAACTACTCACCTCCTGATGCTAGGTACATATAGGCATGTGCAAAAACACCTGTGCATATACAAATGGACAGACCCCTCAGCAATAGGCAATATCGCAAAAACGGACCTAAAAAAAAAGCAGCAGGGGATAACAGTAGCAAAGCCAGTGAAGGGAAGGCCGGAGATCAACTGAGGTCTATGGCATCCCACCAGGACTAGAACTGGCAGAACAGATGTGTCTTACAGTACTAATCTGCAATTTAAGGACTTTGCAAATCTGTACACAGTTTTGGCCATCATCATTGATACCCTCACTCACATTCTCCTCCCAGGTATTTGCAGTTGTCAAGTGTTCTTTTTCCAAACTGTGTCTGATCTGCTCTGTAGTAAAAACTACTGCACCCCCCCCCCCCCCCCCCACCTTTAATACTCTCTTTCGTTCTTTGTTCATAAGCCAACTGGACTACTGTAACGCCCTCTAAAAAGGTATCAAGGCAAAAGTCCTTCATCCCCTCCAGATCACTCAAAACACAGCCATTAAACTTATTACGGGAAGAAGGAAATATGATCATGTAAGCCCACTCCTTAAATCCACACACTGGCTGCCACTGTCACACCATATCACTTTCAAGATACTGCTCCTCATCTATATATATAAAAGGCAAGACCAACGTTCTATGAAGCCTCCAGCCGGAAGTGTGAAGCGCCAGAGATATCCGGTTTCCCCATGAGTGAAGGAAAACAGCACAGCACGAAATCTCACACAGTGAAGGACTCAGAGGGGGGAGGGGAGAGAGATGCCCTCACTCTCTCTGTAACAAAAACACAGAACAGCAGGAAACTTAACACTGAAGGACTGGACTCGGAGGGGGAGGGAGAGAGGGCAGGGACACACACTCCCACATGCACACTCTGAAGAAAACCTTGCTAGCCCCCGTTTCATTTGCATCAGAAACGGGGCTTTTTTACTAGTCTTCAAGATTGGTAACTCCAGAGAACCCCTATTCCTCTATTGTCCTTCTAGATCACTTAGATCATCGCAACAAAATCTGCTGGCACTCCCCTCCTTCCAGACACTTACTCATGCAGCCACTCCACTTTTTCTGTACAAGCTCTAGAGCTCTGGAATAGACTATCGTATAATCTTAGACTATTGTTCTACTCTCCAACAATTTAAGTCAGAGCTTTTCTTTTTTTCTGATGCCTACAGCTAATATTCTCCCCGTTGCAGGTATATATATATATGTTAGGCGGGGAGAGTCTGATTGGAACGGACGGGGAGAGGGATCTTGGGGTGATAGTTTCTGAGGACCTGAAGGCGACGAAACAGTGCGACAAGGCGGTGGCCGTAGCTAGAAGATTGCTAGGCTGTATAAAGAGAGGAGTGACCAGCAGAAGAAAGGAGGTTTTAATGCCCCTGTATAAGACGTTGGTGAGGCCCCACCTGGAGTATTGTGTTCAGTTTTGGAGGCCGTATCTTGCGAAGGATGTTAAAAAAATGGAAGCGGTGCAAAGAAAAGCTACGAGAATGGTATGGGATTTGCGTTCCAAGATGTATGAAGAGAGACTTGCTGACCTGAACATGTATACCCTGGAGGAAAGGAGGAACAGGGGTGATATGATACAGACGTTCAAATACTTGAAAGGTATTAATCCGCAAACGAATCTTTTCCGGAGATGGGAAGGCGGTAGAACGAGAGGACATGAAATGAGATGAAGGGGGGCAGACTCAGGAAAGATGTCAGGAAGTATTTTTTCACGGAGAGGGTGGTGGACGCTTGGAATGCCCTCCCGCGGGAGGTGGTGGAGATGAAAACGGTAACGGAATTCAAACATGCGTGGGATATGCATAAAGGAATCCTGTGCAGAAGGAATGGATCCTCAGAAGCTTAGCTAAAATTGGGTGGCGGAGCAGGTGGGGGGAAGAGGGGTTGGTGGTTGGGAGGCGAGGATAGGGGCGGGCAGACTTTTATACGGTCTGTGCCACAGCCGGTGATGGAAGGCGGGACAGGTGGTTGGGAGGCAGGAAAAACTGCTGGGCAGACTTATACGGTCTGTGCCCTGAGAAAGACAGGTACAAATCAAGGTAAGGTATACACATAAGTTTATCTTGGGCAGACTGGATGGACCGTGCAGGTCTTTTTCTGCCGTCATCTACTATGTTACTATGTTACACCAGATAGCGAGCTTGACCTGTGCACTGTCTCTCCTAAGGTGGATTCCCCAACCCTCAACACTTTCCTATTGACTACTGTGGTTCAACCTTCTCTCCTCTCTCTCTGTCCACTCACTCCCCTTTTTCTGCTCAGATAACCTGTTTGATGGACAGGGTAGAAGCCCTAAATAAACTTAGAAACTCGGATTTTATGCTTGCGAGTAAGATTTTGGGGGTGCTTCTTTGGTGGTTTGGTATGTGTGGAGACTTGTCTATTTTTTAAGCAGTAAGCGAAGGCAGTCACTGGACATCTTTGTTCTCCAAGCCCTCGTTGCTTATGCTTGAAATAGTCAGCAGATAAGGCTGGATATTAGAAAGCTGAAGGAAATTATTCTCTGGCAGTCCAGGAGAATACCTTTCCCCAAATAATACTGCAAGCACTAAGATTTTAAAAAAGGGGTTTGAATTCCCATATTAACAACAAATCCCTTTCACATACATATATATGTTTCATAAATATTGGAAGCAGACATACCGAAGGGAGGCTTCTGCAAATATCTGACGCAGTCGGGCTTCCGTTTCTCCGTAGAACCTATCGAGATCGAAGCAAATGTTAATAAAGGAGCTTTGATGCCCAGCATGTTACAGCTCTTATTCTCACTGTAAAAGTGTTCTTTTTCTTTGAGAGGAATTCTGATTACACTCTGCCACCAGAGGCGTAGCTAGGTGGGGTGCCAGGGGAGCAACTGCTCACCCAAATAGACTTTGAAATGCACCGGCGTCTATTTTTCATGCGGTCCGTCACACCTACACAGTGCATGCGTGCATCTCTCCGCTCCCCCTGGCGTCACAGCCTGGCTATGCCAGTGACGTAGCTACATGGGGCCACAGAGGGGCCTGGCCCCCCAAAAAATTTCCTGTGGGCCCTGGTTTTGCTGGCGGGGAGTGGAGGAGTGGCCTAGTGGTTAGGGTGGTGGATTTTGGTCCTGGGGAACTGAGGAACTGAGTTCAATTCCCACTTCAGGCACAGGCAGCTCCTTGTGACTCCGGGCAAGTCACTTAACCCTCCATTGCCCCATGTAAGCCGCATTGAGCCTGCCATGAGTGGGAAAGTGCGGGGTACAAATGTACAAATGTAAAAAAAAAAAATAAAAAAAACCCTCGCTAGCTGAAGCATTGTCCAGTGACAGTCTCCGCCGCCGCCGAGTTGCCTGCCCTGCTCTGTCTTCCCCTCACGTCCGGCATGCTCAATTTCACTAAAAGGAGCGTGCAGGACATGAGGGGGAAGACAAAGAAAGGCAGGCAACGCGATGGCGCCAGAGACTAGCGCTGGACAACGCTTCAGCTAGCGGGGGTTGAGGACCCCCGCCAGCCAAGGTTGTTGCTGTGACAGTGGGTGGGGCGTAGCATGGCGGTGGGGGGGGGCAGCGAGGCAGCAGACCAAAATGTGCCCCCCTACCTCGAGGTCTGGGTACGCCCCTGGGCTATGCTTCTTGCCTGCCACCACTGAAATACCCTGGTGTAAAATGCCCAGTTTCTCAGAGGCTGCTGGTGGGGGTGGGTTGTGAACAGTTTTCACACAAGAAGCCACAGCAAACTTACTTAAAAATCTCTTAAAGGAAAGATAAAAGTTAAAGACTCATCTTCCCTCTCTGTAAGCAATACTAAATAAAACCAAAGTGCAAAGCTGGACAGCAAGAGATATCCCTTGCAGAGCACATTTATAGCCGTGGAATCACTGCTGGACTGTGATATTTACTTGCTCATGATCTCCGGCCCATTAATGACTGAAACGTGAGCTCCGACTTCACTGGCCACGGCTCTGGCTATCATGGTCTTGCCTGTACCTGGAGGGCCATACAGTAATACTCCACGGGGAGGAGGAATCCCTTTAAAACAAACACAAAACAAATTAGTGCTTAGTGAACTCAACCTTTCACTCCAAAGCAGCGAGTCATACAATGCAAATCTGTGGACGTGCAGGAGACAAGATCACCAGTGCTTCCACACGACTAGGTGCTCCACCTCAGTTACGCACGCACAGGGCAGGCATACTTCAGCTTGTTAAACAGAGGAGCATATGTTGCATTGTTATGGGCGTCTTCTATTCTCTGCCTAAGACAAAGCTCTTTTGAAAATTAAATGCTGACCAAAGATAGCATGTGGTTAGCTACAAGGGGCGAACTATATTTTGTCAAAACTCTGGATTAATCATCATCTCTCTACCGTTGACAAGAAGGGAGCAAAGTGCATTGTGAATCTATATGGGGAGATGAGGGAGTGGACATTGGGCAAAGTGATTCTCCATGCGGTCAGGAGGGAAACAGTACGAATCGATCAGAAGGATGGGATTAGTGATCACAAGGAAGCACATCTCTAGAACGGAGCTTCCCAAACTGTGGGTTGCGACCCTAAATGGGGTCACAAAATCTGCAGTTGGGGGGTCATGACCTGGGTGGGTGCTTAATAGGACATCACTGTGCTGCAGAACCCAGAGGTTGCACGCTTTCCGCGGCTGCAGAAAGACTGGTGAGCACTGCTCTACAATGATTACTTTTGTTCAGTATTCACACTAGAAGGTGAAGGTAATGGGCCAAAGGCAAAATGAAAGGATACAAAAGGTTGCAGGGTGAACACATCACTATTTACCGATAAGGCAGTACTCAAAATGCTGGGATAAGTGAAAACAAGGGCATGGGACCTGATGGGGTTCACCCTAGAATACTGAAGGAGGTGCTGTTTGCATCTCACTGCTCTGTTCAACCTATCCCTTGACACAGATGAACAATGCAGAGAAGACAGAAAGCAGCAGTTACAGGCAAAACATTTTATTAAGAAAAACACTGACCCTATGACTGCTTCTCCTTTGACCTTCTCCCTATTCATCTTTGGTTTGGATCTACTGAGTCACAGTAACATAGTAGATGATGACAGATAAAGATGTGCACGATTCATCCAATCTGCCCAACCAGTCTTGTTCGTTTCTTCACTTCCCTTCAACCTATCCCTCAAAACAGCACAAGTTTCATGAAACTGGAGAAGAGCAGTCACGGTACCGGCTCTAGAATGGTAGGAACAAAAAGGAAAGAAAAGGCTAGACCTGATAGCTTAACACAAGAGTAAGTAAAGTAATGGAAGCGCTACTGAACGACAGCAGTGCTTGAAGTCAGCGGGTTACAGGATGAAAGAAAAACATGGCTTCACCAAGGGAAAATTCTCTCAAACAAATCTGAGTGAATTCTTTGATAAAACGACTGGAATAGTGAATCAGATTTCAGAAAACCTTTGAAACATTTCCATACAGAAACTAGTTCAACAACAAAACTCAGAAAGGAAAAGCAACTTAGACTGTGAGTCCACAATAAAAATGTAAACCATTTTGGTTGTACCACAAAAAGGCCGTATATCACATTCATTACCCTCTCTTTTACCCCTCAATGGAATGCCAGAGGGCTTAGCGTTTGGTTCAGTCTTCTTCAATATCTAAGTAACATTGAAGTGTTAAAAGAAAAAAAATATGCCTGTTTGCAGATGACAAAAACTGAAGATATGAAGAAATAAGGAAAGAAAGATAAACTATTTTTTCACGGAGAGAGTGGTGGATGCTTGGAATGCCCTCCCGCGGGAGGTGGTGGAAACGAAAACAGTAACGGAATTCAAACATGCATGGGATAAACATAAAAGAATCCTGTTCGGAAGGAATGGATCCTCAGGAGCTTAGCCGAGATTGGGTGGCAGAGCCGGTGGTGGGAAGCAGGGATGGTGGTGGGCAGACTTATACGGTCTGTGCCAGAGCCGGTGGCGGGAGGCGGGGATGGTGGTGGGCAGACTTATACGGTTTGTGCCACAGCCGGTGGTGGGAGGCGGGGCTGGTGGTTGGGAGGAGGGGATAGTGCTGGGCAGACTTATACGGTCTGTACCCTGAAAAGGACAGGTACAAATGAAGGTAAGGTATACACATATAAGTTTATCTTGTTGGGCAGACTGGATGGACCGTGCAGGTCTTTTTCTGCCGTCATCTACTAGGTTACTATGTTAGTATAGAGAGACCACAAAACCGTTCTAAAGGGGAGAAGAGAATTTTGTATGGTGAAAACACCACCAACGAAAGCTGAAAGTGAAATATTCTGAAAAGCAGAATGGCTAACGTCAAAGTTATGGAATGACCCAAAGTAACAAAAGAGGTGGAAAGCAAGTGAAAAAGAACATCAAACAGGAAGAACCCTGGTGACCAATTTTTGGCTCAACATCACTCCACCAAAACCTGGCAAACTGCAAAAATCAATTTATCAGGCAGCCAGACTCAACACCACAGTGACTAATGACAGGAAGTACTCATCTTCCAAAGAGAGATCCAAGTAACATTGCCAAGATTTACAAACCCACAACTTGTCTACCTAAAGTCTATAAGCTGTTCACTAAAACACAGGCCAACAGAATATATAATCATATTGATTCCTATAACATCACAGCACGGCTGAGGGGAGACATGATAGAAGTATATAAAATAATGAGTGGAGTGGAACAGGTGGATGTGAAGCGTCTGTTCACGCTTTCCAAAAATACTAGGACTAAGGGGCATGCGATGAAACTACAGTGTAGTACATTTAAAACAAATCTGAGAAACGTTTTCTTCACTCAATGCGTAATTAAACTCTGGAATTCGTTGCCGGAGAACGTAGTGAAGGGGGTTAGCTTGGCAGAGTTTAAAAAGGGGTTGGATGGTTTCCTAAAGGATAAGTCCATAGACCGCTACTAAATGGATTAGGGAAAAATCCAGAGTTTCGGGAATAACTTGTATAAAATGTTTGTACGTTTAGGTAGCTTGCCAGGTGCCCTTGACCTGGATTGGCCGCTGTCAGGGACAGGATGCTGGGCTCGATGGACTCTTGGTCTTTTCCCAGTATGGCATTACTTATGTACTTATGAACATGGAGACAACAAGCACCGAACACACCCCAGTACTCAAAAACCTCCCAAACCCAGACAAAGGCCAGGGAAGTAGAGGACATGCGTGTCTTAAGCAGTGTAGAGATGACAGAGGACGAGAATCCTTTCCTCACTAGGCACCGCTTCTCAAGCGTCATTCTGTAAGACAGAAGTCCTGGGAAGGAGAAGCGGGTTAGCCACCAGTAGCCGGACCAAGTCCACATACCAAAGCCTGCCACCAGAAGCACTAGATAGGGATGATGTGCAATCCTGCACAGCAGCAGCTGGCCTATCAGAGGACATTTTGCTAAAAATACTGAGGAATTATTATGACGCTGCTGCACAGTTGATACAAATGTGATTCCCCAGTTGAGTAAAGGACATAATCCTTGCTTACGGTGTGTGTACTGCAAATATGTGTTGCAGTCTAGCCAGGTGTGTCACCCGGTAACGGGCCAAAAATATGAGATTCGGGTGAACAAGAATTGCGAATCGTCCCAAGTTGTCTATGGGATTGTACAGTGGTGGAAATAAGTATTTGATCCCTTGCTGATTTTGTAAGTTTGCCCACTGACAAAGACATGAGCAGCCCATAATTGAAGGGTAGGTTATTGGTAACAGTGAGAGATAGCACATCACAAATTAAATCCGGAAAATCACATTGTGGAAAGTATATGAATTTATTTGCATTCTGCAGAGGGAAATAAGTATTTAATCCCTCTGGCAAACAAGACCTAATACTTGGTGGCAAAACCCTTGTTGGCAAGCACAGCGGTCAGACGTCTTCTGTAGTTGATGATGAGGTTTGCACACATGTCAGGAGGAATTTTGGTCCACTCCTCTTTGCAGATCATCTCTAAATCATTAAGAGTTCTGGGCTGTCGCTTGGCAACTCGCAGCTTCAGCTCCCTCCATAAGTTTTCAATGGGATTAAGGTCTGGTGACTGGCTAGGCCACTCCATGACCCTAATGTGCTTCTTCCTGAGCCACTCCTTTGTTGCCTTGGCTGTATGTTTTGGGTCATTGTCGTGCTGGAAGACCCAGCCACGACCCATTTTTAAGGCCCTGGTGGAGGGAAGGAGGTTGTCACTCAGAATTGTACGGTACATGGCCCCATCCATTCTCCCATTGATGCGGTGAAGTAGTCCTGTGCCCTTAGCAGAGAAACACCCCCAAAACATAACATTTCCACCTCCATGCTTGACAGTGGGGACGGTGTTCTTTGGGTCATAGGCAGCATTTCTCTTCCTCCAAACACGGCGAGTTGAGTTCATGCCAAAGAGCTCAATTTTTGTCTCATCTGACCACAGCACCTTCTCCCAATCACTCTCGGCATCATCCAGGTGTTCACTGGCAAACTTCAGACGGGCCGTCACATGTGCCTTCCGGAGCAGGGGGACCTTGCGGGCACTGCAGGATTGCAATCCGTTATGTCGTAATGTGTTACCAATGGTTTTCGTGGTGACAGTGGTCCCAGCTGCCTTGAGATCATTGACAAGTTCCCCCCTTGTAGTTGTAGGCTGATTTCTAACCTTCCTCATGATCAAGGATACCCCACGAGGTGAGATTTTGCGTGGAGCCCCAGATCTTTGTCGATTGACAGTCATTTTGTACTTCTTCCATTTTCTTACTATGGCACCAACAGTTGTCTCCTTCTCGCCCAGCGTCTTACTGATGGTTTTGTAGCCCATTCCAGCCTTGTGCAGGTGTATGATCTTGTCCCTGACATCCTTAGACAGCTCCTTGCTCTTGGCCATTTTGTAGAGGTTAGAGTCTGACTGATTCACTGAGTCTGTGGACAGGTGTCTTTCATACAGGTGACCATTGCCGACAGCTGTCTGTCATGCAGGTAACGAGTTGATTTGGAGCATCTACCTGGTCTGTAGGGGCCAGATCTCTTACTGGTTGGTGGGGGATCAAATACTTATTTCCCTCTGCAGAATGCAAATAAATTCATATACTTTCCACAATGTGATTTTCCGGATTTAATTTGTGATGTGCTATCTCTCACTGTTACCAATAACCTATCCTTCAATTATGGGCTGCTCATGTCTTTGTCAGTGGGCAAACTTACAAAATCAGCAAGGGATCAAATACTTATTTCCACCACTGTATGCCCTTGTAGTAAATGGTATATCGGCTACACAACGAGGAGGATAAAACAACGTATAGCCGAACACATTAGCAATCTGAGGATTTTTAAAAGGGAAGCACCCTTAGTTGAACACTGGACAACTCTGAATCATACGCTGGATGATTTAAAATTAGAACACCTTTTGGTGGTGATGTAGCGGAAATGCTCAGAAATAAAGAACAGAAGATGATTTTCCAGTGGGATACTGTTATTCCACGGGGATTAAATCGTGAATTGAGTGGCTGTAGGCTTAATGGGGAGGTGCGAGTTAGTATGATTCAGGAGTATAAGACAGCGCATGTGTGGGCGTCTTTTCCAAGAGGAGAGTCGTGGCTGGGAGACTGTCTCACCGCAGGTATGCCAAAAAGTATATAATAAATGGCTTGAAGAAAATGGCGTAAAATAAATGATAACGAACTGAATGTTTATAAAGACCATAATATACTGATGTTTCTGTTAGTATTACGCCGACATGGTCATTTTAATCTGCTTTTAATTTTTAGATTTTGTGATTTCCCCTGATGAAGCAACACCGTTGCGAAACACAGCTGGTGTTGGGAAGATCATTAAGACAATCATGAAAGTGGTTGAGGAGAAATTTGAAGAGGGAAGGACTATTTTATGAATACACGAGTGCACTTTCACAAGTTTTCTTTTTTCACTCCGGTATATGGATTATAGCTAGCACACGGACTACAACGCGCTGTCACAAGTAGTGCCCCAGAGAACCGTCTCCAGATAAGTACTTTGAAAATTCAGAACTGACTGTTATATATGTGTCAAAAATTTTTGAAAAAAACTTTTCATGTTCAATCTTGGAGGCAGGTAGGGACACAGTGCAGTGATGTTTGAGTGATTAACGTATTAAACTCAATTATGCGGAGTGATGGTTAATACGCACAACTGAGCACTGTACTATTCATTATGTATGTGAGTTAGAAGTACTCGAAGAGCATGTGAAAAAAATCT
The DNA here is from genome assembly GCF_901765095.1 of Microcaecilia unicolor. Taxonomy (NCBI): domain Eukaryota; kingdom Metazoa; phylum Chordata; class Amphibia; order Gymnophiona; family Siphonopidae; genus Microcaecilia; species Microcaecilia unicolor. The sequence continues at coordinate 651,970,814 of NC_044032.1, read as the reverse complement.
ATTTTGAAAGCAAATTGATTGATTCATGAAACCAGGACAGAATTAGTTACCCCCAGATATTTTGTATTGGTTCTATCATAGTTACATAGTAGATGACGGCAGAAAAAGACCTGCACGGTCCATCCAGTCTGCCCAACAAATGGACATGACAGAAGGACATGATACAAGGGCTCCTCCACAGGCCACGGCTAAACAAGGGTATCTATTCCCTGAGAAGCCCCTTCCTGCCTGTGACTGAAGACACTCCGCTTTGGCATTGCTGCTCGTCACCATCAGGTCAAATATCAGCCTGCCTACACTGGTCCTGGATGAGCTGAATTCCCACTTCCCAGGATCCAACAAGGAGTGGCTAAGAAAGTCAAACTGGGCATTTCCTTGCCAGCAATATGACTGCCAAGAGGGCCTTCAAGTTCACTTTCCTCCAGTGACAAACGGCTGCCACCTCCAAGCCACAGGCCAGCTCCTGATGCTACCCTGCTTGTTGATGTAAGCCAGCACCATGGCATTGTCCACCATCATTCAAACCTCCTTCCCCCGGATCAGTGGAGAAACTCCAACAAGGTCAAGCATACCACTTGAGACTCCAGGTGACTGATAGACCATGAGGTATCAGCGGGGACCAAATCCCCTGCACCACTCGCCCCAGACTGTGCCTCACTCTGGCCAGGAGTGGAAGCTGGCAACTGAAGTCCTGAGAGACTGGAGCCTAGCATGACAACAGAGCGGAGTGAAGAGACCGCATTATGTGTTCACACCTAAGGCACCACTTCCAGAGTTCCCACTATGGAACCCACAAATTGCAGGTAGTCCCAGAGTCTGGGAGTCAAAAGGTCACACAATCTGTGCTTCTGGGCTTGGAACTTGGACATATGCTCCTCTGGGAGGTACAATTGTGTCAAACAGACTCCCAGGTACTTACTGAGTTGGTCTTGAGGCCAGACTCTGATAAGTGCAGAAGGTATTCAAGCAGGTTCTGTGCAGGGCAAGAACGAGGTTCTAGGGCCTTGCTCTCACACCAAACGACAAACCTCCTCCACTTGAAAGAGTAACTCTTTTTAGTGGAATCCTTCCTAGAGGCAAGCAAGACACGGGAGACACCCTCAGACAGACCCAACGCAGCAAAGTCTACGCCCTCAACATCCAGGCCGTGAGAGCCAGAGCCTGAAGGTTGGGGTGCAGCAACGCTCCATCGTTCTGCGAAATGAGAGTCGGAAAACACTCCAATCTCCACGGTTCTTCTGAGGACAACTCCAGAAGAAGAGGGAACCAGATCTGACGGGGCCAAAAGGGCGCTATCAGAATCATGGTGCCGCGGTCTTGCTTGAGCTTCAGTAAGGTCTTCCCCACCAAAGGTATGGGAGGATAAGCATACAGGAGGCCGGTCCCCCAATGAAGGAGAAAGGCATCCGACGCTAGCCTGCCGTGTGTCTGAAGTCTGGAACAGAACAGAGGCAGCTTGTGGTTGGTCTGAGAGGCGAAAAGGTCCACCAAGGGGGTGCCCCACTCTCGGAAGATCTTGCGTACCACTCTGGAATGGAGCGACCACTCGTGCGGTTGCATGACTCTGCTCAGTCTGTCGGCCAGACTGTTGTTTACGCCTGCCAGGTATGTGGCTTGGAGGAGCATGCCGAACTGGCAAGCCCAACGCCACATCCCGACGGCTTCCTGACACAGGGGGCGAGATCCGGTGCCCCCCTGCTTGTTGACGTAATACATTGCAACCTGATTGTCTGTCCGAATTTGGATAATTTGGCAGGACAGCCGATCTCTGAAAGCCTTCAGTGCGTTCCAGATCGCTCGGAGCTCCAGGAGGTTGATCTGAAGATCCTTTTCCTGGAGGGACCACAGACCCTGGGTGTGGAGCCCATCGACATGAGCTCCCCACCCCAGGCGAGATGCATCCGTCGTCAGCACTTTCGTGGGCTGCGGAATTTGGAATGGACATCCCAGGGTCAAATTGGTCCGAATGGTCCACCAGAGCAGTGAAGTGCGGCAACTGGTGGAGAGGCGGATGACATCTTCTAGATTCCCGGTGGCTTGGAACCACTGGGAAGCTAGGGTCCATTGAGCAGATCTCATGTGAAGACGAGCCATGGGAGTCACATGAACTGTGGAGGCCATATGACCCAGAAGTCTCAACATCTGCCGAGCTGTGACCTGCTGAGACGCTCTGGTCTGCGAAGCCAGGGACAGGAGGTTGTTGGCCCTCGCTTCGGGAAGGAAGGCCTGAGCCTTCTGGGTATTCAGCAGAGCTCCTATGAATTCCAGAGACTGGGTTGGCTGGAGATGGGACTTTGGGTAATTTATCACAAACCCCAGCAGCTCCAGTAGTTGAATAGTGCACTGCATGGACCGGAGGGCTCCTGCCTCCGAGGTGCTCTTGACCAGCCAATCGTCGAGATATGGGAACACGTGCACTTCCAGCTTGCGTAGATACGCCGCCACCACCACGAGGCACTTTGTAAACACCCGTGGGGCAGAGGTGAGCCCAAAGGGCAGCACACAATACTGAAAGTGCCGTGCGCCCAGGCAGAATCTGAGATACTGTCTGTGAGCTGGCAGTATCGGGATGTGAGTGTATGCGTCCTTTAAATCCAGGGAACATAGCCAATCGTTTTTCTGAATCATTGGCAGAAGGGTGCCCAAGGAAAGCATCCTGAACTTTTCTTTGACCAGGAATTTGTTCAGGCCTCTCAGGTCTAGGATGGGACGCATCCCCCCTGTTTTCTTTTCCACAAGGAAGTACCTGGAATAGAATCCCAGCCCTTCCTGCCCGGGTGGTACGGGCTCGACCGCATTGGCGCTGAGAAGGGCGGAGAGTTCCTCTGCAAGTACCTGCTTGTGATGAGAGCTGAAGGATTGAGCTCCCGGAGGACAATTTGGTGGCAGGGAGGCCAAATTCAGGGCGTATCCGCACCGCACTATTTGGAGAACCCACTGGTCGGAGGTTATGAGAGGCCACCTTTGGTGAAAAAATTTTAACCTCCCTCCGACCGGCAGATCGTCCGGTACGGACACTTTGAGGGCGGCTATGTTCCCGTGGATCCAGTCAAAAGCCCGTCCCCGGCTTTTGCTGTGGAGGCGCAGGGGGCTGCTTAGGCGCACGCTGTTGACGAGAACGAGCGCGCTGGGGCTGTCCCTGTGCCTGACGAGGCCTTCGGGCCGGCTGGGTGTACCTACGCTTTGCAAAAGAATAGGGTACAGCCTGCCGGTCCCGGGAAAAACGTCCACCTGCTGAGGTGGATGCTGAAGGCGCCCGGTGGGAGAGCTTGTCGAGGGCGGTTTCCTGCTGATGCAGTTGGTCCACCAGCTGCTCGACCTTCTCACCAAAAATATTATCCCCCCGGCAAGGGACGTCGGCCAGTCTCTGCTGGGTGCGGTTGTCCAGGTCAGAGGCACGCAGCCATGAGAGCCTGCGCATCACTATACCTTGGGCCGCAGCACGAGATGCCACGTCACAGGTGTCATAGATACCCCTGGACAGGAACTTTCTGCACGCCTTCAGCTGCCTGACCACCTCCTGATAAGGCCTGGACTGCTCCGGCGGGAGCTTATCGACCAGGTCCGCCAGTTGCTTCACATTGTTCCGCATGTGGATGCTCGTATAGAGCTGGTATGACTGGATGCGGGTCACGAGCATGGAGGATTGGTAGGTCTTCCTCCCAAACGAGTCCAGAGTGCGAGACTCCCGTCCCGGGGGCGCCGAGGCGGTATCCCTCGAACTCCGTGCCCTCTTGAGAGCAGAATCCACGACCGCCGAGTCATGGGGCAATTGGGGCCGCATTAACTCTGGGTCCGAGTGGATTCTGTACTGGGACTCCGCTTTCTTGGGGATGATGGGATTAGATAGCGGTCTCATCCAGTTCCGAAGCAGTGTCTCTTTGAGGACATTGTGCAACAGCACCGTGGAGGACTCTCTAGGTGGTGATGGATAGTCGAGGACCTCGAGCATCTCAGCCCTCGGCTCATCCACAGAGACCACGGGGAAGGGAATGCAAATAGACATATCCCTTACAAAGGAGGCAAAGGAGAGGCTCTCAGGAGGTGAGAGCTTCCTCTCCGGTGAAGGCGTGGGATCAGAGGGGAGGCCCGCAGACTCCTCTGGGGAGAAATATCTGGGGTCCTCCTCTTCCCCCCACGAGGCCTCTTCCTCGGTATCGGACATAAGCTCATGTAGCTGAGTCCTTAACCGGGCCCGGCTCGACGTCGAGGCACCGAGGCCTCGGTGCCGTCGAGCGGTGGACTCCCGCGCCGGCGGGGACGACGCTCCCTCCATCGACGTCGACGGGGACTCCACTTGCGTGGCGGTCGAGACCGGCGCCACAAGCGGCGGCAGTGTCGACGGCCTCGGCACCGGGCTAGAGCTCGCCGGCGCCACAGTCAACGGCGCCGAGGGCGCAAGCACCCCCGGCGCCGGCACAGCCTGGCGCATCAGCCCTTCCAGGATCCCCGGAAGGATGGCTCGGAGGCACTCGTCCAGGCCCGCTGCTGGGAAAGACGGGGGGGGGGCCGGTAGAGGTGTCGGTGCCGGAAGCTGCTCGGGTCCAGGAGACTGCACCGAAGTGCTGGAACCCTGACGCGTCGGTACCTCCACAACCGAAGGGGATCTCTCCTCTCGACGAGGACGCTTCTGCGTCGACTCCTCGCCGGTACCGAAACCCGGGTGCATCGAGGGCGACCGATGACGGTGCTTCTTGGATTTCTTCCGGTGCCCGTCATCGGTGCCCGCAGGGATGGAGGAGGTCGATCCCCCTCGGTCTCGAGGAACCGGGTCAGACAGGGTTCGGTCCCGCGGGCCATGGGCCGAGGGAGTGACCGGGGCCGATTGCCCTCACGGCCTCTCACCCCTACCCTCGCCGGAGGACCGGCGGGCCGGCGGGACCTGTTCTCCTGGGGTCGATGCCATCGGTGCCGATTTCGCAGGCATCGATATCGGTACCGAAGAACCGGCCGTCGATACCGATGCCATCGAGGTCGACGTCGAGGGGCCGGCGCAAGTTCCAAAAAGACGGTCCCGAAGAACTTGCCTCGCAACCTGAGTCCGTTTCCGGAGACCAAGACACAGGGAACACGACTTGATATTGTGCTCCGGCCCGAGGCACTGGAGGCACCAAGCGTGGGTGTCGGTCTGCGAGATCGGCCGGCCGCACCGACCACACTTCTTAAATCCACTCGGGACCTTCGAGGACATCGACGGAAAAATCGCGTCGGCGAAGTTAAAGTTGTCGATGGTGGCGGTAATCACACCTCGAAAAATGAAATCGACCGTGCGGCCACTAGGCCGCAACGCGACGCCCCCGCTAGAAACGAGGGAAAAAAGGGAGTGCGTGCTCTTTTTTTTTTTGGGAAAAGAAAAAGAGGAGCGCGCGGCGATAAGAAAAAACAAAAACAAAGAATTTCGCGTAAACGCGACGGTTTTTCTGGGGCTGACACAGAGAGAGCGGCGATCGCACGACTCTCTTCAGCGCGGAAAAAAAGGAACTGGCGGGAACGGTCACGCACGGGCGGGAAGACGGCCGCGCATGCGCGGTGGGCGTGCCCTGCGTGCTGACCGCCCGCGAAGCTTCTTCCGGTTGGTGGGGGCTGCCGTGGACGTCACCCCAGTCGTGAGAACAAGCAGCCTGCTTGTCCTCGGAGAATGTTAAGATACACCTCTGTGAGGCTTGGAGAGGTTAAGAACTTGTCTGGCTGAACTCAGGCAATCGTGAAGGGAAGGGTTTCCATCCGAAAATGCTGAATCAAAAAGCAAGTGTTCACCTCTTTGAGGTTCAGAATGTGCCAAAAGGATCCTCCTTCCTTTTCGGATCACAACATAGATGGAATAGCACCCCAAGTCCTGTTCTGCTGGCAGAACTGGCTCCACCGCCCTCAAGTCTAGAAGATGGTGAAGGTTGAGAATTACTGCCTGCCAGGGGAAATCATGAAGGCATCAGGTACAGGACAATCCAGTTCTAGAGTGTACACTCTCTCGACCACCTCCAGGACCCATGATCTGAGATGATGCGGGCCCACTCGTGGCCTAAGAGAAAGAACCTACTTCCTACCATAACGAATGAGGAGCCCGGCGCACCCTCAATGGGAAGGCCTGGACACCCCAGCACCACCGTCGGAGCTCAAATCCAGACCTTTTGAGGCCCTGACAGCAACTCAGCTTAAATTACCTACCAGGACCAGGACCCAAAGCAGGACCAATGCCTATCCACGTGAAAGTGACCCCCACCCACCCCTGGGCAACCTCTGGCCACCAGGGGGCTGCTGGGAATTCTGCTGCCAAATCTGAAGGTGATGAAGAGGCTGAGCTTCTCCCAAGTCCTTGACCAACTTTTCCAGATCATCTCCAAGAAGCAGCCAACCCCTACCGGATAGCTGGCTAAGAAAACAAAACTGAGGTTATAATGCCTTTGTATCGCTTCATGGTGCAAATGCACCTCGAATATTGCGTGCAAGTCACCACATCTCAAAATGATACAGCAAAATTAGGAAAGGTACAGAGAAGACAGATGAAAATGATGGGGACTGGACGACTTCTCTATGAGGAAAGGCTAAAGACGCTAGGACTCTTCAGCTTGGAGAAGAGACAGGAGATATGACAGGTCTATAAAATACTGACTGGAGTGGAATGGGTGAATTGCTTGTATACTGCTTCCAAAAATACAAGGACTAAGGGATACGCAATGAAGCTATTAAGTAGTAAATTTAAAACAAATTGGAGAAAAAAGTTTTTCACCCAACATGTAATTAAACTCTGGAATTCACTGTCGGATAATGTGGTAAACGCAGATAGCTTAGCAGGGTTTTAAAAAAGGTTTGATTACTTTCCTAAAAGTAAAGTCCATAAGCCATTATTAACATGGGACTTGGGAAATTCCACTGCTTATTTCTGGAAAAAGTAGCATAAAATCAGTTTAACTGTTCTGGGAATCTTGCCAGGTAGTTGTGACCTGGAATGACAGCTGTTGGAAACAGCTTGATGGACTTTCGGTCCCTCCAAATACGGCAATGCTTATGTTCTTAAGAGATGGGATACTGGACTCAATGGGCCTTCGGTCTGAACCAGTATTTATTATTTATTTATAGTACATTTCTACCCCACATTTTCCCACACACGCAGGCACAATGTGGCTTACATAGGAGAATTAACGATGACAATGCAATAAGAGAAAATGGTAAAAGACAAGAATAGGCAAGGAAGGGGAAGGGGGCATAACAGATGGGGACTATTGATGGGTAAGAGAGTGGGGGGAGTAGACCAGTCCAAATAGGTGGGTTTTCAGCAGCCTCTTGAACAGCTGGTGATTATTTTGCAGCTTTAAGCATTTCGGCAAACCATTCCAATTCTTGGCACAGGAGTATTGGAAGGACGAAGTGAGTATATCTTTTGCCCTTACATAGGTGCCACAATATGAATGATTTAGCTGTGGCCAATGATGGTAGGCTGGCTTTCATACAGACCATCTGAGTAGGGATTTACACCTGTTTAAAGTTAGAAATCAGACAGCCTGGAGTAAAGTTTTGAAAAGTACAAGCTGAAGACACACACACGTGGTTCACAGGCACTTTACTACTACTACTTATCACTTCTATAGCACTACAAGGCATACACAGCGCTGTACACCATACATGAAAAGACAGTCCCTGCTCAAAGAGCTCACAATCTAAATAGGGCAGACAAACAGAACAACTAAGAGGTAAGGGAATTAAAGAGGTGGGGATAAAAGGATACAGGGCAAGTGAGTAGTGTTTAGGAGTCAAAAGCAGCAATAAAGAGGTGGGCTTTTAGCCTGGATTTGAAAACGGCCAAAGACGGGGCCAGATGAACAGGCTCGGGAAGTCTATTCCAGGCGTGAGGTGCAGCGAGATAAAAGGAACGGAGTCTGGAATTAGCAGTAGAGGAGAAGGGGGACAGACAAGAGAGATTTATCCACAGAACCGAGTACCCGAGGGGGGGAGGGCGTAGGGAGAGACAAGAGTGGAGAGGTACTGGGGAGCGGTAGAGTGAATGCACTTATAGGTCAGTTAGAGAAGTTTGAATTGAATGCGGAAACGGATAGGGAGCCAGTGAAGTGACTTGAGGAGAGGGCTAATGTGAGCATAGCGACTCCGGCGGAAAATGAGTCGCGCAACAGAGTTTTGGACTGATTAAAGAGGAAAGAGATGGCTAATAGGGAGGCCGGTGAGAAGCAGGTTGCAATAATCTAGGCAGGAGGTGATAAGAGTGTGGATAAGGGTTCTGGTAGAGTGCTCAAAGAGGAAGGGACGGATTTTGCTGATGTTATAGAGAAAGAAGCGACAGGTTTTGGCAATCTGTTGAATGTGAGCAGAGAAGAAGACAGAGGAGTCGAAGATGACCCCAAGGTTATGAGCTGATGAGACAGGGAGAATGAGATGAGCTGATGAGACAGGGAGAATGAGAGTGCCATCCACAGAAATAGAGAAAGGGGGGAGAGGAGAGGTGGGTTTAGGGGGAAAAATGAGAAGCTCGGTTTTGGCCATGTTAATTTTCAGATGACGTTGAGACATCAAGGCAGCGATATCAGATAGGCAGGCTGATACATTGGTCTGGATGCTGGTTGAGATTTCTGGGGGAGAGGTAGATCTGGGAGTCGTCAGCATACTTTACCGTAGCTCTTGAACAGGTCTGGTTGTTTTAGAGGCAGTTCAATGGTTTCTTGGATGATTTTCAGCTGGTTGCTCAGACCTCCTATCATATCATAAGTAACTCTGGACGTCTTGTGGCTTTCCACAGTCTCACCGCCAGGCTTAGTCATCGTGAAACTGATCCTGGTTTTTACAGAGATGCTGTAGAAGGCCTCGATGTTGCCTTTCGACACATCTGTAACAGGTTGAAACAAGCTCCCCTGTGCTTTGCCCTCTCCTTGACCAGACTGAGAGCTCCGTAGGGACTCTGTGCTCTCTTCCACTGCAGAGGTTTCCCCTATGGCATCGAGTTCTAGTGATTCTCTGGGTTCTTCCCGTTTCTGTGGTGTGCTGGTGCAGGCAGCGGTTGGGCTGTCCTTGATGTCCAGCTGGCTGAGCTGAAAGGAGAGATTTAGGCAGTGGGCGTCCAGAGCTGGCTCCTGTGAGTTGTTGGATGTGGTCTCGCACGGCACTGCCAGCGTGGCACCGTCGCTTCCTCTCACCCTGGTCACCATCAGACTGCAAGGTCTTCCAAGGAACACCACGCTCAGGAGGTTGCCAGGCAAAACTATCTTCCCATCTGCACAAGATTTATTAAAAAAAAAAGGAGTGAAAAGGTTTTTTTTCCAATAATACTGTAGCACATTAACACAGTGAAGCTTTCAGCAGTTGAGTTTGGCAGAGACTGACAGCCTCTTTCAAGATAGCACAAGAGAGAAATGGGCTGTGCAACCCTCATGTCTCCTCTGCTAACCAATTTTCCTTGCATGGAAAGTGCTCATGTCATCTTAATAGCTTTTCTGCTCTACACAACCCACTGTATAAAGTGAAAAACTCTTCCGTGAACTCAGGTCTCACATCATACAGTATATATCCAGGGTGTTACATTCGGAAGACTTGCTCAAGCTGAGGTAGCCAGGAAGGGAAGGGTGGGGGGATTACATATCACTATTTTCTGGAATACTAGCCGTTGAGCCTGTAAAAACGGGCTGGTATTGGGGTTTTCCTTCTCCCTCCCCGTGAGGTCGCCACCGCTACCGTCCCCCCCCCCCCCCCCCCCAGAGTCGCCGCCATCCCTCCGCCCGGCCCGGGCCTTCTCTCCACTACTAAACTTACACATCCATTTGCCGGAACGCAGCACGCACATCAGCTGAGCTGCCGTCGGCCCTTCCTTCTCTGCCTGTGTCCCGCCCTCCTGTGACGTAACGTCAGCGAGGGCGGACACAGGCAGGGAAGGAAGGCCGACGGCAGCTCAGCTGATGTGCGTGTTGCGTTCCGGTGAATGGATGTGTAAGTTTAGTAGCGGAGAGAGGGCCCAGGCCGGGTGTGGGGGGGGGGGGGGGGGGGGAACGGTAGCGGCGACCTCGGGCGGGCGGGGGGTGGGGAGCGGTATCAACCTCGGCGGCGCAGTTTCCCTCTCTGGCCCGCCCTTGTCATCACGTATTGACGCGGGGGCGGGACAGAGAGGGACGTCTCTACTGCGCATTTGCGAGTGAGTCGGTCACTCGCCATTTATATGTTTGATACCACAACAGTACAAAATACCATGAGGACCCACATCAGCCTTTTGAGTAGTAGTTAAGAGCTACCAACAAGGATAAAGGGAAATGGAAATGGGACTTGATATACTGCCTTTTTGAGGGTTTTTTTTTTTGCAACTACATTCAAAGCAGTTTACATATATTCAGGTACTTATTTTGTACCAGGGGCAATGGAGGGTTAAGTGACTTGCCCAGAGTCACAAGGCGCTGCAGTGGGAATCGAACTCAGTTCCCCAGGATCAAAGTCCGCTGCACTAACCACTAGGCTACTCCTCCACTAAGGAAATAGGGGCCCACCTAGCTGACGGCATCTACCTGCACAGAGTAAAAGAAGCAGCACTTTCTGCCATGCCTGCTTCCTTTCTCTCACAGCGAGCTGGAAAACCTCTGCGTAGACAGTACAATCAAACAGAAGTAGAGATTGGCAAACAGGCGATCCAAACACAGGAAACAGTGCTTAAAAGATGGTTTATTCACTACTTGGGCAAGAGGACTTAACACGGTCCGTGATTTGGTGCAATCAAACACCTGCTTCAGAGGTCACATAAATAGTCAAGCACAACCTTTAATACTTGACTGCTTAATTTACTCTGTCACATACGAAACTTTAATGCAATACCTCTCTGTATTTCTCAATCCGGAAATGGCGATCGCCATTACGGCATAATGTAAGCCACATTGAGCCTGCAAATAGGTGGGAAAATGTGGGATAATGTGGGAACAAACTGGATACTGAACGGACGCCTTCGGGTTACGCTGTGTGTCTGATATTTTCACCAGAATGGAGTTCTTTGGGCAATTTCATTTGTTCACGTTTTGCTTGAATATTTACGTGACCCCTGAAGCAGGCGTTTGATTAACTGTCAGGTCCTGTTGCCCAAGTAGTGAATAAAGCATCTTTAAGCACTGCTTCCTGAGTTGGATGGCCTGTTTGCCAGTCTCTACTTTTGTTTGTTTGATTGCTTCCTTTCTCTCCTCAGGATTGCTCAGGCTCTTCTTCTACCTCCTCCCCCGCTCTCCTTTCTCTGCACTCCCTGTCTCACTTTTTTTTTTTCTCTGGGAAACAGAAATCTTCTCCGTTTATCCCATGCTTTCTTAAACTTCATCAGAACTGGTCCTTATATTCCAGATGAGGTCTCACCAAGGAACTGTACACAGGCTTTATCAAAACTTCGCACCTTTCCCCATGCACCCTAGCACCTCAAGCTTGTAGAACAGTGGTTATCAAGTATGAACAGCCTAGGACTGCAGGGCTGTTGAAGGCTGCTCTTAACTCTTAGTCACCTGTTCAATACCCACGTTTTCATCATTTCATAAATTCCTTCGTTTGTCCTGTTTATCTGTCTTGAATAGACTGTAAGCTCTGCTGAGCAGGGACTGTCTCTTCTGTGTTTATGTAAAGCGCTGTGTACGTCTAGTAATGCTGTAGAAATAAGCAGTAAGCAGCAAACGCCAAAGCCCTGCCTACGGATTTGGAAATGGAAAGGGGATCATAAGCAAAGGGAGAAATTCTACATATGGTGCCTTAAAAATCGGTGCCTTAAAACCACGCAGTTAGCGTGATTCTATAAATTGCACCTAAAGTTAGGCGTAGTTTTTTTTTTTTTTTGAAACGTCCACAATCTGCCTGTTCCACGCTCCCTTTTCAACTGTGCGCATTAGAATTTACACGCACTGCGTTACAGAATACGCCTAGAAAGCTGTGCATGCAAATTCTAATTAAAGCCAATCAGTGCTGCTAATTATTGGTGCCGATTGGCTTGTTAATTAAGCTGTGCACGCAATTAGGCCATGCAGCCAAATTAGTGTTCACAACTTAAGGGGACATAAATAGAATTTGGGGGAAAGCCAACAGGTACAGCACAAGAAGGGAGGCAGCAAGGGAAGTCACAGAGGAGACCTTGAAAGACCAGCAAGGAAAACAAAGCCAGTCCCCCAGAGTACTAAATAGAGGGAAACAGAAGCAAATCGGGGACAAAGACATCCAGGGAAGAAAAGAAAAGAATGGGTGGGAATTAAGCCAAAGAATGCCTTAGAGGGAGAAGAAAACACATGCAAGAAAGATCAGAGCAGAAAACAGGAAGCTGCCAGTACATCACAGGCTGGCCCTTAGTGGAGGAGTAGCCTAGTGGTTAGTGCAGTGGACTTTGATCCTGGGGAACTGTATTGGGCAATCAAGCCATTGTGACATCACTGATGAGGTTGGCTCTTATTGGTGGAATGAGTGGAGGAGTAGCCTAGTGGTTAGTGCAGTGGACTTTGATCCTGGGGAACTGAGTCTGATTCCCACTGCAGCTCCTTGTGACTCTGGGCAAGTCACTTAACCCTCCATTGCCCCTGGTACAAAATAAGTACCTGAATATATGTAAATCGCTTTGAATGGAGTTGCAAAAACCTCAGAAAAGCAGTATGTCAAGTCCCACCATTTCCCTATCCCCCTTTCCCTTATGACATCACAATATCAGAAGTGAGCCAAGTACAGGACAATCAAGCCATCCATTGTGACATCACTGATGAGGTTGGCTCTTATTGGTGGAATGAGTGGAGGAATAGCCTAGTGGTTAGTGCAGCGGACTCCGATCCTGGGGAACTGAGTTTTATTCCCACTGCAGTTCCTTGTGACTCTGGGCAAGTCACTTAACCCTCCATTGCCCCTGGTACAAAATAAGTACCTGAATATATGTAAACCGCTTTGAATGTAGTTGCAAAAACCTCAGAAAAGTGGTATGTCAAGTCCCAGTTCCCTTTCCCTATTTGAGATTCTATATGGAATGTTGGTATTCCACTAGCAACATTCCATGTAGAAGCCTGCCCTTGTAGATGAGCAATGCGGCTGTACGTACATGCAGGACGTCAGACTCACAGAAACAGAAGCCTGCGCGGCCACATTGGTGATGTACGTACGTGCAGGACGTCAGACTCACAGAAACAGAAGCCTGCGTGGCCGCATTGGTGATCTGCAAGGGCAGGCTTCTACATGGAATGTTGCTAGTGCAGGAGTAGCCTAGTGCTTAGTGCAGCGGACTCTGATTCTGGGGAACTGGGTTCGATTCCCACTGCAGCTCCTTTTGACTCTGGGCAAGTCACTTAACCCTCCGTTGCCCCAGGTACAAAAATAAGTACCTGAATATATGTAAACTACTACTACTTAACATTTCTAAAGCGCTACTAGGGTTACGCAGCGCTGTACAATTTAACATGGAAGGACAGTCCCTGCTCAAGGAGCTTACAATCTAAAAGACAGGTGTACAATCTAAGAGACAAGTGTAGAGTCAATCTGATAGGGCACTTTGAATGTAGTTGCAAAAACCTCAGAAAGCTGGTATATCAAAAGTCCTTTCCCCCCCCCCCCCCCCCCTTTCTAATGGGCCTTGACCAGATGCAGCCAATAACACCTCACGGAGACTTCAGAGGCGGGAATGCCAGTTCAAAAGGTCTTTGGGATTTAGTGAAAGGGACACTTCAGCACATCAGCCCTCAACTTTAGGCTGCTCAACTAATTTATCAGCTTCCTGCTTGCTCCGCCCCAAGAGCCTCTTACCATGACATGTTGTTCTATGAGACCCAGACACAGAATCAAGAGCAACATTTACAATTATTCCTTCATGGAAAGAGTGGCAGGCGCAAGGAACAGATTCCTAGAGGTTGTTGTAAAGACAAAAAGAGTAACTGTGAATAAACAGAGGGGGTCCCTAATGGTAAAGAAGCACAGAGAGGTGGGTTTCCAAGGGAGCAACTTGGAAGGATCACCACTATCACCGATCCTTTTCAACCTCATGATGACTCCACTAGCCAAGACCCTATCCACCCAATGACGTTACATTATACATCACATACAAACATGATCTGGTGGAAATCACCAACAAAATCAAGCTAAGCTTTAAACATCATGAACTCATGGGCAAATGCATTCCAACTAAAACTCAATACAGAAAAAACACACTGTCTCATCATCTCACCCCTATACAATACATACAAACCCACAACCATTAACACCCCAGGATACTCCCTATCTCAGATAGCCTGAAAATTCTTGGAGTATCAATCGACCATAACCTATCACTAGAGACCCAAGTGAAATCCACCATAAAGAAAATGTTTTTCTCAATGTGGAAACTCAAACGCGTGAAACCATTCTTCCTGAGGGAAATATTTCGTAACCTGCTACAGTCCATGGTACTAAGCCATGCAGATTACTGTAATGGAATCTATGCGGGATGCAAAGATCAAATCATAAAACAAACTCCAGACCACACAAAACACAGCAGCCAGGCTTATATTTGGAAAAACACTTTTTGACAGCACCAAACCATTCAGAGAAAAATTGCACTGGCTACCAATCAAAGAACGCATCACTTTCAAAATCTGCACGACTGTTCATAAAATTATTTACGGCGAGGCTACTACTACTACTATTTAACATTTCTAAAGCGCTACCAGGGTTACACAGTGCTGTACAATCTAACAAAGAAGGACAGTCCCTGCTCAAAGGAGCTTACAATCTAAAGGACAAAAAGTGCAGTCAATCAAGATTGAGGCAGTCTAGATTTCCTGGATAGAGGTACAATGGTTAGGTGCCGAAAGCGACATTGAAGAGGTGGGCTTTGAGCAAGGATTTGAAGATGGGTAGGGAGGGGGCTTGGCGTATGGGCTCAGGGAGTTTATTCCAAGCATAGGGTGAGGCGAGGCAGAAAGTGCGAAGCCTGGAGTTGGTGGTGGTGGTGAAGGGTACTGAGAGGAGGGATTTGTCCTGTGAGCGGAGGTTACGGGTAGAAGCATAAGGGGAGATGAGGGTAGAGAGGTAATGAGGGGCTGCAGATTGAGTGCATTTGTAGGTCAGTAGAAGCCTGAACTGTATGCGGTACCTGATCGGAAGCCAGTGAAGTGACTTGAGGAGAGGGGTATATGAGCATGTCGGTCTAGGCGGAAGATAAGACGGGCAGCAGAGTTCTGAACAGATTGAAGGGGGGATAGATGGTTAAGTGGGAGGCCAGTGAGGAGTAGGTTGCAGTAGTCAAGGCGAGAGGTGATGAGAGAGTGGATGAGAGTTTGGGTGGTGTGCTCGGAGAGGAAGGGGCGAATTTTGCTGATGTTATAGAGAAAGAAGCGACAGGTCTTGGCTGTCTGCTGGATATGGGCAGAGAAGGAGAGGGAGGAGTCGATTATGACTCAGAGGTTGCGGGCAGATGAAACGGGGAGGATGAGGGTG
Organism: Microcaecilia unicolor; assembly: GCF_901765095.1. Taxonomy (NCBI): domain Eukaryota; kingdom Metazoa; phylum Chordata; class Amphibia; order Gymnophiona; family Siphonopidae; genus Microcaecilia; species Microcaecilia unicolor. The sequence goes on along the minus strand of NC_044032.1, from coordinate 651,955,427 downwards.
TTGTCGACTGAGATAGAGAGTGGAGGGAGAGGAGAAGTGGGTTTGGGTGGAAAGACAATGAGCTCGGTCTTGGCCATGTTCAGTTTCAGGTGGCGGTTGGACATTCAGGCAGCAATGTCGGATAAGCAGGCTGATACTTTGGCCTGGGTTTCCGCAGTGATTTCTGGTGTGGAGAAGTAAAGCTGGGTGTCGTCAGCATAAAGATGGTATTGGAAACCATGAGATGAGATCAGCGAGCCCAGGGAAGAGGTGTAGATTGAATAAAGAAGGGGTCCAAGGACAGATCCCTGAGGAACTCCAACAGAGAGTGGGATGGGGGTGGAGGAAGATCCATGAGAATGTACTCTGAAGGTACGGTGGGAGAGATAAGAGGAGAACCAGGAGGCTCTGGGATACATGACTGAGAGACCTCATCGACCTGCCAACCAGAAACACCACAAAATCTGCACGATCATACCTAAACCTGCACTACCCAAGCAGCAAAGGACTCAAATAAAAATCCACCTATGCAACCAGCTTTTCCTACCTAAGTGCACAACTATGGAATGCACTGCCAAAAGCAGTAAAAACTACGCTCGACCACCTAAATTTTCGGAATGCACTAAAGACAGACCTGTTCAGAAGAGCATACCCCTCCGACCCAACATAAAAACACCTGGTCACTTGCGACACAAATTAACCAAAGACCGTAACGGACATTACCTGACTCTTCTTCCCCATTTCCCTCTCTAAGTTCCCCCTAACTGTTCCTACCATACATGTACCTCATTATACCACAAAATCACTTTGTATTCATTCATACCATGTATTTGTTCAGACTGTAATCGGCTAACACCGTTAACGGTTATATGTAGGCCACATTGAGCCTGCAATAATAATAATAACTTGCACAGGGCATTCCTGACTGAGCTGCCAGGCCAAAAAAGCACTGGGCAGAAAAACAGAATCTCAGTATACAGAGTTGCACTGGACAGTCATGTTTACCTGAGTGGAGGAATAGCTTAACACTACAGTCGGCTGAGACCCTGGGGCACTGCAGCTCCTTGTGACTCCGGGCAAGTCACTTAACCCTCCATTACCCCAAGTACAAAAACTTTTATTGTGAGCCCACTAGGGACAGAAAAAGTACCTGCATATAATAAATGTTAAACCACTTTGCTTGTACCACAGAAAGGCAGTATATCAAATTATGTCACTACTTCTGCCCAACCACGGTGCTTTGTTTTCCAAGATTTCACAGTGGGTGAGAGGAGAGGGCAGGGATACAAACGACAGAGACTGAAAAAAACTGGTCCCATGGTAGAGCAGTGGGTGAGGAACAAGGGAAGCATGAGAGTGAGTGAGAGAGACAGAGAGTTGCTGATGCCGGGGTAGGGGGTGCAGGAGGAAAGGAAGAGAAGGAAGAAACTGGACATGGGGGACAGACACACAGAAGGGATGCTGGGCATGGAGGGAGAATATGCAAAGGGACAGGACAGAGAGGGGCAATAGGGAGAGGGACACAGAGGGGAGATGCTGGATAGAATTGATAAAATCATTCACGGTGAGGCCCCAGTATATATGTCTGACCTCATAGACTTACCAACCAGGAATACAAAAAGGTCAACACGCACATTCCTGAATCTTCATTACCCCAGTTGCAAAGGACTTAAATATAAATCAACATACGCATCCAGTTTTTCCTACATTAGCATGCAACTATGGAATTCACTAGCAAATGCCATAAAAACAACGCACAGCCTAACAATCTTCCGAAAACTAATAAAAACCAACCTATTCAAAAAGGCATACCACAATGATCCATCCTAAATACCAGACAATGAAAATCTTCCAGAACTAGACAAAACCGAACTCTCTATACCTGACTGCTTCAGTCACTCTGTCACTAACGAACGTTAACGCACTACCACCTTATTTCTCACGTCGGAAATGAACTGATTATCTAAGCTACTCCATGATTTACTCTACCATTTATGAACTTAATGCAATATCACTTTGTATTTCTCATTCCGGAAATGGCGATCGCCACTACGGCATACTGTAAGCCGCATTGAGCCTGCAAAAAGGTGGGAAAATGTGGGATACAAATGCAACAAATAAATAAATAAGGGGTGCAGAGGAAAGATGGATGGTGGAGACTACTACAACCAAATCATTTCTATAACACTACTAGATATATGCAATGCTGTATACATTATATGCAGGTACTTTCTCTATCCCTAGAGGGCTCACAGTCTTTGCACCTGGGGCAACGGAGGGTTAAGTGCAGGGGTGTGCTGGTAAATTTTTAACAACAGGCTCTTTCTCAGGACGTAGCCAGCTCTGCAGTTGGAAGGGCCAGGGGTGGCCGGGGTGGGGGAGCAACACTTGCCTCTGTCTCCTCCTTCCCTTCGTGCGGGCACTCTAGGCATACCTTTGCTGGCAACCAATAAATGGACTGCCACCACTCCCAACGTCTTGCTCTGAGCAGCATGCTGGAACTTCTCTCACCTGCTCGAGAAGTCCCAGCCTGCTGCCAGAGCTAGAAACAAGGAGCGGGGAGCAGCAGTAGTCTATTTACATGACTGGCAGGGCTCAGCATCCTCACCAGCAAAATAACAGATAATTCAGAAGGGGGCACAAGCCCACATTTTGGGAGCCAGTTGCTAAAGTAGCCATGGAGGGCCCTACTTTAACAACCGGCTCCCAAAATTCTTAAAAACTTAACAACCGGCTCTTGAGAGCCTGCGAGAGCCTGCTCCAGCACACCACTGGTTAAGTGACTTGCCCAAGGTCACAAGCAGCTGCAGTGGGAATTGAAGCCAGGTCGCCAGGGTAAAAAGGACAGAGACCTTGGAAAGAAATTTAAGAAAAAATAGAAAAGCAGAAGAGACACACTTGGATCAAAGCAATGCTGAGACAACAAAGGTAGAAAAATGTATTACTGGAACTGTGAAGGGGTTTCTTCATCTCCTCCTCCTGCCACCAATCCCCATCACCTTAGGAGAAAAGGTGTTATAGAGAGTCCGTCTTAATCTCAACTCCAAGGGTTCACTCTATCCTAGCTATGCCACTGCACTAAGCAGCCTCCCCTTCCATTACTCTTTCATAAAGTATAAAGACTAGGGGACACTCAACAAAGTTATATGGAAATACTTTTAAAACAAATAGGAGGAAATATTGTTTCACTCCAGGAACAGTTAAGCTCTGGAACTCGTTGTCAAAGGATGTGGTAACAGCAGTTATCGTATCTGGGTTGGTTTGGACAAGTTCCTGGAGGAAAAGTCCATAGTTTGCGATTGAGACATGGGGAAGCCACTGCTTGCCCTGGGACTGGTATTATGGAATGTTGCTACTAATTGGTTTCTGCCAGGTACTTGTGACCTGGATTGGCCACTGTTGGAAGCAGGATACTGGGCTAGATGACCATTGGCCTGACCCAGTATGGCTATTATGTACTTATGAGATGGCGTTAATACGACCATCATCTCCTGCTGCCATGCAACCACACATGATAAGAGCTGCAAAATCTCACAGCTCTTATCGCAAGACTGGTCTCGCAAGACTGGTCTCATAGCAGCAAAAGGTGACATTTTAAGGTATCTCCTGCTACCAGAGGGGGAGGTGGCTTGTTGGTGTCACAGCCAAGGTCTCCAGGGTAGAGCCAGGAGGTGGAGTGTGTGGGTTTGGGGGGGGGGGGGGGGGTGATTGGGTGGAGTGGGGCAGAGCTAGGAGTGCAAACATATCCTGCCGCAGTCTGTACTGGATAGGGCCTGCAAACCATGAGAACTCAGACAGGACAGGGCATTAGGGGAAAATGAAAAGACAAAAAATAGTAGACCTTGTCTTACCAAAATGCCTGAGAAGAAAGGCAGAGAACTCTTCTGTGCTGATGCAGTTGTCCTTATCTCTGTTTTGATAAAAACAAAATCAGAGCAGCCCGTTACGTACTGATTTATTTAAAAATTCTATTCCACTCCATCACCAACGTTCTAAAAAAAAAAAAAAAAAAACTCTCTCTTTCGAACCTCTAAGAACATACGATTTACCATACTGGGACAGACTGAAGGTCTGTCAAGCCCAACATTATTAATTAATTATAAATTAGGATTTATTTACCACCTTTTTGAAGGAATTCAATCAAGGCGGTGTACAATAAGAATAAATCAAACATGAGCAATAGACAAATGCAACAGTAAAAATATTCAAATAACAAGACATTTTAATTGACAGTGTAGGGTAGCTTGTTAAGTCAATTAAGTTATGCGTGCTGAGAGGCTTAAATGTTTTGTTATTCAACAACCTAACTGGCTTATAGGAGGAGGAGATAGAAAACTCCTTCTATTGAGACAAGAACAACGCTGGATTTTTAAGTTACGCACATTATATCCATTTGGGATGAACACTAGAATAGAATGGAACAAGTTCTTCTGAACCGGCGTTGTACCTTTAAATTTATGATGACTCCTGCCGATCGACATCATAGAGGGAGGGTCTAAGCTGGAGGCGTCTTACGTCAGCTTAGATAAAGCGCGGCCATTTTTCTAACTTTGAGAAGCCAGAGAGAACAGACCATATAGTACCTGGTAAGAACCACTAAGTCAGAAAATATATTTGATGAAGTCATGTTCTGAGAGATTCGTTTGTTACAGGTTTTTGTCTTCTGTTAGATCTTTAGAGTCAGACACCACGGACCCTGAGGAAGGATTCGAAACTTAGGCCAAAGTCGGGCCGTGGAAGGTGTCCAAAAGACTTAAAAGATAAGTGCACAGGATTTGTAACTGAGCAGCAGCCGTATGTTTACAAATATATATATTTTTTGGAAAACGCTTTAAGCAGTAGCTTTAGATTAAGTAAGGAGTTTTTTTGCCCATGTTGATATGAGGGACCTCCCTTATGTTGGTGCACCAACGATGGAGTAATCCCTTATAATTGAGGCTTTTTCTCCTTTAAAAAATATTTAAAAATTTCAATTATCGCTAGAATCCTAGGATATTGTAGTTTGATTAAGTATTATGTCCAGCACAAGCATAATGCTTGTTCAAAATTTCAAGTCCGTATCTTTGTTTGCATGGAAGTTGTTGCGGTCTGAATATTGATCGAACTGGCATGTTATACAAACATTGCCAGGTTTTGAACATAGTCGGTTAAGGCTTGCCTACAGTAATAGGTCCTATTATGTTCCAATGAGCCGCGACCAATTTTGATGCACACTTTGAGTCAACTTGTTTGACTGGATTTTGCATCCATAATGTTAAAATGTATTTCATCGGAATTAGCATCAAAAACTGTACAGGATTTGAATTTTTTAGCCATTCTTATAAATGTGTTTGGATTTTATTAAACCCCAAAAATGGCATTTTGGTAACTGTCGCGCGCTCATGGACTGACAACCTTTCAGAAAAGGGGGTCTAGATCTGCAACTATTGCAGTTAGAGACCTCAAATTTTGGGAAACTTCGTTTAACACCTGACTCGTGCAACAGATAAAATTTGAACAAAATTGGAGAACATGATGGTGGGAACTTTTTTAAATTTTAGACCACTTGGCATGGAATGACCCATATTGAAAATGCGACCATAAGAAAAATGAAGATAATATTAATATATTTTCAAACTATCAATATAAATATCAATCTTATTAATATTTATATCAACCCTATTAATAATCATAACAAGCACATTAATATTAATCTTCTTAATATTAATATTGTTATTTTTAGGGTTACTTTTGGCCACAAATTGGGTTGAAACATTTTTCACCACGTGGCAACTCTGGCTGTGTGTGAGAGAGCCCGGTCTTCCTAGCATGCCTTTGTGATCAGCAGATGTTCTAGGGGCTGATCCCTCCTTAATCTACTGTAATTCCGTCAAGATTTTTCAACATTCCCCAAGACATCTCCCCAGGTCACGACTCATTTATTTTCCCTGAGTTACTCCCCCTTATTCTCAGCTGGGCCGAGGTTCTGGCCATCTCCTTGCCTCTGAGGTGGCTAAATACAGACTCTGTAGGCAGTAGACCACGATTCTTTTACAAGCAACTGAACTGTAAGCTGGATTTTCTTTGTTTATTCTGAGTAGTGCAATAAAGAAGATTTGCTTAGGAACCGAGAGTCTACTGGTAAAGCTTCTACTTGGGGATGGCTTATGCTGGCTGTTTAAGCTACACTATACGTTGCCTAGACTAGTACAGCTACTGTTTTGCTCCACACTGTGATTGTACCTTCAATATAGTGTGTGCATTCCTGGTCACCCCATCTAAAAAAATAATAATAATAATTTATATATAGCAGAACTAGAAAAAAGGTAAATAGAATGGCTACAAAAATGATTAAGGGAAAGGAACAGCTTTTCTATGAAGAGAGGCTAAACTGATTAGGACTCTTCAGTGAGGGGAAGAAAAAAAACGGAGAAATGATATAGGGTTTAGTAAACCACGAGTGGGGTGGGATAAGTACAAAATGAAGAGTTGTTTACCCTTTCAAATAGTTCCAAGACTGTAGAACACACCATGAAATTAGCAGCAGATTGGAAACAAGTTAGAGGAAATACTTTTCAGTCGACAGACAGTTAAGCCATGGAATTTGTTGCCAGAGGATGTGGTCAAGGCATCCAGCATTGCTGGATTTAAAAGGCATAAATAATGAAGGGTTGGGTACACACAGGAAGCCACTGCTTATCCCTGGAGTGTACAAACAAGGAATGAATCTACTCTTTAAGATCTGCCAGGTATTTCCTAGTTACCTGTGGTCACTGTCAGAGACAGATTTCTGCACTTGACGGAGCACTGGCCTCGCTCAACATGCCGTTTTACGGTCATGTGCTGAACCTCTTGGATGCCTGCATCCCACACGCATGATCTAGCAATTTTTGGTGAACTGAATTACTATTTACTTGTATATGTGGCTTTGAAAATTTTCCTCACAGTAAATTTCCCTCCCCCTGAGGCCAGTGGCACCGTCTCTATTTGTCAATCAAAAATATCATGAAGACTCCCCTAGAGTGGCCTTAGAACGCCCCTGTGCGGCAGGGGCGTAGCTAGGTGGGGCCACGGGGGCATGAGCCCCCACAGATTTAGCCCTGGCCCCCTCTGCTTTTGTTCCCCCCCCCCACCCACGCCATTTTCGATCTCCCCTCCCAACCACCATTTCTTCTGTATGAAGGCCACTCATACTTTACTTAGACATGCCCTCCCGCGGGAGGTGGTGGAAATGAAAACGGTAACAGAATTCAAAAAAGCGTGGGATAAACATAAAGGAATCCTGTTCGGAAGGAATGGATCCTAAGGAGCTTAGCCAAGATTGGGTGGCAGCATCGGTGGTGGGAAGCGGGGCCATTGGTTGGGAGGTGGGGATAGTGCTGGGCAGACTTACACGGTCTGTGCCCTGAAAAAGACAGGTACAAATCTAGGTAAGGTATACACAAAAAGTAGCACATATGAGTTTATCTTGTAGGGCAGACTGGATGGACCATGCAGGTCTTTTCCTGCCGTCATTTACTATGTTACTATCACAGGACCACCGGAGACACCCAGCCTTCAGTTTCAGGCCATCCCACATGATACTATGCAGCTTTTATCTACATACTAGTAAATGAGGCCCATTTCTGACACAAATGAAACGGGCGCTAGCAAGGTTTTTGTGTATGTTTGAGAGTGTATGTGAGAGAAAGAGAGTGAATGTGTTTGTGACAGAGTGAGACTGCTGGGTGCGAGTGTCTGCTCTGTCCCCTGTTCCTCCTGCAGCCACCCAGCGATTCTCCACTCTCCCCTGCTCTCCCTGCAGCTTCCCAGCGATTATCCTTTTTTCTTGCCCCCCACTGTATCCACCCAGGGATGCTCTTCTCTCCCCTGCCCCCCCCCTCCCGCCACCCAGGAAGTCTCCTCTCTCCTCGGCTCCCCCTCCAGTCACCGACCGATTGTCCTCTCTCCCCTGCCCCCCCCCCTTCCAGACACCCAGTGATTCTAGTTTTTCCTGTGGCCCCCCTCCAGCCACCCTGCGATTCTCCTTTTTCCTTTGCCCCCACCGATGCTGTTCTCTCCCTGGGCCATGCCCCCCCTTCCAGGCACCCGGCGAATCTCCTGTCTCCCCTGCCCCATTGATTTGCCGCTGTGCACCCGCCCTTCCACCTGTGGTTGGTCAGCTGTTGCATGTGACGTGCGTAGGGTGAGCGATGCGATTCAGTGTCATTGCTCCGCCCTCGACGTCATCACGTTGTGACGCGAGGGCGGGGCAGACACTCATGGGCAAACAGCGATCTACACAACTACACAACTACACACTACTTCCGGCTTCTGGCTTCCGCCTACATTAGAACGTTGGAGGTGCATTTTATATAGAGAGATTGTAGCAGCTGAGTTCCAATAAACTCAGGGTCTCTTTTACTAAGGCGTGGGGGGGCTAAGTATTGCCATTCTGGGACAGACCAAAGGAGCATCAAGCCCAGCATCCTGTTTCCAACAGTGGCCAATCCAGGTCACAAATACCTAGCAAGATCCAAAAAAAAGTACAAAACATTTTATGCTGCTTATCCCAGAAATAAGCAGTGGATTTTCCCCAAGTCCATTTTAATAATGGTCTATGGACTTTTCCTTTAGGAAGCCGTCCAAACCTTTTTTAAACCAAGCCAAGCTAACTGCCTTTATCACATTCTCTGGCAATGAATTCCAGAGATTAATTACATGTTGAGTGAAGAAAACATTTCTCTGATTTATTTTAAATTTACTACTTTGTAGCTTCACTGAATGCCCCCTAGTCCTAGTATTTTTGGAAATAGTAAACAGATGCTTCACGTCTACCCTTTCCACTTCACTCATTATTTTATAGACCTCTATCATATCTCCCCAGCCGACTTTTCTCCAAGCTGAAGAGTCCTAGCCACTTTAGCTTTTCCTCCTAGGGAAGTCGTCCCATCCCCTTTATCATTTTTGTCGCCCTTCTCTGCACCTTTTCTAATTCCACTATATCTTTTTGAGATGCGGTGACCAGAATTGAACATAATATTCGAGGTGCGGTCGCACCATGGAGCAATTCAAAAGCATAATAATGTCCTCATTTTTGTTTTCCATTCCTTACCTAATAATACCTAACATTCTATTTGCTCTCTTAGCCGCAGCAGCACACTGAGCAGAAGGTTTCAACGTACCATCAACAACGACACCTAGATCCCTTTCTTGGTCCGTGACTCCTAACGTGGAACCTTGCATGACGTAGCTATAATTCGGGTTCCTCTTTCCCCCACATGCATCACTTTGCACTTGCTCACATTAAACGTCATCTGCCATTTAGACAGCCAGGCTCCCAGTCTCGTAAGGTCTTCTTGTAATTTTTCACAATCCTCTTGCGATTTAACAACTTTGAATAACTTTGTGTCGTAAAACGATTAAGCTTCAATCTAAGGTTCATAGACTAGAGATCTGGTTCCTTCAGTAAAAGGAGATTCTGAAATTAAACATTTAATCTTGTCTGTATTTTTTCAGCTGTGTTTATTTAATACATTGGATTTAGTCCTATTTTTCTTTAGACATACAAAAAATTGTTCATGCTTTGATATGCTCTTGAATTGCTTATTGCAAGTCGTTATACTTGGGTCTTTCTAAGAATTCTTTACCTAGGATTCAGTTATAACATAGTAGATGACAGCAGAGAAAGACCTGCACTGTCCATCTAGTCTGCCCAACAAGATAAGTTACTTTTTTGTGTTACCTGACCTTGATTTGTATCTGCCATTTTCAGGGCACAGACCGTAGAAGTCTGTTATTTATTTATTATTTTATTTTATTTGTACCCCGTGCTTTCCCACTCATGGCAGGCTCAATGCGGCTTACATGGGGCAGTGGAGGGTTAAGTGACTTGCCCAGAGTCACAAGGAGCTGCCTGTGCCCGAAGTGGGAATCCAACTCAGTTCCTCAGTTCGCCAGGACCAAAGTCCACCACCCTAACCACTAGGCCACTCCTCCACTGTTGGTGCTATTTGAAATTCTACATGGAATGTTGCTATTCCAACATTCCATGTAGAAGTTGGCCCTTGCAGATCATCAATGTGGCCGCGCAGGCTTCTGCTTCTGTGAGTCTGATGTCCTGCATGTACGTGCAAGACATCAGACTCACAGAAACAGAAGTCTGCGCAGCCTTCTACGTGGAATGTTGCTAGTGGAATAGCAACTTTCCATGTAGAATTTCCAATAGTATCTATTTTATTTTTGTTACATTTGTACCCCGCGCTTTCCCACTCATGGCAGGCTCAATGCAGCTTACATGGGGCAATGGAGGGTTAAGTGACTTGCCCAGAGTCACAAGGAGCTGCCTGTGCCTGAAGTGAGAATCAAACTCAGTTCCTCAGGACCAAAGTCCACCACCCTAACCACTAGGCCACTCCTCCACTGTTGCTACTATTTGAGATTCTACATGGAATGTTGCTATTCCAACATTCCATGTAGAAGTCGGCCCTTGCAGATCACCAATGTGGCCGCGCAGGCTTCTGCTTCTGTGAGTCTGACGTCCTGCACGTACGTGCAGGACGTCAGACTCACAGAAACAGAAGCCTGCGCAGCCTTCTACATGGAATGTTGCTAGTGGAATAGCAACATTCCATGTAGAATCTCCAATAGTAGCAACATTCCATGTAGAATCTCCAATACTATCTATTTTATTTTTGTTACATTTGTACCCCGCGCTTTCCCACTCATGGCAGGCTCAATGCAGCTTACATGGGGCAATGGAGGGTTAAGTGACTTGCCCAGAGTCACAAGGAGCTGCCTGTGCCTGAAGTGGGAAATGAACTCAGTTCCTCAGGACCAAAGTCCACCACCCTAACCACTAGGCCACTCAATGTGGCCGCACAGGCTTCTGTTTCTGTGAGTCTGACATCCTGCATTCCATGTAGAAGCCTGCGCGGCCGCGTTGCTGATCTACAAGGGCAGGCTTCTACATGAAATGTTGCTAGTGGAATAGCAACATTAACATTCCATGTAGAATCTCAAATAGTAGCAACAGAATCTCAATAGTAGCAACATTCCATGTAGAAGTCGGCCCTTGCAGATCACCAATGTGGCCGCGCAGGCTTCTGCTTCTGTGAGTCTGACGTCCTGTACGTATGTGCAGGACGTCAGACTCACAGAAACAGAAGCCTGCGCAGCCTTCTACATGGAATGTTGCTAGTGGAATAGCAACATTCCATGTAGAATCTCCAAAAGTAGCAACATTCCATGTAGAATCTCCAAGAGTAGCAACATTCCATGTAGAATCTCAAATAGTAGCAACAGAATCTCAATAGTAGCAACATTCCATGTAGAAGTCGGCCTTTGCAGATCACCAATGTGGCCGCACAGGCTTCTGCTTCTGTGAGTCTGATGTCCTGCACGTGCAGGACGTCAGACTCACAGAAAGAGAAGCCTGCGCAGCCTTCTACATGGAATGTTGCTAGTGGAATAGCAACATTCCATGTAGAATCTCCAATAGTAGCAACATTCCATGTAGAATCTCCAATAGTATCTATTTTATTTTTGTTACATTTGTACCCCGCGCTTTCCCACTCATGGCAGGCTCAATGCGGCTTACATGGGGCAATGGAGGGTTAAGTGACTTGCCCAGAGTCACAAGGAGCTGCCTGGGCCTGCAGTGGGAATTGAACTCAGTTCCTCAGGACCAAAGTCCACCACCCTAACCACTAGGCCACTCCTCCAGCAGCAAGAGTGTTGCTTTACAAATCCAAACTTGACAGGGTAACGCCATTACTAAAATCCCTACATTGGCTTCCTGTTCCTGCTAGGATAAAGTTTAAAATTTAACATTTAATTTTCAAAATTGTGTAAGGAAGTAGTTCTGAGTATTTGTCTTCTTTAATCTCCTTTCAGACTAGGCACGGTTTCAGCAGGATGATGCATAGGAATTAGCTTTTTATTCCTGCTCCGTCTTCTTTGAAGCTTAATTCCACATGTGAGAAGCTTTTTGGCTTTGCAGCAGTAGCATTATTTATTTTTTTTGTTACATTTGTATCCCACATTTTCCCACCTATTTGCAGGCTCAACGTGGCTTACATAGTACCGTGATGGCGATCGCCAATTCCGGTATGACAAATACATAGTGATATTGGGTGAGGTTCATGTGTGACAGACACATAAGGGAATCGAGGAGGAAGAGTTAAGTTATGTCCATTTAGAGTATTAGTTTCGTTGTGTTGCAGGGTCCAGGCATTTACGCTGGATCATTGGGGTATGCCTTTTTGAACAAGTTGGTTTTTAGTGATTTCCGGAAGTTTGATAGGTCATGTTTTGTTTTCACGGCGTTTGGTAATGCGTCCCATAGTTGTGTGCTTATATAGGAGAAGCTGGATGCATAGGTTGATTTATATTTAAGTCCTTTGCAGCTTGGGTGGTGGAGATTTAAGTATGTGTGTGTTGATCTTGTTGTGTCTATGAGGTCTGCCAAGTATCCCGGGGCCTCGCCATAGATGATTTTATGAACCAGAGTGCACATTTTGAACGCAATACGTTCTTTGATTGGGAGTGCAGTTTTTCCCGAAGGGGTTTGGCGCTTTCGAATCTCGTTTTTCCAAATACAAGTCTGGCTGCAGTGTTTTGAGCAGTTTGGAGTTTCTTTATGATTTGTTCTTTGCATCCCGCGTAGATTCCGTTACAGTAGTTTAGGTGGCTTAGTACCATTGATTGTACCAAGTTGTGGAATATTTCCCTCGGGAAGAAAGGTTTTACTCGTTTGAGTTTCCACATTGAGTGGAACATTTTCTTTGTTATAGTTTTCGCTTGGGTTTCTAGCGTGAGGTTTCGGTCGATTGTAACTCCGAGAATTTTTAGGCTGTCTGAAAACAGGGAGGGTGTAATCTGGGATGTTTATATTGCTGGGTTTGTTCGTGTTGTATTGGGATGCGAGGATGAGACAGTGTGTTTTTTTTCTGTGTTGAGTTTTAGTTGAAATGCATCCGCCCATGAGTTCATGATTTGCCAGCAGTTCTTAGACTGGAACGTGATTATTTGAAATTTTGTAAACAGCTGAAATTTTGGTCACTTCAGAAGTATTTTAACTTAGACAGATTCTGTTAGGTTTTTTTTATTTTTAATTGTATGTAATATTTTTGATTATTATTCTGGAAACTGTTCAGAGCTATTGGTCGATACAGTATACAAAAAATACCGTAGCATTATGTTTGGGCTAACAAATGTTTTAAAAGCTATGTCTGAAAGCTTAGCTGTTAAAGCATTTGTTAACCAGAGAATGCTAGCACTTCACGTTTCTTTTTACCTAATGTGATTCTGACGGGCTCACATGTACTCACTTCCTAGAAATGTTAAGTAAGTTCATGCCTTACCTCAGAGATAGATAGATTTCCTCTGCCTGCAGCACTGCACCTGGCAAAGCCTGAACCAGGACCCCATCCCCAGGTTTGACCTGCAGACTCCTCTGTGTCGGTGTACTCAGACCAACCTTCCCCAAGGGGAATCCAAAGACCGGCCACGCAGTACAGACCTGCCAGCAAGAACAAGAAAACGCATTGCTGCCTCACACAACGGTCGAGTAATTATTTGAAACTTTCACACTGCTTCTCCCTTGTATCCCTAAAGGAGCATCACCACAGATTTGACAGAGAAAGACAGTCTTGTGCATCCATCCTCTGTGTTTATCCCCAACATCTGTGAGAGAATTAAAGCCTGCATGGGATAAACACATAGAGCAAAGATACTTACCTATAGCAGGTATTCTCCGAGAACAGCAGGCTGAATATTCTCACAGATTGGCTGGTGATCCAAACCAGCCCAGGAATCGGCATTAAAAAAATACAGCAAAAACAAAAGATTTGCCAGAGCCTTCTGGCGCGCGCACGACGCACCACGCATGCGCGGACTGACTTTCCGCCCGCCGCACAAGCGCATACTTCAGTTAAGTCCAAAAGCATAAACAACTCCAAGGGGAGGTGGGCGGGATTGTGAGAATATTCAGCCTGCTGTCCTCGGAGAATACCTGCTACAACAGGTGAGGACAAGCAGGCTGAAATATTCTCACAGATGGGGTATCCCTAGCATCCAGGCTCACCCAAAAAAATAAATGGCAAGGACATAACAGAGATTAACCTGAAACTATATACAACTAGTCTGAGAGTGCAGCCTGGAACAGAATAAAACAGGCCTAGCTGGGTGGAGTTGGATTCTAAACCCCAAACAGATTCTGCAGCACAGACTGCCCAAACCGACTGTCGCATTGGGTATCCTGCTCAAGGCAGTAGTGTGATGTGAATGTGTGCAAATTTCTTCAATGGCTGCTCTGGCAAATCTTTTGTTTTTGCTATATTTTTTATGCCGATTCCCAGGCCGGTGCAGATCGCCGACCCATCTGTGAGAATATTTCAGCCTACTTGTCCTCGGAGAACATCACTATATAGAAAAAGTGAAGATACTTACTTGTAGCAGGTATTCTCCGAGGACAGCGGGCTGATAATCCTCACAAGTGGGTCAGCGATCCGCGCTGGCCCGGATTCCCGGCCTGGCGCGGATCGCCAACCCACCTGTGAGGATTATTCAGCCTGCTTGTACTCGGAGAAAGGATGTTCAATACCTCATAGCTGGAGTGAACTTTGATGGCCTTGTAGCGCTATAGAAATGATAAGTAGTAGTAGCTTCAGAGGTTGAGACGTAAGACCAAAGCTGGGCAAACTTCTAAAGTCTGGGTGATGTAAATGGCAAAAACCAGATCAGGATTCGGCTGGAGTGGGCTATGATGGCAACTCCAGTAGCTGGAAAGTAAGACTGGTGTTGGGCAAACTTCTACAGTCAGCGCCCTAATATCGGCAGGGAGAGATAGAGATTAACTATACCATTGTTTAATCATGAACTTGTGTGTAGAGTGCCCAATTCAAATCTGCCACCTTGATTGGCAGACTGGATAGACCGTTCAGGTCTTTACCTGCCGACATTTACTGTGTTACTGACTAATCTCCAAGAAGAGCTAGTTGTTTATATATTGCACTAATTGCAATACAGCACAGATGCCATATGCACCACAATGCCCTTCTGACAAAGCTATATCTGTCATTGAGTAAAGGGAACTGCTAGTGGGCTCTTTCACCAAATGCAGACATCAGCAGAAAACTCCAGTTTCTAGTTTATAATCTGTTTTCAGGATACCTAATGCAAAAAAAAGTCAACCGCTTTATTTCAAAGACAAGTGAATCAGATTTTCACATTGGACATATACTGCACAATGCAAACTTGAAACTTTCAATATTCTGATTAACAAATGTTTAAAAATATCTATGGAAGTCCTCACAATATTAGTACCGATACTGGATCACTTTTCAATACGACTGGTTATTGATCTTTGTGACTTGTTAACTGAATTGAATAGTGGGCATGAGTAACAGGCAATGCTGGGCAATAGTTAACTACATAGTTAAACTACTTTTCAGTGGTTAATCCAAAAAGTTTAATTACTCAAAAATAGTTGGTAGTTGCCCAGTAGTTAAACTACATTTTAAGTAGTTAAGAACAAAAAAAAATCTCAGTTGTGTTTTTAAATTCTTCTGCACTGCTTGCTTACTGACTTACTAACACCCCAGCCAGTGTTCTGTTGCAATATAAGATCTTTGGTTCTGGACCAAGTGATTGGCTAAAATGAGAAACTGTACTGTGATTGGATGGATAGGAAAGAAGTATTGTGATTGGATGAAATGAAAAACAGCACTGGGATCGGATTAATAGGAAGGAAGCATTGTAATTGGATGGATAGGAAGGAAGTACTAATCTCGGACCGGATAAAATGAGAAACTGCACTGGGGATATTTCTTTTCTTTTGTGTTGTGCATAGCTAATGTTTATTGATTTAGGAATCAGTTACTTGTTTGTTTGTTTGTTTGTTTATTTATGACATTTTTACCCCCACATTAGCCCAAGAATGACTCAGGTTCAATGTGGCTTACAAAACAATTAAATGAATGGTACATATTAAAAATTATATAAACAGATTACAAAGTACATAAGTGTTGCCAGACTGGGACAGACCAAAGGTCCATCAAGCCCAGCATCCTGTTTCCAACAGTGGCCAATCCAGGTCACAAATACCTGGCAAGATTCCAAAAAAGTTCAATATATTTTATGCTGCTTATCCCAGAAATAATGCTACAACTTTGGCTTTGTAAAATAAATATAACATATGTGGTGAATTAAGCTGGATTCAACTGTTCTTAAGGGAAGATGGATAGAGAAGAAGATTAAATCATAACTGTTTGTAACAAGAAGTGAAAATGAATAATTATGGGTGCAATTAGGCCTAGGTAGGATTAGGGAGGAAAGAAGAAGTGAAATTAATTGTAGGAATGGATAATGTTCAAACACAATCCGAAAATCTAAATGTCATATATATAAACTGGCAAATGACTTTGTCAAATCCTGTTGCAAATCAGTTGTAATGTAAAAATTAAAGTAAAAAAGAAAATTTAAAATCAATTAGGGCCCTACTAAGATGTGCTAGCGTTTTTAGTACATGCTAAAAATTAGCATGGGCTAAACGCTAGAGACACTCATATATTCCTATTTAGCGTGCACTAATCATTAGCATGAGCTAAAAACGCTAATGCGCTTCTAGCATGGTTTAGTAAACAGGGCCCCTGATCTCTCCCTTAAATGCATTCCTTCATTTATGCATTATATTCTCTTCAGGGAGACTAAGGATGTTTAGTCTAAATTCCAAAAATAAATTAACTGCAAAACATTGCACTAAAACGGGAACCGCATCCCAGTTATCATACCCAAGCATATCCTATACTGCAATGCACATAAGTTCTAAGATGTGGATCTAAAAGGGACAAGGCCATGGGCAGGAATGGGTGGGTGGGCGTTCCTAGAATTTAAGCAGTATTATAGAATATGCCCGTTTCATGCATAATTTAGGCATCAACATGTACATCAGGCTTCGTCTTCATATAGTTGCAGAAAACAGGTCGCATTCTATAAACTGCGCCTAAATTTAGGCATGGTTCATAGAATACTCTTAGGCATATTTTTTATCAGCCTGCTATATACAAAGACATTACACGATATGATATCCGCAAGTAAGCCTTCTCCAGAGTAGCCCCCCACACTCTGGAATGCATTGCCTGAAAGGCTCCGCTCAACACAAGATTATCTCTACTTCAGGAAACAGATGAAAGCTTCAACCAGGCCTTTAATGCATTGTGTTGGCATTGTAATTAGTATATTATGCCATACTTTGTATTGTTATTTGAATATTTTACTGCTGTAATTACCTATTGCTCATGTTTGATCTATTCTTACTGTACACCACCTTGAGTGAATTCCTTCAAAAAAGTGGTAAATAAATCCTAATAAATAAATAATCTAGCTTTAAATGTCATGTAGGGAAGAGGAACCCAAACTATATATGTATCATATATTATACCAGATTTGTGTGGAATGGGAAAATTAGGTTCTTACCTTGGTAATTTTCTTTCCTTTAGTCATAGCAGATGAAGCCATTACGTATGGGTTATGTCCATCAACCAGTCCAATCCCAAAGTATTCTAGGATGTTTAATAGTATACTATGGCTTACCATGTCAAACACACTGGACATGTCGAATTGTAGGAGAAGTATACTATTGCCAGTTGCAATTGCTTACTTGAATTTGGTTAGGCGAGTGAGTAGTACTGTTTCGGTGCTATGGTTGGATCGAAATCCTGATTGTGATTCATGTAATATTGAGAATTTGTTTAAGTAATTGGTAAGCTGCTTGGTTACCATGCTTTCCATTAGTTTGACTGCCAGAGGGATAGATGCTACTGGGCAGTAGTTAGTTATGTCATTTGCCTTTAGGTATTGGTGTAAGTAGTATGTTTCCTTTATCCTTAGGGAAGAGTCCTTGTTGTAACATGTAGTTTAGGTTTGTCGTGAGGTCTGTTATGAAACGTTGCGGGGCGGATTTTATTAGTTTGTTGGGGCATATGTCCAGTTTGCAGTGGGATTTGGCAAACCTGTTGATCGCTTGGGTGACGATTTCATCATTAAGTAGGTCAACTATATAGATCTGATCGGAAGCTACAGAGGACAAAAGCATAGCTTTCTTGTTTGCTCCTCCCAGTATGATTAAAGTCTTAGACTCATGACCGGGAGGGACCAAGGTATGAGTCTTTTTGAACCTCTTAAGGGGCTGAATTTAACAATCCCTGTATGGCAACTGGGGAATGCCAAATCCTTGAGCTGCTTGGATATGGTATTTTATATTCGCCTTCTGACCCTCGGAAGTATGGAATTCTCTTATGTACATCCTGAAAGACAGGGTGGATGGACACCACAATTACTTCTTTAGTAAAGACAGGGTACCAAAGAGAAGAAGAAACAGCTCCCTGGATTCTGCAGCTACTTCTAAACCAGAAAACTGCCCTGGAAAAGTCCTTACACAGAGAATGCACTCACTACCTTTGTAGAAAATGCTTCAAAGGGCCATCTGGAGAGTTTGCTCCTACAGAACTGCTACCTCCAGAGTGGTTTAAGGATAATCAGGATTAAATTACTGAAGAGCCATAATGTGCATATCTGTTTTAAAATCTGCAATGAGTTGAAAAGTGGAAGAATTATGAAGGAGTGATGTGGTTTATTTATTTATTTCAATTTTGCTCACACCTTTTTCAGTAGTAGCTCAAGGTAAGTTACATTCATTTACAGAGATAAGCATACACACAAAAGGGTTGAATTAGCACAAGTTGGAAACTTGTGAGCAGTAGCGCCATCGTCAAGGCTTCAACCCTGGCTACTGTCCATGTGCACATGTATAGTAGGAATTATTATTTATTATATAAAACAATTTAGGTCTTTTTGTACTTTCAGACAAATCAACAACCCTAAAACAAATTCCCAGCACTATCCCAAATTCAAAAAGATCCAAAAATAAAGCAACCTTTCATCTACAACCCACTGAACCACAATCTTAACACTGGACTGACTCCCTGTCTCATAAACCACAAGACCAATAGTATTATGCAGCAGCAGAAAGTGAAATTCACACTCTGAGCAGCAGATGGCAGCAAAAGCCCAAACATGAGAAGAAAGTACATAAGTAAATACTGCCATACTGTACTGGGAAAGACCAAAGGTCCATCAAGCCCAGCATCCTGTTTCCAACAGTGGCCAATACCTGGCAAGATCCCAAAAAAGTACAAAATATTTTATACTATTATCATCTAATGTTACTCTTGATCCTACATTTTACATACCTGATATGTATTGATTATTTCTTTACTTCTAATTTTTTGATACCTTATGTACCTTAATTGTATATTATTCTGTTCTCTCATTCCATAATTGGTGAGTGCCATTACGACATAATGTAAGCCACATTGAGCCTGCAAAGAGGTGGGAAAACGTGGGATACAAATGCAGCAAAGCGAATGCTACATACCTGTAGAAGGTATTCTCCGAGGACAGCAGGCTGATTGTTCTCACTGATGGGTGACGTCCACGGCAGCCCCTCCAATCGGAATCTTCACTAGCAAAGTCCTTTGCTAGTCCTCGCGCAGCCGTCTTCCCGCCCGAAACCGGCTCGAGCCGGCCAGTCCAGTATGTAGCAAGACAATACAAGGGAAGACACAACTCCAAAGGGGAGGCGGGCGGGTTTGTGAGAACAATCAGCCTGCTGTCCTCGGAGAATACCTTCTACAGGTATGTAGCATTCGCTTTCTCCGAGGACAAGCAGGCTGCTTGTTCTCACTGATGGGGTATCCCTAGCCCCCAGGCTCACTCAAAACAACAACCATGGTCAACTGGGCCTCGCAACGGCGAGGACATAACTGAGATTGACCTAAAAAATTTACCAACTAACTGAGAGTGCAGCCTGGAACAGAACAAACAGGGCCCTCGGGGGGTGGAGTTGGATCCTAAAGCCCAAACAGGTTCTGAAGAACTGACTGCCCGAACCGACTGTCGCGTCGGGTATCCTGCTGCAGGCAGTAATGAGATGTGAATGTGTGGACAGATGACCACGTCGCAGCTTTGCAAATTTCTTCAATAGAGGCTGACTTCAAGTGGGCTACCGACGCAGCCATGGCTCTAACATTATGAGCCGTGACATGACCCTCAAGAGCCAGCCCCGCCTGGGCGTAAGTGAAGGAAATGCAATCTGCTAGCCAATTGGATATGGTGCGTTTCCCCACAGCCACTCCCCTCCTATTGGGATCAAAAGAAACAAACAATTGGGCGGACTGTCTGTTGGGCTGTGTCCGCTCCAAATAGAAGGCCAATGCTCTCTTGCAGTCCAATGTGTGCAGCTGACGTTCAGCAGGGCAGGAATGAGGACGGGGAAAGAATGTTGGCAAGACAATTGACTGGTTCAGATGGAACTCCGACACGACCTTTGGCAAGAACTTAGGGTGAGTGCGGAGGACTACTCTGTTATGATGAAATTTGGTGTAAGGGGCCTGGGCTACCAGGGCCTGAAGCTCACTGACTCTACGAGCTGAAGTAACTGCCACCAAGAAAATGACCTTCCAGGTCAAGTACTTCAGATGGCAGGAATTCAGTGGCTCAAAAGGAGGTTTCATCAGCTGGGTGAGAACGACATTGAGATCCCATGACACTGTAGGAGGCTTGACAGGGGGCTTTGACAAAAGCAAACCTCTCATGAAGCGAACAACTAAAGGCTGTCCTGAGATCGGCTTACCTTCCACACGGTAATGGTATGCACTGATTGCACTAAGGTGAACCCTTACAGAGTTGGTCTTGAGACCAGACTCAGACAAGTGCAGAAGGTATTCAAGCAGGGTCTGTGTAGGACAAGAGCGAGGATCTAGGGCCTTGCTGTCACACCAGACGGCAAACCTCCTCCATAAAAAGAAGTAACTCCTCTTAGTGGACTCTTTCCTGGAAGCAAGCAAGATGCAGGAGACACCCTCTGACAGACCCAAAGAGGCAAAGTCTACGCTCTCAACATCCAGGCCGTGAGAGCCAGGGACCGGAGGCTGGGATGCAGAAGAGCCCCTTCGTCCTGCGTGATGAGTGTCGGAAAACACTCCAATCTCCACGGTTCTTCGGAGGATAACTCCAGAAGAAGAGGGAACCAGATCTGACGCGGCCAAAAAGGAGCAATCAGAATCATGGTGCCTCGGTCTTGCTTGAGTTTCAACAAAGTTTTCCCCACCAGAGGAATGGGAGGATAAGCATACAGCAGGCCCTCCCCCCAATCCAGGAGGAAGGCATCCGATGCCAGTCTGCCGGGGGCCTGAAGCCTGGAACAGAACTGAGGGACTTTGTGGTTCGCTCGAGATGCGAAGAGATCCACCAAGGGGGTGCCCCACGCTTGGAAGATCTGGCGCACCACTCGGGAGTTGAGCGACCACTCGTGAGGTTGCATAATCCTGCTCAGTCTGTCGGCCAGACTGTTGTTTACGCCTGTCAGATATGTGGCTTGGAGCCCCATGCCGTGACGGCGAGCCCAGAGCCACATGCTGACGGCTTCCTGACACAGGGGGCGAGATCCGGTGCCCCCCTGCTTGTTGACATAGTACATGGCAACCTGGTTGTCTGTCTGAATTTGGATAATTTGGTGGGACAGCCGATCTCTGAAAGCCTTCAGAGCGTTCCAGATCGCTCGCAACTCCAGGAGATTGATCTGTAGACCGCGTTCCTGGAGGGACCAGCTTCCTTGGGTGTGAAGCCCATCGACATGAGCTCCCCATCCCAGGAGAGACGCATCCGTGGTCAGCACTTTTTGTGGCTGAGGAATTTGGAAAGGACGTCCCAGAGTCAAATTGGACCAAATCGTCCACCAATACAGGGATTCGAGAAAACTCGTGGACAGGTGGATCACGTCTTCTAGATCCCCAGCAGCCTGAAACCACTGAGAAGCTAGGGTCCATTGAGCAGATCTCATGTGAAGGCGGGCCATGGGAGTCACATGAACTGTGGAGGCCATGTGGCCCAGCAATCTCAACATCTGCCGAGCTGTGATCTGCTGGGACGTTCGCACCCGCGAGACGAGGGACAACAAGTTGTTGGCTCTCGTCTCTGGGAGATAGGCGCGAGCCGTCCGAGAATCCAGCAGAGCTCCTATGAATTCGAGTCTCTGTGCTGGGAGAAGATGGGACTTTGGGTAATTTATCACAAACCCCAGTAGCTCCAGGAGGCGAATAGTCATCTGCATGGACTGCAGGGCTCCTGCCTCGGACGTGTTCTTCACCAGCCAATCGTCGAGATATGGGAAGACGTGCACCCCCAGGCCTGCGAAGTGCTGCTGCTACTACAGCCAAGCACTTTGTGAACACCCTGGGCGCAGAGGCGAGCCCAAAGGGTAGCACACAGTACTGGAAGTGACGTGTGCCCAGCTGAAATCGCAGATACTGTCTGTGAGCTGGCAGTATCGGGATGTGTGTGTAGGCATCCTTCAAGTCCAGAGAGCATAGCCAATCGTTTTCCTGAATCATGGGAAGTAGGGTGCCCAGGGAAAGCATCCTGAACTTTTCTTTTACGAGATATTTGTTCAGGGCCCTTAGGTCTAGGATGGGACGCATCCCCCCTGTTTTCTTTTCTACAAGGAAGTACCTGGAATAGAATCCCAGCCCTTCTTGCCCGGATGGCACGGGCTCGACCGCATTGGCGCTGAGAAGGGCGGAGAGTTCCTCTGCAAGTACCTGCTTGTGCTGGAAGCTGTAAGACTGAGCTCCCGGTGGACAATTTGGAGGTTTTGAGGTCAAATTGAGGGTGTATCCTTGCCGGACTATTTGCAGAACCCACTGATCGGAGGTTATGAGAGGCCACCTTTGGTGAAAAGCTTTCAACCTCCTCCCGACCGGCAGGTCGCCCGGCACGGACATTTGGATGTCGGCTATGCTCTGCTGGAGCCAGTCAAAAGCTCGCCCCTTGCTTTTGCTGGGGAGCCGCGGGGCCTTGCTGAGGCGCACGCTGCTGACGAGAGCGAGCGCGCTGGGGCTTAGCCTGGGCCGCAGGCTGTCGAGAAGGGGGATTGTACCTACGCTTGCCAGATGAGTAGGGAACAGTCCTCCTTCCCCCAAAAAATCTTCTACCTGTAGAGGTAGAGGCTGAAGGCTGCCGGCAGGAGAACTTGTCGAATGCGGTGTCCCGCTGGTGGAGATGCTCTACCACCTGCTCGACCTTCTCTCCAAAAATATTGTCCGCACGGCAAGGCGAGTCCGCAATCCGCTGCTAGAGTCTATTCTCCAGGTCGGAGGCACGCAGCCATGAGAGCCTGCGCATCACCACACCTTGAGCAGCGGCCCTGGACGCAACATCAAAGGTGTCATACACCCCTCTGGCCAGGAATTTTCTGCACGCCTTTAGCTGCCTGACCACCTCCTGAAAAGGCTTGGCTTGCTCAGGGGGGAGCGCATCAACCAAGCCCGCCAACTGCCGCACATTGTTCCGCATGTGTATGCTCGTATAGAGCTGGTAAGACTGGATTTTGGCCACAAGCATAGAGGAATGGTAGGCCTTCCTCCCAAAGGAGTCTAAGGTTCTAGAGTCTTTGCCCGGGGGCGCCGAAGCATGCTCCCTAGAACTCTTAGCCTTCTTTAGGGCCAGATCCACAACCAGAGTCGTGAGGCAACTGGGTGCGCATCAGCTCTGGGTCCCCATGGATCCGGTACTGGGACTCGATCTTCTTAGGAATGTGGGGATTACTTAATGGCTTGGTCCAGTTCGCAAGCAATGTCTTTTTCAGGACATGGTGCAAGGGAACAGTGGACGCTTCCTTAGGTGGAGAAGGATAGTCCAGGAGCTCAAACATTTCAGCCCTGGGCTCGTCCTCCACAACCACCGGGAAGGGGATGGCCGTAGACATCTCCTGGACAAAGGAAGCGAAAGACAGACTCTCAGGAGGAGAAAGCTGTCTTTCAGGGGAGGGAGTGGGATCAGAAGGAAGACCCTCAGACTCCTCGTCAGAGAAATATCTGGGGTCTTCCTCTTCTTCCCACGAGGCCTCACCTTCGGTGTCAGACACAAGTTCACGAACCTGTGTCTGCAACCTCGCCCGGCTCGACTCAGTGGAGTCACGTCCACGATGGGGGCGTCGAGAGGTAGACTCCCTCGCCCGCATCGGCGAAGCTCCCTCCGCCGACGTAGTCGGGGAGCCTTCCTGGGAGGTGGCCGCAGTCGGCACCGCACGCGGTACCGACGTCGGGGACCTCACCCCGGGCGATGGGCCAGCCGGCGCCACGCTCGACGGTACCGGAGGCGCAAGCACCGCCGGTACCGGAGGGGTAGGGCGCAACAGCTCTCCCAGAATCTCTGGGAGAACGGCCCGGAGGCTCTCGTTCAGAGCGGCTGCAGAGAGAGGCATGGAGGTCGATGCAGGCGTCGACGTCAGAACCTGTTCCGGGCGTGAAGGCTGTTCCGGGCTGTCCAGAGTGGAGCGCATCGACACCTCCTGAACAGAGGGTGAGCGGTCCTCTCGGTGCCGATGCCTGCTGGGTGCCGACTCCCTCGGCAACCCAGAGCTCTCGGTGCCGACGCGGGGAGGAGACCGGTGTCGATGCTTCTTCGACTTCTTCCGAAGCATGTCACCGGAGCTCCCCAGCACCGACGAGGAGGACGTAGAATCCAGCCGTCGCTTCCTCGGGGCCGAGGTCGAAGGAGGTCGATCTCGGGGGGGCTGTACCGCAGGAGCCCTCAGGGTAGGGGGAGACCCACCCGAAGGCTCACCGCCACCAGCAGGGGAATGGACAGCCCTCACCTGCACTCCTGACGATGCACCACCATCCGACGACATCAGCAGACGAGGTCCCGGTACCACCGACGTCGATGCAGCTATCCGATGTCTCGGCGCCGATGCAGAGGGCCGATGCCTCGATGCACTCGATGCACTGGCGGCCGAGGATAAAGGTCTGGACGCTGACGACGTCGATGCACTCGATGACCTTGGTGTCGATGCCGACGAAGAGCCCGAGAACAAAACGTTCCACTGGGCCAATCTCGCTACCTGAGTCCGCCTTTGTAACAGGGAACACAGACTACAGTTCTGAGGACGGTGCTCGGCCCCCAGACACTGAAGACACGGCGAGTGCCTATCAGTGAGCGAGATTACCCGGGCGCACTGGGTGCACTTCTTGAAGCCGCTGGAAGGCTTCGATGTCATGGGCGGAAAAATCACGCCGGCGAAATCAAAATCCGAAATGGCGAATTTGAGCACCAAAAAGTTTTAGGGAGAAAATCTCGACCGAGGCCGAAAAGAGGCCTACCCCGACGACGAAAGAAAACTTACCGGGGCAAAGACTGAAAAATACGGGAAGGGACAAACGAAGCCCGGGGGGCTTCCAGAGCACTTCCCAACAATTTTTTAAAGATTTTCCGAAGAAAACACACGTCAACGAAAAAAGGACACACGAGGTCGACTTTCCGTGGCTCGACACGGCGAAAACACGACCGTACCGAGTGCGGACAAAAGAAGACTGGCCGGCTCGAGCCGGTTTCGGGCGGGAAGACGGCCGCGCGGGCGCGCGAGGACTAGCAAAGGACTTTGCTAGTGAAGATTCCGATTGGAGGGGCTGCCGTGGACGTCACCCATCAGTGAGAACAAGCAGCCTGCTTGTCCTCGGAGAAAATAAATAAATAAATAAATATTGCTTATCCCAGAAATAGTGGATTTTTCTCAAGTCCATTTAATAACGGTCTATGGACTTTTTTCCTTTAGGAAGCCGTCCAAACCTTTTTTAAACTCCGCTACGCTAACCGCCTTTACCACATTCTCTGGCAACGAATTCCAGAGTTTAATTACACGTTGAGTGAAGAAAACTTTTCTCCGATTCGTTTTAAATTTACTACATTGTAGCTTCATCGCATGTCCTCTAGTCCTAATATTTTTGGAAAGCGTAAACACACGCTTCACATCCACCCTTTCAACTCCACTCATTATTTTACAGACCTCTATCATATCTCCCCTCAGCCGCCTTTTCTCCAAGCTGAAGAACCCTAGCCGCTTTAGCCTTTCCTCATAGGGAAGTCGTCCCATCCTCTTTATCATTTTCGTCGCCCTTCTCTGCACCTTTTCTAATTCCATTATATCTTTTTTGGGATGCGGCAACCAGAACTGAACACAATATTTGAGGTGCAGTCGCAATACAAAGGCATTATAATATCCTCATTTTTGTTTTCCTTTCCTTTCCTAATAATACCTAACATTCTATTTGCTTTCTTAGCCGCAGCAGCACACTGAGCAGAAGGTTTCAACGTATCATCGACGACAACACCTAGATCCCTTACTTGGTCCGTGACTCCTAATGTGGAACCTTGCATGACGTAGCTATAATTCAGATTCCTCTTTCCCACATGCATCACTTTGCACTTGCTCACATTAAATGTCATCTGCCATTTAGACGCCCAGTCTCCCAGTCTCGTAAGGTCCTCTTCTAATTTTTCACAATCCTCCCGCGATTTAACGACTTTGAATAATTTTGTGTCATCAGCAAATTTAATTACCTCACTAGTTACTCCCATCTCTAGGTCATTTAGGTAATTTATAAGTATGTTAAAAAGCAGCGGTCCCAACACAGACCCCTGGGGAACCCCACTAACTAGCCTTCTCCATTGAGAATACTGACCATTTAACCCTACTCTCTGTTTTCTTTGTACCAGGTTTTAATCCACAAAAGAACACTACCTCCTATCCCATGACTCTCCAATTTCCTCTGGAGTCTATCATGAGGTCCTTTGTCAAACGCCTTCTGAAAATCCAGATACACAATCAGGCACATTTTCAAAGCACTTTGGGAGGCTGAGTTCCATAGGTTTCTATGGAACTTTGGGAGGCTAAGTGCTTTGAAAATGAGCTTGAATATCAACCAGCTCACCTTTATCCACATGTTTGTTCACCCCTTCAAAGAAATATAGTAGATTGGTGAGGCAAGATTTCCCTTCACTAAATCCATGTTGACTTTGTCTCATTAATCCAGGCTTTTGAATATGCTCTGTAATTTTGTTCTTAATAAGTCTCTACCATTTTGCCCGGCACCGACGTCAAACTCACCGGTCTATAATTTCCCAGATCTCCTCTGGAACCTTTTTAAAAAATCGGCGTTACATTGGCCACCCTCCAATCTTCCGGTACCACACTCGATTTTAAGGATAAATTACATATTACTAACAATAGCTCCGCAAGCTCATTTTTTAGTTCTATCAGTACTCTGGGATGAATACCATCCGGTCCAGGAGATTTGCTACTCTTCAGTTTGTAGAACTGCCCCATTACATCCTCCAGGTTTACAGAGAATTCATTAAGTTTCTCCGACTCGTCAGCTTCGAGTACCATTTCCGGCACCGGTATCCCACCCAAATCTTCCTTGGTGAAGACCAAAGCAAAGAATTCATTTAATCTCTCCGCTACGGCTTTGTCTTCCCAGATCGCCCCTTTTACTCCTCGGTCATCTAGCGGTCCAACCGATTCTTTTGCCGGCTTCCTGCTTTTAATATAGCAAAAAAAAAATTTTACTATGTGTTTTTGCCTCCAACGTAATCTTTTTTTCGAAGTCCGTCTTAGCCTTCCTTATCAGCGCTTTGCATTTGACTTGACATTCCTTATGCTGTTTCTTATTATTTTCAGTTGGTTCCTTCTTCCATTTTCTGAAGGATTTTCTCTTAGCTCTAATAGCTTCCTTCACCTCACTTTTTAACCATGACGGCTGTCGTTTGGTCTTCCGTCCTCCTTTTTTAATACACGGAATATATTTGGCCAGGGCTTCCAGGATGGTGTTTTTGAACAGCATCCATACCTGATGTAAATTTTTGACCCTCGCAGTCGCTCCTCTAAGTTTTTTTTTTTTCACCATTCTTCTCATTTTATCATAGTCTCCTTTTTTAAAGTTAAAACGCTTAAGTATTTGATTTTCTATATATACTTCAAAGCTAATTTCAAATCCAATCATATTATGATCACTGTTATCAAGCGGCCCCAGCACCATTACCTCCTGCATCAGATCATGCGGTCCACTAAGGACTAGGTCTAGAATTTTTCCTTCTCTCGTCAGCTCCTGTACCAGCTGCTCCATAAAGCTGTCTTTGATTTCATCAAGGAATTTTATACCTCCCTAGCGTGCCCCGATGTTGCATTTACCCAGTCAATATCGGGGTAATTGAAATCACCCATTATTATTGTGTTGCCCAGTTTGTTTGCGTTTCTAATTTCCTTTAAGATTTCTGCAGCCATCTGTTCATCCTGGCCAGGTGGATGGTAGTACACTACATGGAATTTCAATCCACAGTGATTCCAAGAAGTGTTTTGTTTCCTGCAGAATTTTCAATCTATTTATTTGCTGCATTTGTATCCCACATTTTCCCACTTCTTTGCAGACTCAATGTGGCTTACATTATGCCACAATGACAATCGCCATTAATTTGATTCAAGGCTCTCGTTAATATACAATGCTACCCTCCACCAATTCGATCCACCCTATCACTAAGATATCATTTGTACCCCGGTATGACAGTGTCCCACTGGTTATCCTCCTTCCACCAGGTCTCTGAGATTCCTATTATATCTAATTTTGCATTTAGTGCAATATATTCTAACTCTCCCATCTTATTTCTTAGGCTCCTGGTATTCGCATATAGACATTTCAAAGTATGTTTATTGTTCCTATTTACACGATGCTGCTCTATCTCCTTTTTAAATGCCGATGCCAGTAGCCTGGTCCCACCCTGGTTAAGGTGGAGCCCATCCTTTCGGAATAGCCTCCTTCAGGTCTCCTTTCAGAAATCACCAATATAATAAAAAACAGCCTAAGCCTAATGGATACCTGGGCTATGACATTCAAACTAAAACTCAATAAAGAAAAAAAACACACTGCCTTATTCTTTCATCTCAACATTTTACAAACTACCCCACAGCCATACATACCCCGGAACACACTCTTCCAATCTCAGATAACCTGAAAATCCTCGGCATTATTATTGACAGCAGCCTAACACTAAAGAACCAAGCCACCGCCATTACAAAGAAAATGTTCCACACAATGTGGAAACTCAAACGGTTAAAACAATTCTTCCCAAGGAAAACTTAAGGAAAACTTTTCGCAACATGATTCAAACAATGGTATTAACACATGTCGATTACTGCAATGGCGTATATGCGGGTTGCAGGGAACAAATCCTAATGGAACTACAGACTGCTCAGAATACGGCACCCAGGCTTATCTATGGAAAATCTAAATTTGAAAGCGCTAAACCCCTCCGGGAAAAATTACACTGGCTACCAATCAAGGAATGTATCGCTTTCAAGATTTGTACGTTTTTTTTCACAGAATAATACATGGTCTAGCCCTGAGCTATATGTTTGATCTAATCGACTTACCAATTAGAAACACAACTGAATCAGCCAGAACAAACTTAACTCTTCACTTCCCAAGTTGTAAAAGCCTGAAGTATAAATCAATATACGCGTCAAGTTTCTCTTACATATGCATACAGCTCTGGAATTCTCTACCAAAACGCCTGAAATCCACGAATAATCATCTTGAATTCCAAAAAAACCTAAAAACTCACCTGTTCAAGAAGGCATACCCCACAGTATCTGACATAAACACCGAATAATGAAAAATGGCATTTTAATCAGGAAATGAACAGTTTTCAACCCCGACGCATGATCACACCCTAACATTTTGTCTGAATCATCTCCAACCTATTTACCGATACTTCTTTACTGTACTTGTCACTGTAATAGTACCCCTATACTGTATTTGTTCACACCGGAGTCTGTAACCACCTCTCCGGAACTATGTAAGCCACTTTGAGCCTACTAATAAGTGGGAAAAGGTGGGAAATAAATGTAATAAATAAATAAAAACCCAGTACTGTTGAGTA
Source organism: Microcaecilia unicolor (assembly GCF_901765095.1). Taxonomy (NCBI): domain Eukaryota; kingdom Metazoa; phylum Chordata; class Amphibia; order Gymnophiona; family Siphonopidae; genus Microcaecilia; species Microcaecilia unicolor. The sequence goes on along the minus strand of NC_044032.1, from coordinate 651,925,655 downwards.
CTCCACCTTCTTATGGCAAGGCACAGCCAGCGCTTATGGTATACAGATTAGGTATTCTTGGACTGTATTTTACTATATCCTTGCAATTATAGCCCCTCCTCCAATCTAGAAGCCTTCAGACCCTTTTATGACTTGAGCAACAAGATAAGCAAAGTCTTTGGAAAAAGAAGTAGTGCTTTTTATTCATTTTCCTTCAGACCAAAATACAGGGCAGCATCCTTTTCTTTCCCAGCACAAATACTGCAGCAACATAACTCTCAAACAAAGAAATATACAAGCTTTTCACCACAGTCTTTTCCTTTTCCATTGCATCCTTTTCTGGGAGTCTGCCCCTCTGCATAGGGTTTTCTTCACCTCCAGTTACCTAGCACTCTTAAATACTTTCACGACAACCTCAAAATCAGGGTTTTAAATCCCCTCTTCTAACAGACTTGCTGGGGAATTAACCAAAACATCCAGAAAATTGTTGAACATCTGCTTTGAAGAGCCTTTCCTTAATGCTTGCACATGAGACCAAGCAGAAGAATATCACAACTCATAAAGAATACAGCCCACCTCTATTTCTTTCCTGGTTCATGTGCATAAGTACATAAGTACATAAGTAATGCCATACTGGGAAAAGACCAAGGGTCCATCGAGCCCAGCATCCTGTCCACGACAGCGGCCAATCCAGGCCAAGGGCACCTGGCAAGCTTCCCAAACGTACAAACATTGTATACGTGTTATTCCTGGAAATTTGGATTTTTCCAAGTCCGTTTAGTAGCGGTTTAAGGACAGCGTCCAGTGTTCCCAGGTTTCCCACTCCCAGTCTCGGGGCTAGGAAAAAGCCTGCCCCTGGTTCATTTCTGCAGGCTGCTACAAAACTTTGCCTCCTGGCTGGCTTCCAGACAGCCTTCTCCCAGCTCTCTAGCTCAGGTCTTAGGACACCTGTTGCTTTTCAGTGCACCCTGCTAAGTTCCAGCTCCACCCCCTATAGCCTTATGGGAACTGTAGTTCCTTTGGAAGCCATTTCCTCAGTAGCCCTATAATTTAAAAGGAGCTTGGCTTTCTAGCGCTGCCTGTTTCTTAAGGTGAGGAATTCCACAACAGTTTAAATCAGTTCTCCCTGGAATTTGGGTGACACAAGCTAGCTGCTTGCCACACATGTCAGACATGCCAGCTGATGTCTGGCTTCTCTTTACTTTATGGTACCTAGGGATCTTCTATGCCTGTCTCAGGCTTCTCAAAATAAAATTCCAAAATGGTAATATTTCATTCTTGATAACATATGCACAAAGACAATATTAAAAAACAAAAACAGTTCAACTGAAGAGGAACATTAGTTGTGCACTTTCATTACATCGTAAACATTCATGCTGTCTGACGGTTAGACTATTACTTGATTGTAAATTTACCTTCGAGGAGTAGTTCTTGTCTGTTATTGCACACATTAACTGTATCACCAATATCTCCTGTGACCCATCGTGGACTTTACTTGGTCCTACACTGTCCTGTATAGCCATTAAATCCGTACCCCCCAGCACAGTGCTCTTCCCATCTCACTCAAGACTGTTCATGCTCTAATTCCCACCTGCTGGGCCACCCAGGCTTGATATTCTCATTTCCTGCATCTTCACAGTACTGCAATATTCCTAGCTTAATTCTAGGGCTTTTATCATGTCAAATCAGACATTTTTGGAATGTGTGTATAGAATAACTGAGATGGACAGAGTGAAGAAAATGCTGAACGAGGTATAGAAATCTCAGAAGACTTAACCATTTTCAGCAAGTGTTAATTCTTCTGGCCCACGAAGCTGGCAATCAATCCCAATCCCTCAAATTTAACAAATGAAAATTTTCTTAAAAAGCAGTATGTGGGCCTCGAGACCTCTGGCAGCCCCACCACATTATTCAAGAGCACCCAGTTTAAGAGCTGCTCAACACACTTTCCTTCTAAAGCACGCTTATCACTCATCTCCTGTTGCTCCACTTTGAGTTTGACCAATCTTGAAACAAGGTCTCCGATTCTGAGTGTAAGGAATCCTTATCTTTTGAGAGTTCATGCTTGAAAGTGGCTGGACTCTTCCATGGGTTGTAGCTGTTTACTTAGGCAACTGGAGGATGCAGGGGGATTCCCTGACTTCAAAAATTAAAAATTAAGTGAAGCCTCTCAAGTTCATGTTAAAACGCAGCTCCATAGCCCTCCTTCTCTTGTTTCTAATTTGAAAACTATCTGTAAAGCCAAGCAGTCAGAACCATATTTTCAGGAAAAAGCATTAAAAATATCCATAAAAATTAGAGGTCAGACCTAGAAATGACTCAGCCTGTTCCCAATTACCTGGATTTACTTGGTAATCATCCCCCCCCCCCCCCCCCACCTGATATGGAGACTACAAAGGTGTAATTAGTTAGCACACTGCCCGACTACCCTCAGCAATTTCATTCATTTATTAGTTTTACGTTCTGCCATAGCCATTAAGTTCTAGTAATCAACACCTTAATGGAGACGAGAAAATAAAGAGCTCTCACCTCTCGCCTCCCCTCAGTGCTTATAAGCAAGACAGGGCGACCTATGCACATATTGGCTGACTTCATGCTGTTGAGGCCCAGTTGGACCAGGAAACTTCTGCAGGCCTTGGGCACCTTGTCTTCTGCTGAAATGAGAGAAAACAAAAGTCAAACTTTTCTGCATAATATAATTAAAACACGGATCCCAAAACAATTTTAAAAAGCTGTAACTCCTAAGTTACGCACCTAAATTGTGCCCTATTTTCAGTTGAAAATTCAACAATTTCAGAACCTAAAAGATGTACTTATAAACACAGGCTTGCCATTCATTTGCCTACATTATTAGTCTAATGCTTAAAGTCAATGCTAAGCTTCAAAGTTTTTTTTTCCCCTGCCCTAAACCCGCCCCTGTTTCCATCCTGTTTTAATGTTCCTCAATAGTGAAACTGAGTAAAAATATAGGGACTAAGCCCTAGCAACTTTTCAAAGAGGCCAGTTTAGGAGCTTAACTCTGAAAGGGGCCCGTTTACTAAATTGCACTAGAAAATGGGCTTTACATGTCCTTACTGAGGCCTTTCCTGTGCACTGAGCCCATTTCTAGCCATCAGAAAGGGGTTTTTCCTATTAATTGATTTCTGACTGTGCAGCGATGTAAAAATTACCGCGGGAGAATCTCCCACTTCCTATTTAGGAGATGCTAAGGGCTCCTGCGTTATGGACATGCTAACCAGTTAGCATGGTGCTAATACCAGCATGCATTGCCCATTCTCCACAAAAATGTTTTAAATTAATGGCATGTCATTTTTGCTGCATTAGGTGTGTATTAGCGGCTAACACAACTTAGTAAAAGGGCCTCAAAGTTAGTAGCACAATTATTTGAATACTGGGCCTGCTATATCTAAAGGTAAAATTAGTTCTTACCTGATAATTTTCTTTCCATTAGTCCCAACAGATCAATCCAGAGACTTATGGGTTATGTCCTTCTACCAGCAGCCAACAAGCTGCAGATAGCCACCTTCAGGGAGACAACTGAAATATCAGCAGAAAGCTGTGTTGAAATCACCCATTGAGACAAAGTTAGCTTGAAGGGAACCATAGAGATGAGGAACAAAGCAGAGAACGAACCCCTGAAGATGTCTGATAAGGACTCAGGCCCATGGGGGAATGCCCCCCCCAAAAAAGAACCTTGAGCCCATAACTTGAACCTATTCCCATATCCTGGACCTGGTAGAGAAAGTAAAACCTGACTTGGGTTGGCACCTGTTGCTGAGGGGCAAAAGAAAGAAAGGACTTCCCAAGCCTATATGGAACAGCACTCCCTGATAAGCAAAGATTTGTGAGGGAAACAGCTGACTCTTGGTGACACTGATTACCAATCAAAAGGACTGAAGACGAGTAGGTATCTTGGATGAAGTTTGCAGAGTCTCTTGATAGAGAGAGCAGCAAATCAGCCAGTCATCAGCTATGGATGAACCTGCAATCCATCCTCACAAAGGAAAGCTGCCACCATGACCTTGCAAAAATGTCCTCGGCAACATGGAAAGGCTGAATGACATGGTCATAAATCGCTAAGATCCCTCTGCAGCAAGGAGCACTGGGAATATGAAAGTAAGTTTCCTTGAGGTCCAGGGAGGCTAGAAACGCCCCCCACCAGACAGAACTATTACGCATTGCAAGGTTCCCACTGTGAAAAGTTGAACTGTAAACACCCTAGACACTTATGATGTCCAAACTCAGCTGGAAGGAAGCTCCCTGGTTGGAACCACAAAGCAAAGGGAACAACTTCCCATTCCCCAATTGCAACTGGGGACAGACTCAACTGTGCCTAAAGGAAGGAACGTTGGCAAGAAGGCAAGAACTGCCTGACAGCGTTTGAGCTTGCATGTACGTAGACTCCAAGAAAAATCTGTAGTGAAGTCCAGGTTGTAACTGTGCAATAGAAAAACAAAGACACATCTGAGCTGAGGTAATCTTGGTCCACCCCTCCTGAAACCAGTACAGGAGTCCTGCCTGAGGAGTGAACTGAGACTCCATCATTGGAAGATGCAGCAGGAATAGGTTGACCTGGAGTTGAAACAGAGCTCATTCTACCAGCAGCCAGGTGGCTTGTCGTAGTGGAAGTGGAAACCCTGAAAGTGGTTTTCCTGGCCCCACAAAACCTACGACAAAACCTAGCGGATTAAAAATCATCCTTAAACTCATCCCCTGGCAATCTCCAAGACTTGGAAGTTACCCAACTTACCTAGATCTTCTCCAGTCCCAAGATTACTTCCAAAAGGCAGGTTGCCAAATGTGACTTGGAAGCCACATCAGTGGTTTGATGCCTCAGCCAGCGCTAACTTCTTATAGATAGGGACAAGAATTGTCTGGTGTGACTGTGCACTATAACTGCTGTGCATTGGTGCCAACAAGTGCGGCTGAGAACCAGAGACAGATGGTGCAGCAGAATATGGCTGTTGCACCATTGCGCACTACAGATAGCAAGCTGCAGTGGGTCATAAAGCAGTACCCCTAGAGCTCTATGCTTACTCTCAATTGATTGCAACAACTATTAAGCTACCTCTAGAATGAAATACCTCCTTGACCACTCCTCATGAAATTCAGGTATCCCATACCATGAAAAGATGCCAAAAACACCATAGAAGCAATCAGAAGTACCGGGTACACTGCAGATACCGGGGTAGCTGAGGCCAGTATGCAAAGGTGTGACCAGTATCAGTGTGCAAAGAGAGAGAGAAGGGCAATCTTTAGTACTGTAGAGTTCTGATAACTGTTCCAGTCATGTAAGAACTACTTGGCCAGGCAAGCAATAAGAGAATGAAATAAAATATGCCCCATTGGAAACCTAGCTGAGCCCACAGTCTAATAGGAATGGATAAAACCAGCTTTGAACCTGTAACCTTCAGGCTGAAAGGCCAGCCACCCTCCTGAATAAAACTAGTTTGATGTAAACAGTACACACAGAGCAAATGCCACCAGGGCAGCACAGAGGGTGCAGAATTACCATGGAAACCGAGAGAAACCTGAGAGATCTGCACTAGCCTCAAAATGTAAGATTTCTCACAGAAACATGGAATCAACAGCCCTAAGACTAACTAACTAAACAAACTGTACTGCCATGCTCTGAGAAAGGGGAAGAGGGAAAGAGTGGAAAACCACACTGCGAACGCCTCTCCGGTACTATTTAAGCCACACTGTGCTTGCAAATAGATGGGAAAATGTGGGATACAAATGCAAAAAATAAATAAAACCTAGAGTAGGATCCCTAATCCTGATCCCTTTCTCCCTTCCAGTAATCATGTACACATCCTGAACCTCCTCAAGGAGGGTCCAGAAATATTCTTAGTGGAAATCACCTAGTGAAGCACAGGCTTCTCTACCAGAAGACTTTACAAGCTGCAGCTTAAGGCTCTCGCTGCCACAGAACAGCTGCAGGGGACTAATGGGTCTCCGACCTCACCCCTGGAAAGCTGTGGGAGACCTGAGGACTCACAGAAGTCTGCAAACCTCCCCAGGCCTCCTTTCTTAGAAGCCCTTAAATAACCAATATGAAGAAACTGGGAGTGATCCACACCAGTTCCCCAGTCACATTTCTGAAAAGCCTACATATAAAACTGCCTGAATCGCAAGCAGATCAGGCCCCAGGGGAGCGCTGGAGCTTCAGCATTGCCATGTGGAGTGGCAAGAAAGATGGCGCCATCAAGCACACACGCACACCCAAGAAAACAACCGCCCTGCGCCCACCAAAACGAGCTGGGAGGGAAGGAGCACACCGCTCCACGGAGTTGGGCTGTACATTACAGACCCACCTGTTTGAAAAGGAATACCCTAAGGACCCAGCTTAAGGGCCTAAATCTCTACAGAACAACTTAAACAAACCTTATAATGTATACTATACAGCTCTCCTTCTCTACTATTCCTAACTGTTGTCTAGATCTATAAACCTTATAAGACTATAACATCAACCTGCATTTGTTTCTATACCGGAGCTGGCGAATGCCTTCACGGTACTATGTAAGCCACATTGAGCCTGCAAATAGGTGGGAAAATGTGGGATACAAAATGCAACAAATAAATAAATAGAGTGGATCTCCAGCATGGGAAACTGCAGCAGCCCAGTGGCTCCCACACTGGGAGCCGCTTTTGCTCTGTCCACTGGCATAGATAGGATAATGACAACTCACCCCCTCGGAGTCCTCACACCATTCAGCCGGTACTGAAAACCGGCATGAGCTTGCCGTGCTGGACAAATCTCAGACTGAGGAGATTTTTTAAACTGTGCTCAAACAGCATTTCTTTTTTTTTTCATTTAAGGCAGGAGAGGACGCCACAGCAAAAGAAACCTCAGACTCCTTTTAAAGCCAGGAGAGTGAGAACCACAAACCCCAGTCAGACAGAGAGGAGGGGTTAAAGGGGGAGGAAGGGAGGGACCTGGCACCACCAGGTGTGCACCCAAATCCCAGGCCACCTCAGACCCCAGAAGCTCAACTAGACCCAGGGGACCAGGCCAGGAGCCAATCAATCCAGAGCTGCACAGATATGACCATCCACCTGGTAGATAGAGAGAATACTACTACTTAACATTTCTAGAGCGCTACTAGGGTTACGCAGCGCTGTACAAAATAAACAAAGAAGGATGGTCCCTGCTCAAAGGAGCTTACAATCTAAAGAACGAAATGTCAAGTTGGGCAGTCTAGATTTTCTGGGTATAAACTTCCTGAGCCCCTACGTCTTGCCCCATCCTTGGCCACCTTTAAATCTAGACTGAAAGCCCATCTCTTTAACATTGCTTTTGACTCGTAACCACTCGCCTCCACCTACCCTCCTCTCCTCCTTCCCGTTCACATTAATTGATTTGATTTGCTTACTTTATTTATTTTTTGTCTATTAGATTGTAAGCTCTTTGAGCAGGGACTGTCTTTCTTCTATGTTTGTGCAGCGCTGCGTATGCCTTGTAGCGCTATAGAAATGCTAAATAGTAGTAGTAATCTGTTCTCTTCTCCACTACTGCCAACTCCAGACTTCGCGCCTTCTGTCTCGCTGCACCCTACGCCTGGAATAAACTTCCTGAGCCCCTACGTCTTGCCCCATCCTTGGCCACCTTTAAATCTAGACTGAAAGCCCACCTCTTTAACATTGCTTTTGACTGGTAACCACTCGCCTCCACCTACCCTCCTCTCCTCCTTCCTGTACACATTAATTGTTTTGATTTGCTTACTTTATTTTTTGTCTATTAGATTGTAAGCTCTTTGAGCAGGGACTGTCTTTCTTCTATGTTTGTGCAGCGCTGCGTACGCCTTGTAGCGCTATAGAAATGCTAAATAGTAGTAGCAGTAGGTGCCGAAGGTGACATTGAAGAGGTGGGCTTTGAGCAAGGATTTGAAGATGGGCAGGGAGGGGGCTTGGCGTATGGGCTCAGGGAGTTTATTCCAGGCATGGGGTGAGGCGAGGCAGAAAGGGCGGAGCCTGGAGTTGGCGGTGGTGGAGAAGGGTACTGAGAGGAGGGATTTGTCCTGTGAGCGGAGGTTACCGGCGGGAACATAGGGGGAGATGAGGGTAGAGAGGTAGGGAGGGGCATTCTATATATGTACATTCTATAACAGAGTAAGCATAATCCTAATACTACTACTACTACTTAACATTTCTAGAGCGCTACTAGGGTTACGCAGCGCTGTACAGTTTAACAAAGAAGGACGGTCCCTGCTCAAAGGAGCTTACAATCTAAAGAATGAAATGTCAAGTTGGGGCAGTCTAGCTTTCCTGGGTAGAGGTGTAGAGGTTAGGTACCACACCTGTTCACTTCTAAATACTGTTTATCTGTATCAGTGGTGGATATTGATTACTTCTATACAGACTGTGTTTATTCTACTGACAGGAAGTCAGATTAGTTGGAGTCCTTTTTGGTTTTTTTTTAATCTACCATTTTAACCTTTAATCACTAGAAGCCAATGCTTCATCCGTCTCCGCTACCTGTCTCCAGAGAGTCGGTCACGGTCAGGCTCAGGGCTCCGGCCGCGGTCTCCGTCCCGGGAGAGCTCCCCTCGGCAGGCCCGGGCCTGTCTCTCCCCGGCTGCCCCCGGCTCTTCCTCCGCGAGCCCGACATGACGGATGGCTGGAGCGCGCGACGCAGCAGCAGCAACTGCAGCAGCGCGCGACGTCTTCCACAGAGTAACTTCCGGTTCACAGCAACAACTTCCGGGCCGTAACGTAAGCAACAACAGCAGCTGCAGCAGAAGTTTATGGCAATCACGGTTCTTGGCCGGCACCAAAAGCCGAGCGGAAGAATTGGTTCTAACCTGTTAAATTACTGCTTTGGAATATCGAAGTATTTCTCTCCTTTTTCCGTTCTCAGAGCTACTTTTCGTTCCTATTCTCCCAGGGCTGGAACTGCATCAAGGCCTTGGACCTCACCTAAGCTTCTGTTAGGACCTATTTGCTAACGCTCTGCTGGGGATGTTCCCGCGATGCTCGGCCTCTGCTTTCCTTCCGTTCAGGGTCCCAAAGCACAGTCGTTGCATGGCCCTGCGGGAGCCTCCCTCTTCCCTACCTCTGGAAGCGCAGCTGGATAAGTTCGGGGGAGTCACTGTTCACCTGCCCCAGGACATCCCCACTGTGCACGAAGCGGCCTTTCACAGCTGGCTACAGGGTAACAGACTGAAGAAATGCTCAGCCCCTGCCCTGACTCCCGTGGGGATTCAGGATTATCAGCGCTGTTTTCAGGGATCAGTGGAGAAAGATGGGCACCCTCCTCCAGTGGACATTTCTGCGCTGGGGGTGAGCATAGGGTTACCATATGGGCCAGAAAAAAAGAGGACACATTGATCCAGGCCAAGCAATGGAAGTACAACCCAGACTGGCTCAATCTGTCCGGAGCCATATGCAGCATAAACATCCATTTTTATAAAAAGAAAACATATATAATATCAATGGCTTCAAAGCCTGCATATTACTGGTTACCTTTGCAACCTTAGAAGAATAACAGTATTATAGTAACATAGTAGATGATGGCAGAAAAAAGACCTGCACAGTCCATCCAGTCTACCCAACAAGATAAACTCATATGTGCTCCTTTCTGTGTATACCTTACCTTGATTTGTATCAGCCATTTTCAGGGCACAGACCATAGAAGTCTGCCCAGCACTAGCCCCACCTCCCACCACCGGCTCTGCCACCCAAGCTCGGCTAAGCTTCTGAGGATCCATTCCTTCTGAACAGGATTCCTTTCTGTTTATCCCACGCATTTTTGAATTCCGTTACCATTTTCATCACCACCTCCTACAGCAGGGCATTCCAAGTATCCACCACTCTCCGTGAAAAAATACTTCCTGACATTTTTCTTGAGTCTGCTCCCCTTCAATCTCATTCCATGTCCTCTAGTTCTACCACCTTCTCATTGATGGAAAAGGTTTGTTCGGATTAATACCTTTCAAATATTTGAACATCTGTATCATATCACCCCTGTTTCTCTTTTCCTCCAGGGTATACATGTTCAGGTCAGCAAGTCTCTCCTCATACATTTTGTAACGCAAATCCCATACCATTCTCGTAGCTTTTCTTTTCACCACTTCAATTCTTTTTACATCCTTAGCAAGATACGGCCTCCAAAACTGAACACAGTACTCCAGGTGTGGACTCACCAACGACTTATACAGGGGCATTAAAACTTTTCTTCTGCTGGTCACACTTCTCTCTATACAGCCTAACAACCTTCTGGCTACGGCCATCGCCTTGTCACACTGTTTCGTCGCCTTCAGACCCACAGATACTATCACCCCAAGATCCCTCTCCCCGTCCGTACATATCAGACTCTCACCACCTAACACATACGTCTTCTGTGAATTTCTACTCCCTAAGTGCATCACTTTGCATTTCTTCGCATTGAAATTTAATTGCCAAACCTTAGACCATTCTTCTAGCTTCCGCAGATCCTTTTTCATGTTTTCCACTCCCGGGTGTCCACTCAGTTACAAATCTTAGTATCGTCCGTAAAAAGGCAAACTTTACCTTCTAACCCTTCGGCAATGTCACTCACAAATATATTGAACAGAATCGGTCCCAGCACCGATCCCTGAGGCACTCCACTACTCACCTTTCCCTCCTCTGAGCGAATTCCATTAACCACTACCCTCTGGTGTCTGTCCGTCAACCAGTTCTTAATTCAGCTCACCACGTCAGGTCCTATCTTCAGCCTGTCCAGTTTATTTATTTATTATATTTGTACCCCGCGCTTTCCCACATACAGCAGGCTCAATTCTCGGCGGCCATTTTGAATCTCGCCGAGACCGTCAGGCAGCAATGCATACAGGAGGATGGAGAGCAGCGCGCTGGGCAGGAAAGAGGGGGCTCTTTCCTGCCCCGACGTCACTAGACCACCAGGGAAGATCGCGTGAGTAGGGAGAAGTGGTGACAGGGCCGGGGGGAGGGCGGGATTTGGACAAGACGCACCGGAGCACCTAGGTTTTAGAGTTGGGAAAAAGGAAAAAAAAAATTTCCTATTTCCCTCCTCTAAGACCTAGGTGCGTCTTATGGTCCGAAAAATACGGTAGATTGGGAGGGAATTGGTAAAAGGATGGAGGGGAGAAGATAAGGGATTTGAGGATAAGGTCAAATGTGTCATTGGGGTCAAAGTTAGTGTCGACGTCATAGTAGGAGTATCGTAAGTGGGCTGGTAGAATTAAATTGGTCCAGTAGGGTAAGCTTGCTTGAAAAAATGGGACTTTAACATTTTCCTGAAAGGAAAATAGTTGTTAATTACTTGAATGGGTCCAAAGTTGACTACCCAGGAAGGAGAAACTACATGCATAGTATGTTTTGTATTTGATACCTTTGCAGTTGGGGAGGTGTAAATTGAGGTATGTTCGTGATGAAATTGTTCTATTTCTAATTGGAAGGTCAATCAAGTTCATATAGCTGGGGGACTCTCCTGATATGATCTTACTAGCCGTTGAGCCCGTAAAAACGGGCTGGTATTGGGGTTTTCCTTCCTTCCCCCTCCCTCCCTCCCTCCCCGTGAGGTCGCCACCGCTACCGTCCCCCCCCCCCCCCCAGAGTCGCCGCCATCCCTCCACCCGGCCCGGGCCCTCTCTCTCTCCGCTACTAAACTTACACATTCATTTGCCGGAACGCAGCACGCACATCAGCTGAGCTACCGTCGGCCCTTCTTTCTCTGCCTGTGTCCCGCCCTCCTGTGACGTAAAGTCAGCGAGGGCGGGACACAGGCAGGGAAGGAAGGCCGACGGCAGCTCAGCTGATGTGCGTGCTGCGTTCCGGCGAATGGATGTGTAAGTTTAGTAGCGGAGAGAGGGCCCGGGCCGGGGGTGTGTGTGTGTGGGGGGGGGGGTAACGGTAGCGGCGGGTGGGGGGGGGGAGCGGTATCAACCTCGGCGGCGCAGTTTCCCTCTCTGTCCTGCCCTCGTCATCACGTATTGACGCGGGGGCGGGACAGAGAGGGAAGTCTCTACTGCGCATTTGCGAGTGAGTCGTTCACTCGCCGTTTATATGTTTGATGGATCATTGTATGAACCTTGAAGTATATTCTCTCTTTGATGGGGAGCTACCTGTTGGGAACCGTGTCAAAAGCTTTGCTGAAATCTAAGTAGATTACATCTATAGCACGTCCCTGATTCAATTCTCCGCTCACCCAGTCAAAGAATTCAATGAGATTTGTTTAGCACGATTTACCTTTGGTAAAACCATATTGTCTCGGATTTTGCAACTTATTGGCTTCCAAGAAATTCACTATCTTTTCCTTCACCATCGCTTCCATTACTTTTCTAATAACCGAAGTGAGGCTTACCGGCCTGTAGTTTCCAGCTTCTTCCCTATCCCCACTTTTGTGAAGAGGGACCACCTCCGCCGTTCTCCAATCCCACGGAACCTCTCCCATCTCCAAGGATTTATTAAACTAAGAAGACCCGCCAGAACCTCTCTAAGCTCCCTCAATATCCTGGGGTGGATCCACCTGGGCTTTGTCCACCTTTAGATTTTCAAGTTCATACACGCTTTCTTCAGTGAACGGTGCTCTATCCACTCCATTCTCATTTGTACTTTCCTTCTCCAGGATTTTCTTTTGTGAAAACAGAACAAAAGTATCTATTTAGCAAATTTGCTTTTTCTTCATCATTATCTACATAGCGGTTCGCAGCATCTTTCAGTCTCACAATTCCCTTTTTAGTCTTCCTCCTTTCAATAATATACCTGAAGAAATTTTTGTCACCCCTCCTTACATTTCTAGCCATTTGTTCTTCCGCTTGTGCTTTCGCCAGATGTATCTCTCTCTTGGCTTCTTTCAGTTTCATCCGGTATTCCTCTCCGTGTTCCTTTTTTTGAGTTTGTCTGTATTTCAGGAACGCCAACTCTTTAGCCTTTAGTTTCTCAGCCACTTGCTTGGAGAACCTATCTCTAGAGCTGTATTGAAATGCACCAGAAATGCCCCAAACCACAGAAATAATGTCAGAATTAAGTCTTATCTCTGTGCATCCCACTCCACAGGCAGAAGCAGAGACTTCGAGGAATGTTCTCACCAGCAGATGCTTAGTCCACACCTATGCTTTAATAATGGTCTGTGGACTTTTTCTTTAGGAAGCCATCCAAACCTTTTTTAAACTCCGCTAAGCTAACCACCTTTACCACATTCTCTGGAAACAAATTCCAGAGTTTAATTACACGTTGAGTAAGAAAATGTTTCTCCGATTCGTTTTAACTTTACTACATTGTAGCTTCATCGCATGCCCCCTTGTCCTAGTATTTTTGGAAAGCCTAAACAGACGCTTCACATCTACCCATTCCACTCATTATTTTATAGACCACTATCATATCTCCCTTCAGTCGCCTTTTCTCCAAGCTGAAGTGCCCCAGCCGCTTTAGCCTTTCCTCCTAGGGAAGTCGTCCCCTCCCCTTTATCATTTTTGTCGCCCTTCTCTGCAGCTTTTCTAATTCCACTATATCTTTTTTTGAGATACAGCGACCAGAATAGTGTTTACTAGAGGCAGAATTACCGCCAGGCTGCTGCGTTAGCCTGGCAAGCCTACAGTAATAGGACCCCTTAGAGCTTTGTCTTCAGTCTTTTTCAAGGCAAAGTTATTTTATGGCTTGTTCCATCATTTTGTGCTAAAATTGGTTTTTTATTTCCTATAAATCAAGAAATTGTATTGCTAGTTCTGTGCCATGATCCTAAGAATGAAAAAAAAAAGAACACTTTTTTAGATGTTCTGAAAGCTTTAAAGAGCTTTTTTTTTCTTTATGGAGTAAGCAAAGGAAGGTCTTCTGGTAGTTGGTATGAATAGTCTAAAGAGAATCCACATATAGTGGAGAACTCAATAGATCCCACGGGTCGTGAAACAAAAAATAAAGAGGTGGGAAAAAAAGTCAGGCTATCCAAAGGATGGTGAGTATTTATCTACTGAAATCATGGATGGAGCTCCAAGCTATGACCCTGAATATATATCTGCTGATTTATGTGTCCCCAAAACAAAATTCAACGAGAAAGGGATGCTTTATGGCCTATTCATACCAACTAAAAATAAAAAATAAAGAGGTGGGAAAAAAAGTCAGGCTATCCAAAGGATGGAACCAAATGTTTTTTTGTAAAAAAACAAAATTTATTAATCTTTAAACAAATAATGATATAACAATAACACATTAAAATTGAGTCAATTTTAATGTGTTATTGTTATATCATTATTTGTTTAAAGATTAATAAATTTTGTTTTTTTACAAAAAAACATTTGGTTCCATCCTTTGGATAGCCTGACTTTTTTTCCCACCTCTTTATTTTTTATTTTTAGTTGGTATGAATAGGCCATAAAGCATCCCTTTCTCGTTGAATTTTGTTTTGGGGACACATAAATCAGCAGATATATATTCAGGGTCATAGCTTGGAGCTCCATCCATGATTTCAGTAGATAAATACTCACCAGTGGTGCCAAGTTAGGAAGAACATAATAACATAGTAAATGACGGCAGATAAAGACCTGAACGGTCCATCCAGTCCGCCCAACAAGATAAACTCATTTTACATAGCATGTGATACTTTATACCCGAGTTTGTCCCTGCCTTTCTCAGGGCACAGACCGTAGAAGTCTGCCCAGCACTCTCCTTGTACTAAAAGTTCTGATGCTAACATGGAAGCCCCTTAAAGAAGGGTTCTTCAAACTGCAATCAGCCACTGAAGTGGTTTCTTTTATATGTGTGAGAGTGTAATGGAATAATAGTTTTAGCATCCATTACATTCTGAAAAGTCTCACACACTCTGGATTATTACTAACTACTACTAACTAGCATTTCTAAAGCGCTACTAGGGTTACGCAGCGCTGTACAATTTAAACATAGAAGGACAGTCCCTGCTCAAAGAGCTTACAATCTAAAAGACAAGAGAACAATCTAAAGACAAGTGAACAATCTAGAGGACGAGTGAACAGTTAATCTGATAGGGTTGATAGGTTGGGGCATTCTATATATCTCGAGCGGTTAGGCGCCGAAGGCAGCATTGAAGAGATGAGTTTTAAGCAACGATTTGAAGATGGGTAAGGAGGGGGCATGGCGTATGGGTAAAGGAAGATTGTTCCAGGCATAGGGTTATCCCTCCCAGATTCCTGCAGTCTTAGTTACTTTGTTATGCTAGCTGCTACATTCTGCACCTTTTCATCTGCACGTGTGACCATGCTCTAAGTTTTGATTTTATGTTCGTCACATCTCTTTAATATTATGACAATGGGGAAATTCTTAGAACAAGGAAAGAAGTCAGTGTGCTTTTCATATCATTCAAAGCAGCAGGAGAAAACTTGAAGAGAAGTCTTGAACCCTGGAGGGGAAGAGCCACTGTTCTCTCTCTACATATGTTGCAGAGGGTGTGAAAATGAATTGAGCTTAATAGATAGTAAGAGAGTATTCTGTATCATCATACGAAATGCATAAACTGCCCTGTTAATAGTAACATAGTAAATGACGGCAGATAAAGACCTGTACAGTCCATCCAGTCTGCCCAACTAGATAAACTCATTTTACATGGTATGTGATACTTTATACCCGACTTTGATTTGTCCTTGCCTTTCTCAGGGCACAGACCGTAGAAGTCTACCCAACATTTTTCTTGTACTAAGTTCTGAAGCTAACATGGAAGCCCCTTAAAATTTACACTCCAGCCCATCCCTATCTATTCAGTCATGATCAGGGCATAGACCGTAGAAGTCTGCCCAGCTCCCGTTTTGTTTCCAATTACCGGCGTCACCACCCAAACTCCACTAAGATTCCAGAGAACCATTCCTTCTAAACATAGTAACATAGTAGATGACAGCAGAAAAAGACCTGCATGGTCCATCCAGTCTGCCCAACAAGATAAACTCATATGCGCTACTTTTGTACCTTGATTTGTACCAGTCCTTTTCAGGGCACAGACCGTGTAAGTCTGCCCAGCACTACCCCCGCCTCCCAACCACCAGCCCCGCCTCCCACCACCGACTCTGGCACAGACCGTATAAGTCTGCCCAGCACTACCCCCGCCTCCCACCACCGGCTCTGGCACAGACTGTATAAGTCTGCTCAGCACTATCCCCGCCTCCCAACCACCAGGCCCGCCTCCCACCACCGGCTCTGCCACCCGATCTCGACTAAGCTCCTGAGGATCCATTCCTTCTGCACAGGATTCCTTTATGCTTATCCCACGCATGTTTGAATTCCGTTACCGTTTTCATCTCCGCCACCTCCCGCGGGAGGGCATTCCAAGCATCCACTACTCTCTCCGTGAAAAAATATTTCCTGACATTTTTCTTGAGTCTGCCCCCCTTCAATCTCATTTCGTGTCCTCTCGTTCTACCTCCTTCGCATCTTTGGAAAATGTTTGTTTGCGGATTAATACTTTTAAAATATTTGAACGTCTGTATCATATCACCCCTGTTTCTCCTTTCTTCCAGAGTATACATGTTCAGGTCATCAAGTCTCTCCTCATACGTCTTGTAACGCAAATCCCTTACCATTCTCATAGCTTTTCTTTGCACCGCTTCAATTCTTTTTACATCCTTCGCAAGGTACGGCCTCTAAAACTGAACACAGTACTCTAGGTGGGGCCTCACCAATGACTTGTACAAGGGCATCAATACCCCCTTTCTTCTGCTGGTCACACAGCCTAACAACCTCCTAGCTACGGCCACCGTCTTGTCATACTGTTTCGTCGCTTTCAGATCCTCAGATACTATCACCCCAAGATCCCTCTCCCCGTCCGTACCTATCAGATTCTCCCCGCCTAACACATACGTCTCCCGAGGATTTCTATTCCCTAAGTGCATCACTTTGCATTTCTTCGCATTGAATTTTAATTGCCAAACCTTAGACCATTCTTCTAGCTTCCTCAGATCCTTTTTCATGTTTTCCACTCCCTCCTAGGTGTCCACTCTGTTACAGATCTTAGTATCATCCGCAAATAGGCAAACTTTACCTTGTAACCCTTCGGCAATGTCACTCACAAATATATTGAACAGAATCGGTCCCAGCACCGATCCTTGAGGCACTCCACTACTCACCTTTCCCCGAGCGAATTCCATTCACCACCACCCTCAGGCTACTGTCCGTCAACCAGTTCCTTCCAGTTCACCACTTCGGGTCCTATCTTCAGCCCATCCAGTTTATTTAAGAGCCTCCTGTGGGGAACCGTGTCAAAAGCTTTACTGAAATCTAAGTAGATTACGTCTATAGTTCGTCCCTGATTCAATTCTACTACTACTACTATTTAGCATTTCTATAGCGCTAGAAGGCGTACGCAGCGCTGCACAAACATAGAAGAAAGACAGTCCCTGCTCAAAGAGCTTACAATCTAATAGACAAAAAAAAAAGTAATCAAATCAATTAATGTGTACAGGAAGGAGGAGAGGAGGGTAGGTGGAGGCGAATTCAAAGAATTCAATGAGATTCGTTTAGCACGATTTCCCTTTGGTAAAACCATGTTGTCTCGGATCTTTCAACTTACTGGCTTCCAGGAAATTCACTATCCTTTCCTTCAGCATCGCTTCCATTACTTTTCCAATAATCGAAGTGAGGCTTACCGGCCTGTAGTTTCCAGCTTCTTCCCTATCACCACTTTTGTGAAGAGGGACCACTTCTGCCGTTCTCCAATCCCTCGGAACCTCTCCCGTCTGGAAGGATATATTAAACAAATCTTTAAGAGGACCCGCCAGAACCTCTCTGAGCTCCCTCAATATCCTGGGGTGGATCCCATCCGGTCCCATGGCTTTGTCCACCTTTAGCTTTTCAAGTTGTTCATACACACTCTCTTCCGTGAACGGTGCTCTATCCACTTCAATCTCATTTGTACTTTTTGCAGTCCATCGCGGTCCTTCTCCAGGATTTTCTTCTGTGAAAACAGAACAAAAGTATCTATTTAGCAAATTTGCTTTTTCTTCATCATTATCCACATAGCGGTTCGCAGTATCTTTTAGTCTCACAATTCCCTTTTTAGTCATTCTCCTTTCACTAATATACCTGAAGAAAATTTTGCCACCCCTCCTTACATTTCTAGCCATTTGTTCTTCCGTTTGCGCTTTCGCCAGTCGTATCTCTCTCTTGGCTTCTTTCAGTTTCATCCGGTATTCCTCCATGTGTTCCTTTTCTTGAGTTTTTGTGTATTTCTGGAACGCCAACTCTTTAGCCTTTATTTTCTCAGCCACTTGCTTGGAGAACCATATCGGTTTCCTTTTTCTCTTGCTTTTATTTACTTTCCTTACATAAAGGTTCGTGGCCCTATTTATAGCTTCTTTCAGCCTGGACCACTGTCCTTCCACTTCTCGTATTTCCTCCCAGCCCATCATCTCCTTCCTCAGGTATTCCCCCATTTTACTAAAGTCAGCACGCTTGAAATCCAGAACTTTGAGTTTTCAGTGGCCGCTCATCACTTTAGCTGTAATATCAAACCAAACCGTTTGATGGTCACTGCCGCCCAAGTGGGCACCCACTCGGGTATTTGACACGCTATCCCCATTTGTGAGCACCAGATCCAGCGTCGCTCCCTCCCTCATGGGTTCCGTCACCATTTGTCTGAGCAAACCACTTTGGAAAGCATCCACGATCTCTCTACTTCTTTCCGATTCCGCAGACGGAACCTTCCAATCTACATCAGGATTCCTTTGTGTTTATCCCACACGTTTGAATTCCATTACCAAAGCAGCAGCGGCGGCAAGGGGAGCAGGAGCAACGCGGTGCGAAGGCGCCCCAGTGTAAAGCACCGAAGGATACAGAACAGGACAGCAGCAGAAGACCGAGCCTGCAGCCCTCCTCCGATTCCTACCTCCAGCCACTGGTGCAGCCCCCTCATCTCACCATAACAGCCCTAACTTACCTATGAAAAGACAGTGCCATATATATTACACTGGGCTCTGGTGTGCTGGTAAATATTTAACAACAGGCTCTCTCTCCGGTCCACTTTGCGCTCCCCTCATCCACCTCTGCGCCCCCACCAAATTGCAGAGCTGGCTATAGCCAGGAAGAGAGCCTGGGGGGGGAGGGCAATACATTACTCCAGGAAAAAAAATTAAACATGAATTAGATTGGAACCTGGGATCATTTAATCTGGGATAAAATGCCATAAATAAATAAGTAAATAAATATAAACTTTTACTGTTGAACACCTGATTCTCAAAGTGGACATATTCCAAACGCTATAATGAAAATAAAAGGTTTTTTCTACCTTTGTTGTCTGGTGACTTTGTTTTTCTGATCATGCTGGCCCAGTATCCGATTCTGCTGCTATCTGTCCTCTTAACTCCGTTTCCAGGGCTTCCTTTCCATTTATTTCGTTACTTTCCGCCTTTCTTCATTTCTTGCCCTACATCCATAAGTAAAAGCTCGGTCTTCCGCAGACTTGACTGTCCAGTGGATCCAACTTCTGCCTATTTTCTTTATCCATGTGCAGTTTTTCTCCTCTCTTCCTTTTCCCTCATCTCATATCCTTCCTCACTCTTCCCTCCCCTCCATCCATGTCCAGCATTTTTTCTGTCTCCCTTCCCTCTCCTCCATCCATGTCTAGCAGCCCTCCTCTCCCCCCTGCCCTCCGCTCCATCCACCCATGTCCAGCAGCTCTCCTCTCCCCCCGCCCTCCCCTCCATCCACCCATGTCCAGCAGCTCTCCTCTCCCCCCCGCCCTCCCCTCCATCCAACCATGTCCAGTGACCCTCTTCTCCCCCCTGCCCTCCCCTCCATCCACCCATGTCCAGCGACCGTATGCCATGTTGTCAGTATCTTACCACCCGCCAAAGTTTTCATTGGAAAATTAATTGCATTGCAAATAGGTAGATGGGTTTTGAAAATGGTGGAGACATGAATTTTTGCATCCTGTTACATCACCATCTTTTCAAGTGTCTGAGGAGTGCCATATCCTTCCATATTCCAGAGTCTATCAAGCAATGGAAAGCAGAGGGCAGAGCTGCAGTGTGGCTGCACGTTCCCATCTTGCAGAGCAGATTTATAGCGGTCGCAGCAGCCCAGGGCTTCAAGTTTCACCATGCAGAGCTCAACACATCCACACTCACACTCTGGCTGAGAGAAGGCCAGAGTAGGTTGCCAGGGTTTGCTACTCATCAAGTTGGAGTTGCAGGTCAGTTCAAAATAAATTGCAAACTATATGGTACCCTGATTTTATTTTAGTATTTATTGCATTTGTATCCCACCTATTTGCAGGCTCAATGTGGCTTACATAGTTTTGTTAACATTGTCATTGCAGGGTGACAGTTACATTTAATATTGTGCAGAGGTTAAATAAGGGTAGAAAGAGGAAGGAAAGGAGTGATTAAGGTAGTTATATTAGGTGAGCTATCTTGACTGAGTGGGTTGTCGGGTGAATTAGTGTGGCTATTAGTTCTCATTGTATGCATTGTTGAAGAGATATGTCTTTAGAGATTTGAGAAAGATATTTGTTTCATCGATTGTTCTCAGGTCTGTAGGTAGTGCATTCCACAATTGCGTGCCCAGGTACGAGAATGTGGTAGCATGCATCTGCTTGTACTTTAGTCCTTTACAGCTGGGGAAGTGTAGGTCGAGAAATTTGCGGGATGATCTTGTGGCGTTTGCAGATTAATACCTTTCAAATATTTGAACGTCTGTATCATATCACCCCCGTTTCTCCTTTCTTCCAGGGTACACATGTTCAGGTCAGCAAGTCTCTCCTCATATGTCTTGTAACGCAAATCCCATACCATGTTTTTAGCTTTTCTTTGCACCGCTTCAATTCTTTTTACATCCTTAGCAAGATACGGCCTCCAAAACTGAACACAATACTCCAGGTGGAGCCTCACCAACATCTTATACAGGAGCATCAATACCTCCTTTCTTCTGCTGGTTACACCTCTCTCTATGCAGCCTAGCATCCTTCTGGCTGCGGCCACCACTTTGTCACACTGCCTTCAGATACTATAACCCCAAGATCCCTCTCTCTGTCTATACATATCAGACTCTCATGTTGTTATCCGTTCATTTCCTAGTCAGTGTAGGCTATTATGGATATCAGATGCGTTTAGATTTATTCAGAACTTATTGTTGTATCTGTGCTTACGGCTTTGCAAATGCTTTTTGCCTCTTTGCCTTCCCTTTTGCCATTAGGAGATTTTACTCTTCTCTCTGCTCCACCTTTTCATGTGTCTAGGAGAGAAACACTTGTAAAATCAAAAATTAAAAGTTTTGTGCTGGTGGGAAAATGGGAAATACAAATGCAATAAATATGTCATCCATGTTTTGTTTATATACGGTTTTACATCATTTTATTGTATTATGTAGAACTGCCAAGGGGGCCCAATCTTTGAGGGAGATTTAAGCTTCGCTCCCCTGCTCTGCCTTACTGTGCCCAGTCAAGCTCCCAGCTTTCCTCAGTCACACCCCCAGACCCGCCCTTTCCACATCTGGCTCCACCCCCAACACACCTGGCTGCAGCACCAAGAAACCACCTCGGGCAGCACGAGATGCCTTAATAAAATGTTGTCTCTGCTGCTGCAGGACAAGTAATCTCGCAATAAGAGCTGTGAGATTTTGCAGCTCTTGTTGAGAGACTGGTCCCATCTGCTGCTGATGGAGAGGGGAGACTGCTTAGCAGGAGATCGTCACTTCACGCCCCCCCAAAAGTGGGAGTCTCCTGCTGAATGTGGGAGACTTGGTAGGTCTGATTATGTATAGCACTCCACACACGTTTATCCTTCAGTAGTAAAGAAATACAAGTAAATCTATAATATCTGGGTAGATGACCACCTGAGCACTGGTGATGATCAATTGATATGTGGTTTGATATAACAGTCACAGAGATGAGGACTAAGTCTTGGATTTCAGAAATACTGACTTTGGTAAAATGGGAATATACCTAAATGAGCAGGAGGTGGCTGAAGTGGAAGAATAATGGTTAAACTGAAAGAAGCTGTTGTAATAGCAACACATCTATAAATCAGGAAAGTGAGTTTGGATTTTAGTTTTAATTATTTTCCTTTTCCAAATCTGAGCTCGAGGTGAGTAATGCATTCACATATAGTTAATATCTTTTCCACCGTGAGCTGAGTGATTTCTGAATACATTGGGTATGGAAGGGCTGGTTTTAAGGTCTCTGTATTACAGTAGTGACCAGCAGAGGGCAGCAGAATGAAGCCGTTAGGCAGGCTGTATTCAGTGGACATGTTTGAACATGTTTTCCAAAGGTTGGCCAACCTCAGCATCAAATGATGAAGCTCTGAGAGCCAGATACACAAAGGTCCCGTTAAGGATCCGTCTGCGTTTCCAAATCAGTAACAATTTACCAATTTAGAAACACAGAGGGATTCACTAAGAAAATCGCGTGGAAATGAGCTGCTCGTTGCTTTTGCGACACAGCTCATTTGCATGCAATATAGGGAAAGCAAGTCGGTGAGCTGAGCATGCGCAGAACAGTCAATCGCTATGCGTGGCTGCTCTGCGCATGCTACAGATGGCTCTTATACACGCAAACAAGCTGTGTCTATGATAGCAGTAGATCTACCCTTTTTTTTTTTTGGCAGACACAAAAGCGCATTTTCTTTGGATAGACATACCTGTATTGCAGCTCTGCTGCTCTCCGCTCTTCTGTGAGGAATCAGCAGCATCACCAGGGCTTGGTTCCACTCCCAGCTGTTCCTGCTGCTTCCTTCTATTGGCTGGCTGACATCCTAGAATGCCCATCTCCCTGAAAATGGACTCTCATTGGCTGGCTGCTGTCCTCCTCCTCCCTGTAGGACTTCCCTGATGACATCACTTTAGAGCTGTGAACTGATTGGATCCGAACTTCCTGGTGTCCCCCCTCCAGTAATGAGTGGGAGGGACATCCCAGGCTGATGCTGTCCAATTGGTTTAGCCCCTCTCTGTGGAGGGGGACACCAGGAAGTTTGGATCCAATCAGTTCACAGCTCTAAAGTGATGTCACCAGGGAAGTCCTACAGGGAAGAGGAGTTGGGACAGCAGCCAGCCAATGAGAGTCACCATTACTTTTATGCTTTACATTTCAGTACTCCCCCCCCCCCCCCCCCCCAATTTCTTGCTAGTAAATGTAATTTGAAAAAGAAACATATGTGGCACGGCTTTCATACACGCAAAGGTGCGTGTAAGCTGTTACACTGTTTTTTTTTTTTGTGCTCCATCTTCCCTGCCTTGTTTCTCCCCTTCTGCTACTTGCAATAATGAAGAACCGGCAGGTCCACACCTCACGTTAAAATTTCCACGGTAAAGGTAGGGACTGCTTTTGTGCATGGGGTTGCATTCACATTATAATAAAAATTAGCTCATTTGCATTCCATTTTCGTTAGCTGCTACCGTGATGGGAAAATGGCTCGGAGAATCCTTTTGTTCATGTCCCAGTATACTACTTGCGCGCTAAACTGGCTAGAACCAGTTTTAAAACCACGTTGCTGGCTCGTTAAGTTTAGTTCATCTGGCCCTGAGTTTATTATCAGGGAAAGCCAGTAAATTCAGTATGAAGACAGTAACTGTCATTCCTTGTGGCTACGAAGCTTGGATTACAAGTTCATGAAAGAAGATTGGTGACATTTGAGTTTGCGTAGTTCAAAAGGAAAGATTTTTCATATCTTTTCAAACAAAAAGTTTCAGGAATCACTGACGTCTGTACTCCAGTGATTCCACTTTAGAACAGATGGCCTTGCATGCACCCTCTGATTTGTATCGCATGTATACAGAAAATGAAAATAAAAGCTTTTCCAACCTAAAAAAAGGGATTTCTTATAACAACATCTGAAGGACCTGGCCAGAGTTTTTTTTTTTTTTTTTTTTACTGTAGGTTTGATACCCAGGAATTAAATGCAAGGGATTGCTATGTGTTTCAAATATCCACAAAGACATACAGAGAACCTATAATGTGCTCCTTATGTAGTCTCCCTAGCACCCTTTATCTTTATATATGACAGCATAATCCTTGTATAAGGTTACCAGACATCCCTGATTTTTGAGGATTGTCCCCCGATTTCAGACCCCTGTCTCTGACTCCTCCTTGTTTGGCAATCATCTGTCCCCAGTTTTAGTAATGGGTACAGATGTTCCGTATTAGTAGTTTTCATTGCCGCATCCCCTCATATGGTCCATCATCTTCCTGTCTTGCCACCTCCACCCCCCCCCCCCCCCCCCCCCCCCGCTGGCGTTAGTCCTTCCCCTCAAACTTCCCTTTGCGGCTCCCAACTAGAGGCGGACTGACAGCAATCTGGGCTCCTGGGGCAGTAAAGGTCATTGGGGCCCCCTCCCCTCCTGCACATTTCAGCCCCCCACCATTATTTCCAATACTTCCCCTGCACACTAGGAAGGGAAGGGTTAGGGTGGTAGGGCACAAGGAAAATGGTACATCATATACAAGGGTAGGTTGGGTCCTGAAGGGCAAAGGTCCGGCTTACATCTCAGAATTCTACAACCATGTTGATATTCGCGATTTGGTTAGGATAAGATTGATTTTTTTTTTTTTTTGGGGGGGGGGGGTAGAAGGGAAAAGGGAGAAAACTTGATGATGAGGAATTATTAATGGACTTTGGTAAAAGTTTGATGTTATCAGACTGGACTGGATTTGCTGTAGTTTGTTTGTTACAAATTTACATAAGAATGTATTGTCGGATTTTGCGATGTCATCAATAAAAAATTAAACAGAGTAGTATTTGCAGTATTCTGGAAATATATGCAGTATTTTAACATTTGGCTCCCCAGTCCAGCATCTTCTTGTTGACCATGTGAATAGTGATGTTCAAACACCACTTTATCAGAAATCATGTGGTTAAAAGTAACCATAACATAATTTGCCTATCAGCTTTTTTGGTAGGTTTCCAAATAGTAACATAGTAGAAGACGGCAGAAAAAGACCTGCATGGTCCATCCAGTCTGCCCAACAAGATAAACTCATATGTGTAAACCTTACCTTGATTTGTACCTGCCTTTTTCAGGGCACAGACCGTACAAGTCTGCCCAGCAGTATTTCCCGCCTCCCAACCACCAGTCCCGCCTCCCATCACCGGCTCTGGTACAGACCGTATAAGTCTGCCCTCCCCTATCCTTGCCTCCCAACCACCAACCCCTCTTCCCCCCACCTGCTCCGCCACCCAATTTCAGCTAAGCTTCTGAGGATCCATTCCTTCTGCACAGGATTCCTCTATGCATATCCCACGCATGTTTGAATTCCGTTACCGTTTTCATCTCCACCACCTCCCGCGGGAGGGCATTCCAAGCATCCACCACCCTCTCCGTGAAAAAATACTTCCTTCAGATCTGCTGGCCTGTAGTTTATTCTTCAGTCACCAAACATGTTTGGAATATGTATTATCAGTATTAGCTATATCTAATAGAGCAGCAAGCTGAGAACCAGGGAAGCCAGGGTTCAAAACCTGCTGCCGCTCCTTGAGAACCCTCCATCGCTTCAGGTACAAACTTAGGGGCCCTTTTTCAAGGGCATATAAGGGAGCTACTGCGCGTCCAGCATGCGCCAAATCATCATTACTGCCCGGATACTGCATGCCCCGGGTGGTAATTCTGAATTTGGCGCATTCTGAAAACACAAGGTAGTAAATATTATGTATTTTCTACCGCATGGTGCTTACCCAGCGGTAAACGGCAGTGGACGCGCGCTGCACGCCATCACCTGGGTAGCGCGTGAGACCTTACCGCTAAGTCAGTGGGTGGCAGTAAGGTCTCAGGCCGAAAGTGGATGCATGCTGGCTTTTATTTTTTGCCACACATCCATTTTCCAGCCCCTTAAAACAAGGCCCTATTCCCAGGACGCGGCAAAAACTGGCCCGGTGTGTGCCTAAAAGACGTGCGCAAACTGCCGCAGCTTAGTAAAAGGGTCCCTTAAGGCCTCTCTTACTAAGCCAAGCTAGCGATTCCCGTGCTGCAAATGAGAGGAATTGAATGGGCTTCTTCTCATTTGCCGCTCTGGGAATTGCTAGCGAGGTTTAAAAGAATATAACTCACCTTGATCTACTGAGAAGGTGTGATCCAAACTCAAAATCCAGTACCAGGCGTATTGTAAAGTAATACAAAAACACTACAAGTCACTCAGGTCTACAGAGCAATTCTGTCATGTCATATAATAGCAGTAACTTCTACGAGTCGCACAACAAGGGACGACTTCCCTATGAAGAAAGACTAAGGAGGCTAGGGCTTTTCAGCTTGGAGAAGAGACGGCTGAGGGGAGACATGATAAAGGTATATAAAATAATGAGTGGAGTGGAACAGGTGGATGTGAAGCATTTGTTCACGCTTTCCAAAAATACTAGGACTAGGGGGCATGCGATGAAACTACAGTGTAGTAAATGTAAAACAAATCGGAGAAAATATTTCTTCACCCAACGCATAATTAAACTCTGGAATTTATTGCCGGAGAACGTGGTGAAGGCGGTTAGCTTGGCAGAGTTTAAAACGGGGTTAGACGGTTTCCTAAAGGACAAGTCCATAAACCACTACTAAATGGACTTGGGAAAAATCCACAATTCCAGGAATAACATAACATGTATAGAATGTGTGTACGTTTGGGAAGCTTGCCAGGTGCCCTTGGCCTGGATTGGCCGCTGTTGTGGACAGGATGCTGGGCTCGATGGACTCTTGGTCTTTCCCAGTGTGGCATTACTTATGTACGTACAGTGTTGAATATGCTGGGGCCTAGGGCAGAAATCTTGCAGGAGGCCTATATCTTTTCTTACATTTTGATTGTGCCAATGTTGTCTTTATAGGTCTTCTAGTTTCCACTTCTTGAAGCATTGCAGTTGGCAGAAAATGCTATTGCTCGAAACTTAACATGTTTTTCTCGTTTTGATCCTGTTACGCCTGCTCCTATTCCTTTGCATTGCTTAAGTATCACGTCTTGTATTAAATTTAAGATTTTTGATTTTGTTTTTTAAGTCTGTTCATGGTTTGGCAGCTCCCACTGCTTCTTTGATGTTGACACCATTTCTGTCTGCTAGGCCTTGCGTAGTTGTGTACGTAATGGTTATGTGGATCCCCGGTGCCAGGACGATCAGGAAGGAGAAAACTCAAGCTGCCAAATTATGGAATGCGCCTCCAGATGATTTACCAGAGATGATGAGTAATTTATGTTTGCGTGTTAAAGTTAAGACCTTTTTTTTTTTTCTATTTAGGCAACCCTTTTCTGTTTAGTTCATTTTAGCTGTGTTGTTTGGTTTGTGAATATTATAAACTGCCGAGAACATTGTGGATCTGGCAGGCTATAAATGTCTTAAATAAATAAAGAATAAATGAAAACGTTGGAAAAGAATGAAATTTAAAAGTGAGAGAAAACTAAAACAATGAAATAAAAAAAAAGAAACCACCGAGAAAAGAACAGACATGATCCAGACACACTCGAGAAAGTTTGAAAACTTTTTTTTTTTTTTTTTTTGGAAAGAAAATATTCCAGCGTTGGAGAAAGTTTGAACTGTATGTAATTGTGCTGGTAAATATTCACAGAGGCTGTACCTAAGCCATCCCAATATAGTAGGGGCCTTTGATATGATTAGGGAGAGAGCACATGAGGTCAACATTCATCTCTGTCTGTGACTCTGGGACTGATGCAGAAAGCCCCACAGTAGAGTCAGCTCAACTTGCAGCTTCTACTACAAAATTAATAAGAAACTGCTATGCAGTAAGCAATAAGCATGCGAATTACTACCGTGTTAAAAATATGGCAGTAATCTGCAGCTCATTGCCAAATACCCACCTTTCTTGTCAGTGTGTGAGTGGTGATTGGTTCATGTACTGACAGGAAGAGTGACATAAAAAAAAAAAACCAAGCTGCTGGGACCTGATCTGACCCAATCTACCCCTCCCCCCATCCACAACATTAAAATATTCCCTGGTAGTCTTGGGCCCCCTCTCACCCACTTCTTTAAAAAAAAAATCCCTAGTGTCTAATGGCACCTCTCAGCCCCATCCTAAGCCCCCTCCCTTTGTCACTTGCTTCTGCATCCAGTTGTACCTGACCCCGCTTGCTGCATCCTGGAATGTTCTAGGATGCACCGTGCAGGGTCAGTCTGCCAAATAAGGAAGTTTTTCCCTAATTTGGTAATCTGGGTGGAGACTACCAGATAAGGAAAAAATTCCCTTATGTGGCAGAGTGACCCTGCTCAGTACATTGGTGCTGCTTCCTTTTCAGGTGTGCCTTGGGAGGTGGGGCTGGGGGAGGAGTTGAGAGGTGCCTCTAGACACCAGGAAATTATTTTTTAAGTAGTTGGGGGGGGGGGGTGGCACTAGAGATTGTTTTTTAAGTTTTAATAGCTTTGTTAATTTCGATCATTAGGCATATAGATAGCTGGGTGGCTGGTGGACGTGAGGATCGCCTGGTGACTTGCCTGCCTGGTGCGAAGGTGGCGGACCTCACGCGTCACCTAGATAGGATTTTATATAGTGCTGGGGAGGAGACGGCTGTCTTGGTACATGTGGGTACTAATGACATAGGAAAATGTGGGAGAGAGGTTCTGGAAGCAAAATTTAGGCTCTTAGGTAGAAAGCTGAAATCCAGATCCTCCAGGGTAGCATTTTCTGAAATGCTACCTGTGCCACGCGCAGGGCCCAAGAGACAGGCAGAGCTCCAGAGTCTCAATGCGTGGATGAGACGATGGTGCAGGGAGGAGGGCTTTAGATTTGTTAGGAACTGGGCAACATTCTGGGGAAGGGGGGGCCTATTCCGAAAGGATGGGCTCCATCTTAACCAGAGTGGGACCAGGCTGCTGGCATCGGCGTTTAAGAAGGAGATAGAGCAGCTTTTAAACTAGAAATGGGGGGAAGGCCGACAGTCGCTCAAAAGAGCATGGTTCGGGATAAGGTATCTTTCAAAGATATCACCATAACAGGGAAGATAGAGTATCCTGATAGTGAGGTTGCAAAAGAGATTGTAGTAGATCGGGTATCTTTAAATAACAATAAAAATCAGACAAAAGATTGCCAATTAATACTGTCAAGTACTAAGCATGATGTACTTAGGAACAACAAACATAGTTTGAAATGTCTATATGCGAATGCCAGGAGCCTAAGAAATAAGATGGGGGAGTTGGAATATATTGCACTAAATGAAAAATTAGATATAATAGGCATCTCTGAGACTTGGTGGAAGGAGGATAACCAGTGGGACACTGTCATACCGGGGTACAAATTATATCGTAGTGATAGGGTGAATCGGATTGGTGGAGGGGTAGCATTGTATATTAACGAGAGCCTTGAATCAAATAGATTGAAAATTCTGCAGGAAACAAAACACTCCTTGGAATCACTGTGGATTGAAATTCCATGTGCAAAGGGGAAAAGGATAGTGATAGGAGTGTACTACCGTCCGCCTGGCCAGGACGAACAGACGGATGCGGAAATGTTAAAGGAAATCAGGGACGCAAACAAACTAGGCAACACAATAATAATGGGGGATTTCAATTACCCGCATATAGACTGGGTTAATGTAACATCTGTACACGCAAGGGACACAAGATTTCTTGATGAAATCAAGGACAGCTTCATGGAACAGCTAGTTCAGGAGCCAACAAGAGAAGGAAAAATACTAGACTTAGTCCTTAGTGGTGCTCATGATCTAGTGCAGGGGGTAACGATACGAGGGCCGCTTGATAACAGTGATCATAATATGATCGGTTTTGATATTGACATTGAAGGAAGTGAAACTAGGAAATCAAGTACGCTAGCGTTTAACTATAGAAAAGGTGATTACGACAAAATGAGAAAAATGGTGAAAAAAAGACTGAAAGGAGCAGCTCGCAGAGTAAAAAACTTGCATCAGGCGTGGATGCTGTTTAAAAACACCATCCTGGAGGTTCAGGACAAATATATTCCACGTATTAGAAAAAAGGGAAAAAAGACTAAACGTCAGCCGGCGTGGCTAAACAGTAAGATAAAGGAAATCATTAGAGCCAAAAAACAATCCTTCAGAAAGTGGAGAAGAGAACCAACTGAAAGTAACAGGATAGATCATAAGGAATGCCAAGCCAAATGCAAAGCGGAGATAAGGAGGGCAAAAAAGGACTTTGAGAAGAAATTAGCGTTGGAAGCAAAAATACATAGTAAAATTTTTTTAGATACATTAAAAGCAGGAAACCGGCCAAAGAGTCGGTTGGGCCGCTGGACGAAAATGGTGTTAAAGGGGCGATCAAGGAGGACAAAGCAGTAGCGGAGAAATTAAATGAATTCTTTGCTTCGGTCTTCACCGAGGAGGATTTGGGGGGGACACCGGTGCCGGAAAGAATATTTGAAGCGGGGGAGTCGGAGAAACTAAACAAATTCTCTGTAACCTTGGAGGATGTAATGGGTCAGTTCAGCAAGCTGAAGAGTAGTAAATCACCGGGACCTGATGGTATTCATCCCAGAGTATTAATAGAACTAAAAAATGAACTTGCGGAGCTACTGTTAGAAATATGCAATCTGTCCCTAAAATCGAGTGTAGTACCGGAAGACTGGAGGGTAGCCAATGTTACTCCGATTTTTAAGAAGGGTTCCAGAGGAGATCCGGGAAATTATAGACCGGTGAGTCTGACGTCGGTGCCGGGCAAGATGGTGGAGGCTATTATTAAGAATAAAATTGCAGAGCATATACAAAAACATTGGCTGATGAGACAAAGTCAGCACGGATTTAGTGAAGGGAAGTCTTGCCTCACCAATCTAATGCATTTTTTTGAGGGGGTAAGCAAACATGTGGACAATGGGGAGCCGGTTGATATTGTATATCTGGATTTTCAGAAGGCGTTTGACAAAGTGCCGCACGAAAGACTCCTGAAGAAATTGCAGAGTCATGGAATCGGAGGTAGGGTATTATTATGGATTAAGAACTGGTTGAAAGATAGGAAGCAGAGAGTAGGATTGCGTGGCCAGTATTCTCAGTGGAGGAGGGTAGTTAGTGGGGTCCCGCAGGGGTCTGTGCTGGGTCCGTTGCTTTTTAATGTATTTATAAATGACCTAGAGATGGGAATAACTAGTGAGGTAATTAAATTCGCCGATGACACAAAATTATTCAGGGTCGTCAAGTCGCAGGAGGAATGTGAACAATTACAGGAGGACCTTGCGAGACTGGGAGAATGGGCGTGGAAGTGGCAGATGAAGTTCAATGTTGACAAGTGCAAAGTGATGCATGTGGGTAAGAGGAACCCGAATTATAGCTACAGTGGGGGAAATAAGTATTTGATCCCTTGCTGATTTTGTAAGTTTGCCCACTGACAAAGACATGAGCAGCCCATAATTGAAGGGTAGGTTATTGGTAACAGTGAGAGATAGCACATCACAAATTAAATCCGGAAAATCACATTGTGGAAAGTATATGAATTTATTTGCATTCTGCAGAGGGAAATAAGTATTTAATCCCTCTGGCAAACAAGACCTAATACTTGGTGGCAAAACCCTTGTTGGCAAGCACAGCGGTCAGACGTCTTCTGTAGTTGATGATGAGGTTTGCACACATGTCAGGAGGAATTTTGGTCCACTCCTCTTTGCAGATCATCTCTAAATCATTAAGAGTTCTGGGCTGTCGCTTGGCAACTCGCAGCTTCAGCTCCCTCCATAAGTTTTCAATGGGATTAAGGTCTGGTGACTGGCTAGGCCACTCCATGACCCTAATGTGCTTCTTCCTGAGCCACTCCTTTGTTGCCTTGGCTGTATGTTTTGGGTCATTGTCGTGCTGGAAGACCCAGCCACGACCCATTTTTAAGGCCCTGGCGGAGGGAAGGAGGTTGTCACTCAGAATTGTACGGTACATGGCCCCATCCATTCTCCCATTGATGCGGTGAAGTAGTCCTGTGCCCTTAGCAGAGAAACACCCCCAAAACATAACATTTCCACCTCCATGCTTGACAGTGGGGACGGTGTTCTTTGGGTCATAGGCAGCATTTCTCTTCCTCCAAACACGGCGAGTTGAGTTCATGCCAAAGAGCTCAATTTTTGTCTCATCTGACCACAGCACCTTCTCCCAATCACTCTCGGCATCATCCAGGTGTTCACTGGCAAACTTCAGACGGGCCGTCACATGTGCCTTCGGAGCAGGGGGACCTTGCGGGCACTGCAGGATTGCAATCCGTTATGTCGTAATGTGTTACCAATGGTTTTCGTGGTGACAGTGGTCCCAGCTGCCTTGA
Source organism: Microcaecilia unicolor (assembly GCF_901765095.1). Taxonomy (NCBI): domain Eukaryota; kingdom Metazoa; phylum Chordata; class Amphibia; order Gymnophiona; family Siphonopidae; genus Microcaecilia; species Microcaecilia unicolor. The sequence goes on along the minus strand of NC_044032.1, from coordinate 651,893,604 downwards.
GATCATTGACAAGTTCCCCCCTTGTAGTTGTAGGCTGATTTCTAACCTTCCTCATGATCAAGGATACCCCACGAGGTGAGATTTTGCGTGGAGCCCCAGATCTTTGTCGATTGACAGTCATTTTGTACTTCTTCCATTTTCTTACTATGGCACCAACAGTTGTCTCCTTCTCGCCCAGCGTCTTACTGATGGTTTTGTAGCCCATTCCAGCCTTGTGCAGGTGTATGATCTTGTCCCTGACATCCTTAGACAGCTCCTTGCTCTTGGCCATTTTGTAGAGGTTAGAGTCTGACTGATTCACTGAGTCTGTGGACAGGTGTCTTTCATACAGGTGACCATTGCCGACAGCTGTCTGTCATGCAGGTAACGAGTTGATTTGGAGCATCTACCTGGTCTGTAGGGGCCAGATCTCTTACTGGTTGGTGGGGGATCAAATACTTATTTCCCTCTGCAGAATGCAAATAAATTCATATACTTTCCACAATGTGAGTTTCCGGATTTAATTTGTGATGTGCTATCTCTCACTGTTACCAATAACCTACCCTTCAATTATGGGCTGCTCATGTCTTTGTCAGTGGGCAAACTTACAAAATCAGCAAGGGATCAAATACTTATTTCCCCCACTGTACGTCTTGCAAGGTTCCGCGTTAGGAGTTACGGATCAAGAAAGGGATCTGGGTGTCGTCGTCGATGATACGCTGAAACCTTCTGCTCAGTGTGCTGCTGCGGCTAGGAAAGCGAATAGAATGTTGGGTGTTATTAGGAAGGGTATGGAGTCCAGGTGTGCGGATGTTATAATGCCGTTGTATCGCTCCATGGTGCGACCGCACCTGGAGTATTGTGTTCAGTACTGGTCTCCGTATCTCAAAAAAGATATAGTAGAATTGGAAAAGGTACAGCGAAGGGCGACGAAAATGATAGTGGGGATGGGACGACTTTCCTATGAAGAGAGGCTGAGAAGGCTAGGGCTTTTCAGCTTGGAGAAGAGACGGCTGAGGGGAGATATGATAGAAGTGTATAAAATAATGAGTGGAATGGATCGGGTGGATGTGAAGCGACTGTTCACGCTATCCAAAAATACTAGGACTAGAGGGCATGAGTTGAAGCTACAGTGTGGTAAATTTAAAACGAATCGGAGAAAATTTTTCTTCACCCAACGTGTAATTAGACTCTGGAATTCGTTGCCGGAGAACGTGGTACGGGCGGTTAGCTTGACGGAGTTTAAAAAGGGGTTAGATAGATTCCTAAAGGACAAGTCCATAGACCGCTATTAAATGGACTTGGAAAAATTCCGCATTTTTAGGTATAACTTGTCTGGAATGTTTTTACGTTTGGGGAGCGTGCCAGGTGCCCTTGACCTGGATTGGCCACTGTCGGTGACAGGATGCTGGGCTAGATGGACCTTTGGTCTTTCCCAGTATGGCACTACTTATGTACTTATGTACTTATGTACTAAAACAACATCGAATACAACAGTGTTCAGCTGCTGGCACATCTTCCTCAAAAGTACATATTTTAGTTGGCGACAAAATAATCCAGTTTCTTCCATATACTTGAAAGTCACATAAACTATACTCTCTTTGCATAGGCTTCCTTTTTATGCTGTCTATATAAACAAACAAACAACATTCTGGGCCTTAAGAGGGGGAACAACCAATAATTAAAAAAAAACAAAAACAAAGTACACCACATTTTCATGTCCAAGTTATCTGATGTTAACTTTTAACATGAAATCAAACCGAGGCACATCCTCCTTCGACAAAGTAGGAAAGAGTAAATGATTTCCAAACTAGAAATCAATAATATAGTGAATTTGAGAAGTCCTAAACTCCTGACCAATAAATCCTTAAAACAGATACTGAAAAATCATATGGACATACGTCTCAATGGCAGCTTTACATGTCCAACAGGCATTTCCTGTAGCCTCTGAAAATCAGGGAATTTTTTTTAAGTCATGGGGGGGGCTGTATTACCGCCTCAAATCTGGCAGTAGATTTCTGGCATTCTGCTTGCATGATAGATATCAGCTCATGGCCCTGCATTGCTGTGGATTAAGTAAAAAGCCTCCTACTATACATTTTAATATGCTGAACGCTGATGTCTACTGCGCGAGTTAACTTCAACGCTGAAACCTTTTCTACAAACCTTAAACGCTCCAGCCCATCCATATCCATTCAGTTACGATCAGGGCGTAGACCGTAGAAGTCTGCCCAGCACCGGTTTTGCTTCCCAATTACCGGCGTTGCCACCCAATCTCCGCTAAGATTCTGTGGATCCATTCCTTCTAAACAGGATTCCTTTGTGTTTATACCACGCGTGTGTTTTGAATTCCATTACCGTTGTCATCTCCACCACTTCCTGCGGGAGGGCATTCCATGTATCTACCACCCTCTCTGTGGAAAAATAGTTCCTGACATTACTCCTGAGTCTGCCCTCCTTCAACCTCAATTCATGTCCTCTAGTTCTACCGCCTTCCCATCTCCGGAAAAGGTTCATTTGCAGATTAATACCTTTCAAATATTTGAATGTCTGTATCATGTCACCCCTGTTTACCCTTCCCTCCTCAACTCTCTTCCCCGTGTTTACCTTATTTTTCTTTTCCAAAATACAGCAGCAGCAGAGAGTCCCATAGGCTGCCCTGCTGTGGGCCGCCAGCACTGACCTCATTGCTCTCCTGTGTCCTGCCTCTGAGGAAACAGGAAGTTACATCAACAGGGCGGGCCGCAGTAGGGAGAAGAGGCTGGTGCCGGTGGCAGGGCAGCCTATAGGAATCACTGCCACTGCCACCTTTTGGAAAAGAAAAAAAAATAAGGTAAACATGGGGAAGAGGGTTGAGGAGAGAAGGGGAGAGTGTCGCCTGAAGCCCCCACCTCAGTTGGCCTAATCATAGGGCCGCCACTGGTATGTGCACTGTTAAGCTAGTATTCTATAAAGGAACTGAAAGGCTTACTATCCCGCCTATTGAATTAACATCTAGGCAGCTTACAGTGTAATACAAAGAAAGAGAGGACAGATAATAGCCACAGAGAGGGTAGGGAGAGAACTACAATTAGGATAAGAATGGGGAGAGGGGAAGCACACAAGGGCAACTGTTCAGTCTAGAATCACTGGCGAGAAGCCTACTTAAGGATAGGCCTCTCTAAATTAGTGAGTTTTAAAGTCTGTCTTGAAGCACTGAAGGGTGGTGTGGAGCCCGAGATGGTGTTCCACAGGTCTGGGCCCTTGATAGATAATATAGAACTCCTGGTAGAATTGAAAAGCATTTAACTGACCAGGATGGGCACCTGTCCAGTTAAATGCCCCATAACCGGCTATCTCCCACTGAATATCAGCAGTTAGCAGCTAGTCAATAGCCAGGTATATCGGCCAACAGAACTGGGTATCCACCAATTTCCAGACCCACTTTATCAGCTATATTTGGCCGTATGAATATGTAGCATTTCTTTGGCCGGCTTGAAGATAACCGGCTAAGTCTGAATATCAACATAGCCAATTATCTTCTAACCCACCAAAAATAAAGCGGATATTCAGTGCCGGTCACCGGAAATAACCCAGCATTGAATATCTGGGTTTAGCAGTGACCGCGGGAGTTAGCCAGGATAACTCCCACAGTCTGAATATTGGCCCAGGATAAGTCTATTCTGGGTTTGTGAGCACAAAGTTCTGGTAGGACAATAAGGAGTCAGAAACTGGGAGGGAAATAAGGATTTTTGTACACTAAAAGAAGCGTTTTAAAGGTGATGCGATGGGTCCCAGGTAGCCAATGTGCTTCTTTAAGGAGCAGCGTAACGCAATTGTATTTCTTGTGGCCGGTGAGAAATTTATAGCCATATTTTGCACGATATGAAGGCGTCTTAAATGCACTCTTTTATAAATTACTCCCCGGGTATCAAACTAGGTACAGGGATGACAGACCTAATCTCAGGTGTAAAAGACGACCCAGCAAACCTCCCTCCGACTCAATCAGAAAACACCTGCTAGCTCTTCAGTTTCCCCCTCCCAATGCAAAAGTCAGAAAAATCATTCTGCACAGGCTCTTGATCTTCCACCTGCTCATTTGAGCTGCTGGAACCCTTCTTTCCCCAGTCTGACAAACCACCTCCTCTTTCTCCCTTATCTTTGATCCTCAAAAACCCTTCCACAGTCCCAGCAATAATCCCTCTAAACTTGGGTGACTCCTCTTAATTTCCTGTACAAAATGTTCTCAAACTCAGTCTAATTCTAGTGATATTAGGCAGAGGGGATAGGGAGGGGGCTGCCCATTTGAGAGGATCTGGGTGGGATTTCCCACTCTAGCCAGTTAATTTAGGAGGCCAAAGGCTGCCTGGTCTGAAATCTAACCAGCTAGGTTTAAGCTCCTTTTCAGCAATTTAGTCAGGTGCTCTGCTGCTGGATAAAAAGAAGCCTTTAAATAAGAGCATAAGATATGCCATCCTTGGTTGGACCAAAGACCCATCAAGCCCAGTGTCCTTAGTCTTAACAGTGGTATTCTTGTAACCACCGTGAGCTAGTTAGTTGAGAGGATATAAACGTGAGTGGGAAATGAAATGAAATAAATCAACAAATAGCTAAATAAGTAGCAGACAATGGCTAGTTCAGGTCATAAGTACCACAGAAAAATCCCAAAGAACAGATCCAGAGATAAGCCTACATACTTAATAATAGTTTATGCACTTTTCCTCCAGGAACTTGTCTGAATCCTTTTTAAACCCAGCTATGCTAACCACCTTGATCACATCTTACAGCAACAAATTTCACAGCTTAATTGTATGTTGAGTGGAAAAATGCATTATCTGTTTAGTTTTAAATGTACACCCTTTTTCATCTCATGGAGTGTCCTCTTGTGTTGTTTTTAAGGTTAAATAACCATTCCCTATTTCTCTGTGCCATACCACTCAGGATTCTGTAGACTTCTATCATATCCCCTTTCAGCCATCTCTTCTCCAGCTGAAGATCTGTAACCTGTTCAGCCTTTTTTCACAGGGAAGCTGTTCCATCCCCTGTATCATTTTGGTTGCCCTTCTATGTACCTTTTCTAGCTCAATTATATCCTTTTTTTTTTTTTTAGATGGGGTGACAAAAATGCACAGAATACTGAAGGTACAGTCATATCACGGATCAGTACAGAGGCATTATGATCTGTACAATTCCAATGTTATCTTTGCCTCTTTTTTTTTAATCACTGCCACACATAAAAACATACATATAGCAATACTGAGACAGACTGAAGGTCCGTCAAGCCTGTTTCCAAAAGTAGCCAATCCAGGTCAGAAGTACCTGGCAAGATCCCAAACAATAAAACAGATTTTATACTGCTTATCCAACAGTATGCAGTGGCTTATGGACTTTTCTTTTAGGAAATTATCCAACCCTTTTTTAAACCCCGCTAAGCTAACTGCTTTCACCACATTCTCTGGAGCTGAGGATGTAAACATATTATCCGCAGTGGCTCTGAGACCCTTTTCCTGGGTGCTGACTCCTTGTGCAACCCAGGATAATATATCTGTAACTAGGAAAAAATGCCCGTTTCTGAGCGGAATGAAACGGGCGCTAGCAAGGGGCCCCCTCCCTCCGTCCCTCGAAGCTACTTGCCTTGTTCGCTGTGGGCCGTTTCGGCCGTCGAGTGTCATAGCTCCGCCCTCTACGTCATGACGTTTTGACGCGAGGGCGGTGCAGACACTCCAGGGCACACCGGATATCTCGGGCGCCTCAACTTCCGTGGAGGCTTCAGAACGTTGGGGTTGCCTTTTATATATATAGATTAGGATTAGTTTTCCTTATGCCTCAGTTTGTGCACTTATCCACATTAAAATTTCATCTGTCATTTAGATGCCCAGGTCTTCCAGGCTCACCCAGCCCTTCTGCAACTCCTCACAATCCACTCGTGATTTCATAAATTTGAATAATTTTCAAATTGTTCTTGATACGCAGCTTATTTACTTATTTGTTGCATTTGTATCCCACATTTTCCCACCTATTTGCAGGCTCAGTGTGGCTTACAATTTTCCGTCATGACTTATGCCATTTCAGAGTACAGATACAATTGGTAATATATATAGAAACATGGATGATATAATGAACAATCAGGTAAAAAAAGGGGAGAACATGCAATTGGTAACGTATATTGAACGTGCATTACATGATAAATTAGGCAGTACGATATAGGGAGAAAAGAATCCGATTGTTAAGTAGATGATGGAGAATTACGGTTCCAATTATGAGTCATTATGGTATGTCATGTTAAAGAGATGTGTCTTCAGTGCTTTACGGAAGTTAATTAGGTTGTGAATTATTTTCAGGTCAAGTGGTAGAGCATTCCACATTTGCGAACTCAAGTATGAAAAGCTGGACTCATGTATTACTCTATATTTTAGACCTTTACAGCTGGGGAAATGAAGATTTAGGAATGTGTGTGATGATCTTTTAGCATTCCTGGGTGGTAGGTCAATGAGGTCTAACATGTAGGTCGGGGCTCCAAGGTTCCAGCTAAGCAGTTTGCAATAATTCTATAAAATATAATTTGAGGAAAGCAAGAAAATAAGGAAAAGAAAAATGTAATAGGACAGCGTAGAGGGGAGGGAGATAGTTTATATAGTCTGCATGTGATCCAGATCCAGGCTTTAGCCCATCGCCTCTTAGCAATGAAGAAGAACCGCTGAAATGTGTGTTTGAAAGTTTTTATACCTGTTTTTGAAATGAAGATTCTAGCTAAGGGGTGGCAACCTTGGTCCTTGAGGGTTGCAACCCAGTCGGATTTTCAGAATTTCCCCAGTGAATATGCATGAAATCTTATTTGCATACAATGGAGGCTGTGCATGCAAATAGATCCCATGCATATTACTACTACTACTACTTATCATTTCTATAGCGCTACTAGACGTACGCAGCGCTGTACACTTGAACAAGAAGAGACAGTCCCTGCTCGACAGAGCTTACAATCTAATTAGGACAGACAAACAAGAGATAAGGGAATATTAAAGTGAGGATGATAAAATAAGGGTTAGGAGTTAAAAGCAGCATCAAAAAGGTGGGCTTTAAGCTTAGATTTGAAGACGGCCAGAGATGGAGCTTGAAGTACCGGCTCAAGAAGTCTATTCCAGGCATATAGTGCAGCAAGATAAAAGGAACAGAGTCTGGAGTTAGCGGTGGAGGAGAAGGGTGCAGATAAGAGAGATTTACCCAGTGAACGGAGTTCCCGGGGAGGAATGTAGGGAGAGTGGAGAGGTACTGAGGAGCTGCAGAGTGAATGCACTTATAGGTCAATAAGAGGAGTTTGAACTGTATGCGGAAATGGATAGGAAGCCAGTGAAGTGACTTGAGGAGAGGCCTAATATGAGCATAACGACACTGGCGGAATATTAGTCGTGCAGCAGAATTTTGAACAGATTGAAGAGGACAGAGATGGCTAAGGATGGGAAAGAAAGACAATAATTCTAGGTCTGAATTCCTAAAAGAGGCTAGTTTGAGTAGCCCATGTTTGCAGCCAGTTTTCAAAACCAAACAACCCACCGTGTTCTTGTTTGAAAATTAGCAGCTGTAAAGCAGGGGCGTAGCCAGACTTCGGGGGTCAAGAACCCGAGGTGAGGGGGCACATTTTAGCCCCCCCCCCTCCTCCCCGGCACCGCCAACTTTGACAACACCTGCTGACGACCCTCTCGACCCCCCCCACCCCCCCCCCCGCCGCCAACCCTCCCCCGCCTTCACTGTGGGCTACCTTTACTGGCAGGGGACCCCAATCCCCGCCAGCCGAGGAGGTCCTCTTCTTCCCGCGAAGACTTCGTTCTGTTTCTTGTGAGTCTAATGTCCTGCACATACATGCAGGACGTCAGACTCGCAGAAACAGAACAAAGCCTTCGTGGGAAGAAGAGGACCTCCTCGGCTGGCGGGGATTGGGTTCCCCCACCAGCAAAGGTAGCTCACGGCGGGGGAAGGTTGGCGACGGGAGGGGGGGTCGAGAGGGTCGTCGGCAGGGGGGCCAAATCTACGGGGGCCCAGGCCCCCCTGGCCTCACGTAGCTACGCAACTGCTGTAAAGTAGACACTCTAAACTCGCCCAGGTACTCACACCTGCTATTTGCACAGATGGTGGGCAAGGTTAAAATACTGCACAAAGGGGGGTCTTTTACCAAGGCGCGCTCATGTTTTTGGCGCACGCTAAACGGTACAGATGCCAACGCATTCCTATGGGCGTCTCTAATGTTTAGCGCGCACACTAAAAACATGAGCGCACCTTAGTAAAAGACGCCCAAAGTCTGCAAATCAAGTGTACACACGTTATCTTCCCCCTCAGACACAGACACCCCCCGAGTGCACCTTTTTTAACCCAGATGAAAGTATGCAGACTGTCCTTAAAGCCAAATAGGGGAATTTCAGCCCATTTTACCCAGGTAAATGACTTTGGAAACCGTCCTTCAGCACAGGAGAATGGTGTTATCCTTTTCTTGAATAACCAGCTAATTCTTTTCCATCCCTCCAGGTGCTGTATTAGATGTGGATACTGGGAAAGTGTTGGTGGTCCAAGACAGAAATAAAGTAAGTGTATCTCTGGCTAATCTTAAATCTCTACAGCGTATTCATTGAAGCATAACAGAAAATGAGGTCACTGTACATTTTTTAATGTTATATATTAACCAGAACCAATCCTACAAAGAAGAAAGAGACCTCAGAGATATAAATGGGTCCTTTCTCATAAGTCTAAAATCCTCCTTCTTTTCAGTCTTTAAAATTAGTTTTTCTTTTCTTTGAAGAAAATGTAAACGATGTTAAAGTGGAAGCATACAACGGAAGTTGGAAAGAATGATGCAAAAAGGGTCTGAGAATGTCTGTCCATCTGTCCAAGGGCCAAATAGCGCCTCTGAAAATTTAATGGAATGGGATGAAAATTGGCATTTGGGAAAAAACAGTAAAAGGATGCATCGAGTTAAAAAAGAGCCTAATTGGACCAGGAGTTTGGGAGAAATAACACCCCCCCCCCCCCCCCAAAAAAAAATGGCCCAGTGCGTTTATATAGGACAATGATTCCCAACCCTGGTCCTGGAGGCACCCCAGCCAGTCAGGTTTTCAGGATACCCACAATGGATATTCATGTGAGAGGTCTGCATTTTCTGCCTACACTGCATGCAAATCTATCACATGAATATTCATTGTGGGTGTCCTGAAAGCCTGACTGACTAAGGTGCCTCCAGGACAAGGTTTGGGAACCACTGCTATAGGAGAAGGAGTTTCAGCATCTATAGTAGAGAATGACGTCCCCCACCCCATCCCCACAGGTTCTGTCCCCGTGGGCTCTGTCCTCATCTGCAGAAGCCTTGAGGTGGCTCAGAAGAAGATATCAAAATGGTACAGGGTTTGTGCCATAAGACATAGGAGAAGAGACTGGAGGACTTGAATATGTATACACTAGAGAAAAGGAGAAAGAGAGGTGAGTGGAGTGGAGGAATGGCCTAGTGGTTAGGGTGATGGACTTTGGTCCTGGGGAACTGAGGAACTGAGTTTGATTCCCACTTCAGGCACAGGCAGCTCCTTGTGACTCTGGGCAAGTCACTTAACCCTCCATTGCCCCATGTAAGCCGCATTGAGCCTGCCATGAGTGGGAAAGCGCAGGGTACAAATGTAACAAAAATAAAATAGATACTATTGGAGATTCTACATGGAATGTTGCTATTCCACTAGCAACATTCCATGTAGAAGCCTGCGCGGCCACTTTGATGATCTGCAAGGGCCGACTTCTACATGGAATGTTGCTAGTGGAATAGCAACATTCCATGTAGAATCTCAAATAGTAGCAACAGTGGAGGAGCGGCCTAGTGGTTAGGGTGGTGGACTTTGGTCATGAGGAACTGAGTTCGATTCCCACTTCAGGCACAGGCAGTTCCTTGTGACTCTGGGCAAGTCACTTAACCCTCCATTGCCCCATGTAAGCCGCATTGAGCCTGCCATGAGTGGGAAAGCGCAGGGTACAAATGTAACAAAAATAAAATAGATACTATTGGAGATTCTACGTGGAATGTTGCTACTATTGGAGATTCTACATGGAATGTTGCTTCTATTGGAGATTCTACATGGAATGTTGCTTCTATTGGAGATTCTACATGGCATGGCACGTGCAGGATGTCAGACTCACAGAAGCAGAAGCCTGCGCGGCCACTTTGGTGATCTGCAAGGGCCGACTTCTACATGGAATGTTGCTACTGGAATGTAGAATCTCAAATAGTAACAACAGTGGAGGAGTACCCTGTTGATAAGTGTGACTCTGAGCAGTTATCTGAAACCAATTCCCATTGGTCCAACGACTTTGACGGCACTTATTTGGAAGGCGACACCATTCCTGACGATACGGACGGAACCAGCACCCGTCCAAGTGTTGTTTCAGCAGCAGTAACGGTGTTACATCAGTACACCCTCTTCTTCTGCTTCCCATCTGCTCGATTGTTTGCTGTTGGACTCGTGTGCATGATCCTACTTTGTATAGGTTTGGTTTTGTTTTTCACCACCCTGTTTACCTATACTGCTGATAGTAACCTCTTTGATCTTTGGATCACACTCAGTGCCTTTCCCACTGGCAACGTTACTTTGCCCGTTGGAAACGCCACGGTACTTGCAACTACTTCTGTACTTGCAACTACCCCAGCAGTATTTGCAACTACTTCTGTACTTGCAACTACTCCGGTTCCACCACCTACTACAGCAGCCTACACAGAGCCCCAACAGTACACCACATTCACACGCCTGTTTGGACACAGATCCCTCCAAACGATCAAAAAGATCAGTCCCCTCGCCACCAGTTATCCCACCGCTTGGTCAGACACATCTGCCACAACAGACTTTTCAACTGGCAATCCTACAGTGCCTATTGAAAACTCTGCGACCACTCCTGTCCTCACTAATTCTCCTGTTTTGCATTCTACAAGTGTTCCCAATAATATCAGTAGCGCGGTCCATATTGTCCCCAATCGTACAACTGCTTTTGAGGATAATATTACCTTGCTTGAATTACGACCCACCCCTCCTCCTAATCCTCTGGTGCCTACTAGTGACGTTCCTCCTCCCACGAATACTGCCTTAGCCACTCCAAATATCAACGTCCCAGTTACTCGTCCTCCCAGATAGCTCAACATCCCAAAGTAGCTATCAATATATGTCCCACAACAGACCAGATAACCAGCCTTCTCCACCTGATTCCCCCCCCACCGTCGCCTTTCAATTTAGGTGAACAGTTAATCCCTGAACCCCCAGAGTACCTTTTTGATCCAAGAGAATTAATACATCCCCATTGGGACCCAGCTCCAGAGGACGATCCCAATTGGGACCCCTTTATACGATTTCAAACATTGTGTGAACCCTTATTTGAGAGTTGGACACTAGGTCCTAGTCGAACGGTCACACACACTCTGGTACTGTTTGGAGGAACCTTAGGTTTACAAGTTGAACAAACCGACGACCTCCTAATAAGACCAGAAACTGGTGACGTTGTCGATTTTTGGTTAATCACATACGCCATACTGGGCACTGACTGGATACCCTTCCTGTTCATTAGAGAGGTTGGATTGGGACCTTTGGAAGTATATAGCCTTTTCGAAATCCCCGACCCTACTGAAAGAGGAGCAATTAGAATTTACCCACCCTACCCAAATTCTTCCGGATGATATATCAAGCATTGGTATACCTTGGAATACTAACTATAGCAATTGCAGTTCTTATTAAGACCCTTGGATTAATTTTGTTACTCATTTTCCTTAGTCGCCAGCTGCCTTTTGTACAGTCCAGATCTAACATCTGACCATGAAAACTACCAACATGCAGTGCCTAGCTCTTCTGTTGTGTGTGCTCACCTTGCCTATGGTAGAAGGAACAAAGAATCTAGAAGGTTTTTTGCAACAGTTTATTACCACCCCCCGAAATCACATTACCCACAACTAAGGACACGACCACAATCACCCTTGATGTGTGTGCTTACACAATGTGTGGGGAACATCCTGTACAGCAATATTTGTCAGCTTTTGAGGTATACCTGTGTCCCTTCTCCAATTGCGGAAGTTGGGCACAAGTATGGTGGTACACAGGTTCATGGATTCCCTACTCAGGTAGCGAAATTCCAGATCTCAAAAAGAGCATTTCCATTATGAAATTGCGAGTGACTGGCCTCTGTTCAATGACCAAATGTAATCAAGTGGCTATCACTTTCAGAGGAGTAACGGCTGTTACATACAGAACTTATTCCTTAGGAATTGACGCCTCAGGTAGAGACCCCATTGGAAAATTCAAGATTGTTCCACCCCCAGCCCAACCAGAAAAGAATCCTCTGATGCCAACCAAGATCCCAGAAGTAAAGATTCCTTACCAGATCGTGCCAATTAATAATTCCAAAGATTTAATGGCATTAGAAACAGGATTTGGAGAGACAAACTTGTGGCTTGAATGGGCGCATTATACTACAAAGAGTTTGAATGTCTCTAATTGTTATTTTTGTTCCCATGCAAGAGCAGAACCAACAGTAGTCCCCTTTCCTTTAGATCTCCACAATGACCCAGATGGTTTTGGTGTATGCTAGAGTTACTTCAGGTAACAACTGAAGTGAATCAGTCTTGTCAACATCTTGACGAGCACCACCCCTACTTACCCCCTCGGCTGAGGGTTCCACCTGCATTCAGGATTCCAGATCCTGCTACCAGATATCATACATGTCTGGAACGATATGGGGTGAAAAATACACGGTTTCTAGGAAATTTGACCAATTGTAACACAACCCTAGAAAAAGGGACTCTACGAAATCTAAATCTCACAGACTTTTCACAAGCTAGAGCAGACATGTGGTGGTACTGTGGAACCCACACTATCTACCATACACTCCATAGGAGTTGGACAGGCAGATGTGCCTTAGTCAAATTGGTAATTCCAATTGTAATAGCATCTTTGCTCCCTCCTCATAGCACCTCTTCCTCACGAGTGAAGAGAGATGCAATGCCTGGATCTTTTGATGATCGGGTATATATAGATGCAATTGGAGTTCCAAGAGGGGTACCTGATGAATTCAAAGCCAGAAACCAGATAGCCGCAGGGTTCGAATCAGCTTTCTTTTGGTGGGCTACTATAAATAAGAATTTAGACTGGATCAACTATATATATTACAACCAGCAGAGATTTGTCAATTACACCAGAGACGCGGTTCAAGGAATTGCAACACAATTAGATGCCACCAGCAGAATGACGTTAGAAAATAGATTAGTTCTTGACCAGATTTTGGCATCGGATGGCGGAGTGTGCCGGAAATAGGTACACAGTGTTGCACCTTTATCCCCAACAACACTGCTCCAGATGGATCAATCACCAGAGCTTTGGAAGGCTTAACCTCACTGTCACAAGAGTTGGCAGAGAACTCTGGTGTTGACACATCCTGGACTGGTTGGATGGATAGAGCTTTTGGTAAATGGAAGACATTTATCATTTCAGCAGCCACTACTATAATTATAGTGGTAGCAATTTTTGTATTAGTAGGATGTTGCATAATCCCTTGTGCTAGAGGCTTAGTAGAACGCTTAATTGAAACTGCAATAATGAAAAAGACAACAGCAGGACAATATGTCCTGTACGAAAATCTCCTTCCCAACACCACTGGAGATAACACATTGGACTATCTCCCTCTGAGAAGGACCAATCGCTATGCAAATGTTAGAGACACTAGAGAGATGTCTGCAACTGTATAATCAGTAATAGCACACAGGGATACAATATAACCATATAAAGCTTTATAAGAGAAGTGATACATGAGCAAAATGTCTACATAACCTATGTAAATCTATGCAAATGTATACTCAAGATATAATCAGTATATAACCAAAGAATTTATGATTGATAACAATATATACTCACATAGGTAAGAATAAGTTAGAACCTGCATATTAAAGGGTTGAATCAAAAATATTATTATAGTAATTATAAGTTTTTGTATAACCACAGATATAGATAAGAAGGATTGAAATAATTGAAGTGGTGCCAAGATGGTAATCTCAAACCAAAAACAAATCTGACTGTACCAGTTAACCGTAAGACTCAGAAAATTTGGCCTTATAGGATACCTTCTGGAATGGATGGTACCATGGTGTATTAACCCTGGTGTCACCCTATGGGATAGGGTGAAGAGGGGAATGTTAATATATGGGCTAGCTTGAAGACCTATACACTGGAATAGTGATGGGCCAAGCAACATAGCTTAAAACAACCAAAAAGCACTGACTAGGCCTGATAACAAGCTAATAGCTTCATATTTGAGAATCTGCAAAAAGCAGGAGTCTTGACAAGACCAGGTACAACTTTCTAATGGAATGTGGCACCTATAATATAGGAATAATGGATAAGATGAATAAAATGATGTTCTTAAAATGGGACTTATTTTCCATAAGATGGCACACAGATCATAAGATGTTATGAAAGGTATTACAAAAGGAAGATGTGAAACTATAAAGATATTTTAGTAAACGAGAAAAACAACTTGTTCCAAAAACATGTTGACATTTACGGAAGTGTGGTAATCTCTAGAAATAGATAGAACGGAAAAGAAATGGGTACAGATGAACATCTGGCCGGATACGAAAGTATGATCTAAGAAATTGAGAAATATTTAGAAATAAAAGTGTTTTACCATAGACTTCTATTGAGATCTGTGGGTATAAAAGAAGGGAGAATTTGGCTTAATTTTGGAGTCTTCCCCAACACTGCTCAGACGGCGGAGCTCTATACGATTGAACCCAGAATCTGTTTGATGTCTGTACTTGATTGAAAACTTGGTAAGAATAAAGCCTTCTTTCTGAACTCTTTCTCTGTCTTTATTTTCAAATATTCTTCACCTTTCATTGATACTACAAACTAAGCCACACACACAACTGACACCCAGTGTGTATATAGATTATTGTTACATTTTAATAGAATACATGTGGGTACATAGATGACCAGGGATTCACTTAGATTCTGATAGACAGAAGGCCATGGTCATGGGCATTATCCTAGAGTTACGCCTTCTGGTGCTTCCACAACAGAAATATCACTGGGATGGAATATCAAAAGAATTTAGGCAGTCGGCCCAACTGATAGTGGAAGCGCAGACCCTTTGTCCCCGGAGAAGGGTTTTCCTGGGGCGCAAAGAGAACCTTTAAAATTTACAAATCTCAAATAGTAGCAACAGTGGAGGAGTGGCCTAGTGGTTAGGGTGGTGGACTTTGGTCCTGAGGAACTGAGTTTGATTCCCACTTAAGGCACAGGCAGCTCCTTGTGACTCTGGGCAAGTCACTTAACCCTCCATTGCCCGCCGCATTGAGCCTGCCATGAGTGGGAAAGCGCGGGATACAAATGTAACAAAAATATATATATATATGTACAGACATTTAAGTAATTGAAAGGTATTAATATACAAACAAACCTCTTCCTTAGCCATAGGGACAGCAGAGCTAGAACACATGAATGAAGGTTGCAGGGAGGTAGATTTAGGAGTAATATCAGGAAATACTTTTCACATAGTAGGGTAGTGGATGCCTGGAATGCCCATCCAGGAGAAGTGGTAGAGTGAAAGATGGCAAGTGAATTAAAAAAATGTGTGGGATAGACACAGGGGATGCCTAAATAGAAAGAGGATAGAAATACAAAATGGCCGTGGAGGTGTTACGTTGAACAAGAGTAGTGGGAATTAAGATCAAAGCCAAAATTGAAGGTAGTTTCTGTCTGCCTATATGTTGTACCTTATGGGTCTGTTTGTCCTTGCTTTTATTTGTTTACAGTTTTTTTCTTTTTTGATGTATCCCATTGGTTTGTGGTGCAAATACAGGTTACTCTCTTTTTGGGTGTAATTGGGGGACATGACTCAATATATAGAAAAATATGAAACAACAACCACTGTGATACTAGATATTGTACTGTCTAGAAAGTACTACTACTACTACTTACCGTTTCTAAAGCGCTACTAGACATACGCAGCACTGTACATTTGAACATAAAGAGACAATCCCTGCTGGACAGAGCTTACAATCTAATTAGGACAGACAAACAGGACGAATAAGAGATAAGGACAAAGAGTTTCAAGATTCCAGAATCCCAAAGAGTAGCAACATTCTGGAATCCCAAGACTACTACTAATACTTATCATTTCTATAGCGCTACTAGACGTACGCAGCGCTGTACACTTGAACATGAAGAGACAGTCCCTGCTCGACAGAGCTTACAATCTAATTAGGACAGACAAACAGGACAAATAAGGGATAAGGACAAAGAGTTTCAAGATTCCGGAATCCCAAAGAGTAGCAAGATTCCGGAATCCTAAAGACTACTACTACTACTTATCATTTCTATAGCGCTACTAGATGTACACAGCGCTTTACACTTGACCATGAAGAGACACTCCGTGCTCGACAGAGCTTACAATCTAATTAGGACAGATAAACAGGACAAATAAGGGATAAGGACAAAGTAGCAATATTCCGGAATCCCAAAGAGTAGCAACATTCTGGAATCCCAAGACTACTACTAATACTTATCATTTCTATAGCGCTACTAGACGTACGCAGCGCTGTACACTTGAACATGAAGAGACAGTCCCTGCTTGACAGAGCTTACAATCTAATTAGGACAGACAAACAGGACAAACAAGAGATAAGGGAATATTAAAGTAAGGGTTAGGAGTTAAAAGCAGCATCAAAAAGGTGGGCTTTTAGCTTAGATTTGAAGACGGCCACAGATGGAGCTTGACGTACCGGCTCAGGAAGTCTATTCCAGGCATATGGTGCAGCAAGATAAAAGGAACGGAGTCTGTAGTTAGTAGTGGAGGAGAAGGGTGCAGATAAGAGAGATTTACTCAGTGAACGGAGTTCCCGGGGAGGAATGTAGGGAGAGATGAGAGTGGAGAGGTACTGAGGAGCTGCAGAGTGAATGCACTTATAGGTCAATAAGAGGAGTTTGAACTGTATGCGGAAACGGATAGGAAGCCAGTGAAGTGACTTGAGGAGAGGCCTAATATGAGCATAACGACACTGGCGGAATATTAGTCATGCAGCAGAATTTTGAACAGATTGAAGAGGAGAGAGATGGCTAAGTGGGAGACCTGTGAGAAGCAAGTTGCAATAGTCTAAGCGAGAGTAACTACATTCCCTTTATCTATAGATCCAAATCCTAACGCCCAAATATACTAACATAACAAAATGGCAAAAGACTGAAAGAAGGTTCACCAAATCCAGCATGGAGGAACAAAGGCCAATGCCGGACAGACTTCTACGATCTGTGTCCTGCAAATGGCAAAAGACTAAAGAAGATTTGGCAACTCCAGCATTGGGGAAACTGAGGCTGATGCCGGACAGACTTCTGTGGTTTGTGTCCTGCAAATGGCAAAACACAGGTGAAGCTTCGGCAACTCCAGTGTTGTAGATCACTTTATTATCGTGCCGCAAGTGAGGGTGCTGTGCAGAGCGGGGAGAGGGGACGGCATCTTGACTGGTAAATTGAATACTGTCAGCAATACTTGGGAATGATATATGGTTATAACTTCCATCAAGTTTGGCTGCCTATATGGTTGGCATGGTGGAGACTTGGCAACCAGTGTTTAAGCATGGGTTGCTAGGGCTTGTACAGAGGACGAGGGTGGCTCTGGCCACCTTGTTGGACCAACTGGATGAATTGTGCGGGTCTTTATCTGTCGTCATTTACTGTGTTACTGTGTTAACAGACAACAGAGCAATATTGCCAAATGGTTACAAGTGAAAATTTGCCTTTTTGCCAATGACACAAAGATCTGCAACAGAGTGGACACCCCATAAGAACATAAGAGTGTGATTGCAAAATGAGAAGTGATCTACTACTACTACTATTTATCATTTCTATAGCCACATGTATAGAATGTTTGTACGTTTGGGAAGCTTGCCAGGTGCCCTTGGCCTGGATTGGCCGCTGTTGTGGACAGGATGCTGGGTTCGATGGACCCTTGGTCTTTTCCCAGTGTGGCATTACTTATGTACTTATGTACAAGGCATATGCAGCGCTGTACACCATACACAAAAAGACAGTCCCTGCTCGAGCTTACAATCTAGATAAGGCAGACAGACAGAACAATTAAGGGTAAGGGAATAAAGAGGTGAGAATAAAAGGACAGGGCAAGTGAGAGTTAGGAGGCAAAAGCAGTGGTAAAGAGGTAGGCTTTAAGTTTGGACTTGAAAACAGCCAAAGACGGGGCTAGACGCACAGGCTCGGGAAGTCTATTCCAGGCATGAGATGCAGCAAGACAAAAGGAACGGAGTCTAGAATTAGCAGTCGAGGAGAAGGAGACGGATAAGAGAGATTTATCTACAGAATGGAGTACCCGAGGGGGGGGGCGTAGGGAGAGACAAGAGTGGAGAGGTACTGGGCAGAGTGAATACACTTATAGGTCAACAAGAGAAGCTTGAACTGAATACGGAAACAGATAGGGAGCCAGTGAAGTGACTTAAGGAGGGGGCTAATGTGAGCATAGCATAGATCTACAAAAACTAGAAGACTGTTGCATAAATTGGCAGTTAATCTTTAATGGGAGTAACGATTGATCGAAACCTCACACTAGAAGACCATGCGAAAAATACAACAAAGAAAATGTTCTACGCCATGTGGAAACTTAAAAGAATCAAACCCTACTTCCCAAGAGACACATTCCACAGCCTAGTACAGTCAATAGTGTTAAGCCACCTAGACTACTGCAACGCAATATACGCGGGTTGTAAAGAACAAGTCATTAAGAGGCTTCAGACAGCCCAAAATACGGCAGCCAGACTTATATTCGGGAAAGCAAAATACGAAAGCACCAAACCGCTAAGAGAGAAACTACACTGGCTTCCACTAAAGGAACAAATTGCGTTCAAAGTATGCACCATGGTCCATAAAATTATACATGGAGAAGCTCCGGCCTACATGTCAGACCTCATAGACCTACCTGCTAGGAACGCTAAAAGGTCAGCACGTACATTGCTCAACCTCCATTACCCCAACTGCAAAGGATTAAAATATAAGTCCACCTACGCAACCAGCTTCTCCTACATTTACACACAGCTATGGAACGCGCTCCCGAAGACCATAAAGACAACGCAAGATCTAACCATCTTTCGTAAACTACTGAAAACGGAACTATTCAAAAAAGCATACAACAAACAATCATCCTAACTTCTAAACAACAACAACGAAAGAATAAGACTGAAACGACATAACCACTGCCCAACACTATTACTCTCACCATAATACCGTCACCTGAGCAAATACATAAAGCCAACACCTACACAAGACCACAATTTTCTCTTCTACCACATATATACGCACTTGATTGTAAAACCACGTGTTAACAAGTACTCAAGTACACAATGCATTCTTCTACCATGTATGTACGCACTTGTTTGCAAAATCATGTGCATATCTAAAGTCCGGAAATGGCAATCGCCATAACGGCAAATGTAAGCCACATTGAGCCTACAAATAGGTGGGAAAATGTGGGATACAAATGCTACAAATAATAATAATAATGCAAAAAAGTGGAGAATGATGCATTTGAAGTGTAATGTATTTGTAGAATCTGAGCTATTCTGTCAAGAAGAATAGGCAAAATTCACCATTGCGCAAAGATGGTGGATAGTCACATTATCTTAAATGATTTATGTCTGTCATTACAAGAGGACCTTACGAGACTGGGAGACTGTGTGTCTAAATGGCAGATGACGTTTAATGTGAGCAAGTGCAAAGTGATGCATGTGGGAAGAGGAACCCAACTATAGCTACGTAATGCAAGTTCCACGTTAGGAGTCACCGACCAAGAAGGGATCTAGGTGTCGTCATTGATGATACATTGAAACCCTCTGCTCATTGTTCTGTGGCTGCTAAGAAAGCAAATTGAATGCTAGGTATGATTAGGAAAGGAATGGAAAACAAAATGAGAATGTTATAATGCCTTTGTATCGCTCCATGGTGCGACCGCACCTCAATATTGTGTTCAAATCTGATCGCCGCATCTCAAAAATATATAGTGGAATTAGAAAAGGTGCAGAGAAGAGCGACCGAAAATGATAAAGGGGGATGGGGATGACTTCCCTATGAGGAAAGGCTGAAGCGGCTAGGGGCTCTTCAGCTTGGAGAAAAGGCGGCTGAGGGGAGATATGTTAGAGGTCTATAAAATAATGAGTGAGTTGAACGGGTAGATGTGAAGCGTCTGTTTATGCTTTCCAAAAATACTAGGACTAGGGGGCATGCGATGGAGTTACAATGTAGGTAAATTTAAAACGAATCGGAGAAAATGTGTCTTCACTCAACGTGTAGTTAAACTCTGGAATTCATTGCCAGAGAAAGTGGTAAAGGCGGTTAGCTTAGCAGAGTTTAAAAAAGGTTTGGACGGCTTCCTAAAGGAAAAGTCCATAGACCCGTTATTAAATGGACTTGGGGAAAAATCCGCTATTTCTGGGAGGAGTGGCCTAGTGGTTAGGGTGGTGGACTTTGGTCCTGGGGAACTGAGGAACTGAGTTCAATTCCCGGCACAGGCAGCTCCTTGTGACTCTGGGCAAGTCACTTAACCCTCCATTGCCTGCCGCATTGAGCCTGCCATGAGTGGGAAAACGTGCGGGGTACAATGTAACAAAAATAAAATAAAATAAACAGTATAAAATTGTTTTGTACATTTTTGGGATCTTGCCGGGTATTTGTGACCTGGATTAGCCACTGTTGGAAACAGGATGCTGGGCTTGATGGACCTTGGTCTTTCCCAGTATGGCAATACTTATGTACTTATGTCATTGCGGCAAAAGGGTTTTTCACTAAGTAATCTCTCTCCTCATCCATCTCTTTCCAAGTGTTCTTTCACTAGTTCCTTGCATTGTTAGCTTTCTGTCATACTACTGTACTGACTGGTTAAAAATATCTACGCATTGTTTAAAATGTCTCTCAAAATAGCTTTGGAAAGTTGGCTGCTGTGCATTTACCACTAAAGTCAAGCAGCATGAACTGGAAATATTATTACTCAGCTTAGTACCACGTTCAATAAATCTGTTAAACCCATAGGCAGAACCTGGTATAAAGCAGAGAAGGAAACAGAAGGTGAATGGTGGTTCTTTCCGTTTTCTTTTTGGTTGCGAGATGCCCAGAATGGCTGCCACTGGGAAGCCAATAGTCCTGCAGTAAAATGTTTGGCCATTTTGACATCTGTTTCCACCACATAGATTTTTCCTTTCTTGGGAAGAGTGAGGAGATGAAAGAAGCCTGGAAAATGTAATGGGGCTTACGTTTATGAAAGAAGGAGACAAAGATAGAATCTGATGTTTAATAGAAAACATAACATCCCTTCTTTCTTGGAATGTGCCCCCCAAAAAAGCATTTTATAGACATGAGCAAAGGATTCCGTACTCACCTTCAGTAGTCCAGTGGATAGAACTTTGCAATTGCTCCATAAATGTCACATTCTGCTAGTGCAGGGTTGGGCAACCACGGTCCTCCAGGACCAGAACCCAGTCGAGTTTTCAAGATTCCACAATGAATATGCATGAGATGTATTTGCATACAATGGAAGCAGTACTTGCAAGTCAATCTCATGTGGGGGTTCCTCAGGGGTCAGTGCTAGGACCACTGCTTTTTAATCTATTTATAATGATTTAGAGATGGGAGTAACTACTGAGGTAATTAAATTTGCTGATGACACAAAGTTATTCAAAGTCATTAACTCGCGGAGAGGATTGTGAAAAATTGCAGAAGGACCTTACGAGACTGGGAGACTGGGCGGCTAAATGGCAGAGACGTTTAATGTGAGCAAGTGCAAGGGATGCATGTGGGAAAAAAAGAACCCGAATTATAAGCTACGTCATGCAAGGTTCCCGTTAGGAGTTACGGACCAAGAAAGAGATCTGGGTGTCGTCGTCGATAATACACTGAAACCTTCTGCTCAGTGTGCTGCTGCGCTAGGAAAGCGAATAGAATATTGGGTATTAGCAAAGGTATGGAAAACAGTTTATGTGAGGATGTTATAATGCCGTTATATGCTCCATGGTGCGACCGCACCTTGAGTATTGTGTTCAATTCGGTCGCCGCATCTCAAGAAAGATATAGTGGAATTGGAAAAGTTGCAGCGAAAGGGCGACTAAAATGATAGCGGGGATGGGACGACTTGCCTATGAGAAAAGACTAAGCAGGCTAGGGCTTTTCAGTTTGAGAAGAGGACGTCTGAGGGGAGACATGATAGAGGTATATAAAATAATGAGTGGAGTGGAACAGGTAGATGTGAAGCGTCTGTTCACGCTTTCCAAAATACTAGGACTAGGGGGAATGCGATGATGAAACTACAGTGTAGTAAATTTAAAACAAATAGGAGCAAAATGTTTCTTCACCCAACGGTAATTAAACCCTGGAATTTGTTGCCGGAGAACGTAGTGAAGGGCGGTTAGCTTGGCAAGAGTTTAAAAAGGGGTTGGACGGTTTCCTAAAGGACAGTCCATAGACCGCTACTAAATGGACTTGGAAAAATGTACAATTCCAGGATAACATGTATAAAATGTTTGTATGTTTGGGTAGCTTGCCGGTGCCCTTGACCTGGATTGGCCGCTGTTGGGGACAGGATGCTGGGCTCGATGGACCTTGGTCTGTTCCCAATATGGTATTACTTATGTACTTATGATATTCATTGTGGAAATCTTGAAACCCAACTGGGTTGTGTCCCTCGAAGACCATAGTTGCCCAGCCCTGTGCTAGTGTTATCCTGGAGTCTCCAAGCATTAGAGATCAACCTCGAGAACAGTGGTGTCCCAATTGTGGGGTAAAGTGTAGGAAATGTTTAATAAAGAAGTCTGAATGCTGAATATGATTTATTTGTCTTATTAGTTCATAGGCACCTGGAAACAGTCTACTCTAACCAGTGCCAATAATATCAAGGTTTAAAGAGAAAAACAACCACTATGTCAGCTGTCCATACCTTACACCTGCCGGGGGCCCTGGTGAAAATCTCTCTACAGCTGTCCATGCTGTATTCATGCTTTACACCTGCATGGGAATCTAATGAAGATGCATTCTTCAGCTGGAAATACAGTATTCGTTCTTTTTCCGAGGACAAGCAGGCCGTCCGTATTTTTACATCTGCGTGACGTCATCCGACGGAGCCTGATGTGGGTGCTGACTAGCAAGATGATTGTAGAAATTTCTAGCAGCATCCTACTGCACATGTGCTATTATCTTCCCGCCCGATGCACAAGTGCAGGTTCCTCAGTCTTCGTTTTTCCGCAGAGCAGGGAGGACGTGTCTTTGTGTTCTTTTCACAGTGCAGATTTTTATCTTTACTCTTGCAGTGCCTTCCTGTGCGGGTATCTTTGTCCCTTTCGCAATTCTTTTATCCTTAATGTTTATTTTATTTTGGTTCTTTTTAGTTAGTATTTGTGGCTCTTCAAGTTTCCTTTCTTTTTTGCAAGTTGCTAGACCCACTTAGGCTAGAGCACTAACCTGAATTTGAGCACTGCTCCTTTTTACAGTTCACAGTTGAGGAGATCTACGAAGACTCCCAGTGGCTTCAAAAGGTGCACCCGATGTAATCAGGTGATTTCCATGATGGATCTGCACTCTTGGTGCATCGGGTGCCTTGGGCCTGACCATGAGCCTAACTCTCGTTCTCTCTGTTTGTAAATGGAGTTGAGGACACAGAGAGTGTGGCAGGCCCAGGAGGAGAGACTAATTGGCTAGCAGATTGCATTTCCTTCACTTATGCCCAAGCTCAAGGCTCATAATGTCAGAGCCATGGCAACGTCGGTAGCCCACTTGAGGCCAGCCTCCATAGAGGAGATTTGCAAAACTGTATGTGGTCTCCACACATTCATATCTCATTACTGCCTTGAGCAGGATACCCAACGTGACAGCCAGTTCGGTCAGGCAGTCCTGCAGAATTTGTGTCTAGAATCCAACTCCACTCCCTAGACCCAGTTTTCTTCGGTTCCAGGCTGCACCTTCAGAACTAGTGTGTAAATAGTTTCAGGTTAATTGACTTCGAGGCCTCGATGTTTTGAGACCCTATTGTCCTAGCATTGTGGTTTTCGGTGAGCCTGGTAGCTAGGGATTCCCAGATGTGAGAATACGGACAGCCT